>NC_090936.1:281298483-282498483 GCF_040938575.1 Ambystoma mexicanum
GGAAGATAGATTTACTGCAGTCCCAATGGACAATGCAGTCTTATGACCTGGGGTGCTGATGAACATGTTAAGTCAGCAGGATGCCTGAAAGAATTCATAAAGATATGGACTCCAAAGAAGCACTTCTTCAGACGAGGATGTCTGGATGTGAAGATTGATGAGAGAGTGGTCGATGAATGGGCCAAAGGGGGGGGTATAGGGGAGGAGCCAATACCCCTACTAAAGTATCTATTGAGAAAACCCTATATGCATTCACAAAGAAGTAATGGTCTTCTGGAAAGAGACCCGGAAGAAGAATGAAAATGAACATGAAAGGAGACTGGTGACATCATATTAAGCAGAACTGACGCACCCAGAAAAGACAAAAATGAAGAAGGAACATAAACAATCTATAAGATATGAAGAGGAGGTGTCGAAGTCAAGCAACATTTCGAGATCGAAATGGAGATGCTTGTGCAAAGAAACACTGAAGAAAATCCGAAGTGATTTTACACTTGTAAAGATGCTGTAACGCAAGTAGACGAAGTAATCCTGAGGCTGGCCACATAGTGAATAGATTGTGGCGATGCGCCAATGTATATACATAGGAATGTATAGGATCTGGATGTTCCACAATGCACTTTAGCAAACTTGAGGCCTGTGAATGAAAGGGCTTTAGTGTGGCTCAGCTGGAAAATAGCTGATGGTGAAGGAGAATTCAAGAAAGGCTGGCTGGCCCAGCACTAAGAGTCGAGGCCACCGTGAGCCTGGTTGTCTGTCAAGAAGTTATATGAACATGAGAAATAAACACACTTCTGTTTGAGGTGGAATGAAAAAACACTGAAGGCATCAAGAGTTCATCATTTAATAGTATTATATGCAAGGAAGAGCTCGAAAACGTGGTCTCCAGTCACATGGTCAGATCGAAATAGACTGTAGGTCGAGCTACACCGAAACCAGAAGATAACACCATGCCACACTCCCTTTTATGCTCATGCACAGAGAGCTTCTACAAGGCGAAGTTCAAAGCCTAATTGAATGGCAGACCGCAGGAGTAATGATAGATGTTGGGCTAATTGAGTGGGGAGGCATGACCAAGCTGACCCTCCCAGCACCTGGGGTAACCAGCTTACGTGCTGCTAGGAAGTGGAATATTCCAGAAGGGTACAAGTGTGCCAACCAATTATAGAGGGCCACGTAACAAAGACCCCTATAGTTTGTATAACCAATAGATCATTGTGTATTTTGTGACATGAAGATGACTTGCACTAGAGATGGGCTTAGTTGTCCACCTGATCCTAGAGAACCAATCACAACCCCGTCAGTATGGAACGTAAGCCTATCACATCCCCAAGTAAGTTTTTGTAGTTTGCCACATAGTAAGACGTCAATGATGATGCATTTTTACTATATAAGAATGATTTTTTGTGTAACACGTTGAGAGAGACTTGAGCGAACGTCCATTGTTATTTGTTGTACTCTGTGTTTTAGATAATAGTTTATTAAACAGTACTAGGTTTGACAACTTCCTGAGTCGGTTTGATTATTGATGTATGAGAGAGTTCTGCCTCCCCATCCATCTCTAAGTATTGCTACCTCACCTTAAAGGGCCCAAGTTCCTGGGGTTCAAGGTTAAATCAATTAATTCCTATACGGAAAATCACAGGATGAGTGTTGTTAGAATTTGAAACTAACATTGCAACCCAAACCAGAATTACTAAGCATTACATCTCAATTGCATGTGTGTTGCAAAACAACATTTCCCATTGATTCCATTGCCTCCCAAACCAGAATCCCAAAGCACTGCCTGTCCTTTGAATGTGTTTTGCAAAACGATGTTTCCATTGTATTGTGAATGTTTTCTATTTGTTCATTTGCAAGTAAATCTGATGTAGGTTGTGAATGCATATTTCAAAATTCTACCAGTGTTTTAATAACGGAAAGTAATTTGGAGTTGTGATATTGTGTAGTGCCACATCACTGGTGTTTGAAGTTGGTTGCTAGTCTTCTTTGTCAAACATTAAATAAATATATACGTTCTTACTATACACTGGCTTTGTTCCTAGTCCATTGGTGACATATGGTATTTGTTGGGGTTGGTGCAAGACGGGTTGGAGGCCTCACTAAAGTTGAATCTGTATAAGTGACTTCGGTGTGCGCCAACTTGCTTGGGGGGGAAAGGACCTCCCTGAGTTCAGTGTGACTGCCTCATAATAAATTGCAACAAAGCTACCAAACTTGTATTGAGGCCTTCGCGGTAGAAACACGTGTTGGCTAGGCAAACATATTTGTCAAGCAACACAATAAGTAGATTAGTAGGACAGGTCATGGTAAGACATGTCCGAAGGAGCATACAACTGATACTTTGGAAACAAATCATGGTGGAATATGTTATTTGTATAAATGTGAGCCTTCAATATACTAAAAATGGTTAAACTAAAGTGAGAACCAGAACACTTACCGAACTGTGGGACCAAATCATGTTGAAATGTGATATTTTTAGAGTTCGAAAATAGTTCAGTGCTATATTGAATTAAACAACAGGGTATTTGGGAAACAACTGAACAAATCCGTGGGCCTCATTACAGCCCTGCCAGTCTGGTACCAACGGTGCTGGTAGGCTCACCAGCACTATTATTACCGGTCCGGCAAAGTACAAGTCTGTGAGCCGGATGCCTTTCCGCCACCCGGATGCCTTTCCGCCACAGAACGGCACCCGATCACAGACTTTGACGGAAGCACCGGCACTGTTGCACACAATGCCAGTGCTTCCATCCTCCCCATTCTCATTGAGTCCTATGGGACTCGAATGGGAATGGGGAGTTACTTTTTCTGGTGCCTGGCTTCTGGGTCCGCCGGGGCTGTAATTCCCCGGTAATTCCCCAAAGTCAGGCGCCGGAAAAATACACAACTCTGGTAGCAGCCGTGCCGTTTTTACCAGCATGGCTGCTGCCGGGGTCGTAATGAGGCCCAGTGACTATAACAAACAGCTGTGAAGAAAATGTATAGTTGTTAGTATGACCCGTTTTATTTTGACAAAATATCTCACTATACATAAAAAAAGCAAAGCTTGGAAGGGTTTTAAAAAGTGATTCTTTAAGCATATGCGCACAAACATACATAGCCATTTGTCTACAATACTAAGCAATGCTGCCCACAAGTTTTGTTTTGGGTTTTGTTTAGAAATCTCCAATAGTATCCTTTTGGGGGATCGATGAGCAGGGCTCTGTAACACCTCGGAAGGTGCCATGCTGTGCATTGGTGGGAATGGTGAATCTGCAAAATTCCACTGCTTCCACACGTTTGAAAACACCATTGGACACAATGTACTACCCCTGACCATGTTGGGTCTAAAAGTGCAGAAATACTTTGTGGTCATTGGAAAGCACACCAGGACTGGCAGAGAAAAGGCCAGCAGTTGATTTCAACTGCAGAATCATGAAAATGTGGATTGATTTGCTAAAATAGAGAGACCTTGGTAATGTCTGCATTCTGCAGCCTGGAACCAGGAACATTTTAAATATGAAACTACACTCCAGAAAGGAATTAAAGGCAAACAATAAGGAAACTGATGGATATAGTAAACTGTTTCAAAACAACTATGAAAAGGAAGATTGAAGCAAAATGTTTCAGATGGGATACAAGACATGGAAGCAGGCAGCATGTAATGGAAATAAACATGCATTTTTAAATCACCAGTTTCTGTTCATAAGAAATTTGGCTTCAGCCTGTGCTGAACACCCGGACTGCTCACCTTCCCTATTAGATGCAAAGGTCAGGCTCTGGTCTTCTCTCTCTCTGAAACATCTCTTTGAAGTTGCAGAAGTGCCTGGTAAGACTTGTATTGAGTGAGGTGCACACCAATGTGTGATTAGCACCTCAGAGAGGCAGCCCTGAATGGGTTGAACTTTGGAAAATAGTGGAATTGAAAACTCAATTCATGGTCCCTATCCCTGAAATAATGACAACTGACATACTACAAAGACTGACACATTATGCTAATGGTGGAGCTATACCATCTGGCCAGGAAGATAAGAACATTTCTGCAGGCCTTTGACTTCGAAAGAATGTACATGTCTTTACACCAGGCCAAACCAACAAGGAAGCAAATGGCCTGAATTGCATGTGAAGTTCTTAAAGAAATATAATGTGTAAGTGAAGTTAAAAATCATGCAGATGCCTTGAAATTACCATAGATGCTATGGGGAAATCATGATTGTTGATTATCTTTGGAACAATGCACTTACAAAAATGGGACAAATATTGTTGAAAAATGTTTGAATATGGCCATCTAAAAATGTGACTTTGGGAACCAGATAGAGACTGAAATAGGATGATAGCTTCCCAGAAAATGTCATGACGCAGAGATTGAGGGAGATTATAGCTTCTTGAATTAGATATCTTTATAGAACATCTTGTGTTGATAATGTTCATCTTTGTTGAATAAATTACAAAACTCTGCTATTCAAACCTGCAACATCATGCCAAAATGAGACACATTTCATTACGCCTGGCATGGTCAGACCAATTTAAATATCTATATTTTATGATTCTTATTTGTAAATTAATCAAATGTGCCGTGTTGTCATTTGTGTACGGTCTTAAGTGAAGTGGTCAAAATGCTATTTCAACGGGGTGGATTCATAACTCACCAGGGCTTGTTGGCTGGTAACTAAAATGGACTAATCACAGAAAACGGGAGGACAATAGATGTCCAATGCAGATCAAGAGCCAATAAACTCGAACCTGATAATTTAGATAATTTAGGGAGTGGTTAAAGATGTATAAGGAGATACACAGTGGGAAAAGTGGAGATGCTATCTGATATCATCTGAGTAGGAACTGCTGGAAAGATTTGTTGGAGAATCCAGATTGCTTTGGAGGTTGATTAGACCTAGAGGAAGTCTAGAATCTGGAGAGGCAAATAGAAGGGTAGATTCTGGAGGTAACCATGACTGAACCTGGACAGGCCATCTAACCAAGTCCCTATGCGGCCCGTGAGATGATTCAGGAGCCCTGACGTGGTGTCTTTTTCTGAGCACAAAACCCAGAGATATTCTATGTAGGTAATCTGTCCAACCAGACCAAGTCTTGTGGGGATCTGTTTGATTTTATATCTTCACATTATTGATTGGGTGGCCAGACTAAGTAGATCCCTAGCATTTTCTTACCAAGTAATAATTTAATTAATTCCCCTATGGCCAACTGGCACAGGGTGATTTTGTTGTAATTCGAAATCAACAACATTGCTTCTAGTTTGGATACAAATATAGTCTGTTAAAGTAATTGAGTACTCCTATTTCTATTTGCCAAGACCAGTATTACCTAAAGGGAGGGGTGCACATAAACAAAATTCCCAACTGTTCACCATTCCCCAGACTTTGCCTTGAAGCAGAGGGGTTTACGTAATAAACTGAATATCTGGGGTTGTGCTGAGGCAGAACAATGTCTTGCCAACTTAAATTGTGAAGTCCTTTATTAAAAGCATACGCTCCACAGAGAGAGAGAGAATGTGACTCCATATAGATCCATATATATATATATATGCAAGCGTATGATCCAGGTCAGGTTTCAAGGTGCTACAGTTATAAAGTAAACACCATGCAAAGTGTATTGGGAAGTTAAATTGTTCCGTCATGTTCAGGGGGCTGCACCATTATGTTGTACATTAAGAGTATTTTGTGATTGACCCAGGTATCTGAAGTATGCTACAGACCTGTGATATCCATGTCACAAGTGTGGCAATAACCAAAGAAAGAAAACGGTACTTGTTGTAGGGTTAAATAGTCTGTGATCTGTGTCATCCTAAAACAAATGGTGTTTTCAAATTGTGGGAAAGTGAATTGTTAGGAAAGAAAGGCATTTGGGACACAGAGTGAGGTGGCGTGACTTGTGATTTGGTACAAATATTAATTTTTATATTCATTTATAAATATATATTCTTTCTAGACGCTGGCCTGATTCTAGGATTATCAACAGCACAGGGGTGAGGTATCTACGTGGTATGATACGGTTCATAGACAGGGCTAGAATGGACGATATCAACAGGTATATTGATGTGGCGCTTTTAATTGGGGGAGACTAAACTCCCTGCACTAATTGTTGCCTTATAAATATACCCCACAGCATGTCCAACCCAGTCTTCAGTGGTTTGTTCCCCTCATAAGTGGTGGGGAATTCATCCAGCTCACCACAATTGTCACCCTCTACCTCCCAAATACTCGGCAACGTCTCTCTTGATGCTGACCTTCCACACTCCAAGAACTCTGCACCGCCTCCTTCCACTCTTGATGTTTACCTTCCAAGCATGCGGTCCCCTGTCTTGCCTCGTTTGATGTGTACCTTCCTCTAAGAACTCTGTATATTTGCCTTCCTCTTAACTCTCCCAGTGACTCAAATATCACCTCTGAAGTCTCATCTAAAAAGTGACTGTTCACCAACCTCCTCCAAAATCAACAACCCACATGCCCAGACTGAAGCTTCTGGTTCACGTAGGTAGTTTATCCACTTGCCCTGGACTTGGTTCCTCTGCATAACCTGCAAACGTGGAACTGGAGTGGGGAGGGCGGGCTATTTCTGATTGGGCCATGTACTCCAGGTTAGATGGGTTGGCAGGGGTTTGAAATGTGTCTATAATAATCACTGACATCTTTTGGGATTTCAGACTGTCGACTCTCACAGTCCCCTGAGCTTCCAGAACCTAGCCTTTTATTTTTTTCCTCCAGTTCATGAATTGAATACAGAAAAATCTTTAGGTAATCTTTTCTCATATGCACATGTGCAAAGTCTAATATGGGCTCTTCCTTGCCAGAAACAAGAAACAATGTTTTGCCAGAGTAGGTTTCCTGAGCTAGTGAACAATGGCTTTTTGTCTCTTTTTAGTTTGTTTTGAAAGCCTTTTTATTTTATTGTTTAAAGCGTGCACATAGCTCAAGAGCAGCGGAGCGCTGTACATGATGTGGGTAGTGTTACCGGCCACTACAGGGTTAATGGTGGCCCCCACTGTTGGAGAGGCGGGGCCCAGTGACGTTGTTGTGAGAGAATAGGGAGTTATGGGTAAGGCGCGAGAAGCGCCAGTTAACGTTTTGTGTGGATAAAATAAAGACGTGTTACAAACCTCTTGGTGTGTGTGCGTCCTCCCTTTGGCCCAGCTATAGGCAACAGGTAGCAAAAGTATGGGGTGGCATCTTTAAGAGATGGTATTTCCCCTTACGGAACCGTTTGCTGCCATTTGATCCCCCAGTGTCTCCAGCAGAGCTCTCAGGGTTCAAGAAATGCTAAAATTGTTTCCTCAACATCAGGCTGCAGAGGTTAATCAAAAGTGGAGCCACAACTGTGCAACATAGGGACAGTTCAGCGGGCTATTGGTATGTAAGGAGCTGTGTTTCTCCCCATCGGAAATGTAGATCATTTTCCCGATTGGACTTTGAAAACCCATCATCTGTTTCCCCGTAATGAGGCCTGTATCAATATCCTGCTAGGGTTTTTGGGTCTGGATAGGTGCTGCTTTGGTCACTTCGTATTTTCAGCAATATTGATAATGATGTGTTATTTATATAGCGCCTGAATCCAAAGCGGTTTAGAGAGCACATATTTAGATACAATATCACCCAACCGAAATTGGTACTCATTTATCGACCTCGGAAGGATGAAAGGCTGAGTTGGCCTTGCTGGGATTTGAACCTGCGACCTGCAGATCGCGCTCAGATCGCAGCAGCGAGCGTTCAACCCGCTGAGCTATTTTACCAGCTATTAATGTGTCTAGCTGTCTTATTCTGCGAGGGGCAAGCCCTGTGAGAGCCCCCTGTTTTTAAGTAGGCGCACATTGGGGTTGGTCTTGAGATGCCCTGATTATTTTCTATGTCCCCAGAATCCTCCAATTTGGGGTGACACCTGGCCCATTCGACCACCCCAGTGTCAGTTGCTAAGGTTAGGCAGGAGACTTTGTCAAAATAAACATATCAAGCCTCCAGAACCGCAATGGCTCTCATATGATTGAAACACAACAGTGGATATATTTGGGTTGCAACCGTACTGGCGTAATTGGAGTAAGAGGTAAACAATATTTGGAGACTCCAGGAATTAGAAAGTTTATCAGGAGTTCAAAGAGGCAAATGTATATTTTGTAGATACAGCACAATTCCCCATGTATGCAGGAAATAATGATACTTATTTTCTGAAAATGATTTAGCCATGGGAACATTTGCCATCAATCAGTGCTGTGATTAATAAGGAGTCAAACTACAGTCCCATAGAAAACTAAATCTCAAGCATTCTGCAATGTTCCACTTCTACGCTCAATATTTGTCATAGTGAATGAACCTCCATGCCTATTTTAACTATGTAAACAAAACAGCCAATCCACGCCCACACTAAGCCACCCTAGTCAGAGAAGTGCCCACGCCTAGTAATCCCTAGCCATAGGTCGAAATGAAACTGTCAATTGTCATTTTCCATGGTCTATAGGGGTAGGCTCACCTGCTGGGCATCACTAAATGCCAGTGAATCATTAAGCATAGCAAAGCTTGGGCCACAATGTTAGTTTAAATGTAACATCTTACCAAAATGGAGGTGCCATCTAAAGCAGTGCTCCTAGAGTGGACAACAGCAAATATGTAGTACAATACAGGACAAATACAATAAAGAGGGGAAGCTGCCAACTGCAACTCATCAACAGCCGTCTAATTAGACTGTTTAGGTCTGACTGCGACTGATTGAAGATGAATTCCCTCATGGTGGTGTCATAGAGATTGGGAGAGATTCCGCCAATTGTATTGCTAGCTCAGGATCTGTGTAGACATGAGCTTTTCCATCTATGATGACTAGTAGTGTTGCTGGTACAGCAATGAGTAGGCACATTTCTACCCAGAACGAGCTTCTTCACTGCCTCAAATTGCTTTCGGGCTCACTTCTTTCCAAGGCTAAAGTCTGGAAATAATGTAGGATATAAGTTCTCAAATCGTATCTCTCCTGCCTCGTTTGCAGTTTGTAACATCCTGTCTCGATCATGAGATCAAGGAGGTGAGTGAGGGCCAACTATGGCTCTTTAATCTAACTTTAGCCATTTCTTGGGCGTTAATGCGCAGTGAATCCCTCTCCCACCTTCCTGCTCCCCTGCCTGCCCGTTTCTCTCCTCCCTCCCCTGATAGGCACACCTGCAAGCCTATGTCGAGTGAGGCCTTAGGCTCGGTATGTGAGTGAGAGCCAACCATGGCTCTTTAATCTAACTATAGCCATTTCATGGGCGTTAATGTTTGTAATGCGCTCCGTGCGCAGTGAATCCCTCTCCCACCTTCCTGCTCCCCTGCCTGCCCATTTCCCTCCTCCCTCCCCTGATAGGCTCACCTGCAAGCCTTTGTTTGAAATTGATAGAATGGATGAAATGGATAGAATGGATGGATGAAATGGATAGAATAGATGAAATGGACAGACAGATGGATGGGATGGAGGGATGGATAGGATGGATGAAATGGATGGACGGAATGGATGGATTGGATGGAATGGAAGGAGGCATTTGGAATGAATGGATTGAATGGATGGCATGGATGCATGTAGAATGAATGGACGGAATGCATGTATATGGAATGGATAGAAGGAATGGATGGAAGTATCGGAAGTGATGGAAGTGTCGGACGTGTCACAAGTGATGGAAGTGTCGGAAGTGATGGAAGCCATTGAATAGATGCGATGGAAGCCATTGAATAGATGGGATGGAAGGCATTGAATGGATGGGATGGGAGGCATTGAATGGATGGGATGAAGGCACTGAATGGATGGGATGGAAGTGATGGAAGGCATTGAATGGATAGATTAGATTGACTGGGTGAATGGACTGGATGGACTAGATGGACTTGATAGATGGATGGCATTGATGAAAGGGATGGATCAATGGCATTGATGGAAGGGATGGATGGATGGCACTTATGGAAGGGGTGGATGGATGGCATTTATGGAATGGATGGATGGATTGATGGAATGGATGGAATAGATGGATGGATTGGATGGATGGATGGATGGATGGATGGATGGATGGATGGATGGATGGATGGATGGAATGGATGGAATGGATGAATGGGATGGGATCACCCTACCCTCTAGTTCCCGTGTGTGCCCACCTCGCACGTGTCTCTGTGTACCTGCTTTCCTATTCCCCACACTGTTCTTGTATATCCCTATGGACCCTTCCTGTTGCTGTAAACCCAGCCCCCTTTCACTGTGTGTCCGTGTGTCGCTGTGTTCCCTGCCATCCTGTTCACGTGCCTGGTCTTGCACGCTTTAATTATGAACCACCATATCATATCACATCGCATCACTACGCTTACTCTCTACTATACACCATCACACAACTAGAACACAGCTATACCCCTGATAAATTTGCTTAGTTGTTCACAGACAAACACTACCCCATGAACACTGCATCACCCTAATAAAACTTAACTATCCCATGACATTCTGGCCTAGTTGCACACATAAGCATCCTTCAGGCCTAACGCAGCCAGAACCCAGTCTGGATGTCCACCCACCAGACTGCACACATCCAACTGATATCTTCAACACCAAACCTAACGCTAGGATGCAGCTACCATCCAGAAATTACATCAGCTGCTCACATAACTGGTGCACCCACGCACCCTACGACACTATCTCTCTCTACTGCCCAGAACTGCGGTTCCCGAGGGCGTTCCTCTACCAGCGCTTTGAGATCATACCAATGATACATAGAGCGCTATATAAATGCTAAGTAACATAACATAACATGACCGTTTATCAATTTAGGTAAAATTGTTAGCGGAACAGCCCCCAGATTTGGGGAGGGGATGAGTGATATGTGTGCTCTTCCAATTACAAACTGGTGAGGGAAAATTATTTTGTTGAACAACTGAGGTAACAATTTCTCTTGAAAGTCTTCCTTTCTCCATGGCTCAGTCCCACCTCTCACACCCAGGATGCAATGTCACAAACTATCTTAAAAATCTTCAGTATTGACATAGAGGCTTTTTTTCTATTGTTTTACTGTCTTGGCCATTTTTGTAGCTTCACCCTTCACAGTGCTCACTCTCTTCTCAACGTCATGGGTGCAACCCATATTGTCCATCTATCTGGCTTGTATATTATCCCCGCAGGATGCAATCCTACTCACAGCTTCCCATGACTTATTTATATGCTGCCATGGTCTAATTGAGGGTGATTAAAACCTAGACCAGTGATCTTGTCCAACCCAGACGACAAGGAACGAGCACTCGCCTGCTTTGGCTGGAAGTCAAACTAAGGCAAGTCTACACACTCCTTGGTCCATCTCTTCTTCCGCATGGTTTCTTTGGACATATCGATTCAGCGCGCTAGAAGTCAAAGATTCAGAATTCATTTATAGATCATACCGTCAGTAATGTTAGTCATATCACAATCTTTCAGGATCCGCAAAACTCACATCAGGGAAAGTAAACAATGGAGTGTGCATAGTAAGGGCTCAGAAGGCCTCATATATATCTGCTGAAGGATCTCATCAGCTCACCTTGATGTTATGAGTGACACCCTCCTTTATGGAATACAGCAATGATTATCAATGTTAGTGGGGCCTATTGAAACAGGGCAGAAAGCACTCCCAGGAGCAGTTGTAGAGTGGTGTAGTACAAAAGGTCAGTGCAGCCTCAATCAGTCAAAGTCACATAAGTATGTGTCTCTTCAACCTCCACATAGGACAACAGTAGAAACCAGTATTTCATTAAGAACATCCAGCTGTTCTGCCAGTTCTCCAGTGCAAATAGATAGGAACATATCCTTTACTTATGGCAGGTAGTTCGTGTTGGTCAGGCTCTCACCAACTCCTAGCCTTTAGGGAGACTGAATCATTTTGGTTGCACTTTCCAGGTAGTTGCTCAGGGTGAGTATAAAACATTTCACATCCAAGCCTTACCTCAAAACATCTGTCAAGAACTTTATCTCGCAGGGTAACTGTGGTATTGTTAGATGCGCAGACTCGTTGTGGTTCCAGGTTGCACCAGAAGATGCAACCAGACCCTCCCTTGAAGTGTTCGAACTCAGGGGTAGACAGGAGCCAGCTCCCCACACCAGGGGCTCTCTTCCCGGAATTCATGTAGTATGGAGACAGTGCAGGCACTGGTCTAGGAGGCACAGGCACTGATCCTAGCATAGATGACACTGGTACCCAGTTTGAGCAAGGCAGATGGGGAACTCAGAAGGAGCCAAGCCGATGAGGAACTCAGAAGTTAGGCAGCTGGGCAGGACTGGAGCAGGAGGCTCGGGCACAAGGAAGTCAGAACAAGGCAACAGGGAAAACCCCCAGTAGGCAGAAGGAGAGGTGCAGGAAACTGTCAGGAAGCAAGCGGAGAGAAACAGAAAGGAAGGTAGGGAAAACTCGATTGCCGGCGGACATCAAGACACAGCGTTTCCTAGGTCTTTTGGCATCTTATAGGAAACTGCGGGCACAACGAGGCTGTTGGGCCACTGCACGTTGCCCTGGAATTGCAAGGCACCAACGTGTTGCCGTACACAAGCGTGCCTGTTTATTGCACAAAAGCAGGCGTAATGGTGGCGCCAGTCTTGGCAGCCCGGGTTGTTCTTGCTGTGTCCTGCCCACCACAGACAGGAACGCCACCCGCCCCTGCCACTGGAAGGCCCTGCACCAACAGGGATACAGGTGCCAGCCTGTCCCAGGTGAGACATGTCGGAAAGGAGTGACAACAGCACGATGAGGGGACGCTCCACCATACATCACCCTCCGCTTTGTCTAAGGGGGTTGGGGGACCTCCCCGACCAGTTCACTTTAAACAGTAGAAGAAAGTTGATCGTGTGCCTCCTTAACTTTATGTACCATTGGCTGAAGGAGTGCTATTCTCTCTGGTGTCGTAGGTCAGCATCAAATAACGGGAATGTCCACTCAAGGCTCTTTAAAAATAGCAAATGATTATTAAAGAGATACTGAATACAAAAAACACTAATAACCCATCCCTGCAAGTGAAAACACACAGTAAACGCAGACTAATTATATACCTACGGACAGGCTGGTTAACTGGGATTTGTACTATGGTAGCAAAATACAAAATTGACAATTTATTTGAGAAAATAAAAATAGCTTGTAAAATGTTCGTGGCCAATGTAGGGAATAGGGACTAACCTGTTCTCTAGGATCCAAGGTATAGCTGTGTTTCCAGAATACATAGGATGCTTGGGAAGGACACGTAGTCTACACACAGTTCTCTACCTTAATTTTTGTTTGGTGCCTTGATAGCATCAAGGGATATTCTGCTCACTTTTCATGGGTCTCAACTACTTGTCAAGTTGGTTCCACGATAGTCAGTTACAAGGCTGTTTATTGGAGGGAGCAGCTCATCTTCACTCTAGAGGTACGGCTGTGCCTTTGCGTCAGGTGTTCAGGCCCGGACTGGCCTATAGGGCAATAGGGCAATGCCCGAACCAAAAACACATAATGCTAGTGTGGGACTGTTTTTTTGGTCAAAGTGGGCCACTTTTTTGGCCAGTTTGATAAGTTTCTTAACCAATGCCGCTAGTGGTTTTGACCAGTGTTACTGAATAAATATTCTTTAAAAGGCACAATTTTCATCATATTTTATCCAACACCTCCCCCTTGGGTACTACTCAAACAGTCTGTCAATCAAAGGAATGAATTGCCATCTGCAACTGTGGGACACTTTTTCATTAGTGCCAGAGAAAATTGTATGTCCCAGTCCGACCCTGCAGGTGGCTCCATAGTCTTGATCAGTGGCACAATGGTGAAACGTTTAAGGTTTATTACTGTTGGCAAGACATGTCTTGGATGGTCTTTGCAGCAGCAGTAAGGAGGTTGGATTGACTCCGCTCATCTGATCAGTTCAATAGGGCAAACCAAATTTGTTGGCTCATTCTGCACCTTGCTGCATGAAAAGGAGCTGTTTCGACTGTTGCTTGACGTCACTTTAAAGTCCTGATTATTTTGCTGAGCAGCAGCTTCCAAAAGTAACATGTGTACACTTCTCTGGAGCTGATGGCCCTCCTCTAGAAATTCACCTGAACTGGACATTTCTTTCCTGATTCTTCCCCCACAGGCTGAGGTTCATTGAGGCACTTCCAGGCTCAATCCAGAAATAGTCATAGGTGCCCCTCTGCAAGAAAGAACACGGCTAAATGTCCCGTTCTATGGGAAGGTAACCACTCGAGATTCCGCAGGCACACTTTAGCTCGCTGTACCTTTCACAGAAGGGACATTTCCATTTGCATATCAGTCTTTGTCCCACCCAAATGGGCATTACAGCACTGAAATGCTACGGCCATTCTCTTCTGAACAAGAGCACCAACAGCAACCCCAGACATATGTTTCAGCCTTGTTGGGACTCATCAGTGAGGTGGAGCTGTGCCTCTCTGAACACAGCGAAAAAGTGGTCCACGTCTGGATTGTAGGGTAGGACTCCCAGGGATACAAGATGATGGCTGGGGGTCTGCCTGACCTAGAGGTCCCAACACCCTCCCTAGAATAATTGGAGGACTCAGCCAACGGCAAGTGATACTGCAGTTTATTGCAAGTAAAAAAAACAGGGATCAATACAAGAAAATGGGGATTCTCTGGTACATCTCAGATCTCCATGGCGTGTGGTCCATCTTTGTACATATGTTACGTCATGACTTAGGCCCTTCCCTGAAAAACCTATCTCCATAGAGTATTGGTTATCGAGAGTACTATTACCTTTGGGGTACCTTATAGAGGTTATCCGACTGGTCCTTGCATGTCAGGTGGCTGGCAATCCTGTCCCCAAGAAATGATCTATTACATTGTTGCAGAGTAGTGGGCTTACCATTGGTTCATGCCCCTTGCCATCCACCCCTGACTTCCTAAACTGTGATTGGTTAGAGATGATCTCTCCAGGCCTGGGACTCTATACAGTTCTTAGCTCACTGTGCACCTCTTCAAGGTGATGTGAACGATTGTGTGCCTGCATTGTAAATTGTGTTTACCACCTTTGCTTAAGAGAGTGCGCACCTTACGTTGTAACACTTGTTGCCAACTGCCTCTGACTTGCTGGGATCGGCTCTGCTTTCCTACCATGGGTGAATGTCCATAGTCTTGTCTGGCTGTACCACGTGCTTAGGAACCACACAACCGAGCTCTTCAGTTTGCATTTATGTGGATTTATTCTGTTTCTCTGCAGCTGGTCCCCTTGTCATCTGGAGATTGGAATGTGTCCGCTGTTAGGCAGAATCCTGTGCAGTTCCCTTGGGGAACACTGCAAGAAGATTAAGACTACAGGAGTAAGCAGGAAACCCAATTGGTAGCAGTCCGCACCACCAAGATTTACCTGGTAGCTGTGGCTGAGCAGTCAGACTCCTCTCAAGATGAGTAGGGCAGTATACAGAGGATACACAATAGGGCTAAAAACACAGTAGAGCGAGCAAACACTGACCAGAGCTTGGTATCAAAAGTATATAATTATTTATTTAAAACACACTTTAGGAAATACACTAAGCACTCTAAATCAAACCAAGTTCAAACATAGTCAGATAAAGTATACACACCTCCCTTAATAATTATTAGACAAGTCTAGGTCAAAACACCACTATTTGTAAAAACAGATGTGAGCGAGTAACTTAGATGGCACTCCAATAATTAGGTTAAAGGGAGAGAAAAAGGCAGGTCATGAAAATAAAACAGTTCCCAACACTTTTCTAAGACCACAGCAAGTTAGTGAAGGCAGGGTCTACTGTAGAGCCAAAGTTCATAGGCCAGGCCCACTTTAAATGGAGCAAGGCGCTCAAGTTTTTGCAGAAATGTTCAAAGGAGGTTGGTTTAATGCGAAAGATAAAGTTAGTCTGGGGCCAACCCAGTTTGAAAGCCAAGGATTGAAGGGTCAACTTTAGCAATCCGCAGAAAGGGAGGCCAGGCGGAATACAGTACCTTAAAGAGTGAGGAAGCTCTAGCAGTGGCAGTTGGTCCTGGCAGTTCATGGTTTCGACCAGGGGAAGAGAAGATCTCATAGAGGAGGAAACTTGGAGTCGTTGCACTGCCCAGGGAAGAGACCAGCCACAGAGTTTATCGGTTAAAAGGTGCGTTCCTTTTATTCACGTCCCAGTGGTGAAACTTGGCTATCCGGCCGCCGGGGTGCTTGGCACAGGCGATTCGACCAAGGGACGTCCTGGAAGGCGAATGGCAAACTGGTTGTCCCCACCAGCTCAAAGGGAGAAGACTCTTACAGCAGAAGATCTTCTCTTGTCATCAGGAATGTGGTGAGGTCTTTGCAGCAGGGCTCCACCGGTGGTGTCGTCGTTGCAGATGGCTCAGCTTCTCCCCTCTTTGGATTTCTTTGGTCCTGTGGTGACTTCTGAAGTTCCAGTCCCAAAAGCCCTGCTTTTATGCAGAAACCCCCCCATTCAACAGCCTAGCTGTCACTCATATATGCTAAGTGGTGAGCCGGGCGGCTCACCACTGGGCCAATCAGAACAGAGTGTGACTTGAGTTGCTAAGGCAACGCAGTCCAGGGTGCCAATTCCCCCACCCACATATCCTATGGAACCCAGACAGAGTGGCACCAGTTGGAGGGCTTCTGTGGAGAAGCCCGCCAAAAAGTGGAACAAAGGGCCCGACCTTGGTTGGAGTTACAGAGACGGACACAAATGCCATTTTGGAAAAGAGTTCTGCCGAAAAGACCTAACCGTTGATTTTATATTAAATAAATAAACCGGTGGTATCTTTAACATTGCACCAAAAAAGTGGTGCGTTTAAAACCAATGGGAAAATCCCATAGGAAATATTCCGGTGGAATATTTTGCGTGGTAACCACTGCGACCAGCCAGAAACTCGACAAGGGGGGACTGGACAGTACCCCCTTGGAAACAGACCCAGGGGCAATCTAATTAACCCCTTCCAGTACTTCCACAATATAATGGTTTGTACTGGTTCTGTTCACAATTTTGGACCAGTAAAGTCAATGGTGACTTTACATGCCCTGGGAGACAGTAGTCAGTCCCAGGGTATGTAGTCTATGTTTGGGAGTCACTATGACACCATGTGTTACTGCACTGAGGGTGCTGTGTAACACATACACTAAAACAGATGATACCCTATGGAGTAAAAGACCCCATAGCCCATAAGCACCCAATAAGTCAAAGACATACCTCAAATCATGCCTAAGAGTGGGAGGAAAAGAGTCTCACTCTTAGCAGGAGAAAAAAACAAACCCCAAAAATCCAGCAAAGCTGCTGGGGGACTCACTAGGTTTGGGAAATTAGCCTTATAAGAGAATTCTCCCTAACAACCGCGCACCTCTGACCTTGGCTGTGAGCCAGCTCCCTGCTCTGTGCAGTCCGGGTCAGCTCTTTTGTCTCAGGCTCTGTGGCTTTGAGGCCTTCTGTAATTTTCCTTAGACTTCATAATATGATTTTTACATGCTCTTGTTATTCTAGGTAACCTATAAGTTAGTCACACATGGTCCTATCAGTTTCCATATATATTCTTGTAGTTCCATAGGATTATTTTGCATAAGCATATGCAAGCTTTCTCAGGATCTCTTTTGCTTTGCGGTTCTGCGTTACTGCATTTGGCTAATGAAAAAATAATAAACACATTGACAGTATGCATATGTATCTGTCCTCTAGCTATAGAACTGTTTAAGCATATTCTTCATGTATACGAGTGTGTGTCTGTGTGATGCCATGCAGAACTTCAAGTGTGCTTAATGTCTAACTCTGCTATGTCGTGGTGTCACTAGTGACATCAGCATCGTCGCTTCTTGGTGCTTAGTCGAGACTGTCCATCAAGGTATTTCCGTCCACAATCTCTGTTTCTTCTCCTATACCTGTGAAGAGATGTACTGGATTCGGTCTGTATGGTTGGCTGAGACGATATATTTCTGTGTACTTGTCAATCTTTGGTGCACTCTAGATTCGTCTGAAATAAGATGGGTGGCTGAGAGCATTTCTGGCTCTTCTGTCATGAATTTGGGGGTGAGGAGGGGCATTCTTGGGACCCTCTCTTCAGTCCCTCCTCTGGTCGACCTGTTGACCAAATCATCATATTTCACGCCCTTTGGTTTTGGTTGCCATATTTTCATTATCCCTCTGAGGTGTCCATAATAATTTACATGATTGTCAAAGGTCCAGTACATATAACTGCATACTCCTTCCGGGTTGCACCCTATCCATTTTCCGTCATAGATTTTACCATAGAATGGGTTATCTGGATTAATTGCCTCGATTGGGAATAGTGGACACTCTGCTATTCTCTTTCTCAGCTTATCTCTTTCTTCCACTATTTTGTCCTTTGTTCCTCCAATGTTCATGTCCATCATGACCTTCATTACAATAGTTTTCTCTGCTATCTTTTCGACACTGGGCAATACATATCTTTACCACGCATACTGTACCAGTGCCAATATGAATGCCCCTAATATCACTTTCAAAATGTCTGACAACCATGAAGGCATCCATGACCACAGGTATGTGTGATGCTCTGTCCCTTCCCCCTGACTGGCTGTTGGGTGGAAGTTCCATATATGGTGTTGTTGTGAAGGCCCAGCTAGACTGACTGGAGCCTTCCCAGTGACTGTATGTTGTGGGTACCTCCTGTGGGTGGGACCTGGGTGAATGGAGTGTGTGACCAATATACACTCCTTGTTGTGGTTGTCTGGTTTCTGGCATGAGAGACAAAGACTGAGACAGCCCTGCCCGAAACTGGCCTGAATGCAGTGTGTAGTGTTGAATGGCTAGGTACTTGTCCCAATCCACATTCCTTGTTGTGAGTGTCTGAAAGGGAGGAGTGTGGCCTGAATGCACTGTGTGCCTGATTGGCTGACTGACTGCATGAATGCCCTTCTGTGTGATTGGCTGCTGAGTGTGTGCCAGCAGTGTGGATGAAAGACAGAATAGTATATCAGTATATAGTATATCTCACCACTGGTAATTGTTCAGAAGCGTTCAGAGCTGAGTCTCCACTCAAGAGTAACTGGAACTGCTGATCTTCGACGTCCAGCTGGAAGAAGAAGACTTGCTGCTGCATTTGCTTCGACCGATCCGAAGGCTGCCGAAATCGCCGAAGACTGACCCGAGAGAGGACCTGGTAAGGCGCCCTCTTCCCGTGCTCTGAGGGACCATCCAGCACTGCTCCATCTTCGCCGAAGCGCCCTGGAAGTCGGACCCTCGAAAGGCTGCCGACCCGAGACGGGACCGCCGAGGAGATCGAAGTGAAGCACCAGGACATCGCCGCCGTCGAAGTCCATTGCCGTCGACCAGGGTTCGCAGGTCTGTGTAACCGCTGGAGGCCCATCGAAGTTGTGTTGCCCAGCCATGGGAACCACTTGACGCCGTACCGCCGACGACCGGAGCCGTCCGCTCCTTGCCTAAGAACATTTGAATCGAAGGACTCCCTCGTCCGCACCGTCGACCGTTTTATCCTGCCGGAGAAAGTCGAGGACGACCAACGCGCCGAGGAGAAACCTGCCGGTGGGTTTCCCGCCACCCGAAGACCACAAAGACTCGAACGACTCGACGCTCTTGCTGGGCCCCCGTCTCCACAATCTTTGCGGTCCAGAACAATTGTCATCGAGGTGCCCCGCACGCCTCTTCCTTGCAGGACGCCGACGCTCCGACGCCGACGAGCACCGCTCGGACGAAGCTGCCGCCTCATCAACGCCGTTCACCCGTGTTCTCCGTCGGACGTTCGACGACCTGTGTCTCCCGCTTTAAAGGGAAGGCACTCAAGAAGGGCCGTCGATTCCCCGACGCCGAACGCCGAGTTCCTCGACGGACGTTCGACGCCCCGTGTCTCCCGCTTGAAAGGGAAGACATTCAAGAAGGGCCGTCGATTCCCCGCCGCCGAACGCCGAGTTCCTCGACGCTTCTCGACGCCTCTCGACGATCCGTGACTCCCGCTTGAAAGGGGGTCGCTCAAGGAGGATCTGTCAACGCCTCTTCGAAGAACTCGACTCCACCAGGTACATTGGGGGGATAAAAACATTATAGGAGGGAATAAGACTTGCAGAACAATATATGGACTGGGCTTGTGCTATATCTTTATTTTACAGGTTGCCCAGGTGGGGGGATCTCCACACAGAACTGTGTCTAGTGGTAGGGGCCAGTATTCTGCCTATTGCTCAACCATCTTATTTTCTCTCCTCTCTCTATTGCTGGTTTCACTCTATTGATCTGTGTGACATTGTTACAGTATTGTTGATGCACTTTAACGAGATCTAATACAAAGGGTGTTACCACTTTAGAATTGTATATATTTGCCATTGTTGATTTTCCTAAGTACAAAGTGAGTTATTATGATAAGTGTACATAACCTTGAATATTGATTATATAAAGACTGTGTTCTAACCAATACAGTGTGTGGACATTCCTTTGTGGGGGCTTGGGGACTACACCGTACTTAAGAACCAGCCTGCATCACCTCCTGAGAAGCTAGGCCTTGATTGCTCGACCATAGCTACCGAATAGAGAATCTAGGCTGGGGTCCTCTGTGCCTCCCCTCTACCATATAGAGAGCAGAAGTACAGACCACCCCCTACCGGTCCTTTACAGTATGCTATCCAGCTATGTTCTTTTCCAGTCCCCTTGGCTTCTTCCTCCATTTTGGCATGCATCTGGGATAGTCGTGTTACTGCTTTGGTCAGTGTTCCATTCTCTTCCTCATTGGCAGGTATAAATGTGCAACAGGAACTCCCAATGTTTGCGCAAACTCCTGCGTCCATTGCTGTGAGCAGATCCAGAAATTACCTATTCCGGAGCGAAATCAACCTTACTGCTCGGAGCTCTTCCTTTGTCGCGTTGAACACATTCACTGAAGATTATATTGTCATCATCAGCTCCCAACTGGTAATATGCAACCATTCTGCATTTGCATATGTCTGTATAGCTGGAAGCAATGATGCAAAAAACATTTGTGTGCTGCTGAACAACCTATGTTCTGATGGTACATCGGCTAGAGCTGTTTCTAACTCATCTGAGAAGTAGTTGCTTCTCTTCTGTGAGAAACCTGAAGGTGTCTCCCTGACTAGTCCCCGGGGGTCTGTCAGCCAGGTGACCAGAACACGGCCATTGCTATTGGATCCAGTTTCTGGGGTGGACCAGTGATGGAGAATCAACTGGATGGGGGTCCTCGGGGAGTGGAAGTGGGACACCGAAGGGTGAGACGCGGTCTCCCCCTTCTATGACACCTTTTCCCCACCTACCATGTAGGATACACAAACCCTTTACCCCCCCCCCCTTTTCCAACGTGAACACTTTTGCATATCACGAAGGACGACGGACTCTAGCCATTTACCTGATTTGTCCCAACACCAGGGACAGCCAAAGTCAGGCAATTTACCAGAACCGCAAACACCTGATGGCCCTTTCCCTTCCCCACAGGGATAAAAGGTGGAGCACGAGAGCACAATATGAGCAAGGCAGACTATACGATAAGTGAGCTAACTCAGCATGGCAGTTCAAGAGGAGGAGAAAGACAGTGCGCACCGAGAGGGTGACAAGGAGAGAAACGACCCTGCCCTTTGCAACCAAGGCCTGTGAAACCTCTGCGGAAGGAATCGTAAAACCACGAACAATAGCCAGCGTGTGTTGCAGCAGATGTCAATGGAACACAAGACCCTCCGTCGCTGATAACCAAGCCAGGGAAAGACGCTTGTCTCTGTGGTACAAACCTTGACTCCGGAGAGAAGAAAGCCAAGCGGTTCATCACAGCCGGTGAGTCGAGGGGAGAGCCAATAAGAAACCAAACTATATTGAACCAAAATTAGCAAACAGATAATTGAACTGTAAAAAGTTAAAAAGAACTGTTGATATCGAGGAGGGAAACGAGCATCAGCGGAGTCTGGCAACAGGTGGGTGCTCACTCAGGAAACTCTGGGTGATTACCCGATTGTTGAAACTACCAGTAGCAGAAGGCCTTGGGAAAGGCAAGAAAGGGGGTCAAAGTGGTTATACAGGGGTCTTGTAAAATCCTCTGTGCAGTCAAGACTTTGACTGACAGATGATTGTGAAGTTAAGGGAAGTGAATCCTGCATCGTAAGAATTGAATGAGAAAATGTACGATTGACAAGATTGGCAAGAGTGAGCCCAAAAGATGGATGCCGATAAAGAGGGGGCGAAGTCTAAAATCCCGAAATACAGTGTGTTGACAAGAGTGAACCCAGCAGAGGGATGTCCACAGTTAAGATTAAGATTCTTGAATATCACAGAAGAGATTGTTTTGAGAAGCAGTAGTGAACCAGGCTGAGGGAAGCTAATTTTGAGAAGGGTCCGAGCCCGGAAGAGGGGGACTCAGGGGTGGGAAATGCATCACCCAACGTACATGTGAAAAATAACTTTTGTTTATTATTTTGGATACATCAGGTCCACAGAGGCAAGAGACTTTTGGTAGAAAAGAGATTTAGACACCGAAGGCCCTGATTGCTGAGAGGGGAACTGTTGGCTCGTGCTGGGAAAGCTCGAGCATGTGCTGTGCTCCAGATCCTACCTTTTCCCATGCTGAAAACGTGGGGAAGGGAGACCCCAGCAACTGCATCCTGACTTATTATTTGTGAACACTCCCGTCCTTCTTAGAAACATTATCTCACACTTCTTTTGTATTTAGCGTAAGGATTGGAAATAAGCTTTTCTTAGTATATGCCCTTTTATTTGACAAGATGCCACAAGGACTGCCTTATTTTTGTTTGATGGTCAAAGCTTGCTCCCATCTTAGATTTAGGTTAAGATTAGGTGTTTTTCCAACCTACCTTTACAGTTTAATAAACAACCTTGAACTGTGATCATTTGTGTCTGTCTTTACTGTTGCCACCATGAGTTCCTTACACTTCCGCCATCCTCTGTTCTTCTCCTGGTTGTTCTCTTTCCACAGACCTTTTCTTCCTTTTGTTAGTGTCCATCTTGGGGAAGGCATCAAACTTGATATCCTTCTTTGGCACAACCAGTGATGGCATATTGATATGTACCAATGAGCAAACTCCTCCCCAGTTGGGTGGCAGCTTCTCATATGCCTTGGATCCGCATGCCCAGTAGTGGTCCATCAGTACTTCAGTGCTCGTCTTCATTGCTGGATGCTTTTCTATGCTACGCATCCTGCGTTCTCCCCCACTTTTTCTTCACTGTCATTCTGGTAACACAGTACTGGCTTCTTCATGGGTATTATGGGCATCGGTCCAGCTTCATTCTCCATCCAAGTGAAAAACTTTGCACTTGTATCCCATTCCTCAAGACACTTTTCATTTTCTTCTTGTACTGTATTCGCTCTTGATTGTGCTAGGGTGTGCACTTTGCTTTCCACTGCTCCATCTTTCCATCCATCCACACTGTGCACTTGACCACACACAAGCATCTGTGCTCTTTCCGTGCATCCTGGTTCTCCTCCTATCTCCTTCACTCTTTAACTTTGAAGGAGCTGCCCTGCCCATGGAATAGTCTTGGGGCCTTATTCATGGAGTGTTTTCCTATGGGATTGCGCCATTATAAAATACTGCCATGAATCAGGCCTTTGTATCTCCTTTCCATGGCCCGTCAATCACATAATTGTATAGCTTGGTCCAACTGGCAATAATTTTTCATCATGTCAAGAGTCTTTATGTAACTGTATTCATAAAAGAATGTCACCTGAGACATCCACCTCAATGTTGCTGTTTTCCCTTGAAATCTTCAAGTTGTTACCATCGACAAGTACACCAGACATTGGGCTCTTGCTCCTGTTATTTCAGTTGCTATAAACATTCTGGAGGCACTCAAGGCATAGGGAATCAATGAGCGGACATAACCGCTCTTCACAGTGGTTTCCTTACCTACTTTGGTCATGTGCTTGTACCACATGTTATTAGACACTCGAGCAGTGTCGGTGAGATAGAGATCCACCCCTCTCATGTCTGTGTTAACACTGCACTTACCTCTCCTTACCGTGCTTGCAGTGATCTCCTGTCCACCGTACATGGTAGTTCCACCTGCTGCAGTTGGGGTAATGTTAGTAGAGGATACAGTGATATCGCTAGGAACAAGTGAGATTCTCCAAAATATGAATACACATACTCCACTTGGAAATAAGAGACACGACAAAATGAGCACATTTTTTATTATTTCACTCATCTTTACCTGTGCTGCTAGATCCTTGTGCAGCCTGAAGTTACCAGTTGCCTGCCTGAAATGTGCAAATGTGAGCATTATTGTGTTAGCCTCAGATTAGTTTTGTTAAGCCCTGTGAACCATATAGCCATTGATAGCAGAGATAAACAACTGTTCCCTCAGGTCTCTAATAACAGGTTCCCTTAGTATGGAGACAACAGAAGGGTTCCCGTGTCCAAGTTGTCGGTACACTTGGGACAAATATGCTACAAAAGCAAGATAATATACTCTAGGTGAACTGCTTGAAACTGGCTGGGTCTCCTAACATTGTGGACGAATTGGTTTGAAAAGGTATCAGGGTGGAAATCTGTGGGTAACATAAACAAAAATCAAATATCACAGTCGGCTTTCTCGATGAATGTTGGTAGAGAGTAAAATAACAAACAGATAGTGTACCTCTCTCTAGATGTGTAGGCAGTTTGTTCCCTAGCTCTGCTGCCCTTGAGCGAGTACCCATT
This sequence comes from Ambystoma mexicanum, assembly GCF_040938575.1. Taxonomy (NCBI): domain Eukaryota; kingdom Metazoa; phylum Chordata; class Amphibia; order Caudata; family Ambystomatidae; genus Ambystoma; species Ambystoma mexicanum. The sequence continues at coordinate 281,323,023 of NC_090936.1, forward strand.
GGGTGTCCTCCTCTCGGCAGTGTAAGTTCAGAATTGTTGTTTTGCTCCTCTTGTTTCTGATCCTTGGCCCTCTCGATCTCATCGCCAGGTGAGGTCTCTGTTTTGTAGGGCATGATGTCTGAAAGGTGGTTCCACACTGTCTTCCCTTCTAACCTCACTTCCCTGTCAGCCACCACTTTGACAATATATGGTCCAGTAAATGTAGGTGCATCACACCGCCTGATAAAATTCCCCAGGAGTACAGTTTCACCAACGCTAACAAGTCTTTCTGTCACAGAATCTGTGGGTCCATTGTCGCTGTTGCTTTTTCTGCCATCTTCTGGGCCTCCCCAGTGTCATATCTGGCGAAAGATAAAAGAGGCACTAGTAATCAAGGAAGTAATGTAATCACACATTTCCACTACTCTCAGCATCTTTTAACACCCTAGTGGGAGGAGCCAGTGGGAGTTGCATGCGCCGTCCTGTCACCACCTCATGTGTAGTTGAATGGTGGTCAGACTGGGTTTGTTGCATGCAAAGAGTGCCAGTGGCAAACAGCGGAGCCAGTTTTCTTCATATTCTTCTTGGTTTTGGCATTGCTCTCTTACAAGAGGCCATTTAGGCGTTCACACAGCTCTTTTGCTTGCGGGTGGTACGCACAGGAGATTTTATGTTGAATACCCAGCAACATAGTGATGTGCTTGAACATCTCATTGGCGAAGTAAGGGCTGTTGTCAAACCACAGGACCTCACACTTGATCCATCTTGGGAATACTTCCCTGACAATAAATGTTGCTTCTCTGAGAGCATCAGGATGTGAACAGGGGCCTGCCTCAATCCACCGAGAGAATGGGCACATAACAACTACCCTGTAGCGGTATCCTTGTCAAACTTGGATCATGTGAACACAGTCGACGTGGAGATGCTGAAATGGACCGGCTGGGCGAGGTATGGCTCCTCTCACAACTCCGAACGTACGCCCTGCAGTGAATTGCATGCATGTCAAACACTTACTTACAAATTCAGCCACATGTTCCGCCAGGTTAGGACAGAACCATGCTTCTCCAATATGGGCAACAATGACCTCCTTACTGGTGTGTGTTGCATAATGTAACGTGTATGAGTGCAGTGTGCAATAGTGCTAATGGCATCACCACTTTTCCTGTGTTGTTATACTGCCATAGGTCGTCGAGAAACTGTACATCCCCCTCTAGTCCATAAATCTTTCTCTTCCCTGGGTGCAGCTCCTGGCAACTCCATTATCTGTGTTTCTGGTAATACATTGTACCCTTCCTTTAGTACCATTATCATTGCATAGTCACAGGCATGTGTTGAGGCCTACATCTCTAGGAGCTGTCCAAAATATGCGGCTGTTAGGAAATATTTCCATTTATGGGTAATTTTCCCTCCAGTTGTGAACCCCCCAGCTTTTTGCTTTTGTCTGACCACCCTAGCCTGACTTTTACCAGTAGAGCCCAGCCTTCTGCTGCACTCTGCAGGGCTTTTGCTCATCTTGTTATGGGGAAACTGACATGCCCTTCAGACTGTCAGTACTGGGAGACTTTGTCTGCCTTAGTCTTTCACTTTCTTGCTATTTCTTAGTAACATTTTATCAGTGCACCATGTACCTTCCAGTACAGTGCGCTGGGGTCCCTCTTTCATTTTTAAGGGCCTAGACAACTCGAAGGATTTTTGGTAAATGTACAGGTGTGTCCAGGACAGAGCTGGTTGCAGCAGTTACTTTGAAAGCATTGGTCTAACCCGTGTTTACTGCATTTGGCCCAGGACAGTGGCCAGTGCCTAAAATGGCCATAACACGAAGTCCTTTGTTCTGTCCTTTGGCCATTTTGTCCCTTTGCCTTCTCCAGGTCGAGTAGACCCGGGAATTTCCTTATTTGGTCATGCAGACCCCCACGCAAACCAAAGCTTTCACAGGTTTTTGCCTGCCTTGTGTGTGTGCGCCCAGGATGTGGGCTGGAACTGTCTTGTTCCAATACACATCCTGATTGCCAGGATGTCTGGTGTGCTGGGATGACTGGGACCACTGTGGTCCATGATTGGTCCATGTCTGGGATTGCTGAATGTGAGCAGATCTCTTGTTAGTTTCTCTTTTACACCTTTTCCATTTCGATCTTCTGAGTTCAAGCCAAATATCCTGAACCAAAGAAGCAGATCTGTGGAACCACGGGTGACCTGCTGGAAGGTTTGGCACCCTGACCCGCTGTTGTCCTATCAGAGCCCTTTTTTCTGATTGATCATAGAAGGCCTGCAAGGACAATTAGACCTGTTGGAGTAGTGGGACTAACTACTCTCGGCACTTCCTGCTTAACGTGCAAACAAGCCTTTTCGGAAGTGTTCCTGGATCGCCAAGTGAACTGACCAGCTTATAGGGGACCTTTGCCCTGGAATTTCTGCCATCTCGAGCTTCGACTTGAGCCTTTGGGAACCATAAGCTCGTGGTAGAAGGCACTCTCCTCCCTAGCATTTTTAGCTCTGGAATTAGGAGAGTCCACCTGGACCCGAGCATACGCGGTTCTCGTGTCACCCTGCTGTGATGGCGATCTTCGTGGGTGCCTTGCTGCTGTGCCGCCGTGTGCCCTAAGATGAGCTGCATTGGAACTGGCCTGATCCCTTCACCGGAAGGTGAGAAATCGCCACTATCCCGGCACAGGCGGAGGTCCCGGAACGCAGCCCCTGAAAGCCAGATAGACGTGCAACTGCAGGATTCGAACCTGCAAACAAAATGAACTTGACTGGCAAAGTTTGATCGAGAGTGCGCCGAGGGTCGGTGAGTACTTGCCATAGACTTTTACGGATGAGTGTCCCCTGAGGGCCACTCTCCTTTGTTAAGGTAGCTTGTGCTACAAAGCTATCATGATTCTTGGAATTCACTCTGCCCTCTTGTGGAGACCCTCCTTGAATAGTGGGACCTTATTCCTCAGCACCTCACCCACCTTCCTGAGTCAGTACATACAGCCCCATGAAGAAGACCCATTTTGAACCACACGATCGAGTGCTGCGGCACTGAATGTACTTTTGAGTGCAAGGCTCCACACTTCTTAGGGACCGGACTGTCTATTAGTTAGGGTTTGATTTTGATGAAAGATTGCCTAATGTATATTTGCACGGTGTTACCCCTTTCTTGGCAGGTTGTGGATCTCTACTTGTGTAATATTCCTTTAGGCCAATAGTTACTGTATATTTTTTATGTATTGACTTGGTTGAAATAAAGAAGCAAGAAATATCAACCTTTCAATATTAACATCATAAAAGATGTACAGAATACAATAAGAAAGTGATGACAAAAAGATTACAACAAATGTGACAGGTATACATAGTGAAAAGAAGAAATGTATAGAGACAAAGGGGAAGGAAAAGATGACAGAGATGGTATAATAGTGATTGGCTAAAATGTACATAATTTCTTCTTTAAAATATTGTGCCTGATGATTTCAGGTTCTATTCAGGATAATTTAAAAGAATTGCACATCAAATGAAATTCGCAGGAAAGACAGTATTGTAACATCAATTCGATATTCATGCCATAACAGTTTAGCATGGTTCAAGACAGATTTAGAAAGTAAGATACTTTACAATTGCAATTCTTAATCCTATGTGTTTGGATTGGAACAGTTCATTCCACGGGGTATCAGTTGTGACAATTCTTAATTCTCTAAAATGCAACCTAAAGTAGGTTGTTCGTTCGGCCACTAACTTAGGGCAAAGTGCCATTAAGTGCTTGATTGTTTCAGGTTGATTAGTGGCTCTACAAAATCGACACACATTTTCATTTTGCTGTATTATTTTCCGTTTAGCCAACTAATCTTTTGTCGGGTAAAGTTTAATTGAAAACACAAAAATATGCTTCTATAAGTTAGTGAAGGAAACTTGACCCGGTATGATTCCGCTACTCTCAGCTTCTTTAAGCCATAAGGATGGACTTTGACTGTTGTCTAGTGGAGACATGATTTATGAGTGTATAACCAATCGTGATACCACAGTTTCTGTTTAGCACATGTTGGGTTCATTAATAGCAGCTCTTTTGAAATGATGTCAACTATTGGCCGTTTCCAGTCTGCTATGAACCGATGCTCTGACGTTTCGAGATATGAGGAGTACATTTGCAATAGCGAGCCTGGCTTTGAATCTAATCAATATTTTCTATAAAGATAAAGGATGCACAATTTCCACATATAAATGCCATGCAAAGAGAGTGGGGCCTAGCTTGTGTCTGATTATGGAAATTGGTTTTGATTGTGGCACCATGAGGACCAGTTTCCAAAACATGCCTTTCAATTGTAGCCAATAGGTGTTGGATATATGGGATTTGGTCTCTGCACCATACAAAACTGTTGGTAAAACTTTCTGAATATAGAAAGTGATTAGGGGCGATATGAGTACTTCCCATACTTCTTGTGTATTATGTGGGCTTGCGAGACTGCTGTCATCATTGTTCTTTTAATTTCCATATAATGCGGCTGGTTTGAGGCAGGGCTGTTGCTAATGTCGGAACTGTTGGGACTGTGGGCTAGCTAGCCTTTTGGCTGTACCTCCTGAGATTCTATCCGGGGCTACAACCAAAGGATCCAGGGCTATAGCCCCCTTAGCCCCACCCTAGCAACGCCTGTGGTATGAGGTGTGATTATTTATGTTTAAGCCCAAGTACCGGTATTCATTAATTACCTTCAGTTGGGTTCCGTGCAGAGACCAATATTTGCGAGTTTGTCACTTTAGACCACATTGCATGACTTTTGTCTTTTCCGTGTTAATTGATAAAAGATTATCATCAGCATACTTTTCTAAGGCGGTCAATAATCTCTATAGGGCTCTTGGGGTTTTAGATAAGAGTACCAAGGTGTCCGCATATAAAAGCCAGAGAATAGAATTTGGACCTAGCTTGGGGGGATAAGAAATGATTGAGCTGAATTTGTATCTCATATCTGATATAAAGAAGTTAAATAGGACAGACGCCAGGATGCATCCTTGTTTCAATCGTTGAAAAGTGCAAATAGGGAGGATGAGATTGCCTTCTAGCGTCAATCGAATTTGCAATGTGGTATCAGTGTGAAGTTGGGAAATCAGTGCTAGAATCGAGTCCAGGCAGGCTGCTTGTGTAAGTTTAGTGATTAAGAGATTTCTGGATATTGAGTCAAATGCAGATTTAAAATCAACAAAAGCCATGTAAAGTGGCTTATTTTGTTGATGCGTGTGCATTTTTATTTCACTAATGGTTATCAGATTAATTGATGTTCCTAATCCTGAAATAAACCCAGTCTGAAAGGGATTTTCCAAGCTCAGCTCTGGGTAATAATCCATTAATTGATATCTCTTAGGATCAAGCAAGCAAATAGCTTACTAGGTGCATCGAATAAAGCTATGGGGCAGTAATTGCTCGGTTGCCGACGGTCTCCTTTATTAAAAATGGGAATGACTATCGATTTTCGCCAGGATGGTGGTATAGTCTGAGATGATATTATCTGATTGAATACATTATAGAGTATGTTTGCCCAATGCTCAGGATGGGATTTGAGCATTAAGTTGCTGAGACCATTTGGGCCCGGAGCTCTGGATTAACTTAATTTCAAGTTATCATTTTTGATGTCATCTTGACCAAATGCTTGAAGATACTCCTTGTTTTAACAGAGCTTGCAAGAGATCCATCAGATAGAGTCGAGACATAGAGATGAGAGTAATAATTGCTGCAAGCCTGTTCTGAGACCCTGCTGATCTACATAGGTGTCTGGGTAATTCGGTTTGCTCAATTCAAGAGTCTTCCAGTATGAGCTAACTTTTTGGAATCTAGCACTGGTAGCATCTGTTCCCCATCTTTCTGGAATTGGAATATCAGTGCTTTTCGGGCTGCTATCCAATATTTATACCATATAATCAATATTTTTAGCTCGCAAGAATTGGAGTCAGGAGATAAATGACAGGCCAATCTTTTGGATCTATGATATGCAGTTTTTCTCTTTTCAAAAGCTACATCATATGCATGTTTATGCTCGTGCCTAGGTTTAGAGATCTGATTGGATTGCTGTTTGAAAATCTGTAAGGCTGCGACTTAGTGTCCATCTTCCTGAGTAGTCCTTTGGCAAAGTAGATAGGGGTTAGCTAAGATATAGCCATGCAGCGGTCTAGTTGGTTAGGGGTCCAGCAAAACCAATCTCTGCCTCCAATAAGAGTCAGATGACCGTGGTAGTCATTGTCAAGGACTGAAGTGGTCGATTTTCGTTTCCATGTGAGAGCAAGAAGCAATTGATCGCTATATTTTTGGCATTTGATTTCAAAGCATTCTGCAATTGCAAATAAGTCTTTATCGACGTATGCATAGTCAATGATGGCTTCTTGCTGAAGCCTTCACCAGGTGCTACTGGGAGGGATGTCACCTGGGAGGGATCCATTCACCATGGGCAGCTGGCATTCAGCCAATAATATGGTCCAGCATCGAGCTAAAGAAGTGTCTGGCATCGTAATCTTTGAGAAGCAATGCATAATCAAGTCCCCTACTAGTATTGTGTGTGTAACAGAAGTGTCCATAGCGGCAATATCTAGGACATATGTTATATCCTGGAAAAAGCTTCGGTCTTGATCCCAGCTTGATTCCAATAGACATTAATCAACGCAATAGTTTCGGACTGAGATTTTACTTTAACGAATTGGGTGTACATATTGGGTTCGGCCCAGCACTCCAGATGAAGCCCAGCAGCTATCTTAGAAGCAATTAATAGTGCCGCCATCGGTCTACCTTTTTGTAGGGACTTGGCAGGTAATAGCATGAGGTCATGGCCATCCCAAATGGGAGGTGCAGACAGCCATGTCTCCTGCCAAGCAACAATGTCATAGGCGTTTAAGATATTTGCTGATGCATTCAACAGGCGCTTGAAGCCCTGAGTGTTCCAACTGGCTAATGTGTAGCATGGGGCTGACCGGTTCAAGGATTGCTACTTCTGATTTCTATATCATAGATCGACAGAGCGCTGTTAATTTATGATTGATTGCACTTGCTGCATTGAACGCAGCGGTCGCTGCGCGCCCATGACTTTCATAGACGAGAATGAGGTGGCTCGATTTTTAGAACTAGAAGATTTTTTGTCAGTTTTCATCTCTATAGCTGTTTCAATAGGGGCTGAGCTAAAATCCTAGGTTGAATAGTGATGTTCTGGCCTACCAGATGGTATTGAGTACGATTCCAGATTTGAGTGAAGGAGATATCTGTGTCACTTAGGAATTCCACACAATATATTTCAAAGGATGTAAGGTCCTCCAAGGATGGTATGTCGCTAAAGATGTTCAAAATGCACATTCTGTTCAGATCATAAATTGGGTGTGGACTCCGTCTGCATTGAATTATTAAACAATGAAGGTGTGATGAGGGCCCAGTCTTCTGAGCTTGCTTCGATAATGATAGGAGGATTTGAGATTCAGTTTGATTTTTGGAAGTCTGAGAGTTCCTGGGCAAGTGGGATTGGAGATCTCGTGGTTGTGATTCCTGTGTCATGAGAAAATTATCTCGTTGGTCACAAGTATCTTGGTTTGTCTTAATGTACAACGCCACTGATTTAGCTATCTGATTTCTTCGCTGCTCTAGTGTGGATAATCTATTGTCCTCGCAAACGCCCAATTGAGGTTGGAAAGCAGAGTCAGGAAGGGAAAGGGCAATTTCAGATTGCTCTTTTGTCAAGGAATGTTTTTATGCTGATAGTCTACTTTTTGCAGAAGTTCATCTAATGGCTCGTACTCCAAATCTGAGGGATGGCTCTCTTTGTTTGTACTTTTTTTGTTTGTAGCTATTGTTACATACTTCCTAGTAATCGCAGACTTAGCAATTCGCGTTGGGTTCTTCGGTAGGGACAAGGATTCTATGAAGGGCCTTGAAGAGGAACGTGCCTGCGGCTTGTTGGATTTAATATTTTTTGTTTTTTAGTGATGTTCTGAACAGGAGAGTCAGATGGTATGTTAGAACTTGCAAATACAGTACAGGCAGGCTTGGATGGCATTTTCGGCTGTGATAGCAACTCTGTTGGAAGTTCAACAGGAGCTATAATTACTTCAGAATGCATATGATGACATAACATATCATTCTCCCTATTGCCCAGTCGAATAACAGTATTTAGTTCAGAATAAACAGCACAGTTCCTCGAGTTTGCTCCTATAGACGCTTCTGCTGGAATGAGCATTTGCTCAGAATACATCCGTGGGAGATCGTTTTCTGTATCCGCCCACCAGATGCAATTGTTTGTTGAGCTATCTTATTATCTAAAATCTCATACCATTTCGTGAGATTAAGGCTGTATTCATCGCAGTAAGTGTCAGATCTATATAAGGGGATGCTGCAGTGCGAGGAGATATTATTTGCTACAGTTGGTGCAAAGTAACTTGGTTTCTCTGAGAAGGATTGGTGAAAAATATGGACAGCGCTGAAGAGTTGCGTAAGGAATGTGCAAACATTAGGGGGGACTGGGATAGGTCAGCAGTGTATTGTAGTGGGAGTAGGTGAAGACAATGATTCTGGTGCTATTTTAGAAATTAGGTGTGCGCCAGGCAAGGTTTTCATTGAGTCATGACAAGAGTCAGTCGCAAATCGTGGCGTCTTCTTATGATCTAAATTTTCCCCACTCTCTGTGAGCTGAATAGCACTGTCACTATTTGATTGGTTTTAAGCTGTAGTCTCGGAGGTCGGTCCAATGTGAATAATCTGATTAATAGGTGCCCGAATCATACCAACAGAGGGCATTGTGATAGTTTCTGCAATAATGTTGTGCATCGCATCAGCCAATGCTTCCGAAATATTTGTCACCATGTGTAAATCTGTCAGAGTAGACAAGTCGATTATACTGCGATTAACGGCATTCAATTCAGCAGTTGTAACTGTCGCGCCGATTGCTACATTGGTGTTCTGAGCGAAGTCAGGACGAATTGTATCTTTGAAAAAAAACTCTATAATTAACAAATTGCCTGTGCTACAAATTCTACAGGGAAACTCTTCCAAATATTGAAAGCCATAGAGAAACCCAAAGCCCTCTCCTCACCATTCCAACACAATTTGACTCCCCCAATTTACCTACACCAAAGAAACCCAAAAAACGCTTAGCCCTAAATTCCAGTTGCCACCAATCACAACGGACAACATGAGGAAAACTCTTTCCAACAGAAACTGTACATCTTGTACAGAAAACGTATTACCACCAAAACTGATATTAGATAACCCAGAAACATTCATCCCATTCCTCAGAGGAATGGTAAAAGCTTTCTTTAGAGATCACACTGTACCTGCTACCATAAAAACAGTCACAGTTGCACCCCTGCCCAAAAAGCCAGAATTAAGACAACAAGATCCCTCAAATCTCAGACCCATCACCAACTGTAATTTTCTACTGAAAATACTAGACAAGATTGCTATAGAACAGCTACAAGAGTATGTGGATAGCAACAATCTAATTCACCCTCAACAGTCAGGATTTAGAAAAGCCCATAGCACTGAGTCTGCGTTGCTCGATCTCTAGACAGAAATGGTGGGACACCTGGACCAGGGCAAAGCAGGCTTACTGATTCTCTTGGACCTCTCGGCAGCTTTTGATTTGTTAGATCAACGGAAGCTCCGAGAGGCCCTAGACCTTGCTGGAAACTGCTCCCAAGGAGCCATTGATTGGGTGTCTTCCTTTCTTCGAGATAGACACTCCAAAATAATATGGGGAAATCATGCATCATCATCTAAACCAATGGACTGCGGCGTCCCACAGGGAGCTAGTTTCTCCCCACTGTTGTTTAACTTATACTTGCGGTGTTGGCATATTTTTTACTAACTTTGCCAATGATACTCAATTGGTTTTCGAACTCAGTGGATACAACCAGGACAGCAACAACTTTACATCTATTTGTAACACTATTGAATCCTGGATGAAGGCTAATTGGATGTGCCTTAATGGCACCAAAACAGAGCTTATGATTGTTGGATCATCCCACGCCAGAAAAAAACTTAGCCCAGCCTACTCCACATTTAACATCAAAGAGACACCAATCACGGTATCAGAAAAAGTTAAAACGCTAGGAATCTACTTGCAGGCATCCCTGGGAGCTGAAGCCCAACTAGCTTATCTCAAAAGAAACTGCCATTACTACCACAAACTCCTGAGGAAAATCAAACCTCTACTAAATAAACAAAACAGCACAACAATTGCCAGGGCCACTATCCTTTCAAGGCTAGATTATGGTAACGCTCTGCTGCCTGGTGCCAGTAATAAATGCCTTAAACAGTGCCAGGTGATTCAGAATAACACCATAAGAACTATAACTGGCAAAAAAAACGAGAGAACACATCACAGGAGAGAGGAGAGACCTACACTGGCTAGCCATAGATGAACGCATTGCATTCAAATCTTTGACTTTGGTTCATCGCTGCCTATATGGAAATTCCCCAATATACCTAAAGAAACAATTTAAGAGGTATGAACCAAATCAAAATCTCAGATCAACAAACAAAGGCCTATTAGATGCTATGCTAACTAAAAGGACAAAGGGCTTAGGTAGGGCCTTCTCAGCCAAGGAAATAGCCAAATAGAGTAAACTACCATAGACCTTAAGAACTGAAACAAACCTCCTATGTTTTTAGAAAAAAACTGAAGACGCTGCTCTTCAAATAAATCACTGCTAAATCCAACAACTGAACCACCCACTTCTCACATATATGTTGTCCCGTCACTATGTCCATGTCTACATGGAAGACACTCTGATGCCTGCGGGATGCAACGCTATACAAATACACAAATAAATATAATAAATATATTTGAGCTCAAGCGAGCAATAATTCAGAATGTCAGCTGTGTACGACTGAGTGCACAAACGAGTAGAAACAACAGTGCTCTTAACAGCTTTAAGTGTGTTGGACGTTCTTACAGGCGTACGCTTAGGTTGTAAAGTGAGTTTGGATATTCCTTTTATCGGGGGCATCGTAGTCGTTAAGGTATACAGGCCAGTCGCCATTGTGGAGTGATGAAAGAATTTTAAGTCGGCCTGGGGTCAATCGGGCTGATTCATGGAATAAATGTGCGCCAAAAAGGGGAGCGCAAGCGGGAAAATCGCAGCGCAAATGTGAAAATCGCAGCGCACGCATGCCAAAGCCGCGCATATCGATCCATGGAATTAAGTGCGTGTGTAAATCCTGGGATGTGCGCTAAAATCGTGTTTGGCGCACGCGGGCGCACACGTCATTAAACGGCGTGCGCTATGCACACAGGGAAAGCACACATAGCGCAGCTCACACAACAAAAGTGAAAAGTGGGCGGAACACGGGGCGGAACACGCGGAATGGGGAACAACACACGAAAATGTGGGCGTTACGGGGGACGTACAGGAGGTAAATGCCTGCAACGTCCACACGTCAAAAAAGATGCGCTAATCCGGAAACACGTACGCCAGCAGGAAGCAGGCGTAAGCGGCCCAGCGCAGCATAAAAGTGCGCGCAAACAACAAACAAGCTCAGACGCTACGATGAATATACCGTTCCTCGCAGCAGTGGTCGTGGGACACCACAGGAGGAGGAGGATAGCCAGGCCCCACATTTTCTTACCCAGGACCCGCCTTTTTGGGATGCCTGATGACCAGGTGTATGGGAGGTAAAGGTTTCCACCACACATAATCCTAGAACTGGTCAGGGGGTGGGAGGATGACCTCACATCACTGTCATGATCTCTGCTTCCAAAAGATCAGGACTTGCCTGACTCCCTTGGAAGCAGACCCATAACCCCGGTTCCGAGTGCCAGCCAGTCCCAATTGGGACCTTTTGGACCATGTCCTGGCGCCAGTGACACCAGGCTCATAAAGATGCCCAGTCCCAGCGCTGGAAGCGCCGGGCTCATAATGCTTGGGTGGACTTACCTGCAGCAGACCATGCTGCTTACTTACCTGCCAGTTGAACCCGTGATCCTCTTCTGTTTGGGACTACTTTTCCTGTTGGATGGGGCAGGAGCCACTCCCTAGGTTCAGAACACTGGAACTCTTCTGGAAAGCAGGAACTCTTTTCTTACCTAGGCATGGCTGTGGAAGGAGACACCTAAGCACTACAGGAGGCTATTTAAACCACACCCGATGGATGAATCTTGCTTTGCGTTATTCTGCATTCTCTGCAGCAGAACGCTCATCGTGTCTTCTGCTTCTGATCCTGGGCCTAAGGGAACAAAGGCTTACCATCCTGGAATCCAGTCTTCAGCAGCACCTGTAAAGACAAAGAAAGAACAGGTCAGCACTACGGTCTTCAGTGGCAGCGCATCTCTTACCTGGTCCATCGGCTGTCACCAACGCCTCGCGCTGCATTCCGGCATCTGAAAGACAAAGGCTTACCTACTCTTCGCATGCTCCGGAGGTCTTCGCACTGCATTCCGGCATCTGAAAGACAAAGGCTTACCTACTCTTCGCACGCTCCGGAGGCCTTCGGCGCTCCATCCCGCATCTGAAAGACAAAAGAAGGTGCGTTCAAAGACATTGGGCAACTTTATTACTCACGTGCCATTACTCCTTCCCACGCCGAATCCAGTGGGTATTCCAGCACCCTTCAACTTCTCTAAAGCTCCGAACTTGTACCTGCAAGATAAAAGGGACAGTTAGTGCGCATCGTGAAGCAGGCTACAAGCGCTTACTTACGTGCTTCCAGGCGCTTCTATTCCTCACGCGGGTTCGATCCTCAACTCTCATCAGCCCGCCATCCGCCATCGCCGGAACCCTGCAAAACAAGAGATATCATTACAAAAGACTTTTAAGACATTTGAAGTGCCCAGAACTTACCGTTCGTGCAGTTAACGACGGACAGCAGTCCTCTGAGGTCAAGAGGCCTGCACCCTTATCCAGTGAAGAAACTGGTTACGGCACCCTGCCCCGAGGCAGATGGAGAGCTCAGCGTTCACTTACCTAAGGTGAGGGCGTTAACCTTTGGGGTTCTACAGGAGAAGAGAAAGGGAAGAGGAGAGAGGCACCCAATAACCCCAGTTCATTAATCCCATATTTTCTATCTGCAGACATCTTACTCTTCGAGTCAGACATACAGTGCATAGAGGTCCAGCCCAAAGAGCCAACCGTGTGTTACACATCACCTTTGAAGATACGGCATTCACCCAGTCAAGACCGGCGCCTCTGCGGGAATCAGGTGAGCGTTACAGAACGCAAAGCCTACCGCAAAACTCCCACCAGGCGCTATGGAAACCTCGGTTACCGACCAGCTAGCCCAGTTACTTGGGGAAATAAGAGCAGAAGTGCATGCAGCCCGTCAGGAAATGAATGCTCTAAGAAGGGAACTGATTATTTCCAAGGAGCGAACAGACGATCTCGCTAGACAATTGCTACAGTCACAAGCCGGACAAACTCCGTTACCCGCATCAGGGGCAAATCTTCCTTCAACATCCTCTACGAACCCAGTGCAGATCAACCTACCTGGGAATGTACCTCTGGCTCCGCCCGAACGATTTTCTGGTGACCCAAAGAGGTTTGCAGTATTTATTAACCAGTGCCGGTTGCACTTCTTATGCCGGCCAGCAGCCTTTCCAACTGATCAAGCTAAGGTAGCTTTCGTACCTTAGTGGCAATGCGGCAGACTGGTCGATCCCTCTAGTTAATCAAGATGATCCGGTTCGCCATGATTTTCAAGCTTTTCAGCTCAGTATGGAAAAACTGTTTGCAAGACATTCACAGGAGCAGGCCTTGGACAATGAGCTCCTTTCATTGCGACAGGGTAATCAAGACCTTTTGGCTTATATTGCGTCTTTCAACAGACTGATAGTGGAAACTCGATGGCCTGAGGACAAAAGGATTACGCTGTTTTATAGAGGTCTACGTGGAGAGCTCAAAGATGTGTTAGCCCAAGTAGTGAATCCCCCGCAAGACTGTTCGGACTATATTGACTTAGTCGTTCAAATTGACCACAGACTGCAGAACAGGAAGGCCGATCGTTCCAAGTTTGATGCTCGAGTATTTTCCAAACCACCAACTCCTACCAAAGGAGTAGACTCCGGGGAACCCATGCAAATAGGGGGCCTGAAAGGACCACTAACACAAAAGGAGCGGGAAAGGAGAAAACAGCTGCAACTATGCCTCTATTGCGGAAACTCGGGGCACTTTCTTTGAGACTGTCCGGTGAAACAAGCCAAGAAGGCAGTAGGAGCTGCAGTTACCAGGGTCACAAACTCTGAGCAGGGAAACAACCTCGCCCGACAAGAATAGAGGTCCTCTTGCCGAGCGTTAAAACCAGTTCCGTGACCTCGCATTTCGTGATACCTATAGTCCTCATTAGCCCTGAACATCCGGATCGATTACATGCGATTGAAGCTTACGTCGACAGCGGTGCCATCGGCAATTATGTGGATCATGAAATAGTTTTGAGGATGAATCTGACTCTTTGTCCAAAGGCTGTAAAGGACGTCATTACTACGGTGGATGGTACGGAGATAGCCTCCGGACCAGTAACGCATACCACCCAAGAAGTGACGCTAGTAAGTCAAGATGGACACCATGAGAAGATCGTGTTTGATGTGATCAAGTCCCCTCAGTTCCAGATTATTCTAGGAATTCCTTGGTTAGAGAAGCACAATCCTCAGATCGATTGGCGAGCAAGAACGGTTCAGTTTCCAGAATGTGTCTCTACTTGTCACCCTCGACCTGGTGTTGCACTGGCAGCAATTTCCTCGGAGGCTCCCCAGTTACCTCCTGAATACCTAGAATTCCAAGATGTTTTCCGGAAGGATCAGGCTAACTCTCTACCTCCTCATAGGTCTTATGACTGCCAGATAGACCTGGTACCTGGATCTACTCCTCCTTGTAGTAGAATTTATGCCCTCACCGAGCCTGAGAATTTTCACCTCCGACAATACCTGGATCAATACCTAGCGAATGGGTTTATTCGTCCTTCCAAGTCCCCTGCTTCCTCAGCTTTGTTCTTCGTTCCAAAAAAAGAAGGGGACCTTAGAACTTGTATAGATTATCGCGCCCTGAACCAGATCACCGTTAAGAATAGATATCCGTTACCTTTGATCCCTGAACTCCTGGACCAAGTCAGAAAAGCATGCATATATACAAAGCTGGATCTTAGAGGAGCCTACCACTTGGTACGAGTAAAAGAGGGCGATGAATGGAAGACGGCCTTCCGCACCAAGTATGGGCTATTTGAATATCAGGTCATGCCCTTCGGACTTTGCAATGCCCCGGCCGCCTTTCAATATTTTATGAACCATGTCCTCAGAGAGCTCATAGATGTGTGTGTTGTTGTTTACATTGACGACATCCTCGTTTATTCTTCATCGGAAACTGAACATCGGAAACACGTGAAAATGGTCCTCGAGAGATTGCGTCAACACAAACTTTTCGCTAAGTTGTACAAATGTGTTTTCAACGTGACTGAAGTTGAATTCTTGGGATTCATATTATCACCTAGCGGAGTGCGTATGGATTCAAAGAAGGTCGATGCAATTCTCAAATGGCCATCGCCATCCTCCGTAAAAGGTGTTCAAAGCATGTTAGGCTTCGCTAACTTTTACCGCAGGTTTATCCCCGAATTCTCTCGAATAGTCCAGCCCATCACCGCCTTGTTAAAGAAAAACAAACGTTTTGAATGGTCTACCGAGGCGGAACAAGCTTTCCAGAATTTGAAGACTAGATTTATCTCTGCACCGAACTTAAAACATCCTCGCCCAGAACTCCCCTACATCGTTGAAACTGATGCTTCGAGCCTTGCCATGGGGGCAGTTCTATCACAAAAGGACCCAGTAACCAATCAGTTGCATCCCGTGGCATTTTGGTCCCGCAAATTCTCGCCTCCTGAAATCAATTATACTATTACTGATAAGGAACTTCTAGCTATCAAGTCCGCCTTTAAGGCTTGGCGGCATTATCTTCTGGGGGCCCGACACACCGTTACTGTGATTACAGATCACCGAAACCTGCAATATTTGAAAACCGCAAAAGCTCAATCCTCTAGGCAACTCCGTTGGGCACTATTCTTTGCCGAGTTTGACTTCATAATTACCTATCGACCTGGTACAAAAAACGGTAAAGCTGATGCCCTTTCTCGGATGGGAGTGGAAGAACATTTGATCAATCCTAAACCTGTACCTATCATTCCCGAACAAAGAATTCTAGGTGTAATCGCCACACAATCCATAGAGGAATTTAAGGATAAAGCCAGGCTACTGGTAACTCCAGCAGACATACAGAATTGGCATCTGCAGGGAAAGGACTTTACGGTGAAGGACAACCTATTATATTTCCAAGAACGGTTATACCTGCCCAGCACAGATTTACAGAAAAAGGTAATCTCTTGTTATCACGATTCTTTAATGGAAGGACATCCCGGTATGACCAAGACCTCGGAAAAGATCAAGCGCTACTTCTGGTGGCCGTCTTGGAAAAAAGATATCAGAGACTTTATAATGTCCTGTGGAGTATGCGCCCAAAACAAGAGTCAAAAGGAAAAACCAGCCGGCCTCTTACGCCCTATTTACATCCCGCCTCGCCCTTGGCATACGCTTTCTATGGACTTCATCACCGATCTACCTCCATGCTCCGGATACAATACGATCCTAGTAATCGTGGACCTATTCTCCAAGATGGCGCATTTCATTCCACTCAAAGGCTTACCAACAGCAGCAACTCTGGCCCGAGAATTTCTCAAAAACATCGTCCGACTGCACGGTTTTCCTTCAGTTCTAATTTCGGATCGAGGTAGTCAATTTATTTCTCATTTTTGGCGAAGTTGCTGTCGGTCGGCTCAAATTGATGTGAGACTTTCGACCAGCCACCACCCTCAAACCGACGGACAAACCGAGAGGACCAATCAAACTCTGGAACAGTATTTGCGCTGCATGCTACAACAAACTGAAAAAACTTGGAAAGATATCCTTTGGATAGCCGAATATGCCTACAATAACTCTGTCCACTCGGGAACTGGGAAGACCCCGTTTTTTCTTTTATACGGTAGTCACCCTCGAACCTCGGAGTTGGATCCACTCCAAGATCTTGGAACACCAGCAGTAGACCACCTGCATTCTACAATCACCTAAGCCTTTAAGGAAGCCGTTTCTCACCTTCAAAGGGCTAAAGAACAATACAAAAAAGGAGCAGACCAACATCGGAAGGAAGTTCCCCAACATCAAGTAGGAGATCAAGTCTGGTTATCCACCAAATATCTACCTCTAAAAGGACCACACACATTCAACCCAAGATACCTTGATCCCTATTCCATCACTACCATAGTAAATCCAGTAGCGGTCAAGTTGGACTTGCCCCCTCACATGAAGATACATCCGGTCTTCCACGTCTCTCTATTAAAACCTGTGCAACCTCAAACCCGACTAACTACATCTCCAAAACCTATTCTAGTTGATGGAGAACTCGAGTTTGAAGTCAAAAGCATCCTGGATTCCAAGATCTCCAAATCTAAACTATTTTACCTGATTGACTGGAAAGGCTACGGTCCCCAAGAAAGATCCTGGGAACCTGCAGAATATGTCCACGCGCCTCGTCTAATCAAAAGATTTCATCGAACATTTCCTAAAAAGCCCAAACCCCCGGAGAAGCCCGGTTTGGGAGGGGCCTTGAGGGGGGGTGCTGTCATGATCTCTGCTTCCAAAAGATCAGGACTTGCCCGACTCCCTTGGAAGCAGACCCATAACCCCGGTTCCGAGTGCCAGCCAGTCCCAATTGGGACCTTTTGGACCATGTCCTGGCGCCAGTGGCACCAGGCTCATAAAGATGCCCAGTTCCAGCGCTGGAAGCGCCAGGCTCATAATGCTTGGGTGGACTTACCTGCAGCAGTCCATGCTGCTTACTTACCTGCCAGTTGAACCCCTGATCCTCTTCTGTTTGGGACTACTTTTCCTGTTGGGTGGGGCAGGAGCCACTCCCTAGGTTCAGAACACTGGAACTCTTCTGGAAAGCAGGAACTCTTTTCTTACCTAGGCGTGGCTCTGGAAGGAGACACCTAAGCACTACAGGAGGCTATTTAAACCACACCCGATGGATGAATCTTGCTTTGCGTTATTCTGCATTCTCTGCAGCAGAACGCTCATCGTGTCTTCTGCTTCTGATCCTGGGCCTAAGGGAACAAAGGCTTACCATCCTGGAATCCAGTCTTCAGCAGCACCTGTAAAGACAAAGAAAGAACAGGTTAGCACTACGGTCTTCAGTGGCAGCGCATCTCTTACCTGGTCCATCGGCTGTCACCAACGCCTCGGGCTGCATTCCGGCATCTGAAAGACAAAGGCTTACCTACTCTTCGCACGCTCCGGAGGCCTTCGGCGCTGCATCCCGCATCTGAAAGACAAAAGAAGGTGCGTTTAAAGACATTGGGCAACTTTATTACTCACGTGCCATTACTCCTTCCCACGCCGAATCCAGTGGGTATACCAGCACCCTTCAACTTCTCTAAAGCTCCGAACTTGTACCTGCAAGATAAAAGGGACAGTTAGTGCACATCGTGACGCAGGCTACAAGCGCTTACTTACGTGCTTCCAGGCGCTTCTATTCCTCACGCGGGTTCGATCCTCAACTCTCATCAGCCCACCATCCGCCATCGCCGGAACCCTGCAAAACAAGAGATATCATTACAAAAGACTTTTAAGACATTTGAAGTGCCCAGAACTTACCGTTCGTGCAGTTAACGACGGACAGCAGTCCTCTGAGGTCAAGAGGCCTGCACCCTTATCCAGTGAAGAAACTGGTTACGGCACCCTGCCCCGAGGCAGATGGAGAGCTCGGCGTTCACTTACCTAAGGTGAGGGCGTTAACCTTTGGGGTTCTACAGGAGAAGAGAAAGGGAAGAGGAGAGAGGCACCCAATAACCCCAGTTCATTAATCCCATATTTTCTATCTGCATACATCTTACTCTTCGAGTCAGACATACAGTGCATAGAGGTCCAGCCCAAAGAGCCAACCGTGTGTTACACATCACCTTTGAAGATACGGCATTCACCCATTCAAGACCGGCGCCTCTGCGGGAATCAGGTGAGCGTTACAATCACCCACTCTGTGCTCCCAAGCACTGAGCCCCTTGGAAAAGGTGCTCAATGTACTGCACTTCTTGGCTACTGGGTAATTTCAGCGGACAAGTGCCATAGTGGGGGGTTGTCACAGGCCACACAGTCACGCTGCCTACACCAGGTGTTGGCCATCATGACTACACGCCCCTCAGTCCGCAGGCACATATACATGCCCAGAACACCTGCAGAAAGGCAGGCTGTGGTCCAGGACTTTTATGGGGTGGCACACTTCCCCAAAGTGCTAGGTGCCATTGATTGCACCCATGTGGCTCTACGTCCTCCCAGGGCCACTGAGCACATATATCGAAACCTCAAACACTGGCATTCAATCAACGTGCAGGTTGTATGTGATGCCAAGGAAATAATCACTTCAGTATATGCCAACTATCCAGGGTCAAGCCATGATAGTTTCATTTTCAGAATGTCACCCCTAAACCGGGACATGGAAGCTGAGCGGCATGGCGACACATGGCTAATTGGCGAGTATAAATGCCTCTGCACATGCATGCATATCAGAAACTGAGAAAAGGGAAAACCCCACTAATGAGAACCATTATCACCCCCCCAGGGGACAGTGCCTACCCTCTGAGCACCTACATGATGACGCCAATTCGGAACCCCACCACACCACCCGAGGTAAGATACAACACAGCCCATATTGCAACCCGGGGCATAGTGGAGCGCACATTTGGAGTGCTCAAGTCATGCTTTCACTCCCTTGACTGCTCTGGTGGGCAGCTGCTACAGTAGTAGTGTGCAGGATCATAGTGGCAGCATGTGTCCTCCACAACGTTGCAACACGCTGGGGCGTGCCGGTGGACATGGTGGTGCCCCCACAATCCCAACCACATGCACGTCCGCTGCGCATGGGACATGAAAGGGCACGTGGTGAGGCAGGCCGTACCCAGCTTGTGGCAAATTACTTCACCTAAAATCACACCCCTGCGGAGTGCACACAGCCCTGGCACATACCAGCTGACAATCAATGATGATGGCAAAAGGGACAGTCAACTGTCACAACTATACCAGCCTGAGATTGTTCACCTGGAAGTGTTACATTGTGTGCATCCCTACCTACTCAAAGACACCCAATGCTGTGTCACAAAAAAACACACATTCATGCAGCAGGAAAGATTACCCCCTTGCAAAATACCACATCAAGATACTGCCATGTCACCCAACCCCTCCCCATCTCAGCTAACCAACACACCATGGCATGGCATGCAATGTGAAAGCAACTAAATGAATGCACAACACATGACACAAGTGTCACAAAGTGCAATGTTCCAAATGTAAACAGTCCACAGACAATATGCTCTCAGTAATCAATATGAAACACCACACATGAACAAATACTTACCAGCAACACTAAACATAAAGTACAGGAAGAAAGCGTGGCAATATAAGACAGGAAAAAATCAAAGTAGTGCAAGTACACAACCTAACCAAGGCAGCACATCAACCCCTTCCAACTGCAGAGTATTGCTGTCAGGCAAATGTGTCAGTGTACTGCATACAACATGAACTGCATCTGCAAAGGAGACGGCCTTGTGAAGACATGAAGAACCTACATGTAAATAAGGAGAAAGACATGGATGCAAAAGCACATATCAATACACCATGCATTGTAGAATCCAACAACAATCCCCACTAGGGATGTACACACAGTTTTGACTACAGACTGCCCACACAACTCATGGGATCCCAATCTCACTGTGTAAATTACTGTCACTTGGACACACCCTTTGCAAACCCATGGAAAGGGGAAGCAGGAGGGGTGTGTGTGCCAGGAAACCAAGCAACTAAACCAAAGACAGGACAAGCCTGCATGTGCCCAGCTGGAATACACAGTGGATGCCCAAGGGAGCCACACAAAGCAACACACTGTAAAAAAAAAAATATATATACATATAAAAATCAAAAATGGCCATGTGTAGACCGGGGGGGAGGCCACCCAGGAGGCACGAGGTACAGGGTGCATCCCAACACCCACATGCATGGATGTTGGAAAATAAAATACCTCCATGGGCTCATGGCCTGCACGGCTATGCTACAGTGGGAGAACTGCCGTCGCTCTCTTCACCCTCTGCTGCTACATCAGGAGGTGGCTGTGATATGGGATGCAGCCCATGCAAAGTCCTGGTATGGTCCTCCATGGCAGCAAGCATGCAGGTCTGGAAGGTTTGGTTCGGCAGGATAATGGTCCGGAGATCCCCATGCAGCACCTCACAGGTTGCCTGCATTTCTGCATGCATGGCCTCGCGTGATGCCCGGATCTCCGCACGGGTTGCTTGGAGCTCAGCTGAGAGTGAACGTGTGAGCTGCTTCAGCTGCTGTTCTGACCTAAAATTATGGGAAGCCTCAAGTTCACCCAGAGTATCTCTGAGGAACCTGTGTTCTAACCTCAGGGCTTCCCTGTGGGCCTGTGACTCTACAGATATGGCTTTGCGCAGAGCCTCCAGTCCAGCCCGTCGGTCCCTGTTGGACTCCAACATTTCCTCCCTCTCTGAGTGGCAAATGGAGTCTGTTGCCTGCTGCTGAAGCTCCACCTGCCTCTGAGGGGGGAGAATGGAAGTGGCCACCCTATCCATTGCCTGTGCCAACATTTCACACAATGCTCCCTGTTGTGCTGCAGTACTGTAGATGGAGTTCTCACACACTGTATTGCCTGGTGGCACACGGGCACCGCGTTGACGGGCACCACACCTGTTTGGGGCAAGGCGATCTGCACCTTGCTGTGATGGCACTGCCTGAGGCTGCAGGACTGCATTCCTCCTTTGATCCGCTAACCCAGGAACAGGAACAAACATTGTGGAGTGTGACCCTGCATCCCTAACCGCCACTGGCGGACTTCCCAACACTGACATCCCCATAGAGGGGTCTACCCCTGGTGCAGGTGGGGTGGACAGAACAGCATCCCTGCCAGAAACACTCACCTGCGATGACACATATGTCTCACTGTCCGATTCAGCACCTGAATCATAGAGGTCTGCGGAGGTGTACCCAGAGACACCCGTGGACAGTATGGTCTGCAGGAGGAATGGGTTTTCACCCACCACCACCCACGTCCTCCAATAGTGCCCAGTTGTGGCTGAGATCCCTCCTGGGTCTGCACCATCCCCTCCTCCTCAACAGCATCAAGTGCCTCATCGCCTGCAAAAACATGACAGACAACAAATGGAAACAGGCATGAGCACCA
Source organism: Ambystoma mexicanum (assembly GCF_040938575.1). Taxonomy (NCBI): domain Eukaryota; kingdom Metazoa; phylum Chordata; class Amphibia; order Caudata; family Ambystomatidae; genus Ambystoma; species Ambystoma mexicanum. Next base: position 281,345,214 of record NC_090936.1, read on the forward strand.
TAGCACACACATAGACCTGATGAGACAGAGATCCAGTACATAAATTGCACATGTCCCACATGAATATAACTCTGGCATGCATGCACTGTCAATGAGTTGGAAGGGGAGGCAAAAAGCACACACTGAGGACTCCAAGATGGAAAAGCAACACATGTGCAGAATGCTGGATCGCACTGGCAGCACACATTAGCCTGTGAGTGACATGTCCAATACACATACATGACACATGCTATCAAACAGATGTCACGTAGCATAGCCATGGTACATTTGACAACTACAGCCATATGTCAGTGCATGAGTACTGTCACCCATCCATGAGATATGGACATGATGAGATGAAACATGCAAAATAGTATGACAAAATGTGCATGTGCCACACACTGCAACACATCAAGTGTTCAATTATACAGTGATGGCAGGCAGATGGATACATCGTTGGTTGGTCACTTCAACATGACAGAAGACAACAGTCATGTTCTACATTCAAAGAGGGCCCAACAATGATTGTGAGCAGGCCATTACTCAATCAGCCTGAATGGTTAAATCATTCCCATAACAAGGTAATAAATGTGGGCCATTGTGGGGTGTAATCTATGACAGAAGCATGTAACATATGTGGCAGTAGGGCAGAAAAATGTGTCGTAAAAATGGCAAGGATTGAAACAATCAGGCTGAATGAACTGGAAAACATTATGAACAATGTTGTTGCAAGATGACAGTTGGGGGGCAACTGCAGTAATCTGGTGCAAATTGGCTACTGTTGTCAGAAGGGATACTGTCATACCCAAACCCCAGGCCGGGGAAAGGTTTGGAGGAAGCACATGGGTGACCCATAGCAGTCATGACTACACACCCTCACTTGGCACTCAATCAGAACACATCACCCAAGCAACATACACATGGATTACACACACATGCATGGGCACTCACCGGACAATGCTTCAAGATCTGGTAGGTCTCCCACACCTCGGATCTGTTCCTCTGTGACGAAGGTTCCAGCGACAGACTCATGTTCAGTGAGTTGGTCGTCCTCTGCTGGAGACCCACCGCCAGTCACCAGAGTAGAGGCATGATTGGAAGCTAGCTTTTTCTTTGCTCTGCATTTCAGGTCATTCCACCGCTTGTAGCAATCATCAGCTGTGCGCCTCACAAATCCAAGGGCACTAATGTGGTCCACGATGGTCTGCCAGTGGGCCCTACGTTGAGCAAGCGTAGTCTTGCACCCTGCAGTCACCACCATTTCGCAGCTATGTGCCAACACATAGGCCACAAGTGCATCTAGTTCGGCGTCATTGAAGCTAGGTTTCCTTGACGTGCCGGAGTGTGTAGCCGTGTCTGGGGTCCCAGCCTGTAGTGCAAGAGCACCCTTCTTCTTCTTGGAAGGTGCTGCAGATCCTGAGTGGCTTACACCGCTCTGGTTGGTAGGGGCAGAAGCACAGGTGGACTGGGTACTTGAAGTTTGCAAAGGCACAATGACCAAAGGTCTTGGTGCAGGCATTGGCTGCAGGGTGATGTTGGCCTGACCAACGTCGGTGTGATGGACTTGGACCGACACTGTCCTGGCTGGGAGACTCAGAGGTGGGGTGGATTGAGCTGCAGCTGCCCCTGCAGCCTCCTCACCCTGGCTACTTGGGGCAGCAGATGACATTGCTGCCCCAGATCCATTTTGCCTGGTGACAGCAACTTTCACCGCCACACGAGGCTTAGACTTGGTCAGCCTGGGAGTCATCCTGTGCCGGTTCAGTTGCCAAAATGGGCCGGTTTAACAAGAGCTGAGCCTGGATGGTGTCAGCTACATTTCCCACAACCATTGGGGGGGGCATAGGTGGCCCCGATTGGTCCTCCACACACTGGCCTCTTGGGGCACCCTGCACATCATGGCCACGTCCCCTAACGCGGCCACCTTTTGGAGGTCGGCCACCTTTGCCGCCCTTACTGCTTGGTCGCCTCCCAACCTTGACACTGATGTTGTTGTGCGAATGGGAGTTGCAATAAACAATTGTCCTGGGCAACTGGGGTGAAAGGGGTAGGGTACTAGATGGAATTTGTACCCTAGTGCTCTAGCAAGGCTTTCTGTGACCCCTGGGGGAAGATGACGGGTCACGCAATGCACAGGCACCCCAAAAACAAAAGTAAATGTGCACGCAACCCCTGGTAGACCACGTGCGTGGAAAAATGAACCCGCACTATGCTGTGGCACCCAGAAACACAAAAATAAGCATACAATGTCCTCTGAAGGGGTACGCGACACACGGGGGCAACCACAGTTGGTAAATACGTGCGCGACTCACCGTCTGCCTGGAATTAGAACGTGAAAAAGATGCACGTGTGTGCGTTGGCAAACACCCCCGCCATAAGAAGAAATGAACGCAGTCTGAGGAAAAAGGGAGTACGAACTGGAACCGTTGTGAAGTAATCGCATGTGAACCGACAAGAAGTACAAGTATCACCCGCTCGCTCTCCACAAAAAGCACGTACAAGAAAATGGCGTCCTACACTTACCTTTTAAGCTAGCCCACACGTGCGATGTCACTTAGGCGCCTACGCGATAAGGCCTTTCCTCCAATCACACGCAGTGACACCCGGATGTTCACTTTTTTCATGTGTAAAATAAACATGCACCCGTGTTGTGGGAAACGCCCGCGCACATAAGGTCACAGACACGCTTACGCGCTTAGGTCCTTTCCTCGATTTACACGCTGATGTGCACTTTTTTCACGTGCCAAATCACTCTGTATGAAGCTGGCCACGCGACAACACACGGAAGACCACGCTCCTGCCCAGAAGGCCATTTTCCTGCCCCTCAGAGCCCCGAGCACGCTCCCACCTGTTATCTGCTGCTGCCTGCCTGCCTGCTGCCCATGTGCCCTGCTATTTGGTGCCTGCATGTCAGCCATCTGCAGGGGTGCAGTTGCTGTGACCACCCCTGCTGGAACAGAAGACTCCCGACTGGGATACCATCGCTCCACAGCCCAGCCCCAGAACCCAGTTGTCCACCCACACCTGCCTCTGGGGTTGCCATGTCGGACACAACACCATCTGGCACCACTGGCAACCCCCAGCCAGAGAGGCAGAGGGCTACCAGCTTCAGTGCCAGTGAAATTGGTGTCCTGGTGGAGCAAGTCCTGGGGCAGTATGATGCCCTCTTTGGAAGTTCGCGCGCCGACAATGAAGGACGGAAGAGGATCTGGATGGACATCATGACTGCCATCAACGAGGGGGGGTGGCAGTCCGCGACATTCTACACGTCCGGAAGCACTGGGAGGACTTCAGGTTCAGGACCCTCAAGAAGGCCCGGCGCCTCTTGAAGGCAGCGGATGCCAAATGGTGCCGGGTCCACCTAACCGACAACCAAATGAGGGTCCTGGAATGTATACGCCCAGTGCTCCACGTCCAGGTCCTTGAGAGGCAGACCCGTCTGGAGTCGAGCAGTAAGTGTACATGGGTACTGATTTGACGCTGTGCGTGTTGTGTTGTGCCAGGAGTGTGCAGGTTGCACATATGTCTTTGTAGGGCCATGTATGGATGCGTATGTACCGAACGTGTACCTGCCACATGTGATTCCTCTCATGTGTGAGACACATCGATGTTGTATGTGTTGGCAAGCATGATGGGCAAATGCATGTGTGGGTGCACACATGTAAAAGTTATATGTACGTACTGTGGCATGGTTGTGATGTCACACATGGGTGCTGGTTACTGCTGCATTTATCTGCACTATATACATGTGCATTTGTGTGTATTTGACAAGTGTGCAACTGTGATGCAACATGGATGCATGTGACACTGACATGTAGAAGGCTGAATGCCAGATGTGACATGGATTGCATGCGACGTCAGGCTCACCTTCGGCTGCTCGTGCTGTTGTTTGTGAATGGATGGTGCTGCCTGGTGCAATATTCCTGTTGATTTGCTTATGAGTGTGAGTTGAAATGACATGTGTGTTGGGGAATGTGATGCCATGTCTGAAGTTTGACACTGCCACTCATGTACAACTGTCTTGTGTGTATCAGTTCATTGTGCAGTGCCCTATCTCTCCCTGTCTGCAGCGTCAACTGATAAAGAGGGCGGAGAGGGTGCTGTGGAGCAAAGCGGCAGGGATCGCAACGCCAGCCGGAGACGCAAGGCCCGGCTCCCCTCCCATGTTGTCATCTCGTCGGGGAGTAAGGAGTCTGGTGCTGCCTCCCAGGCCACAGCTGCCGAGGGTAGGTCCAAGAGGCGGAGGTCGGAGGTGGATGCCTCGGCAGCAGAAGGGCCAGCTGAGACCCCACAGGGTCCGACAGAGGAAGATGGGACAGAGTCATTCAGGTTGGTGGCGGTTTGATGGAGGAGGAGGCCATGGAAGGGACACACACGGGGTCTGGAGGTGGGGATTCCACTGGTGCTAGTGGTGCAGTGCGGGGGCAGGGACAGGAGGCAGCACAGGCCGCGGCAGAGGTGCCTGTGTGTAATCCTGTCCCCGATCCTGTGACTGCATCATCAAGCACCAGCAGGGATGCCTACGTCCAGACCCGTTTTCAGGGAGGGGGTGAGCGCACAACAACTGGCCTTTCTCTCCCTGAGGACGTGGCAATCCAGGACCGGGTTGAGCCTGTCCTGGCTGGGATAGCGTTGCGTCAACGGGGCATGCAAGGTGACCTGCAGTGTTTTCATGAAGACACTGCACGTCCTCTCGGATGCCCCTTTGACCGCATTGACCTACTGGGACGGGTCACCAGTGCTGGATTCCTCCATGTGCTGGACCTTCTTCCGACGCCCTCCTCACCTGAACACCCTATGCGCCAGTCATCCTCCATGCACCCCCTATGCGCCAGTCGTCCTCCATGCCATCTTCCCACCCGTGTATCACCTGGGTGCCCTGTGGAGCTGCCTCTGACCCAGCGGCTAGGCTGGTGGAGGACACATCCCTGCCACAGTCGGGAGTCGGATATCCAGCAGGGGTGGCCACCACAACAACTGCACCCCAGCCAGAGAAGGACGTGCAGGCAGCAAGAGCCAGGGCACAGGCACAGCAGCAGCAGCAACAAGGTGGCAGCGATGATGGCTCGGGGCCATCAACATCCGAGGGGCAGGCATCGGCCAGAGGGCAGGAGGACCCAGGATTGGGAGTGTCTTCCGTCTAGCAGCGGTTGGGCCAGGCCATAGGTGCGGAGCAGCGGTGGGCGGAAGAGGCATGGCTCACAATGGTCAGGGCGGAGAACTCCATGCGGAGGGCGCTGAGGCGGGCCGATTGCCTCGAGGCAATTCGCAGGGAGTTGGAGTTGAACATTGCATCGTCCCTGCGAACCTTCGGGGCCATGGAAAAGGACCGCCTCCAGGACATAGAGCAGGAGTTTGATGATGCCCTGGCCTGGGAAATCGGAAAGTGAGCCATCGGACTTGCCCGCTGCCATTGTATATAGTTTTTAGTGTTAGGTTTCATTTTCGTTTTGCTTTATTTTGGGGTGAATGGACTATGCCCCACACTTTTGTATATAGTTATTTGTTAGGTAGATTCTTTGATAGGTTTCATTTCGTTCGTTGGTGTTAAGACGGATTTCTGAACTCTGTCCTGGCGGTGCAGAAGTTCAGAAGGCCAACCTAATTACTTGGAACAGGGTAACCTGTGGACAAGCCAGACCAATCAAATAATGATTAGACCCAGTCTGCCTTCAGAGGCACCTAACTAAAAGGAAGTCCAAGCCTTACGAAGGCGGACTGGGTCTAATCATTATTTTGCACTGCCTGTTTTCCTCCCCTTCTAGGTGGACTACACATTTCGTGCATCTAACGCTTTAGACTCGTTTGTATTTGTATATATATTGTATTGGTGTGGTATGTGTTGGTTTACTAGAGTTTTATTGTGATTTCTCGCTACGGTCATTGTTGCAAAGGCCTTGGAATAAATGTGTATATATTTTTAATATAACACCTGTTTGGAGTAATCTGTAAGTGTCCTTGCTTTGTGTGCTCATTGCAGGCTTTCAGTCACCCTCACCCCTCTTGAGACCTAGTCTTGACTGCCGCGATCGCTACCCTGATTGGTTTGGCTTGTCCAGAGGTTACCCTGTTCCAAGTAATTAGGTTGGCCTTCAGAACCTCTGCGCCTCCAGGACTCCAGGACAGAGTTCAGAAATCCGTCTTAACAGTTGGGCTCATGGACCCTTTGGATATTCATTGTACATAGTTGAACATTGGATTTTTGTGAACTTTTTTTGGGGAAATCACCATGGATCAATGGATTTTACATTTTAAGTTTCCTTTGGATTTGCTTTGGTGGACGGAGAGTTTGGACGATTTTTCTTTTGGATTTCTTTGGATTGGTTCTACATTTCATTTTATTAGGTTTTGGACATGCATTTCATTTCATGTTTGACTTTTTTATGCTTTCATTTCATTACATTCATTTTGTTCATAATACATTTTGATATTTTACTTCCATGTGTGAGATTCGCTCATTGGTTTCATGCATGTCAAAATGTGGGTTTACACAATCAATGGCACCCAGTGTGTGTGTGTGAGACAGACATGTGTTGATGTACATAGTTGACTTTTGGTTTGTGTCATGAGATGGGCATGTCAGTGTGGGGTGGATTGGGAAATTCATTGCGTCTCAAGACTGGGGTGGCGTGCTGTGGGATTTTGGTGGACATGAGGCCCATGATTGGGCATCTTTATGACGTGTTGGGGGGGACATGAGTCAGGGCCTTACCATCAATGCTGGGGGGTGGGGGTGCAGGGAGATATGAGTAGGGGCCTGCTGGCAGGTGCCCCTCAATGCTGGGGGGTGGGGGTGCAGGGGGACATGAGTCCGGGCCTGCTGGCAGGTGCCCATCAATGCTGGGGGTGTGGGGGTGCAGGGGGACATGAGTCGGGGCCTGCTGCAAGGTGCCCCTCAATGCTGGGCGGTGGGGGTCCAGGGAGACATGATTCGGGGCCTGCTGGCAGGTATCCCTTAATGCTGGGGGGGTGGGGTTGCAGGGGGACATGAGTCGGGGCCTGCTGGCAGGTGCCCCTCAATGCTGGGGGATTGGGGGTGCAGAGGGACATGAGTTGGTGATCACTAATGCAAGGTGACATGTGGCCTGGCTGGGAGGCATGCCCATGGTGGAAGGGCTGCCTGCGGGACATGACCAGGGTGCAGGGTAGTCCCCTGTGGTGTGGGCTGCCTGCAGGGGGTAGAGGGCACACCTGGGAGGACCCAGACTGCCAATTCATGTGTGAAACACCCCGTGCACCCCACTGAATTCACGTACCCCGCTCTGCAAGCAAAATCGCGTGTGAAAGTACCCGCGCACCCCACTGGATACATGTACCCCGCTCTGCAAGCGAAATCGCATGTGATACTCCCCGTGCACCCCATAAATTCACGTACCCCGTTCGCCCAAGGCCTATTGCGTGTGAGAACCCCCGCACACCCCACTGGATACACGTACCCCGCTCTCCAAGCGAAATCGCATGTGAAAGTACCCACCCACCCCTCAGAAAACACATACCCCGCTCGCCCAAGGCCTATCGCGTGTGAGACTCCCCGCGCACCCCACTGGATACACGTACCTCGCTCTGCAAGCGAAATCGCATGTGAAAGTACCCGCGCACCCCAGAAATACACGTAGCCCGCTCACCCAAGGCCTATCGCGTGTGAGACTCCCCGCGCACCCCACTGGATACACGTACCCTGCTCTGAAAGCGAAATCGCATGTGAAAGTACCTGCGCACCCCTTAGAAAACACATACCCCGCTCGCCCAAGGCCTATCGCGTGTGAGACTCCCCGCGCACCCCACTGGATACACGTACCTCGCTCTGCAAGCGAAATCGCATGTGAAAGTACCCGCGCACCCCAGAAATACACGTAGCCCGCTCACCCAAGGCCTATCGCGTGTGAGACTCCCCGCGCACCCCACTGGATACACGTACCCTGCTCTGAAAGCGAAATCGCATGTGAAAGTACCTGCGCACCCCTTAAAATACCCGTACCCCGCTCGGCCAAGGCCTATCTAGTGTGAGACTCCCTGTGCACCCCACTGGATACACGTACCCTGCTCTGCAAGCGAAATCGCGTGTGAAAGTACCCGTGCACCCCACTGGATACATGTACCCCATGCTGCATTGTGGATTTGAATGGTTTACCTTGCGCAATGGGTGTTCTTGGGGGCATAACTGGCGCTGTGGGATGTTCTCTGCGCCAGCGCTCAAAATGGCTTGCCATTTCCATGAATACGCGGTGCGCCAGAATGCTGTTTAGCGCACACGTCTGGCGCACGCTGGCGCACACTCCCTCTCTGCGCTGCTCGCGTGCGCTGCCTCTGAGCTGAAATCTATGAATTACCCCGAATATATGTCAATTAAGGGACCAGATGGAAAAAGGCTTTATGTGTTGAATGTTATTCGATGAAGCGGCCGGGGCACGCTTCTCGCTTCTTGCTTAGCAGCTTAAAAGCACTTCTAGGTGCACTTCCATGGATTTGAGCGCGGGAATGCGCATGCACGCTGGTTAAATGGGCTGTTGGGAATGTGGGCGTGGCTATGGGAGCCTTAGTAGGTGAAGTCACAATATGTGCCCAGATATGACCTAAAGGCAAACAAATTAAAACAGTTAGGTGATGGCGAATAAGTATAACAGATAATAACAGTCCAGAGTTTGTAGGTGTTGCCATAATGTTGGCTCTTAGTCTGTACCAAGTCAATTTCAGCAGGAATGTGAGGCGTAGAAGCAGCGTGTCCTCAGCGTAACCGCACTTCTAGGGGCTCTTTTACCGATGCGCGCACATGCTGGTTAAATGGGCTTTTGGGAAACTTGGCGTGGCTGTGGGAGACTTAGTAGGTGAAGTGACAATATGTGCCCAGATATGACCTAAAAGCAAACAAATGTATACAGTTCAGTGATGGCCAATAGGTATAACAGCTAATAACACAGTCCAGAGTTTGTAGGTGTTACCATAATGTTGGCTCTTAGTCCGTACCAAGTCAATTTCAGCAGGGATGCGAGGCGTAGAAGCAGCATGTCCTCAAGGTAACAGCACTTCTAGGTGCACTTCCATGGATGCGTGCATGTGGATGCGCGCACGTGCTGGTTAAATTGGCTGTTGGGAAAGTGGCCGTGACTTAGTAGGTGAAGTCACACTATGTGCCCACATATGACCAAGTCATTTTCAGCAGGAATGCGAGGTGTGGAAGAAGCATGTCCTCAGCGTAATAGCACTTCTAGGTGCACTTACACAGATGCAGAGATTTAGTTTGATTTTGATTTAAAAGGCCTTTAATGTATATATATTTTTGTTATATACACCTAATTGAGAATAATTTGTGTTGTTTACTGGGTGTGCCCCTCCAGAGGCCTAGTCTTGACCGCCGCCAATGCTACCTTGATTGGTCTGGCTTGTCCAGAAAGTTACCCTGCTCCAAGAAACTAGACTGGTCTTCTGAACCTCTGCCCACCAGGTCAGAGTTCAGAAATCCATCTTAACAGTGGCACACTTTGCCTCTGAGTCTTCTGCTTAGTTTCCCCTTGAAAAAGGGTCTTCCCATCAGGTGTGTGCTTGGCACTTCACTATGGCTACCTGCTTGGGATACTGTATAACTTCAATTAATCTGCACAATAAGAGTGCATGCTGTACTGGGGACCCATCAGCCCTCCAAAAGCCCCTGCTCATCCATAGTGACAGTCCTGAGTATATGATTGACGTCACATATGTTGAATCAGAGTATACTGTCACTGTGCTCCAATGCCAATATTAAGGCCACTAATTCTGCTGCCTGTGCTGAATAATGTGATGAAAATCACACTCTAACCACTTCCTCACTTGTTCCATCTTCTCTCAACCATACCACTGCGGTTCCTGTATGTCTGACCCCATCTGTCTGTTCAATTGTTGAAGAAATGTCAATGTAAAGCACTTCTCCCCCCGCAAGTGCGTCCTCATGTACCTTGCGGGTGTCACTGAATTGCTGTATGTTGGCTCTGCAGTCGTGTGCATAGTCACCTTCCTGAAATACTTCTGCGAGAAAAATCGCTGGGTTAGCTACTCTGCACTTCACCACCTTGAGGGATGGGTTTGATAGTAGCACCTTGTACCGTGATGCTCTTTGTGTCATAAGTGTGCTCTTTGGTTTCTCCAGTATCGTGAAGAGGGCACACTCCACATAAAGAGTGGTTCTGCACCCCAAGGTAGTACTTGCTGATTTTTCCACTGCGAATGCGGCAGCAGCCAAAGCTTGTTCGCAAGGATAGTGTCCTCTCATCACTGGGTCGAGCTTCCCACTTTAGTAAGCTATGGGCTTGTGTCCCAAACTTGTCTTTTGTGTCAGTACTGCTTTCATCACTACCCCATCGGAGTGTGAGAATAGGAAGAATTCCTTTTTGGAATCTGGGATCCCTAACACTGAAGCTATTCATATTGCTTCCTTCAGCTCATCAAATGCCTCAGTCATTTCTGTTTTCCATTTTACTGTCTTGCTACCCTTCTGTTCTTCCTTCAGAGCACCCTGTAAAGGCTTGGTGTAAGTGCTGTAGTCAAAGACTCATGCTCTGCAGTAATTACACAGCCCCAAGTATTGCTATAGCTCTCTCACTGTCCTGGGTTTTACTGTTTTGCATATTGTCTCTGCCCTTTCTGGCGTCACCGGTCAGCCATTTTGGTAGACCATCTGTCCAATATATAGCACTTCTTTCTGACAATACTTTAGTTTTGTCTTGTCCACCTTGTATCCTTTGTCAGCTAGCATGGTCAGCAAGCGCACTGAGTCCTTTCTACACTGATCTTCTGTTGTGCTACAAATCAAAATGTTGTCTACATACTGTGTGTCACTTCCTCTAGTTTCCTATCCTCAGTGGTCTTCCTAATTTTCTCCTACAAGAGCCTACAGTGATGCACTATCCTGAGCTATATTTATGGCCAGGGTTTTGCCTCCATGTCTACTAACTTCTTCAGATGCTTCTGGACCAGTTCTGGTAGTCCCTGATGTAATATGTGGTAAAATACTGTAACTGTTTTGTCCCACAGTTCTCGAGTTTCAAGTTGCCAAAGCTCTTAGATCCCCTGAATGTAGTGTAAGGGGTCTTCGTCTATCTCCATTTTGTGAGACATAATTGCACCAATGTCTGACGTGTCGGGGTATTGTGTCCTTAAGGCTTGTCATATGGCAGCTCTCCGAGTTGCAAACAGCAAACCACCATGTGCCGTGTTATGGGTGACCACTCAGGGGAACCCTGCCCTTTTACATACGTCATCAGCCGCTTCCCCGAGGATCGCCACTAATAGTCCTTTTACGTCCCCCACTGCTAACCTGTGGCCCGCTGTCATCCTTTCCATCTCATATATACATTTCCCAGCACCCACGAACAATGACGTTAGCCTACATCTCATGTTTCCCTTGTCAATGTGCTTCCATGGTATATATTGAGGTTGCCCTTCTACAGTAGGGGCCTTTGCGTAAATCCTACCTCCCCAGTCGCTCCTCTGATATAAAGACCGATATGCAAATGGTTATTTCCCTTCTGTGAAAGCTACAGATGAGCTAAAGTGTGGCTGCAGATTCTCAAGTGGGTACCTTCCCAAACAACAGGTCATTTAGCTGTGTTCGTTCTCGCAAAGGGGCGCCTATGACTATTTTTTGACTTCCAGGAACAATATATTTCTCTTGGTATCTGGGTCTCCTGATCTCTAGTCCACAGCAGAAGACAAGTTCTTCCAGAAAAACACCCCTTTTGTTCCACTGGGATGTTAAGGGAAGGGTCAATTTCCCTCCTTTGATTGTTGTCTTCATTTCAATGGAGTGCAGTTTTGAGAACTGACAAACTCCAACAGTTCTCAACATAGTGGTGCATTTCTACTCCATTTATACCTTAATACTAGTAGGGGATTGGTGGCTTCCAAGCACAATTGTAAGATCCAATGAAGACATCATCCTTGTTGACTGCCATCCATCTTTTTCTAGGGACTCACAGAATTCATTGCTCCTGGTGGAGTTGCCTGGACGGTGAGATGGCTGATGCTAAACATGCTAGCAGTTCTAAGATGGTGGAAAAAAGGAGTCCTTAGCTCCTAGGCGGCCTTAGTTCTGCCCTCTTCATGCATTCCCGAAAAAAAAATATCTCTGTCTGAAATTCACTTCCTTCCTTAATCATCCTTGCTGGCTAGGATCCAAGAATCTGTTTTGGGGTTAGCCAAACCTTTGGAAGTCTCACTTCACTTGGAGATGAAGGGTAAAAATGTTACTTGGGAGGAATAATTGACTCCCTTGGTTGGGTTGAAGCCATCTGGCATCCGCTTTGAAAGAGGGACTGCTTTCTCTGTATCTGCTCTTTTATCTCAGGACTATCAATGAATGGCAAGTTTATATCTATTGATACTAATTTTAGTTTGTACTCTGAGGTGGTGCTTTAACATTGGAGTACAGGTAGGAGGGGAAATGACATGTGAAGAAGGACACACAGCATGTGGATGTTGTTTGTTTTTTTACCTATCATTTGCCTGCCCTTCACCACCCAAAAAACATCCTCTGTGATCTCTTTGAGCTCATTCTATCAAGAGATAACATCAAACTTTAGCCTGTCACTGCCATTTCTACACCGTCTTCTGGTAGTTAATGGTTTAATTACAGCTGCAAATGGCTACTGATGTAATCCAAATGTCTTAACGAAGTGTGCCTTTAGCCTTTAGCCACTTGATTTATATCTCTCCCATGCACTCAAGTCCTGTTAAAAACAAGCAACGACAAAGCCAACAGTTTTGGCTTGCGGTATTGGACAGGCATTTTCCAGGTACTTCTCTCATATGCCCGGGTAATCACTCAATTTTCGAGCTTTTGCGATTTTATAGCCATTATGCCAGTGCCTACCAAATGCCTATGCCAAGCCGACACAAAAGCCCAAACATTTGACTTTGCCGATGCTTGGTTCCATAACTTTCCATCCATTCATGTCACTGTAAAATCCTTTCAGGAACTCCTGCGTCATATTTTAGTACAGCTAACATCCAATATTATGGGGTCTAACAACACATTGCAGATACCAAATCAGTTTAATCATCGGGCCTTCTGAATTGACAACAAATATCATTGCTGGCAAGTGATTTTAGGCCTTAGAAGGCTTTATTAATTAATATAATATTTTCACTAACCCATATCTTTTTGTGCTGGTCTGATCAGGTGTGGGTGCAAGTAGAAAAGTGTACAATGTTAATCCAAAATCCTTGTGCTGATGGACTCTAATAGAAGGTAACCTTTAAAAAATTGCTACACCAATTGCCTTATGCACCTTTGGAGTCTGCATGCTACTTCGAATATGGAAGGCTGACATGTCTCTCAGCTGCTAACATATCTTTGAACTGTGCACAGCAGAAGTATACATGAGCATATGCCAAAAGTATGTCTTCCTGGCAGAGCACAACTCCAGGCTCCAAGGGACGGAATCCTGATGGCTTTTCAGGATATCCCTCATTAACAATCATGAGAGAAAATGTCCATACACTTAGAATCATTGTATGCAAATTTATCTCATGAATATTTATGATGGGTATCTGGAAAATCTGACATGCTCTGGCCCCTGCAGCATGGATTTGGACAACCTCTAGCTAAAACCTCCCTAGCACTCGCCTTCTCTGTGCGTCTGTTTCCTGTCTATTTTTTTTTTTAATACAACCTACATGAAGACTGGACAGAAACCCTTCGAATTGGCCTCTGGAATTGGTGTCTAATGCCCCTATTGCATATTTATTTATTTGTATTTTATTTATTTATATAGTGGAGGAACAATGCTCTTTTGATCACAAAAGAACTTACAATAAATAGGAAATGAGATTTGACAGGAAAAAGTGTAAGGAATTCGACCATCCGCACAGCGGGTGTGTACCCGCCTGGGCTTTTTGGATTTTTGTTTAAGAAATTGAATGATGGGAGAACAACCTCAGAAAATGTGTAGAGTTAAACCGCACAACAAAAACATAGATCTGTGTACTCTGGGGGGCCACGGCCTACAGGCACAGTCCTCCCTGTCACATTTAGTTGGAATGTGACAGCCAGGAGTACGTGAAAGCATCAAGAGGAGGAGGGCAACACCTTCCTCTTGCCATGGCCAGCCTAATTAAATATCAAGGCTACATGGATCCGCCCTGCCCATTGTCAGTCTGCTGGTGGTGGCACATACTGATGAGAGTTAATTGAAGCAGGCCTGCGGGAGGCCTGGTCGCAGGGCTGAGAAAGGGGGCAGGAAACCCAACACCTTTTTGATATGTACCTGTGCCAACCAGATGTCAGTTCCCACCCCTTAGTATGAAGGGCAGCGAATCTAATGTCTTGGACAACTGTTTACAGTAGGCAACCACTGAAAGGACTCCCTTTTAGAGGGAAGAAGTATGTGATTTGATGGAGACAGAAAGTCTGTTCTCGCCATAACTTGGTGGGGACCCAGGATTGGTTCATTAAGGTAAGCTTAGCCTTGCAGCTTCCGCCAGCGAAGGAAGGCCAGGATAAGAAAGACTCCTCCACTAAACATCTCCCAGGGAACAGAGAGAGATACTGAATTCAGAGGACCCTCTAGCAGCTCCAGAAACGGTACCCAGCCAGCATACAGCGTGCCCTAGTAGGCTCAGCAAGCAAGCTTCTTGGGTGGGGAAGTGCCAGAGAGACTCTGAACCGAAAGGACAAGACCGTTGCCTGCAACACTCTCCTCAGCTTTGGCCCATCCGCCCTTAAAGGACGACACGAGCCCAGCCAAGAATCTAGGAGGAGTGCACCGACAAGCATCAACCAGCGTCCACTTTTAAGGACATTTTCGAGGCAGTCGAGCCCCTCGAGCTGCAACTGGCTGCACCGCTGACTATTGTCACACTGCAGTCACTCACGCTTTCCGAGGCGCCCCGACCAGTGCTTCATAAATACCAACCAGCACTGAGACAACGATTCCTGACCCTGAGCCACTGTGTTGGCCACCCTGCAGCCGACCATCCATACTTGCTCACCAAATTGCCTGCCACCTGATACCCGCAGCTGTTTCCCATCTTGAACTCTGTTGCTGAAGCTGCAAAGCACCCTGAATCCGACTTGATGCTGTTGAGCACCAACAACTTCTACAAGCACAAGGTACATTGTAGTTCTGTCCCCCTGGTCCTTCTCCGAAGGTGCCTACTGACATTTTATGCCCAATTGCTCCCTTTGTGCTCAGACCAAGTATCCTTGAACATTGTAATTCATTACTTTACTGACTACCCTCCTGTCAGTATACAGAGTGCATCCCCTTTGCTGCTTGAAACTGTCTTGTGGGGTAAAATATAACCCATGAATGTCAGAAGTAAAGAGGCCATGCCAGGCCAGTATTTCAGAGTGAAGCTGGTTGGTGCTATCCATTGGGAAATGCAGGCCAGTCCAAAACACTTATTTTTCCGACCTAAGGCCCAGTGACATGGAAAGAAATGGGCCTAGTTAAATTCTACTAAAATGGACAAGTGCGCAAGTAGAGAAATACACTTACTTTAAATGGAAAGGCCTACTAGGAGTATCAAATGGAACATTGGTTTCGCATGGTAAACGATGCCCTATGCGTGGACAATACCGAAGGGAAACTCATGTAGTTTCAACTGTTATATTAAAGAAATACATTACACATGGGCATATTTAAAACTGCAGCTGTGCACATGGGATGGGATGAAAAGAAATAGTTGTGCATTTGGAAGCTAAAAAAGGAGGAAGAATGCCTTTTCAATTCAGAAATAAAGTCGAATGGCAGACTTTTTTTATCCAGTAAAAGAGACTTTATTTCAGCCCAGCAAAATTACATTTGTAAGAGAGAGGCCTCTTTTGTTTGGTGTTTTGAATACTGCTTCCTGATGTAACTATGGCTTATCTGTGTGTATAGAGTGACCTTATTTCTGTTTATACAGCATGTCAAGAAATATTGTATTTATGGACAACAGGCCCTGGCACAGCATTGAACGTTGCAGATACAAAGTGGGTAAATGTAATAGTCTAGCCTTTCAGAATGGTAAACTGCAACTTGTTCTCTCTGAGATGAAATCCCCCACTGAAGTGTGAACTGAATAGTGTATTTGAATCCTGACCTTGCAGCCCTGTGGTTTGATGAATACCATTGATGCAAGGGGCTTCAAGTAAATTCTTGGATATACAGAGAAAGAGATCTGAATTGTGGTGAATTGCTGATAACATGAATAACATAGATTACCTTTAAGGTCTGGTTTCCCATTAAAAAGTGCATTAGCTCTGAACAAAGACCCTTTGAAAATCTGAATTTAAGACCTTTGGCTAAGGCTCCCAGGAGAAAAAGGTCTGGTTGTCAAGCTAAATGCTAAGATATACAAAGAAGTAGATTGATAGTATGGGATGCACAGATGACATGATCAACAGAAATGATCGTTCAGGTCAGGCTCCACATAAAAAGTGCATTAAGCTCCAAGAAGGCCCTTTGAAGCCAAGAAGGGAAAGGGTTTAGATAAACATGGATAAACCAGATGGTTGGTCACATGTTGTAAGGGAAATTGAAACTGCTTGCCTGTGATTTGAATTAAGACTGGGGGCCATGTGATGCCTTGCCATTGATTAAATATTGAACAAAATTTTCATGACTAAATGAAGCATTGTGTGTCCTATCGAGCCGACCCTGGATACAGTTTAAATGGGGTGATAAGCCCATTGGGACCCTGTAAAAATGAAATTTGCATGATGTACACAAATTCAGTTGTGGGAAAAAGTATGATTCTGCCATTTTCATATATTTTAGAAATGGGAAAGTTGGAAAAGTGATAGATCACGAAGTAAAGTTTGAATTGGAAATGGTCCTATTTTTAGCTATTTCGGCGCAGCAGCATGCCGTGAAAAACAGCAGCTCCGCCAATGGAGGGCGTGCCGAAATAAAATTATTATTGTCTGAGTTGCCATAAAATGTAGAATTCAAAAAGATCTATATTCATGTGATGTGATATGATATGGCATTTATAAGCGCCTATACACAAGTGTTTCAAGTGTGGCTATCTGAAAGATTATGTTACGGTCACCTGGTCTCCACAGGGGCACCGAACGGAACTGGACTGTCCTAAGTTGAATGGCTCCATGTGCCCCCTCTGTTTGCCCCCTTCTGTCACGAAGGCAGATTGCCTAAAATGTTAAAATAAAATGTTACCAAACTGTGAGGAGGAGGACCGACTCCCACCTCCTGTGGCCTCCTTGTGCACCCCTCTGATATGTCTCACCTTGGTGTTATGAATGCGGACTCTCCATCCTGCGACTGTATGCAGGGGTGCGTAGCAGTTCTAGGATTTAGTTACTTCACTGATCCTGAAGAGTTCCAGACAACAATGACTCAATGGGTAAGTCTTTATACCAATGGTATGGATTTCTTTAGAGTTCAAGTTGCCGTAAGTTCACTCCTGTGCCTCTTCTTTGTAGGCTTTCCCTTGGTGCATAAAATGAAGTGGAATCCTCCCCAGAAAGGTTGGGCTTAATGCCAAGGTAAGTTTCCACGCCAGCGTTATGCAAAATGTCTTAACATACGGTATTGTTCTTATGCACAACTAACCTGCTGTTCTTTTTCTATCCTGCAGGTGCGGTACCTCCAGGGCAGAGATCGCGTGATGATGTCTCGAGGGACCACAAGGAAATGGCGCCTTCGGTGAGTAGTAGCGCTGCGTACGTTTTAAATGTCTTTAATGAGGCCCTTCCCCATTGCGCAGCTAACCTGATGCCTTCTTTTGTGTTCGATAGGTGCGGCAGCTCCGAAGCGGTGATCGAGGGATGGTGCTTCAATGGATCGCAAGGGTGAGCAGCCTTCTGGTAAGTATTAGCGTTGCGCAGAGTAGCAATGTCTTTAACGTGGTTGGCACGGCTAACCTGTGTTTTCCTTTTCAGCTCAGCAGAAGCGGAGATTCCAGAGCGCTTGAGATGGAGCATCAGGTAAGAGCCTTGTTCAGTTTTCTTCTCTCTCTCCCTTTCCTTTCAGGCAGCTCAATGAAGACCTGGACGGGCGTGGCTGAAGAATGACCTGGAATTAGCAGTGTATTTCATCTGTACATGTGTTGCAAAATGAAACTAACGGTGGAGTGCAGAATAACGCGAAGCGTGTTCTGTCCTGAAGGTGTGGTTTATATACCTTTCAAGAAGTAGTTCCCAGCTAAAGTAGTCCCTCCAACCACACCCGATTAAGTAGTCCCCAGGTAAAGTAGTCCCTTCACCCTGCCTCAGACTGGTCTGCACATGGTTCTCTTTCTTTGAAACCTGCCTTGCATGAGAGGGCAGTATGAGCCTGGTGCCAACGGCGCCAGGATTGAGTCCAGGAAACCCTTGAGCTATTCTTTTGGGCCTCAAAGGTCATCATGGGTGCCAATACCCTCGGCAAGCTGGTCTGCTCCTGATGTCTCGGGGCAAGTACTGTGACAGATTAAGGGATTTGTCACATTCTGAGATTTTTCAGAACACAAAATGTTAAACTCCCTGTCATTTTGAAATGTTGTATCTTTTCTCCTCCCTCAGCCTACATCATACACTCATCTCAATTCCTGGTCCTATCAGCAGCCAGGGGGTTTGGTGGGGGGAAGTGAAGGGAGCGAGCTAGCCAATCCTGACTGTGGGAATTATGATCATGTTGGGGTGTCACCAGCCCTATAAGAGGGCTGGTTGGCATCAGGAGAGGACTTTTTGACTTTATTCTGGGAGATAGCCTGCTGCTGGACCTTTGCGAGGAACCACTAGCAGACAGGCAAGGGGAGCAACCAAGACCATCAGGGTAAACCTTGCCTGGAGACCTGGGAGCCCTATCTGTGAGAGGCCTATCTGGAGGGACCTTGCTGTGGGAAAGGCCTGGTCTGAGCTGCCTACCAAAAGAGGGTCCTAAAAATCAGGCTGGCTTCCTGAGCAAAGAGCAGAGAGCTCATATGTAAGTAGATATCCAAAAGCCATCAAATGTTGGGGAGCCACTTGCCTTTGTCCCTTTCCATTAGTGGGTAAAAGGGGGAAGGGTGAAACTGGGTAGGCCCTTCGCACAAGGTGCTAAATCTCATTCAAACTATTTCCCCATAGAAAACAACCATCTCTGTTGAAATTGCATTGGGCCTCATTACGACCCTGGCGGTAAGGGGTTAACGCCAGCGTTAGCTGCGCCGACCCCTTACCGCCAATTACGAGGTCCCTTAGCGCCATGGCGCTTTTAACACCTGCTTTTAGCAGGTGTTAAAATCCATGGCGCTAAGGGACCATGGAGTTAATTACGCCACCGTAATTTACGGTGGCGTAATTAACGCCATCCCCACTCCCATTATGCCCTATGGGGCAAAAATGGGAATGGGGAAGGGTAAATGGGGATTGGGGACTTACCGCCCCGCCGACCTCGGAATGGGGCGGTAAGTCCGCCAACCACCATGGCGTAAACGCAGTTTACGCCATGGTGGTAAAGTCACGGCCCAGGCGGTAACTTACCGCCTGGGTCGTAATGAGGCCCATTGTGTTGGGAGCACCCCGCCTTAATCCTTTTCATTTAATTGTGGGAAGGGGGAGACACTGTGTTGACCCTTAGCACATTTGATTAAAGTAAATGAATTAATTCCCATATAGAAAATCACTGGATGAGTTTTGTTGGAGTTCAAAACTAACAAAGTTCACGCCTAGTGTGTTAGTCAACTAAGTCTTTATGGGCTATACCTACTGTTTTTTTAAACCCCTAACTCCCGTATAGAAGGGGGTGGGGGGTGCTGAATCCCAAAAGAGGTAATCCACAAAAAACCTCCTTTCAAGTCAATGCGGAGGGTGCATAACAAAATTGACCATTTATCTCCATTCCTTTAAATCAAATTACAAAGCATTGCATCTCATCTGTACATGTGTTGCAAAACGAAATTTCCCATTCATCCCCATTCATTTTAAATCAGAATTACAAAGCACTGCATTTCATCTGTACATGTGTTGCAAAACAAAATTTCCCCTTTGTTCTAATTTTCTCTCACCAGAATTTTCAGGTATTGCTTCGAGATTTTCAAGTGTGTTGAAAAACGACTCCCCATTTGAGTTCCTTTTCCCAGCTGTGCCTTTTAAATGAAAGCCTAAAAACTAAATTTCCTATTGATGCCCTCGTCTCCCAAACCAGAATCCCAAAGCACTGCCTGTCCTTTGAATGTGTGTTGCAAAACTATATTTCCATTGTATTGTGAATCTTTTCTATTGGTTAAATTGATATTAAATTGGTTGTAAGTTGTGATTGCATGTTTCAAAATTGTACCTGTGTTGTTTCTATCGAGTTATTGTTGTGATATTGGGTGTTGCCACATTATTGGTGGCTGATATTGGCTGGTTGTCTTCCTTGTTAAACCTTAAATAAATAAATATTCGTACTATACACCGGCCTGGTCACTGGTCCATCGTTGACATAGGGTTGGGTTGGGTGCGAGATGTGTTGGAGGCCTCACCAAAGTGAATCTGAAAGAAATAGCGCTTTATTGTGTCCCACCTTGCTTGGGGGAAAGGAACTCCCTTAGTTAAGTGTGATTGCCTAAAAAATGTGACAGTCTCTCCTCCCTATTCCTTTAGAGGGTAGGTTGTATTTTGCACTGTGCTAGAACAGTCTGTTGTGATAATAATAAAGTAGATATTTTTAACAACCTTGTCTGCACAGTCCCTTTTATCATTTGGTAATAATTGTATTTTCGTTGTGTTGCAACTAACCAACTGTCCACGACCATGCAGAGATAAGCCTGCTGTTCCGTCCACGTTACCAACATTGGACAAGGAGTTATATAATTGACTTGTGTTTGCAATCTGTTTGGATCCCTTCTGATGTAGTAGAGGTGTGGGGCTGATTGATGGTTTAGAAATCGATATTCATCCCTGGACCACTGGTGCCCCGGAAGATGTTTTGTCACAAGCAATGAACTTTATACGGCAGGGTGTGAGTTAGAGGGACATTCTCACCAGGTTGTGAAGGGGAGTGAATGGTACAGTCACCGGGGACAATACATAAGTGGACATACATAGATTAAGGGGCATCCAACATTGGACATTTTTAAGTTCAGGTAGGTGGTACGGCCAGCTGTGCTCGGGATGTGACCACAATGAGTAAAGTGCTAGAGTGGAGGCAGATTAGAGGCGAGGGAAACATGTTAGCTAGCTGGCAGATGAGAGGTAGGTTAAGAGGGTAACTCTGAGAAAAGGAGGTAGGCTTTTATGATGACCTTCCGGAAACCTCGAAACAGCCCACCTGAGTACAGGGCAGAGCATTAAGGCTTTCAATAGTTAGGAAGCTTTATGTATACATTTCCTGTGAATATTGGTCCACTTTTGAACTGTAAAACACATGAGAGTGGACACACTCTGAATTGCGGCAGTAAAGTACATGTCATTGTGTGTTGTGCTGTGCTATATATCACACAAACATAAATGTTGGCTTGTTTATGGTTCTGTTTCACGCCAAATTGGTCACCTATCAACTACCTCCAAGCACTTAAATTATACGAAATCCTCATCTCATTAATCTGTACGCACCCTGCAGTCACACATTCGGCTCACAGCAGGACCGACTGATTCCAACTGCCAACCGCATTAATGAATTAAAGTGAGTGGCATTACATTGGGTAATACAATTGCATATTATTTCTCCGCTTCGAAGGGTGAAGAATCTAACCTGGTATACAATGAATGCCGCTTGGCCGTTGTGGTGAATTCGTGGCGCAGTCCGGAACCGCGACATATTTTTGATTCCTTAAATTGAAAAATGGCTATGTTATTAGTTCAAAGCAGAGCGTGCCCATGTCTCCTTCGTGGCTCGTCCTTAACACACAGCCAATATTCACAGCCTAGATTTGGAAAATAGTTCGTGGGCTGTTTGTGTGCGGCGTGGCCATCGGTGTGTGCAGGGCCGGTTCGCCGAGTGCTGTCCAATTCCCACCGTCACCTCCACCCTCTGCCTGCACGCATCGATCCCCCAGGCAGGCAGTGACGTCTGTATTGGAAGCTGATGTGCGAAGCTGAGACAGTGAAGTTGATTAATTCAGTAAGTTGAGTCTCCGAGCTACGGGGTCCACCCTTCCATCACGCCCCCCCGTCCACCCCCCCAACCCCTCCACCTCTTACTCCCCACTGGTTGGAGTACCCCCTCAGGAGTCATCGGATCGCCCACCTCTCCATCTCCACCGCTGACAAGGGGTCCCTCTGGGTTCACCCACACTGCTGGGGAGGGGAGGGGTGGGATGGGGTGCACAGGGACGGTTTAAAAAGAGACGCACATGCAGCAGAGATCAAAGACCTTTTAACAGATACCAGGAGCCCAGGAGAAGGGAGGGGACCTGGAGGAAAGGGGAGAGAAGATGAAGGTAAGTTGGCATGGTATGCAAAGGTGGAACCTTGAGCTTTGCGGTGCGTGTTATGGTGATTTGTGAGCCTCGAGTTTTGCGGTGCCTGTTAAGGTGATTTGTTAGCCTCGATTGAGGTGCGTGTAATAGTGATTTGTGAGCCTCGATTGCGGTGTGTCTTAAGGAGATTTGTTAGCCTCGATTGAGGTGCGCGTTGTGGTGATTTACAATCCTCGATTGCGGTGCGTGTTACGGTGATTTGTGAGCCTCGATTGCGGTGCGTGTTATGGTGATTTGCTAGCCTCGATTGCGGTGCGTGTTATGGTGATTTGTGAGCCTCGATTGCGGTGCGTGTTATGGTGATTTGTGAGCCTCGATTGCGGTGCGTGTTATGGTGATTTGCTAGCCTCGATTTTGGTGCGTGTTATGGTGATTTGTGAGCCTCGATTGCGGTGCGTGTTATGGTGATTTGTGAGCCTCGATTGCGGTTCGTCTTAAGGAGATGCGTGAGCCTCGAGCTTTGTTTGGTGCGTGTTAAGGGGAATTGAAGTCATCACGGACTGAATTCGTGATTAACCCGTTCATGGACATGTATCGTGACAACACCTTATTCCATCGAGCATAAGCAGCAGAGCGTCCCAAACTATAGCCGAAGTCGGTCCATCGATGTATACTCCCTAATTATGCTGGGATGGCGTTTTCGAGCGTATGTCAAATACACCAGGCATTCACATATGATATACCGGCATAGCGGAGACCCTTCTCGTGCTTAGGGCCTGCTCCACAGAACCGTTTCATAATGGCGCAATCCCATAGGAACACGTTCTGTGAATCAGGCCCCAATGTTTGTCTGCTTAGGTGCACATCTGTTAAACTTTTCATAGGTACTAGAAACTGCCCCACTATATCGGGGTCATTGTATTATTGTGTCAAAGGGACCCCAGGAGTAGGGGACTGGAAGTGGTATTTAGCTGGGATGTTGCCAGCCCCGTGCTTTGCTACAGTCCACTGCGGCCCCTGATGTGATTGGATGAAAGGTGGAGACAGTAGAGAGCATGAGGTGAGAACTCGTTCTATACAGGTATGTGGTCGTTGGTCAGAGCGGCCTGGGGCAGAGACAGCCCGGAGCAGCACCTGATAGGATTGGATGAAAGGCGGAGCACAGTAGAGGGCGGGAGTTGAGAACTCATTATGCGCCTATACTGCAATTGTCACCAAGGGGTGGCAGCGAAGATGATAGAGGAGTGACTCCCTGGATTCTGTGTGCTTGTTGGCCCTCTGCGACAGGTCACTGTGTAGAGAGTTGAGCATTGTTGTACAGGGTGAATGAGTCCCTCCTCGTGTGGCTGGCGCGTGCTATTATGCTAGGAGGAAGGCCAGCAAGGGTAATGAAGGCGTGACTCTCGCGGTGCCCCGTGCCTTTTGCCCATCTGCTATAGGGCACCCAGTGGTTGACTGGGAACCAAAAGAGGCCCTGGAAATCATTTTCAAAGTAGCCCCATATTACATATTACACATTTTAAGCAAGCCCAACCCTTTCCCTATGGTAAAAGGTGAAAATTAAATACAAAAGAGGCCCAGGGTGCAGCAGCCCACCAGGAAATCCCCAGATTACCCTTTAAAACAGTCCAGCCCTGAGGGCACCGCGAGGAGGACGGGATTTAGCAGATGGCAAATGAGTGACTGGCTTCTTGGGCTTGCGCTTCTTCTCCTGTGATGACTGAGTAGAGGGTATAGGAGTGACACGGGGGGTGCCTTGTTCTTGCTCATGTGATGTATGTCTCTCTCACTGTATATTTTGCAGTTGAAAAAAGGAGCGGGTCTCGGGATGTCGTGTGTCTTCTTTTGCGCTGCAGGTCTTTCCTCAGTGATTACTGCGCAGGTGCTAACGGAGTGACTCTCATGGTGTCTTATGTGATATAGGTGGC
Source organism: Ambystoma mexicanum (assembly GCF_040938575.1). Classification (NCBI taxonomy): domain Eukaryota; kingdom Metazoa; phylum Chordata; class Amphibia; order Caudata; family Ambystomatidae; genus Ambystoma; species Ambystoma mexicanum. The sequence goes on from NC_090936.1 coordinate 281,369,402, forward strand.
GTACGAATGCCCCCCCACGCCCCCATAGTAGCCTGTGCTGAGGGTTTCCGCAGTGGTGAGTGTATCGGTGGTAAAGGAGTGACTCAGTAGTGAAGTCAGCCTTTGGTGTGGGGGGGGTGGATAATAGGGCACCAGCTTGAGGCGGGGGGAGCAAAGGTGTGCGGCCACCCCCCCTCTCACCCCACCTAAACCCACCCATCATGTGTCTCGCGCTCGGTTCCGTGGAGTTTTCCTCATCTTTGTGCAACCCTTCTGTGCCGGATATCTTATCCAGGGAGCGCTGTGCAAGTGGTAAATGAGAGACCCCCCAGGCAGGGTCGGAATGGTGCATACAATTATCTCGGGCACCAATTGAAAAAGTGGCCCACATTTGCAAATGGCTTTTCATTCATTTTGTGACAGCGCGTTTGAGTAGTAGCCAAGGCTTTTTTGTTGATAAAATGTGATGCAAATTGTGTATTTTAAAGAATATTTATTCAGTAACACTGGTAAAAACTACTAGCCACATCATTGTGTAATAAATCATCAAACTGGCCCACATTGGTTAAACAAGTGATAGTCACACCATTTTATCCCAAAAACGGTCGCACGCCAGCATGTTTGGCTTCGGCCATTGCCCTATAGGCCAGTCCGAGCCTGCCCCCAGGGTGTCTTGTGTGTGCTCTTGTGTTATAGGCATTTCGCTGGTGGATTCTGCAGTTGGCACAGGAGTGACTCCCAGAGTGGTCCACGTAGAGGCCTTCCTGAGTGGGGAGTGTACTGGCAGTAGAGGAGTGTCTGACCCCTCACGTGTCTTGCACTTTCTCCTGAGGAGTTCTCGTGATCACCAGCGCCATTATTCTGTGCTGAACACAGTGCGGGTGTTACACGAGTGACTCCCAGAGCGCCCCGTGCTGGAGGTCTTCCACAGTGCGCGCGGTACCGATGGCAACTGACCTCTCACGCCGCGCGCCCTGCGCTTCCATGCTGAATATCGTGATCGCGAGACTGTGTGGATGGGAACGGGGTGACAGGCTGGGCGTCTGGTGCTTGCTCTATTGCTGTGTGTCTTCCTCAGGTGGGACTGCGCGGAGGGCGGAGGAGTGCCTCTCAGCGTGTCTTCTGCTTCCCCCTGTGCTGCAGGTTTTCCCCAGGCTGGCTGCCTGCGTCGCGGCGCTGCTGCTGACCGCTTCCTTCATCTCCCACTCCCGGAGCGCACCTCAGGTACTACCTACGAAGCCCGGCCGCTGGAGCCGCGCGCGCGCGCGCACGCCCTCGCCCCCCCACCCTCCCTACACTGTACTAAAAATGCCCCCTCCTCTCTTTATGCCAAGGGCCGCTTCCAAAGAAGAAACTGGACTCCGCAGGCGATGCTGTACTTAAAGGGAGCACGTAAGTCCCGTCTGCTTTAATAAACCAAATCAAGACGGATCAATATTGTGTTGTCTAGCTCTCCTGAGAATGTAACCACGCATGCGCTATCGGCATTTCTGCTTTGTAGAACTTTTGTCTGGAAAGTACCAAACATAACACTTATTTGATCTAGTAAACTCGCCATTTAGCACACATCTCCTAATGTATCCCTTTACTATACCGGTTTTTAATAAATGCGTATTTCATAATGTCTAATTCTTCGAACATGAAACGAACGTCTCTTGTACTAAGCATTCGCCACTCCAATTTCCGCATTATCTTCCAATGTACCATACATTTGTTCATGTTGCTTTGAAACATATGAAAATTCAGATTTTCAGCACATTCGTTCCAGAAAGTTATAATTCCATTAAAGACACAGAGGTGAAGGATTATGCTTCTTTCAATATACTACTCAAGCAGGAATGACAAACCAATAATATTACTGATAACAAAGATCAAAACTACAATATCCATTGGAAAAAGTGGTAGTCCTGATATTATTGGTCTCTTAACTGACCACATGACAAATCAGTCCACTCGAACATTCTCTTCTACTTCCTCTTTCTTTGCTTGATCAAAATTGTGAAGTCTTTCTTCAATTCCCTGGTTGTTTGGAATCCAACACTGTACCTAGTAAAAAACACAATATATTCAGTGACTGTAAGTCGAAAGAATGTGGGACAATCGTATACTTCCGACAGTTCTAATTACTTACAGTCACTGAATATATTTTGTTTTTTACTAGGTACAGTGTTGGATTCCAAACAACCAGGGAATTGAAGAACGACTTCACAATTTTGATCAAGCAAAGAAAGAGGAAGTAGAAGAGAATGTTCAATGTGGTCATGGTTAAGGACTGGACTGATTTGACTCTGTCCTTGTTTCTGTGTTGTCTGTCCTGTGAGTGCCCTGAGGCCTTTGGCCGTCTGGCGCAGTATAAGAAAATTATGGATAGATTATATCATTAATGTTCAAATCCATCTATGCATTTATATAACTTTTAAAAACAGTTCAATACATGTTCAACAATCCTCATTTAAATTACGATTGACAGGGTGGGATAATCCTTCGCCTTCGTGTCATCTAATATAATTATGACTTTCTAGAACAAATGTGTAGAAATTCTGAATTTTATGTCAAGACCGCAGGCTCGGATTATGCTTGTTCAAGCTTACTCACCACTAACAATGCTATACTCTATATTAGTTTAAAACATAAAGTTTATGTCTAGTAATTCTAGTCAGTTGATATGAAGAGCTGTCTCCTGATCTGAACACCTGCACCCTGTCGTCAGGTTCCTGCATCGGGCTCCCCAGCCCCATCTGCTGGCGTCGTATTCGATGATCAGGTCCCGGGACGAGCCAAACGTGGTTCTCCCGTTCCATGCATTCTTGTGGTGTAGCCACCACTCTTACTCTTCCCTTACTTCCTTGGAGATTGTAACATTCAAGTTGGTATCTGATCTTCAATCTCTGTAGGGCTCTGTAATGCAGGGGTGCTGGGAATATAGCCTGGATCGATGACGCTAGGCGTCCAACTAGCCTGGCAATGTCTCTCAGCGATATCTCTCTCCTTGATGAGGTATGCCTTATCTGTTTCTTGATGTCGCTCACCTTGGTAATGGGTAAAATGAGGGATCTCTATGTCGAGTGTACTATGAACCCTAGAAATTCCATTTTCTGTTCTGGCAGTATTCTGGATTACTCCCAATTTATTAGCAAGCCCAGGTTCTGCAATAGATTTACTGTCATCTGCACCTGAATACGGAGTGTCTTCTTTTCCTGCCACATTAAGCATATATCATCCAGATATATTATGAGTCTTAACTGCTGACCGCTGAGGTGGGTCACCACTGGTTTCATTACTTTGGTGAAACACCATGGTGCGGATGCCAGTCCAAAGGGAAGACAACGAAACTCACATGTCGACTCCCCCCAGATAAATCTTAGGAATTTGCAGTGTTCCTTCGCCATGAGTATAGTTAGAAATGCATCTTTCAGGTCTATCTTGGTGAGGCAATCGCTCTGAATTAAAGTGTCCCTTAAAAGGTGTATCCCTTCCATTTTGAAGTGTCTGTATACAACAAATTCGTTCAGACCTTTCAGGTTTATGATTGGTCTCACCTTGTGTTTTCCCCTCATTAGGAACATGTTGCTTATAAATCCGCCCGAGGAGTCTGTTACCTGTCTTATGGCGTTTTTGTATTCCAGGCCTCTTAACGCTTCCTCTAATAATTGTCTGTCTTCTTTATTTAGACATAAACCTCTTGGGGGGGGTTCTTCTAATGTGGTATCATGTGAAAATCTATGTCAAAACCCTGCACTGTCTCTAATACCTAGGTATCTCCGGATATAGCATGCCAGTTTTTTATATACTCGGCTAGCCTCCCCCTACTGCTGGGCTAACTAAGCCCAGGCTGTTCGCTCTCACCTGTGGAATTCTGTTAACCATCCCCGTGTCACCAGCCTCTTCCCCTTCCTCTGCCCCTTGATGGGAAGAAAGGGGTCTGCCTCTGCTATTCTTGGTCTCGCCACTGTGTCCTATCATTGTAGGATCTATTGAATTGGATACGGCCGGCAGAGCGACCCCTACCTCTGCTGGCCCTCCTGAAAATGCTTCTTTGGAATACTCTCTTGAGCGATGCCTGTGCCTCATCTAGCGCTGCATAAGAGTTTGCGAACTTCGCTAATTCCTTGATAAATGATTCTCTGAAGAGTTTCCCCTTTGCTGCCGTCGCTGTCTCTGATAAGGCTAAATCACTGCGTTTTGGGTCTATTTTCACTAGCAGTGATCTCCTTCTCTCCGTGGTAATAGCATAATTTGCATTACCCAGCATACAAATTGCTCTCTGGGCCCACCGGATTAAAATCATCGGGTCCACTGCTTCACCCTTCTCTCTGGCTTCTTCGCCTATCTGTAAAATCTTGGGGAGTGGTCCTGCAATGTCTAACATCTTGTCCTGGCATGATCGCCAGGACCTATCCAGACCTTTGCTCACATCTTTTACGTATTTGCTCTTAAATATGACCATGTTTTCATCAATCTCAGGTGTCTCAGTGGCAGGGAGGTAAGGTCTTGGGCATTCTGCTCTCATCTTACTTCTAGTTTCTTTTGCTAGTTGTGCCCTCAGACGCTTTCTAAGATAGGAAGATTGGGGTGAATCAATGCTTCTGGGTCGAAGTCATCATCTGCGCTGTCCTCTTCCGTCCTCTTCCGTCTTTGCTTTCTTTTTCTTCAGCGCTTTACGGACTTCTTCCTCTGAAGATGATATCGAGTATACTTCGTTTTCTGAGTAGCCATCCTCCCAAACGTCATCCCCCTCCTCTGAGGTATTGGATGATTTATCTTGCCACCTGCAAAGCCCTGCTTTGGTTCCCAATTTCCTTCTCTTACCACCCTTCTTCTTGGGTTGTGTGCCCACGAGGGTATGGGCTTCATCTGCCCTGCAGGCTGTTTTTCTGCCTCATTTCAGTCTCCCCTGTGCTTTCATCCCTTTGATTGCCTCTAGCCCCTGTGATAACTTGAGCCAATCCTGCATCAGAGCTGCGCCCAGGGCTTTTTGAAGGACCTGAGTCATTTCCATGTGGCTCCTCTTTTGGCTAATACAAGCCTTACCCTCATCACTGGAGGAACTCATTTCAGCACAGACACTGGGGAGGGGATTATATTATAGCCAGTAGTTTCTAATGTATTGTCTCCTTGAGTCTGTATATATATTTATATATTTGCAGAAATTTCGTACCCGAGTACTAAATGTAATGTCGGAATGCACATCCAGAGCAGCTTAGGAAACATAATAGTCTTCCAGCAACGAGCCAGGGATACCTGAAGGATTCCTGGCAACAGAATTTCCTTTTATTTTAAATGTGCCACGGAACAAAGAAAGCAACAGAAGAACAACGCGTTTCGCGGTACACACACTGCTTGGTCATATATATACACTATCCTGTTTTGCAGGGGCGCTGTGTTCAATAAATCGCAGGTCGCCATCTTCCCTCAGTGATCATATGCTGTGAGTGTTCTTTCGCTCTTTTGTGTGTATATAGATAAGTAATTTTGAATCGCGGGAGTGATAATCTCTAGCCCCTTCTCTTTTGTTACAGCCATCGGAATGGAGGATGCTCCGGAACTACGCAGCCCCATTGCGCTCCTCCTTCCAAGACCATGCTGTCCTCTGTGGGGCTTGCCGTATGGTTGAAGTCGCCGGAGCACTAGCCCTGCCGTGACCGTAACTCTCCTGCCCCACTAAATGCAGATATGCTGCGCCACAATTCGACGCTCCGCGGGCATATGCCAAACACTAGATAAAACCGACTTTTAGTTATAAAGAAACCATATGAAGTAATTAAACATTTAGTACTTAACTCGCTGCCGAGCAGCAAAGAAAGAGGAAGTAGAAGAGGATGGTCAGTGTGGTCATGGTTAATGACTGGACTGATTGGTTAATTTTGTCACATGGTCAGTTAAGAGAACAATAATATCAGGACTACCAAAGAGACTATTTCCAGTGGATATTGTAGTTTTGATTTTTGTTACTAGTTATATTATTGGTTTGTCATTGCTGCTTGAGTAGTAAATTGAAAGAGAAGCATAATCTGAGCCTCCGTCCTTGACAGAGAATCCAACTTAAACAGTGATGTAACCATTTTTCTATTGGACAATCTCACAACGGTGCGATTGAAATCAATAATAACTTGTGTTCTAATATAGCGCTTCATGTTGGAATACTCCCACCTCTAAGCCCTGCCATAACAGGTGCTTGTATTATCCCAGTTAATGCCTCGGAAGGAAGGAATGCTGGGGGAGAGCAAGCAGGGGGTTGGAGGGAGTTTATCCCTGGCGAAAGATGCGCTTCACTCATGAGCTGGCCACTCGGACCTCCACGATGAGGGTAAAGCTGCTTCTTTTCGTCCCAAGGTCTGCACGAATGATTTCATTAGCCACGTGGAAGGCGTGAAGCTATATGGCCTCCATTTGAGATTTGTGGGGACCCCAGATGGCAAAAGATGTGTGGGCCCCACTTATTTGCACACATGGTGGCATCAGTTATATTACAGAAAAAAAGATACCACGCAGATTCTTCAATATGCAAAGGTGTCATGGAAAGTTACATTAGAACCCTGTAGCCATGAGTAAGGCAGGAGACACACACACTGTGACATTCAGTATATCAATTGTTACTGTTAATATTTACATGTGTGGCTATATCAGGAGTGAGGATTTGTTCAAGTAGCAGACACTGAGAGCCGAATACCTTGTAGAGACTTCTAATTTTGGCAGATTATGCATAGTGAAATAAAGAGATTTGCCCAGGAGCACCCACTTTGGCCAAGTGGCGAAGCCAGGATTTTGAGAGCATTCTGCAATTCAAGCACGTGAACATATCTCTTGCCAGATGTAATTGGTAGACATATTGTTTGCAAAATGTATTTTTAAAACGTTAGTTTGAAAACACCATCTGGCTGTGGAAGGCATTGCAAAAATATATGGTTATTGTGTTTTGCTAATTGAAGCCAACTTCTATTTTTGCAGAAGTGTCACAGTTATTTTTTATTATTGTGTATATATATGCCCATATTGTCCAACCTAGCAATATGCTTTTGTCTAAGAAAATCAACAGATAATGATTATTTTGACTGTCAAAAGAAATAAACTCCAAGCAAGTTCCAAGAGTGTCATGTCAGGGATTGGGTCTGGGGCAGACAGGACAGGGTGCGCTTACTGCAGGATTGCTTTATAGTGCAATAGAGCCTATCTACCTGGAGGTCTTGAGGCAGTGAGAGTAAACAAATTGAATAGGGCTCAAGTCCTAAAAGAAAGTGGCGGCTCAATAATATATGCATAGGAGTGGCGTGCATAGGAGTGGCGTGCATGGGAGCTGAGGGTGCAGTTGCACCGGTTCTCCTTGAACAATGAGTGAAGGGGTGTCATTTTGTCCCTGTGGAGATTCTGCAAAGTATTTGCATGGGCGAAACCAAAAATTAAAATACCAAATCCAGATTGAGTGCCGTGCTCCTGTACGTCACTGGGAGAGGCATGACTTTAGCAAAATTAGTAAGTGCTGTTCACTTCGAAGTGGGAAGGCCGTCTTATCAATTGGCCCCTTGAGCCTTGATTGGAGGGGCTGAGCAGGCCAGAACTGGCAGGCACAGGAATAGCAGGGAGCAGCATGGAAACCTATAGCAGAATGTTGCAAAGGCAACTCAGCATGTTAGGTGACTGTTGCTGGCGATGTTATATGTGTATATCTTCCTGTAAATCATATGGCTTTTGTTCTATTCCTGCTGCAACATGTGCTGTAAAATGTGTTGTTTCAACCTTGGGGTGGGTGTGGGTCACTTGGTGTGGGAGTTCCGGCCTCCATAGCAAACATTAAAAGCTATAATTCATGAATATACGGACAGTAAGTGAACATATCTTAAAGTGAAATATACACATTTAATTCAATTAACCTTTCCCCTTACAAGAAAGTGTGCCAGACAAAAGAGCACTGGCCTTTCAATTTTTTTTAATCAACACTGGTAAAGTAACCTGAGTGAGGAGATTTCCAATAACTACCATGTCAAAGAATAAAAGGTACCCACCTTTTTAACCCAACAATCTAAAGTGAAATATTCCCTAAACAAAATCCCAATATGAGACATGCGCTTTAATGACACTTTTATGTGATTTTGTGGGTAAGAGACTGCACTGGGTACGTGGCTGCCTGATTGAAATACTGTTAGTCAACCACTTCAGTGAGTTTACCGGCCTCAAACACCCAACAGGGGTTGCGTCCATCCTCTGAAAAAAGTGGGCAGATGCTGTCCACCCACATGCATCCTTTACAGCACAGGGCCAGAACCACCAGGGAAATTACCTCTCTAATCTCCAGGATTGCAATCTCTCTTGCCACATCCTGGGCAAATACATATGCGCCTCATATCCCCTCTTCACCTCCATATTGGCTTTCAACAATACTCTGTTTTATAAAGATGACTTGAAAAGTACATAACATGTAATCCAGGATAGGCGTCCCCAACAACATAAACCCAGGGGAATAACAGAGTAATTAGCCCAAGAGAGAGGAGGGGGTGGGGGGTTCACATGAAACAATCCATTGAGCGAATCAACAGAATAAATTGCTCACTGTGTAGGAGCTAAATGAGGGGATAGACCAGGTCAAGGAGAGTAAAAAATCAATCAATCTTTAATAGACACATATTCAATTACATTACACATGGTGCTGAAATCACAATAAAAACAGCATAAAAACACACAATCAATACTGAACATTTCCAGTTAAAGTGCATATTAGTCTAATAAGCGTCCTAAAGTGTATATTGGACACACTGTGCATAAGATAATTCGAAAACATATTGCATCAGAGGACAGCTTACATCTCAAATTAATGCCCAATCTATATTCAAAATCAAAATTATATAACCAAAGTAAGGCAGAAAAAAGAGAAAAGAAATTAGAGAATTAGAAAAAAGTAAAAACTAATAAAAAATCATTATGTATATGTATATAAAGGGCACCATCCCACGCAGGTCAAGACAGTCAATGTTTCCTGCGAGGTAAATAGGTTGACCCCAATCAAAAATCAATTTTATTGTAAACAGACAAGTAGGAATGCATCAGTATATACTAAAACGGATGCAATATTTGTCTCCAATCTGACCAGTACATAAATCATAGACAGGTACTCACACACATATAGATCCGGATAGAAATATGTTAGGCAAAAAGTGTACAATTGTGGCACGCATCCCTACACCCCCCATCTTGAATGGGGGACTACAAATACCAGAATGCCCCGGGCTGGCCCTGTAGGTTGTGTCATTCAGAGTCAGCACCAGGGGCTTGTGTCATCATGCAGATTCGTTTTGGCTATTAGGTGGTGCTAAATCACCACCTGTAGCCCAAAAAGATTTTATTGTGTTGAATTGCACTAGGGGATAGATGGGATGTGAGGAGGGAGGCTCAACTTGTGGGTGTTGCTTGATTAAATACCCACCAATTGACTGTCCATGGTCATGTTAATCCCTATATCCAGTCCTACCCACTTCCTGCTACACGCTGCTGCGCTTATCAACAAGCAACATTAAACATTGTGCTATCAGTGCCTGTCAGTGTTATTACAAAGCACTCTTCTGGGAGCTACTAGCTTAATTGCAGCTACAAATGCACCACGGGTGTAATAAACCAGTCACTTGAGTTATAAGCAGTGATTTATAAACAGTATACATGTCCTTGCCCTGAAGTCCTGTTAAAAGCAAGCATTGGCAACACAACAATTTTGGCTTCTAACTAGGTATTAGATAGTCATTTGCCCGGCGCTGCCATCTTATGCCCAGGTGCTCACACCATTGTGCAGCGCTTGCCCTCTTAAGGCCAGATTGTACCATTATGGCGGTGCCAGACAAATGCCTATACCGTGTCTACACAAAGCCAAAACTGTTGGCTTTGTCAATGCTTTTTCTAAAGGTCAGGAGGCACCATCATACCTGTGATGTACCTTTTGGAACAAGGAATAACATAGTCAGTAGTGATGGCTTTTGTATAGACATTTTAGGGCACTCATTATTTCCAGTTTTTGCCATTAAATATCAAGGTAGTACATTACTGCCACCATTTGCTCTATACAGGGATCATATGAGGGGTATTGCCACAAAAAGCTAAGACAAGTACCTAGTTGGTAGGGATTTCCACAAATGTCTAGTTAATCACATCATTGGCCAGGAATGGTAAAGCTGGGAGGAGAATGTAGATATGCCTTCACAGCTGACATACTCCTCTGCTGTTTAAACTGTAAGGGCCCACCCGGCTCTCCTCTTTTTCACAGGCATGCACACAACAGCATCCTGTGTTGCACATATGTTCTGCATTGCACTATTTTGCATTTGCAGGACACATACAACATATGATGCAGTATTGAGTCTACTCAATCTTCTAAAAACCCTACCATGAACAAAACAACTGTTGGCAATTGGTGGCTGCTCACCGGTCATCCAAAATGAAGCTTGCCGGCTGCCTGATGTAATGTATACCAGGAACTCATACCGTCATAACCACAACAGTGTTGCCTCTTCCTAAGGGTCGGCCCCACAATTCATACGTTCAGGCCATCGGTTCTCAGCAGGCCTGACACATTTCTACTGTGACAGCACTGGCACTTCTCAGATTGGCTGCTATATTTTCATTGTGATGGCGCCAGCACTGCCCAGCAGCTCTGCTTTACTTTCACTGTGAAAGTGCCAACACCTCTAAGGATTCCTTCTATGCTTTAGATGTTGCTGTGTTGGCCTTTCCCTGTAGGACTGTTTTACTACTAATATCACAGTACCAGTGCATCTGAGCAATCCTGATTTAGTTTAATTGGCATCCAGTGAAAAGGTTGCCAGGGGGTGCCATTTCCCCAAATTTGCACTCTCACGAAAATCAAGCAGTTTCCCCAAATATTCTAGGACTGGAGTTAGAATAGAACATTGTACCCACCCTAAAATATGTGGGGAAGGCTAGAAGTGGTGCAGGGAAAAAAAGTCACCTACCTTGTGACGTTTTCCCAGGGAACATTATCACATGGAACCGTTTAATTGTACAGTACAAGGTCACAAATTGCAAGAAAGTCACACCATATCATCAAGATCGTTCAAGGGTGTTTATAGTACTGTTGTGGGGCCTAGTGCCATCCCTCTGTCTCTCAACCTGGGGTGGGCGAGGATTCACGAACCAGACATTCTTAGCCCCCATGCTAGTATCGGCCACAATTATGGGCCAAAGTTCTTTAAATATTATTGCCACAGGCAAGATTCATCAGTCTTGGAAAAGGGATAACTTGGTGCCTGGTGTTCAGAAATGACCCTAGCAACTATAAACTTCTCGCCCCCTAACTGATTCGATCGCAAACATTTTTTCTCATTGTATCCTATGCAGTTTTGAGGAATGGGTGGAAAAAGAGAATTTGCTCCCTTTTCAGGAGACTGGTTTCAGAAAGGGCATGGGGACACTTTATAATATTTGGACTCTTGGCTATCCTATTAGGACTACGTTAGTCAACAAACAGAGCAAGCTGCACATACGCTTCGTGGATTATTCCAAGGCGTTCGACAGAGTCTCTCGAACTTGATTGCGGCAGAAACGTGCATCTTGGAACGGTAATTGTGATATTGAAACTTATTATTTAGCTTTATTTAAACATCAGCGTAAATACACGGTCAGCGCTCTCTGGCCAAGCTCGTTCTGCCTTTCCCAAGCTGGTCGCGTATGTGTGACAGAAAATCCATAAGGGGATAAGCCCCGCCCACTGCCTCTGTTCTGGACTGCAGCAGGTTATCAATGGCGGCACGGAGGTCCAAGGGTTCTGGTTCATGTTGGGTGGGGTGGGGGCACATTCTTGGCATCCCTTTGGTGGCATCCCTGTGGTTAGTCCATACATTTTTGGGGTGGGTGCCGCTTCCAGTTAGTGTTTGGTGTTCTGTATGCTGTGGCGCCAATGGCGCTACAAACAGGCCCTGGGTCGGACTGGGCCATAACATTGTCTTGGGCACCAATGAAAAAGGGGCCCACTGTTGCAAATGGCTATTGAATCCTTTTGTGACACTGTTTGAATAGTAACCAGGAGCAGTTTTTTGATAAAGTGTGATGCAAATTGTGTATTTTAAAGAATATTTAATCAGCAACACTGCTCACAACTACTAGCCGCATGGTGAATTAAATCAAACTGGCCCAAAATGCCCAAAAAAGGGCCCACGCTGACCCAAAAAACTGCCCATACCAGCATTTTGTGTTTTTGGTTTGGCCATGGGCCTATTGCCCTATAGGCAAGTCGGAGCCTGGGCAGGCCTCTGCTTGGAGGGTTACATTTGCTGCCAGATGATCTGGCATCCAAGAAAAAGTTGCAGTGATGGGCTTTGACAGCTTTCATGATTTCCTGGGGCCTATCTGAGTAGAGATTCTGAAACAAGAAGAGACTGGTGAGAGTCAACATGTGGAGACAAACAGGGCCATCTTAAGATACTTTGGGGCCCGGGGCACGGACATCTTTGGGGCCCCTTCCACCAAACCAAAGAACTGAAGTGATTCAAAATAAGCATGGTTACTTCCTTTAAGTCCCCTTACCCTCTTCATTCTTGCTCCAATCAGAATGATAACCAAGTAGCATTTGAAGGCCAACATTAGCAGTCTACGAAGAGGTTACTTCTGTTCTATTATAGATACAGGAGACTTTTTATCAATAACATCCAGGAAGGTATGCAGCCTGTAGTATTAATGTAGGACCATATGTAAATGGTACATGCAACCCAGAATATAGAACTTGCATTATCTGTTTTACAGAATGCAAAAGTGCTCAAACATTGATAGAGGAAGATCAATTGGAGGGAAGGAGATAGCTAGACATACCATAAAATGGATACTGGGTGCAGATTATAAGCTACCAGGATGGTGTCTGTATCCAGACAGACTGAGATAAGAAGTCGGATATGGTTTTCAAATAGTGTTGTCATTAGAGATCAAAGGAACATGTGCCTGGTGTGTGCAATTTATCAATGCTCACTATTATAGTGTAAGCAATACTGTAGCCAGTGAAACAATGAGTGCAGCTTTTTTGAAGATCATATCCTGAAAAGGAAGTCACTCTGCAGAAGCTCACAATTTTGAAAGGTTTAGGGACTGGCAATTTTGAGGGGTTAGGCAATACAAGATTAAATGAGATGCCCGGGATCACACATTGGTTAAAGGGTGAAGCTGTGATGTGCGCCAACTCTGCAATTTCTGCATTTGAACACTTTCTTTTCCGGTTCTTACCTTGAACTAAAATAATCTAATTTTATAAAACTGACTTGGAAAGTTCATAAATCACATTACCAAACAAGTCCATTTAAAAAACTAAATATCATAGAAGGGTGTTACGCAAAATGGGAATGATTCTAGCTTCATTCTCTCCATCACCAAGGGAAGTTTATAAGTACCAGCATACCAATTGATGCGATTTAACATATTTCGGGTCGTCTTTTGTATTTTAAAGCATTAAATACTTCAAAAACACTTATCTGTGAAAATGTAATTTATAAATGTGCAGAACATTCTTTGACTTTTACAAAAAAGAAAACCGTTTTTTGTGTCAAACGAGCAGACCTTAAAATATGATTGCCGGAGGCCTGCAACATCTGGTCCACTCTCTTCTGTCATAAGAAAAAAGGCCAGTGGTCGAAGTGAGCAGGAGCGTTGGGAGCGCTGTTCCTCTACTTTTTTTTTAAAATAAGATTTACTGTTCCTATACTTTTATTTTAAAAAGAAAGCATTCTGGAATGGAAGTGTAGGAATAAAGAAGCTTGCACTGCAGTGCACTGAACGTTCTCTTAAACAGCAGGCGCATTTGTTTGGGGGGTTATATTGCACATGGGACAGAGCTTGGTGATGGGGTTTGTGAGGTGTGGGGGCAAGCCAGCAAGGAACATAGTTTCACTATTTCTTTTCATACACTACGACCACTGGTAATGGGCTAAACGATGCCACAAGCATGCGAGAAGGCAAACATCAAGGAAGACAGCACAGTGATGTAAGAGATATTACATGATTTGACCAGGATCACCGTATTGTCTGCTGGCAAAGCCAGGATACAAGCAGGAACGCTGTGGTTCCACAGTCTTGAATTTGGATACGTATTCACCACTTGGTCAAAACGTGTATGCTCATCGTTGGAGGTGATTGCCTAGGTTTTACAACATCCCACCTGAACAAACCAATTTCTAGATCTTCATCATACAGATGACATGTTAGTTTTTAAAGATAGCAACTCCAATCTGTTGCAGGTACATTGCTGATAATAGCACCTGTTGTGTTGCAAAACCAAGTACATATGCAGGCAGGTATATAAACTTCAAACATAGGAAAGGCTCAGCCAGCCTTGCTGGAATGTGCTGTTCTAATCTTGCATATGAACACATATCTCTGCAATGAGTGCTTAACACGCTGAGCTAACTTCTGAACCATTGCAGAACTCAATATATCAATATGCATTTCAACTTTGGCTATTGCACATGATCAGCATAAATCCCTGAGGAAGGAAAGAATGCTACAAGAGTTGTGCCACAAGGAACACACATACTATGTATACCACAGTGAACACAGAAAGCATTACATAATGAATTGATCAAGGCAGATGTACTTGTCAAAAAAGAAAGAAAACAAGTTTAGAGCCTCAGCAGCATGCCATAAAATATCCTGATGTGTGCTATTTAAGTCTGGTGAACAATGGAATCTCCTTGAGATAAGGCATCCTTGTGGGGCCCCCTTCTAAGGTGGGTTCCCTGGGCAAGTGCCTCTTTATCCCTCCCTTAAAAATGTCTCTGGAGACAAAGGAGTACTGCACTGGATCGTGTAGGCACTAAGGGAAGGGGTAAGGCAAGGGTCGGGTCCTCTTCCCGTTCTTTACAAGGCGAGAGTGCTGGCCTTGTCAAAACAAGCATTACTTACAAGAGCTAATTTACTTTTCAGAGCACGCGCCATTGCGTCTCAGCTGGGATAGCATCCTCTTAATGGTAAAGCATCACCTGTAATGTAACAGTACCAGAAGTTCCTAGCAGGAAGCAGATATTGGACACCAAGTGCTTGGATTAGCCACTTTCAATATCATTATGGCCTTGATGTGTCTTATTGGGTCTTTCACAAAACCCTTTCTCTGCTTCGCTGTCTATTTCTTCCTATGCACCTGAGTTCATTCACCTTCTGACTCAGAGCTTCTACTGGTACTCCCTTCCCTGTCTTCTAGGCGCTCCCTATCTCAATGAGATTGGGAATATTTCCCAGCACAATGGGGTCTGGACTCCTCCTGCCTGGACCAAAGTGAACTCTCAGGGTCACTCTCCCTGGAGTTCCTCCTAGGCTCAGGATAGAACCCAGTTTCCTCATCCCTCCTACTAGGGAGTCTGGGTAATTCCCCCCTTCCCCTCAATGCCCTTCCAAGGCTGAGGGTCTGGCTTTTCTCCTTCAGCGAAGCGGGCAAGGCAGTCTCTCTTTAGTCACATCTTCAGCCAATCTAACTCCCTGACTTCTCCTCATAAGAGTTTTCATGGTCTGAAGTACTTACCGTATTATTCCTTACTTCCCAGGAGACACTGGTCCGGCCACCTTCCCTTCAGTGTGGCAGAAATGAATACGCATCAATTTCAGACAGGGACTGGCCTTCTTGATCAGTTGGACTAGGCCTTGGTAAGTCTAACTGCCTCCTGACACCCTGTTGTGGATAGGTGGCATAGCTGAGGTCAGTTCCCATTTGTGCATTAGAGGATATAAATGACTGGCATGGGGCACCTGCTGGGAGGGGTACCACACCTTGATCAGTGGGTCTTGTCCCATATCCTGATTGGTCAGGGTGCCTCAGGTTCTGTTTATAATTTTCAACTTCCGTGGTGAGGCTCTCACACCTGTGTCTCTCTTTATTTATTTGCTGTTGGTAGTCAGAGAGATGGCTTTTGAATTCTGACACCAAGGCCTGATTAATCTCATGCACCCTGCTCTGAGCTACCAACCAACACTTTGTTTGCTGCATCTTGTGAAGTGATTATTTTTCCCTCTGTGAGCCCTGTATGCTGCGTGCATATTCAAGGCACTGTTCCTTCAGGAGGCTAATCTCTTTCTCTTGTTCATCCCTACATTTTGCGGCCTCTAATAGTTGAGCTTCTATTTGCCTCACTCTCTCTACTTACTCATTCCTCTCTTCTCTAATTCTGGTCAGTTTCTGAGAACCTGACCGTTCCTATTCTACCTCCATTTCCAACTGATTTATCCTCTGTAATAGGATGCTATTATCCTGATTCAAGAGGTCTTTTTCCAGAGCCAGCTGCATCCTCTGTTGTTTCAGAGTACTTACCTGCTGATGTATCTGATCAAAGTCATTTCGGGAATCAACCACTTTGATAATTAATTGACTATTTTCAGTTTTCATTTTTTTTATTTCTGATTGGAATACTCCAAATAGACTCTATTATGAGCAGACTGGTCATTTAGCTTGTGTTGCAGTGCGCTCAGAATTTCTACACACTCTTTTTCTGCATTTCCCAGTGCAAAACACGGTGTTTCACGCTCTGCACTCTCTTGCTGCAGTATTTTTAACTAATCTTTGAGTTGTTGAACACGATCCTGGGCCTGTGACAGGTCTCCAGCCTGATTCATTTTTTAAAATTTTATTTTATTACATTTGTTAGACACCCAAACCCTGGGGTATCACGGCGTAGTTACAGGTACATTTGCATAAGATGTTGCATAAGCATTCAGACAATATTTACATAATGATTTTTAGATATAGTGACACAGGGAAAGGCATAGTAGAAGTAATTACAGTGAACGCAAAAGAGAGATAGACAGCACACAGCGTATTTACATTAAGACACGTCTAGTTCCTAATGATGTGGGTTGTCTGATGTGTGGGAGGCTGATGAGAGCTAGAAGTATAGGCTGATGGAGGTGGCTAAAATTTGTTAAAGAGCCATGTTTTTAAGTTTTTTTGTTATTTGAGGAAGGAGTCTTCCTTTTTAATGTGGATAACGAGTGAGTTCCAATGTTTTGTGGCGAGGACTTGAAAGCTACTCCCTCCTGCTCTGGTGTATTTGAAGCAGGGGATCTCTAGGAGTTTGTCGTTATTGGATCATAGTATCCTGTTGGAGCTATTTTCTTAATGCATTGTTCAGGTAGATAGGGGCTTTGTTATCTAGACATTTATGGGTAACACATAGTATTTTGAATAGAATTCTAGCCTCAATAGGAAGCGAGTGCGTTTCTCTCCTGATGTTGGAGATGTGGTCGCTTTTTTTTATTCCCAAGGCAGCACGTAGTTCTTTATTCTGCATGGGTTGACGTTGGTTAAGGTTGGTGTTGGAGGTTCCTAATGGTAGTGCATTGCAGTAATCCAGTTTAGAGAGTATTAGTGCTCTAGCTAGGGTAATGCAGTTAGTTGGTGTGAGGAATTAGCGGCTTGGCGCGATGAGTTTCGATGTGTATGAGGTGGATGAGGATAAGGCAGAGATATGTTTGGTCATAGAGGGATTGGAGTCCAAATAGACTCCTAGCATTTTGACTTGTTTGAGTACTGGGATCATGGTGCCATCAATATTGATTGCTGAGTAGTCTGCATGGAGTGAGGCTATTTTTGATTGGGAGTCCACAATGAGATTTTCTGTCTTCTCATCATTAAGGCAAAGACTGTTTGGGCCATCCAGTTTGAATGACAGAGTAGACTCTATTAATAGTTAGAGTGTCTTGGTCGTAGTTCCTGGTGATGGGAACAAGGATCTGGGTGTCATCTGCAAAGTTTGTGTAAATGACACCCATATTGTCTAGAGCTGCAAACAGGAGTTTGGTGTAAGCGTTATATAACGTTGGCGAGATGCAGGATCCTTGCGCTACCCCTATGGGGACTGGTATGGGATCCGCGGCTAGTTTGCCAATGGAGACTCTGGATGTGCGTTGAGAGAGGAAAGATTTATCCAGAGGGTAGCATTGTTTGAGAAGTTGAAATCATTGGCGAAGGTGGTACAGAGTTTATCGTGATCTACAAGATCGAACTCAGCTGATAGGTCTAGTAGAAGTAACATGCAGAGTTTCCCTGAATCCCTAATGGTGTCCATCTGTGATTTCAAGTCTATGAGTGCCATTTCCGTGCTATGGTTAGGTCTGAAACCCGATTGGCAAGCTCTCAAGAGCTGGTGTTGTTCAACATGGGTTTGAATTTGTGAATAGGCTATTTTATCAATGATCTTAAGTAAATATGGAACGGTGGTTATTGGTCGGTAATTTGTGGGCACAGTGGGGTCAACAGTAGGTTTTTTTAGAAGAGGGGTGACCCAGGCTTCTTTGATGCTGGCTGGGACTAGTTTGGTGCTGAAAGAGGCATTGGCAAAGTTAGTGATGATGGGGGTGAGGGAAGCTGCGCAGTCTTTAACTATATGTGCAGGAAAGTTATCCCCTTTACAACTGGAGGCTTTCAATTTAGCGATAGTGGCCCTCACATGTTCTTGGGTTACTGGTGTGAAGTGAAACAGAGGTGTGTTTAGGTTATTGTGTGCTGGAAGAGTAGTAGGTGCATGGTTTATGCTGGTTAGTATTGATTTTTTAGTGGTTATTTTCTTTTGCAGCAGTTGGATTTTGGAGGAGAGTGCCTCTTGGATGGTGGTGCACCATTCTTTGCTAATGTTTGTAGAGCTGGGTGTTGGGATAGGGTTCTCTAGTTCTCTTATGATAGAGAACAACTCTTTAGAATCCGAGGATGCATTACAGATACGGAGGTGTGTAAGCATCAGCTTGGTGCGATGTGATGACTGTTTTGTACGCTTTATTGGCCGTATTGAAGGAATTGGCTGAGTCTGTGGAGGGAGATTTTTTTGTACAGGTGTTCGAGGGCGCGTTTGGTTTGTCTGTGTGTTAGTAGTTTATCCTTGAACCAAAAGGATGATTATTTTGTTTGGGCGGTGTGTTTTGGTTATGAGAGGTGCTAGGGAGTCTATTGACTCTGTAAGACATTTGTGATAAATATTAGCTAGTGAACATGGATTATCACAAGTGATCACTGGTGTTGTAAGGGCTTTACTTAAGAGTGGATTCAGGTTGTCGGCAGTCAGCTAACGGCTGTTTCTGGTTTCATATGTGTCCAGAGTTGTATTTTTGGGGGTGAGGGTTTTGTTGCAGTTGAGGGTGAAGTTCACGCTGTGATGGTCTGTCCAGACTAATGGTATGACTGAATAAATAGTTATGGTGGTATTGAGAGATAGTATCCAGTCCAGTGTTCTCCCTTTTTTGTGGGCGGGAGTGTTGACCAGTTGGCTGAAGTGCATGTCTTTGAGGGCCACGTAGAGGGCTTTGGTTTGTGATTTGAGCGGTCATTGAAACTTAGGTTTAGGCCTCCAAGAATAACACATTTGGTCATGGGTTTGGTGAAAGGTGCTAGCAGGAGTGGTATGTTGGTCTCTGGCCGGGTGCTTGAGTTGGGTGATCTATAGATAACTACGAGATTGATGGTGGTTTTGTGGTTGACAGATAATTTGGCTAGCAGGATTTCGTATCCTTCAGGGTTTTCAATGAGACATGATCTTAGCTGTAGATTAGACTTTGCTATGATGGCTACACCTCCACCGATAGATTTAAGTCTGTCTGTTCTAGGGATGGTGTAATTTGGTGGGATAGAAATGGTAAGTAGAGGTCCAGAAGCTTGATGGAGCCAAGATTCAGTGACTATGAGTAGATCTAATTCCTGATCAATGATGAGGTCATGAATTTCACTAGCATGTGCTCCTAGTGAGCGGGCGTTAATGAGTGTAGCTTTGATATTAGTGATAGGTTCTTTTTTTGTGCTATATTAGTAGTCCGGTTTTGGGCATCTGGGTCACATTATGATTGGTTGTAGAGGTAGAGTTGTCTATGAGGTGTTTGTGTTGAGGGGTGCTGTCATGATTCCTGCCCCTCATGTCCCCAGCCCTCCAAAATGACAGGCTGGAGCCAGGCCACGATCACCTACATGGCCCTCAAGGGCCTCTCCATCCCTCCAAAGACCCACTTGGAGTCAGACTTGGCGCTTATGGCACCAGACTCACTCACTCCCATAGGATAACATTGGGGATTGGACTTGTAGTGCATTGATGGGGACAAGATGGAAGCCCCCACATATTTCGGTTCCCAGAACTGCATATGCAGTCTAGTCTTTTGGGTGTGCTTCAGCCCAGAGACACCTGGGATACCCAGAGACTATTTAAGCCATGCCCAGGCTGAGAAACATGCTTTGTGTTTTCTGCACCTGCAGCGTGACACTCATCGTGTTCGGATCGGTCTCCAGTAGGCCTGCATCTTTCTTCTGCGCTCAGCTCCTGCAAGAACAAGAACACCGTTAGGAACAGCCTTACCTTGCAGCGCTTCTGCCCATCATTCATCGCTCCTTCTGTTCTGCGGGCATCTTCGGCGGTGTAATTCTCATCCCGGCACGCTGCTTCCTAAGGAAAAGGGAAAAGAACAGAAAAAAGGCATTAGTAAGCATTCAGCAAACCTTCGCTTATTTTTAAAGACTGTACAAGCTTCAAACGCTTACCTGAATCCCAGCCGCTCTGGGGGAACTCTGTCTCCGAAACTTCTCATCTATCTGCAAGAGGGAAAAGACACTCCAGGTTAGCGTGGAAACATCTAGAGGCGCCACATACCACGCTTACTCACCGCATTTCTTCTTCATAACCGGCATCCACGCTGAAAACGTCGTGGCACCTAAAAGACACAGAAAAAGAACTCAGTTCAATACAAATACGAAAGGGTCGCATCGCGCTCTCACTCACCTTCAGCGCTACTCATCTCAGCAGCACGTCGCCATCCCCGGACGCCGGCCATCATCTAAGGAAGGAAAGGAACCAAGTTAGAGAACTGTTCAAAAGACTCATTATACTTACCCGTCAGACTCTTGCCAGTGAAGTAACTAGGCAGCAACAAGCCCGCATCAATCAACGCGCCCCTGCGTTGAAAGCAGGATGGAGAGCACACTTTCCAAGAAAACAAGGCGAGCTGTGGATCAAAGGGAAGGGTTGGACCCCGGGGAAGAAGGGGTTCAAGCACACAGAGACAATAGGGGGTTAAACTCTACCAACCCTGTGTTTCAGGCCCAGTCTCCCGTCGAGTAGACTCCAGGGAAGGGTTCGAGGTCATCAGAGGTCAGGACTGGCTGAGTGACATCCCCGTGGATACCAGGTAGCGTTACAGAACACAAAGCCTCACATCAAAATCCACCTGGGCGTCATGGAAACGTCAGAAACCGACCAGTTAGCCCACATATTGGGGCAGCTTCGTTCCGAAGTACATGCAGCCAGGCAGGAGACCAACACCCTGAGGAGAGAGCTGATAGTAGCCAAAGAATGCACTGATGATTTAAGCCGGCAACTTCTCCAGTCACAAGCAGGGCATGCACCATTGCCGGGAAGTGTGCCCTCGATGCCAGCACCATCAGCCAATCCCGTTCAGATAACCCTTCCTGGGGCAGTTCCCTTGGCCCCGCCCAAACGATTTACGGAGGATCCCAAGAGGTTTGCAACGTTCATGAAACAGTGCCGCCTGCACTTCCTTTGTAGACCAGGGGTACTTTCCGAATGACCAATCACGGGTCGCTTTTGTGCTATCCTACCTGAGTGGTAGCGCTGCAGACTGGTCTGTACCCTTTGTGGCCCAAGACGATCCTTTGCTGCATGACTTCAGGGGCTTTCAGCAGGAGATGGAAAAGCTGTTCGCCCGTCATACTCATGGGCAGGCATTAGACAACGAACTTCTGTCCCTACGCCAAGGGAATCAAGACCTATTAACATACATAGACACGTTCAATAGACTCGTAGTTGAAGCAGAATGGCCAGTGGAGAAGAGAACCACGTTATTTCATCGGGGATTGCGGGGGGAGCTCAAGGATGTTCTTGCACAAGTAGTGAACCCCCTGAAAGACTGCTCAGAATTCATTGACCTTGTTGTTCAACTGGATCATAGGTTGCAGGACCGAAGAGCAGATCGAACCAGACCGGACCGTCGCCCTATGTATGTGCGTTCAAAGGACAATATTGCCCGCACAACGGAAGGTTCAGGAGAACCAATGCAAATCGGGGGGTCAGATCCCCCTTGACTAAAGCGGAAAGGGATAAAAGGAGACAGCAGCAGTTATGTCTGTACTGTGGAAGGTCAGGTCATTTCTTCAAAGAGTGCCCTGTGAAGCCACCGAGGAGGACGGTAGGGGGCACGGACAAGGAAGATACCATCAAGGAATCGGAAAACTCCCCAGCCCGGCAAGTGTAGGGGTCCACTTGTCGTGCGAAGAAAGTGAACTACAGACCTCCCATTTTGCACTATCTGTGGTCTTGATCAATCACCAACAACCATCTCGGATGCACGCAGTAAGAGCGTACATTGATAGTGGAGCCGCTGGGAATTACATCGACCAGGATCTTGCGGCAAAGATGGGGCTTCCGTTACGCCCTAAATCAACCACCGACACTGTTACCACTGTCAACGGCACGGAACTAGCTTCTGGTCCAGTATACCAATGCACTGCAGCTTTAACCCTTCTGTGCCAGGATGGACACCAAGAATCTAGCATTTTCGACCTCATTAAGGTACCACAGTTCCGGTTGATTTTGGGAATGCCATGGTTGGTAGCTCACAATCCTCGAATCGATTGGCGAGCAAAAGAATTGGCCTTTACCGAGACTTGCGCCCACACATGTTATCGCCAAGAGAAACAACCAATAGACACCAGAACCTCCACGCTTGCGACTGTGGCAATTGGCACCCTACCAAGTGAATACCAGGACTTTCAAGATGTCTTTCAGACAGAACAGGCTAATACCCTGCCACCGCATAGACCATACGATTGCCAAATCGACCTGATACCCGGCGCACAAATCCCTTGTGGGCGAATTTACGCACTCACGGAACCAGAAAACCAGCTCCTGAAGGCCTATCTTGACCAATACCTGGCCAACGGGTGCATCCGTCCCTCCAAGTCTCCAGCAGCCAGTCCTCTATTCTTCGTACTGAAAAAGGAGGGGGACTTGAGAACGTGCATCGACTATCACGCACTGAACCAGATTACCGTAAAAAAACGCTACCCCCTGCCACTGATCACTGAATTGCTTGATCAAGTTAAAGATGCCCAAATCTACACAAAACTAGACCTGAGGGGGGCATATCACCTTCTTCGCGTAAAACAGGGGGACAAATGGAAAACCGCTTTTCGCACCAAATACGGCTTGTACGAATATCAAGTAATGCCCTTTGGCCTTTGCAAGGCGCCTGCAGCATTTCAATACTTCATGAACGATGTCCTACGGGAATTGATTGATCTCTGTGCTCTAGTGTACATCGATGATATTCTAGTATATTCCGCATCAAAGCATTACCATGTTAAACACGTCCGATCCGTATTGGAGAAACTCCGTCAACACCAGCTCTACGCCAAGCTCGAAAAGTGCTCATTCCACGTCTCTGAGGTGGAATTCTTGGGCTTTATTCTCAGCCCAAATGGAATCCGAATGGATGTACACATGGTAGATTCTATCCTGAACTGGCCATCCCCAAATTCATTCAAGGGGATTCAAAGTATGCTGGGTTTTGCAAACTTCTACCGCCGGTTCATCCCAGGATTTTCGCAAATTGTGCATCCCATCACGTCATTGCTAAGGTAAGGAAAAGCAACAAAAAGTTTCAGTGGACAACAGAAGCCGAGGAAGCTTTCCAGGAACTCAAAGCAAGATTCACATCTGCCCCAATCTTATGCCACCCTCGCCCTGATCTCCCATACCTGGTGGATTGGGACTCCACAAGCATGGCTATGGGAGCCGTCCTCTCACAAAAGGACCCCAAAACGGGCCAGTTACACCCTGTTGTCATCTGGTCTCGTAAATTCACACCCCCTGAACTCAATTAAGCTATCTCAGACCAAGAACTCCTGGCCATTAAGTCAGCCTTTAAGGCATGGCGGCACTACCTCTTGGGCGCCAGACACACAATCACCGTAATAACTGACCACCGGAACCTCCAGTACCTAAAAACGGCAAAGGCCCAATCCTCACGACAACTACGTTGGGCTCTTTTTTTTGCTGAATATGACTACGTGATTACATTTCGACCAGGGGTGAAAAACGGGAAGGCCGATGCCCTTTCCTGTATGGGGGTGGAAGAGCAAGGGTATCAGACCCCTGACCCAATAGCAATCATCCCGAGTGACAAGCTCCGAGGAATCACAGCAACCATAACTCAGAAAGAATTACATGAAGAAATCCAAAACCTGATGAGTCCGGAGCAATTGCAAGCGTGGAGTGCACAAGGAGAACATTACATGATAAAAGATCAGTTGCCCTACTTCAGGAATCGTTTATTCTTACCAAACCAAGAACTACGAGAACAAGTCATGTCGGGTTATCATGATTCCTTCATCGAGGGCCACCCCGGAATCGCTAAAACCCTAGCCAAGGTAAAACGAAATTATTGGTGGCCCACGTGGCGTAAAGACATTATCCAATTCATCCTATCTTGTGGAGTGTGTGCTCAAAACAAGTCATCCAAGCAGAAACCGGCTGGGCTATTACAACCATTGGAAATCCCACCAGCACAATGGCACACGTTGTCCCGCGATTTTATTACTGACTTACCACCCAGTGAAGGGTTTAACACTATTCTTGTGGTTGTGGACCTATTTTCAAAAATGGCACATTTCATTCCTCTTAAGGGGCTCCCAAATGCTTCCACTCTGGCAAAGGTATTTCTTCAAGGCATCGTACAGCTCCATGGGGTTCCTTCAGTTTTGGTCTCAGACCGGGGTACTCAATTCGTATCTAACTTCTGGAGAAAATGCTGCTCTATGGCCCAGATCGACATCCGGCTATCCACCAGTCACCATCCCCAAACGGATGGTCAAACTGAGAGGACAAATCAGACGCTCGAGCAGTATCTGCGTTGCATGTTACACCAAGCTGAAGGAAGCTGGTTCGACCTATTATGGATAGCTGAATATGCTTATAATAATTCCCTACACACCAGCACTGGGCAGACACCCTTTTATACCATGTATGGCAGGCATCCACGTACTTCTGAGTTGGACGTTCCTACAACCCTGGAAATGCCAGCAGTCAAAACCTTGCACACGACCATTTCTCAAACATTTAAAAGGGCAGCTGAACACCTACTTCAAGCTAAGAATCGCCAAAAGAAGTTTGCTGATCAACACCGAGCAAAGGCCCCCAACTACCAAGTGGGAGATAAAGTTTGGCTGGCGTCTAAACACGTGTCCATTAAAGGAACCTGAACTTTCCGTCCAAGATACCTGGGCCCATTCACCGTCACCCCTCGTGATAAATCCTGTGGTGGTCAGACTAGCTTTGCCGTCAAACATGCAGATTCATCCTGTGTTCCACATGTCTCTCCTTAAACCTGTTCAACCTGGGACCCGGGTAGCAACGCCACCGCAGCCAGTAGTAGTCGCCGGGGAGCCAGAATTCGAAGTCAAGGATATCCTAGATTCAAAGTACGTCAGATCCAAATTATACTACTTAGTAGACTGGAAGGGGTATGGTCCACAAGACAGGACATGGGAGCCTTGTGAGTACATCCATGCACCTCGCTTGCTTAGACGATTTCATCAAAACCCTCCAAAAAAAACAGGACCAGACAGAAGAGCCACCCTGAGAGGGGCCTTGGGGGGGGAGTGCTGTCATGATTCCTGCCCCTCATGTCCCCAGCCCTCCACAATGTCAGGCTGGAGCCAGGCCACGATCACCTACATGGCCCTCAAGGGCCTCTCCATCCCTCCAAAGACCAACTTGGAGTCAGACTTGGCGCTTGTGGCACCAGACTCACTCACTCCCATAGGATAACATTGGGGATTGTACTTGTAGTGCATTGATGGGGCAAGATGGATGCCCCCACATATTTCGGTTCCCAGAACTGCATGAGCAGTCTAGTCTTTTGGGTGTGGTTCAGCCCAGGGACACCTGGGATACCCAGAGACTATTTAAGCCGCGCCCAGGCTGAGAAACATGCTTTGTGTTTTCTGCACCTGCAGCGTGACACTCACCGTGTTCGGATCGGTCTCCATTAGGCCTGCATCTTTCTTCTGCGCTCAGCTCCTTCAAGAACAAGAACCCCGTTAGGTACAGCCTTACCTTGCGGCGCTTCTGCCCATCATTCATCGCTTCTTCTGTTCTGCGGGCTTCTACGGCGGTGTCATTCCCATCCCGGCACGCCGCTCCCTAAGGAAAAGGGAAAAGAACAGAAAAAAGGCATTAGTAAGCATTCAGCAAATCTTCGCTTATTTTTAAAGACTGTACGAGCTTCAAACGCTTACCTGAATCCCAGCCGCTATGGGGGAACTCTGTCTCTGGAACTTCTCATCCATCTGCAAGAGGGAAAAGACACTCCAGGTTAGCGTGGAAACATCTAGAGGCGCCGCATACCGTGCTTACTCACCACATTTCTTCTTCATAACCGGCATCCACGCTGAAAACGTTGCGGCACCTAAAAGACACAGAAAAAGAACTCAGTTCAATACAAATACGAAAGGGTCGCATTGCGCATCGCGCTCTCAATCACCTTCAGCGCTACTCATCTCAGCAGCACGTCGCCATCCCCGTGTGCTGGGGTGTTGAAGTCGAGAATATGCTGGTGCTTGACAAACTGGGTGCGAGTTCCCAAGTCGATGGAGTCTAGTGATATCCAGAGATGGGTTTGACAGAAGGTCTTCCGTATTCTCTTGTGGGTGTGTTTGATCCGACCTTGGTGTGTGGATTTCTAGCTTGTTTACGCTATTGGTGTCATTTTCATGCTGGGTGAGTTGAAATGGGGCTGTGCTGGGTGGGGGTGGTGTGGGGCTGGGTATGGGATGGTGGTCTGGGCACCCTAATTTGGTGAGGCTGTTAAGATGTGTGATGAATGGGCTTCCTGTACATAGTATATTATTTGGTACAATGTAAAAAGGAAACATATTGAGAATTAGGCAATGTAACATCATTAGCATCATTATTAGGGAAACAGAGTAGTGTGTGGCAGCGCTATAAGAACTGGAAGTGATTTGACTACGATGGCAGTTATCCTGAATCAGGATATCACATATACATCAGGAGCCTAGTATCTATTACTTCATCCAAGAGAGTACTAATAGTAATTGTAGCATGAACTGCTGGAATGAGAAGTGGATGGGACTATTAATTGTGGGTGATGGCTAGAGTGATAATCTGGGTCATCCTAATTGCTAATGCCACCGTGAGACTTCAGAGTGTCCTAGGCATGGTGAGGCCAGTAAGAGTGAGAGACGTATGCCGTGGTCTGGTTATCATGATAGACTCAATAAATCAACAATAAATCTAGTCGTAGACGTTGGACCAGGAGGTTCTGACACTTTAGGTATATCGGCAAGAATAAGATACATAGTGTAATATGCTTAAGATAAAATACAGGGGTATGGCAATGTATAATGCTCGTTAATCATAAAACATTGAATAAAAAAGTTCGGAAACTTAGGCAAATCAGTAATGAATCAGCAATGAATAACAGTACATAGTATCATATACTTAAAATACAATGCAGGCTTACGGTAATTTGTAATACTCGCTAACTGTGAACGTTGGGTCGGGAAGTTCTAAGACTTTAAGCAAATCGGTAGTAAGTAGCAATACGTCTTGAGAACATGCTTGCAGACCGTGAGAGTTGGAACAGGAAGGTCTGCTTGTGCCGTCGTGGTCGGAATGTGCAGAGGACTTTTCTGAGCAATATGGTGGGGGTCCCAGAGGGAGCGGGGCCTCGAAAGGGCCCGACTTGTGTTCCAAATTGATGCAATTGATGAGGAATCCACTCCAAAGAGTGGGGTTCTGCGTCTGGTCTCAAAGTTTTGCAAGTGGAGCGAGCAAGTCAATTTTGCATAGTGTGTAGCATGTCGTAGCTGTTGCGCTTACCCGTAGATGCTGCTTGGATGGATGGGTGGCGGCATGGGCAGGAGTTCTGGCCTGGCCTCTGGCAGTTCTCTGGAAAGGCTCAGGACAGGTGAGAGCCTTGCAAAAGGCGGGCCTTACAGAAAGGTGGGCCGGCTTACGCCTGCTGGTTGTGGATAGGCGGAAATAAGGCGTGTGGAAACCAACCCGGTGCTAGTATGGCAGAATATGGAAGGACGGAAGGTTCTGCTTCTTGTTCGGCAACGGGGCGGCCATCTAGGGCTGGTCAAAGCCTTGTGGTGTGCAATGGGGTCAGTAGGCACATGGGGCTTCGTCTAGCATCCTACCAGCCTCACTATTTTGCCAATGCCTTTCCACTTACAGCAAATTAAAATATAACTGAGCAGTTAGCTGAGCCCTTTGTATCTGTTCATCATGAGCAGCTGTGGCCATATAAAAGGCCTCAAGTGCTTTGTGCAATATTCCGGCTTCAAGCCAAATATTTCTTACTGAGGTAACCTCCCACATAATTCTGCTTTGCCAGCTTCCAGCCTCGTCCTCAGCCCATTCTCCTGTAAGAAATAATTTAGCTAGGAGATGCTCCCTGGCTTCACCAATTTGTACAGTAGTCATTTTCACAATTGGCCTTTTACACTTTAATAAAAAATTCTTTATGCAGGGTTCCTGCTTGATTTCCTCACACAAATACATTCTTACACAATCTTAATGTTTCCTGTACACCTCCCTGGACCTCAGGGGTCAAGTCCTAGCAACACTTTAACAAAACAAAGATGACTGTCCATCTACCATATGCAATTGCATCAAAATGAATAGAATGTCCCAATGTACTTGTCATGGTTCAGGAATAGGAAGCGAAATCCCGAACGAACCCCATATTTGTAATGGTTTATTGAGAAGCCACCCTCAACTCAGGCGGGAGTTCCTTCCCTCCCCACTCAAATGGTTATGCCACAAACTGTTTAACAGATTCGTTTTTAGTCCTATCTCAGACACATGTCGTGCCCTTTGGATCCCACTCCCCTGAGCTAATAATGAGCTAAGTACCAGGCTGGTGCACAGGAAATATATTGCTATTGATTTAAATAAATGCAATAGAAATTAGCACAAAAATGTCAAACACCACTTTATCTGTGGCACAACACAATCAACTTCTCTCAGCATAAATAATTCACAAAAGTGAATTTAAAAGAACACAACGACAATTCTTCACTTTATGCAAATTTCACTTGACAAAATAATTACACGGATCAATAACAAAGGCACTTATCATGTAATGTGCGATTTTGATTTTCCTGCAGGCTTAAAAGGCTAGCAATAGGATTTCAAAATTGGTACAAATACATATGGGAATTATGATTCTGCCCACACTTTTGGTTTAAAATAAACACAGGGTGATTTAGCGGTTTGTTTTCAGACCCCGGCCTTGCTTTGGTCGATGTTGGGAAGTCAGACAGAAAAATTGGAATGATTTGGGGAATTTTGGATTTCAGACCCCCCTTATTGAAAGGGCTGTGTTGTGGAAGTTGGATAAAAAAGTTCAACTGATTTAAGAACAAAGACACTGCACTTCCTTAAAGAAGTCAGGGTCTGCTGACCAACAAGGATTACCCAATTAATTTATAGGCTATAGTTTTCAGCACACACTGGGAAGTGAGCTTTGTTAATTTTCGAATTTTAACAAAATTCACCCCATAGTGTTCTGCCAAATGGGGAATTAATTAAATTACTATTTTTGGTTAAATATGCTAAGCATCTACACAGTTTTGACCCCTGAACACTATAAAAGGAAAGGATTCAAGGCAAGCAGACTCCCCCACCTTTTGGTTTCCCAGGGCTCAGTTCTATTTACATAGCAAGCCTCTGTTTAAGGTTCAGGAAAACCAGCTGCATCCGAGGACACTCCAGAAAGATAGGGCATGGGTCTGGTCACTCCACTCTCAAAGATGGCCTTTCGCTCTCCACCATGGGACCCAGTCAGCTTTGAGGCCTTCCTCGAAATAGACAGCCCCACCCAGATGCACTCTCAGCAATCTCCTATGGTGTCTCCTTATAGCTGTCAGATGGTAAGTTTCAGCAGCCTTCCGGGTGGTCTGTCTCTTGTCTATCTGTTCCTGTCTGTCATTCTGTCCTAGTGCAGTCCCCCTTATATAGTAGCGATGACACCACCAATTTTACAATCTTGGGGAAGTAGCTTGCAATAATTCCTGCCACTAGGATTGGACAGTTACCCGCCTCTCTCCTCCCAAATCCAGCCTCCAAGTCAGGATTGGTTTAGTGGTCTGGAGAAACATATGGCATTTCCCATTTGTAATTGCCCTTTTTTCTCCTTTCAACTTTTTGGCAAAAACGAGTTATGTTTCACAACTTCATAATTTTACTAGCAACTGCCATAATAAACATATTTTCTGTTCAGCTAATCATGTAGAATTAGATAAGTCCATCACCAAGTCTGTACCATGTAGCACGGCCACGTGACACATTTCTGCCATTTCCATAAAAAGCACAACAGTTATGAATATGTCAGTTGTTAAGCATACCCCTAATTTCATTTCCCACCCGCTCACCGACTCGCACATTTGGAACATGTTCAGATCAGCCAGAAACCTAGTTTAACTGGCCACAGGTAAATTAATTTTATATCCCCAAAATCGCCTGGAAATTACATACAAAATGGTACAAAAATAAAATCAATCCACCTTTTGGTTTCTGAGAAAAAGGCCTAAATGATAATAGTTCTTTTAAATTAATTGAGAATCTGAATGTGGAAAAGGTACAACGATGATGTCCTGATTGTATGGAACGGAAAGAACAAGGAAGATATAGCCAAATTCATCGCATGGCTAAATAGCCAAAAAAAAGGTCTCCAATTCACAGTGGAATCGAACGATTGTTCCATTAACTTTCTGGGCTCAACTGTTTACGAGGATAAACAAAATAAAATTTTGGCAGTAAAACCGTATCATAAAAAAACAGACAAAAATGCACTACTCAGTTTTGAAAGTTTTAGTCCTAAACATCTAAGGGACAATTTACCTTTTGGACAATTTCTAAGGCTAAGATGAAATAGTTCCATCAAAGCCAACTACACCAGGGAGGCCAGGATACTAACAAAGACATTGAGAAAAGTTGCTTAGAAAAGCATGCAAGAGAGCCAGTAATAACAGAATATAACACAAGAAATACAACCGAGAATAACAGGTTGGTATTTGTCAGCACATTCTCAGACCAGTCCAACAGAATCACTAGAATAATTAAGAGGAACTGGAGAATCTTGGAGAAAGGAAAAAAAAACACTGGAGCTCCACTTATCACATTTAAAAGGAGTACAAACCTGAGAGATCAGGTAATGAGGAATGACACCTGCCCAAAATTACAGAAACAACCCAGCCTCCCCCAGTTTGGGGAATGGCAGAGGTGAAAGTCCACGCTGCATGTGGCAAATGCAAATGCTGTAACTCTAATCCTATATCTACATCTTTTGATTTACGGGTAAAGATGAAATGGCAAAAAGTTTTAACAAACTGTAATGCAGAGATGGTGGTATATGCAATATGGTGTCCTTGCCAATTGATGTATATTGGGAAAACAATAAGGAAAATCAGAAGAAGAATAAGTGAACACAAGAGTTGTATTCGAAACAAAGTGCATGACGCACCTATGGTGGAACATTATGTTACCATGGGGCATACTTGTGAACAGTTGAAATGGACAGTGCTGTATAAACTACAGTGAAGTAAAGACAGTGGGGCAGACAAAACACGCCTGTTTAGAAAAGAGCAAGGACTTATCTTTTTAACAACATGTGACCAAAAAGGGTTAGATGAAAATGTGGAATGGCACAAAATCAGTCATTAAAATCTATGGAGATAAATTATGTAACCATGGACTGTAATCATGAATAGTTGATATGGTTGCAGAGAAGCAAAAGTGAGCAGGGCAGATACACATGCCTGTTTAGAAAATAAGAAGAATTAAACTCCCTAACAAACGGTACCAATTAAATATAAAGGAAAAATGGGGAATGGTACAATATCAGTCATTACATTCTTTAAATTCATGAAAATGCGCATAAATCAGCTAGAAGCAGTTTGGGAATAACCTACATTATAGCGCACCCTACTTGATGTATAAACAAGTTACGGACTTAGCGTTTCTAATATTGAATATATGATAACAGAGGACAGGCAAAGATGGTGGCTGTGGAAGCCGCTGTGCCTTGTAAAAAGCAACAAGGGGAAACAATGCGTTGCTAAGCAATGAGAATAACAAATAGTTGATGGCGGCAGTTACCGCTTCACCATTTGCAACCACGAGGTGTAGGGCGCACACCGAGAAGCAACGTTAGAATTCAGGACTCGCCGATTGTGCAAAGCAAGTAACCTTTGGACACACATATCTCAGCAATTATGCAATGAGGCTGAGAGGTTTCAGAGAAGCTAATAAGGACATGCAATTCGTTTTGTCATTGTCAAGGACAGTAACCTACTGACATAACGACAAGGAAGACCAACACAGATATGGTTGGTCGCACTTTGGCAGTACACAGCTCCTGAAACAGTAATACAAACGCCCGACGAGTATGTGACTGTTACATTGGGCCTCATTCCGAGTATGGCGGTAAGGGATAGCGGCCACCGCTAACGAGAGCGGTGGCGGTAATCCCTTACCGCCATACTCCGAGTTCCCTTTGCGCCATTGAGGTTTTAACACCTGCTTTTAGCAGGTGTTAAAAACCATGGCGCTAAGGGACCTTGATGTTAATTACGCCACCGTAATTTACGGTGGCGTAATTAACGCCTTCCCCACTCCCATTATGCCCTATGGGGCAAGAATGGGAATGGGGAAGGGTAAATGGGGATTGGGGAATTACCGCCCCGCCAACCTTGGAATGGGGCGGTAATTCCGCCATCCACCAAGGCGCTGCCGGTCCGGGTACGGCGTCAACCAAGGCGTTAATAGCGCCATTGGTTAGCGCCGTACTCGGAATGAGGCCCATTGTGACTGCAAATTCAATTTTGAGTAATTGAGAAATAGTCAAATGGCTGATAGTAACAGGTTCTTGTACATATCATCTCCATAGCGTTAAGAAGGGAGACGTGCACCGAAAAGGGAAGCATCACCTGAGGTTGTTGGGCTGACACAGAGAGCCCCTCTCAAGGAAGACATGTACCATCTAATTGAGGACAGCCTTTCTGATTAATGAATATGCAGGGTGATTGAATATACCCTTAAAAGAGGATTGTGAAGTGGTGGTCAATTTTAAGCGTTGACAGAAAGGAATACTGTACAAGATTGTAAGGCTCCTAGCAGCATAGCCAACTCCACACACAAGGTGGGTTGGAAAACATAGTTTGTTTGTGAGGTCGTGGAATAAACAGTAGCCCCTGAGGAAGTTCTATGGACAGATGCCAAGTTGAAAGAGAAAGAAACATGTTGAGCAAGATTGTGGTATAAATAGACAAACAGTAACACAGTTGAGACTAGTGTGTTAAACCTGTGAAAAGAATGATTGACACGTTGTGTCTGCAAGAGGTACGGTACACAATTGTACAACTTAGATTTGTGGATTGTAGCACATTGCACTTTTGGCATTGTTTCTAGGAATTAGTTTAGTTTTTATGATTGAATTACCATAGATAAGAAATGAATTGTTGTTTACTGTTTTGTTACACCTTTACATACTGGTATGTCTTTGCAAAATACAAATTAACTAGTGGGTATATTAATAAATCATATACTGAATGAGGACTGTCATGACCTTCTATAGCAGTCCACCCAGGTTTCAAATGTGTGCTGAAGTATATTTGACTAGGGGTGACCTGAGTGCTGCATGACCAAAAGTCCCTGGGATCTCCAATAGTATTGATGTAAAATCTTCATGTGAGACAAATGGCCCTCCTCCTGCCTTCCGGCTATTTGTTTTCACTGGGTCAGCCTGTGCCCAGCGTGTTTTTTGTCAGTCTCCTTTGTGTTGGAAGCTTGCTCTTTGAAGTGAGTGCCCCCAGTTTCACACATACTAGTCATGCTCTAGCCAAGGGTAACTTATCTTGAAGCCAATGCTTTCAGAGCCAGCAGGTCTGGAGAACACTGAATTTTGACACCGTTAGCAAGACATTTTATTGCAATTGGTAATTAGCGGGGAGATGTGACATCCAGGCTGGGAGAGGGAGACTTCCTTGTGAAGTTGTGCTCAAAGCAAGCAAAAGGGTGTGCCTCAGGCAGACATTTCTTTCATGAAGACAAAGTGGCTCTTCAAAATGTCACTGGAGTTTTGTAGGTGAAATATAATATACATTGCTTTTTGTCAACCTGCACATCATGTTTTGTTTTTCTGCATTTTATCTGAGTGCAATGATACTTTTTCAATTTTCAAAACTGCTTTCATGTGCATACACTTGTTCAGGCCTTTTTTGTTTTCAATGTTTAAAAATTCTGTTTTCCATGTGACAGGGAATTTTGATTCCTCCTTCTTTTGTAAATTAAAATACTGCTTATCCATTGGCCCCTTTCAACATGGCTGTTTAATCTTACTTGAAAAGCAACAACAAAGGGCAGGCCGTTTTTGTTTCAGTGTTTAAAATCCTGCGATTCATGTGAAATGTCCTTCTGTTTGGGGACTTTAAATGCACCCCAATCTAGAATGTGTCACGGACCAAAAAAACCATAGACCTCCCATATGATGTGGTGATCGCTAATCAAAAAAGAACACAGAGAAAGGCTATCAGACGATTAAAGAAAGAGAACAAAATAACCCCTGTCCATTCATTTAGGCTGATACAGAACCTGAAAAAGGATGATATGATATGAGATGATATGGCATTTATAATGTGCCTATACAAAAGGCGCGACGCGGCAAGGGAGGGGAACAAAGGGAGGACAGGCAACGATCCTAATAGGCCAGGTGTAATGGAGATCGTGCAAGTGCATGGGAAGGGGGCAGGGGTGCAGTACATAGGAATAATGAAAAACAATAAGTAAGGTAACGGCCATCATGTGGCAGTGCATGGGTAAGTGCAGACATTTGTTTTGTAGATATAGGAATTCTGTAAATACAGTGCACTGGAATTTAATTAATAACACTGTTAGATCCAATGATACAAAGAAATCTTGGGCCTTATACAATAAATATATGGCCAATGATAAAAAAAAGTATGATATTAATCCTATATCAGAAGCAACATGAAGTCAGTACATACATACTATGTTTAGTGAGGCCGTGACAACAGAGACACATGTTAGTCATGCCAATACACCTTATCATTACACTTATAAGGAGGATGACATTATCAAGGCTTTCAAGTCTTCCAGGGCCTTCGCTCCAGAATGTCTGGCTAATTGTGTGCTTTTGGTTTATCCAAAATGCTGGGCCATGCTACTACAAGCCTTATTTAGAAATGCAGTATGTGATATGAAGATAACCAGCTCTTGGAACAAAGCACATATGGTTCCAATACACAAAAAGTTCCACGGACAGAAGCAGTGAATTATCGCATATTGGCAATGCTGGATGTCGTTGGACATTTATTTGCAAATTGTTTATTAAAAGATCTTAGATCCTTCGTAGAGCAGAAGCAATTACTGTATAAGTTTCAACTGGGCTTTTAGATCGGGATATGGAACACTTCATTACATCCTTATCCTCCAGCAACCAATGGAGGCCACGCTATCATGTCCAGGTCAATCATTATATTTGGCGTTGGTGGATTTCACAGCCGCAATGCTTTGAACCATAATCTACTTTGGAGGAAGTTACGTGTCTGGGGTTTACAACAGGGGCTACTGAGTTTGATAACGCAGAAGTACGAGGACACCACTGTTCAAGTTAAACTGGACAGTAAGGGAACACTACCGAAACGTATTCTGACTAATAAGGGACTCGCGCAAGTCTGTGTCCTTGCCCCTTATCTTTTTTATTTGTTTATAGCCATGTCCTAAACAGTGGTCATAATTACCCTCCAAAACTAGGGAAATATTGTGCATCATTGCTAGGGCATGCTGGCAACATTGTCCTGGTTGATCAGATGGCCATAGGCTTGCAACATTTCCTAAATACTCTATCTGAATATGCGGACAAAAGTTGCCTCTTGGTAAATTATACAAAAAACAGAATTATGGCCGTAGGGCAGCTAACAAAAATGTCTGGTATGTTAAGTCTCAGAAAAACAAAACTGCGGGCAAATTTAAATACCTATGCGCTATGCTTAGTGACAGAAACAGAGACTGCAATCTGAAGAACGAGGTAAACCCCAAATCCATGAGAACATTCCTGGTGGTCAAAAAATTAATTATGTCATGGGTGGTTGTACGATGCTGCAGGTAACAGAATTATAGAATTATATAACACTTGTATTTTTCCAGGAAGTTTTTATAGCATGGAAACTTTCCTCACAGCTAAGTTATGGGACAGGGAAGGATATGGAGGTCCCTATTAGGACTTCCCATGTGCTGTCCAATTCAGGACAGTCGGTTGGAGTTCGCTACTGTGTCAATAAAAACTTTGTTGTATATATAAAACGCAGCACATCATATCTCGATTTCTTACAAAGTTAAAGCATTGCAGGATTTTGCTCTGGCTTGAACCAAACTCCATCTTGTTATGGGCTTTACCTGCGATTTGTCAATGGGTCTAACTCCTTTATGTTTACTGTTATAAAAAATAATGCTTTTTTGAGATCGTATCATGCATATAACCCACTTAGCTAATAAACGTACCTTGGCATTATACTCAAGTTGATTCTGTCATTATGATTAAATCTATTGCCTTCTTTAATGACGACAGGCTCTAGGTCTGGAATACTCCCTTCCGGTCACCTATGCAGGTTGTGTCAATTACGAGCTAACCTGGAGACTACTCGACATCTGCTAACTGCCCCTTCGTATGTCTATTATATGTAAGGACCTTCACTAAATGTGTACACAATATGGAGCATGTTGGAACCAATGCATTTTGGGAGGTATGTATAGCTGGCTCACCCATGAGCTTGCTTTATGGGCTGTGGTCAGCCATTATTAAATATCTGTATTCTTTCAATTGCTGATCATTTTAGAATTTTATCCACAGCGAACATTATGATTGTCATTATTTATATCTAATACAAACCTAACCTACGATTTGGGATCTAAATGTATGTTTTTAGGATTATTATTATACGTTTGATGAACTCTAATTATGTGATTTTGATGTATTTTGTCTGTGATTCTGATGGCGGTTTTTCATGTGAAAAGTCATCATTAGCTACATTACACTTTAATAAAAAAAAAGAACCTTCTCCAACAACTCCCATTTGACTTCTTCCAACACATGTGCACAAACTTCCTCCTTTAAACTCTGCTTGGAATTTGGTCAAAGCTCACTCAGGGATATAGCGCCCAGATCTCTCACCACCTCCTGCCCCTCTAAGCTCTCACCATCTCCCCTCTATTCTCTGTTCCTACAGATTACTCCTTGCTTCACCCCACTCTGTCCTCCTGGTCTCCAGCTCTCTCCAAACACAATCCGATCTCCTCTTCAGCCTTGCACCAACTAAGCTGGGCTGAGTGTTCTTTTATAGGCCTTTGCTCCACCCCTGGGCTTGATCCCAATTTAGGGGCTGCAAACGGATGACTCCCCTCTTCAACTTTAAGAAAGTGTCCATCTTAGAAGTCGAAAAAGTCATCCTTACCCTGAAACCATCCAATTGCCACGGTGACCCCTGCCCAGCACAAATCATAAAGGATGCCGCACGGGACCTCTCCCCATTCATAACTAAGCTCATAAATGCTTCATTCTCCACTGGCACTATCCCTAATAACCTGAAACAGTCGTGGGTCCTTCCAATCCTCAAAGAACAAACCCTTGACCCATCCATTCCCACGAACTACCGCCCCATTACTACAGTACCGTTCCTGCTCAAGATCCTAGATAAGGTGGCATTCCTCCAAATCCAACATTATTTGGAATGTAACCACCTTCTTGGAACACAGCAGTCAGGTTTTGGACCACAGCATGGAACAGAAACGACACTGATTGACCTGAAGGCACAAATAGACACCCTGAGAGACAATGGCAACACAGCATTACTACTATTGCTCGATCTCTCAGCAGCGTTTGACTTGGTCGACCATAAGATCCTCTGCAACCACCTTGACTCTTCTACCCACTTCTCACAAGAGGCTATCGGATGGATTCAATCCTTCTTAGAGAACAGAACCATGCGGGTCTTCTCACTTTCAGCAGCTGCAGACCCTATACCTATCACTTGTTGTGTGCCCCAGAGTTCTTGCATTTCACCCACTCTGTACAATGTTTTCACAAAGCCCCTTTTTGATGATCTAGATGGCCTGGGTGGTGTCCAGTCAATTGGTCGACAGCAAACTGGTCGACTGCAATTTGGTCGACACCATTTGGTCGAATGCCAAATGGTCGAATTTTTTTTTTTTTATATATATATATGTGTTTTGTGGGTTTTCGTGTGGGGAAAAAAAATAAAAAAGAAAAAAAAGGGGGTTGGGGGGGACCCCCCCAAAAAAACCCAAAAAAGGGGTAAAAAAAAAAAAAAAAAAATTCGACCATTTGGCATTCGACCAAATGGTGTCGACCAGTTGTCCTGTCGACCAAATGTTTTCGACCAATTGACTGGGAACTGGCCTGGGTATCACCTACACTAACTATGCGGATGATACACAGATCCTCATCCCGCTGACGGGAGATTATAACATGGATTTGGCCTTCGTAAACAGAGTGTACCTCATCATCCAAGCATGGATGGCCTCCCATGGTCTATGCCTGAATGATGACAAAACTGAACTCCTCATCGTGGGTACCACTGCCAATCTTAAACTTGGCCTACCCTATTCCAACTTTATTATAGACAATAATAATATCACAGTAGCTAAGGAAGTTAAAACCCTTGGCTTCTATCTAGATTCCACTCTCACTTTCAAAAAACAAGTACACTCTATGGCTTCGGTGACTGCCTACACCTGTAAGCTAATTAGAGCTGCCAACCCCTTCTTTACACCCAATAACTGTATCACGTTAGCAAGAGCATTAGTACTATCCAAACTGGATTATTGTAATGCCTTATATGTTGGAAGTAACAAATATATCAACAATAAAATTCAGATCCTGCAAAATAATGCATTGAGAGCTGCTCTCAACATTCCTAAGAAAGCCTGCATATCTGACCTAAGAAGATCTAACAATTGGCTGTCCATCAAAGACAAAATCTTCCTGAGGTCAGCTTCCCTGACACACAAATGCCTTCACCTGGCCACTCCACAATTCTTTACCTCTAGATTCATGAGACAATCCACTAATCGCCCCTCCAGAACAGCCACTGCCAACCTATTGCTGGCGCCCAGATTCAAACGCATGAAGTTGGGTGGCAGTAGCTTCCCAGTCAAAGCTGCCCAAAATTGGAACGCTCTCCCTCCTACTCTTGAGGAAGACATGCCCTACCTTCGCTTCAGATCCAACCTTATCCACTGGATTAAGGAACATGATATCTAACTCTCTTACCTTGCCTGCGCATACTACTGACCCTCTCTTTGCATATACCACTTTGGTGATGCTTCCGGCATCCTCTTGTTCATCTGCATGATAATCTTTTTAACACTGTCCTTTATTGTATTATAATTCACATTATAAACATTGTATTGTAATCACATTGTAAACATTGTATTGCAAATCATAATTTTAACTCTTGTAATGTAATCCATAGTATTGTAACTTAAGCTGAAAAATCCTCTT
The DNA here is from genome assembly GCF_040938575.1 of Ambystoma mexicanum. Taxonomy (NCBI): domain Eukaryota; kingdom Metazoa; phylum Chordata; class Amphibia; order Caudata; family Ambystomatidae; genus Ambystoma; species Ambystoma mexicanum. The sequence goes on from NC_090936.1 coordinate 281,408,957, forward strand.
TTTGCCTTGTGCGCCCAAATACCCTCGGGTCCGGTGCACGATATAAATAAATAAACAAACAAACAAACAAATGTAGCTTGTGGGGAGGGCTATACTGTTACTGGCTGAGGCTTCTTCATTCATTTGACCTTCATGAGGGTGTGTCTAGTGAAACAGAGACTTCAAGCGGTGGGGCAGCCACCTTGCATGCCACTATTCTTCCCTGCCTCTCTCTATTTGTCTGCTGCCTGCAGCTCATACTCACAGGCTGAAAGGATGTGCCTCCTGAAGTTGGTTTTGGCCTTTTCCTATTTTCAGCAAGTCAGTCGGAATATTATAAGCTCGTTAAAAGAGAAAGGGAGACTGTAATATTGCATATGCCCTTTGTTTTTAAGAAGGGAAGGGGTGGACGTTCTCCTAACTTGTGACAAGCGGGTTTAGTCCTTTGTGCGGTTGTGCTATCTTCCCTGAGGCTTGAAAACACATCTGGCGTTGACACATTGCCCCTTGCCAGTTCGGCTTTCCCTGTAATTGTGGTTTCCTTTTAGCAAACCAGTGGGATTAGGGGAGAGGTAGTCTTCCCCGTCTTACTTTAGGGGAACTCCCTGGATGGCCTGGGTTGAGGAAGTATTCCATTATGCTCTGTTGGCTTTCGTGGGCTTTGCTGTGCATTCCCCATTGCGGTCTCTCTCTCAGATATCTATTGCTGTATTACTAGGATCCAGTCCATGTTTTCACTTTGACCTAGTGGGGGTTCTGGCAGTGACAATGTTCTCTACTAACCTTCCCACTATTGCCCTTGCTAATTGAGTATAGGGATTCTCTATTGTGGAACGGTTGCTATCAGGTGAGCCATTTGACTGTTCCCTGCTATGCAGTGGGGGCTGCAGTGAGGGATCCAGGAGTTTCCCAGGTACCCTCTCTGGGGCCACTAGATACTAGTTGGGAGGAATTTCTGTGGCAATGCGGAGCCTGCCAGCTCTCTTGCAGTTCAGGAACAAACTCAGCCTTCCTCTTCAGTCGATACCTAGGTGCCACCTGTACAATAAAGGTGGTGAACACAGAGAAGTCTTTGGAGAACCATAGAAGGGGAGGCCAATTAAGAGAGTTCATTCCATGAGACCAGTTTCACATATATGTAGATCTACAGAGATATTTGTGCAACCTACATGCATATATTTGAATTCTGACTTTCTTCCTTGCCCAGTTAATAAAATTAGTGACACTTAGTTGTGTAAAAATAACATCAGTTTATTACAATGCAATGAAGATTGCTTATAAAAGCTCAAACTTTAGATGGAGTGCTAGAGCATGCAAAATGAACTACTCCAATTAAATAAACTGCTCTCTCTCTTAGTTTATGGGGACCCCTGCTCTAGGCCCATGTGAATAAGTTACAGGCCAACCCTGTATAGACATTCTGGCTTTTCACCACTTTGTAACGTTGCTCTGCCTTTTTGTTTTGCAGAGGGGCGTAGGTTCATTTCCGACGAGAGCCAGAGGAAAGATCTCTATGACAGATTGGAGCTGGGTAAGCCACACACACACTTCAAATTGTTTTGTAAAAGTAGGACTTGCCTGTGTATATATATCAATTAAACTGAATGCAAAACAAACATGGCACAGCTAATTTCTAGGGGAGGTAGCGCAAAAACCTTTACATTAATTGTTGTCCTTCTTTCTGTTGTACTTTTGCATTCATTCATAGTTGTCCTTCTTTCTCTTGTACTTTTTCATGAAACAAATCAATTGTTTTTTATGTTATTTAATTCAAGTGAATATAAAGGCTGTGCTCGTTAGTTGAATTCTACATAACACAACAATCCACAACATAGCACAAAACATCATAGGATAATGTAACACTGCATGATATAACCTTCCACAGATACAGTCACACTGTTGACGCTGATGCTGCAGTACTGCACACTGATAAGAGTACTATGTTGGTCATATGAATTGGCACTATTGCATTTGAAAAAACAAATTATCAATAACTTGCTCAGCATATGGGGTCTACCAGAGTCCTGAAATGCACTTATTCCAGGAAATAAACTAGTAGAACTAAGCTGATGATAGCAATCAGCAGATCTGGTGATACCCTATGTAGTATAACAACTTCATTTCAAACAAATGTAGTAAATAAATAATGTAGTAACAACATCAAGCAAAGGTCTCTCCTCTTCTTGGTGACATTCCTTTAATAATGAGTGCCATGCTTTCTTTACAACTGGAAGAACACCATGATCCAACACTGGAGATTTCAGAGAACCTATAAATATTGCTGCAACAGGCAGAACATCTAAAATTGATAAACAACAAGACCAGGAAATTCCTGCACAAGACACACCCTGGAGTACAATGTTTTTTATCCCTTACCCAAGATTCACAACTCTCTAGAGAAACCACCGGATAGACCGATTGTATTAACTACAGAAGGAATACTATAAACCCTAGGGGTGTATATCAATACCATCTTACAACCTATCATACAGAAGCACACTACCTACATAAAAGATACAACAAATTTAGTGAACTTTCTTAGCTCCCTTGTTCTTGAAAGACTTGATGTCTTGGTCACCATTGATGATAAAACCGTATACACGTCCATACCCCACCTTATGGGCTTGTAGGTTATTGAATGGATTCAGTTGAAAGAAGGATGGGTAGGTGCAGAAAAACAATTTGTTCAGTCTTTATTGAAGTTTATATCATAGAATTTTTACTTTGAGTAGAAATCTAATTATTGCCTACAAGTAAGTGGTACCTGCATGGGTGCCACTCGGGCACAACCATACGCCAATAACTTTATGCTTACGTCTGAGGAAGATTATATAATACACCATCTAGTTTGATACAAGTACATTAGATATTGGGGAAGATAAATAGATGACATGTTTATGATCTGGAAAGGCACAATCAACACCCTGGACAATTTCCTTCAATATCCGAATGCCATAGATACAAGAATCTAATTCATACATGACATGGGCATCTGTAAGGAAGGGATGTATCAAAGTAAGACAGACACAAGTGATCACAGTTCAAGGGTGTTTATTAAATTGTAAAATGGTTGAGATAAATGCCTACTCTAAACCTAAATCTAAGAACCATCAAATAATAATAATACAGTCCTTGTGGAGTCTAGTCAAATAAATTGGGCCTATAGTAAAAACAAAAAGAATGGCAATCCTTACCCGCGTGCTACTAAATAGTGTGTGGGATAATGTTCACAAGAAAAGAAAGAGGTGTTCACAAAAAGATAAGTCAGGATGTTATGGCCAGGGTCTCGCTTCCCCATGTTTTTTAACCCAGGATAAGGCAGGACTCTTGAGCACAGCACACTCCTGGGCTTCTCTGGCACAAGTTTACAGTTCTTTTTCTCTATATCAGGGCCTTCTGTGCCCAAGTATCTTCGCATGCAAAGTCTCTTGCTTCAGAGGTTCTGATATGCCAATAACAACAAATCAAAGTTCCTTCTGTTAATCTTTACATTGCGTTATTACCCTTCACTTCACCCTTGGATGCCCCTCAGCTGGAAGATCCTTCTCTCAGTCATCAGCCTCCCTCAGTCGGGCACAGACCAACCACTCACTGTGGACATCCCTCAGTCTGGTTCATACTTGTCATCACAATGTAGTTCACTTAGCTTCTTCACAATGTGGGATTCACTTCCCTTAGCTTTTCTCTTGACGTCCCTCAGTTGGGTTCACTACCGCCTTTCAATCACAATCATTTGTAATATTCAAAATTCTCAATGTCTTTTTAAGCAACCATCTAGTTGTAGTTAGGTCCCCCTCATTTAGGTTCAGACCTTCCAAAGCACTTGCCAATTTTAAACAGAGACTTCCGAAGGGCAATCACGTCTCACCGGGTCACTCTTTGAACCAATGGCAAGTGCAGGCTTCACAGAAACACAGTTCACATGGAATTCCCCGCAGTCGGGCACAAATGCCTGTTTCACAATTCCCTCCATTGGGTTCACAATTTTACAACCATCAAAACGTCTGCAACGTGTCAAGGACTTTTGATTGTACAAGGGCTTTGGCTTGACCCCCTTGTATGACCACCTTAACACCTCATGCCGGCCTTCCCTATGGCCTCTTGGTGTTTGTAGTTTCCCTACTTTTTTAATTCCACATTCTCCTTGTTCAGGAGAGAGGTACCAGCTAGACCTTCGAATGAGGGCCCACGTGGCACCGGACCACTCTATCTCGGTTATGAAGTTCATTCACAAAAAGACCTCTGTCTATTCATCTTCTTAATGTTACCACTGCAACCTTGAGCCTAACACAGTCCGGTCCACTTATCAAGTTCCTCCAACTCACCCGCTGTGGTGAACTTGTTGCCATTTCTTTTGCCACTGGAGTCAAGGACAGTACCACAATGGCAACCACGTCTCCCCACCCTGGCTATCAGTGCAGGATGATTCCATGTACCGCTGACATCCATCACACCATTCACCAGCTGCAGTTCCTGGTCTTATGTTTCCTTTGTCGGAAGCTTCGCAAGTCTGGGTTGAAAAGGGCAAGGGCAACTCCCTCCTTGATGTCCTTTCAGGTCTAGCTGCCTCCATTTGAACTGCTGTCCTGGAATAGCTGCTTCCTCGTGCATTTGGCCTTGCTCAGAGTCTGCCTTTTATCCCTATGGGAAAGGGAAAGGGTGTCAGGCGTGGGTAGTTGTCGGCAATTGCCTGACTCTTGCGTTGGGACATGTCACATAAACAGCTCTGGTTTTAGCCTGTTGTTGCTCACAGTGTGAGAAAGTGCTCGTGTTGGGAAAGAGGGAGCATGGGGTAGAGTTTCAAAATATCCTACTGGGCAGGATGGGGAAAAGGTGTCATAAGGAAGGGGATACCGCGTCTCACCCTTCAGTGTCCCACTTGTACTCCCGGAATACCCCTCATCCAGGTGATCATCCCGCATTGGTCCATCCCTAGGAACTGTCTTCAATAGCGATGGCTGTCTCCTTGCCACCTGGTTGACAGATCCCTGGGGACTAGTGAGTGAGACACCTTTAGGTTTCTCACACATCCCAGGCATACACTTCCTAGATATGCAAATTGAACCCAATGTACTAAGTTTCAATACCAGTATATATAAAAAAACAACTGATCGCAATAATTAGCGACACCGTCTGAGCTTTATTCCACCCACCATGCTGAGAAGCCTTCCCTACAGTCAACTGCAGAGGGTCAAGCATATAGTTAATAATGAAGAGGAATGCAAACATGAATTTACCAGAATGAAAAACTGATTTTTAGAGAGCAGTTACTCCACCAAAGAACTAGAGGAAGCACAGACCAAAGTTAATTCCAAAACTCGAACTTCATTACTGAACACTCAGAAAGATACCACACAAACTCCACTGCTAGAATTTGTAAGCAAATATTGTACCCAATCACCAAGGATCGAAAACAGCATGATGAAACATTGGACAATGTTTGCATGTGATTATAAACTGTGAACGTTTCAGTGATTAACAAGTGCTTGCTTATCAAAGAAGTAATAACTTAAGAGACCTTGGGCCTCATTACGACCCTGGCGGAAATCGCGGTGCAAAATGCACCATGGAGCACGGCGGAAAGCTGCCGATAGCGCCATGGGGGTTGGCGGATTTTCCGCCCCATTCCGACCTTGGCGGGGCGGTAAATCCCCATCCCCCATTTTACCCTTCCCCATTCCCATTTTTGCCCCATAGGGTATAATGGGAGTGGGGAAGGCGTTAATTACGCCACCGTAAAATACGGTGGCGTAATTAACAACAAGGTCCCGTAGCGCCATGGATTTCTCCGCCCGGAAAAACCAGGCGGAAAACGCTCCATGGCGCTACGGGAACTCGTAGTAGGGCGGACGGGTCCGCCGCGAATAACGCTGGCGTAAACCCACCCCGCCAGGGTCGTAATGAGGCCCCTTCTCTTTAACACTCAACCAGATAACAATCCTAGGTTTAAACCAAGGAAAAGAGGTACCTTTCTGTGTTTAAACTGTTGCAACAGCAACAACATAAGCAAGGGCAACACTTTCTCACATCCTAGAATTGGTGAAAAGATTACATTACATCATTATGCAACATGCAACCCACTTAATGTGATATATGCAATAAAATGTCCTTGCAGACTTTACTATGTGGGGTAATCTAGTGGCAAAGCAAAGACAAGGTGGAATGAACATAGGTCTAATATTAGATCACATAATGCAACTCTGTGGAAACCAGGCATTTCGATCAGCAGATGCACCAGATAGCACAAATCCACTTTCAGTCAGATACTGGAAAAAATAGTAACGAGAAACCTGAGCATTAATGTTAGCAGGAAACTTGAGCAATGGGAAGCTTTCTGGACAGACAGACTTGACTCTGTCTTTCCCAATGGGATAAACGATGAACTGTGCTTTAGCTGTTAAATGTTTCACTTGGAATGCTCATTTTGTTTCTATATACATGCGGTGTCTGCATGTCAATATTTTATGCTGATAGAATATTCCAATGGTGATGTTTTACACAGTCTTTATATTTGCATTAAAGAAAGTTTCTAGATCACAGCTTCAACTTGAACATCTCATCATTAAACCACATGTCGTTAAAAACAAATTTATTTATCTGATCACAAACGGATTTATTAATAATCACATAACATTTTTTAATAAAAATAAAGATTTATGCATATTGTCAAAAATCGATACACACATTCTCTATGATATTTAAAAAACAATCCAAATACCTATAAATGGCACATATTGTGCCAGGGTAAAGGATGGCATGTATATATCCATGTATACACACTCAGATCTCATAGGAGCAAAACCAATGAAACAGAGAGGTAAAGAGACTGTTCTTATTTCAAATCTTGTTTAGATCGTCGACATGTTTCAGCCAATGATTACATTACACACTATCTCCAGTGTATTTTCCTTCTAGTTATGCAGACCTTCTTCAGGACAACAACATTTCTTCAAGATAATGTTTTACTCCTGTATACCCCTTTGATTGCTGGTCTGACACAGTATTTCTACAAAAAACAATATGAAAAACACAAGTAAAAACGTGGTCTAGAAGAAGCTCAAGTAATCCTATTTTGTGGAACTCCAAATAGCTTAAAACCTTTGTTAAATCAATCAATTGGATGCAACATCACCAATCTCTTACTTTTATGTACTGTCAGCATGAAGGTCAGAGTTCTCCACGTGATTGGAGCAGAGACAATTGATTTCTTCTAGGACACAGTCTGGTCCAGGTTGCAGATCAATGTTCGGGTGCTTGTTTCCCCAGAGAACAAAGTAGAAAGTATTCTCCTGATTTCCTATAATATTAGATTGCTTATCATTAATTTGGTATTTAGAGTTCTAATTTATCTTAGACATTACAGTGTTGTGTCATTTATAGGTGTTTGAATTGTTTTTTTAAATATCATAGACAATGTGTGTATCGATTTTTGACAATATGCATATATATGTCTCGGGAGGATAGCTCAGCGGCAACGTTTTCACCTTGGAAGCGAGACAACACGAAGCAACACTAGTTCGATCCCCGGGTCCACGCTTAAAACCCTCTGGGTATTTTAGCATGTTATAAATACGCAACTACGACAAAAAAAAATTCCTGTAACAGCGCCTCGATGCCCAAGGGCTGTGTGAGCGCTTTAAAAATGTGAATACATAAATAAATATATTTATTTTCATTAAAAAATGTTATGTGATTATTAATAAATCCTTTTGTGATCAAATACATTAATTTTTAACTGCAATATGTGGTTTAATGATGAGATGTTCAAGTTGAAGCTGTGATCTAGAAACTTTCTTTAATGCAAATATAAAGACTGTGTAAAAACATCACCATTCGAATATTCTGTCAGCATAGAAAGGGGTAACCAATTTTCTGTGTTCTGTTTTCGGCTTAATTGAAATCTCCCATTTCGAGAATTGGTCCCCCAACAACAAAAAATAGGGAGCATACCTAATTTAGGTTTAACTGCACGTCAATATGACAAATCAGATATGTTTGTATGAACATCATCATCACTCTATATTTGTTCTGTTGGATCATATGTGCTCTTGATTCCTCATATGATTTCTGGCATACAGCTATAGGAACATGCACTTGTATACATTTTGTTCAACATTAATCTCTATGAATTGGTATTGATAGAGAGTGACAAGTAAAAGTAACCATGTGCATCTCTCTCAGTAATTGCTGTATACTTCACGTATTGCTCTCTTTAATTCAAGGACCCAATGTACATTCTACTTTGTCATTTGGTGGTTATCAACAATTTCACTACGTTTAATGTGTAAGAAATCATTTGGAATTTAAGTGCAATATATTGTAACAGTGTTACTTATCATCAGTAATTCCTATTTCTTTCATGCTTACCAGTACGATGTATACATTGCTTTAATTATTTGTATGCAACCATGTTGTATGGCATTGCAAGATTTGTGCTCACTGATGTAATGTATTCACTGTCAAAACTGCAAAAAAATACTGAGTATTGTATCTGAGCCATCACAAATGCACTATATCCTATAGATCATATCTTACATCATATAGACCAGGTTACACAATTTACTTTGAGTATAGTCTGCATGGTCACCAGGATACAATTTACTCTGGATATTATACATGGAACAATTAGAGCCCGGCAGCTAAATATAGATGTCCATATGGATCCAGATCGGCAAAGGTGTGGTAAGGAGGACCAGCATGATGAAATCATCATGCATGATGATGTCACATGTGCGGCCATTTTACCCAGAGACACACAGGTAAATAGCCACAACAACCGTTCTGAATGGAGGATTTTTCGTACTTTAGAAGAACAGTCTGTGAGCTCATAACAGATCTTTTAAAGATGGCCTAGATTTTATTAATCTTTTCAATTTCTCTAGTCTTTATTTTACATTTTTAGAAAATCGGGGTGCTGTGATGAATCAGAAAGGAGTGTAGGACACACAGAGGTCATGTTTTACCAAGAAAATATTTATTGAAAGAAAATGTGTTGGAAGAATACCTCTCTTGCCCTAGGCTAAGGATAGTTTCCCTGCTCATGAACTAAATATAAGGATCTGTCTATGTAAGGAAGCCGATAACTAAAACTGTCCTTGTGTACATGTCCCAATCTGATCCTCCCACTATAAACACAACACAAAGTGTGCAAGGAAATGTCTCTGACTTGGTATTAGTAAAAGTGTTCAACATCAAAAGTATCAAAATTGATTCCAACAAAAATGTTCTCAAAGGTAAAGATCCTTGGACCCAGCAGTTGGTCTCCTTCCTCTGGATTCTTGATAGGGTGGCAAAAAGGGTCTCTTGTAAGTAACAGTTCCTTTTGGATTCACTAAGTTATTGTTTAAACAAAAACATTTCTATAACAGTCCATCTGTAGCATTTTCCTTTGTTGGACTCATAAAGTTCTTGTTTAAACAATAAGTGCTGTAACAATCTTTCTGTCGTGTTTCATACAACTTCTTAGATCACATGGTGTACTCCCCTGCCAGAGATCTCCATACAATTTTAGCTGCTTGGTGTACTCACCTGCCAGGAATTCTTTTGTAGTTTTCTGAATCACCTGGTATACTGCCCTGTCAGGTATCTCGGTCATCTTTAATTGCCTGGTGTACTCGCATGCCAGGACTCCCTTTGTGGTTTTCTGGATCACCTGGTATACTTCCCTGCTAGGTATCCTAGTCAACTTCACAGTTCTTTGGCAATACCACAATAGCACATGCCTTGAGGACTTGGTATCATGTGCTCAATTCAGACATCTTCCCCATATTGGCATTTCATGTATCTGTACTTGTTTGAAATTTGCCTTTATGCTTTGCCATGTCGGCATTCAAATATTCTTCTTATTGGATAACACTTCCCCCACACTGGCATCTCATGCATCTTTATTTTTTTGGGGTTTGTTTTTATTCTTGGTCTTGATTGCATTTAAACAGGATGTGAGTATTTCCTACATCAGCAATCTCATATTGTTCAAGTACTTGGAAGTGCGCTTGTCGGAATGCCCAGGGACCCTCAACTGCTTTGGGCAGACTCACCGGTAGTGTCCAGTATCTCTGACTCTGGTTGTGCCTTGGCTGTGCAGCTTCTGCAGCCGTTTTCTACTTTGGAGTGTACCGGTGCTCCGCCAGCATACTCTTCAGCTCCGTGGTCACATGCTAGCTGTCTTGCTCGATCCAGACTGGAGAACTCTGCTTCTCTGAACGCATCACCCGCCATGAGATTCTACTCAGCTCCCTGCATCTCCATGGCTCTTCTTATTTGCAGGCAGCTTTTCTCTCCTTGTTCGGGCAGCTTTCCAGCGTTGCGCTTCTGTGAGCATCAGCATGAGACTTGGCGTCCTCTCCTGCACTCCTCCTTCTGACAGTGTGGTTGCCATTTCTAAATGTACACGCACAGAGGGATTGGGAAAACACCTATTCTGCCTGTTCTATATCGAGCTCTTGTTATTTTGCACGAAATCCCTCCTCCTCCTCCTCGTCTCAGTACCTGTGGGTTTATAAGAGTCAAAGGATATCAAGGGTCTTTTAGCTCTTAAATGTTTTTTTCTCAGAGGTTTCACCTGAATATAAATTAGAAACAAAAGGGGTTTTGTATTAGAGGCGATTGTCTGACTCAAAAGTGGGGGCCTGACCGGAAGAGTGTAAGAAAAGGTTTATTAACTTCCTCTACAACAGAGAATTGTTAGTTGACAATAATCCATTAAGGTTTTCAGGGGCCCGAGGGCTGCCAGGGGAAGGGAGAAAATACCGTGCACCATCCATTGAAATCATGACATCCGCTCGGTGGCTGTGTCCTTCCATGTGATCCTCCCTCATATAACCTCCCCCACGGTCAGGGTCAGGATCAGGTAGCGGCTGCCTTCCCCTTGCCACATTGGAGGCTATTCCAACCGGGGAATCTGTGATTACTCCATTGGATTCATCGCAGTGCCTTATCTTTCAGATTGTTTTGTCAATGAGTACTCCAAATACAACAAAGAAGGTGCTTCTTTTGCTTACCAGGCTTTTGCATCTTCTGCATGTTTATTTACATTATTGTACAAAACACTGTTTATTGAATATGAATAGATATCATTTCTGGTTTTCTGCTTTATAGGTATTACCCATTGGTGATACGTGTGCCCAGACAGACAGTTGGCTACTAATCCATAGCTATGTACACCTGTTTAATTAGACAAAAATACAACACAGTCAATCTTTAAAAACACACATATCTATATTTTTGAGTTGTCTGTAGAGGGAGACCTGATGATGGGCGACAAGTCTGAAATGCATCGGCCTCTGACTCTGTCCTTCCAGTTGTACAGAAATCATGGCACCCATTATTAAAGGAATGCCACAAGAAGACGAGAGAACTTTGCTTGATTTTCTTATTACATTAACTTTATTACTACGTTTGTTTGATATGTAGTAGTTTATACTACACAGGGTGCCACCAAATCTGATGATTGCTATCATCAGTTTAGCACACTGATGAGAGCCCATTTGTAGCGTTCACACACATCATATAACATGGGTGCACTTTAATCACCCACCCTTCCACCTACGCCCTTGGGCTCCATACTAAATATGCTCCAGGAAAAGCCAACCACATGCAAGGACACATCACTAATCAATGGGCACTATACCAGTTCCAAGTACTACGACACAGTGGCAGCTGGTGAATTTTGGAACTGGAGCAGTGTAAATGTATGTGACTAATATGCAGGAGTGACTGAGCGCAGTAAGGAAGCACAAACCAAGCAAGGGAGTTAGGGGTGTTCTCCCCAGGAGAACATTTCTAAAATAATGAGTCAAAATAGTGCATTTTACAGCCCTTTCAGTGAACGATTGCAAACTGTGTGGCTTTTTACCCAATCAGTTTTGAAGCACATGAAAAACCCAATGGATGCAAGTCACCAGCACTGCAGATGACCATTTGCAGCACATTGTCATGATGCTTTTGCTCACAACTTATGCCATTATATAAAACATTTTCCTGCTGGTTCTGCCTATACATGTTCATGCATGCCGCACCAATGAATGGCAGTATTAACATGTAAACTTCCCAGCCAGTAAAAAGCGCCATGTCACAGAAACAAAGTATATCCAAACTGGCTTTACCAACAACTGTGATGGCACACAAAGAATATATGGCTAGGCTGTAGCCACCAATGTAACACTCACCACATTTGCTTAACCCTCGATGCAAAGTAAAAAACTCCATGCTGTGTTAAGAATGTTTTTTGTAGACTAACAGTACTATTGCCAGTCTGCAACTACTTTCTTAATGTGGCATGGCATTTTTTGCTTGGCCTCAAGGGGAAATCAAACATAGGTGTTATCACCTAGCTAGACTGTCCTACATGGAATGTGGTCCAGTGATAACACTAATGTTAGCTTTACCCTTGATGCACATCAAATGTGCATCAAGGGTAAAGCTAACATATGTGTTGTTACCTGTCTAGACTGGCCTACATTCAGAGTTGACCAATCAAACAACATAATAATACTTATGCTTTTGCTTTACCCTTAATACACACTACAATGCATCAAATGTAAAGCAAATGACAAGGGAAATGTTATCACATGGCTAGACTGGCCCACATTCAATGTAGGTTAGTATATCGATGTGAAAACTTTTCACTTATCATGTTTGCTTTACCCTTGATGCATGGTACTGTGCATCAAGGGTAAATCAAAGAAAGAATGCTAAGCCCGAGCCACCCTCACCCCTAAATGTAGAGTCCCTGATGAGTGGGGCCGCTAAATGTAGAGGTGAAGGCTGACATGCACCCACAAAAGCACACACACAAACAACACTTCCATGCCCACGTTCACACATCATTCATACAACTCCTTGCAAGCAAGTATTCCTAAAACAAACACAGCAATATGCATACATCAATACATACATAGGTACGTATGTATGTACGTACGTATGTACAGCAACACATCCCTCGATGTTGTCACTATTTCCAAAGGGGAAGCCCCTTTCCATAATGCCAGGGTGATGAGGACGCTACCCGATAGTCCCTCTGTGGGTGGTACTCAGCGGGTGTACCTCATAAAAGTGGAAACCCCCTTTGGGACCAGTGATGATCACATTGGGAGAACACAGTATTGCCACCAATTCCATGACCCTAGACCCCCTTCACACAGGGTACAACGTCCATTCATCGCCTGTTTTTCTTTTCGCAGAGTTTTTTGCTGAAACACTTTGGCTGAAAAAACGAATCGAAAAATATGTAGGGGTGGGTAAGGGCATATAAGTGTAGGTAGGGGTGATTGGAGGATAGAGAATACATGAAAGGGAAGGGGGTTTTGGGGGGTGTAACGCCCAAAATAAAAATAAAGAAATTCGATGAGGGATGAATGAACATAGAACCTCCCACAGTTACCCCACCTAACTTTCACCTCACTCCTCTTAACTACCCTCATACCCTGTGTGCTTTTCTAGAGCAGTCCAAATAGAAACCACTGAGACGAGGATGAGTATTAGGGAGTTACCACATCAGCACTCACTTAGTACTGAGACAAGGAGGAAGTGCGAAGCAATACCAAATAGCCATTGGAACCACTATTACTGGTCTAGTGGTTTGCGACAATTGATTGGAAGATACAAGATAAAAACCAAAGAAGGACTTGATAGTGTCAAGCCCTCCCTGGAGGAGCCGCGAGAGCCAGGAGTAACCCAAGGTGCAGGTGGGTGCTAGGCCGTAGGCCATCCACCCAAGTATCTAGGCACTGGCCACAACCACCACAGCATAATACGGCCATGCACCCAAGAATCTGGCGTCTGGCCACAACCTTTATAATAATATGTCTACAGAAATTGAATCCGGCCATTGGATACAACCATTATAATAATATGTGCATAGTAATTATAGATAGTGTGTGGGCAGTATATAGTATTTATAACAGGGTGACACAATACAACTGATGTGCAAATAGTACTTATGATTGCTGTATCAATGGGGGTACAGGTTTACATGGTAAAGCAGGAGAAATCTTTGCTTCTTTTTCTGTGAAAAAACACAGTATAGTGAAAAAAACACAGTATAGTATCTTAGGTAGGATAGTTTACAATGTCTTATTCGAAATACTATGTTTGAAACACCATTACTGTGTGTTCTGCACAGTTGCTGTTTTTGTTTGCATAATCATTGGGAAAAAAATCCATACAGGATTAAAAAAATCTCTACTACATTTATTTGACGTTATTCATCACAGTATGTTTGTTTGAAGTGTGCAGTACTTAAGGGAATGTTTAAGGTGCACAAATAAGTGTATTTGTTGTTACAAGCAGTGTTGCAGTAGGAAGAATCGTATTTGCAATGAAGTGAAATGAAGAGTAGTTTTGAAGTTCTTAGAAATCTGTTGGCGTATTGAAAATGGTTTCCATTTCAAAAGCAGCATTGCAGTACTATAGATGTAGTTAGATACCACTTGGCGTATTCGAACTGGTGATATTTGTATAGTTCTGAAGGGTATTTCTTGAAGCAGTTATATACCTGTTGATGTATTCTAACTATTTTGCTATTGAGAAGTAGCATTGCAGTATTATGGATGCAGTAAGATACCAATTGGCATATTCTAACTGTTGATAGCTTTACAGTTATGAAGGGTATTTTTTGAAGCAGTTAGAATACACCAACAGGAATCGAACTATTTTGCTATTCAGAAGCAGCATTGCAGTTTTATGGATGCAGTTAGATACAGTTGACATATTCTAACTGTTGATAGCTTTACAATTCTGAAGGGTATTTTTTGAAGCAGTTTGATTCCTGTTGGTGTATTATAACTATTTTGCTATTCAAAAGTAGCATTGCAGTACTATGGATGCAGTTAGATACCAGTTGGCGTATTCTAACTGTTCATAGTTCTACAGGTCAGTGGCTAAACTTTGCATACCCTCATAATCAGTACATTCTAAGTACTATGTTTGAAACAACATTACTGTGTGTTCTGCACAGTTGTTGTTTCTGTTTGCATAATCATTGTGTCATTAGGAAAGAAATCTATAAAGCAGTAAAAAACTTATTACATTTATATCTGTTGGCGTATTGAAACTGTTTTCCATTTCAAAAACAGCATTGCAGTAATATAGATGTAGTTAAACATTAGAATACGCCAACTGGTGTCTGATAGTTTCATAGTTTTGAAGGTTATTTTTTGAAGCAGTTAGCTACCTGTTCATATATTCTAACTATTCTGCTATTCAAAAGTAATATTTCAGTATTATGGATGCAGTTAGATATCAGTTGGCGTATTGCAACTTTTGATAGTTTTATAGTTCTTAAGGGTATTTTTAGAAGCATTTCAATACCTGTTGGTGTATTCTAACTCTTTTGCTATTCAAAAGTAGCATTTATTTATTTATTTATTTATGTATTTATTTATTTATTAGTAATGTGCACAAAGCCCAAAGGCAACTAGGCGCAGTGAAATAGTTAAGAATACGGTTACAGGTTACAAGTTAGTTGTTGCACATTAAGCAGTATATTTACATCAATTTCAAGACATGATTTACACATTTGATATATTTACATATTGTTACATTTTCTTATTATGTCATACATTAGGTTGAAGAGCTAAAGACTGTATGACTATTGCAAGAGGTCAGATCTGAAGAGTAGTGTTTTTAGTTTTTTTCTGTAAGACCAGAAGGAAGTGTCGTTTCTCAGTTGGTAAGGGAGGGCGTTCCACAGTTTAGGGGCTATTACAGGGAAATGTGAGCCTCCCGCTTTCTGTCTTCTATATCTAGGGGTGTTGAGCAGGTTGGTATAAGCAGAGCGGGTAGGTCTAGTGCACTGGACTTTGTAGATGAGGTTGCTAAGGTATTTAGGTGCCTTGTTCGCAATGCATTTGTGAGTAATCGTCAAAAGTTCAAATTTGATCCTGTCATGGACAGGGAGCCAGTGGATGTTCCTTCTGGTGGTTGAGATATGATTGTGACTTGGGATATTTAATGCCGCTCTTATAGTGTTGTTTTGTACTGTTTGTAGTTTTTTAATATTTCTAGTACTTGTTCCAGCAAAGAGTGAATTACAGTAATAAATCCTGGATAGTATCAATGGCCTGGCCAAGGTGATGGTGTTTTCAGTGGAGAGAAATGTGTGGCCAACTCTTATCAATTTAGCTGTGTATGCTGCTGAGGAAACAACAGCATTGACCTCTCTGTTTAATGTAAGGGAAGAGTCAATGTAAACCCCTAGGGTTTTTATTTCATTTGCAAACCGGGATGGTATTGCCATCGATGATTGCAGTACTATGGATGCAATTAGATACAAGTTGGCGTATTCTAACTGTTGACAGTTCTACAGGTCAGTGACTAAACTTTGTAGACCCTCATAATAGGTACATTATAAGTACTATGGTTGAAACAACATTACTGGGTGTTTTGCACAGTTGTTTTTTCTGTTTGCGTAATCATTGTGTCATTGGGGAAAAAAATCTATACAGCATTAAAAAAAGTACTACATTTATGTGAATTTAACTTTCACAGTATGTTTGTTTGAAGTGTGCAGTACTTAAGGAAATGCTTAAAGTGCACTAACCGTTGATAGTTTCACAGGTCAGTGACAACATTTAGGTTTAAGGAATATTAAGTAGGCATTTGTTAGATTTGCGGGTAATCTCTGTTTTAGAGTAATGAAAGTGTCTCTGCATTCAAACCAACCATATCTTTTTTTAATGCATGCAGTATAGTGACCTGCAGTGGTTGTGGCACCAGTGTGGTAGATTATGCCTACTGTTGTGAAGGTTTTCTTGCCAAGAGATACTTGCTTGTGTGTGAAGCTAGTAAGCTTGCAGTTGTTTTTAGTACCATCTGCGTTGTACCTTAAATTCACATAGCCAATATGTAATGCTAAGGCTTTTATGTGCAAGGTGGAACAATTGTCTGAATTGCAAAAAGTGCATAATATGGCATGATTTGCATTTTGCACCAGCTGATGAAATGGAATGTATTCCAAATTTGGTATAGATACATACACAAATTGTTCATTAGGGATGTGCTCTTGTGCAGCATGGTTGAAGAGAGTGCATGTATTTTTCCACGTGTATGAAATCTGGAAGATTTCATTTATAGGTATGTTTTTGGTTTTCAGTACTTGCAGTAGGTACATTCAAAATTCTTGTGGATCTTCCGGTGTGTTTATGGTGAATTTTACAATTTCTGCACAGTAGTCCAATTCTTGCCTTATTCCTGAGACACTGTAAGTGTTGTCAGGATTATTTGTGGCATTTCTATGAAGGACAAGCATTTGTAAACACAACTGGTCTGAGCCGTTCAAGTAAATGTTTTGAACAATTTGTGGCAATTGGAACTGAGGATTGATTGCTACATTTGCATAGCAGTTTACACCAGTTGTGTTGGATAATTTAAATAGACCAGATAGTTGTGTCTCTGTGTCCTTTGCTGGACCTTCACTTGTTTTTTCAGAAGAAATATTTCTCTTTATATCTGATGCTGGATGTGCACTTGTTTGCACTAGATTGTTTTGTTTTGTGGTTGTACTACTTGATGGAGTAGCAGTTGTTTTTAGTTTCTTTGGTGGTATTGTTGGGAGATCTGTTATAAGATCTGTTTGCATTACTTTTCTTTTCGAAACTTTACCTTTTTCAGGAGCAGGGTACATATCGGGATGGGGTATGTAAATGCACGCAGTCTGTTGTACTCTAGGATGCAAGGAATATTAGCCTTGATTTTGTTTGCATCAAAATTGATTAGAAATAGTCCTTTTAGTGTACGTAGACGTGAAAGTGCTAAATAACTCATACCTTCTTTAAAGACTGTGCTGCCAATGTCAACCAATGACTGATCTAGGGTTAGACATTGTGACTTGTGAATAGTGCCTGCATATGCAAGAGACAGAGATAATTGCTCTCTGTGTACATACATGTCTCCGAAAAGAAGGAATTGTGCTTTTGAGCATCCTATCCTTTTAACGTCTGAAAGTTTGTCAAAGTGGATGTTGACAAACTGAATGTTGTTATGTGGCTACGTCTGGAAACCAACAACTGTACCAATTGCTCCATTGACTAACCCTCCCTCCACTTCAAGGTTATGTTTCAGAATTACTCTGCAGTTTAAACACAACAATAACATTTTCTCCAAACCAACTGTGTTGGGTAAATTATTCTAAGCTATTTAGTCATGCTGTTGCTTGTTGACACATAGGGAGTGTCATGTCGTGCACTTCCAGTTTGCTAATATGCACTATTGGTTGCATTTCTTTTTTTAACATTGTCTCATTGAATTGTGTACAGCTTGCTAGGGTTGTCATTAAGAAAATATATTTTGATTTTTTTTGTGCTAATTGTTCCATGACATCAGGAGCAGATGTGTCATGCCCATATAGCTCATGGGTGAGTCTACTATTTAAGATAGATTGTGCATCTTTAGAAAGAAGACCAGTCCTTATGCTTTTTAAAATGTTAGCATAGGTGAGGTCTGCAGACTGACACATGTTTTGAGTTAGTTATCTGTATTGGAAATGTTGCCAGAGATTTACATTTCCTATGCTGTCAAGTGTGTCGCGGCACTGTTTGTGTCCTAAGGTTTTAGAAATAGGTTCACCTTTGACTGGTGTTAATTGTAGGAGATCTCCAAAAAGAATAAGAGGCTTTCCACCAAAGAGTTATTCGTAGTCCATTCTAAGGACTTCTTGCAGTCTGAGGTGAATTAAAGCCAACATTAGGTTGGAAACCATGCTTACCTCATCTATTAGGAGCATTTGCTTAAGAATTCTTCATACTTCAATAGCAGCCTCCGTTGATAGTTTGTAGTACTCTAATTTGTTTTGGTGTTCTACTGGAAGGAGCTGCAGTGGGTGTAAAGTAACACCTCTTATGTGGTAGGCAGCTAAACCTGTGGGGCCTGTTACAACAGCTGAACGGTTGTTGTTTGTGAACTTTTGTAGGAATTTGCTGATGATTTTAATTAAGAATGTTTTTCCAGGACCAGATTCACCACTTACATAGAGGAGTAGAGGTTTATAATGTTGACAGCTAAAAGTTTTTTCATGCTTCAAACCATGTTTAATTTCTTTAGTCACTTCTAAGAAAATGCTAAATTGCTGATCATTCAGCTGTGAGGTCAGCACTGACAAGTTTTCATCTGAATGCTTACATTGATACATGGTGTTCTCTACTTCAGTCATGGCTAATTCAGCTTCATTTACAATGTGTTGAGGAGTTTAAAATGATAATTTCATATGATTAATTAGGCTGGGTCTGGTAAGTTTGACGAGGCTTCCTTCACTAGCTGGGTCCACGTATTTTCAAAAATTGTCATCTGGTTTCACATTTTTGTAGGAGAAATTTTGGGCTATGTGGTACAGGCTCATGTTTTCCAAAGCAGTACTTCTGTTTGGGTAGTATGTGTATAATAAATTGTTTTTAAAATGTCCTGGCTGTTGGGATCATTTCTGGCTATTGTTTGTATGTCTTAGTAGGATTTCAGCACTCTTTTTCTGGATGCAGCTGGGCCAAGGCTTAGCCAAGACTATGGGGGTCCTTACAAGTTTGCCGGTTTAGAAATAATGGTACCGGTAAGCTTGCCGTTACCGTTGTTTCCGGATCGGCAAACTACGAGTTTTGCGAGCAGGTGCCTTTCAGCCTGCCAGGTTTGATCTGAACGGCACCTGCTCACAGACCTTGACGGATGCACCGGCACCATTCATTAATGGTGCCGGTGCATCTGTCCTCCCCCCATTCCCATTCAGTCCAATGGGACTCTAATGGGAATGGGGAGTAATATTTTCCGGCACCCGCCAAAGGGGAATTACCAGGACCGCCGGGGCTGTAATGCCCCCGGTAAGTCCCCATTGCCGGGTGCTGGGAAGAAAATGACTATTTACCGGCACGGCTACCACCAGAGTCATAATGAGGCCCTATGTGTTCAGATTTTCCATGTAAGACTGTGCCTGTTAAACAGTCTGCAGCTTCGTTGCATCCACATTCTCTATGGGACAGCATTTTATTGCCAAATCTGTACTATTTTTGTGACAGTGTTTTGTCAGATGATACGTCATACCAGAGGTCTTTTAGCTCTGTTTACCCAGCTTTGGTTAGGTTGGCTTGACATATCTTGCAGCAGCAGTGGAATTATGTGCAATATATTGTATATCTATGTTTGCATTCCACCAGAGGGCAATGATTGCATTGTAATCATTGATGAACTTTGAAGCTTTGTTTCTTTTAATGCTGTGTGGGTTTTTAGGTGATTTGCCATTCACACTGTGTTCAACAGAAGACATGAAGCTGTTTATTTGTCCCTTTGCAGAATCTGGTTTCCAGAAACCAAAGCGACATTTGGTGTAGTATTTACCTTTGCTTTTATATCTGCATTGGCAATATTTGCCACACTTAAGTTTTTGGAAGCGTAAAATGTGTGTACATTGGTCAGTATATGTGGTTTCTGAAGGGATGTCGCAAGATATGTATTTGTGAATAAACTGCTAAACAGTGGCATCTCTGTCATGACCAAACTTAGGAGCATCTTTTATCCCCAAAAGCATGTGGATGTGTGCTGCCCCTCTGGATTGATATTCTGTTCTTCAAACGAAGTGGTCAACTTCTCTGAGGGGAGGGATATTATATTTCAGATTAACAGGCCGATTCATGTAATTCCACACAAAAGTGTCGCACGCGGCTGGCGCACAGCGTGCCCGTGCGAATGTCTGCGCCAGCCGTGTGCGATAAAATCAATTTCCGCGCACAGCGTATTCATGGATTCTCGCCTCCAAAAGCAGACGTGGCGCAGAGTGGCGCAGCGACCCTGCAGCAGCGCCAGTTACGCCCCCAAGAACTCCCTCGCGCAAGGAAAAGCCATCAAGATCGCAAAACCATCGCAAAGGGGTGCGCCAACCCTGTACCAGTTTACCGGACTGGCAAACAGCAAACGCAAAGCGGGGAACACGTATTACGGGTGTCGGGAACACGCGTGCACGAGAAGTTTCACACGCGATCTGGCCTGGGGGAGCGTGTGCGTGTATTTCAGGGGTGCGCGAGAAGTATTACACGCGAATGGCCTGGGTGCGTGTATTTCAGGGGTGCGCGAGAAGTTCCACACGCGAATGGCCTGGGCGCGTGTATTTCAGGGGTCCGCGAGAAGTTCCACACGCGAATGGCCTGGACGCGTGTATTTCAGGGGTGTGCGAGAAGTTCTACACGCGAATGGCCAGGGCGCGTGTATTTCAGGGGTGCGCGAGAAGTTCCACACGCGATTGGCCACGGCGCGTGTATTTCAGAGGTGCGCGAGAAGTTCCACACGCGATTGCCCTGGGCGCGTGTATTCCAGAGGTGCGCGAGAAGTTCCACACGCGATTGGCCTGGGCACGTGTATTTCAGGGGTGCGCGAGAAGTTCCACATGCGTTTGGCCTGGGCGCGTGTATTTCGGGGGTGCGCAAGAAGTGCCACACGCGATTGGCCTGGGCGCGTGTATTTCAGAGGTGCGTGAGAAGTTCCACACGTGATTGGCCTGGGCGCGTGTATCTCAGGGGTGCGCGAGAAGTTCCACACGCGATTGGCCTGGGGGAGCGTGTGCGTGTATTTCAGAGGTGCGCGAGAAGTTCCACACGCGATTGGCATGGGCGCGTGTATTTCAGAGGTTCGCGAGAAGTTTCACACGCGATTGGGCTGCGTGTGGGTATTCCAGGGGTGCGCGGGAAGTTTCACACGCGATTGGGCTGCGTGCGGGTATTTCAGGGGTGCGCGAGATGTTCCACACGCGATTGGCCTGTGCGCGTGTATTTCAGAGGTGCGCGAGAAGTTCCACACGCGATTGGCCTGGGCGCGTGTATTTCAGAGGTGCGCGAGAAGTTTCACACGCGATTGGGCTGCGTGCGGGTATTTCAGGGGTGCGCGGAAGTCTCACACGCGATTTCAGCAGGGTACGTGTATTTCAGGGGTGCCGGGGAGTCCTACATGTGATTTGGCAGTGTGGGTCCTCCCAGGTGTTCCCTGTACACCCTCCACGGCCCCTGCAGGCAGCCCACACCACAGGGGACTACCCTGCATCCCTGGTCATGTCCCGCAGGCAGCCCACCCAACATGGGCATGCCCCCCAGCAAAGGCACATGTCTCCTTGCACTAATGATCACCAACTCATGTCCCCTTGCACCCCCACCCCCAGCATTGCGGGGCACCTGCCAGCAGGCCCCCACCCATGTCCAACTCATGTTCCCCACCACCCCCACCCCCCAGCACTGTGGGGCACCTGCCAGCAGGCCCCCACCCATGTCCAACTCATGTTCCCCACCACCCCCACCCCCACCCCCCAGCACTGTGGGGCACCTGCCAGCAGGCCCCCACCCATGTCCAACTCATGTTCCCCACCCCCCCCACCCCCCAGCACTGTGGGGCACCTGCCAGCAGGCCCCCACCCATGTCCAACTCATGTTCCCCACCACCCCCACCCCCCAGCACTGTGGGGCACCTGCCAGCAGGCCCCCACCCATGTCCAACTCATGTTCCCCACCACCCCACCCCCAGCACTGTGGGGCACCTGCCAGCAGGCCCCCACCCATGTCCAACTCATGTTCCCCACCACCCCCACCCCCCAGCACTGTGGGGCACCTGCCAGCAGGCCCCCACCCATGTCCAACTCATGTTCCCCACCACCCCCACCCCCCAGCACTGTGGGACACCTGCCAGCAGGCCCCCACCCATGTCCAACTCATGTTCCCCACCCCCCCACCCCCCAGCACTGTGGGGCACCTGCCAGCAGGCCCCAACTCATGTTCCCCAGCCAACATGTCATCACAATCTAGATCCCTGGTCCCTATGGTCAGCCTCCAAATGCAAAATACCCACCCGAGTATTGCATCCACCCACTCAGAAATGGCAATTACATGACAGAACACCAATTGCAAGTTTCGAAACAAACACATGTCCCACACATACACCCAATGGGTGTCAGTGAATCTCAAAACCCATATCATGATATGCATGAAACCAATGAGATGATACTACACATTGAAGTTCGATAAAAAAATATGTATTGAAGGAAACATAAATAGATTCAAAAATAAAGAAACAGAAATGGGAATGTACAAAAATGAAAAGAAGCATGTCCGTGAAAAAAAGCAAAACCAAAAATCCTAATCCAAAGTAATGGTGTCCAAAGTCACTGTCCACAAAAGAAAAACCAATGGGAAATAATAATTGAAAGCCATTGCTCCATGGGTAAATTGTGAAAGAAAAATAAAATCCAACAGTGAACTATGTACAGACGAACAAGCCAGGATCCATTATCCCAACAAAAGAAATGAAACCTATCTAACAACACTAACTAATAAAATAAACTATATACAAAAATGTGGCCAATGTCCAAAAGGTCCAAAATAAATCAAAAAACAAAGGAAACCTAACACTACCTACATAACTATGTACAAGGGCAGCGGGCTAGTCTGACGGCTCACTTTTGGATGTCCCGGCCAAGGGCATCATCGAACTCCTGCTCAATGTCCCAGAGGCGGTCCTCCTCCATGGCCCGGAGGGTCCGCAGGGCCCTCGACGTGTCCACCTCCAACCCCCTGCGGATTGCTTCGAGGCACTCGGCCTGCCTCAGGGCCCTCCGCATGGAGTTCTCCGCCCTGACCATTGTGAGCCGTGCCTCTTCCGCCCGTTCCGCATCTATGGCGTGGCCCAACTGCTGCCACACAGAAGACACTCTCTGTCCTGGGTCCTCCTGCCCTCCGGCCGATGCCTGCCCCTCCGATGTTGAAGGCCCCGAGCCTTCATGGCTCCCACCACGTTGCTGCTGCTGCTGTGCCTCTGCCCGTGCACTGCCTCCTGCTGCCTGCACATCCTCCGCCGGCTGGGGTGCAGTCGTTGATGTGGCCACCCCTGCTGGACGTCCGACTCCCGACTGTGGCAGGGATGCCTCCTCCACCAGCCTGGCTGCACCGTCAGAGGCAGCTCCACAGGGCACCCAGGTGACTGATGGGTGGGAAGATGGCACGGAGGATGACTGGCGCGTAGGGGGTTCAGTTGAGGAGGGGGTCGTAGCAAGCCCCATCAAAAGGAGGAATCCGGCCTGGGTGACCTGTCCCAGCAGGCTGACGTGGTCAACGAGCCATTCGAGATGACGTGCAGTCTCCTCATGAAAAGACTGCAGGTCACCTGGCATGGCCCGTTGACGCAACGCCACACCAGTCAGGACAGGCTCAACCTGGACCCGGATAGCCATGTCCGCAGGCAGAGGAAGGCCAGTTGTCGTTTGCTCATCCCCTGCCTGAAAACGGGTCTGGACGTAGGCATCCCTGCTGGTGCAAGATAATGCAGGGACAGGATCAGGGACCGGATTGCACACAGGCACCTCCGCGGCAGCCTGTGCTGCCTCCTGTCCCTGGTCCTGCACTGCACCACTAGCACCAGTGGGATCCCCACCTCCAGACCCCGTCTCTGTTGCTTGCACGGCCTCCTCCTCCACCAAACCCCCCAACAAACTGGATGACTCCGTGCCATCTTCCCCCGTTGGGCCCTGTGGGGTCCCAGCTGCCCCTTCTGCTTCCGACGAGTCCAACTCCAACCTCCGCCTCTTGGACCTCCCCCCGGCAGCTGCGGCCTGGGATGCGGCACCGGACTCCTCAGTCCCCGACGAGATGACAACATGGGAGGGGAGCCGGGCCTTGCGTCTCCGGCTGGCGGTGGGATCCCCGCCGCTGTGCTCCACAGCACCTTCTCCGCCCTCTTCATCAGTTGACGCTGCAGACAGGGAGAAATAAAACACAGGCATCAGGGCACTGTACAATGGACACATACACACATGACAGTTGTACATGAGTGGCATTGGCAAACCTCAGACATGCCATCACAATCCCCAACACACATGTCATTTCAACTCGCACACATGAGCCATACCACAGCCATATCGCAACTGCCAGCACCATCCATACCCATACAACAGCATGAGCAGGCAAAGCTGAGTCAGACATCACATGCAACACAGGAAGTGCACTACACATGTACACACACCACCACGCTTGCATGCATGTGTACACCTCTGCCAAGTGTCGCAGTGTACAGATGGGCATCCATGTCACATCTGCCAATCAGGCTTCCACATCCCACTGTCACATGCATCCATGTTGCATCACTGTTGCACCCTTGTCAAATACACACAAATGCACATGTACACAGTGCTGATACATGCAGCTGAAAACAACATACATGCGTGACATCACGGACATGTCTACTTACATACACATTCATCCAAACATGTGTGCCCACACAACTGCATCTGGCATGCAAGCCTACACACACACAAGCACCATCCATGTCTTACACATTACAGCCCTCGCATGTGTTAGCCCCACGGCTCTGTACACCCCCACCCATACTCGACCCCATACAAACAGATGTGCAACCTGCACACTACTGAAACATCACCACACGCACAGCTTTCAATCATGATGCATGTACACTTACCGCTCGACTCCAGATGGGTCTGCCTCTCAAGGACCTGGACGTGGAGCGCTGGGGATATGCGTTCCAGGACCCTCATCTGAACTTTTGACAAGTGGCCCCGGCGCCCCTTGGCATCCGCTGCCTTCAAGAGGCGCCGGGCCTTGTTCAGGGTCCTGGACCTGAAGTCCTCCCAGCGCTTCTTGACATGTTGGAAGTCGCGGACTGCCACCCCCTCCGCGTTGATGGCAGTCATGATGTCAGTCCAGATCTGAGTCCGTCCTTCCTTGTCGGCGCGGGAACTTCCGAAGAGGGCATCATACTGCCCCAGGACTTGCTCCACCAAGACACCAACTTCGGTGGCACTGAGGCTGGTGCACCTCTGCCTCTCTGGCCGGGGGTTGTCAGTGGTGCCAGATGTTGCAGTGCCCGACATGACAACCCCAGAGGCAGGAGTGGGTGGGCAACTGGGTCCTGGGGCTGGGCTGTGGAGCGATGGAATCCCAGTCGGGAGTCTTCGGTTCCAGCAGGGGTGGTCACAGCAACAGCACCCCTGGCTGATGTGCAGGCAGCAAATGGCAGGGCACGTGGGCAGCAGGCAGTCAGGCAGCAGCAGATGGCAGGTGGGAGCGTGCTCTGGGCTCTGGGGGGCAGTAGTTCGGCCTTCTGGGCAGGAGCGTGGTCTTCCGTGTGCTTACCCGTGGCCAGCTTGATACGGAGTGATTTGGCACGTGAAAATTCAGCATGTCAGCGTGTGAATCGAGGAAAGGCCCTCAGCGCGTTAGCACGCATACGCGATTCCATTGGACCAAAGGCTCTTAGCGCGTATGCGTGTCTGTGACGTATCGCGCACGGGCGTTGCTTTTTGTGGGGTGCGGTGCGTGTGTCTTGCAGGCGTTGGGGTTCACACACTATTACTTCACAGCGGGTGGGTGGTGGCTACGCGTTCTTCTACACGCAAGGCAGACGGTGAGTGGTACCCTGCTCCCCCAGGCCCGATCGCGTGTAAAACCACCCGCGAGCCCCTGAAATACACGTACCCCGCTCCCCCAGGCCCGATCGCGTGTAAAAACACCTGCGACCCCCTGAAATACACGTACCCCGCTCCCCCAGGCCCGATCGCGTGTGAAACCACCCGCAAGCCCCAGAAATACATGTACCCTGCTCCCCCAGGCCTGATTGCTTGTAAAACCACCCGCGAGCCCCTGAAATACACGCGCCCAGGCCAATCGCGTGTGAAACTTCTCGCGCACCTCTGAAATACATGCGCCCAGGCCAATCACGTGTGTAACTTCTCGCGCACCCTTGAAATACACGCGCCCAGGCCAATCGCGTGTGGAACTTCTCGCGCACCTCTGAAATACACGCGCCCATGACAATCGCGTGTGGAACTTCTCGCGCACCTCTGAAATACATGCGCCCAGACCAATCGCGTGTGGAACTTCTCGCGCACCCCTGAAATACATGCGCCCAGGCCAATCGCGTGTGGAACTTCTCGCGCACCCCTGATATACACGCGCCCAGGCCAATCGCGTGTGAAACTTCTCGCGCACCTCTGGAATACACGCACACGCTCCCCCAGGCCCGATCGCGTGTGAAACTTCTCGCGCACCTCTGAAATACACGCACACGCTCCCCCAGGCCCGATCGCGTGTGAAACCACCCGTGAGCCCCTGAAATAGACGTGCCCCGCTCCCCCAGGCCCGATCGCGTGTAAAAACACCTGTGAGCCCCTGAAATACACGCACACGCTCCCCCAGGCCCGATCGCGTGTGAAACTTCTCGTGCACCTCTGAGATACACGCACACGCTCCCCCAGGCCCGATCGCGTGTGGGCCTTCTCGCGCGTGTAGAACTTTGGCGCACATTTTTTTCCTGTGCAGGGACGCTACCGCCTGCTTTCGTGTGGCGGACATGTATGGGCCTGTGCGCGTCTTTGGCCGTGCGCTGTTTTTCCCTATTCGATTCCATGAATACGTGTTGAAGGCGAGCGTGTGGGCGTTCTGCCACTTGCCTCCTGTACTTCCCCCGTGACGCCCACATTTTCACGAGTTGTTCCGCATTCTGCGTGTGACGCCCCGTGTTACGCCTACTTTTGTTATGTGCGCCGCGCTATGTGCGAATTCGCTGTCGCCTTATCGCACGGCGTTCGATGACCTGTGCGCCACCGTGCACCAGCGGGCGCCGCGCACTTTTTCAGCGCACATCCCACATTTTGCGCGTGCACGGACTTCAATGAATTGATGTGCGATGTTTTCTGTGCGATAATCGCACTTGCACTGCGGCCTGTAAGTGCAGCATGGCAATAAAGTGGTGGTGAAAGTATCTTGATACATTTACAGCGTCAGGAGAGCACAGTTCTCCTGGTGTTTTTATGTCTGTTCCTTCTTTTTTTTGGTTTGCTATGCATAGGAAGTCGTGCAAGTCATCCCATGCATATTCTGCACAACTTAAAGTACCAAACCATGTGGGTGGGCCGAGGTTCCTTAGCATACACCGTACATCAGCATGATGTCGGAACTAGTATTCTTTTGTACCACGCATGTATGCCAAGAGATTTGTGATACTTGACTGCAAAACCTCATCTTCGTTTTTTATCTTTTGAAGTAGTTGGATAGCAGACATGTTTAAAATATTGGAGCCTGTTTTCAATGTGTGGGCAACTCCGTAACATAGAGTTGCTAGTTCACTTTCGAGCAGGAGGTGGAATATGTATTCAACATTTTGTCTGAATCTGGGCTCTTCAGAAAACATTTGTAAAGAGCGATATTCTGATGCTGTTATTTGTGTCGATATTTCATCATATCATCCCCCTTTTCCTGTAGGAAAGAGTAGAGGAAAGGCACATGCTTCTAGACTTTTCTCCCATATAGTGATTGGAGATCCTTTGGCTTGATGCATTTGATATGTTTTTAATGCATCGTCTATGGTGTCTTTGGAGTGTAGTGGGTGAATTGTGTACTGGTCTAAAATATTGGATGCACTAATAGGATCTACAAGTTCTAATTGGACAGTTGCTGATGAATCCTGAATTATTTGGGTGGTTTCCCTTAAGTTCTGCTAAATGTTTGTATCTTTGTAGTACTCATTATTTTCTTTTAGATATTGTAGGGCTTTTCTAACTTTGTTTAACTCTACTAGCTGTTGCCAATTTGTTTTGTCTTTCGTTGGTACACCATTAACTAGGCTAATCAAAGATTGATCTATTCACTCCTAGAGTTTCTACATATTCGTTAAGATGTAATGGCAAATATACAACTTTTTCCACAAATTCAGAAAGAGGCAATTTGGCTGTTTTGGGTTGAAGGCGTATTATAGCTTGAAATGGGTGTACTCTTTGGATTATAATGCTCTCATACAAATTAAGCTGTTGGAGAGGTTTTGAAAGTGGGAATATTTCCAAGTTATTATTGACAGCATGTGAAGGCATTTGGTTATTTTCAAGCTTTGTATTGCAGTATGTGCAAAGTATTGAGGGGTCACTTATTTTGTATTTATTTTCTGTTATAAGATATAGCACTAATTGGAACCGTTCGGATTCCTCATTGTCTTCTATTTTGTGTCTCATATCTACACTTTGTGTGCTCTTTTTAGAAAAAGTTCTGCGACAACACACACATACTTGGTTTGGTACTTCAACAGATCTGCTTTTAAACTTTGCGATTTCTTTTTTGTATGTGTTTATTAGAAGATTGGCATTTGTACATTTTTTGCCAATGTTCTGTAAAGTTACTACATTTTCTAAGTCATCGTCACTTCCAAAATATTTACTTTGGATGTGTTCTATTTGTTGAAGGAGTTGTTTTGCTGTCCCATGTACGAGAATGTTATCAAAATGTTGCAGTTGTAAGGCAAGGCTTTTTGCATACTACGGTCTCTGCAAAGGATTCTTTATAGTGGACTGGTGTGCTGATAACATTTTGATGTGGTGGAAGGTGCTTTTGCAAGGAGGTCCCAAAAAGCAGGCTAATGAATGTCCTCAAAGTCTGGTTTGTAAACTTTTTATTCTAATTTTGTCTTTTACTTTCACATAGTGATTGAGGAATTGTCATAACGATTTGAAGGATTGTTGCTGTATGTTACACATTGAGCTGCATGGCCATTTGTAGACTGGACAGATTGGTTGGGTGGAAGGAACAGTTGATTGCAAGTTTGTTGGAGATGTTTTTTCAATAAGGGATTCTTGTGCCACAATGTTATTTTCTAGGATTTCATACCCTTGGCCATTACTATGTATGGCAATTGTGTTTTTCTCTTCTTGTTTATAAGCCTCTTCATTGAAATATGGTTCTGTGCTACTTGTGTGAAATCCATTCACCTTCACAGATGTTCACAAAAGTATCTATGTTGACATTGCGCATGTTTAGAAGTACTTTTTGTAATTTACTGATTAATTTTGTTAGTTTCATTCTGGTTAAAATTAATATAAACAATGTTTCTTTTTAGCAAAATTGTGCTATCAATGAGAGTTTCCAGGATTAGTCTTCTATGGCAATTTTTAAGGGTCGAGCATGACTTTTTCAGCTATTAGCATAAGATTGTCAAGTACTAAACGGTGAAAATCTTTCTGTAAAATACATTTTTTGGGAAGCTTAACTATGGCTACGTTAACATTGGTAGATATAGTGGTAGAGACATTAGGAATGTTATTCTTCTTTATACATTTTTTTAATTTTTTGGAAGAGGGGCCCTAGTTTATTTTAGTGGTAGCTGGTTCAGTTTTGTAGATTGGCTGTATAAGCAGTTTTGTTTGAATATTTGCTATAAATTCTGCTAGAGGTGGATGAGTATTTGGCATGCTTTTATTTTATCTGCTCTATTTTCTCTTTGTTTCTACGGAGTTGCTTTTTAGTAGGCAATCTGTTCTGTCTGTTGGAGAAAAAAGGAAATTGTGGGTTTGAGAGTTGTGGAATATATTTGGTATATTGTGAATGAGTGTGTGAATATGAGGGCAGACATAAATAGAGGGCCGTGTGATTGTGTAATGGGTTGCTAGTTGTGGTTGGGAAGGTTGTAAGAGTAGCTGTGTGTGTAGATGTGTGAAGGGCTTGGGTTAGTGCGTAAGAGAGTGCTACTGTGAATGAATAAGTCAGGACATTACAATGTTTGTTTTCAGGATAATAGTGGGTGTTATGATAATGGTGTTCAGATGAGAATACAAAGAGTGTACACGTTGACGTGTAATGAATAAGAGTGAAATAAATGTTGTTGGTTTGAAAGGAATTTTGTAGGGTACTATGCGACTACACTGTTCTGTATGAGTAACAGAAAGAATACTGCTACACTAGTACACGTACTTTGAAGGATGTGAAGAGTAGTTTTCTTCAGGTTGTTTTCTTCCAGGAGGTTGTTCTTCACTGCAATTGCTAAAAAAGAAAATTAGTGGGTATGTATGGTAATGGTGAAGTAATTTTAGTACAAGAAGGCATTATTTATGAACGTAGGAGGAGTTGTTGGGAAGAAGAGTTAATAACATTGGGCCTCATTACGAATGTGGTGGTAACCCTATTGTTGCTGCAGACGGGATGCCACCAGATTCCTAATAATTTTTTGCCAGCTAGCTTCCCGGTAACACTAGGACAATACAGGTCTTCTTGGTCTCGAAAGTCAGGTGCCGGGAAATGTTAGTCCCTATTCCTTTGGAGTTGCATAGGACTCTACGGGAATGGGGACACGGGAGCACTGGCAGCGTTGCTAATGGGTCTGGTGGTCCCGTGATAACTATGCCTAACGGGGCCGTAGCAAGAAAGTGTGAAATGTTTATATAATTAAAAATAGAAAATGCTGAGCACTTAAAAAGATGTCTTTACATGAAAGTAAAAAATGGTTTTGTGGCTTCATAGCAGCACTGTGCGTAACTTTTTTATTGAAAAAAGAAGTGGAGATGGAAAATATTTGTAGAACACTTTTAAGTGGCACTTGTGTGAAGGTTTGTTATGTTGTGAGTACATGCATACTTGCGAATGGGATGCATTGTAATGTGTAGTTGCTTATTAAATTATGGTTATTTTGTTTGTATTGAGGGAGTTGCGGTTGCACTATTTGCATTAGAAGAGGTGGACTGAAAGTCCCAGAATGCAGAGAAAAATCGAAGAGGCAAAAAGCACATAGAGTTTAGAAAGGGGAATGTTAGCAAGTATGCATGTGTTGGAAAGTTAATGAAATTGCACACACTGAGTGTTATTGCAAAATGTTGGAGAAATCGTTTCCATTTTCTTTCATTTATTTATCAAAAATGACACACAGCACTGTTGTAAATGTATACATGCATTTATTTGTTTTACTGGAAATGGTGCTGAAATAAATATTTGTACACACATTGCATTTCGCCATTTTTTATTCCATGTATATGCCATGCTTTTGTAACCTACATGCAGTTTTCATTTTGAGTATGCATTGTGGGAGTTTTAGTGTAACTTTGTTGGTGAGAGAAGTGGTGTTAAAAGTGACAGAATGAATGAAAAAATAACACTTGGTAGATCATGATGGGTCATATTGGCAAGGATGCATGTGCTGGTAATATATTGAACTTTGACACAGGATCTGGCACTTAAACATGCTGTAGAAATGTTTTAAATGTGGTTTTCTTTTCTTTCACAAAAAAAGACACATGGTGTGCTGCTGAATTAATAAATATATGTTTTGAAACTGTTATTAAAATGATCATTAAAAGAAATCGTTGTAACCACACAGCATTGTAAGTAACTGCCACTTGATGTGAGGAGGTGGGACAAACAAGAGTATGATTGAGTAGGTTAATTCAGGGTAAGAGGTAGGAACCTTGCTTATATGCATTTGTGAAAGAGTTGAAATTTAATTTTAAAAATGTATGCATACCTGTACTTTGTGTTGATAGATGCAGATGTGGTTGAATCTGCAAATTGAAATCTTGGAGATTTTTACAGTAGTTTTTGATGCAGGAGACATGTACTCTTAGTGTTCAACAGTACATCTGAAGTGTTGAACTGAGATGACAGAGTTAGATGTAGAGTTTTTGGATGTGATTGGTGGATCGGTGTGTGACTGCTTGCAAGTAGCCAATGTGGGAGTGCTAGAAAGATTAAAGTGAAAAAGCAAGAAGGGCTGCTCTGTGTTACGGGGTCCGTGCACTGCACAGTAGTTCGCGGACAAAGCATGCCACATCTGGGTGTTTTAAGGATGGAAAGGGGACTGTGGTGATTAACCAATGAGGTCTTCTGATTGTGCTTTATAGGAAGAGAGAGTAACAGTTCTTTTCATTGCTGTGTGTAGGGAAGATGGCTGTGGTTGTTCAGATGAGAAGGCTTACTGTGTGGATGGTGGGAGATTCCTAGATGGTGAATCTGAAAAGGTACCCAGAAATGTGTGGCATTTCTGCTAACCTTGGATTGGAGGGAGTGGAGGCTTTTGGTATGGTGTGCCTGGCAAAACTCAGAGACTTTATTTGCACATTGCACAAATATATCTCATTTCCAATGTCCAGATAACATTGTGGTACATTGTGGAGGACATAGTTTGGGGCACATCAGCGCAATAACTTTGCAGATTGCATTGAAAGATATGCTGAAGGCACTGATTGAACTGTCTCCATGTGGAAAGTTAATCTTTTCACACATACCTCCTTTGTCACTATGGCGATGCACGAATGTGTTTTGTCCTCAATAAGACGCAGGAAGTCGCCATGTGAACAAAAGGGTATGTTAATTTTTGCATGGTGTTGGGATGACATCCTTCCCAAATGAGAACATTCTGCTGGATGGTGGACGTACTTAGTTTAGTGATGGCATGATATTTACTGGCTGTGGCAACACAATCTTTCTTTTCAAAATGCACTCAGAATGTTCTTGTGAAGATGATGTAGAGTGCATGTGAGTAGTTGTAGGAAAAGAAATAGGAAAAGCCCAAAAAGAAAATCAAAACAGAAAAAAAAGAAAAAGGTTATTTTCAGAGCCACCACCTAAAGAGTAAATAACTTACATTGTATTTAATTTCTCTCCCCGCCCCCTTCATTTGGACGATCTGTCTGTGGACACTGCGGTACTCTGTGGAAAGCATGTGCCACATCTGGGTCTTTTGAGGATGCCAGGAATAGAAATGGAACTGTGCAACCCAGGGAATTAGCCAATAAGGTTTCCTGGGTGTGGTATGCAAGGAGAGAGTTTGGCAGAGGTTGTGTTTGCTGAGAGGAGTACAGATGGCCATGTCTTTCAAGAGGCCGAGTGTGTGGATTTTGAGGGACTCGTGGATCTGTTGGTTGAAGGTGTATGAATTGCAGCGTGGAGAGGCTGAAAGTCTTGGATTTCATGATGTTCATTTAAAATGGTATCGAGTGCACGGCATGAAGTGGGTGGACTTGCTCCCTTTTTGTGTCAATTTGGTCACACTGCAACATCCAGACATTATAATTGTCCATTGTGGAGGGAAGAGTTTAGGGAATGTCACTGGAATTTCACTGCAGTTTTCAATGAAGGAGACATTTGGCAAATTGAAGGAAATGTTCCCGAATACTAGACTGATTTTTTCTTGCATTGCCCAGAGACAGATGTGAATGCGCTCGAGTTAATTTGATCCACAAATAGAGAAAGCAAGGCGCAATGCCAACAAGGCTGTGTGTGCATTTTTGTGAGATGTTGGCATGATGTCTTTTCATAATGGAAATATTATATTTTACATTGCCAATATTTTCTGCAGAGATTAGTACATCTTACTGATGCCAGTAATTAGCTTTTTCTGCAAAACATTCAACATGCTTAAAAGCACTTTTTTTGTAAATATAGAAAGCATTTTCAAGTAGGTGAAAAAAAGTGCATGGAAGCATGGCGAAAATAAAATGCCTACTGTTTTGCAAGTTGAAAGAAAAAGTTTAGAATGTTGCTTACTTTACTTTAAAACTTGAAAACAATGTTTAAATACAAATAAAAGGTTCTTCTCGGAGCCAGCACTTTCCCCACGCAAAAGCGCTAAATGTTTTTGATGCCACCCCTACCTACATTTTCAGATGTCTGCGGACCACCGTGATGGCCGTGGACTCCCCAGGCTGCCTAGGGGCCTTTAACTTTTTTTTGGTACTTTTTCAACTGTGAAAGGTGGCTCTGAAAAGAACCTTCTTTTGTGTTTTATATTTTTTGATCATTTTTTCGCAGGTGAGATAATGGGGTGGGGGAAGGGACACCAAGCACAGGTACAAAGGGGCTGGTGGAGAGATGAAGATGTTGGGTGGGCCTTAATCAGGTAGGGGACAGTGTTTCTCATGCTCATTGCTCGCAGCCTCGAACGCACTCCCAAAACTGCTCCCCCTACACAGCTGTGTGTCACAGTACATTCACAACACTGTAACCCTCGAAAGATAAGGGTCGACTGTATTGGCCTGCGAGGCTTCCGAGGCTTCCGCAGGGATCCTCTGCCCCAGAGAAGTGTCACTTGTGGTGGCAGGAGCGGATGATGAGGGTGAGGTAGTGACCGTCAACCACCTCGTCTCTTCGAAAGGTATGACCTTTTGAACTACTGCTTTGTGATTGGACCTGAGGTGGCGCCACATGGAAGTGGTCCCGTAGCTCTACAGACCTGGTTTTCCATGACTGAGTACAACCATGCCCTCAGTGCATCGAACCTTGACTGCCCGATCCTTAAATACACCTCCAACAGTGATGAAAAGCTGCCACACCCATGATTCATGTCGGGAGCTGGAGAGAGGGACTTCCAGTACCTAATCCTCATCTTCCTCTTGATCCACTTCTGTATCACCATGCCTGTTCCCCTCTCCAGGCCCTCCAGATTGTGGTGGGGCAGCTGCAGTGGCCATGAAAGCCATATCTCCAACAAGCACACAAGCACAGATAATAGCAAAACCAGCAGCAGGGGGTCTCTCCTGGGCAGCCAGATTCACAATGAGGAGCAGTAGTGTGTGGGTCCTTTTAGAGGGGCTGTCCGCAGACAGCGCAACTGTCTGTGGACATAGGGCTTAAAAATTTATAAAAAGTTGCCAGATCAACTACGACCCGTTCTAGGAACTCTGCAAGGGTGTAGTTTCAGCTTCAAATACCCTAGATTGGGCAAACATACAGTTTTAAACTTTCCAGAGGCACGGACACTGTCCACGGATACTCCCGCAGCGCGGCTCTGGTCACATGATGACGTCCCCGGACTGCCGCGGACACAATTGGCGTTCTGCGGACACCTATTGCCCAGGAGACGGTGCACAGATGCATGCTAGTGTCCGTAGGGCAGGGCTGGAGTCCCCAAACAAATTAAAAGTGTGACACAATCGAGCGGACATGTCCGGACAGGCGCGATGTCCGGGGGCACCTCCATTTTAGTTACAGACAGCCAAGACAGTCGCGCAGTCCGCAGACTTCGAAATTGGGCTTTTTAAAAAAGAAAACGCAGCAACAGTACACACAGACATATTTATTAAAACAAAAACATACAATCAATTACAAAAGAGATGGGGAATCAAAATGGGAAACATATGTGGAGGATTGGGGTTTTCTGTGCACTTTACATGAGGGGAGGAAGGGATTGAGGTTTTATCGTAGCGTCATTCATTTAGGGGATTTGATGGAGATGATTGGTTGGGACATGGTGAATGGGCACAGGTACAAGTCCGGCTGTGATATTGTATATTTTCCTTCGAATTAATTTTAACAAATTTCATCAGCTGTATAAAATGATTATTTAGTTCATCAATTTTTTCAGATAAGTGGATCAGTTCATTTTGTGCATTTGCAGTTAGGGGCTGTCTGTGACCATCTTCAGGTTCATTTAATTGTAATTTGAGCCCACTTTGCTCATTCACACTATGTACTGTTAAAAAGAAAAATATGTTTTAGTGACATCTCTACAAAAAACATCACTTTTTCTGCTTTAAAAAATGTATATTGTTTCATGTACATGCCTTTGCCCGTTGCAGGTTACAACCATGTAAGGTAACCTCTGTGCTTTTGTGCAGTGTGAATGCTGTCCGGAGTTTGCGGGCATTCGCGCAGTCCGCAGACCCTGAATCTATTTCTATGTCCCAGAGAGGGGTGAGGGGGGTCATTATGATGTAAGAAACATGTAGAAAAATTAAGGGTATTCTGGTAAAAACCCATGAAATTCAGTGAAAAAACCTTGTTAAAGGGACATTATGGTTACGTTGCACTAATAAAAACCTATCAAATTCAGTAAAACACTTTGATAAAGGGACGTTATGGTTAAATTGCACTGAAAAACCATATATATTCAGTGGAAAAACTTTGCTAAAGGGATGTTATTGTTAGTCAAATCTAAAACCCCCAGAAATTCGCCAGTTATGGTAAGGTAAGCAACCATAACTTACGCCACCACTGTGGACTGCTAAGACTACTACCCAGGACATCAAAGATGACATCACAATTTTCAAGTCTTTACTAGGACTTCTGTTTATAATGTTGGTAACAAGGTATCATGGGTGATTTTGAGATCTGTGCAAAACTACTTAATGTATGAATTAGTGTACTTATGTAAAGAAAACATTATATTACAGTGTTGTTCTTAAAACAGGAAGGAAATCATACATACACATAAAAAATGGGTGCAGCATACACTGTGGAAGTAGAATATTTTTATTCTGGTAATTTTGCTTTGTAAAATAATGAAAGATATCCTTGCAGAGTTTTCAGTAATGTTAAGCATGGAATACATAGGTAATAAATCAAGACTTACTACATATGTGTATTAGTACAAACAATACATATAAAGACCCACAATGCATACACATTAAAGGCACATACCAGCAAACTACAGTATAGAAGACAGAAACAACATCAAGACAACAATAACATTATAGTTCATCATCAAGTACTCAAATTAATTGTGTGTGTACAGCCTGCTTGTTGGCCCATATCTGTGCACCATGAGCTGGCTGACACCAAACCCTAAGGAAAATACTTCTACAATATACAAGAAGGTTAACGTCTACTACATATATAGCAAAGTTTCCATTTAAAGATTCTTACAGTCAGTGAAGAAAACCGGTTGGTTATCATATGTCAGTGAACAAAACCAAGTGGCCCATGTTGCTGAGGTCATCAGTGATGTCATCAATGAAAATTGTGATGTCATCTTTGATGTCCTGGGTGTTAGTCTTAGCAGTCCACTTTGGTGGTGCGAGTTATGATTGCTTACATTACCATAACTGTCAAATTTCTCGGGTTTTTCAGTTTTACTTGCAACAATAACATCCCTTTAACAAAGTTTTTCCACTGAATTTGTTATGTTTTTATTAGTGCAACATGAGCATAACGTGCCTTTAACAATGTTTTTCACTGATATATATATATATGCAGACAAAAAGGTGCCAGGCTGTTTCAACTCAGGTGGAAGGTTCGAACAGCATTTTGCGCCAAATAATGACCCGTGCACACGTGGGGTATGGTTACAAAACACAACAAAAAGCTGGACGTTTATTCAAGCATTAAAATCAGCAGTCCCAGAATGGTAGGACTGTTATTTGAGATCATGGAAAGTACAAAGTACTACCCAAAGGTGGCAAAATAGATCTCCACACGTTCCACCCGTGACTCGGGCTGCCTCAGGCTGCCTCAGGCTGTCATACAGTGTTTGTTTTAATTTGCTTAATTAAATAAAGTTGTGGACATTTTGACTTCCCGTTCATTTCAAGGTCATATGATACTAGTGTATTGATGAACTAACAAGGGTCTTTGAAGTCGGCCATTTTAGACTAGTGTCTAAACCTATAGGACTATACATAAAGCCAAATGGTAAATAATCAAATCGTCCAACTAGTGTTGGAAATAACGTTCAAGCAACCTTGAACAACCATGAATGCAAACAGCACACACACACACACGGCTTCACTAACTTGAGGACTCAAGTTTAGGGGCTTTATTATCAATGTCAAAGGCTTGAATGTTTAAAGACTGTTGAAATAGGAAGGGAATACAAAAAGGGCCCTAGTCTTACCCTCGTCCTTCCCGTAGTCTCCCACTACCATAGCCCAATCTCCCGCCCTCCCCAACAGGAGGTGATGAAAACATGAGACAAGTATACCATACTTTTCGGTTTGAACCTAGTCCTTAAATGAGCACCTAAAGGTAGTAGCCTTTTCTACCGTTGTCCCTCTGGGACTTCCAAAGGGCTCCCTACTCTGATATTTCCCAAAGGTGGGTTTCAATGATATCAGGATGGTATTCCCACAGTCTTGCACTCCCTCTCTTTCTCCTCTCCATGATCTCTCTCCTGTTCTCTATTATATGATTCATTTCTCATCCACCCCTCCCCTCCCCTCTCTCTCTCTCTCTCTCTCTCTCTCTCTCTCTCTCTCTCTCTCTCTCTCTCTCTCTCTCTCTGTCTCTCACTGTCTCATTACTTTCTCTCTCTCTCTGTTCCCCAACAGATGTTCCTAGGTCCTCTACCTTCTTCTCCACTCTATCTCACCTCTCTCCCTGCATGTTCTCTTCTCTTCCTATCTTGCTACTCCCTCCTTGCCCTCTTTTTCGCCCTCCTTCTTTAAATCTTCTCACACTCTCTCCAGCCACCACTTCCTTTTCCTGCTACTTGTTTTCCAGCCTCCCCCACTATACCTACTTCCTCTCTCCTATTATCTTACTCTCTTTCTCTCACACTCTTTCACTCTCCCACTTTCATCTTCCACTTACTACACTCACCCATTCCTACACTCACACTTCCCTCTGTACAACTCCCTTCATGCTTCACAACCCTTGGCAAATACACCACAATCACCACTCTCTCTCACTCACACACTACCTTAACTGTACTTTCATCGAACACTTCCACAATCTTCTTAGCACATCGATTCACCTTCCGCTCTCGGCTGCCTGTTCACTTGAAATACCACCTCTCCTTCCGACCTCACCCGAAAACCCCTCATTCTTTTATCTGAGTGCAGGGCTTTCATAACCCACCCTGT
The DNA here is from genome assembly GCF_040938575.1 of Ambystoma mexicanum. NCBI lineage: Eukaryota > Metazoa > Chordata > Amphibia > Caudata > Ambystomatidae > Ambystoma > Ambystoma mexicanum. The sequence continues at coordinate 281,448,222 of NC_090936.1, forward strand.
TTTGATAGTGATGTCCTCCCCCTTCACATTGGCCTCTAATATCACCTGCTTTCTTTGGCCAATCTTCTCTTGTTCATACCCCTGCGGCTTTGCTTTTACAGCAAAAGATTTCAAAGATTGTGATGGCTTTGCCACCTTCCCATTCAACAGTGTTTTCTCCAGTTTCGTGGCTCAGTGCTGCCAGGGTTCACACAGTGCCCCCTCTTTCTATGTCTGGTGAAGGCTGCCTCTTTGCGGGTGTTATGCCACTTGTCATTCAAGTGAGACTTTCGGCTGTCGTCTGTCTTCTCCCATTCAGCTCGATCTGTTGTTGGCGTTGTGGTTTCAGGTTTTGTAGTTCTGAAAGGAAGGCCAGAAAAAAGGGCAGGTAGGCCTGGTGGAAACGACAGTGGTACTAATAGCTATGCAACACAATGCACACTTCGGGGCAGGGGGAACTAGGCCTTCCCAACTCCCTCCCCCTACATCTGGGTCGGATTTGCTCTGGCATATGCCTTGTTAGGATCCATACTCCAGGTTTTGAGGGTTACTGTGAGGTCTCTGGGAAGGCCGGAAAGGGTGCACTGGGAAGACACAGCAGCAGCGCGGCATTAACACAACCGGACACCATGTAGGTCATACGTAATATGCCTTTAATCGCATGCGATGCACGCACCACTTCCCCTTGGTCACCTGACCAGGCTCACGCATTAGCGCATCCCAACATGGTGACGTTGTGCTATGCTACATCTCCCCCCATAATAAATGCAGTCCTACCCCATTTCCTCAATCCATCGTTGAGGTCTCCTGAATGTGCAGCCGGGTCTAACTTGCTGGGGCGACTTGACACTCTCGTTTGGATGTTCCACGAAGCTGCTGTACTTCTCTCTTTCTGGTTCATCAACATCCGCCCGAGTATCCTGATCCTCCTCATATCTCTTCTTCTTCATCTTTGCTCCATTGTTCATATTTATTCGACTTGCGTCCTCTCCTTCTTTTCTGAAGAAAGAATAGTTTCTTGTTACGATCCATCTGCCTCTTTCTGCCATGACCATGGATCCCTTGATGTGGGAGACTTGATGGGCCTTGGTCGAAAGGTGGCATGTCCTTGTGGACTTGTGTCTGTCGTACCAGCACATGTTCCCCTACTGCTAGCTCTATTGCTCGTGCTCTTCTTCTTTTGTCTGCATGTTCTTTAATTTTGTCTTTTGCTCAATTGTCCTTTTCCCTTGCATCTGCCATTGCTTTGCTCTCTTCCACTTCCTGGCCCTCTTGAGGAACTCTGGACCTGACGGGACATCCAAATATGAGTTCTGCAGAACATTTCCCTGTGGAGTCATGCAGTGTGTTGCGGTAATCCCTTAGGAGTTGGCAGAGAGCCTGTTCAATAAGCATGCTTGTGATTGTTGCGATGCGGACGGCCCTCTTGATGTTGGCCATGAAGCATTCCACTACTCCATTTTACTGGGGCCAGAGGGGTGTGACTTTCTAGTGTTGGAAGTCAAGGTAGTTTTCAAAATCTCAGAAATCTCTACTGGTGAACGGTGGGCCATTGACTGATTTGATTACCTTTGGTACTCTGAACACCGAGAATGTGCGGTCTAGTGCTGCTATCAGTGCTGTGACAGCTGCTGAGGCCACAATTTCTACCTCCGGGTAGAGTGAATGTTTGTCTAGGACTACAAGCACGTACTCCCCTGATACGAGAGGCCCAAAAAAGTCTATTGCCACTTCCTCCCATATTCCCTGTGAGAGCCCTGACAAAAGGTTCAGAGAATACTGTGCTTTGTAGGCTCAGGTAGATATGGCAGGATTTCAGTGTTTTTTCTATCAGCTTGTCCATTTCTGTGAACCACACCTTAGCTTGTAGCATGCGTTTTGTGGAAACAATTCCGTGATGACCTTCATGTGCTATGTCTATGATTTGTTGGTGGAGTGCTACTGGCATGAATATTCTGTCCCCTTTTAGTAAGAGGGATGACAGTGATATGGATAGTTCATCTTTTGACTTCGCAAGTGTTTTGAATAGATGATCATTCATTGCTTGATTTCCCTGAATCCCCTCTCCTGCCGACCTCCATCTTCCATTCCTAATGCAGGGCGCTACCAGGGCGAGTGGGGCATCCTCGACCGTGTGTTTTGTGATGTCCGTCTGGGGGATGGCAGGTGGAATCGCCTGGTGAATTATGTAGTTTATGTATCCATCCACCCTGCTTCTTGAGGTTGTCCCTCCGGCGAGTGGATGTCCAGAAAAGAAGTCTTCTGGGTTTTCATCCTTTCCTGGTTTGTGGACTATGGTGAATTAGTATTCCTGGAGACGTAGTCCCCATCTTGTGATTCTCTGTGGCATTTGTGCCGTCAGTTTTCCATAGAGGACTTGGTGGTACGTGATTATCGTGAAGGGCTTACCATACAAGAACAGATGGAAATGTTCACCTGCCCACACGACCGCCAGGGCCTCCTTTTCGGCCTCTGAGTATCTCTGTCCTGTCTCGATGAGACTTCTGCTGGCATATGAAACTATTTTTCTCTGTGGGTGATCGGTCCCCAAATGTTGTGCTAAGATTGCCCCCAGCCCTATGGGACTGGCATCCACTGTGAGTTCTGTTAGTAGGTTGGGGTCAAAATAGGACATGCACACTGCGGTTGTATACAAATTGTTCGTTTTACAACTGCTCGAATTACAATTGACCGAATTGTGAAGGTCAATTGTAACATATATGTGGGAGGAAACCCCCCACAACCCCCCACCCAATGCCAAACCCCCCAAAAGCCCAATATATATATATATATATATATATATATATATATATATATATATATATATATATATATATATATATATATATATATATATATATGGTCAATTGTGAAAAGGTCAATTGTGACCCTTTAAATTCGGTCAATTGTTCATTCGAACAATTGTAAACGAACAGTTTGGGTAATGCCCACACTGCTGCAACCATGTCTCTCCTTATCGTGTCGAAGCTCTCTTGTTGTAATGGTCCCCACTCTAATTTGGCGTCTAGTTTCGTGAGTGCACATAAGGATGGCAGTGAAATTTGGGAGATATCTGGTGCAATAACTCGCCTGACCCAGGAAGGATCGTACTTGGGCCACATTTATAGGTCAGGGCGCTTCAGTCAGTGCTCTTATCTTGTCTGTGTTGGGTTAAATTCCCTTCTGCGAGAAAATGTGTCCAAAGAATTTAAGGGCACTTTTGGTAAAGTCGGACTTGTCTTTGTTCAGTGTGAGATTGGCATCATTTAGTGCTGTGCATACCTTCATCAGCGTGGCATTGTGAGTTTCCTGAGAGTGTCCAAATAGTAGAATATCATCACTATAGTTGATGCAATGCGGTATGTGATGAATGATCTGCCGAATTTCCTCTGGAAAGATTTTGGCCACTGATGAGATCCCAAAACATAGGCGTTTATATCGAAACAGCCCTAGGTGTGTAGTGAAGGTTGTTATGTAGCGCGACTCCTCACTGAGTTCGATTTGGTGGTATCCCTGGTGGAAAACACTGTTACTCCATTGAGAAGGTGCATCATATCTGTGATGCAGGGTGATTGGTGGAGTTCCCGCAGGATTGCTTGATTCAGGGCCCTCATGTCAGCGCATAGCCTGATTTGGTCATCCGTACTCTTCTTCTGCACTGGGACAACGGGCGAGACCAATGTTGTGGGCCGATAGGCGTGCTCTATGATGTCTCCTTCCATTAGTTATAGTGGATCCCTTTCAAGTTGTTGCTGAATGTTGAACGGGATCCCTCTAAAATGTTGTTGATGGGATTCACTGTTGGATCAATATGTAGTTTTATTTTGCATCCTTTAAGTTTCCCTATTCCCTTGAAGAGGCGTGGAAAGTTTGCCGCCACTTTGGCCGCCGGGGACATGTATTTTTCTGCCATTATTTGGTATAGAATGTGGATTAGTCCGATTTGGACCTCCGATTTGAAGCTTAGGATCAGCCGCTTGCTGCCTCTGTTGCCACAACATGCACTGTTAAGTGATCTTTCTTGTCTTTGTGGTGGCACGACGTTCTGAATGCACCCAGGCATGAAAGGGGTGCTTTGGCCCATATGCGTAGATGTCCACTGTGCCTTGCGCAGTCCTGGTTTGCACTTGAGTTTCAGGTATTCCGACTCGGGCATGGTGTTGATTGTGGCTCCGGAGTCTTTTAGGAATTTTAATTCCTGATTTTGCATGGTCAAGTCAGTGTGGGTCTGTGCTCTGATGCGGTTGGATTTCCCAGAGCGTATAGCTTTCCCTTTTTCCGTCTGTCCATGCTGCAATGTGATTCTGATTTGCTGGTGGAATGTGTTGACGTGTAGAATCTGTGTATCCTTCTTCGCCCCTTTTGCTGTCCTTCTGGGGACTGCAAGCATTTTCCTCTGTTATGGTAGGTTTTTTGTAACGTGCTTAATACCCAGAGGTTTCTAAGCGCGGACCAAGGGATCGAACCTGTGTTGCTTCGTGTCGTCTTGCTTCCAAGGCGAGCATGTTGCCTCTGAGCTAACCTCCCGCGCTACCCCCGGGCGTCCATGCTTGTGATATCTTCTCTCTGTTTCTTTCGTCCTGTCCTCCTTGTGGTACCTGGATGGGGTTCTTTGACGGTGTAGTCCTTGGTCCATCTAGGTGACCCTCATTGATTTTGGATTTCGGCACATCACTCGATAGTGATTCTCACCCCCACATGCTGAGCATATCTGACCAATGGCGGGGCATGATCCATCATGGGGAAGGTTGTGTCCGCATCGGAAACACTGACGTTTTTCCTGCTTGGTGCCATGTGGCATGAGAGTTTGTGACATCATCTTGTTTATACACTCCTCTTTGATGACTGGAGTTGTGATGTGTGTCTTGCTCAATGTGGATATCTGTAGGTCCAGAGCTGAAGAGTTTCTCCCCAACACAAGTATCTCCGCTAATGAATGTGGAACCTGCAGCAATTTCTTTTTCAGTATCAGTGATTCGCACCCTGCAATCACTTGCGACTTTTATGGCCTCTTCATTGTTATATAGGTGGAATTCACAGTGCTTTACTCTTCCTCTTAGGCAAGTGACGAATCTGTCCATGCTCTCGCCTTGGAGCTGTGTAGTGGTATGGAATATATGCCTTTCATAGTCAACATTTTGGTGAGTGGTAAAATGTTCCTTCAGTATTTTTTTTAACTCTTCATATTTGTACTCGACATCCTCAGGCAATTGAAAAATGATAGCTTGTACCTCTGGGCTGGCAGTGACGGTGAGCAGGCCAATGATACGCTTGTCCTCCTGTAGGCCCATCGCATCGAGGTAGGTGTGAAACTTATTCATCCACCTGGTCTACCATGAACCCAGGTTGATGGTGTCTACTGTATCAAAAGGCATTAGCGAGGGAACAGGGAACGCATCTCTCCCTTTCTGAGCCTTTGTGTGATCTGGCGCAGCCGGATCAAGTGCCTGTTCTGACATGATCCTTTGTTGTGTCCACCCTTTGCTGTTTTAGTGGGTTCTAGCAGCCCTCCTGTGATATTTCTTTATACTTTGGTTTGCTGCCCCCAAAGGTATCCTTCTTTTCTGTGCCCCATAGGCACTAGGGGGACATTTTATGGTGCTTTAGGCCTTGGCTGGGGTGATTTTGATGCACTCCCCTGTGGGCCCACAGGCCTTGCCGGTCGTTTCCTCCGTCCCGTTACTTTTCGCTCTCTCTCTGCATTAATTATCATGCAGCAGGTGCTCCGCTCCCTTTGAGCGGGTCGGGTCAGCAATCTCGTCGCCAGTGTCAGGTCTCTGGGAAGGCTGGGAGGGGCGTGCTGGGAAGACACATCAGCAGCGCGGCATTAAAACAACTGGACACCATGTAAGTCATAACTAATCCGCCTTTATTCATTTGCGGTGCGTGCACGATTGCCCTTGGTCAACTGACCTGAGTCATGAATCGGCACGTCCCAACATGGTTATGTCGCGCAATGCTACAGGTACCTGCCAACATTGACAGATAATTTTCTGGGTATGAGAACAGACGATGAATTTTGAGTAAAATGTCAAAATGTAATTTTATTCACGTTTTACTGCCATGGCACCGATGTTTTGCAGCCTCTGCAGCTTATTCATAGTGAAAAAAGTGTTTTCATGAACATAAAGATGACAGAATTTTTAAATGCTCTTTCTCTCTTTTTTACATTTCCTGTTTGTACCAGTGAATGAACATTGAGAAAAGACTAACAACCAAAAAATAAATATGTCACCCATAAACTACATTTGTAAATAAAATAAAAAATAAGAAATAAATGTGAATATAAAGTGACAAGTGCACAAACTAAGTGTAACTACTGATACATAAAGTGCCTGACATCGTGTCTGTTATGCAGAGAACCTCGCAGCTCATAAAGAAATGCTGTGCTTGAAGTATGCGGCAAATGTATATGATAGAAGTGCGATCTGAATGATACCTTAGTGGTATTACACAAAATACATAATATATTATGCAGCAAATGTCATAATAGATGCTAATTTAGAAATATGTTAATCAACCTTCAAATGACTAATTACCATATATAGAGAACACTTCTTGTCAATATTTTTATACTGTGCAAAATCTATATACATATAAAAGTGAAATTGTGTGGGTTTGTGGCTTTGCCTATGTTCCCTATACAATTCCACAACGTTTCACCGATCTGCACCACATTTTGCACTGTAACCTATTAGTACCCTCTGGAAATTACTGGCTACATGACATTTTGACACCCCACCCTATCCCCTGATTTCAGCAAACGTCTCTGGGTTTGCAGGGTTGTGGCTTCGCGTATGTTCCTTATACAGTTCCACACCAATTCACTGATCTGTATCAAATTTTGCACAGTGACCTGTTAGGACCCTCCAGACATTACTGTTTACATGACATCTGGAAACCCCACCCCCTTCCCGGATTTCAGCAAAAGTGCAAATTTGGGTGTGGGTTTGTGGCTTCGCATATGTTCCCCATACAATTCCACACCATTTCACCATTCTGCACCAAAGTTTACATAGTCACCTGTTAGGACCCTCCGGACATTACTGGCTACACAACATCTGGATACCCCATCCCTTTCCCCGAAGATCCACCAAAGTGATCATTTGGGTGTGGGGTTGTGGCTTCGTGTATGTTCCCTATACAATTCCACACCGTTACACCAATTTGCACCACCTTTCATACAGTGAACTGTTAGGACCCTCCAAACATTACTGGCTACATGGCATTTGTACACCTCACCCCTTTCCCTGGATTTCAGCAAAAGTCTCTGGGTATGTGGCTTCGCGTATGTTCCTTTTACAATTTCACACCATTTCACCAATCTGCACCAAATGTTGCACAGTCACCTGTTATGACCCTCTGGACATTACTGGCTACATGACATTTGGAAACCCCACCCCTTTCTCTGAATTTTAGCAAAAGTAATATGTGCATGTGGGTTTGTGGCTTCGCGTATGTTCCCTATACAATTCCACACTGGTTCACCAATCTGCACCAAATCCTGCAAAGTTAACTGTACCTATGAAGGAATGAAAGCCCGGCCACTGCCAGGTATATCAGCTAGTAGTTGATAAAGTGCAAGTTAATCTAAAAGAGAATATCAAATTACTTTTCCAATGAAATTCATATCTGAGCATTTTGCTTAGCTTTCAAAACATCACCCACTAACACAATTTAAAGTACTAAAAAAAAGATTTTTATATGAAGATGAATCTTCTAATTAATAAGGAATAAAAATAAATGAAGAATCAAAAGAGAGAAAAAGAGAGCTATAACAAACACCTAAAAGATTTTTAAAAAAATCATCTGTATAAGAACATTAGAAAAAGTAGACAAAGTGCTATATCATATTACTTAATTGAATATTAATTACATTTAATTTAAAATGGATTGAATTTAGAAGTAAAAGCGAACAAAAATAATGTAAAACCGTGTCAATGCACAAAATGTGTCAATAATTGCTTCTGTTATACTTACATCAAGAATATATATTATAGTCACAGGAAAGCAGAACATCCTTCAGTTACATCATGTCATTTTTGTATTAAATTGGATTAAAGATCTGGTTTCAAATCTACGTAGTAACACTTCTTTATCTCCCCCTCGAGGATTTATTTTAACAATGCTTAATGCTACCCAGTTGAACAGGTTGCTATTGCTGTTATGTATTTATGGAAACTGAGTAACTTTTGTCTTTGTTTTTTAATGGGTCTTATCTGTTCAAATATGCGCAGCTTGACTTTTCTAATGGTACTCTCTATATGTAACATTTACAACATTATACACTGAAAGAAGATCCAGAGGACTCAATCTAATAGATCTGTATTAAAAATATGTATTTAGACTGATACAAAAATTATGAATGAAAAACAATCATGAATGAATCAGAAACAAGAACAACAATTAGGTTACAGGTAAAATCACCTCTAAAAAAACTGCAGATGACATTAATTATTCCTACACAACAAAATCCATTAATTCATTCAACAACCATACTCATACAATCATACACATACAATAATGCTTTCACATACATTATCAATATTATTTAGTGACAAAATCAATAAATGCATAATATTCAACATATGTTATATATGTCTTCATATTTTGGAGTGGATCTTGATGGTGGTTATAGTTTGCACGGTCACATCACCAAATAGTTTGAAGACCGACCGTTTGAAGACCGACCGTTTTCGACGTGTTGGTTTATTTTGACCACGTCTTCATCAGGGGGCCCAAGGTATACCCTACAAAGAAGTGTACACAAATATAACAATTATTTCTAACATCACAGTGAATAAAAACCTACAAGAATACAAATCAGACAACTAACCATTCATGCACGTGATCAAAAGAATAATCAATTAAAAATCTCACATGCCGGGATACACCCATTAGAATTAATGTAGTGCCCTGAATACCTGGGTGGCTACAAGTGGATGAAACCAGAAAAGTCCTATGCACTGTGGTGGTAGAGTACTGACACCAGTGAAGCCAACCCAACATCACACCATGTGTTACTAAAAGGCCACAAATATCCATATGTGTTAAGAAAGTATCAGAACTTACCTAATTAACTGCCACCTAGCTCCATGGACCAAAAGAGCTGGGGAGCAGTGTGGCTTCAGCAACGGTTCGCCTATAGAACAATCAAAAATAAGAATGGTTATGTAACCACCATATCCAATCCATCCATAGGTGTATTATGCAAGCAGTTGCATCTCACCTTACATGTTGGAAGATGGCACATCTATCTTGGAGTCAATGATGACCTCAGGGAAGCAGCAGTTGTTGTCATGAAAGCTGTAGACATAATATACTGCGGCTGTCGGAACAATGGAACTCTTGCCACCAATTCTAGTTCTCAAACGGTGGAACTCTTACATTCCACATTGGCTGCTTATGGAAGTGCTCCACAACTAGGAAGCATCTAGAAAGATTGGAAAAAAAGGGGGGGGCAAGTCAAAATCATGCTGACGATAGAGATAGCATCGGTCAATAATAACCATACAAATTAGGCATGATGCAACTAGCACAAAGCTAACCCTCACTGATTGTAAAGCCCCTTTTTATAGCAGCATTCCCAGTGAAACCGCACTTAACACAGTAAGCAAATACCCAAAAATGGTTCACCAAGTGGAATCACTGTCCACCGTAGCAGTGATGGAAAACCTCTGCGTAAGCTACACCAGGTCGAGTCAGCTGTATTTTACAAGTCCCCACTGTTGGCTAACCATGACAGGCGTCACAATATACTCTTTGCCCATGTGATAGCCAAAGAGGTGTTTGATGTCACTAATAGGGGGGTGACTGACAAAACTGAGCCATGACAGCTGACCACCATGCGTCTAAGGCACTAATCTTCATCTATAACCCAACTACAAAGAATCGTGCAACCTCATTAGAAATACATTCTTTGAAAACTAACAAGTATGTCACCAAGCACGGCAACATTTGCCTGGGAGTTATTTTAGTGGCATGAAACGACCCGACAGCAGTAAAGCTTCCTAGCTGAAGCACCAGTTTGGAGTCCTGAGTTAAATGGGTCTACGTAAGTCACATGATACGGGACATACCGTTGAACACATGATACAAGGCATTGGGGTAATGATTTAACAGTTTCATACTGACACAGGCAACAACGAATTTTAGATTACAAAAACTAGCAGCATAGCTTTCTTGTGAACACTAGACTGCGATCTATTATCACATGGCCCAAAAGTGACTTAAGTTGCATTAAGCACTCTACCGCCAGCAATAGAATGTAAGTTACGTGTAAAGCTGGGCTAAGCTCTATTATAGCACATAAACAATTAAGGCACTGGACAGAAATGTGAACTCTTTTGACCATCAAAGTGAATTTGAACTGTTAAATCTCCTAATTATTTGATTGTTGCTCCAACATATTGAGCAAAAGTAACTGGCAGATTGAAGCGCCACCCCGTTAATTGGGGAAGAAGAAGAATTACCCAAGAGATCAACATTTAGTATCGTTCTATGTACCTGATTGGCTTGTGTATAAAACCAATGATGATCCAAGGGTCTAGATGTTAACCCAATCAAGTTTTAAATTCCCATTGTTCCAATGAGTTAAGCCCCCTGTCGGTTGTTTTCAGATTAAATATCCATAGCTGTTCTTTGTAAAATAGGTTATTTGCTGCCTGTGCATTATTGTTCTCATTGATCTTCTTTATACAAACCATGTGAAATCTTCCAAAGTATGTCCCATTTCCAAATAATGGAGAACCAATGGAGCATTAAGGGTACGAGTAGGAATTTTGGATCAATGTCCATTAATTCAAAGATGTACCTCCCTAGAAGTCTTTCCAATGTACATAATTATGCATGGACATAGTATGGCATAAATTACGTTTCTGCTATTGCATGTGAAAAACGTACGTAAGTCCCAAGTTCTGTCCTCATGTAAAAAAGGACATTGTTTTCATGGAATATTTACATGCCATACAAGACATGCATGGGTAATGGCCAATCACTGGGTTAAAGTGAATATATTTAATTGTACTGCATTTTGCTGGAATTCTACTGTTTCTTGTGAGTTTTTGTCTCAAACTCTTGCTTTTCTTAAAAGCAAATAATGGTTTTTCATGTTTAACAACAGTAGCATTCCAAATGATCCAATATTTGAGAATGATGCCTTTAATCGCTTCATTATGCTGGCAAAACGTGGAAGCACAGACCAAACTGTCTCGCAAGGTGAATTTGACTTTTGGACTAAGAAAGGTCTTCCGATTAGCAAATCTCACTCTTTTTCGGCAATGTTTAATACGTTTCTTTGGATAACCGCGTTCGCTCAACGTGATTTCCAAGACGTCTGCATGTTTATACATTTTTTTAATGTATGTACAGTTCTGCCACAGACTCCCATATGGTAGATTTTGCAGTAAAACTTTCGGTTGCTGGCTGTCAAATGTAAGGTGGTATTCCTTTCGATCAATTTAATGAAAAGTTCTACTTGAAGTGTGCCTGGCTCATAAGAAGCTGTACACCACATGATTTGAATTACAATTGATAAGATCTCTAATGGCATTCTTTCAGTGACCACTCATATCGCTTTACTCCAGCCTCCCTGCAAACTCGTTCTATGCGTGCCCGGAAACTTCGCACCCGCACACACCCCCAGAACATGTGTAGCAGGCCAGCATTCTTGCCTTTGCACCACGGGCATTGTGAACTCGCTTCTTTGTTAAACATAGCTGTTCTGTTGGGGGTCATGTATGTACAGTACACGCACATTTAGTTGTATTAGTTTGAAGCGCTGGTTCCTCGATACAGCCTTAGGAAAGCTCAGTATTCTCTCCCATTCTTTCTCTGCCATGTGTGCACCTAGGTCTTTCTCCCATTGTTCTTTCAGTGCTGTGCTCTTGGGGTTGGATGTGTCTATCAGCATGCTGTACAGCCGAGAAGTCGGCCTCCAGCCGTCATTTAAATTGTACATCAGGGTCAGCAGTGGACTCGCCTGTGGTTCCTCTGGCCAGCCATCCCATCTTTCTTTGGCCTTTTCCCGGACTCTGTGGTACCAGAGAAATTGCCCGCTCGGCAGCTCCTCTCTTTCTTGCATTGAGTCAAATTCCCTGAAGACCCCGTCTTCATATACATCTCCCCATGTGTATATCCCTTTCCCTTCCCATTTTCTTTCCACTGCCATGTCTGTACTGTCCTTGCATGTGTCTGCTGCTATGGGCACCTCCAGTGAGTAGGGGTTTGTTATTTTCAGTAAGGTTTGCGCTCTCCTCCATACCTTCCTACCCAGTGTTACCATCAGTGGGGTGTGTTCCGGGCCCCCCTGTGTTACCCACAGTATTTCTTATAGTTTGATGGGAGCCACTCAGTGCTGTAGTAAGTGTGTTTCCGAGGTAGTTTCGTCCGCCAGCCATTTAATTGCGTGACTGACCTGTGCTGCCAGGTAGTACTTCTCGAGGTTTGGCAATTTCACCCCGCCCTTATCGTATGGTCGATATAAAATTGCTAGTGGGGGTCTGTAGCGATTGGCGCCCCACAAGAATTCTCGGAGCAACACCTCCAAGAAGCGGAAAAAGGACGCCCCAACATAGTAGTGTACGTTGTTGAAGTGGTGCAAGAACCTCGGGAGAATAATCATTTTGGTGATGGCTACCCTACCTAACAGTGATAGTGGCAGCTTCGACCAGAACTTCATGGACTTCCTCAAGCCCTGCACCACCTTTGCCCTGTTGTTTTTGTGCATTTGTTCCGGTGTATGTCTAATATTCACCCCCAGGTACCTGAACGATTCCGCCTCCCAGTTAAGTCCCACCGCTGGTAGTTCGCTGACACTCCTCCCTCTTAACTCCACTAACGGCAATATGCAGGATTAGGTCTTTCTGAAGTATATCCCTAACACTTTGGCGTAGTTGTCGAGTATGTCCAGGATCACCGGTACATTCAGGCGCGGATCTGTCACATACATCAGCACGTCATCCGCGTAGAGTGACAGCAGGTGTCCTGTTCCCCCAACCCAGATACCAGCATCGAGGTGTTGCTTCCTGAGGTACTGAGGTACATTACTATGGGTTCCATGCCTAGCACGTACAGCATTGGGGATATTGGGCATCCCTGTATTGTCCCTCTCTTTATATCCCAGATTGCTGACACTATACTTCCTGTTTTAACCCTGGCCTTTGGGTCTGTTTATAATATTCGCACCCATCGGATGTTTCCCTCCCCAAATCCAAATTCCCTTAGTGTAGCCACCAGCCATTCCCAGTATTGAGTCGAACGCCTTTGTGGCTTCCAGGGAGAGTATGGCATACTGCTCTTGGGATGCTGCTGTTTGTTCGAGTATGTGTTGTAGCCTGTATAAGTTCAACGCTGTGCTGCATCCTGGTATAAAGCCATTTTGGTCACTATGTATTAAGCCCCCCATTATCCTGTTCAGACGCCTGGCCAATATGGTGGCTAGAATCTTGACATCATAGTTCAGCATCGCTAGCGGGCGGTATGAATCACAGTCATCCATTGGTTTCCCGGGTTTAGTTATTGGTATAACTAGGGTTTCTGTCATGGATTCGGGCAGTTCCCCTTTGGTGTATGCCTCCCGGAAAACCTCAAGTAACACCGGTGTCAAGGTTGCTTCAAATGTTTTATAGAATTCTGGGGGGAGTCTGTCACTACCCAGTGTTTTACTAGAGGCAAGTGACTGTATTGCCTCCGTGATGTCATCTCCTGTTATTTCGGCTTTCGGATTCCTGTTGTGATAGATTTATTTTGGGAAGGCCTATTTCGTCCAGCGTGTTTAATATGTCAATTTGTGGCACCTGATGTTCATGACTGTAGAGGTGGGAGTAGAAATCTCAAAAAATGTTGTTGATTTCCTGTTGTGTTTGACGTGTTGTGCCTGCTGTGTCTTTGATCTCCGTGGTTTGAGATCGTGGGTGCTCTCTCCTGCATAGCCACGCTAATAGTCTGCCTGGCTTATCGCCCTTGGCATGTGCTTTTGTGGTTTTCACTGAGTAATCAAACTTGGAGAGCCTTCCCCATGCCTTTTGGCAGTCTCCTCGCAATCGTGCAAGTTCCACCTCCTCCTCCCTTGTGTCTGACTCTTTGTGTTTTATCTCCTCCTCCAGTTTCTCCAGTTCAGCTCTCAACGTTTTCCATATGCCCCCCACACCCGCAATGGCCTCGCCCCTCACCACTACTTTCATTGCCTCCCAGACTGTGCCCCATCTTTCAACTCTAGTTACGTTCTTTTCCACATATTCCTCTATTTTATCTCGCAGCTCCTCCGTGAAGGCCAGATCTGTTAGGGCGTCTGGTGCTATACGCCACAGCGGTATGGGTGGTCTAGGCCCCTGCGTTTTCCAATTCATCACCACCGGTGAATGGTCTGATATTGACCTGCCTAAGTACTGTGCCAATTCTATTTGTGTTTGGTAGCCCTTGGCCACAAATAAATAGTCAATTCTCGTTTGCAGGGAGTGTGGCGATGAAAAGCATGAGTAACCTTTGTCTGTGGGATGTAGCTGCCTCCACACATCTACTAGGTCCAGGGCTTCTACCAGTGTGTTTAGTGCCCCTGTTGCGGTGTCATTTCTGGTTGCTGTTGATTTAGACCTATCCAGCTCCCAATCCCTAACACAGTCGAGGTCCCCTCCCCATCTGAAAAAACTCTCTCGGCATTGGGCTAGTTTGGCCCCCAGTGTATCTAGGTGCTTCGGGATCCCATGGTTGGGGAAGTATGAGTTTATTATGCAGACCTCCACCAGCTCAATGCATCCTTTTACTATTAGGTACCGACCTTCGGGATCTGCCTCCCAGCTCAGTAGTTTGAATGGAGTTGCCGGACTTAGCCAGATGAGCACCCCCCTGGCATATTTCGAGTAGGGGGCCCTATAGCATTGCCCATCCCAGTGTTCTTTTACCGCGGTCATAGTCTTCTTGGTCAGGTGGGTCTCCTGCAACAATGCAATGGCCACCCTTTTCCTGTTAATGAAGGATTTCACCCGGATCATGCGCAGTTCCCAGGCCTCGGACATTACATGTCAGTACTCTAATTTCATTGGCCATTTCAATATGTGGATCCCCCCAGCCCTCTTGCCCCCCTGGTCTCCAATTACTTTTTTTTCAGGTTTTTCTGATTGTGTCCCTCCCCAGGTAGCCCACGCCCCCCCGTTTTGTTGTGTAAGACTACATTCACACATTTCTTGGCACATACCTTGCTCCCTGTAGGGTTCAAACCATTACAAACTCCAAACCAAACCAGAAGTAGAAAACAGCACTCAGTTGCCACTTTCCAACTGTGGCGCTCGAGCACCCCTGCATCTGCTTGGCCCATCCGGGCTTCAGCGTGCAGGCTGTGGTGTGCCAGCAACTGGCCAACCCCTACCAGTTTGTGGGGTGTGTCTGTTTGCTCTGTTCGAGGTGCTTACCTCGCTCCTGCCGTATTGCAAAAACAAAACAGTGTATTACTGTTTCTTGTCGCTCATCAGCATTCCATCCGTTGGTGTATCTTGTCCCTCCCCCCTTCTCCTTTCTCCTTTTGGGGCAGCAGTACCTCATGTCACCGCCTCTTTTCCGTCGTCCAAGTTGTTGAGTTCCAACAACATTGTAGCCGCCGCTGGCATTTCCAGGAAAACAGCCCGTCCTTTATAGAGTAATTTTAGCCTAGACAGGTACATCAGCATGTATTTGAGGTTCAATTTCCTGAGCTTCGCTTTAACTGGTACAAATGAGTTCCTTGCCCTCTGCACTGCCGGTGTACAGTCCGGATATGTGCCTATGCTAGCATTGTCTCGGCGGATCTCCCCACCTTCTCTTGAGAATTTCAATATTGTTTCTCTGTCGAGGTTATTCAGTACTTTTGCTATCATGGGGCGAGGGTGAGAACCCGGTGGTGGTTTTTTCTGTAGGGATCTTTGGGCCCTCTCTATTACAAACCCTTGTCACAAAACACCTGCCCCTATTTTTTGTAGTATTAGATTTTCAACAAAGTCCGTTGGGTTGGATCCTTCCATCCCCTCCGGGACACCCAGCAGGCGTATGTTGTTGCGCCGTGCACGTCCTTCCGCGTCTTCCGCACGGGCCTCCAGAATCGCATTTCTCCTCTCAAGCTCCATCAGTCAGTTCTCCAGTTATTTGGTGGTTTCCGTCGTCTCTCTTAGCTCTGTCTCAGCTGTCGTGACTCTCTCTGTGAGGTTACGGATGTCCTGCCTCATCAATTGAATATCCGATCTGACCTCCTCAATTTTCATGTAAATAAAGGATCTTAGGGCTGCAATTGCTTCAAGCACTTGACCATCTTTACTTCAAAATGGACATTACAAGAAAATTAGAACTGTGGGATTGAGGCTGTAATTTCAGCCATCTTCGTAGGGTAAAGTCATATGGGTTTGTCACTTTTATGACATACACGTTCAAGAAAACCGCAGGCCTACCTCACCTTGTCTCCATCAAAGGATCTGAGAAGGTTCTTAATGTTATTGTAGTTGAACCTTTTGCTGATTTTGGCTGTACCTGGTCCCATGTTGAAGATCCCTGTGTCTGAAATATTCTCTAGGATGTGTAGGAAAAAGGAGCAAGTCGAGTCGGCAAGCATGTTTTGACGGAATGCCCCAAGCTAGGGTTTTTATATTGCAGGTACCTGAGCTCCCAAGTGCGTAATCTTGATACTATTAAGGATTCAGCCTTTTGGATACAATGTTTAAGTTCCCCTTCTAAATCTCTGCAAATGGCACTATATAGAGTCTGGTTGGAAGTTTTGTTGAAGCTATCCACAGTTGGACTCAATGAGGGGAAATTAAACCCCTCACTGAGGGGTTTCAATTTGCAGGGGTCTTTATTGCAGCGGTTTCATGAAATGTAAAGTTATGAAATGTGAAATTAATTGTCTTGTGGAGCCGAGAGTCACAGATATAAAGTAGGAAAATGTAAATCACTGAAACTGATGTTTTAGTTTTCTTTTACATTTTTGTATAAATATGACGCCTTGATGTCAGGCTTTCTTAATGAAATATTATATGATATTTTATTTATTATTGGGCTAGAGAAAATGTATTTTCGTTTTATCATGTGAATATAGGGTGTTTTGTTGTATTGTTTGTATTTAAAATGTGAAAGGTTTTGGGTGAAAAACATTAATAAATAAATAAATAGTAGTTAAAACACATATAAAATCAAACATAGGACACATAAAACATACAAATACATAATAATAGCACATGATTCCATTACATCGTACCTTTGATAACGATTTCATTAGACACGTAAAACCATTGTGTAATAAAATATGTTAAATTCTTCATGCTCAAGAGTAACAGGCAACAACGTTTCCTCGTGATTTAATCAGTTAATCACTTTTAAATGATATCTTTCATTTTGGCCAGCCAGTCATATGTCATTGTGTTGGTCTTTCCATTGCGGTTAATTGCCCTTAAAAGTTTGGGTAAATTAGAATGATCCGATAACAGTTATTTAGGGCGCACTTCCTTCAGGCATTCGTATTGTAGACTATCTCACAATATATTTAGCCTAAGTGTATATTGTAAAAACCTATCTTTTTGATACTCCATAAATCGAAGTACTTTTCAAACTCCTCTGTTCAAATATTTGTCCTTCAGATTGTGTTTGAACATGAGAGCCAAAGTCTTGGAACAGCAAAGGGAGCCAGATTATTTTGGCTAACACTAGATACATTGGGCCTCATTACGACCCTGGCGCTAATGGGTTAACGGCGCCATAAAAGGCTGCGGTGCCGTTAACCCATTAGCACCTAATTACGAGGTCCCTTTGCGGGACCCGACCTTAACGGCTTGTCTAGACCAGCCGTTAAAGTAGGGACCCGCAAAGGGACCTTCGCGGTAAGTATGGTACCACAATTTGCGGTACCGTACTTAGCGCCTTCGCCATTCCCATTATGCCCTATGGGGCAATGGGGAAATGGGGAAATACCGCCCCGCCAACCTTGGAATGGGGCGGTATTTCCCCATTTCACCATGGCAGACAAGTTACGATACCGGCACCAACCATGGTGCTAATAGCGCCATGGTTTAGCGCTGGTATCGTAATGAGGGCCATTGTCATTTGGGCAGGTGTCAACTCCATGATGACCTTCCAATTCTTCAGTTCTCATGCTCTCGGCTCTCTGCTGTTGTGGCTCTTCATTGCAGGGGTAACATTCTCCCTTATATTCGATTCCAACTGAGTTACCTGGGGTCTGTTAGAAAGATTTCCAGAGTTCATCACCCCATCAGTTGTAGTCTTTTCTTTCTTCTTCCCCAGTAAAAAAAATCGGGGCCAATTTCAAAATTACATCAGTGCCCATTTTACCGGTTTCCCAGGAATATTTGGTAGACCTGAGATAGAAACTCCCTGCTTGGTCCCTTCCACTTCCTCCGTTTGTATTCCTACGGTGGCTTTTGCCACATGTATATCATCAGTCACCAATGAGTCCATTAACTGGCTTTGCTTCTTTTTTGACTTTATTGGATTTTTGGGGCCCTCCTTATATTCTCTGTGTGGTAGGCCAATCGGATCCACCCCGACTTTTGCACAAGGATTTTTTGATGGATCGCTGAGACCTTTAATACAGCCTTTACCCCCTGTATTTCCCATCATTTTCATCTTAATGTTCTTAGTTATTTTTCCCGCTGGTCTGATACCAGGACTGCTGAGGCAGTCTTTTTCTGTTTGTTTCTCTTTGCCCTTCTTCTCCTCTGATCATTTTGGTGAGAACTTTCCTTCCGGGACCCATCCTCTTCCAGACCTTCCTGTTCATTCGAAGGAGTATCCTCCTCTGCAGGGAGTATTTTTCTGCCAAAGTCTGCATCCGCCACATGTGCCAAGCAGCGAAATTCCTCCAGCACAGACTCAGAAAGAGGGTTATCATCAAAGATGGGGATCTCCTCACCTTCTTCGACTGTTATATTGTCCTCCGGTTTTTCCATCTTGCTCATGTCTTTCGATAAAATGTGGTTAGTTAACAGGGCATGGGTTTCTTTTCCCTTCTCACACAGGGCTTTAAGGATTTCTTTGATTCAGGATATTTCTGTGTTTTGTTTGTCCGTTGCTTCTGACAGCTTTGTTAAGGATGGTGCAACCAAGGTATTGATTACATTTCCTAACCCCACCAATGAGAAGTCACATTGCTCAATGTCTTTTGACATTTCCATCACAATTTCTGAATGGGTTTGGACTTTACCCTTCAGTATTTTGAAAACCCTGTATTGAAGTGTGTACAAAATTCAAGGATGTAAGGGTAATGTCATTTGTGACCACCTCTTGATTGGAACTGTGGGGCGGGGTATGAAATGTTCCGTCATGTTCCCTGTGATTTGGCGCAATTGACTCCCGCCTGGTGTCTTCCGTTAGATTGGATGTAATGGTAGGAGTTCCTGCACTGTTCTGCGAACTGGGTTAGAGATTGAGACCCATATAAAGTCTATGTCAGGACTTTTGTGACCTGTCAATCTAGTCCCCACCAGATTTTTTATTGGTTTATCTAAGCACTCCGAAGGGCCCACATGTAAATCTCCAACATTCCTCTGTCTCCACCTACAAAAAAAACGGATTAATGGCCCCCTTGATATTTGAGGCTGAAAGGGTAAAGTCCTTCCCACCCTTTAGCGTAGAATCCAAGGTTACGGTTCCAGTTTCATCATCCCCGCTTGGCCTTTGGTAATGACCGAATTGTGAACCTGGGCGCACACTATTACTTCCTGACCCGCTGGAACGTTTTGATGTAACTCAGGACTCTGCCTGTCCCCTATAGAACAAGGTTTAGATACAAAGGAGCCTCCCTGTTCTGGGGCCCTGAGGTCGTCCATAAGTAAACCGCTCCGTAAACTGTATCTGGTGGACATCGCCGAGATTAGATGGGAGTCTCAACTTATCCTTTCTTCTCCCTCAACCAGATTGAAAGGGGCCCCTAGGGGACCCTGACGTCTATGGAAACAAGGCGGGTCACCACACACGATAGAGACGCCAGACACAAGGTTGTATTCCCAAAGCTAGGGTTTCATTGCAAAGCAAAAGTCTCAGTTGGCCAACTCGGTCTCACGCCCCGCGACATGTATCTCTAGACCTCGAGGGACGCAAGAGAGTGAATTACGTACATCAGTTACATATATACAAAATGCATATCAAACAATCAGCTATGACATGTTTAACACCCCACTTTATTGGGTTTCTTTGAACTTGGTGTGATGATGGACATCTCCGACCACTATGACACCTTCAAACATCTATTCTAGTAACAATTTGCAATTTGTGAGTGCGAAGGCATCTTTCGGTTATTGAATAGAACACAGTGTTTCTGTTCTTGGAAGCGAACTACATACGGGGGGGGAGTTGCATTCCGGACCTTGCTATCTATCAGGTGCTATTCGCGTCTTGGGAGCCGACATGCTCTAGCGGGCTCAGCAAAGGGGGGCCGTTAGAACAGCATAATTCAAGCCTTTAGCGGTATTATTCTAACATATTCTACCATATAACGAGACTGGCTGGCAGCTGTGGAATGATTAAATGCCCTGCAGCTCTGCTTCAAGGTTACATTCGGGAGGGGAGCCGGGCATTCTTCCTGGCGCTGCCTACGTTTGTGTTTCAGCTAACTCTTGTTATCCTCACGGCCCTGCGGCCTTGTCCTTTTCACATACAGACAACAATGTTCCACAGTCGAGCAGTGTAAGCGGAAAATATACTGCTAAGCAATAGGAACAGAAAGCAATGAGCAATGGTTAGAAAACAAAATGGCGATTCTTGCTACATCAAAATGGCCGTTCATTGGCAAACTCGAAAACCTATATTCTGTCGTATCGTGCATGAGACGGTTGGTCCACGGCCACCAAAATGCATTTGCGGTCTCAAAGTAGAGGTATCAGTATTTCTAGACTGACAAACCCTCCTTTGGCCGTATGCCAAACGTCTCATCTATTTATTGAAACCTCCTCTAGTGATGATGAATCTGAAGTACTTATGTCTGAGTCTTGCATGCTATCGTGGACATCATTGTCTTCATCAATATCTATTGCCATCAACTCTTTTACTGCTCTCATCTCATTTGGGTCTGGGCTAGTTCGATCATGAGGTTGTTTTTTCTTTGTTATCATATGCATGCATCCTTCCGTACATCCCTCAGTTACCTCTGCGCAAACTATGGGTAAACAATGTCTACAACAACAGCACGTTAGGAATATTCCGAACACCACTACTAATATTGAGATCAACTTCCATCCCCAAGATTGTAGTATTTCCCAAAACCAAGATCCTATTCCCCAGCTCCCTTCTCCAATGGGGAGTTCAGAATTTAGAAAGTGCATTTTCTTTATTGCTTCAAAGATCGTGGGGGAATAGTCATCGACATAAACGCAACATGCTGATCCCACTATTTTGCAAATTCCCCCACGATCAACCAGGATTACATCGAGAGCCATTCTATTTTGCAGCGTCATTAACCTTATTCCTCTTTCTTCCAACGTCATGTTAAATAATATATCTGTTGTGTTTATTGTATTCTTTAGGATTCTGGACAGTTGCCTTATATTATAGGAGTTCACTATCTGTCCTAAGAATGGAATGAATGATTTTGCTACATCAGTTGCTATTAAAACACCTTTGTCAGTCCTTTTGACTCTAGTTCTGGATAATCTGGCCATGGCTGCTGTTTCTAAGAGGAATACTCCTGGGAACAGTAGCCCTAGGTAACATATACCTCCCGAGTTTCTGGGCACCCAAGGGTATGCTTTTTCTCCACATATAAAATAAACTGGATCACCTACGTATACTGGTTCTA
The DNA here is from genome assembly GCF_040938575.1 of Ambystoma mexicanum. Taxonomy (NCBI): domain Eukaryota; kingdom Metazoa; phylum Chordata; class Amphibia; order Caudata; family Ambystomatidae; genus Ambystoma; species Ambystoma mexicanum. The sequence goes on from NC_090936.1 coordinate 281,469,964, forward strand.
TATCCCATTTTAGTACCACTGTATTCATACAACCAGTATATGTTCCGACTGAAAAAGAGCCTTTCTTTTTTAGACAAAAAGGGACAGTTCTTGGGCTATAATTCTCTGTGTAAGATGGGGGAATTGCATCTTTGTCCCCTTCTGTTCTTACACGAAACGTCATTACAGATGTTTTTTCTGGCGGGGACAATCTATCTCGTTTATTTTGTCGTGTTATCTTCCGTGTACTTTTCCTTGTGGGCTCTGGGCCTATTACTTGTGCTTTATGGAAAATGGAACAACCCACAGGCTTCATTATTATCTCCTCAAACTCATTCATGTTGGTTCTGTCTAATTGACCCGTATTACTCTCATTCCATTTCCCATAGAACATTGCACCTAAAGATGCACTACATGCAGAACTTAATGGTAATGGCTGCACATACCACCCTATTCCTTTTCCGGCATGCTGTGGTAAATGGGCACATACCCAGCAGTTTGTTTTCTTCAGGATTGCATATGTCATGTTCATTATCAGCAGTAAGGTGTTATTTCCAAAACCTTCCCTGTGTTTTTCTTCCATTGGGGGTAGGGTATAAGTGATCACCTGAACCAGGCTTTCAGTAGTGGATATATTAATTATTGGTAAAAACATTTCTAATGGGTGTATTGTTTCTACCCACCATAATATTAGGGCTGTCGATATTGGTGCTACCACGCTCATAAAGCACATTATTATCGTTAGTGCCAGCATACAGTTTGTTCTACCATGCGTTTTTCTTAAACTTATAGTCTTTATAACTGACTCATTCTCAGCGGTGGTGGTGCAGGAGGAGGCTGGAACCGGTCCCGGCATGTTTATTGTCGTCCTTCTTCTTTTTTATCACAGCTCGTTGTGGATATCTTTCTTCGTCGCGCTTGCTCTGATGTTAATAAGTTCAATGGAATTGTCACAGTTCAGTTTTGCCTGTCCTTTTTAGCCTGGATTCGATTATTCGTTTTTAGGTGAGATCACTTGTCCCTTCGTATACTGCTCAGAGGACCTTTGATCAGTTATCGCCTCAGTATCATGTGCGCCCAGCTTGTCTGCTCTGGCTCCGGACACATGTACTGTTAATCAGTTATCTCACTTGCCATAGTACCATGTGCGCCCAGCGTGTCCGCTCTGGTTCCGGACACATGTACTTTTTATGATCGCACCGAGGAGCCGCGAGTCTTGAATTGTCTGATTTGTACAATTCTCACGCGTCTCTCCTCTACACCCCTGGTTCCTTCTCCGTCCATGAGCTGAACCAGAGGTTGACATAAACACCAAAAAAGACTGCGGATCACTTTATCTTCTGAGGCCGCAGGTTGTATCGCCTTGCTCCTGGTATCGCATGATCCGTGAACAGTGCCGGTGCACTTTCAGATTCAGGCTTGAAGTCAGCCTCTGGCGCTACTGCAGGTGCTGGTGTGCGCCGCGCCAATGATGCAGATCCGTTTTTTGGCGTGCTGGCAAGTGCTGGTGGGTGCCAAAGGGGTACACGATTTGGTTTTGCTAGTATCTGCAAGGCAGATTTCACGTCGGTCAGCAGTGATGTCGATTCTGCTGGGCAACGTTGGGGCACTCTTTGCCCTTCCCCCTTTTTGGCAATCGTCTCAGGCTTTGCTTTGAGTTTCACTTCTCGTTTTGGCAGATTAGGTGGCTGCTCACTGGCAACAGTTTCTATCGTTTCTGGGACCGCTGTCTCTTTCCGGTCATCAGTGTCAGGTATTTAAACATCCCATATCGTTGTCATGCATTGCCCATATACAGGTTGGTACTTTACTTAGTTCCCCTGGTAACGCTTCAGACATGAATTCTGACACTGGGGCACCGTGTGGCCATATCGTTAGAAACACTCCGTCTGTCGTGCAATGTATAACAGAACCTAGTTTTTTCAACAAATTTAATCCCAACAAATTTTCTCCACAATTTTCTGTTAGAAGGGAAGGACAATGTTCGGTAAATGGTCCTATGGTAACTGGGACTGGTTTGGACACTGGGTTTATGACTGGTGTACCTGCGAACCCTACGGAAATATTCTTTTGCACTGACAGTGGTATATTCGGAACCAAGTGATGGTCTATTGAACACTTTTGTGCTCCTGTATCTACAAGAAAGCGGTGCTCCTCATTCCCGACTCTCATTTCTACGTAGGGTCCTCTCTGATTCACGGGAATAGACACTGGTTCCGACCCCTGTCCTGGGCTGTGCTATTGGGGAAATAACACATTGTCCGATGTGTAATCATTACTATTACTGTAATACGTGTTTGGCTGTGTATCGAAAACATTTCCACTCTTCCCTCTATTTCCCCCACTCTGATTTCCATATTGTTGATTTTGCTGTCCCTAATTCTGGTTTGGGGCATTTTGGTTTTGGCCTTGGTTTTGATTACCTCGGTTATTATGATGCTGCTGCATATTATTCCTATTTGGTCCATTCGCTCCTGGGTTTCCTCTATGCTGTCTCCTCTGACCAGACCCATTTCTATTCTGTAGATGCGGGCATTGCGCTCACCAATGTCCTTCCTCTTTACAATATGCACACTTATTCGGCCTCACTGTTCCCCAATGCATATTCAAACTACTCCTTCCTTGTGCATTCACTCACCCTCTATTATGTCCTACTACTTGCTGCATTAATACTCGTGTCTTTAGATTTACCCTATCACACTCTTCTTTTTCTTTTCCTGAAGTCACTCTGCGCTCATAATATTGGGCCATATGCAGTACTTCGCCCAACGTTTTTGCTTGCCATGCACTCTCTGATGTCATTATTAGATCCTGAATTGGAAGTTTTAACCCCCTCACATATTTGTCAACAAATAACCTCTTTCCTGCTTCTGAACCCACATCCTGCCCGCTGAAGTCTGTGAATACTTCTTCAAATCTATTAAAATAATCTGTAGCCAACTCATCTTTGCCTAGTACACATGCAGTCAATTTGTCCCATTGGATTCTTTTCTCTGGGACAATTGTTTTTAACTTCTGTACTATACGTGCTAGTAACGCCGCCAGGTTCGCTCCTGGTGTCCCTCCAACCGCTTTATTTCTATCTTCTATTATCAAGTCCGCCCATGTGGCGCCAAAGGCCGTTGTGTCATCTACCTTCCTTATTTGTTTCCATATGTCTGCTGGCAGGATCACCGGGAATATTAGGTCTATATCACCCATGGTAAGCACGGATGATTGTAGGCAGGACTCTACTTCCTTGTAAAACCCTGCAGGATTCTTTCTTATATCAGGAATCGTCTGCTTTATGTTGTTCACCTCCTGTCTGGAAAAGGGGACATGCACATATTGGGCGGTGTAATGGGCTGGTGTCACCTGCGCCGCTGCACCGCCCACTGTGGGAACCTCCACTTTGCGCACAAAGGTAGGTGGGACCTCTCTCATAGGAAATGCCCCACTTACCGTCCCTCCCCCTTCTCTTAGATGTAACAATATTCCCAGATCCAATGATAGGGCTGTTTCTCCTGTCCCTCGCTCTAGTGCTCTTCTATATACTGCCATTATTTTGGGCGGGCTGGCCTTATCGTTTTTTATATCTTTATCTAATAAATGTTCAACCATCGATTGTAGCGCTTTTCTTTTCATTGGCATGGAATATTCATCAAATATCTCGTGTATCTCCATTGTGGGAATACTAGGATCTGACATCCATCTAAACGCTTCTCGCATACATACTTTTAACTTGTCGCCCCTTTGTACTGATGACATCGAATGTCGTCGTTGTATATATGGCTCTACAGTTTCCTTCCTATTTCTCCCGATATCTCTACTCCTGTACCCAGGTGCAGTAAACATTTTGGCATAGTCATTATCTGATTCATCTTTAAGCTCAAAAAGTCTATACACATGTTCTCTCACTTCTTCATCCCTCTCCCTACAGCGTGCTAATGCATTCAAATCTAACAATCGCTGCGGTGGTAATTTCCCAATTAGCTGTTTCCATTTCTCCACCAAATATTCACCCATGCATTCCAACACTACCTGTCTTTCGTTGCTTCTACGAAAGTCATATATCGAAGCCAATGTTGCCGCCCCATCATTCCCGTTGTAACGCTCACCTGTCAATCTGCGGGAACGCCAGAAGAACTCCCTGGAACTTCAGTAAATCACTATCCCTGTAGAAAAGGATGACAAGAAAACAACCCTCCTTAATAATCTTCCTACCCTATTCTGAAATAACTCTCCAGTACTGAAAAAAGAATAATAATCAACAACAGGAAAAGCTCACCTAAGGTTCTTTTTTAGTGAGCCCTCCATCCTGCATTCATACAGGGGCACATGTCCTGAAGAAACGGTGTAGTCTGGATGCCAATAGAATTCTTATATAAAGAAATAAGGCGACTAAGTGGCAAGGAGAAAATAGTTCCTATTAAGTATAACCAATATGAGTGTAGCTGTGAAAAGGAAGTACAAAGGCTATGATGGTTCCTAAAAAAAATAGAAAAAACTGTGCCAGCCTTAATACATTCAAACTGGAGAGCAATAGTGGAATTTCAGATGACACTCTGTTCCGTAAGTGGTGTAGCGCTGTTCAATAGGGAGCTAACTAAACAACTACCAGCAGAGTGTAATGGGGAATGAGATGAAACCCTATCTTGCACTATAGCGAGTCACAAGAAGTAAATGAATGTTGAAGCTAGCTACACAGCTTGGCACAATTTACGGGCAGTGTGACGGCAACCTGGCACAGCAAATGAGTTTTCAAACATTGGCGTGCGGAACAATGCGTATAAGCATAAATACAAAATGAAATGCACAGTAACTAATCCGTTGCTAAAAAAAACTCGCAACGAAAAACAACAAACTCTGGTCACCCACGGGAAACCTTGAAAACAGGTACTTGCGTGTGTGTAAGGTGTACTCCTCACGAAACTCCGACAGGAAAACTCTGGACTAGAACTAAGGACACGGTAACTAGAGGACAACAAATAATAAAGGAAACTACTGGCTGTGAGCAGGGGAGGAGACTAAAGGACAGGACGAAAGAATTCTGACTGAAAATTGGGAGGGCAGGGAAACTCTGACTGGAATTCTACGGAGACCGCGGTGAGCGTCCGTACTGCAAGACAGTCAGCAACGGGAAGCGTGAGTCTCCTCAGAAAATGAGCACTTGTAAACAGAGGTCGCAAAAGACTAGACCTACAGATTAGTTCCTGGTTGACACCACTAGGTGGCCATTTTGGAATACCCATTTCCCCATGACTTACTATATGTATCTGAATGGGAACAATACCTTCTCTCAAATGACAGAGCAATAATAACCTACGGAAACATGGGCTTAATCAGGGAACTCGTTGGGAAATCATGACAGTACCCCCCCTCAAAGATTTCCTTCCTGGCTTTGTTGGGTGGTTACGATGAAATCTTTTTAACAATCTTGGGGCATGAATGTTCTCCAAAGGTTCCCAAGATCTCTCAAGGGGACCATAACCCTTCCAATCTACCAGGTAAAATAAATTATGACGCATTATCTTGGAGTCCAAAATCTCCCTGACTTCATATTCTGGTTGATCGTCTTCAACCTCCACTGGGGGTGGGGCTGATGGCAAACGTGTCTCTGCTTCTACCGGTTTTAATAGAGAAACATGAAAAACTGGATGTATTCTCATTTTCTTCGGGAGTGTCAACCTCATAGCCACTGGATTAATGACAGCTTCAATGACAAATGGTCCTAAATATCTGGGAAGAAACTTCTTAGAACCCTTTAAGGCCAGGTTTCTGGATGACAACCAGACAGAGTCACCAACTTGGAAACTGGGAGGAGTACTTCTATGTCGATCAGCAAACTTCTTTTGGGATTCCTTAGCCGCCACTAAGCTAGTTTGGGCCTCCCTGGTTGCAGTTAAAATCTTGTCATGAAGGTTCCTAACTGCCGGCATTTCTAGTGGATCTGGAGGGTCAAATGCAGATGTTCGAGGATGTCAACCATGCAAGGTATAGAACGGCGTGAGACCAGTAGAAGAGTGGATAAAATTGTTGTAAGCGTATTCTGCCACCCACAAAATGTCTAACCAGGAATCATTAGTTTGATGAAGCATGCAGCGTAAGTACTGTTCCAGGGTCTGATTAGTGTGCTCTGTTCGACCATCCGTTTGAGGGTGGTGACTAGTGGATAGTCTAACATCAATCTGGGCCAGGTCACAACACTTTCTCCAGAATCTGGAAACAAATTGACTACCCCTGTCAGAAACGACTATAGAAGGGAACCTGTGTAGTTTGACAATATTTTCTAAAAAACTCCTTGCCAGGCCAGCAGCGGTGGGAATCCCTTGTAGGGGCACAAAATGAGCCATCTTCGAAAATAAATCTACCACCACCAGGTTGGTATTGTAACCCTCACATGACGGCAGATCCGTGATAAAATCCATAGATATGGTATGCCATGGATTGGGTGGAACATTTAAAGGTTGCAGAAGACCGGCCGGTTTCTTTTTTGAATTCTTGTTTTGTGCACAAGTTCCGCAAGTCTGAATGAAATGAGTCACATCCTTACGCCAAGTTGGCCACCAGTAGTACCTCTTGATCTTCTCCAAGGTCTTGTTCACTCAGGGATGACCCTCAATGAGGGAGCCATGGTAGTTGGAAATTACTTGGTTTCTCATAGTCTCAGTAGGGAGATACATTCAATCTTGATAGTAAGGCAATTCATCTTGGACCTTGAATGGATCTCCTCGATTAACCCATGTTAGCAGCTCTTCTCGAGTAACGGTTTCTTTAACTTCCTTCTTCAGGTTCTCGAAATATGGTTCTTCATTGTGCAATAAACCCAGGACTCTTTCTCCGGCGATGACGTTCATGAGAGCAGAAGAGACAAACGCTTCCTTTCCATTGCCAATTCGAGATAACGCGTCAGCCTTTCCATTCCGCACTCCAGGTCTAAACGTGATGATGAAATCATATTCTGCGAAGAACAAGGCCCATTGCAGTTGGCGGGCAGATTGGGCCTTAACGGAACGTAAATACCGGAGGTTTCTATGATCAGTGAGGATGGTAATCGTGTGCTGAGCTCCCAAGAGATAGTGTCTCCACTCCTTCAGGGCACACTTGATGGCTAACAACTCCTTGTCTGTAATGGTGTAATTGCGTTCAGCTGTAGAGAGTTTCTTCGACCAGAATGCCACTGGGTGCAAGACCTGAGTTTCTGGATTGCGCTGCGACAAGACGGCACCCATAGCAACATTTGAGGCATCAGTTTCCACGACAAATGGTAAGTCAGCTTGAGGATGTTGCAGGACTGGAGCCTCAGTAAATTTGGTCTTTAAATTCTGAAAGGCTTCCTCCGCCTCCTTGGTCCATTCAAATTTTTTATTTTTCCTAAGCAAGGACGTAATGGGGTGTACCAATAGGGAGAATTTATCCACAACGCGACGGTAGAAATTAGCAAAACCCAAAAAACTTTGGACTCCCTTCACAGACGTTGGAGCCGGCCAGGTGAGTATAGCCTCCACCTTTCGCATGTCCATCTTGACTCCTTGAGAGGATAGTACAAAACCTAGAAATTCGACTTCGGAAACATGCAAAGAACATTTTTCTAGCTTCACAAAAAGAGAATTCTCTTGTAGCTTCTGAAGAACAGCTGTAACATGTTTCACATGTTCTTGGTGGTTTCTGGAGAAAATCAGGATATCGTCAATATAGACCACTGCACATACATCCAGCAGATCCCTTAAGTCATTATTCATAAAACATTGAAAAGCTGCCGGAGCATTGCATAATCCGAAGGGCATCACTTGGTACTCAAACAAGCCATATTTGGTGCGAAACGCGGTCTTCCATTCGTCACCCTCCTTTATTCGAATGAGATGGTATGCACCTCGAAGATCTAATTTGGTAAAGATCTGGGCGCCCTTGATTTGATCTAACAAATTAGAAATGAGGGGAATGGGGTACCGGTTCTTGACTGTAATCTGGTGTAAGGCACGATAATCAATACAAGTCCTGAGATCTCCTTCCTTTTTCGGTACAAAAAAAAGAGGAGAGGCAGCAGGGGACTTAGAAGGCCTAATGAATCCATTCGCTAAATACTGGTCTAGATACTTCCTCAAGTGGGAATCCTCCTTCTCTGTTAATGAATATATTCGATTACAAGGAAGTTGTCCTCCTGGAAGTAAGTCGATCTGACAATCGTAGGGACGATGAGGAGGCAATACCTCAGCCAATTTCTCTTCAAAAACTTCTTGAAATTTCCTATAATCCGCGGGTAAACTTCCAATCAATCCAAGCGTTGAGTCAGTAGATGCTCTCTCGAGACCGAAATTCTTTAGGTTACCAACCATAGAACAGGAGTCTTCACATTCATCAGCAAAGGTGAGGGATCTGGCGCGCCAATCTATAGTGGGATTGTGTTTCTCGAGCCAAGGCATACCTAGAATGATTTGAAATTGTGGAGCACTTATGAGGTTGAACGTTATCCTCTCTTTATGACTTTCCTGCCAAAGCATGATAAGGTCACTCGTACATTGTGTGACTGGGCCAGAAGCTAAAGGGGTACCATCTACTGTAGATACATTGTCAGCTTCGGACTTGTCCACAAGGAAGAGATCTAACTTGCATGTCAGTTTAGAATCCATGTAGTTCCCTATGGCACCACAATCTATGTAGGCTTGTAAAGCATGCATCTTAGTGGGCTGTTCTGGACTAAATAAGATAATTGGAAAGACAAAGTGAGAGGTCATTACTCCCTGTTTCATGCTCGACAAGCTGACCTCTACACTTGCCGGGCACTGGAGTTTTCCGAAATCTGATTCGTTGTTTCCTGGTTGATGCCTCCAATAGGTTTTCTCGAAGGTTTCACAGGGCAATCTTTTAGGAAATGTCCAGGTTTGCCACAGTAAAGGCACAATTGTTGTTGACGCCTCTTGTCCCTCTCAGCCTGCGAAATGGGCCCCATAACAACCCCTAACTGCATCGGTTCTGGGCGAGTATCCGGCCCAGCTCTTACTGGGTTTTCCTTTGGGCGCACAAAATAAGTCCGACTTTCGGAACGAGAACGATCCACTCTTCTATCTTGCAATCGTTGGTCTAATTGGATAGTGAGGTCAATAAAGTCGGCAATACCATCTGGCGGATTGACTACTTGAGCCAAGACATCTTTTAATTCACTTCGCAATCCTCTATGAAACAAGGTTGTTCTTTTTTCATTGGGCCAATTGGACTCTGCTACTAGTCTATTGAAGGTTGCCACATAAGCCAACAATTCTTGGTTTCCCTGTCAGAGAGAGAGCAGCTCATTATCTAGGGCCTGACCCTGAGTATGTCGTGCAAATAATTTTTCCATTTCTTTCTGGAACTCTGGTAGATTCCTCAAGATTGGGTCGTCTCTACTGACTAGGGGAATGGACCAATCCGCAGCATAACCACCCAAGTAAGATAAAATAAAGGCCACCTTGGCCTGATCAGTGGGAAATACTCCTGGACGACAGAGGAAATGTAACCTACACTGATTCATAAACACAGCAAATTTCTTGGAATCCCCCAGAAAACGCTCCTGAGGAGCTAAAGGAATGTTTCCAGGAACAATTACTTGGACTGGAGCTTGGGGTGTAGCGGGAATAGGGGCTGATGGATTAGCTGCGGGTAAGGGAACTTGACCAGCCTGTGTTTGTAAAAGTTGGCGTGCCAATTCGTCTGTACGGTCCCTATTAACCACTAACTCCCTACGCAATGCACACGTTTCAGAACGTGCGGCATGAACCTCCGCCCTCAATTCTCCCAATAACTGAGCCAGCTGATCCACCTCAGGAGTCTCCATGGCGCTCAGGCAGATATTTTCAAAAGGCGGCTTTGCGTTCTGTAACGCTCACCTGTCAATCTGCGGGAACGCCAGAAGAACTCCCTGGAACTTCAGTAAATCACTATCCCTGTAGAAAAGGATGACAAGAAAACAACCCTCCTTAATAATGTTCCTACCCTATTGTGAAATAACTCTCCAGTACTGAAAAAAGAATAATAATCAACAACAGGAAAAGCTCACCTAAGGTTCTTTTTTAGTGAGCCCTCCATCCTGCATTCATACAGGGGCGCATGTCCTGAAGAAACGGTGTAGTCTGGATGCCAATAGAATTCTTATATAAAGAAATAAGGCGACTAAGTGGCAAGGAGAAAATAGTTCCTATTAAGTATAACCAATATGAGTGTAGCTCTGAAAAGGAAGTACAAAGGCTATGATGATTCCTAAAAAAAATAGAAAAAACTGTGCCAGCCTTAATACATTCAAACTGGAGAGCAATAGTGGAATTTCAGATGACACTCTCTTCCGTAAGTGGTGTAGCGCTGTTCAATAGGGAGCTAACTAAACAACTACCAGCAGAGTGTAATGGGGAATGAGATGAAACCCTATCTTGCACTATAGCGAGTCACAAGAAGTAAATGAATGTTGAAGCTAGCTACACAGCTTGGCAAAATTTACGGGCAGTGTGACGACAACCTGGCACAACAAATGAGTTTTCAAACATTGGCGCGCGGAACAATGCGTATAAGCATAAATACAAAATGAAATGCACAGTAACTAATCCGTTGCTAAAAAAAACTTGCAACGAAAAACAACAAACTCTGGTAACCCACGGGAAACCTTGAAAACAGGAACTTGCATGTGTGTAAGGTGTACTCCTCACGAAACTCCGACAGGAAAACTCTGGACTAGAACTAAGGACACAGTAACTAGAGGACAACAAATAATAAAGGAAACTACTGGCTGTGAGCAGAGGAGGAGACTAAAGGACAGGACGAAAGAATTCTGACTGAAAATTGGGAGGGCAGGGAAACTCTGACTGGAATTCTACGGAGACCGCGGTGAGCGTCCGTACTGCAAGACAGTCAGCAACGCGAAGCGCAAGTCTCCTCAGAAAATGAGTACTTGTAAACAGAGGTCGCAAAAGACTAGACCTACAGATTAGTTCCTGGTTGACACCACTAGGTGGCCATTTTGGAATACCCATTTCCCCATGACTTACTATATGGATCTGAATGGGAAGAATACCTTCTCTCAAATGACAGAGCAGTAATAACCTACGGAAACATGGGCTTAATAAGGGAACTTGTTGGGAAATCATGACACCCGTCTATATACATCTCTGCCTGTTGCTGCAATTCCACCTTCCTTTCTTTGCTGATTGCGCTGCGGGTTACCCTCTTGCACCCCCTTTGGTCAGTCCCGCCTCTTGCCCCCACGGTTTCAACTTCAACCCCGGGAGGAACAGACGGTACCGAGTCTGTGTCTAAGGCGGGAGGTGCGGATGGGACAATGGAAAGAGGGAGTGTCTGTTGTGGGCCTGGTTGGCTAATAGGAAGTGTTACGTGCGCGGTCTGTGGCTGTAGGAGGGCTTGAGCTACCGGAGGGGGAGCTTGGGCTACGGGCGGGGTCTGGGCAATAGCTACTGACGTGTCTGGTCTTACTTCTGATCTTGGGCCTTGTTTTGTATGGGTCAATATATTTTCTATCAATTCATCTGCTATGTGTAATTCTCGCTGTGGGTATATCTTTTCTATATTCAACTGGTCACGCCTGCCTGCCCTTCTTAGACTCTCAGTCCACTCCTCCTCTTCTTTTTCTTCCGCTACCTCACCTTTTGATTTATGCCTGCGCGCATGCTTTGCTCTGCTTTTAAATCGGAGCATTGCTTCCCTTCTCGAGTCTTTAATAGTCTCAAATGCTGCAGGACGCGCTTTCTTTCTTATCAACACCCTTTCCAAGTTATCTATCCTCGCCATCTCAAAACTACCATTAATCGGCCACTGATGGTCTTGTTGCTTTCTGGTTTGCCTATGCCAAGTCTCACAGAATATTATCGCACCCACTCCATACTTCACATACATCTCATATGCCGGCGTTCCCCCAGGTGGTACAATTTGGCCATCTTCCAAAGATTGTCTACCTCAGCGGAAAAACCCCACTAGGGTGGACAATACCCCAGGCATGTTTCAACCTTCCCCCTGGTTAATCAACGCAGGGCGTTTGATTTTGCAAAGTCAACTCTCAACCAATATCAGGATGCTTTGAATCGGGGAATGACTCACCTGATAAATCAAGTCGTCTGTATACTGACGCACCAAAGGACGTTGTGTCTGCGTTTCTTGGCTTCCGCCTCGCTTCGGGACCCTCGCCTCCTTGTTCTCTAGCCAGGCACGTCGATCAGGGATCAGATGTGTGCAGATCTGCAAAGGAGTCTCTCATCACTTTTACAGGGCGCCCCGAACACCTCTTGATCCCAGCTCGATCGTCCCGTCCTCGCCGTTCTCTGCCTTTCTCAATTACAATGTTACGCGAAGGAACAAGTGGGGGAGGGTCCCTATTCGGGCGGCATCTTGAAAGGGGCCCCTAATGTCTATGGAAACAAGGCGGGTCACCACACACGATAGAGACGCCAGACACAAGGTTGTATTCCCAAAGCTAGGGTTTTATTGCAAAGCTAAAGTCTCAGTTGGCCAACTCGGTCTCACGCCCCGCGACGTGTATCTCTAGACCTCGAGGGACGCAAGAGAGTGAATTACGTACATCAGTTACATATATACAAAATGCATATCAAACAATCAGCTATGACATGTTTAACACCCCCTTTATTGGGTTTCTTTGAACTAGGTGTGATGATGGACATCTTCGACCACTATGACACCTTCAAACATCTATTCTAGTAACAATTTGCAATTTGTGAGTGCGAAGGCATCTTTCGGTTATTGAATAGAACACGGCGCTTCTGTTCTTGGAAGCGAACTACATACGGGGGGAGTTGCATTCCGGACCTTGCTATCTATCAGGTGCTATTCGCATCCTGGGAGCCGGCATGCTCTAGCGGGCTCAGCAGAGGGGGGCCGTTAGAACAGCATAATTCAAGCCTTTAGCAGTATTATTCTAACATATTCTACCATATAACGAGTCTGGCTGGCAGCTGTGAAATGATTAAATGCCCTGCAGCTCTGCTTCAAGGCTACATTTGGGAGGGAGCCAGGCATTCTTCCTGGCGCTGCCTACGTTTGTGTTTCAGCGAACTCTTGTTATCCTCACGGCCCTGCGGCCTTGTCCTTTTCAAATACAGACAAAAATGTTCCACAGTCGAGCAGAGTAAGCAGAAAATATACTGCTAAGCAATAGGAACAGAAAGCAATGAGCAATGGTTAGAAAACAAAATGGCGATTCTTGCTACATCAAAATGGCCGTTCATTGGCAAACTCGAAAACCTATATTCTGTCGTATCGTGCATGAGACGGTTTAGTCCACGGCCACCAAAATGCGTTTGCGGTCGCAAAGGAGAGGGATCCGTATTTCTAGACTGACAAGATGTCACCCTTAACCCTTCACCCACCTCCTTTTAAAAAGGGGTAGTTAACAATGTTTGGCAGTAAACAGTGAACAAATGTACCAGCTTTGGGTGTGACTCCGAAAAAGAAGTCTGTGTCTTCAACTTGGAGTAGGCGATGGAGTTAGGATTTCACTGCAGAGTCACCTCTGAGCCTCACAAAGACTTGATAGGACTCTCCGTCAACTCTGCGTTGAGCGAGTCAAAGGCATAAGATCCGCTCAATGCCTGCAGTCCTCGCTCAGCTAAAGATGAATTCTGCCTAAAACTTCCAAGCAGTAGTCGCTGTGTTAACACAGACAGCTGCGCTATCCAATTTGGCCACCAACATTCAGATATAGGGCCTCATCACAAGTTGGGCAGTAATACCGCCGACTGTAATAGTCCTAGCACCGACCGGTCCTGTAGTATTACCACCGGATCACGGGTTGGGCCTTAACGGTAAATCCCCATTCCTGATTGCGTCCATTGGATCCAATGGGGAATTCTCATTGCTAATACTGCGTGCTAATAGAGCCGGCTGTAATACAGCTAAAAACAGGGATTTTCACCTCCAGAAAAAAGCTGGAGGTAAAACAGCCGATTTAGCACCCAACTTGTGATAGGGCCAGCCCTTAAATGCGGCAGTAATACCGTTACAGCCACATTTAAGGGCTAAAGCCCAACTCGTGATGAGGCCCATAGCCAGCAGTTTTTTTCCCCCAGTAAAGTCAATAGAGTCAATGGGCCTCATTACACGGTAGGCGGTAAGGGATTACCGGCACCGGTAAGGGCACTGGTGCCGGTAATCCCTTACCGCCCTACTACGAGGTCCCTTAGCGGGTCCCTTCCTTAACGCCTGGTTTTGCCAGGTGTTAAGGAAGAGACCCGTTGGGGGACTTCAGAGCTAATAAGGGGCCCGCTAGTAGCGGGCCCGTTATTAGCTCCTTCCCCATTCCCATTGAGCCCTATGGGGGCTCAAATGGGAATGGGAACTGGTTCCCGGAATGGGGATTTACCGGTCCCGCCAAGGTCGGAATGACCTGGTAAGTCCCCATTCCGGGAACATGGACCCGGAATGTGGTAAGGGGTTAGTCATGGCGCTAATAGCGCCATGGCTACCGCCTACCGTGTAATGAGGCCCAATGTCTTTATAATATTCCTTTCTAGGTATATCAGCTGTAAAGCATATGCTGCAATCAGATACCAGAATGCAAGCCATATTCGGAGGTGTGCTTTGTCATTGTTTTTCAGAGTTGTTTTGACTTACTTTGCTCATACTCGTCCTCCACCACCGATGCTACCAAACGCTTCTGCGTAGGACGGAAGTATTTGAAGTGGGCAACAGTGTAGAGCGTTAAGGGAGCCACGCTGTATTTTGACTCAGGCTCACAGGCTCATGTTGCAAAATCCAAGCAAATGTTCACAAACGAAAAACGAGTAGGAGAATCTCGCGCAGGGTCTCATGCAGCAAGCAAGAGATGTTCCTGTGAGCAAACAGCAGGCACACTACCAAACACTTCTGTCACACTTCTGCCCTTTTATTAAGCCTATTGTCCAAACTGGCTAAATAAATAGGTTTAGCTAGCAGTCTCTTAGTTGCAGCATATAGATGGGTGAGAATGGACCCATTTGGCGAGGTTCCCAGTCTTTTCCGAAACCCTACCTGAAGGTTACTGAGTAGGTGCAGGCCGATAACCCCTATCCTTCTCCTTTAGTAGCAATAAAGCAAAAACCTTGCTGCAGGTGTCCGGAATTGTGATAGGTCGATAGTTTGAAGGATTCTTTCTGACCCCCTTTTTGTAGATATCGGAACTATGTTAGAAAAATACCACAATTAAGGAAGCTTCTGAGTATAAATAACTTCCATAAAAATCCCATATAATATGTGGAACCAAAGTTCTCGATCTTGTTTTAATGTGAACTGGGTAAAATTGTCAGAACCGGGGTCTTTAGAAGGCTTCATTTTTTTATCGCCTCATGGATGTTCTCCAAGAAAAACACCTATGTCCAGTCTATAGCTTGACTATTGCTCGGAATCTGGACATCAACGTTTGTATGGACCTTAGCAAATGTTTCTCTATAGTAGGCCGCCGATGTAGATTCTGCAAATATGTTGATATGACGTTCTTGGGGGATGTTGGATATTTTGTTAGTGAGCCCCCAAAATGTAGCAGCATTGCTTCCCTTTAGAAAGAGTAGCTTTTTTTGGCTGCCTACTGCAAACATTTCGGCCTTCAACCTCTTGGTAATATTTCTGTGATATTTCTGTAGGTCTGGGGGACTTTTTTCCCCCATCCTAAACACCAGAGAATCTAAACCATGATGACTGTTCAGATGCGAAATGGCTGCCCTCTTTTTTTTGTTTAGCTGCAGAGTTCACAGGATTAAACATGTGTTGCCTTTGTTTGGGAACACAACAAGCACCCTTCCGTATTACTTTAGACAGACAGAAAGTAACCCTTCAGAAACGACTAAGTTTCACCCCAAAAGATGGGATCATGCTCCAGAACAGCATTTTTTTTTGTTTTAATGAGCATGGAGTTCCACTAAACTTCAGCCCCCTCCCATGCAGAGTTACAAGAGCCAAATGGGGTGCATGGGTTAAAAGGGGAATTCCTAGAAAAAGAGAAACTAATCTCAACAGAATTGATAGCATGATCTCCATATCTAATAAACTCTATGCAACTTAAAGGGCAGCTTGTTGAGAGACATTTGGAAACAAAGACACATTCCCCTTTTCCATGTTGCCATTTCCGGATGATCTGCCTTGAATAAAGGCAGAACCAATAACAATTCCCAGGAAGCCATAAACTGAGACCAAAATGCTCCTCTAGCCCTGATAGTACTATCAGTAGTAGAGTGAGGCATTAACAGTATATAATTATGGCCACTGTAAAATCAGTGCAAGAGGAGTTAAACTCGCCAGCAATCGCAATGTTGTTTTGGTGGCCCTTCCCGAGTCGCCTGGTAAGAATTCTATTAATCTCATGCTCCATAACCATTATATGTTTTTTGACATGGTTAAAATATATATTTATCAACAGCATTTCATAAGGGTGAGAGTTATTTGAAGAAACTAAGGAAACCACCAAACGAACATTATCATTTGGGGCCATCATAGTTGCTTGTAGATTCAGTTTTAAGTCAATTGCTACAGCAACTACCCTTGATTGCTTCAGTAGAGAATGTTCTGTAACCTTTGATGAAAAAAAGACCTTTTTAGCATAATCTCTTGCATCATTATTTTATCAAGTCATCAAAAGCAAATTTGTTGAAGGACACACTAGTGAAATTCAAATACCCGTTCCAAGGAAGTATCTTTAAGGAGGCAGTACTAAAGTTGACCTTTTGGTCTCTTGGGTCCCGGCTTGTTAATAAAACCTGCCAACAACCATGACCAATCTTCTTGCTTATCCAAATCATTTGTTTCACTTCTAACATTCATGATGTTTCTTTTGGAATTAGTATCAAAATCTCTTTTAATGATTAAAGGGGAGAAGTGAGTAGGCTGTCAAATATCGATAGCTGGTTCCTTGGCAATGAACATGGTTAGATGGTTTGCAAGGGTGAAATTCAGAGTATCAAAACCCACAGACCTGAAATCATTCACATGCTCCCATTCTAAGCAAGCTACTATATTAGAGTAGAATAAGGCCACTATTCTATCACAACCCACATGGAGTATGTCCACCCACTCAATGTTGCCTGAGTGAATTAGGTGAAGATCAGAAATTGCTGAAAAGATCCTTAAGTAAACATGGACAATTAAGATGTGTTTTTACAATGATAAACGTGATATTCTCACAACCTATTATTTTTTCATTAAATAATGAGCAGTCCCCAGTCAATAGGTTTACCGGCAAGGTAGATGAATAATCAAGGTGTACTACAGGGAAATGTTTGGCCGTATTAATAGTGCAGATATTTTCCTGAAGTACTCAGGTCTTCTTCCTCAATTGTGCTAGATGAAGATATCTGAAAGTTGCCAGTAGCAGCCTGTTGATCATGATCTGTATCTTAAGGCCTAGAATTCTTTTTCTGGCACTAAGGTTAAAAAGAACTTGATTATTTTCCCCTCCATCAGGTTCTTTACTTTTTTCCCCTTTGATTTCTTTTTCATTAATTTGGGTTTCCGGTCCATAATTTTGGCATTCAACCTAGAGGATGCACCGAGGTCTTCAGTCTCAGCAATTGGTTCTAGTTGTGTTTTTAGGTCCATGATTGCTGCTTCCAGTGGGAGAGACCTGTGAAAGCATCATGAAGTAAGACACAGACAACAACTAAAGGTTCAAACAAAAGATATTTATTAACTTAAATCCCAGGATGGTTAAAGGTCTAACTTGCCCTATACCGCGGTGGGATTTCTGTACCTGAACGAAACTAAAGTCTGAGTCAAGGAGTTCAACTTAAAACTCTGCCTTGTTAATTGTAGTTGTGTGGGCAAGGATAGGTTTTGGATACAATGTGCAGGGATGGAAAAGTCAAAAGAAACAGCGTTCAACTGAAGGTTCTGAGCTTCCTCCAGTTCACAGCTTAAGTTCAGCTCCTCTTCCCCAAGCATAAGACAGTTCCATGAAAAAGCCTCAAAATATACCATTCTCCAGTTCAAGGTGCATTCAGAACCAATCCTTGGGGTTCCCTTCCTCAAGTTTCAAGTATCACAATCCAAAAGCAAAAAGGGGTCTTGAGACTCTGTTCTCTAGACAACAAGTGTGGTTCCTTTAAGTCTCAGGGTTCCCTTCCCCAAAACTTCAACTCCACCACTTAAACTTGCTGCAGTTTTTCCAAAAAGTCTCAACAAAACACCAGGTTAACCTGACCCTCTTTCTGTCTTGCTTCGCCAGTTCATATGCATTGGTTTCATTAGACTGTTGCTTGGTGTCCATAATTTCAACATTTATGGCTCTCCGGTCTAGGCACAGTTGGTAGACCGCACAGTCCACCCATCATAGGTCGCGCAACCAAGATCTCTGGGCTCTACAGCTCACAGAGATTCCTTGGCACTTGCTCTTGTTCACCAAGTCACCTTCACTTAATTCATTTTAGTGGCCTCTTGGCTTCATGCGTATTCTTGCACTTCTCTGGCTTCTCCTTAGTAGCCTTGTGGCCCTACCATCACGTCTCACACACCTCCTGCCAAACTATGACCTTGCTGCACTGCATTCACTCATTAAAGTTCATTGTTCGGCTCCCTTAAGCCTTTAATGTACTTGACTTCAAAGTTTTAGGTAAATCGTTGTGCAACATATATTCAATATTGTTTATTTTCAGTTTGGTGTTTAATGTGTACTTATGTTGCCCAATGATATTCTCTATTTAATATGTGCTTGTTTGCTTCAATGTTAGGCTTCCATTTAGTTCGGTATTCAATGTGCATTGGTTTAGTTCAATGTTAAGTTTCCACTTAGTTTGGTATTCAATAAGTATTTGTTTGCTTACTTTCACGGACCGTTCTTCCGTTGCGGTACTATGGGAGCGCCCCGGTGCTGGAGCGCCTTCCTAACACTCGCCAGCTTTCTGTGCCTCTCTCCGGTGGTTCCTGCACCTTCCTCTCGGCTTTTGAAGTCAGAAAATCCACTGGCGTGAACTCCGCTTGCTCGCTGTGTGTTTACTTCCTCACAGCAGCCTCGCAGATGCTTCTTGATGTACGCGCACAGGTTCCGGGATCCCCAGCAGCTCCTGCTGCTCGCGCTGGGCTATGGAGGCTCCTAGGCTTGTGAGAAATTCATGGCCCACTCAGATTGGGTCCCAGAAGTCTTCTTGGACAACGACCGACATCCTGGTTCTTTCTCTGGTCCCACTATGGCTGCCTCTTTCCAAGGGTCCCCTGCTGTTCTCCCAGATGAGGGTTTTTGTTTAGGCTCTTCTGTCTTCTTAGGTACATGTACAGGCAATGTAGAGAGATCACATACATCGTGAGAACCTCTGCCCACTGAACAAGGAACCGCCAAAATATAATGCTCCCTTTCTGGAGAATGAAAAAGGACCGGGGATGCACTAAGTCGATCCTGCAAATCGCTGAGTAATTGACCAGGTGTGGGAGAAGTGTACAGGGTTTTTGCAGATCTACATAATTCTGATTCTTCCAGATTAAGTTTACTTAAAACAGGGCCATGACCATGAACCCTTCGATGGAATTATTTCTCATTATTTAGTTTATTAGAGATCAGTTAGTTGGGAAGAGTTAGATTAACAGTGTGTTTGATGTTGTCGTACAGCCTCACACGTGACTAAAGTACAAGTTGCAGGACCAAAATCGATTACGGACCCAAAGTATTCAAGGATTGAAATTCATCAGAATTAAAGCACAGTTTGGATTAGCAGGAGTTTTATATCGACCATCACAGTACAATTCCGATGATGTTGGTTGTGAAGTAATATTTAGATGGTTGGCCTGGACATCACTTGAATTACTAGCATCAGTACACAATGGTGAAATTGAGTCATCATACAAATCTTGACACATTCTCAGAAATTACTCGTCAAGAACCACAGAGTCAGGTCTCAAACCTCCTGTCTGTTTCAATTGTACCTGTGGAATAGCCTGTACAGTCTGGTAAAATTATTTAATCTTGCCCCAGATGTCAGAACAGATTTTCCGAGGCCCAGTGACAGAGGTTTTTGCTAAAGGGTCAGCTGTAAATTTAAGTTAAAGGTGACCCTGGCTGATATGAATTAAAACACACCTGTGTCACATCCTAAGGGGACTGATGGCCATATCAAGAATGCTGGTGGAAGGAGCCTTGCTCCTTAGATTCTATTTATTACCTGTCATGCTTTCCATGGTAAGAATGAGTGGCATGCACAGATAATATAAATTTACCAAAGGCGTAGTGGTGGATTTGGCCAAAAATACCCACCTACCTTAAACAATGTGTGCGCCTTCAGGGGAGTAAGCAACAGCACAGGCTAGCATCCGCCAGTGACTGAGTGTGTCAAGCATGCCAATCCACACTGTGATTACCGTTGGTTGCGGGTGTGGTACGCACCAACTAATAGCCGCTACAAGCACAAACCCGCATTCAGTGCCTCAATCTGTTAATCTATATCACCAAGTTTGGATTAGTGGGAAAAATTGGCCCACATTACTTGTGGGGCACAGGACAACTAGTTGTGAATGACAAGAAAAAGGACGGGGAAGCAGGAGTCTCCAGCTCCGAGCTCACTCACCGTTGCACCACTTTGTGCTCTTGTACATCTGCCACTGTCACCCGCGGCCCCAGCATCTCAATCACTTAGCTCACTGCCCATTCTGATTTGGCATGCCACCTTTTCTTGCAGGACAACACTCCACAGCACCGGACAGCCATCGCCTCACTCTCAAGGCTGGGCTTCGCTACACTTCTGAGGAAAGAACCTAGCTGTGTTATAGCCGTGAAGCCGCACTGTGATCGCTTCTCACAGCTACTTCTGACATCGGAGGCAGATGTTCGATGTGTCCTCTCACATAAAATATGCTATGTAACGATGCTCCCCTTCACATCTGTGGTAGGATGACAATAGTTCCACATCCTCCTGTATCACCATATCAAGAATGCTGTATTTACTGATGAACAACACAACATTGTTTTCCTCGCATCACACCCTCCCAGCCTGCCATTTTCTTCTAATCAACTTAAAAATAAGAAAAGTACAGCCAAAGGTTTCTGTTATGGATCCAGGGATTTGGTTCCCTCTCCCAAAGTGGGAGCCAACCCCTTTGGGCCTAGGGAGGTGAGTCTGCTATGCTTAACCCCCCTAGGGAACAGGGCGGGTGGATCCCACAGGGAGTGAACCCCCTTAGAGGACAAGAAATCCCCAGAAAGGGATGTAAATTATGCTTCCTTTTTGCCAGAGCCCAATGTCTTTGTTGGCTACATGGGAGTTAACTGTATGAGAACGTGAAACTTCCTGTGAGAATGGCTGGTAGGATTTCTGACCCTCTATATGTAATGTCCTTGCCAAGAATGAGAGAACAGTGGATAATTCCACCCCCTGGGTAAGTGGGAGATAAAGAACCAATCATAACTGGAAAGGAAGAGAAGAGGTTATGGATGATATGAAACCTTCCAGCCACCACCTTTCTGTTTTGTTTATTTGGTAAGTAACCCACATTTTTCTTTGTTACATGGGAGGTAGAGGGGAGGGATGTGTTGCAGGTCATAGTAATTGCAAGTTTTTTTTTAACTTTAAAATGTAAACATCAGCAGCAGCAGCTCCATGGCATCACACCTAGAAAAAGCCCATTTTATTATTGTCTTTGGTCCTTTATATCTTGCTTAATGCCAGAATCTCCAGCTTCAAAGCACTGCACCCATGTTGCACTGTATCCTCTTGTTCCCAAAGCAAGTGCGTTGCCACTGAGCAATCCTTCCAAACATATATATTTTTTGCTGGAGGTAGTAACAGGTGGTTTACTTCAAAGGCGGAGGGCAACTTCATGTAAATCAATTATCTCACCATGCATCTATCTACAGTGTGCCTGCGATGCAGGTTTGTCAGATCTGTGTCAGGTCACACAGTGAACAGGCAAGATTGCTGGCAGAAGCCACTGATGCACACTCCTCATCACAGGCCCAGTGGCTCACTGGATGTGCAAAGCAGACAATGAAAAACACTTATGAGATTTGCGTTCTTACCCATGCGTTCTTAGCAGCTCTCACCCATTTCCAGCTAGCTAGACCTAATCCCCATACCCTTCCTGTTGCTACAATACTGGGCATGAGTTGCACAGACAACCCCGCCTCTGAACCCAACCATTCAGGCATTCTTCACTAATGGACTGCCAACCTGTTAGTGATCGCGGCTTCATGGTTTTTCCTGCATACCTGTTATTTCTCTAGCGTTCTCTCTCTCCTAGCCACTATCTTACTGTGGCTACTATCTACCGGCCGCCTGATCAGATCACCTCATTTCTCTCTGACTGGGTGTACCCCTCCTCCTCCCTCCTGGCACCAACCACTGAACTCCTCCTTCTTGGTGACCTCAATATCCATCTAGACTCTCCTTGTTCCTCCTCTGTACTCTTCCGCGACCTCTGTGGATCCCTCTCCCTTTCTATCCTCCCCTCTGGCCCAACTCACTCTGCAGGGCACACACTTGATGTCTTGATCTCCTCTGACCTCCCCCTCTCCATCGCTCTGACCACTCCTCCCTCCTGGAGCGATCACTCCCTCCTCCCCTCTCATCTCTCCCTCTCTTCCCCTAAGGCCAAGCCTACCCCAACACTGCCACCTACCTTCTCGGACATCCGCCCCATGAAGCATGTCAGTTGAGGCTTTCGCAGCCACCGTCTCTCTCTCCCTTCACCTCTGGCTGACACAGCCCTGTCTATGTTCTACTCTTGTATTTCCGATACTCGTGATGCTCTTGCCCCTGTCATGGGTATCCATTTCAAGCCCAAAGCCAAGTGCAATTCTTGGTATGACTCTGACCTAGCTACACTTAAACGTAAGTGTAGGGTGGCTGAGAGGAAATGGAGGGATTTTTGTTCATCCTCTGACTGTTATGGGTATCAACTGTGATAGGTATTATTCCCGTTAAGATATGTATCAATCACTTCCTCGAATATCACATAGGTATAAAGAGCGAAATCCTACCTGTTCTTCTGTAATGCCTTCAGTAGGTAAGAGCCATTCACCCAGCGCTCTCTCACAGTGTGGAAAGGTGTTGACACTGCGTGAAAATGCCGGGGAAAACCTCAAGGGGAAGAAAACCCAGAGACGGTGGTGAAGAAGAATAAGATGCGGACTGTCTCCTGTGGACTTCTCACGGAGGGTGTTGTTCTCCGTCACGTTGTCCGTAGTAGGCTAGGAGTCTTGTGGCTATAACGAGAAGCAACAGTTAGCAAGGGGAACAGGAACAAAATTAAGTATGGGGGGAATTAAAGTGGAAAACTCTACCCTGGAAGGCTAATCGAAGTTAGAGCAAGGTTTGCTCGAGGTCCAATGGAAGAAATGACAAAGGAAAAAACTGCTCGGCAAATGGATCCGCGTTCGGAAAGAAGGGTTGGTTGGGTATTGTAGTTCGGTATTGTCTCGATCTAGCGAGTGCTGGGAAAAAGGGGGAAGGTAGGTTAAACGAGTGCAGGGATAAACAGAATGCGGGAAGGTGGCAGATAAGGTAAGGTGTTTACCTATGCGAACGGGATCTGGGGGTTGGACAGGATCACGTAGTTCGTGGGAGAGTAAGGAGAGATTCAGTGTCTCGCGGGATGAAACCCTGAGAGTGAGAAAAGGAAGGTAAATGTGTGTGTTTGTGAGGATTGCAAGTTCATAAGGATTAAAGGTCCCTAGGAGCGATACTCACAGAGCGCAGTCTCTGTTGACAGAAGCAACGCGAAGCCGTCCTGTGTTGAGAGCCGGAAATACTTTCTCTTCGAGGATGGGTGGAGTCGGGTCTCTGGTCTCCTGAACCACTGGACCAACCCCCTGTGAAATAGTGGCCATCTTGGGAGTAGGAACTTGGAGATTAGCTACATGACGCCAGCCGCGCCATAGGGAAAGGCGCCAGAGAATCCTGTGCTGACGAGGAAATGTAACACTGACAAACTCGCCTGTCGCCTGCTCCAAAGGCAATACCGACTCTCTGTCCACACTAAGAAGAGAGCTCACATGCAAGCCTGTGTGTCTGCGGCATCTAACAACTCGGCCAAACTCTATCAAATCTGCAAGGAGCTGGCCACCCCTGCTGCAGTCTCTACCTCTCCTGTCGCCTGCCGGGCCCCATGCACAGCCCTTGCCTCTCACTTCATCTCAAAACCCAGGATATCCTGTCCACCATCTCGTCCCCTACCCCTCTTCTCGCCTCCCCTTCTGTGAACTCTGACCCTCCTAGAGAGACCCCCCACCCTCTTTCTCGTCCTTTTCTCCCCTGACAAGGTCTCTAGACAAGTCTGATCATTGAAACTCTCGTCAAAACAGGTTCCTCCCTGTTCTTTCAAAACCTTCAAGGACCACATTGACACCCTCGCTCCTGTCCCGGCTGATTTCTGCAACCTGTCCTTCACCTCATGAGCCTTCCTCTCCCCCCGGAAGCACTCTCTTGTGCACCCTCTTCTCAAGAAATCCAAAGCTGACCCTTCTTGCCCGGCTCACTGCCCAATCTCCATCACTCCTTTTCAGGGCAAATCCCTGGAAAAGCTAGCCATCCCGCAGCTTAACCTTCACTCTGATTCTGTTGGTTGTCTCCACGACCATGAGTCTGGCTTTAGAGCTGCCAGAAGCACAGAAACTGCTCTCCTGAACATCTGTGATGATCTGCTCTCCAACCTTGACTCTAACATCCCCTCTGTCCTCATCCTACTTGATCTCTCTTCTGACTTTGACACGGTCAACCATACCATCCTGCTCAATCGTCTCCATGACATCCTGGGTATCACTGATCAGACTCTGGCCTGGCTGACCTCTTCCCTCTCTGATCAACCCTCCCAGGTCCAACTTGGGTCCTTGCTTTCATCTATCTCCCCGCAGTGTTCCCCAGGGTTCTAGCCTCTCACCCTGGCTTTTCAACCAATATCTGGCAACTCTCGCCCACCATATCGCCCACCACATTGCCATTTTCTGCTCCAATTTTCAGTGCTATGCTGATGACACTCAACTCATTTTCAGGCTTCCCTCTGCCACCTCTTCTCCTTCTCTCATCTCTGATTGCCTATCTGCCAATCAGGATTGGTGTGCCACCAACGATCTTTGCCTGAATGCCAGCAAGATGGAGATCCCCCTCATCAGCACACCTTCATTCTCCTTTCCTGTCACTCTCTGGCCGGCCTCCCTTGGCCCTCCTCCTACCCCACCTGTGAGGCTAAGAACCTTGGGGTCATCTTTGACTCCATGCTTTCCTTCTCTGCCCACATCTCTGATGTCTCTAAAACGTTAAAATTCCTCTTGCACCTCCTCAGAGGTATTCTGCCTTTCGTCTCCTTCCCCCAGAATCTCACTGTCTCTCGAGCCCTGGTTCTCTCTAGGTTGGATTATTGCAACAGCCTCTTTCTAAATATACCTGCTTCTACTCTCCTCCCTTTGCAACTTATCCAGAACAGGACTGCAAGGCTTGTCCTTGGCCTCAAGCCCAGGGATCGTATCTCTCCAGCCCTGAAATCTCTCTAAAGGCTCCCAGTGGCTGCATATATTAAATGCAAGACCCTTTGCATTGGCCACAAGGCTTTCTGGGGTCTGGGTTCAAAATACCTTCAGCTACCCCTCTGTAAATACCTTCCATCCCGAGCTCTTTGCTCCTCCACTTCTAACTCCCCCAGGGTCAGCCGTTTTTCAAAGAAACAAGCTGGGGGTAGATCTCTGTCTTTGGCTGGGGCCTCCCTCTGGAACAGCCTCCATGCCACTCTAAAACTTGAGGAGAACCATCTCCGGTTCCGGAAGCACCACAAGACCTTCCTCTTTGTTTCTGCCTTCGCTCCTCCTCTCCTCTGCTGATCTCTTCTGTCTCTGCATTGTGCACTTGGTTTCCCTCTGACGTCCGGGCCCAGGTACCTGGCCCAGGTACCTGCTCACCCTGCCACCCACCCGCACTGCCTCCTGGCAATCCCTTGCACTGGGGTCTGTATCTGTAACCCTACAGTCCCCCCTTTTTTTCTGCACTTATCAGACACACCCTGTCTGTTGCCTTAAACCTAACACTTGCCACCTGCCTGCTGCACTACCACAGTTTGTTGCTTTTTTATTAATTATCTATTTATTTTTATTCCTTTGCTCAGCACTTTCCACTTCTCCCCCATCCCATGCACTTTTCTCTTTCCCTCTCCCATGCACTTGTGCGTTCTCAATGTCACTGGGCCTAGTAAGATTGTTGTTTTGTTCTCCCTTGTTCCCCTCCCTTGCCTCGTCGCTCTCTGAAACACTTGTGTATGAGCGCGATACAAATAAAATATCAATATCAATAGCTATCGAGATCTATATTGCAGGTGAAAAGAGCTGTGGCACATTCTGCTGCTTTTTCAGGTGCAACACATGTATCTGCTCTTGGCACTGCCTCTTTGTCTAGTGTCCAAGCGGTAGCAAGGGCAGGTCTAGGGGTAGCAAAGGGGGAGCCAGGGGTAGCAACTGCTACGCCTGGCAGCCCGCAAATGAAATCCCTGACAATGCAGTCTATTATCCCTACCAAAACTCTCCAGCTTCTGCTACTCTGTGGTGTGGACCAGCCCTCCCTCTTGATGCTGCAGTCAAACTCAACCCACAACGAAAAGATGACATTGCATGTTTCTTTATAGACATTCACACTTGTTTCCTGCCAACGAGATCCCTTGAATTCTGGCATGACTACCCAATCTGGTGGTTGAACCCACGGTTATTCACGGATGGGTTCTCCACACCACTGGCGGCCATTTACAAGTGAAAGCACATCTCCATTGGAAATAGAAGAATTCACTGTAGAGCTGGCAAATGCACTGAATTCATTTAAAATGTGACATTAGCCATGTCCGTGTTTTTATAAGCGTATAATGCTAGTCACTGGTTCACAATCTATGTGGCGGACCTACTCTGTTTTACCAATGAACGTTATTGACAGGAGAGGTTGGTGTATGATGGGGGACATGGCACTACCCCTCCATTTTTCGGTCTCACAAGACTGAAATCAGTTTGATTTATGTCGCAAGTGTCTTTCACTGACTGCATGATGGAAAGGGGCAAGAAGTTGTGGTCCAAACTCTGCATTTGCAGAGAATCAAAAAATATAACTTCTTGCCAAATGCAAAGACTGTTGCTCCCTGTCACCTTGCACAACACTGTGCCTTTGCAAGACCCAAGATTATTGAAAAACACCCATGAGCCCTGACATAAAGGAAGCACTACGCAGGGCGCTGGGGAGATTTGAGGGCCAGTGATGGTGATGCCACAGCCTTCATTGTATCCGACAGACGCTTCCAATTGCAGCTTCTTTACACACAATCAGGGCTCAGGTCCTAAAATAAATAAGTGGGGGGGGCTCATTAATCTACCAATTGAATATGGTGTCCTCATAAATTAGCATATCAAGGTGCCCTCTGAAAAAAGTGGGGGGACTCTCCCATACTTGCCAACATTCTGTGACCAAAAAGATGTAGGATTTTTCAAGTTTCCAAAATAATAATTCCCACAACGATGACATCACAAGAAAATACAAAACATACATTTTTGGTACCATTGAAACATTCTAAAATACACAACCCATCAAACAGCACAACATGGAAAGATGTTGAAATGTTTAAAATGTATAATTCTGAATGGTAAGTTTACACCAAATTCAATTACCTAACTTCACAGAAGGAAATTACACAGAGCTGGTGGGCAACGTTTGCCACTGCTCTGTAGCAGCAGGCCAGGCAGTACATATTATTGCAAGTTGAACACTACAGGGTGACTGATACCCCCCTCAGTCTGATAGGCAGATGCTGTCTGGTGGTGTTACACTCTGCCACTTGCCTTCACTGGTGGTTCACCTAAGGGTTGCCCCGGCAAGAGTGCAGGACAGAGCCACGCAGCTGTCAGGTCAGTGGATTGGTCTGAGCCCAATCAAAGTAATCACCTACCAGCCCACTGTACAGACAGACTAATGAACGTGTTGCATGCTTTGTCCTAGAGCCTGCCTTAGAGTCACATACATTACTTGCCACTGTAAAAAGCAGTAGGATCTGTCACTGAAATCAGTAGGCGGTAGGACTGCTTAAAAAGCAGTAGTCTACTGCCTAAATCTGTAGGGTTGGCAAGTATGCTCTCCGCAGTGTTGTTAGGTCTGGAAAAGATCCGGGGCTACACTAATGTCGGGATTGTTGGGACTCGGGGCTAGCTAGCCTTTTGGTTGTAGACCCTGAGATTCTATCCGGGGCTACAACCAAAAGACCTGGGGCTATAGCCCCCTAAACCCCCCACCCCCCAGCAATGTCTCTGAACTCGGTCCACCCACGTGTACCCTCAAGTAGAGCCTTGGCCACGATGAAGGCCTCTTCACCCCTTAATTTCCATGCTTGTTTCAGGCGGGAGGCTGGGGTTAGAATGTTGACCCCAGCCTGATTCAGAAACAGAGAGAGGGAGGCCTGAAGGGGGACAATTGACCCTTAATCTCTGTGTGCTGCTGCCATGAGAGTAGGACCAATAAGACTGCATGCCATTAGCAAAACAAATGGTGTTTCTGTGCATGCCTCTTGTGTGTGTGTGTGTGAATGCATGGATGTGGGTGGTTTGGTAGGGGGCAATGATGGGTATCGGTTAGTGAGAGTAACATGAGGCAGAAGCCTTGGCAGCACCAGCAGCATAACAATGAGTTTTACAGAGCAATACTCACATATGCATTGACTTCTAAGCCTTTTGCAAACTCCCCCATGTATATATATTGCGTACCCACCTATACGTATGCCTCCTTGACTTTCGTACATCTGTATCATCCCCATTTTCTGTATCACCCTACCGACATCCTCAACTGGTACATTCTCAACTGGCTAACCATCTACTTTAAGGGACGTGCTCACAGAAATGCTCCAATCTCTGAAACGTGTTTCTTTATTTATGTGTTTGATTTCTAAGCCACACGTGTTTGCAATAATAAATAAACTATAACATGTGGTACACTTTATTATTGTGTATTTGGACCACTAAAATGTTAGGCACAGCCAGTGTGAGCATGTTTTGCACGGGGCCATGCTAACATGTACATTGTCCACTGAGCTGGCAGCATTAAAGTGATACAGCATTAAAGTATATTGCTTGATGGTGTTAGCTTTCATCCATGCCCCAGGCCGCCCCACACACACGCACGCACGCATACTGGGCAGAGATACACGGACACGTCTGGTCTGTATGGGGTCCCAGCGGGTACTGCCATCTCGGGTCCTCGTTTATTGTTACACAGCATGCTCGAACCGAAACGAGGCTCGAGCATGCGCACAAAATCTGCGCAGTACGTTATATCCCGCCTTTTCTTTAAACAAGAAAACAATAAAATATTAACATTGCAACAACTCAACATGAGTTAACCAAAACTGTTCTCAGCCCTTTAGGACACGGGGTCCATGACATAGTCTCGGAATTGAGCGGGGCGTTGCCGCCCTTCTCTGCTCGGATATCTTCGACTGTCCTCTGGGGATGGCATGGACACTTCTTGTGGGGCGGGACCCCCACCTCCATCCGGTGCTTCTGTCGGCTGGGTGATCTCTGGGTCCGCTGGCTCAGGCATCCTTGGAGTCTCCTCCGGCTGGTTGATTTCTATTTTCTTGAAATAGGACACATTTCTTGTTACAGTCCCTCGCCCGTTGGCCGCAGTTACCATGGATCCTTTTACATGGGTCATCCCAAGAGGCTGCGGTTCGTGAGGGACAATTTCCTTTACGGATGTCTATTCCTCACCAGCACAGTGTCTCCTACCACAATTTGCTTTTCCTGGAGATCCCTTCGCTCGCTTTCCTTCTCGTTCTTGGCCCATCGCTCCTGCCGGACTCATTCGTCGTCAATTACCCCTGGGGCCCTTCCTTCCACCTCTGGTATTAGTCCTCTGGGGCAGGGGTTAAACAAGACCTCCACTGGTGCGACCCCTGTGGATTGGTGTGGGGTCGTCCTATATTCTCTCAGGAACTCGAAGAGGTTCTGGCGTAACTCCACTCACCCATTCATTGAAGTCCTGAAAATTTTATTGAGAGTTCACATGAACCTTTGGCCTCCCCGTTCGCTCTCGGCCAGAGCGGGGTCACCCTCCTGTGTTTGATGCCACTTTCTTCTAGGTATTTGGCAAACTGCTGTCCCTGAAACGACAGGCCATTGTCCGAACACAGTTCCAGCTGGAACCCATGAGTGGCAAAGATCTTCTGTTCCAAAATTGTGTGATCACACGCCGTCGACTCTACCAACTCAATCTCTGGATATTTGGACCACTGATCCACCACAGCCAGAAAGTACATCACCCGTCCCGTGGACCCAAAGTCGGCATGCACAGTACCCCATGGGTGTTCACTTCTCTCCATGGACCTTATCGGGGGACCTCTTTCCACCAGGCTGGCTGCCTGGTAGGGCACACAAGTGCGCACAAACTCGTCTATGTGCCCCTCCAGGTCGGGGAACCATACCTTCGGCCTCAGGCGTGCTTTTGTTTTTGCCGCGCCTTGGTGTCCATTGTGCACTAGCTCTAACACCCTGGTTACTACGGCTCGCGGGATAACAGTCTGCTGACCTCGAAGCAAGAGCCCATCTTCTGTCACAGAGAGTTCATTGCGTGCTTTCCACATTGTCTGCAGGTCTTTTTGGGCACTAGCCTCCCGTCTAACTCACCGCTGCTCAACACTGCTCTAATGACCTGAAATATCTCATCGCTGTCAGATGCTTCCACTATTTCTTGACGGGACAGCGCCACTGGCATGGTGGCCTCTACAAATGCTGTGGACCATTTCGATGCAATCCACCACTTCGAAGTTGTCTCGATCACGGCAAGCCCCAGGGTGCCTGGATAAGTAATCTGCTGGAATGTGGGTGCCCGGCCGGTATTGCAGTCTTACTCCATACTCAATCAGGGACAACATCCACCGTTCGATTCGCGGCAGAGGTTTAGATGATGCCCCGGCCATGATGGGTATGAGTGGCTTGTGATCGGTGATGACTACCACGGGTTTGCCCAAGATGTACAGTCGGAAGTGTTTACACCCCCATAGTATGGCCAGTGCCTCCCTCTCAATTTGCGAGTACCTTCTCTCAGTTTCTGTGAGAGCCTTTCTTGCATATGCTATGGGGCGCATATGTCCTTGTGTGACCGCTTGCAACAGTACAGCGCCCAGTCCCACCGGACTGGCGCCCACAACAATTTCCGACTCTCTGTCTGGGTTGAAATAAGCCATTGTTTCTTGGCCGGACAGCGCATTCTTGATGTCTGTAAATGCCTCTGTTCTTTGGCAGTCCATGCCCCATGCCACATCTTTCTTCGTCAGTGCCCGCAGGGGCTCTGATAGAGACGCTAGATCACAAATGAACCTACCACAATAGTTCTCTTTTGATGGCGGCATTCGGTAGCCGCATGTCAACGCAGATGCGCCCTGCTCCGGGCTGCTTGGGCTTGGCCGTCACTACAATCAGTGACACCCATGGAGTTGGGCCTTCTACTGTTTCTATGATGTCCATGTCGATCAACAATTGCAGTTTTTTCTCTTCTTGTGCCCCCAGATGAAATGGTATCCTCCTGTGCTTCAGGGCTGTAGGACTTACTGACCCATCGATATGTAGTCTGATCGGGTCGCCCTTCAGCTTACCTACTCCATGGAATAGGTTTTCGTACCGGTCTAGGGGGCGGTCGACATCAGTTTGGTACACCGACATGGTGAAATGGACAATGTCTAATGCTTCTGAGGCAGCACTGCTCCGTAGGGAATGTGGGCTTACATCGGTAACAAAGAATCTGGCCTTGATTGTATTTTGTCCATGGGTGACAGGTGTTACGAAGACTCCATGAATTGGCAGAGGTGTATTCCCCCCAAAAGTGTATATCCTTGCTTTGGAAGGTTCAAGTTCTGGAGGATCTGGGAGGGCCTCAGAGTGATCTGCTGCCAGGACACAGACTGAAGCTCCAGTGTCAATCAAAACAGGCGTCGGGGTGTCCACAATGTTGACCACGCATGTGGGTTGTCTTCTTTTCACCACATTCCTGAACTTTCTGGGGTTACCCCCACTCACTCTCGCTGGTCTCCTTGATGTGGCCACCGGAGCTGCAGCTCTACACACCCTTGCATCATGTCCGGGTGTGCTGCATCTGCCGCACACTCTCGCCTTTGCCGGGCATTCGCCTGTGTGAGGCAGATCATACCCACAGTATTGGCAGGACTGTGGGCTAAAGGAGGTCGGAGGGCCCTCAGTTCTTTTCTGGCCCCATCGTGACTTCGCCAGTGTAGGCCGACCAACAGTGAAAGCTTCTTCGCTCCTACCTGGGTGTACCGCAGCATCCATCTTGGCTCCCCTGCTCTCAGCTAGCTCATACGCCTGCCCAGTGTCTAGAATCTGTGACAGCTTGGTGGGTCAGCCAGCGCACGTGGGGTGTCGGCAACACCTTCAAAATGTCAGCACCACGGCCATCAGGTACTCAACAGCCATGGGGGTTCCAAAAATTGTTCTCTTGTAGAACACGAACGGCGCACGAGCACCCTTTCGGGCCGCAACCGTCGTGATCAAAAGACTTAAGATGGCCGCCAACTCGCTGCGTCGGATGTGTAGCTGCGTGGCATGCCGGAATGCTTCCGCCGACTCTTAAACGTCTTCAAAAGACCTCGCACACACACGTGCAGAACTTCCTCGTCACCAGTGTTAACTTTCATCCATGCCCCAGGCTGCCCCCCACACACGTACGCATACCGGGCAGAGATACAAGGACACATCTTGTCTGTATGGGGTCCCAGCGGCAACTGCCGTCTCAGGTCCTCGTTTATTGTTACACTGCATGTGCGAGCCAGAACGAGCCTCGCGCATGCGCACAACATCTGCGCACTACGTAACAGACGGGTCTCATTTTCCGCTGTAGGTGCAGGCAGCATGACATTGTGTGTAGAGGGCATTGCTAGCGAAAAGTGTGGGCTCTCTGCAGGTAATAATAATAATAATAATTTGGCATTTATATAACGCTACGAACCCTCAGGTATCTGAGCGCTGCTTATTATTACCCACGGTGTGTGGTGCTCATTTATCGACCTCGGATGGATGAAAGGCTGAGTTTGGCCCCACCGGGATTCGAACCTGTGTTAGCAAACTCTGCACGGATGTCAAAGCGAGCGCTCTACTCGCTGTGCCACTTGACCGGATATAGTATGACAATAGTGCAGCTCTGGCATATTGTGTTGACAGGCTACATGATCTGCTTTGGGCACAAGCAGCAAGAGGATATATTTCCTAAGGCAATGATAGTACATGTATTGTCGGGTGTGGTGCAGGGTACTGGAGGCTGGCTGACAACCCACTCCCTTCACTTCCCCTCCTACTGCGGGGCTGCTGGCAAGGTTACATCGATGTAAGGGTGTCTGGGCCAGTGACAATGCCTAGCTTGATTCCGCGAGTTCAGTGACACTGAGGGCGCACAAGCACTCCTCATGGAGCCGCTGCCCTGTCTGGGTCCTCCTGGTGAAAATGAGAATCTCAACGAGGAGTGAACTGATGGGCCAGTGGGTCATCTTTTGTGTCCCTGAACTGCTGGGCCTTGTAGGCTGGTGGGCAGTGCTAATAACATGGCTTTCTCCCTTGTTGCTGTGGGGGTCACAGGGCAATCTGGCTTCCCTCTTCAGGGTAGCCCCGGCTTGCCTGCAGATACGTTCACTTGGATGCCTCCCCACCCCAGCTGACACCCCAGGTGGCCTGCAGGCCATGGCTCTTCTGACTGGCCACTTCTTTGCTTCGCAGCCAGCCTGGTCATTCTACTGCCCCCCACCTAGCAATGGCAATGCCCCTTCATGGTGGCAGACGGAGGATGCACTCCGGAGGTTAACCTTCATCTTGCCCTCCCCCTTCTTGATGGGATGTGGTGGGCACCGACAGGTCTTACGTCTGGCTGGGGAACCGTGACTCCTTACAGGTAGCATTGTCTACAGATGTTCGGGACGCTGCTAGCCCCAAACATTCCATCATGTCCCCTTTTTTGTTCTCCTCAGGGCTGCCGGTGCCTTCGTTTCCATCAGTTTTTTTTTCTTCTTTTCACGCTCTGGACCAGAGCACATTTCTTTCATCGCAGGCCCAGGTGGTGATGAGCCCAACTCGTATTGGGGGCGGCCTCAGCTATTGGGCGGCCCCTGAACCTCATTTGTGCCGCGTCCGACACCCCTGATCATCAGGTCCGCCTCAGCTGTTTGGTGGCTCCCTTGGCACCTTTTCTCCACTGCCTGCTCCTCAGGCCAAGGTCCTTCTCCGTGGTGCCGGGACACACAGCACTGCAGCCACACCTCCTGACCAGCGCGGCCGAGGCCGCTTCAGCACCTCTACTGTGCAGCTCCCCCGCCTCTGCCTCTCCATCAGCGGCCGACGCCGCTTCCCTCATGCGGGCACCAGGCGTCCCGTGTCCGGAAACACGGGGCCCTGGGCCACCCGCAGATCTCTTCCTCCTCAGCGGCTGACGCTGTGTGCTATCCTGCAGGCACCAGGGGGCCTGTGCCCAAGAGCAGCACGGGGCCCTGGGCCACCCGCAGAGCCACCTCTTCCTCATCAGCGGCCGACACCGCATTGACACACACAGGCTCCCCGCAGCCCGCAAGCACCAGCTAGCAGGGCCCAGACCCCACATTGCCATTGTGGTGGCCTGCGTCCGGGTCACTGGAGCGGGCCACGCCGATGTCGGGGTCACCCGACGGGGTTCCTTGAGCAGCATCCAAGCCGCTCGCAGACAGCAGGATCACCCTGCTTGCTCCAGGGCACCGGAGCGTTCCATGACGGCTGGGGGCACCCATCCGGCTCCCGCCTCGGCTCTGGCATAGTATGCCGAGGAGGGCAAGACAGGCCATGATCACATGCCAGAAACAGACCCAGGGGGACGGTGTTGCCCGGCAAGGTCGCCGTCCAAATGCCGGTCCACGTGGCTAGGCCCTCGGCATACTGTGCCGCACCAGTATGGTGCACCAACAAGGACACAGCAGTCAGTAGTGGAATCGACTGACGAGCCGGAAACAGCTTGTCCCTTTTATTTACTCTATCACATGGTTACCCCATGTGATCATGACATCAACACTGGAAGGTACCATGTCCCCCGGAAGGGGTGACATGCAACATCAGGCACTGGTCTGAGAGTATGAAAATGGCATAGCTCTGACGCACTGGGTTGTCAAACTTCATGATCTGCTTTGAGCCCAGGCAGCCTGAAAATGTGTTTTAGAGTGCAATGCTGGTGTATTTGCGTGTGCAGTGACAGCAGGAAAATGTTTTTTACAGGCACTTCTGGCCTTATTGTTGAGCCAGGCCTCATGGTTTTACTTTGGGCACAGGCAGCATAAAGTGTGTTGTTCTCCTGCGTACTATTTGTTACTTGGCATCTATGGGAATTTGTCAACGTAAATGTACAATTTGAACCCATTGTTTAATACATGTTCACATGGGAAAATTCCCTGAATTCCCTTAAAGTGCCTGGGTTTGCTCAGTACAATTTTGGGGAAAAACGCTTCATTTGAAAGTGTGGCCTATTGTTACCTATCTTTTTCTATTGGTTGGATCTCAATTGAGGTAGAGGTTAATTGGTTTGCTCCAAGCCCTTAAATAGGATCCGGGCTCTTGCCACCATTTTAGATCTGCAGTTGCGAGCAGACGTGCGTTTTGGGGGGGGGTTTGCTCTTAGGGGCAGTGTTCCCCGGGGTTTTCGTGGTTTACTTTTCACATGTTTTCGAATGTTCTAAGACTCCAGTGATTTGCCATTCTTTCAGTGTTGAAGCTGATTAAGGTGCTACGGTTAGGTTTAACTTGATAGCAATCAGTTTCTACATTCTGGTTGTTTGCTAGTACCGTGGCAATTGGAAATGCTTCATAAATTAAGAAACTTGAGTAATAGTAAAGTGCCAAATACTGCTCTGACTTTCAGTGGACTTATCCCTGCCACTGTGATGATGAAGTTCTCCTTGGATGCTCAATTCACTTATGTTGTGTTCCCAGATCCTTCTCTGGTGGTCAGTGGGCTTATTGATGCGACAAAGTTCTTCATTGTTAGGGTTCCCAACCCATCTCTCCTCTCCCCCATGTCACCCCTGGGTATCTTCTACCTGCTGTTAACTTTTTTTGGGACTTCGGTATGCCACCGGGGCATCCTGGGACTGGGATCGGTCTCTTAGACTCTTTTCTTCTGGCTTCTCTCTCCTGCATCTGCAGCGCCGCACTGGCTCCACTCTCTGCAGGACTGCTCGACTCTCCTTTACTGCTTCGTGCTCAGGTCTGCTCCAGCTGGAGCCACGGAGTACCCCCTCAGTGCTTTGTCGGTGTCCTCTGCTTGGCTGGATCTCCAGTCTGCTGACAGTGTTTAAAACTCCCACTGGTTTCCACACCTGTTGCCTCTTCTGGCTGAACTTGACAAATGTGTTAGTCCCTTGTCTCTTCTTATACATTGTTGCCAGTCCTGCCCTGGGGGCTTGTCAAAATTATTTGTTTAGTTTGACGGCTTGATCTTCATGCCTCCTTGGGGCCACCTCGTACCAGCAGTAGCACTGTCAGTAATCTTCATGTCTTCTGTGCTCTTATTCGCCCTGGTATTTTCTGTTTTGGCTGTATCCCATGAACTAGGATAATACAGTGGTCTACTTTCAAGAAAGTGGCTTGGAATGGGGGCGGGGCTAGGGAATGTTGGGGTATGACATTGGTCAACGGGCTGTACCCTAGAAGATCGTTCTTGTCCCCACAGACGGAGTCCCTCACCATGATGTCTTCCCACAATAAATCCCACCTAAGTGGACTATTGGATAGCAGCCACACCTCCCTAGTCGCATGGAAAGAGGCTCCCTTCTCTTTGTAGACATGATGATATGATATGATAAGATAGGTTATGAGAATTGGTGAATTATTGGTGTATATCTAGCAACCAAGGAAGCAGAGAAAAAGAAATACATTCCCTAATCTACCACAATAGGTATGTAATCCAAGATGACTAGATTCTTCTTCGACTACCAAACATCCCAAAACATGTACAAATGCCTTTAATGGCTGCTTAGAACAATAATGTGCTTTGGCACTGTGCATAGTCGCCTGTCTGACCTTACTGGTCAATGGTGGGGTTACCGAAGGGGCCGGATTCCACCAAAATACAGATGATGCTGGTCTAGGGGCAGAATAGAAAGAATGTCCTGCCTACGCCCACCAGGTTATGCATGGGAGGCAGAGGCTTGTCATATTGCCACCTTAGAAGCTCTCGTCCCTTTAATAGAATTGACGAGGAGCTGTCCTGTGAAGCAAAAGAGCTCCTGCACACTCGACACTGTTTGCAGCAGTGTAGAAATCATATGCAAAACAGAGGGGCATTGAGCGGGACCTAAATTAAGAAAGATATTTTAAGCAGTGAACCAGTCACCTCACAAGGTATCCACAAGCATACACATAAGTCTTGTTAGGCTAAATGAGACCTCCCCAAGGGCAGGTCCAGGATGAAATGAGTAGGGAGAGACCACCCACAGGCAGTGAGCAATCAAATCTCAGACCCACATTAAAACTGCAAGCCATTCCCAGGGTCAGGGTCCATCAACAAGTATCCATACCAATTACATAAGAAGACATAACTGAGTTCCCTTAGACAAAATAGAGGCTGGAATGCAGGGTAAAAGCCCTATTAAAGAAAGGACCTATGACCGAATGCTGTACGAAACTGATAAAGGAGCTCAATCAGAAACAGCTACAGAAGTGAACTGGAAGAGATGGGGATAAAGGCCAGGTGAGAGGGATCAGGAGGCAAGAAAGAGGAAGACCCGGGAGGCTAGTGTGCGGAGGAGTCTAAAGGGGAGAGCTAGGTAAAGGGGAAGGGACAGACAAAGGAAGCAAGGGAGAGAGATACACACACAGGGGGGTTGGGGAGAGAAAAAGAGAGACACAAGAGGCTGGGT
Organism: Ambystoma mexicanum; assembly: GCF_040938575.1. NCBI lineage: Eukaryota > Metazoa > Chordata > Amphibia > Caudata > Ambystomatidae > Ambystoma > Ambystoma mexicanum. The sequence continues at coordinate 281,507,734 of NC_090936.1, forward strand.
GAAGAGACACACAGGGGGCTGAGAAGAGTAAGACTCAGAAGGCTGGGGTTTGAGGAAAGCCAGGAGGCTGTAATGAGTGAGAACTTAGAAGCTGGGGGCATACACACCCAACAAACTAGAGGGTGGAGACCCAAGAGGTTGGGGAGAGGGAGAGAGTCCCAGGAATCTGAAGAGAGAGAACCCCAGGAGGCTGGAGAGAGAGATAGAATCAGGAAGATGGAGGTAGAGAGGCCCAAGAAGCTGGGGAGAAAGATGAAAGAAGTTGGGGAGGGATAGAGACTGAGGAGACTGGGGTGGGAGATTAGGAGGCTAGGGATAGCAAGACCCATGAATCTGGGGAAAGAGTCCACATGTTGGGGAAAGAGAGAAAATGGAGGCTGGAGAGAGAAGTGCCCAGTAAATTGGGAAATAGATTGTGACATTAGATTTTATTACAGAGGTATTGAAGAGGGAGCTGATGATATAAGGCGGTTTATTTAATAAGATCCTGAGGCTGGCAAGGGGATTTAGATGAACCAAAGCAGGTTGGTCTTTGGCAGGTGCCAGGATAAATACAAGACACTTCTGTGCATTCTGTTTTTTTGGTGAAACGCCCAACCTGCAAAAGTAAAACTTAGTGCCCATTTAATTCCAAAGGCAAGCTGTTTGGGGAGTCAAATCTCGATCAGACTGGCAATATCATTTTATGAAGGAATGATAGTTCCTGAGCTAATTTACGGTCTTGAATTGTGAAATGAGGGAATTTATCAAACTCTCGACCTTGTGGAGGTAACTATCTGGCGACGCACTCTCACCCCCCTAAATCAGTTCCGCTGACGGCTATTCGGTATGAGCTGGGGCTACTCTCTATTCGAGTCAGAGTTAGCTGGAGAATGTTATCTTTGCTTAGGGGCATTATGGGCGCCCAGGCAGAATCACTGTACGTTGTAATAAAAAACTCTATGGAACCGGGTGTACACCCTGCTGGGAACTTTGGGTATTTTAGGCAATTGAGAACTTCCTGTGAAAGCCTGTTGAGTGAAGTGAATCTGGAATTAGAGGACTTGCTTTAACTCCGGACCGGGTTAAGAAAGCTGTGTTTGATCTTGACTCGGTCAGCACAATTGACACTCTCCATGCTTACACCTCCATGGTACACCTAAAAGAAAAACATAAAAATAGAGGGTGCTTACCATACTATTTAAATTTGTTTCCTAGTCGTGATTTTAGGATCTTTATGTTAAAGTTTAGGTTTAATATCTTGCCCATAAAAGAGACCCTCTTAAGGAGAGGGCAGATTACACAAACCGACGCCCTCTGTAGATTCTGTAAACTGGAGCATGAGTGCATGAAGCCCTTAGAGCAGGGCAGTAAAGAACTAATGGTCCAGAGAATGGCATTCATGAGCAAGTTATTGACTAAAATTGAATGGTTGAATGACGAAGAGCTCTGGAAGCACTGTTTACATTTCTGAATAGATTTGATGTACTATCTATGGCAGGGTTTCTAAAGTCTCTGAACTTGTACCAAATATAATATAAAGTGGGGTTTCTTTTTTTTAATATATTCTTACCTTTTGATTCTAAAGATGGACTGATTGTATGTAGATTTTTTATTGCTATGAAATGTGATGTATGATTGTGTGCACTGATTGAGCTTTTTTTTTCTTCTTTCTTTCTCCTGTTTAACTGTGAATATTTTAAAGGTTTACTTTTTAACCATGAACAATAATATAATATAAGTACTCAACTTTGTACACATTACACAAACGCAGTAAAATAGAATTCAATACAATATATAATGATATAAGCTAATGAGGAAGTATGAGAGGAAAAACGAAAGGCAGAACTCTCTTGCTGGGTCCTGACTCTCCTCCTTGAGACTGGCCTCCAACCGAGTCGTTTTCTCTTGCCCTATCTTTAACCAGAATTGCCCTTTCTTCTTTCCCAATCCATGTCTTTCTTATCCTCCTCACAGATAGTTTATCACTCCTTCATTTCTACGCTGATATCACCTTCCTCCTCTGATGTCCCAGCCTCCTCTAATGTCTCTTCCAAACAATCTCTCTCTCCTGAACAATACTAATGTCCTCCTCTCTCCAATAGGTACGCCTCTTAGGACCATCCTCCATCTAAACACTACTGTTACTCCACTCCTCTAACACCACACACTTTTTCTCTAGGATAACTCTGTCCTCTTCATTTCTCTGTGCTACTCTCTGCTCACCACTCAACAGACCTTGTTCTCAGTCTCTGCTGATATGCTCCTTTCATACTGGCTCTCCAGGAAAGGGATTACCTCCTGCAAGCTTACCAAGGAATAACCCTGAGTGGCTGGCATTTAAAGCCATGTCTCTCTTCCCTTTGGGTGGTGCTTATTCGACATTGGCTGAACATGAGAAGAGAGGGCTTCTCTTGCTTGTAATTGGATCATATGCTTGGGGTCAGGTGCGCAGCAAGAGGGATGGCCTAACGCTATATCAGGCTCTGTCACCATCTTGGATTTTACAATCGCTTTGGACCTACGTGTGTTCGCTTTACTTCCCTCTGTGAGGTCTTCTGAGCTAGATTGCATAGAACTGTTTCCTCCTTTTTCCCAGTCTGTAAATCAGTTCAGCAAAGCTTGAGCTGAAATTATTTTGTTCACTTTCCAGCATTTATTGCCAAAAGATAGTAACATTGTAACATTGTAAGTCCTGAAATGCTTGATGTAGCAGCAGAACATTGTTTATTTATCTTGCTCCTTGTATGAGAGACATGCACACGCATATGTTCCTTTTGCTCTGAAGTGTGCATTGCGCTCAACATTGTAATCATGGGGTTCCCACAATCCAGGCAGTCTGCGCAAACGTGTACAAGTGATACCTTTGGAGGGTTGCCAGAGAAACAACTGTATCTAATCCTTTGTGAAAGGATTCAAAGTGTTGCAACTATGTTCCCTCAATGGGAACACGTTTGCATTCAACATCGGTTGTTCGGTCTAGATTAAGGGAACCTCAGGCTCCCTCTATAATATAGGGGTTATTGCGCTTTGTTTATCCAGTTCCTGGTGGTCTTAAGGTATCTTCAGGGTCCCTTTTAGGGTTTGTATGGGCACCCTGTGACTGTCCCATGCCCAAGTACACAGGTCTTCATCACGCCAGACATAGTTTCCAAGATAGCTGTGCCTAGTGATTCAAGCTTTTCCTCAGAAATGAGGGCAAATAGGGCTCCACTTGCTCCTATGCTCTTGGACAATTTGTCCAAGCTGGAGTCATTCCATTGAGGTTGAGCATCAGGACTGATCTGCATATGAGTTGATCAGTTATGTGATCAAACATATTTGCAAAATACAATGTATTTTAAATAATGGCAAGTGGAATTTATTTTCATTGGTTAAGATGCATTAAGCCAAACATTTCCATGTATCGCATTTAACACTAGTATCAATGAGAAGGGGTCCGAACACAGTTACGGGTTATGCAGATACTTTTCTCCTCCTTTTCCTTTCCTCACTGCTAGTATCACTCTGACATGCCCATGATCTGACCAGTTTCTGGTTATAGAATTAATGTATGCAAGACAGAGGCTATTCCTATTTCTCAGGATGCATCGTGGGGGAGGGCTATCGACTGGAACATAAACTGCAAATCTAGTGGCCTTAAGTGTTTGGGTGAACAAATAACTCCTGATGTTGGTAAGATAATGTGCTTCAACCTAAAGGTAATCTCTGATAATGTGAAGGCTGATATTGACTGTTAGGCTGCATTAAACGTCACACATTGGGGCAAAAGTCGTGTAATTCGGAGGAACAGTGTACCTAAATATCTGTGTCTATTTAGTTCAATCCCCTGCTAGGTAAATCAGATCAACCTGGGTAAGAAGGAATGGTTTCCTGGAAGACACTACATGTTGAGGAGAGTGTGGGAGGCTTTGGCGTTCCAAATCTGCAGGCAGGAGTTTTCTCTTCATAACCTGTCTGACATGTTGGGATTCAATGCACCACCGATCTGAAATGTATACTTTGTACTGACTGCCCTGTGAGGAAACAATGCAGAAACACGCCCATGACTGAATCATTCATGTCCCGGAGGGAGGCACTTAGAAGCCTAGGTCGATCTAGCACATACTACACTTTTAAAAGGCTTGCTGGTAAAGACAACTTGAGAAAACCGCTTAACTTGGCTAGTTGGGACAGGTAGGAGATGAAGAGGAGATCATGTGCAGATATCTCATGTTCAGTCCGGCCCTACACTGGTTAGACTTACTGCCGGCCCATGTCCAGCATCTGACTTGGAGTCAAGCCTGGCCCAGATGACAGTAACATCAGTTCAGGGAAATCCTACGGCCACGTGTTCGACTGAATTGAATCATGATATTTTTGATGTTGAGATAACAGAGATGTTGTCATGCGCTCATTTAAATATACATTTGAATAGTGCCTCACTTGGTAAAGCAGGAGGTGCATTTTAGAGTCTACTGGTTGCCCCAAAAATTGAAAATTAGTGTTATAACAGATAGTCAGGCATCGACTAGGCCTAAAGTGAACATGTGTGGGTGAATCGTAGGAAATAGAGGGCTAGCAGGGATTAAGTAGGTTGCAGGACCAAAGAGAGTTGGAGGGGGAAACATCTAGTTGATAGTGGAGAAGAGATGGAAGAAGGCATGTAAATAAAGAGATAGGAGGAAAATAATCATAGGAAATAGTCAAAGGCAAACCATCAGGATCAAACAGGGTAAGAAAAATACCCTCAGATGGGTCACCCTTTTTTTTAAACTTCTTTTTTATTAGTGGTCACAACAGATATAGCAGCACTTACTCAGCATCATTTCCAGCATACCATACAATGGTACAACTTATAGACATTTAGGCAATATACAAGTTACATGGATGTTTCACTGTCCGAAAGCAGTTTACATAGGTACAACCTGAAGGGGCCCCAGATGTCCTTTGGTCGGCTTGTGCCTGGTTGGGTTAGAATGTACTGCTCCTCGCATTCATTAACATACGTTAATTTGCGTAAAAAGTGTTCATGCTCGGCGGCACAGAGCTTTTTCAAACCTGTAATATACATATTTTTGCGACAGCACATGACACATTGAACAGCCTTCTGACTTTTTCAGAGCATTTCCCTATATCTCAAAACATACTTTTGAGGAGTCAAATGCGGGGGAATTTGTGTAATTTCTGCAAGCATTTCGACCACCATCCCCCAGAACTGCACCAAGGCGGGGCATTCCCAGTACATATGAAAAGATCCCGCTTGTGGCGATCCGCATTTGGGGCAGTTGCCTGAGCTATCAGGTGTAAATTTGGCAATTTTAGCAGGCGTGTAGTGCAATCTATTAAGGATTTTGAATTGTATCTGGTGCAGGCCCGCATTGAGTGATATCTTTTTCGTAAGTGCACAGTATCTGCCCCATTTGTCATCAGGTATAAGCGTTTGCATGTCTGCTTCCCATTTTTCTTTATCCCAATTTGTCGTTGGGGTGTACGTTTGCACTGATACGTACACATTGGAAATCCCCAGTCCTCCCCATGTTGTAATCAGTTGTAGGCATGAGTGTGGGTGAGGGGGTTCGTCTGGGAAGAGTGGGCAACGCGCCTGATATGCAGATTTCATTCGATAATATATTGAAGCGTTCGGAGCGGTCCTCCTCCCATAGGTCTCGTGAAGTCTGTCAGAGTCGCGAACTTCCCGTCTATGAACATGTCTCCCACTTTCATTTCGCCAGTGTGGTCCCAGGATTCCTGTATATCTACTGTAAGTGGTTTCAACCCAGCACTCACCCTAAGTCAATGCCTAGCATGTGATGCCCAGCTGGAACCCTTAATTATATATGTTTATGTCTAAAGTTCTTTTATTTCTGAACAATGTACCCTTATATCACGCCCCTCTCTATGAATCCCCCCGGTCTCACTGAACCAAGAAGAAGGTTGTTTTGCAAAGTTAAAAGATTTATTTGATAGATTTGAACAATATATATATATATCACACCTTTATGAATATGAACAATATCTAGACATCACACTTATTAATATTTATACATTGATCAGCGTTGGGTGATATTACAATAATAAACAATCTCTTTAATCAATAGGAGCATGAATGAGAATAATAATGTAGCATAGAATAAACTTAGTGTGGGTTCAATGAAAGTCAATGATATGAGATTAATGCAGCACAGAAATAAAACTTGATAAGAATTCAATTGAACGCAATATAATCACTCTTTCCGCCTGACAATACTCAATCCCCCCTTAATATACAAAATAGAGATGGAAAGAGAGAAACAGGTTTCAGGAATAAACACTCTTAAATGCAGTTTCAATTCCAATTCCCCCAGCAAGCTTAGAGAAAAACAGGAATGATTTTAAAACAGGACACATGCTTTGAATGTGGTTTTGTAATGAATGGGAAAAATGCTAAAAAATGATTTAATTCTCTAAAATGGATTCAGAACTAGTGGGAGCTGCTTTGGATAGTTCCAGGTAAACACTAGCAATGATGGTTGAATGACTAGTAGATAGGAAACTGAATTCAGAGGTTAAAGGCAAGAAATATAGCTGTTTTAGATTGGATGAAATTGAGCCAAATGCAGAATCGCGGCAAACTTTTCCGTGCGTGGGAAATGCGATTGCGGCACAACTATAAGGAGTTAATTTGACACTTAAATTTCATTCCTAGCATGTACGGTTCGGAAGTTATGAAGGTTTTAGTAAAGGTCGATTTTTCTCAAAAAAGAGTCAAGATTTCAAATGAGATATGCGCTTTTGAAGATTACCACAAGGATTTCTTAACACTAAGGGAGGCTATGAAGATGCGAGATACCAACGGTACAGCCACCAGTCCAGAGGCACCTCTGTCTGATCTTTGCTCGCTGCAACACTTGCCTTTCTTCAGCAAATATATATTAGCGCAAAGATGATTATCACTACAATGATCACAGGATTATATGGATCAAAGAAGGATTCAGGACAGACAAAAGAGATTCTATAATGCAGATCTGGATATGATAGAATGGGTTGGATAGGATTACTTAAGCATAAGAGATTGGCTAGGGACAATTCTATGCTAAATACTCACAACTATGGTTTTGGAATGGGCCCGTCAAGATCTGGTCAAAGGTTTGGACTGGAATCTGCCAGCCACCGGACAGGATTCAGGCGCTTGGTTCTGCACTCAGCAAGGCACTCTGGTCTCTGCACGGCCTAATCGGACTGGATCTGACGGGTTGGTTCTGGGTTACAGCTCTGCTCTACTGCTTTGGATCTCTGGGTTCTAGCAAGAGTTCTTGGCAAGAAGCAGAAAAACAGCACAGCCCGGCTGTTGAATTGGTTGTGCCCCTTGGAAGTTTTGGGGTCAAAATCAGGTTGCAAGATTTTGAAGGCCAACTGAGAAGGGTTCAGCTTTGGAATGGGCCTTCTGCTTCAGAGTTCTGGAGTCTTGATCTGGGTTCTGGAGTCTTGGTCTGGGTTCTTCCTGCAGAGTGCTTCACCAGTAAATCAGTTGATGGGTGAATGTGTGTCTGTGTCTAGGTCCTCAACAGTCCCTATTTATGTATTTCTCAAGGGGGTGGGTAGGCTGATTATACTATGCCCAACCCTGTAAGAAGCCTATTGGTTAAAGTCTTCCCTCTCTCCTGATTTGAGAAGGAAACAGTGTCATAGTGATGCTGCAATTTACAATCCAGGGAAAAACCTCTGCTATGTTCCTACACAGAAAATCTGTTTTTCATATTAAACATATTTACAATATCACCAACTTGCTAATACATATTTACATCCCAAATGAAATAAGGCACGTATCCATCAAAGTCCCACCTTTTTAAGAGTTTCCATTCACAAATGACAGTTTTTCGCGCTTTTGGTAGGTTACCCAGTGTCAGATCTGTACACATTTTGCCAGATGCATGCACATAACATATGGGCATACTCCCGTGAAGTATCATATTTTTGGCATTATCACAACTGCTACAAAGTCAACATTTTCATGTTTCAGCCTCTGAATATCGCACAAATTCCAGAGTGGTTTTAAAACGTGAGCAAAAATTTCATTTTAACAACACTATATTTACAGATTTCTACCAATTTTGTTCAGTTTTCTATGAGTCTTTTTTCAAAAAGATATTTTCTGTGCTCTCCGAATAAACAAAACTGTCTGTCTCTGCCCCCAAGGTTTTGATTGGGCCAGAGCAGTCCCAGGCTTCTTCCTGCCAGCAGTTGTTTTCTGTCACACCCGAATATGCATTTTCTTTCATTCAAGAGAGTCTTTTGTTTCTTGTCAGAGCAACAGGCCAAAGTCCTCTCCCATTTCCTTTCACAACTCCCTGCCAGTTCTTCAGCAGAGAGCAGGGGAAAGATTCCTTTTTTTTGGGACAAACTGTGGAATGTCTTTGAAGCTCAGTGTGGCTGGCTTTAACTTACTTTTAAAACAATGTTTAAAATAGTCTTTCTCTAAAACACAATTTACATTTTTACAATAATAGCCATGCATCTCTTAAATCCAGCATTTTTAAAACATATAGATTGAATTGTCACCCTATATTGCTTTTGATGGGAAGTCTCTTCTTTTCCATGCTTTGATTTTAATGTACAAGTTTAAATGACAGTATATTTAAATGCTGGATTCTGACACAGGCGAGCGGCGGTACTGCACCCATTTTTAACATATTTTTCCAAGCAAGCATCTTTGAATGTGGATTTTCTTCTGATAAAATATTTTTCTGCTGACATTGTGCTTAAGTGAATTCTTTAAATAAAGTGATGTTTAACACCCAACAAGGATGTTGCATCTTCTGTGATGTTTGGGAACCATGATTTTTGCACTTTCCACAGCCAGGGAAAACGGATTTTTAAAGCAGTTCGGGGTTTTCCTTTGCAATGCAGCACTGCTTTTTCAAGTAGTTTCTTTTTCCTCTGTAGGCAGCCAAATGATAGGCTTTGGCAGTGGTCTCCTGTGTTACCACTGACATAGGCAAAATGGATTGGCGGCCTATTTTTCAGGTTTTGCTGCGCCCTTTCAGAGATTTTTAGCGCAAAGATCTTTTTGGCGGCCACTCTGTTGTTTCTGATGCAAGCAGCACACAGTGATGTTGCAGGGCATAGACTAATGGGTTAAAGCATCCCATACTACGTCAAATGTGGGGGGGATATTTGGGAAGTTCCATAGCGGAATATCCAGGTTATAGGGGGTCTCTAACTTCAGTCTCTTATATATTGCCCCCCAAGCTCAGACAGTGCAGCTCACAGGGTCGTATTCACATGGGTCTCTGTGTCGTGTGTCAAAATGACTGATCAGATGTCTGTGGGTGAGGTGGTATGTGTTTCTATCCATGTATGAGGAAAGTTATCTGCTACATCATACCAATATTTTCACAAATTGTGCTTGAGCAACCAGATAGTACAACTCAAAGTCTGGGGCCGCAATCCCACCAGTGCTGTATGGTTCTATCATCTTCTCCCACCCTATTCTGGCCGTCTTCCCATTCCACAGAAATGTCACTGCCATTGATCGCAGTTTGGAGAAAAAAATCCCTGCCAGGCATTCACAAATAGATATAGTAACTTAGGAAGTACAATCATTTTAAGAACTGCAATCCTGCCATGCAATGAGAGAGGGAGGTGTCTCCAGACCTGTAGCTTGGTGTTAAGTGAATGTAGTGCCTGGTCGTGGTTATCAACATACAGGGTTTGTCTGCTCCTAGACCAGCACCCCCAGGTATCTAATGTGCTGTTTCGACCACTTAAGACCGCATGTCACCGCGGGATACCTTGTCGAGGGGATAAGGGGGAATAATTCAGACTTAGAATTGTTTACTGTATACCCAAAGTAGTCAGAGAACTCATGTATGTCCGCCATTATGGGTGCAATGTTTTTGTCAGGCTCACGGATATATAACAGTGTATCGTCTGCGTATAGTGAAATTAATTGGGTGGATCCTTTCATTATGTTTCCTTTATCTTTGTGTCGCATTCTAACAGCAGCTGCCATGGGTTCTATCATTAAGGTAAACAGGATGGGAGAAAACGAGCAGCCCTGCCTGGTGCCTCTACCCAATTCAAACAACTCAGAAATGGTTCTGTTTGTACATGCTCTTGCCGTGGGCCAGTGTACAGTAGCCTGACATATCTGATGAAATTGGGTCCCACTCCATACGCCTCCGACACTGAAAAAAGGTATTCCCACGAGACCGAGTCAAACGCCTTCTCGACATCGAGGGACACCGCAACTGCTTGTTTGTCTGGGTCTATTTGTGCCATTATACCGAACAGCCTACGTAGGTTTAGGGCAGTGGACCTTAGGGGGATAAATCCACTCTGATCTGTGTGGACCAACGTGGATATTATGGGTAGCATGCGGTTCACCAGTAGTTTCGCGAAGATCTTCGCGTCCACATTTATAAGTGAAAGGGGCGTGTAAGATGATGTATCCTGTGGCGGGTGACGCGGCTTGGGCAGTACTGTGATTATAGCTTCCCGCATTGTCGCGGGGAGTATGTGTTTTTCTAGGGCTTCTTCCCATGTTTCCAGCATTATAGGGACCAGTTCTTCACAGAATTCTTTATAAAATTCGGCACCTAGCCCGTCCGAGTACGGTGTCTTACCAGATGAAAGATCTTTGATTGCTTCAGTGATTTCCTCCACCGTAACAGGCTGGTCTAGTACCAATTTGCTTTCATCCGGGAGCGCCGGGAGATTGAGCATGGCCAGGTACCCTTTAATTTCAGTGGAGGTTTTTCTGTCTTTATTTGCATAAAGTGTCTTATAAAATTTTACAAATTCGTCGTTTATGCCTTGTTCACTCGTGATTATATCATTTTGTGCTGTTTGGATGGTAGTGATTGGGGTCTGTTGTTTCTCATGTTTAACCAAATTGGCCAGCATTTTCCCCGCTTTATTCCCCTCTCCATATCTGCATGCCCGAGTAGGGGCCGCAATATACCATATCTCTCTCACTGCCAAACTGTCAAAATCTCTGAGGAGCTTGTGTATTTTAGCCAGAGTGTCACCATTGTGTGTGTGACTGTAAGTTTCTTCTAGGTCTTTCAATTCCTTTTCTACCCCTTCGAGTTCCTGAAGTACGCCTTTCAGGAGGCCCGTGGTTTTCGATATCAGAACTCCTCTAACCCAGACCTTGAAGGTTTCCCACACTGTGGAGACCCGATCCACTGTCCCCACATTATCTGCGAAAAAGTTAGCTATTTCAACATGCAAGGTCTCAACCACATTTGAATCACCTAGTATTCCCTTTGGCATTCTCCATCTCCTCGGTCTGGGGACATCTTTCAGCTCAATTTCCAGCAGCACCGGGGAATGGTCCAATAGCGTGCGAGGCAGGATTTCACAGTGTTGTAGTGTATGCAAAATATTTGAGGATATGAACCAATAATCTATGCGTGACTCACTGTCATGCACAGAAGAGTAGTATGTGCACTGCCTACCATCAGGGTGGAGTACATGCCATGCATCTATCAATGACAATTGTGGGAGAATTTGACCCAGAGTTCATGCCATCCTAGTGGGTGCCCTTGTTACACTAACAGATCTATCCAGTGCAGGGTCAAGTGCCACATTGAAATCCCCACCCCATATTATGCTGGTCGTATCTTGCTTGTTGAGGACACTCAAACATGTTCAGATAAAACTGGGTCGTCTATGTTGGGGCCATAGGTGTTTACCAGGGTTATTTGTTTATTAGCTATTTCCCACCAAACCAGAACGTATCTTCCCATTGGGTCTATCTTATGCCCCTTGGTTTGAAATCCCAGTGTGGGGTGTATAAGTGTAATAACCCCCCCTTGACTGAGAGGAATAGTCTGTGTTATAATGTAATTTGCCCCATTTAGCCAGTATATTCTCATTGACAGAGCCTTGTGCGTGGGTCTCCTGTAGCATCAGAATGTGTGGTCCGTGTCTGGTGACATAATTTCCCACTTTCATAGCTTTCATTGGATTGTTTAACACCCGGAGATTCCAGGATAGTAAGTTTATCTTTAATCCATCACCCACTTTTTATGCATATGTATTGTGACATACCATTATTACCTTTAAGTCTTAGTTTGACCTGATACGAGCAGTACCAACACCCGTGAGACCACATTTTAACCAAACTTGAACTTTCGCTCACACCTCTTTTCCTCCAAGACTCAAACTCATCTTGGCGGCAACAACAGTCTAAAACACTCTCAACTTACAACCCCCCCTTCCATCCACATCATCTACCCCAACTTGACGATGAGCGCTTGTAACTAGTAGGAACATTCCTGAGGGTGCCACGTTGCCATCACGAGGCCACCAGATCGGGCTCACAGCCCACTGTTAACGTTATTTGGAGCTCCCCGCGAGAGCCAAGCATTGTTACATATCAAAAGGATATATATGTGTCCTGGGTCACTCAGCAGGATCTTGGCAGTCCGCCGGAGGTGAGAGTCTTCCGTTCTGGTCCGGTCCTCGGCCCCTAGGGGGTAGAGGTATGATGGCTTCTACATAGGCCAGGGCAGCAGCCAGAGTCTCGAAAAAATGTGCCCTCCCTCCATGTTGAATTCGTATCTTGACCGGAAATATTAGTGCGTATGGGACCCGTTGTGCTCTTAGGAGTCTCTTGACCGGTTCATACGATCTTCAGCTTGCCTGCACTCCTGCAGCGAAATCCGGGTAGATATGTATGCAGCTTTCTTCGTATTGCAGTGTCCCAAGTTCTCTCGCCATTCTAAGGATTGTGCCTCTATCTCTATAATTGAGAAGTCTTGCAATAATCGTGCGTGGCGGGGCCCCGGGTTTTGGCACAGGGGCCAGAGTGCGGTGGGCCCGCTCAACCAGGAAGTGATCCGAAAAGGAGTATGCTCCGAAGAGGGTTTTAAGGAGTGTCTCCACCTGTAGTTCCATTTTCTTCTCTGAGCTGAGCTATGTCTCGGTCGTGCCGTGTGATGGTATCTTCATTTATTCCAATCCTGTTTTCCGCTTCATTGAGTCTCAGGCTTTCCTTGTCCACTCTTGTTTTCAGTGCCCCGATGGTGGTTATAATATCTTCCAATTTCCCATGAATGGATAGGAAGCCGTTCTGAACTATGGTGGTCAGGCGCTCAACCCTGTCACCGCCATCTGCGCCAGGGTCAGTACCGAATGTTGTTGGTTGGTCATGCTCACCGCCCCCTGTCTGGCTGCTGGTGTACGCCTGCATCCGGCCTTTTTTCTTAGTGCTTGCTCCATCCGCCATTTTGTCTTGTTTTCTTGTGTTACCCATGGCGACCGTGCCAGCAGGCGTCCAAAGACCAGCAGCTCTACCAGGAGAGGTCTAAGCCTGTATGGTTTACACGGGTGTTGTCTGGTCACTGCATTTCCCAGGAGAGCCTTCGGCGACTACTGCGCAAGGGATTCCTCAGACCCCAGCTCTCCGGCCCCCGTCTTACTTGCATATGCCTACAGTTCCCAGTGCTGGCAGGCCTGATATTAGAGCTCCCTGCTTGATGTGTCCAATGGACTGTGTTCTCCCACGTACCCACGTGTTGGACTTTAAAAGCTTCCCGTCTCAGTTTGCAGTGTTGAAATGGGCCCTTGCATGCACCCACTCCACTATTTATCCACGTATGACTTACAGTTTCAGTGTAACTGGATGTTCTGGTGGTACACCCTGATCACAACGTCAACAGGCCTGGTCTTCAGTATCTTTGCATGTGTACTGTGTCTCCCCACTTGTGCACCGGCAGGCGTACGGGTTTTCAGATGGCTCAGTGCTGCTGTTTCTTAATGGCACCAGCACACCGTAGCTCCACCGTGTGCATATACATGGCCACAGTCCTCCGTGTGCGTATATTTTGTTTTTCGCCCCTCGTCTAAAGTGTTAATAGGCCCAGTCGACGGGGTATTTGCATAGCGTGGGAAAAGGGCCCCATATCACAATGCTTATTTTAATGTGCTTCAGCCAGTATGGTTGGACTCAACAGTGTGCTGACGGCTGCTACATACAGCCTTCACATTTTACGCATGTTGTTGACTCACGGTTCAGTGCGTGTCCATGCTCCGTGATGGATTCACCTTGTTCGCACATTGCTCCGGAATATAACAATGTAGTGCTGATTTCCAACGGTCCACAGAGTACAGGATTACTGATCCCCTTCGCCATGCCCTAGTGTGTAGTTTGGGTCGGCCTAGGCCGAGCGCCCCGTGGCTCCCTGCTTCCGGCCCCCCCACTCAGGGACCCCGACAGGGGGGGGACACCGCTCGTGTGCGGCGAGCACCCTCTCTACCCGGGATGCAGAGCGCCCACTCCACCCAGCCAGGCCCCTCCGCACCGTACTTGTGCGCAGGTCCCAGTCGGGCAGTGTCAGTCCAGCCAGGCCCATTCGCACGACCACCGTGGTTCGTGCTAATCCTTGCGTCTCTGCCCCTATCCAAAACAGAGAGGGGGAGCCGATCCGCCAAGCCCAGCTTGCTCCGTCACAAGCGCTGGGCGCCTTCACACCGCAGGGTCCTCCTCTCGATGCTCCACTGGCCCAGAGCATCAGCGGCCCAAGGTTGGAGATCTCTGGATCCTCAGCCCGGCCCACGCTCCAGCCCAGTATCGGCAGATCTTTCACACGGCATAGCTGGGCAGGCAAAGCACCTCCGTTGCCAGGATTTTCTGTGCGTGTGCACCGTTCCCCACCACACTTCTCCTTTGCCTCAGCAGCCCACGGACAGCTCCAAGAACAGGATTAATGGTCTTGTGGATATTTATCGGGCCGGAGCGCTCGAATCAGGCAGCCATTACTGGGGGGTAGGGTTTGCCCCTTCTGGGTTACTTCACAAGGGCCAACACTGTCCCCAGACACTGTTCTCTTCATTGTGGTGTCCCCTGTGCTACATGGGGCACTACAATTACAGTCATATAGCCCCTGTTACAGTCTCTTTCAGGGATGCCTCAGTGCCCACAGAGGCACAGTGCAGGCCCCACACCAAAGGATATTCAGGCGGTGCCCCTGTGTCCTGAGAAGGCCACCTTCACCACCATACCTTTGACATTCTCACACTTCTTTATGGCTGCCCAGTGCCCTGGGACTCACTGCCATCACCACCACCACACTGGTGGCTCTCCCTCCAAGTTCCCGGGAGGGGCTGAATGGTTTAGTCCACAGCCAGGAACAGGTAAGTTTACACATTGCTGCAAACACACAAACACTAAATAAAATACTCCCCCACCCTGGTGTCTGCATCCTTTATTTATTATTTTCCTTTAGGGGACAAGGAATGTAGCCCATTTAGCTGGGTCCTAATTGGGCCAGGGGCAACAATACTTCCTCCCCTTTGCGGACATTCCCGTCCTCAGGAATGCCAATTCCAGCTATCCAAAAAGGTGTCACTATGACGGCAACCCCCAGGGTCCTCAGGTGACTAGCCTATCTCAACAGTGCCTCTAGGGTAGCCCTGGTAGTTTTTTGCCCTGGTCCACTGTTGTGTGCCATCGCCACTAAGCCAGGGTTGCACCACATACCACTCCCCTCTTCTAGTGAATACATCAAGTTCTTAATTTGCATTAACCAAATATTTGGAGGAAACCATAATATCTAAAATAGTTTTCGATAACTTTCAGTCACAGGTGTAGGAAAATCAGTCACAATTCTTATGTCATCACACATTATGAAGGGATTAATAATTTGAGTAAAAACTATTTAATCGCTGTTCTAGGTATTTGACAATGCTGTTTCTGCACTTACCCATAGTTCATATGCCAAAGCAACTTGCTGTACACCAAATACTGTATTAAAACTGATCTCATGATTAAGTGAATTACAACATTGACTGTGTTAAGATATAGCAATAGGTCAATTTATTTCTTTTAAGAACTAATCAATACAACTTAATGTCCGTTATAAACCAGAGCAAAAATCCAGTCATTGCTTCAAAAACTAAATGACAAAGTAGTTAATCTCTTTCATTTTGAAAATCCGCTTTGTAACATATAATTCATTATGCATATGATATTGAGTCATTTTCCTAACATGTTTTCTTTGACTTTTTTTCAGCATTTTTGTTTTTATCTGTATACTATTAGATTTATTTCTATCATTTGGTTTGCTAACATATTGTATGTGTTTTGATGCACTATAATCAAACATAATTGGAATGTCATAATCATGAAGACATTAGCCTAAATGCCCTGACAAAGCCCTAAGAGTGAAGTATATGTTGACATAGCAGAATAATTTCTCAGTTTAGTTATTACACATTGTTACTTATAGAATAGAAATATATAGAATTGGCAGTACTTCAGTTACGTTTAATTGCTTTCTTCAGTAATTGTATGGCGCATATGCAATTTATCAGAATTGTTGAAATAGTCTTTTAAGCATGAGAATAGTGTGAAGAGGAGCAGAGGGATTAGTGAATGTTCTGTTAAGAATGAGCACATGATGAGACATCAAGGGCAATATTGAGAGCAGGCTGGTGGGAAGCTGGGTCAGGATCCTGAGACAGGGAGGAAGTGAGAGCCCCAGAACCAGCCTAGTATCGACCATGTATTCGTGCAGTCACAAAGATGACAGGTATAAATGACCAGGCCAAGAAAGAAATGCAGTGCAAACTAATCTTCCTTTTGGGAATATAGTGCAGGTTGGCAAACAAATGAAATGGGGACTGGAAATATAAGCCATTTGGAAGTAAAGAAGTCTCTTCTCATAATCTACGGTCTGTCTGGGTCAGTACAAGTTCTGGCTTAAATGATGTTTTCCTGCACTCTTCATCCCCTTTCTTTTCAGGGTATCTCCCTGAGCTCTGAAACTCAGGCTAAAAGGATTTCCCTCACCATTCTCCCTTCGGCTTTCTCAGTCTTAGATTGAAGTGATTCCCGTAACCTCCTCTTTTGTTTTCTCACCATCTAATTTTTCTGTTTTAAGGGGTTCCTGTACTTTCTTCCTCTGGCCTTCATGAGGACCCTACCTCCTTAGCACTTTCACTCTACCGTGGAGACAATAGTGTTTGTGCCCTTTGTGTTTTCAGTGAGGCAGGCATTAAGAGGGTCCCAGCCACATTCCTGATGTAGGGCCCTGACTCCTACTCTCATCTCCATCTCTCAACTGTTGCTTTGATCCTTCTGCACCTTTCCACCATGCCTAATGCATGTTCCTTCTCCCTTCATGGGCTTGCCCTTTCAGATTGTGGTCTCAACTCTAGCCTCTGCTATGGGCCAAACATGCCCTCTCATACTTCCCGATTATACTATGACCTCACTTGCCTCCTGTTCCCCTTCCTGATGTTATCCTCCAACCTCCTTCTGATATCACACACCATCCTTCTGAGAACTTAAATAAACCTCCTCACGATGTTTCTCTCACTCAGACATCCTCCAGATCACTCCAAACAACCTCCCCCTTTTCTCCCAACCCATCCTCTTCCCTAAGACTCCACGCAGCCTCTGCTTTCTGATTTATCCCCACTGCCTGAAGATAACTCTCACCAACCTTTTTCTTTCATTAACCGATCTCCTTCATATAACTCCAACCAATATCCTCCTTCTGCTTTAACACTTTCTCCTGCAGAGGACTTATATTGCCTCCTTCGTTTGTATCCCAACCTCCTTAAGGTTGCTCTCCCCCAACTCTCATCTTCAAGCTCCTCCAATCTGCCTCCACATTCTTCAGCATTCCCCCAACCTTTTGTATCGTTCTCACATCTCCTCCAAAGTCCTTCCTCTCCCTCCAACCCCCTCAAAACTCCTTCTTCACAGTCCCACCGCCTCTAAAGACCTACTGATTTCTCCTACTCTAAACACTGTCCCTGGCTCACTGAGTATTGGCTTATACAGCCTTGTAATCCCTACCCATGAGCCGGGCTTTCTGTGAAGATATGTACCTGCAAAGGTATATGGAAGAGGAGCTGTGATTAGCTGCCTGAAATTTGTTCCCCTATGCTTGATTTTACCTTTTGAGGCTGAACAAAGCTTATTTATTCTGATTCGCCATTTTGAATTCTGCTTTCCTCATTGGTGCAGTTCCTTTCTGTCCATGAGTGAGCTGGAGCTGGTCTCCACAGTTTGTGGGGTTGTTTAGTGTAACTGAGCATAAGAAGAACTATTTTGAATTTTGCGCTGATTCTCTGCCTGAGCAGTGGTGTTGGTGGTGCAAAACAAATAATTCAATTGGGTTCTTTTATCGTGCTTCATGCCAGAGTCAAGCCTCTAAGCGTGGGCCTGGGATTCCAAACTGTGCTGCTCGAAGTTGTATTGCTTCCAAGACAGGCACAAGGAAAAGAAATATAGCACCACAGTTTTCAATGAGTCTACAGGCTGACTGCCTCTGGAACATGTGTTATGTCTCTGAAGTCTGCATGGACTCGGGATGTGACTGCCATGGGAAAATTCAGAGTGCCTCTGATGTCTGTGTGGGGCCTCTGTAATTGGTGTCAGAGAAAAATTATTTGTATACTTCAGGTGTTCCTTGGTTCTTAGAGTTTAGCTCCCTTAGGTCGGGACATTTTCATAGCCCATCCCAGCTTCAACATGGTGTATCTCCAAGTATCCATCTCTTTTATATTACGAAGGGGGGGCTTCAGTTTGTCACTGATGCCTGAACTGGCAGCCTAACGGGGTGCTCCCTTTCCCCTTCCGACATAGGGCAAGAAGCATAAGAAGATTGAGAAAGCCAAAAACACTGAGAAAGCGAGAAGACTAAGAAAGCCAGAAGACCAGGGCAACAGAAACCTAGATCATGTGAGTGACTCTTGCAGTGTGAAGGCAGAGGGGAAGGATTCTGAACCCCAGGCCTGGGCTTGACTCCAAGCCATGTTTCTTGACTTTGATTTAAGGTGATGAGATATTGACTGTGCTAATACCTCAGCGAGGAAACCGGGGAATGAGACGGAATCAGTGAAGAAGTTACCATGACTATTCTTTAAAATGACCTTAGTTATCGTGGAAGTAGCACACTTCTCAGCAGGACCGATATACAGTACGTTTTATTGGACACTACTGGTTCTACTCGTCAGGATACTATACTTTAAAAAAATGCTAGTGACACTATTCATCAATGCTTCCATATCTGTAGGCTTTACAATGAAAATAAATAGTCGCCAAGTGTTAAGACGGATTTCTGAACTCTGTCCTGGAGGGGCAGAGGTTCAGAAGGCCAGCCTAGTTTCTTGGAACGGGGTAACCTCTGGACAAGCCAGACCAATCAGGGTAGCGATCGTGGCGGTCAAGACCAGGTCTCAAGAGGGGTGAGGGTGACTGAAAGCCCGCAATGAGCACACATACTCAAGGACACTTACAAATTACTCCAAGCAGGTGTTATATTAAAAATATATACACATTTATTACAAGGCCTTTGTAACATTGACCGTAGCGAGAAATCACAATAACACTCAAGTAAACCAACACATACCAAACCAATACAATATATATACAAATACAAACGAGTCTAACGAGTTAGACGCACGAAATGTGTAGACCACCTAGATGGGGAGGAAAACAGGCAGTGCGAATAATAATTAGAACCAGTCCGCCTTCAGAGGCACCTAACTAAAAGGAAGTCCAAGCCCTACGAAGAGTGGAGCCTTGTGCTCAAAAGTACCTGCACACGCTGGTGCCAACGGGCAAAAAGGGGAGTCTCTTCGAGGGAATCAGGCAGTTTCGTTCGGTGAACAAATGAAGATGAACAGAGCTCCGCGACTCAAGCGCAGCCTCCACTGTGGGCAGAAGCAGAGCGCGAAAGGCGTGCTGTTAGACACAGCAGGGAAAAGCTATGGGCTCCTGCAGGAGGGCGACCAGTTCCTAGCGATGCTACTCATCGGTCCCCGATGCAAGCAGACCCAGGCTTCTCCGCGTCAGTTTCAGTGCTGGCACTTTCAGATAGACGTCTGAACGTCTCGTCAGGGGACCTCTCGGCGTCGTGTAGATTCCGCAGCAGCAGAAGCTGAGTTGAGGATGTCCCAAACGCAGAGTTTGTTACCACAGCAGGGCAACGGAGCGGCCGGGTGTATTTCAGCCAAATGAACACTACTCACTTCAGACCTGGGAATGCCAAGTGTACGAATCGTGTGAGAGTGACAAGGACTCGTAATACAAGGACTCGTCTTGCTCTGTAACCTGACGACGGTTACAGAGCAAGACTCCTGGGTAGGCTGGTCAGTCTGCTGGATGGCCCAGAGACACTTCCGAAGGCTTACATGCAGGAGATGGTGAAGATGCCGAGAATAGTTGTTCCCACTATTCCAAGGGTCGAAGTACCAGTACAGGCCTTCTCGTTCGATCAGAGGTAGAAAGGGTTTCACAAAGCGACAGCAGTGCAGAGGAGCAGTCCTTCAGCAGGTCAGCAGCTATTCCTCGGTTCAGCCTCGTGGTTGCAGGATACTTGGCTGCTGTATTCCTTTGTTCGTGAGAACTCAGGAGATCGACATGGTAGTGGCGTTTCCAGCCCCCTCTTATCCACGGTTCCCTTCGCGCCAAAACGGAGGGGACCCAATGGGAGATCTGCTCACAAAACACTCACACCATACGTGGACCTATCACGGACCACGGAGGTCCCAGGCATTCACACCACCCTCGACTCTCTGGCACCCAGGATGTGTATTGGGACCAGACATCCCAGCCCACATCCTGGAGGCACACACAAGGCCCGCAGAAGCCCGCAAAAGCATCTGTGTTGCGCGGGAAAGTACATTACCAAATAAGGAAGGCCCCGAGTTGGCTCGACCTTGGGGAAGGTGAAGGGGGCAAGACGGTCAGCGGACAGGACAAAGAGCCTTGTGGTCTGGCCATTTTGGGAGCCAGGCCACCATTTTGGGCTAAGCGTGAGAAACGCGCTTAAACGCCAAAAGGAGCTCAAAAACACAAGAAACGATCGCTGCCACCAGTCCTGCCCGTGATTCACTTACACCGTTCGTTTTCAATCCAAAGAGAGTATCTAGGGCCTGTAGAAGACTAGAGACCCAAGAGAGCAGTAACTTAGCTTACAATGCCCTCTTGTGCCATGTTGCGCGAAAGCTGCAACATGATAAAGAAACTACAGAAAACAACGTTTCCCGGTACTGACTGTCTTAAGGGCAAGTCAGTTTCCCCGTAAGAATGGAGCGAAAGCTCAGAGGAGTGCGGCAGAAGGCTGCACTTCTCTGGCAAAGTCTAGAACATGGTGAAAACAACAGCAAAAAGTTTAGGGGTTGCCACATGGAAGGAAAATTACCCACAATTAAGAAATCTTTCCTAACACCAAGCATTTCAGGAAAAAAATGGCCAGATTTTAAATAAAAAATACTTACCCCTATTGTGAAATATGATTAAAAACACCAAATTCAAAACAATATTTTCTTCAGCTTGCATTTCTGCGCATTGTTCCATCACCATTTTCACTAAAGTCACAATTTTCAAATGTCCACGACTTTCAAGGATTAACTGCTCCTTTTCCTGAGTATTCAACCACATGTTGATATTCACACCCAGACACTCATAGACAGATCCATCAGCAGAAGGCAGAGTATAAGACTAATTAGTAATACTGGAGGCTACATTGGTTAACTTCCATTTTGAAGGTATTTTTAGATCATGTAGACTGCCTCATTTTAATAATATAGATAATTCCCAATCTTTCCAAAGGAAATTAGTTTTCTGGGTCAAGCACGTCCAAAATTATGGAAGGTGAGCAATTCCCCTTTAACTTGGATAATATGTACCAAGAAGAATGCCAAGAACAAGGTTTTCGGTTCACTATCTTTATCTGGGAGACTACATACAAGTGTGGGCCATCCGAGATTTCAGACTGGAAATTCCCCAGAAGGGATGATAAATAAATACAATGAAGATGATCTTCTCTCAAACAATTGTCATTCATGCCAGATGTGGGAAATCAGTTCTTCAGTCCTTTGGACTAATATCACAGTCTCTAAATTTCACAAGAAGTTGCGTCAAATCCTTCTCTTTTGTTTTTGTGGGGTTCTCAAACCTTCTTCTTTTATTTATTCCAATAGATGGCTTTCTGGTCTCCTGTAGCCCTTGACTGACTCCGATAGATTCTCTCATGGGTGGAAATGCTGTTGGTCATGGCCAGCAAGTAGAGAAACAGAGGGCTCCTTGGGAGTCATCAAGGTGTACCCTGGATGTCTTCCATTTGTCTCCCTGAATTGCCCATAACCTCTGTAGCCCTGTCACAGCTGTCCTCCCATGCCTCCTATGGGCATCCTGGTCCACTGGAACCCTCCTATTCTGCATAAATGGTCCATGGCCTTCCTCACTATCTCCTTCTCTCCTTGAGCGTCTCCATTTTTCTTCCACTTCTACCATATCACTTTCTTCCTCTGTTACAAACCCTTCTGAGTCACTCCCAGGCCGTGCTTTGTGCACCTCTTTTTTACCCAAGGATTGTACTTCCTCCTCCTGAACTCTGTCCTCCTCCTGCAGCAGCTGGAATCTGCCTGGTCTCACCAGCTTCTCCACCTGCCAAAACGTCCTTCTTACCGTCATCTCCCCCTTTCACCTCTCGATCACAGATGGTACCACCTACTTCCCTGCAGCTACTTCTTTCTGTTCACTTTCACCTGATGTCACCACTTCATTTACTACCATAACCACTTTGATCTCTCATTCAATTTGCTCTCCGCTCCCCATTGCCACCCGTTTACTGATTAGTGTTGAGCGTTGATATTGGTTGGTTATCAATAGGAGGCAGGAGAGTAACAGATAGCATACAGACAGTGTTTCAAATCTGTTTGCTTTGGTGAGGCCTTATGGTTTTGGTGAAAGGTGTAAGTTAGATTGCTAATGTATGATTCCAACTGCATCCATGATTTGTCTGCCACACGTCTGTGGAGGGAAAGAGTCGTTGTCAAAGATCCTTTAGCATCTCATGTCGTAACAAATGTATGTTCACTATTCAGCATAGTGGAGGAGGCCTGCTGTTTTACGATTGGGCCAGACTGTTTTCATTCCAGAGGTCAGCATGAGATAAAGACAATAAAGCATAGCTTGATCTTTAATGTAGGGGAGGCATACTAAGCCAAACATAACAATAGCACTCGAGAGTGGGTGGGAGGTTCCAAGGATTTGCTGGATACTGGCCAGATCTTGTTACCAGAAATAATTGATTCTGTGGTATGAATCTAGTTGTATGAGAGTGCCAGTGTGAAATGTTCTTAGCCAGCAAGTGCCTGAGACTGAAGTATCACTTCTGTGTAGCTTTGCCAGAGCCCAGAATAGCTTGTGCAGTATAAAATACTTGGTTTGTGCAGGTGATGCTGAAGAATAGATTTTGGTTGGTTGGTCCATACCAGACGTTGTTTCATTGAGACTCCAGTTGCTGTTTCTGAGATTTTCCCCACTATGGATATGTTGTGGCTATTGTTGTGGCTATTGTTAATCTTTTGCTATGGTATATCTGTGAGACAGCATGGGACGATTTAAAAGAATTAGAAAAGAAGGACAAAAAGCCAAAAGAGGCTAGCGGACAATTATAAGATTTAATTATACCAATCAATGCTTTAAAGTTAGCCTGTTCACCCGCATCCAATTCATGAAGGATTGTTAAGTGTTTAAAATGGAGTGGAGCTTTACTTCTAAAGCAGATGGACACTAATTGGATATTTTTGTGTAGCTAATTGGTGACGCAGATTGATTTCCCTTTATTTAAATGTTCAGTTTCTCTAAAGAGAACTGTGACTTGAATCAGGTAGTTTGACTGTAAATTTGTATTTGCGTTTGCAGCACTTATTTATAGTCTCTTCTATTATGTGGAAAGAGCTTTTATTTGTCTTCGACAGGAACAAGAGGGCCATCATTAAAAGGGGCACTGACAGCTTTTCCAGATCTAGCAATTCCTTTGGAGACAGATTAGGACAATGGCTGAACCAGTGGAGAACATGTCTTCTTTACACAGCAAGCTTATATTCCTCAGAGTTGGGAAGATTAAGTCCTCCCAGGTGCTTTGGGAGTCTTATCTTGTTAAGACCACTTCTCAGTGTTTTTATATTCCATATGAATGTATTTATTAATTTGTCTACATTTTTAAAGAAGAACGTGTGGAGTAGAAAAGGAACTTTGAAAGTGTGTAGTTTACTATGGGGGCAATCATCTATGCTTCTCTCCAGATTAAATATTTAGGTGATTGGGTTTCGATTGTTTCCTTAATTCGTTGGAGGAGCTTCTCAAAGTACCACAAGTGCATGAAGTCTTTAGTAAACCATGTTCAGAGACACTTTAAGGGCTACTCTTCCATTTGAGGCAAAAGGGTTCTGCGTTGCTTCATTTGAACTATTTGTTTGATGGTATAATCTCAGATGTCTTGGGGAGTGCTGGGGGTGAGGTGGCTTGTGATAAATAGATGACAATATCATCCAAGAAAGCAAAGACTTTTTTTTAGACATTTTTTAATTGAATTCTTTTGATGGTTCTGTTTATATTTTAGGCCTTTAGCTAGGCTTGTTTTTATTGTTAACCTGATATTTCTTTGCTTAAGTGTAGATGTTCACTCTGTCACAAAGGAGATTAGAACTTAATATCCTCCTCAGTATGTGCTGGGCTAGATATTTGTTGTCAGACAAATTAATTTGATATATTTTTAATTTATGTGACTTTTCCCCTAATTGATTTGTATTTGTGTGACTTTAGTGCGATAGAGGTGACCCATGTAAATGCTTTAAAAGGGTCTCTTTTTTGTGACTTCTGAGATTTTGTAAAGGTTACTTCAGCAGAGTTGTCTTTTAACTGTACATTATTTGTTTATAGATTACAAGGAAAGCAGTGATTTCATGATTTGAAATGTTCAAACCCACACCTTCTTCCACAATCACCTTCTTTCACTTCCTCTTTGCCTTTTAATTTATTCCCTACTCTCCTTCTAATAATCTCACTGACTCACCTTGCATGCACACTAAAACCCATGCACTACTCTCTCCACCAACCAATACCTCACCTTGCACATTCCTTCCAAAATTATCCTCCATGCTTTTCTTCTCCATCCTTTTTCTGTCTGGCCTCATGGTCCTCTTTCTCCTTCCTTGACCCCACCCAAACAACCCACACACTCCTGCTTCCTGTCCTCCCTGTTATCATCCCCCTTCCCTTCTATTGGCCCTTCGCCTCAGCTGGTTCCCGTGGCCAGCCACTGCCTTTTCTTTCCCCAGGGGAGGTGTTACAACCATGAAAACATTTAAAATGGGAGTTCCCCAGGGGAGGTGTTACAATCATGAAAACATTTAAAATGGGACTTGATCTTGATCTGTCTGCCACTTTCGACACCATGGACCACTGTCTGCTCTTGGACTCTCTTTCCTCTTTTGGTTTTAAGGGTTCAGTTCTTTTGTGGTTTTCTTCTTACCTATCTAATAGAACCTTTTTTGTCTCATGGGGTGGAAAGGTTTCCTCACCGTTTCCTGTTGAGCACAATGTTCCCCAATGTTCAGTCTTGGGTCCGTTTATGTTTTCACTCTATTCTTCTTTACTCGCTCCTGTGATTTCTTCCTGTGGAATCACTCAACACTTTTATGCTGACGACACACAACTTTTTCTATCTTTTTCTTCTTTTACAGCTGAAATTCACTATACTCTTCTTGTCTTTCAGCCATTATATCTTGGATGGCTCTGCACTTCCACACTCTTAACACTTGAAAAATGGAGGTTTGATTTTTCCCGGCCAACACATTTTCTCCACCACCATCTATCTCCTTTCCTCCATCAACTCTTTTTATTTCTCCCACTGCTTGTAATCTCGGTCACTATCTTGACTCTAATCTTTCTTTCACCCATCACATTTCCCTTACATCCTGTTCTTTTCGCTTTCACTTGCACAACATTACGTCCCTCTTTTACTTTTCATGCAACTAAATTGCTTATTTCCCGTTTTATTTTTTCTCGACTCTTCTATTGTTCTGTTATGCTTTTTGGCCTCCCTTCTTCCCATCTTGCTCCTCTGAAATCTATTTATCATTCTTCTATTCATCTACTCTGTCTTCTGTCTTACTGTGACTCTGTTTCAGTTTTGCTTGCATCTCTTGGATGGTTACCTTTTCATTCTTAACTTAAATTCCATTTACTCTGTTTAGTTTTAAAATCTCGCTATGGACTAGCTCCAGACTATCTCGCTGTTCTGCTGTCCTTCTATACACCTTCTCGTTCTCTTCACTCCTCCTGTCATTTTAAGTTGACTGTCCCCCACCCACCCTGCACCCAGTCTTGTTTTTGTTCATTTGAACTTCTTGCTACTCTTCACTGGAACCTTCTTCTGCTATCTCTTCGTTCTATCACTGTCTGTTCCCTCTCCGGGTCTCTTTGAAAAATCACCTACTTCACTGTCCATGATTGTTTGCTCTCTGACTTGGTACTTAAATTACTTTATTTCAATAATTTTGTACCATTGTTTTTAATTGTGTACTTCGCTTTGGACAAAAGCGCTTTTAATAGTCAATGAAATACAAATTAAGCCCTGCCCCTTGGCGTACACAGCCCAACAGTCTCTGTCAATGGCCACACATAACAGTCAATGTGCCAGTTAATGAGAGGTTTGGGAGGGGGCCACCGTGCAGGTGAGCATAATGCTCTTTAGTGTGTGAGTCTCGCAAGGTGATCCACTCCCTGCCTCATGCTGATATTGAGCTGTGCTGCTCACTGTCTCAGAGCGGGTGGATCTGGTTGGAGCACTCTGCTCTCTGATTCACACTGATCTTCCAGCTGATGGCTTGCTTCGTTCTGGTTGTGATGCAGTTCTACCTGCCTCTTGCTTGCTTGGCCTTGTCTCTATCTGGTGACTTGCTGGCTGTCCCATTAAGGCTGCTAATAATGGAGAGACTGCAAGACAAAGAGAAAACCATTGTCCAGAAGGATGCTGTGCATGCTTGGGGTGATAGGTAATGGTACTTCTGTCAAGAAAACATGAACAGGCAAAACAGATAGGGATTATGGCCCTTCTAGCTCCCACACCCCACCTCTGGAGTAGGACTGGCTCTAGTGTAAACCATGGTATGCTTACTGTCCTAAGCTGAGAGGGGTGCCTACCCCCAGCTGACAGGGACAGATTTCTGTCACTGTCACACGTGCCCACACTTTCCTCAAAGTCCCCGTCCTCCTCTAAATAACTGAGGGTACTGGCTTGTTTAGGGCTGTCTTGGTGTTAGAGTATAACTGAAGAACCATTAAACATTACAACATTTGAGAGGTGATATATTTGTTCTAGGCCATCCACACCAAGGGAGCATGATCTGTTATCAGCCTGAATCTTCTTCCCGCTAGATAGTACCTTGAGTTGGAATGGCCCATTTAACGGCCAGGCACTCTAGTTATACTATGGGATAGTTATTTTCTCTTGGAAATAATTTGTGACTGGTGAATGGTGAACAGAATTGGCTCCTCTTCCCCCCTGTAGATTTGGGAGAGGATTGATCCAAGTTCTACTGAAGTAGCATCCATTTGTTGCTGGAATTCTCAGGTGAAGTTGGGCATGATCAAGACTGGACTTTTACAGCGGGTTTGTGAAGGCCATTTGAGCTCCACAAGTGAAGGCCATTTGCGATCCATGGTTCCACTGTGTGGGGTTGGGATGAACCTTAGCTTGTCAGTCAAGGGGATACCCAACTCAGAAAGGGTGGGGAAAAACCTCTTGTAATACCCCTACAGGCCTAGAAAGGCTCAAATGTCCTTTTTCATGATGGCTGTTTGTAATTTGTGGATGCTCTTAATCTTGCTGGTTTGGGGCAACATCTGTACATTTACCACTTGGAAGCCAAGCTACTTGAAAAATGACTTAGCTATGTGGCATTTCAAGGGAATCGTCCTGAGGCTCAAATTTCTGAGTTTATCACAGACGGCGGTCAGGGGGTTTATCTGATCTTCCCAGAGGCCTCTCCCCACCACCACAAGGCTTGAGGACCCTCCTCCCCTCCACCAACAGAACGGGAAGCCCCCTGTGCTGAATTGGGCCTTAACGCACTCCTACTGCAACATGGAGCATGGTGTGCTCCGTAGTTAAGGCAGCGAAAAGAAAAATACTTTTAATCCAAATAAGACTCATCACTTGCAACAGCGTTATTGCTGCATTTTGTTTTTAGCAGCTTGTGCTATGAATTGCCATTGAGAGGCAGCACTTCCATCATGGCTGCCCCTCACCTCTAGGCACCAGAGTGCCTGCTCTGCAGGGTTTGGATTATTCTGATTGGGCCCCTCGGTCTGTAAAAGGCCCAATCAGGCAAGCCTTCAGGTGAATGCCGGCCCGACTCCTTGGGCCAACAGTGAAAACCATTGTGTGAGCCCTCCTCTGCCTGCATTTGCATCGTGAGGCGAGACATATGCACGGGCCTCTCTCCACCACCACGAGGCTTGAGGACCACTCTCCGCCTCCACCAACAGAAAAAGTAAGCCCCCTGCGCTTAATTGGGCCTTAACACACTCCTACTGCAGCACAGAACATGGTGCACTTCGTAATTTAGGCAGCGAAAAGAAAAAGACTTTTAATCCAAAAAAGACTCTTCACTTGCAACAACGTTGTCGCTGCATTTTGTTTCTAGCAGCTTGTGCTATGAATTTGCATTGAAAGGCAGCACTTCCATCATTGCTGCCCCTCACCCCTAGGCACCGAAGTGCCTGCTCTGCTAGATTTGGACTATCCTGATGGGGTCCCTCAGTCTGTAAAAGTCCTAATCAGTCAAGCCGGCAGGCGAATGCCAGCCTGCCTCCCAAGGCCCTGCCTGAGCCTGTCTGCTGCGAGGAGGGACCTGGAAGTTCTCCACCTTTTGTCCCCCCCTCCTCAAACTATGAATCGGCCTCCAGACTTAAATACTGCTCCCCCTGAACTTGGGCCTGTGGACCTCTATGGTCCCTGCAGTTCTACCAGGGAGTGATGGCTGAACTCTGCCATTGCCTCCTTCACTAACTTTCTGAACCAATTACTGTGCCATACACTCTGCTTTCCTTGCCTCACCTAACCGACTTCTTCGCTCACTGCATTGTGCCCCTGTTTTTGAAAATCAAATTTAGGTATGTGCGCTGTTTCATCTCTGTGCCCTCTTCGCATTGCATTTGTGCCACTGCTTTTAAATTTCGAATTGACGTGTGTACGTATTTACATCTCTGCGCCCTCTTTGCATTGTATTTTTGCCACTGTTTTTGAATTTTGAATTTAGGGGTGTGCACTTTTACATCGCTGTGGCCTATTTGCATTGCATTTGTGCCACTGATTTTAAATTTGGAATTGAGGTGTGTGTGCATTTACATCTCTGCGCCCTGTTTGCATTGCATTTGTGCCACTGTTTTTGAATTTTGAATTTAGGTGTATGCGCTTTTACATCTCTGTGCTGTTAGAAAGGCATAGCATCAAAGTAAGACAGACACAAGTGATCACAGTTCAAAGGTGTTTATCAAACTGTAAAATGGGTGAGATAAACGCCTAATCTAAACCTAAATCAAAGATGGGAGCAAGTTACAACAATCAAATAATAATAATACCGTCCAAGTGGAGTCTAGTCAAATAAAGGCCTATATTAAGAAACCTATTGCCAATCCTTACTGCTATGTTACAAAATAGTATGGGATAATGTTCATATGAAAAGAAAGAAGTGTTCACAAAAAGATAAGTTAGGATGTTATGGCCGGGGTCTCCCTTCCCCGCATTTTTAGCACGGGACAAGGTGGGACTCTCGAGCACAGCACACTCCTGGGCTTTTCTGACACAAGCTTACAGTTCCTTTTCTCAATGTCAGGGTCTTCTGTACCCAAGTCTCTTCTCATGCAAAGTTTCTTGCTTTAGAGGGCCTGATATGCCAAAACAACTAAACAAAGTTCCTTCTGTTAACCTTTACGTCGGGTGATTAATCTTCACCCTTGGATCCCCCTGAGCCTGGCTCTGATCCTTCTCTCAGTCGTCAGCCTCCCTCAGGCGGGCAGAGACCAGACACCCACTGTGGACATCCCTCAGTCGGATTTGTATTTGTCATCACAATGTTGTTCACTTAGCTTCTTCACAATGTATTATCACCTTTCAATCACAATCTCCTTGTTTGTAATATTCAAAAGTCTTAATGTCTTTTTAAACAACCCCCTTGGTTTAGTGAGGTCCCCCTCATCCGGGCTCAGGCCTTCCAAGGTGCTAGCCAATTGAAACAGAGACTTCTGAAGCGCTATCTCATCTCTCTGGGTCACTCTGTGTGAACTATGATGATATGAAACCTGTGCTTGCCGCTGGCTGACAGAGTTCCCCTCAGCCGGGTGCAAACGCCTGTTTCACAATATCAAAAACGTCTGCAATGTGTCAAGGACTTTTGATTGTACAAGGGATTTGGCTTGACTCTTGTATGACTACCTTAAGACCTTGCACCAGCCTGCCCTATGGCCCCTTGGTACTTGTAGTTTCTTTACTCAAAATGTTCAACACAGTCTCTTTATTCAGGAAAGGAGTACCATTTAGAGACCTTCGCATGAGCACTCATGTGGCGCCGGACCACTCTATCTCTGGTACCAAGTTTGTTCACAAAAGACCTCATGTCTATTTATCTTCATAATGTTGCCACTGCAATCTTAAGCCTAACACAGTCCGGTCGACTATCAGGTTCTTCTGACTCACCGGCTGACTTGTTGGCGGTTCCTTTGCCGCAGGAGTCAAGGACAGTACCACAATGGCAAACACATCTCCCCACCCTGGCTATCAGTGTGGGAGGGTGCCACGTACCGCTGACATCCATCACACCATTTTCCAGCTGCGATTCTCGGTCTTATGTTTCTTTGATCGGAGGCTTTGCAGGTCTGGCTTGAAAAGGGCAAGGGCCACTCCCTCCTTGATGTCCTTTCAGGTTTCGACGCCTTTCTTCTTTGTTTGAACTGCCATCCTGGTATGGCTGCTTCCTTGTGCATTCGGCCTTGCTTGGAGTGTGCGCTTTTGCTCCACCTTTTATCCGTATGGGGAAGGGAAAGGTAGTCAGGTGTGTGTAGTTGTTGGCAATTGCCTGACTCTGCCTGACTCTTGTGTTGGGACTCGGGTATTGATCAGTTGTCGTTCACGCTGTGAGAAAGTGTTCATGTTAGAAACTCTACATCCTCCTCCCCCTTTTCCAAGTATCCTACTAGGCAGGATGGGGAAAAGGTGTCATACGGAAGGGGATACTGCATCTCAACCTTTGGTGTCCCACTTTCACTCCCCGAAGACCCCTCATCCAGGTGATCCTCCCGCACTGGTCCACCCCCAGAAAACTAGATCCAATAGCGATAGCCGTGCCCTGGCCATCTGTATGACTGATCCCTGACGACTAGTGAATGAGACACCTTCAGGCTTCATACAGTGCTCTCTTCATTGCATATGTGCCACTGTTTTTGAATTTCGAATATAGGTGTGTGCGCTTTTATATCCCTGCATCCTCTTTGCAATGCATTTGTGCCCACTGTTTCTTGAAATTCGAATTTTCTTTTTGGATTGCGTTGTACCATTTGTGACTACTAGGCCACCTGGCGAGTTTAGCTAGAACTGTGCTGTACAGCCACTCTTTCTTTCATTCCTCAACTGACCTATGCCGCCCCTATGGCTCTCACCATCTCGTCCATGGTTTCTAACTGCTAAACTATCACCTATCATCCCTCTTTCATGATTTCTGGAAGGAAAAAGCTCAAAAAAGACATCCTGTCTTCGAGCTCTGGCCTATCCATCGCAGACACCTATGTCAGCACAACTTCCTGACGGGTCTTTACTGATATCCTCTTCTCTGTCCCTTCTCCAGATCTATGGACTCCTCATCTCATCTCCACTCTCCTCCCTTTCACATCCTCTCCCATTAATGGTGGCATCAAGTGGGAGGTCCTCTTGGACGGCTTTTCATCATTATGCTGCATCATTAATGTCTACCACACAGGCAATATCGAGGTTCAGGGTCCACAAACAAACCTCCTCCTCTTTGACCGGCACCTGCCGTCCCTCATTAACTTCCTTCCTCCACCTGGCTCTCCCCTACCACTCTCTCTGTCCCTCTCCCTCTGACTGGTATACCATGTCCTTGTACTCCACCCCAGAAAACCTACAAAGGCGGAGACCTCCTTCACCTGGCTACTCGTAACACCTGCTCAGCCAACAAAGACTCTGCCGACATCTGCCTCCTTCTTGAAGACACTGACCTCGACATCCTTTCTCTTACTGAGACATGGTTCAATGCCAGCTCAGTCACTGCTTTTGACTCCCTTCTACCTGACGGCTTCAAGATCATCTCCAAGCCACAACCTCACCGTGCTAGCGATGGGGTTGCCTTAATCTTCCCTAAGTGGGTTCCTTTGCCTGTCATACCCACCCAGCTCCACTCTTCCTTTGAGAGCCTGGTCTGCAAGCTGGTTATCTCTCCCTCCTCCTCTCTGACCATTGCTACCATCTACAGGCATCCTGACACTACCACCATATTCCTCTTTGAATGGGCTGATTTCTGTTCCTCCCTGCTCTCTACCACCTGTAATCTCCTCCTCATGGGCGATTCCAACATCCAATCAGATTCCCCTGTCAGAGCATCCACTCTCTTCCTTGACATCTGCACATCACTATCCCTCTCCATTCTCCATTCTGGGCCAACCAACTCGGCTGGACACACTCTAGATGCCCTCATCCATTCAGACCTCTCTCTTCCCCTCTGTTCACTCCACTCTCTTGGTCAGACCATTCTCTCCTCTCCACTCACCTGGTTCCCCTCGGTCCTTTGACCGCCCCCTCCAAAAGCCCTGCCAACCATGTTCATGAACGTCCGTCCAATGAAACAAGTGACAGCTTCTGCAATTGCATCCATCTTTACCCCCTGTGTCCTCCACCCTAGACTCTACCACTGACTCTGCTCTCATAAACCTTAATTTGGCCATTACCAACACCTTGACATTTTTTCCACAGTCAGAGGATCGGCCAGAAACCCACCTCCAAATGTAACACCTGACATGACTCTGAACTTGCAGCCCTGAAACGCAAGTGCAGAGCTGTGGAACAGAAGTGGCAAACCTCAGGATCTCCCTCTGACAAACTGGCCGCCTGCTCCAAAGGCAATACAAACTCTCCATCCGTGCCAAGAAACCGGCCCACATCCAGGCCTGGGTATCAGGTGCATCCAATAACAAGGCTGAACATCTGCAGGGAACTAGCAGTCTCCTCCCCCCCTCTTCCATCCCAGGCCCTCTGCAAGGCACAGGCCACACACTTTATTTTGCTACCCTCTCAGCCAACCCCTCCCTCACTCCCTTGCCTTCCCACCCTCCTTATCACCTGTCACACCTGAGGAAGTCACCAGAGTTGTCTGCTCCATGAAGGTCTCTTCCAAACAGGTTTCCCCTTGCTCCTCCAGAACCATCAAGGACAACATTGTCTCTCTTGCCCCTGAACCTGCTGATCTCTGCAGCCACTCTTTTGCCACCGGATCTTTCTCATCTTCCCTCAAGCACTCTGTTGTGCACCCCCTCCTGAAAAAACCTTCAGCAGACCATACCTGTCCAGGCAACGACTGCCCTATTTCTATCACCCCCTTCCTTGGGAAACTGCTGGAAAAGCTTGCCTTTCCACAACTTACCTCAAACACTGAACTCGTTGGTGGTCTCTACGACCATCAATCTGGATTCCGAGCATCCAGAGGCACAGAAATTGCTCTTCTGAACACTTGTGAAGAACTGCTCGGATCTCTGGATGTTAACTCTCCAGCTGTCCTCATCCTACTCGATCTTTCCTCTGCCTTCGATACAGTTAACCATTCCATCCTCATAAAACGGCTCCATGATACCCTTGGTATCTAGGAGCGGGCACTGGACTGGCTTGCCTCCTTCCTAACTGACCATTTGTCCCAAGTCATTTTGGGAACCTACTCACCTACTTCCTTCTCCACTTGTGGTGTCACCCAGGGCTCAAACCTCTCCCCCTGGCTCTTCAACCCTTACCTTGCTCAACTAGCATGCCTCATTTCCTCCTTTTCTGCTAACCTGCAGTTCTAGGCAGATGACCCATAACACTTTTTCAAACTCCCTGCTGACCCTCTTGCATCTTCCATCATCCCTGATTGCCTATCTGCCATCCAGTCCTGGTGTACTTCCAACAATCTATGTCTCAAGGCCAGCAAGACTGAGATCATTCCCATTGGGACCCCTGCACCCTCTTTTCCCCCCTCAATCTGGCCTTCCTCTATGGGCTCTCCCCCTGCCCCTTCTTTTGAAGCCAGAAACCTTGTAGTCATCTTCGATTCCTCTCTCTACTTCCTCCCTCACACTCAGGACATTGCCAAGAAGTCACACTTTCATCTCTTCCTTCCCAAAGGAATTCTCCCCTGTCTCACTTTCCCCCAGAAGCTCAATGTTACCTGAGCCCTGGTTCTCTCTAGGCCTGACTACTGCAATAACCTTCTCCTGAATCTAACTTCTTCCACTTTACGAACCCTCCAGCTAATCCAGAATAGGGCAGAAAGACATATCCTTGCCCTTCAGACCGCATCTCTCCTGCCCTCAAAACTCTTCACTGGCTCCACTTTTTGGGCACAGATTAAATTCAAATCACTCTGCATCATCCACAAGGCTGTCTGAGGCATGGGACCACACTATATGCAACTTATTTTTCTTACTAAATACTTTCCCTCTAAACCTCTGCCATCCTCTGGCACCAACTCTCTGTATGTAAAGCGTATTTGCTAAACAGAGTGCCGAATGCCGATCACTTTCTTCAGCTGGCTCCCTCTTATAAAACAGTCTCCCCCTCCTTCTCTGCAGGACTTCCTCAAATTCCTTCACTTCCTCCTTCCCTTCCTCCTTCCTCTGTTAATCTCACAGATGCTGAGATTGGTGGCCAGGGCCCTTATGTATTCCTCCAGGCACTGCCTCCCATATCCAAGTGCCCCAGCCTTTGTCTTCCTTTCTGCACTTGCCTCGGCAACCACTGGCCTTAATCTTGTAGGCTTGCACTTTGCACCCAATGCGGCCCCAGGCTGCATAGCATTTATCTTACTATGCACTTCATATGCTGTTCACCCATGAGCACGGACATTCCAGCACTTACCACCACCACCCACTTCCCCTCTTCTCGCTGCACTAGCACTTTCTGAATACTCATAAGGCATTGTAGGCTTTTTATCTTCCACTGTATTTGCTGTTTTTCAATCCCATGTTCCCTCCCTCCTGCCCTGTCAGTGCTTTGAAACAGAATTGACTTATTGTATAAGCGCCTACCAAATGCAAAATGAATAAATAAATGAAATAAATATCGTCCAGGAAGGCCCCGGTAAAATGCCAGCATGAGATCCGGGGTCAATCCATTAAGCATTGAAAAGGTAGCAGTTGACCTATGATGGTGAAATGAGAGGACCATACATTGAAAGATGCCTTTAGGAGAGGAGAAGGCTGTCTTTCCTTTCTCTGTATCCAGGGGTATATGCCAATACCATTCAGTGAGGTCCAGCATAGAGATGAACTTCGATGCCCCCCAAGGTCTCCACCAGCTTGTCTATTCACAGTATGGTACAGGCATCAAACTTGGACATTTCATTCAGCTGTCTGAAATCTCTACAGAACCATCATCTGTTGAGGGGCCTGGACACCGGCCCAATGGGGGAGGACCGCTCACTGTATAATCTTACCATGACACCCAGGTCCAGCATCCTCTTTAATTCTTCCCTGATGATTCCCTTGCAGGCTTCTATCAGACGGTAAAGCTATAGTCTGATAACTCTCCGAGGAGGTTTTAGAATTTGATGCACCACCCCTTTGACTCCTGCAAGCTTTGCAGAAAACACATTTGATATTTCCCTAGTAGCTCAACATGTTCTTTGTGGTATGTTGTGGGGGGACTGGGTGGTATGGTTAGTGGGTTGCAAAATGGTGTAAGGCAGAGGTGCTTTCTGGCCCCAACATTATTTTGCCCCTTTATTAACAGATTCACTGGTGTACTTATCCATCTACTGACAGATGTTTTAAGTTGGGTTCGCACAGGATTACTTTTTGAAGATGATGCAATCTTAATTTCCTTCAACCCTGTGGGCTTTAAGAAGCAGGCAGATGCCATCAATGAAGGCTGTGCAAAAATTGCCTCACTATATATCTTGATAAGACAAAAGTTCTGTTATTCACCCACCTTATAAAAAGTCACCATGGTTACAGCTGTCTATAGATGGGACAAATATAGAAATACAACTATCTGGACATATGATTCATGTGAAATTGCAAATATCCGAGCAATAAGGAAAGTCAAGCCTAATACTAGAAAGATCTAGTAACCCAATTATTACATTTGCTTTAACACATGGCAATGGGGCACTTTGTCCAGCTCTTAATATCTATAATATGCAGGCAAAGGCAGCTGCAATGAAAGGCTCTGAAATATGGTGCTATGCGGCGACAACAAACCTAGCAGTTACTGAAAACAAACTCTTAAAGAGAGTTTTGCATTTACCAGAGAACACACTCTGTTTTACACATCAAATTGAAACAAAAATGTATATTAGATGAACTAGAATCTAAATCGGTATTGGATTGGATTGTTGGCCTCTCCCAGCCATGTCATGTCAAATATAGAGAAGCCTTAGCAGATTTGCTGTCTAAGGATGGTGGGCCAGCCCTGCCATGGTCTAAACATTTAAAATCGGCCCTGGTCTGCCCATGTCTTATTAGGGTTCCTCAACTGTGGTCTAATACCAACGATATTAATGAAGGTATGAAAGCAGAGGTAAAAGCAGTGCGTAGGGGTGGACTGGCCTATAGGGAACTCTAGAGCTTGCCTGGTAGGCCTCTGCACCCTGGGCAGGGATGGACTGGCCTATAGGGAACTCTAGAGCTTGCCTGGTAGGCCTCTGCACCCTGGGCAGGGGTGGACTGGCCTATAGGGAACTGTAGAGATTGCCTGATAGGCCTCTGCACCCTGGTCACGGGTGGACTGGCCTATAGGGAACTATAGAGCTTGCCTGGTAGGCCTCTGCACCCTGGGCTTCTTTTGTGTGGTAAACTATTTTATTTCCAAATGTTCTAATAGGAAAAGGATGGGACTTGCTGAAAATGTTGTAAAATGGGGCCACCTTAAAAATTATTCCAGGGCCTCTTTTGGTTCCCAGTTATCCCCTGGGAGCCGTCATCACTTTAATAAAAGAGAGATCAATAATGCTCTACGAATGTTCGACAGAAGGCTGTGCTTATTGTCCAGGAGTTTGGCTGTGAAGGGTACCTATATATGCTTAAACCACCATTTTCAAGATCTTTTATATAAGGTTAACTTTGGTACTCTCCCTCTAGTGCACTTGCTCATGCATGGAATGTGGCATACTTTGATTTCTTTCCAGGCTGCGCCGATTTGAGAGAAACTCCTGAGCACTTTCTTTTTCATTACCGTGGGTATATGTAAATTAGAACAATATATATATATATATATATATATATATATATATATATGTAAAAACAAAGTAGCCAAGTTTAGTGCACTGCCTAACTCGTAGCTGGTGCTAGGAAAAGAAGCTTTGACTGAGCTCCTTAATGTATAGAAAAACACATATAAATGGAGGGTTGTAACACTACAAAAAACCCCACAAAATATGTCAGAAGTATTCCCAGCACTCAAGACCAAACCACCTTCTTACAAAAATACTTCGTTTTTATTCATTATAAAAACAAGCAACCAACTGTGCAAAATATGCAATAAAGGGTAGGTATACATCAAAACCTTCCCATGGCATACAGGTTTAAACAACACTCACCCCCCAGGGTGGAAAATCGCCACGCGTTCCGCCTGGATGTACCAGGCTTCCTCAGGCTGATCAAACTCCACATCCGTGTAAACACAACCCATTTAAAACTTAAGGAAAGCAACTCGAGCGAGCAGCTCCTCCCCCCTCTCATTGTCTCTGATCACGTGATCGCTAAATACCGCATTGAAACGTACATCAAGCGGGCCAC
Source organism: Ambystoma mexicanum (assembly GCF_040938575.1). Classification (NCBI taxonomy): domain Eukaryota; kingdom Metazoa; phylum Chordata; class Amphibia; order Caudata; family Ambystomatidae; genus Ambystoma; species Ambystoma mexicanum. The sequence goes on from NC_090936.1 coordinate 281,545,493, forward strand.
CATAGTAGAATGACTATATAGTCATTGTGTTCACTATGAACACAATACAATGGCCATAAAATATGTGCCATCTTAGTATGCGAGTAAAGGGACAGAAAACTCCTCGCTCCACGTTGCATTTCCCTAATTAAAATTATGAATTTCTTTAAACATTTACTTGTGTTTGATTGCGCTAGTGCACCTTTCTATACCATGGGTAAACTTTATCAACCTTGACAAGAGTTTAACCCATTACGTCCCTGGGTTTGTGTTGCTCTGAAAGCCAAAGACGGCACAACAACAAACTCTTAAAACACCAAAGCTCTCCTATATAGATGTGGGACATAGTGCCCTCTAGTGGAGAAGAACTATATCTCTTTTAGTACAATCTTATGTATAAGGCTTTCATATGCTCAGAATAATTTCCATTGCAATTGTATTTATCTATGAAAGTGCATATCCATTAAGATGTTCGGTCTGATTGATATAAGAGACATGTATTTACCACCGTAGTTATAGTTGCTAAACGTGACTAATACATACTAAAAGGGAAATATTCTCTTAATGATCCTATACCGCAAGTCACAATATATTTACAGAAGCTATTCAAAGTGCAAGTGCTCAAAGTATTCAAACTCAAACATCACATTAGATGATCAAATACTGATGTAATGAATCTTAAATTGCAATATAGTGCTGCAATAGCAGCACCACATTGCTCACTAAAATAGGTAATTCCCTCTTGTCCACCACAACATTAATAGGGGGATATACCAAACTAGCTATCCAGGGTCCTGTTGTTGCATACATTTACATAGACATCCATCCAATCTACTGGAGAAATACAAACATCTCTGAATCAGTGTTGAGTCCATTAGGCCTTAAGGTGTCAAATTTACAGATTAGGGTTGCCTCTAATTGCCTAAGTTTCAATTCTCGGTTACCCAGTCTTCTGTGTTGTGGGACATGGGCAAGACCAACAAATGACATTTCCTCCACATTACCACCATGTTTCTCTATGAAGTGTCCTGTCAGAGGATTGGTAGTATCTCCATTCTTAATGGCTCTGTAATGTTGGAGAATCCTGAGCTTAAGCATACCTATTGTTGATCCAATATAATGAAGACCACAGGTGCAGGTAATGGCATATACTATAAACTTAGTCAAACATGTGATTCTATGTTTGTATCTCCATGATAAACCATTGGAACTGACAAATGGAGTTTTAGATACAAAGCTGCACATTTTGCAGTTCGCGCATTTACGAAAACCTCCCAAATCCTGTTTCAAAAAATGGCCTGACTTGGTAACTTCTGTGACCACCATACTAGGTGACAGTATATTTTTAAGAGTTGGCGCTTTACGGTATGTCACATTGGGAGCTTTATCTAATACCTTCTCAAGATCAGGATCTGTCAGGAGCACATTCCAATGTTTCTTCATAATTCGTTTAACATTAGTAGCTTGATGATTATACCCTGTTATAAATCTAATCTTCTCCGGTTTTTTGCTAATTTGGACTCCAAACAATTCCGTTCTTTTCGGAACTTCTGCTTTCTTAAAGCAGTTTGTAATTACATGTTTCTTGTACCCTCGTTTGACAAACCTTTTACCAATCTGCTTAGCTTCTGTCTGATAATCTAATTCTTTACTACATGCCCTTTTTGCCCTCAGGAACTCTCCATAGGGGATTGAGTTAATTAATGGGGTAGGGTGGTGACTCTTGGCATGCAGAGTGGAATTCGAACTTGTTTCTTTTCTAAATAACTTAGATGTTAAGCAGTTGTTCTCCACTGTAAATAACACATCCAGAAAGATCAGTTCTTTTTTGCTATGTACACATGTCAATTCCAAATTCAGATTGTTAATGTTAAGAATATGGACATAGTTATGTAACTGAGTCTCGGTACCATCCCATATAATAAACAGGTCATCTATATATCGGTACCAGACAACTATGTGTTTAGTAAATTCTTCCATCTCTTCTCTCCAAGCTATCTGTGTCTCCCACCATCCCAAATAAAGATTAGCGTAAGTGGGGGCCATACATGACCCCATAGCTGTACCCTGAGTTTGTTTATAAATCGAAGTGCCATGTAAGAAATAATTATGCTCCAAGCAAAACTGAAGCATTTCCAACAGCATTTTGTTGTGTTGTCGATGACTAATGGATCTAAATTCTAAATAGAATTTACAAGCTTCAATGCCCGCTTTGTGTATAATGGATGTGTATAACGAGACAACATCAAGGGAAACCAAAATATATTGTGGTTCCCAATGGACATTGTCTACTTTAGTCAACAGGTCAGAAGTATCTCGTATATATGAACTAAGACTGGTAACAAATGGTTGTAGGAAGTGATCTAGGAATTTGGAACTATTTTCTAGAAGGCTCCCTATAGAAGAAACTATAGGGCGACCAGGTGGATTGGTTAAACTCTTGTGTATCTTCGGATTAAAGTAAATTAATGGGGTAACTGGAAATGGATTTTTTAGAAACCAGTATTCCTCATCACTGATCAATTCCAGATCACACCACTTGCGTAACATTGAATAATATAATAAGTTGGTGCTCAATAATACACTGTTTTCTACCAGTGTATAATTGCTAGTGACACTCAATTGCCTCTTTGCTTCCATATTGTATTGATCACTATCCAAAATCACTATACTACCCCCTTTATCCGAGGGACGTATTACTATGGTGTGATCGTCTCTTAAGTTCTCTAATGCCTTGTATTGCCGGTAGTTGAGATTTCTAGATGATGGGGATATCTTCATCGGCAGTTGCTTGAGATCTTTCATGACCAAACTTTCAAAAGTGTCAATCGGGCCACAGAATTCAAATTACTGCATCTGGACAGCAGGACAGACAAGAGGGGAAAGGGCCAATACTCCGGACAAGGAAGAGGTGCAGCCGGAAGAATAGGAAAAAGAGGACGAGGCGAGGATGCCAGCATAAGCAATGCACCAAACATGACTACACGATCTGGCAACAATCCGAGGGGGAGACCGAGAGGCAGGAAAACCTACAATTAAAGATTTTCAACATATCCTCTAGAAGACTTACACAAGATGAGAACTCGGTATTATCCCTAGGCCTATCCTTCAGCCCTACACACCCCTATGACTATACATCTACGAGGGTGGATCTCTTCAAATTCCTGAGAAAATTAAAACTTACTAAGTTCTATGCAACAAAGGTCAGCGAAGGAACAAAAAATAGAGACACAATCAGTAGAGAGATATCTCCCCTCACGGACAAAGATATGACAAGCCTAGTATGTCTTGCGAAAATGGGATCACAATCTGAGTCAGAATGGGAGTTGGCGTCAACATTGGATGATATAACATTGGAAAGAGAATTTGGTATACCCACAGATATCACTTGCCCTAGCAAGTTCAAACCTAAATCTATTTTTTGCCCCAACATCATCTGTGGCCCGATTGACACTTTTGAAAGTTTGGTCATGAAAGATCTCAAGCAACTGCCGATGAAGATATCCCCATCATCTAGAAATCTCAACTACCGGCAATACAAGGCATTAGAGAACTTAAGAGACGATCACACCATAGTAATACGTCCCTCGGATAAAGGGGGTAGTATAGTGATTTTGGATAGTGATCAATACAATATGGAAGCAAAGAGGCAATTGAGCGTCACTAGCAATTATACACTGGTAGAAAACAGTGTATTATTGAGCACCAACTTATTATATTATTCAATGTTACGCAAGTGGTGTGATCTGGAATTGATCAGTGATGAGGAATACTGGTTTCTAAAAAATCCATTTCCAGTTACCCCATTAATTTACTTTAATCCGAAGATACACAAGAGTTTAACCAATCCACCTGGTCGCCCTATAGTTTCTTCTATAGGGAGCCTTCTAGAAAATAGTTCCAAATTCCTAGATCACTTCCTACAACCATTTGTTACCAGTCTTAGTTCATATATACGAGATACTTCTGACCTGTTGACTAAAGTAGACAATGTCCATTGGGAACCACAATATATTTTGGTTTCCCTTGATGTTGTCTCGTTATACACATCCATTATACACAAAGCGGGCATTGAAGCTTGTAAATTCTATTTAGAATTTAGATCCATTAGTCATCGACAACACAACAAAATGCTGTTGGAAATGCTTCAGTTTTGCTTGGAGCATAATTATTTCTTACATGGCACTTCGATTTATAAACAAACTCAGGGTACAGCTATGGGGTCATGTATGGCCCCCACTTACGCTAATCTTTATTTGGGATGGTGGGAGACACAGATAGCTTGGAGAGAAGAGATGGAAGAATTTACTAAACACATAGTTGTCTGGTACCGATATATAGACGACCTGTTTATTATATGGGATGGTACCGAGACTCAGTTACATAACTATGTCCATATTCTTAACATTAACAATCTGAATTTGGAATTGACATGTGTACATAGCAAAAAAGAACTGATCTTTCTGGATGTGTTATTTACAGTGGAGAACAACTGCTTAACATCTAAGTTATTTAGAAAAGAAACAAGTTCGAATTCCACTCTGCATGCCAAGAGTCACCACCCTACCCCATTAATTAACTCAATCCCCTATGGAGAGTTCCTGAGGGCAAAAAGGGCATGTAGTAAAGAATTAGATTATCAGACAGAAGCTAAGCAGATTGGTAAAAGGTTTGTCAAACGAGGGTACAAGAAACATGTAATTACAAACTGCTTTAAGAAAGCAGAAGTTCCGAAAAGAACGGAATTGTTTGGAGTCCAAATTAGCAAAAAACCGGAGAAGATTAGATTTATAACAGGGTATAATCATCAAGCTACTAATGTTAAACGAATTATGAAGAAACATTGGAATGTGCTCCTGACAGATCCTGATCTTGAGAAGGTATTAGATAAAGCTCCCAATGTGACATACCGTAAAGCGCCAACTCTTAAAAATATACTGTCACCTAGTATGGTGGTCACAGAAGTTACCAAGTCAGGCCATTTTTTGAAACAGGATTTGGGAGGTTTTCGTAAATGCGCGAACTGCAAAATGTGCAGCTTTGTATCTAAAACTCCATTTGTCAGTTCCAATGGTTTATCATGGAGATACAAACATAGAATCACATGTTTGACTAAGTTTATAGTATATGCCATTACCTGCACCTGTGGTCTTCATTATATTGGATCAACAATAGGTATGCTTAAGCTCAGGATTCTCCAACATTACAGAGCCATTAAGAATGGAGATACTACCAATCCTCTGACAGGACACTTCATAGAGAAACATGGTGGTAATGTGGAGGAAATGTCATTTGTTGGTCTTGCCCATGTCCCACAACACAGAAGACTGGGTAACCGAGAATTGAAACTTAGGCAATTAGAGGCAACCCTAATCTGTAAATTTGACACCTTAAGGCCTAATGGACTCAACACTGATTCAGAGATGTTTGTATTTCTCCAGTAGATTGGATGGATGTCTATGTAAATGTATGCAACAACAGGACCCTGGATAGCTAGTTTGGTATATCCCCCTATTAATGTTGTGGTGGACAAGAGGGAATTACCTATTTTAGTGAGCAATGTGGTGCTGCTATTGCAGCACTATATTGCAATTTAAGATTCATTACATCAGTATTTGATCATCTAATGTGATGTTTGAGTTTGAATACTTTGAGCACTTGCACTTTGAATAGCTTCTGTAAATATATTGTGAATTGCTGTATAGGATCATTAAGAGAATATTTCCCTTTTAGTATGTATTAGTCACGTTTAGCAACTATAACTACGGTGGTAAATACATGTCTCTTATATCAATCAGACCGAACATCTTAATGGATATGCACTTTCATAGATAAATACAATTGCAATGGTAATTATTCTGAGCATATGAAAGCCTTATACATAAGATTGTACTAAAAGAGATATAGTTCTTCTCCACTAGAGGGCACTATGTCCCACATCTATATAGGAGAGCTTTGGTGTTTTAAGAGTTTGTTGTTGTGCCGTCTTTGGCTTTCAGAGCAACACAAACCCAGGGACGTAATGGGTTAAACTCTTGTCAAGGTTGATAAAGTTTACCCATGGTATAGAAAGGTGCACTAGCGCAATCAAACACAAGTAAATGTTTAAAGAAATTCATAATTTTAATTAGGGAAATGCAACGTGGAGCGAGGAGTTTTCTGTCCCTTTACTCGCATACTAAGATGGCACATATTTTATGGCCATTGTATTGTGTTCATAGTGAACACAATGACTATATAGTCATTCTACTATGGTGGCCCGCTTGATGTACGTTTCAATGCGGTATTTAGCGATCACGTGATCAGAGACAATGAGAGGGGGGAGGAGCTGCTCGCTCGAGTTGCTTTCCTTAAGTTTTAAATGGGTTGTGTTTACACGGATGTGGAGTTTGATCAGCCTGAGGAAGCCTGGTACATCCAGGCGGAATGCGTGGCGATTTTCCACCCTGGGGGGTGAGTGTTGTTTAAACCTGTATGCCATGGGAAGGTTTTGATGTATACCTACCCTTTATTGCATATTTTGCACAGTTGGTTGCTTGTTTTTATAATGAATAAAAACGAAGTATTTTTGTAAGAAGGTGGTTTGGTCTTGAGTGCTGGGAATACTTCTGACATATTTTGTGGGGTTTTTTGTAGTGTTACAACCCTCCATTTATATGTGTTTTTCTATATATATATATATATATATATATATATATATATTTCTGAGGCTTGTGGAATCTGCTTAGATCACATGCTGTGCATAGGCCGACATCTAGTGGAAGCTGCGGAGTATTACAGTTTGTTTTTCGAAACTCGAAAATGGGCGTCGACACAGGCGTGCCAGTAATACTATCCCTAGTGTGACGTCCACTGTACCCAAGATCCCTCGCGCGTCTAGGATCCTCAGATTGTTTTTTTTCCGCCATACTGGTCGGAAGCATCTTGCGGAGTCCCCTGGCCTTAGCCATACTTTTGCTAATAATTTAAATTTAATATTCTTTATTGACATCCTTCCCCACACCGACGTCGACCCTCGACACTCGACGACAGCTGGAGAAGACATCGACCGTCGGCTGCTGCACGACGGATCTGGGCCTCGGAAGGCCGCTGGCCTCGGCCCGGGCCTAGTAGGCCGCTGGCCTCGGCCCTGCAAGTAGGGAGAGTGGGGGTGGTACATACTCTTCACTCTTGGTATATACATACACTTATATATTTCCTACACTTATCAGCCCGCTGCCTCAAGGTGCGTATGGAGGGTACCCCTTTCCAATTCTGCCCCAAGTGCAACCGCAAATACCCTTGGGTTGACAGGCACGCCACGTGCAACCTCTGCTTGCCGAGGGACCACCCCGAAGCGAATTGCAGAGCGTGTAGTAGGTTTAAACCTAAGACACTTAAGGACCGTTCGACAAAGCGTTGGGCCCACCACGCCAGGCAGGCGGCCATGGCAGCGGAGGGCGCCTTCAGCAATGGCAGCGACGCCGTACTTTTGGACGGCGAGGGCATTACGGCGTCGAAAGACAGCCGAGCGCAGGTCCCCGACCTCGGAAGGTCGTCCGGCAGGGCGGCTATGGGGAAGACCCCCAGCGACGCAAGTGCTACACACCCTACACACACTAAGCACACTAAGTCCAACCGAACCTCGACGACGTCGACTTCTCGGAAAGAGGCACAGATAGAACGGTCCGACTCGGTGTCCTCTGGGCGCTCTCGATCGAGATCGCCTCATGACGCAAGGCAATCATCCACTCTTGCCAAGAGTGCCTCGCTCCCTAGACTAATGGAAGTTCGATCGTCGGAGGACGAAGACGACTTCCACCCCCAGGCCGCGCTCCAAGAGACGGAGCCCGCAGTTATCACCAGCGAGGCCCCACGCTCGAAAAACACAGATAACTCTCCCGAACCTCGACGCCAGGCGTCGAAGGTCCCCGGGGCCTCCAAAGGACAGGGAAAACATTTTTCCACGCACGGGGAGGGGGGGAACCAGCGGAAAGCACATTCTTCCACTCCTGTAAAACCATCCTTCCCTAAGCAGACAAACAAATACAAGTCTACTGAGAGATCAACTTCCAGCAAGGGTACCCTTGATAAGTCCCCTAAATTGCCTACTAAAGTCATCCCCTGCTCCAAAGAATGGTCCAGCGAAGACATAGACAGGGTCATGTCAAGGATGTCTTCCTTGGCGGATTTTTACGACAAAAATCCAGAGCATTTCCTCTCGTATGACCCTCAGGGGGCCACACCCTCAGGTTCCACTGATCCCATCCCCCTAAGTAAAAGGGCCCGGTTCGAAGGACCTGAACCCTTCGAGGTACAGCCTTACTCTACTCCATACTCTACTCCTCACCCCAGATACCAAGGAGAGCCTTTCCCTGAGGGGGACCAGGAGTTTGGAATTATGGAGGAACAAACCGGGACGGAATACTATGCGGATGATGAGGACCAGGGGGAGGGAGAAGATGAGCAGGAAATTTACAGAGTAGATTCCCCGGTAGAGAACGAAGCCCCAGTTACCGACTCGCCAGTCGATAACCAGCCCCTCCTTAATGAGGTTCTCGCTCGCGCGGCAGAACATTTTCACATCGACACCCACGGTGTACAGGAGGAAAGGGACTTCGCAGAAGAGTTGGTGGGAGAGAGGAGGCCGGTCGCTCAGACCATCCCTATCCTTAGATCTATCCAACGAAGAATAGATCCGTCCCTGGTAAACCCAAACCTCACCAGAGCAGTCAACCCCAGGGTCGAAAAACTTTTCCGGGCAGCCCAGTCTGACCCTCTCTATATAAGAGGACATCTTAAACCAGACTCCCTAGTTGTTACCAACACTCGGAAGAGGGCTGGAACACCCTTATCTTCGTCAGAAGCTCCTCCCGACAAGGAGAGCAAGAAACTTTACGGGTTTGGCAGGAAGGTAGCCTCAACGTCCGCCTACCAAGCAAGGATTGCTAACTCCACCACCCTGTTGGCCAGCTACAACTGCCATCAATGGGAAGAGGTCGCGGCACTCATAGCCTCTGCTCCTGAACCGTTAAAGGGCCAATTGGCTCGGATCTCGGCAGAAGGGAGAGCTGTGTCTGGTTGCATATTGAAAGCAACTTTCGACGCCGCGGACAACGCAGGGAGATTGATAGCAGAAGGTACTGTTATCAAGAGACATGCGTGGTTACGGCAGTCGGGGTTCAAAACAGAAACTCAGGCTTCATTAATAGACAAGCCGGTGGAACCCGATCTATTGTTTGGGAAAGCGGTCGAAGACGCACTGAAAAACGCCAAGGACGAATACGAAACACTTAAATCCCTTGGCCAACTAACCAACAAACCCCCTAACCTGAGGGGGAACAGTAATTTTCGTCGCCCACGCGGCCAAAATTCACAAAGAGGCAACTATGCCCATGGACAGGGTACACAGTGGAACAACAACCAGCAGTCTACCCAAAGTTACGGCAGGGGTAACAAAAGAGGTCGTGGAAGAGGCAGAGGCAGCCCCAACAAGGGAGGTGGCACGCCTCCACCAAAGCAGTGACGCTCAGTTCAGGGTCCCTTCTCACGCAACCCCAGTAGGGGGACGCATTTCCAACTTCACCCAGGCTTGGGAAGGGATCACCTCAGACAAATGGGTGTTGTCAACAGTGTCCACAGGATATTGTATCGAATTACTGCAGCGTCCCCGGAACCATCCTCCACGACAAAGAGTACACTCCCTAGAACATCAGAAAATCCTTCTCGAGGAGATCGCCATTCTGCTAGAAAAGGACGCGATAGAACTCGTCCCAGGACACCAGGTAAACAAGGGTATCTATTCAACTTACTTCCTTGTGCCAAAGAAAGATTTGACAATGCGCCCAGTATTGGACCTACTGCCTGCCAACAAGTATGTCAAGCCCCAAAAATTCCGTATGACCACGCTACAAGAGGTAATCCCCCTCCTAAAAATGCTTATTTTCATATTTCCATGCTCCCGGCGCACAGAAAGTACTTGCGCTTCAAGGTGGACAGTCGCCACTACCAATTCAAGGTACTGCCCTTCGGGATAGCTTCAGCACCAAGGGTATTTACCAAGGTACTGGCGGTGGCAGCGGCACACCTACGCAGGGAGGCAATCCCAGTGCACCCTTATCTGGACGACTGGCTCATAACGGGGGAAACCCCAGGAATTTGCAGGACAAACATTCAAAGGACTATCGACCTCCTCCACGAATTAGGCTTCTCAATCAACGAGAAGAAGTCAAGCCTGGTGCCAATCACCTCAAAATAGTTCCTAGGAGCAATCCTAGATACTCAGGAAGGGTTGACCTTCCCTTCGGAAGAGAGAATTCGGAATATACTACTGCAAATTCCACATTATCAGTCCGGTCAACAAATAACGGTACGCAAAGCAATGCGGTTACTGGGCATGATGGCGTCATGCATTTACCTGGTCCCCCACGCGCGACTGCGCATGCGTCCCATGCAGGAATGGTTGGCGAAACAGTGGTCTCAGGCAAGTGGTCAGTGGGACGATCTAGTGGTCGTTTCGCCAACACTTGTACAGAGCCTACACTGGTGGACAAGAGAGAATCTCGCAAGGGGAAAACCCTTTTATGATCCCGAAATACAGGCAGTGGTGAGTACAGATGCATGCCTGACTGGGTGGGGAGCTCACCTTCTCCACCACACAGCTCAGGGTCTCTGGTCTCACTCAGTAGCCAAGAACCACATCAACCTCCTGGAGCTTCTGGCAGTATTCCGAGCGCTTCGGGCGTTCGAGCCCCATCTACTAAACCTGTCGGTGCAGATCCGGACGGACAGCACGATAGCCATGTTCTATCTGAACAAGCAAGGAGGGACTCGTTCGCCAAATCTGTCCAAGCTTGCCCAAAAAATCTGGATATGGGCACTCAGACGGAACATCTTCCTGTCATCGCAACATGTTCCAGGGGAGCTCAATTCCCTAGCGGATGCTCTAAGCAGAGACTCCCTCCCAGAAGAACACGAATGGGTACTTCACAGAGAGATCGTAGAAGATCTCTTCTCTCGGTGGGGTTTCCCCACTATAGACTTATTCGCCACAAGCAAAAACAAACAATGCCCAGGATTTGCATCCAGGTTCCCCCAGCCAGACTCCCAAGGGCACGCCCTGTGGATGAACTGGTCAGGGATGTTTGCATACGCTTTTCCACCAACTCCTCTCATCAGGAAGGTGGTGTACAAGATGAACAAGGAATCGATGACGCTCATCCTAGTTGCTCCCATGTGGGCGAGACAACCATGGTTTCCACACCTACGCAGGATGGCGGTGTGCGAGCCCATCAAACTTCCAGCCTGGTACAACCTACTGTCCCAGCAACAAGGTCAAACAGTACACCAGCAACCCAACTCAATGAACCTGGCAGCATGGCTCCTGAGGTCATATAGTTTGGACATCTCAATTTACCACAAAGGTGTATGGACATCCTAAAAGAATCCAGGAAACCAAACACAAGGCACTGTTACTTTGACAAGTGGAAGAGATTCGTTATTTGGTGCCAGAATAAACAAATCAACCCTGTTGATTGCACTCCTTCCAACGTCGTGACATACATGCTCCACCTGCTCGATGCAGGATTGGTTTTTAACTCTCTGAAAGTACACCTGGCAGCCCTCTCGGCTTACACCACATCCCATAACAAGGTGTCGTGGTGGAAAGTACCAGTAGTTAAAGCCTTCATGGAAGGAGTAAAGAGACTTCACCCTCCTATTTCAAACCCACCGCCAGGATGGGACCTTAATGTGGTGCTAGCTAAGCTCATGGGCCCCCCTTTGGAACCCATGCATAAAAGTAGTCTCAAACACCTGACTTATAAAACGGCCTTCTTAGTAGCCATTACCTCTATAAGAAGGGTCAGTGAAATTCAGGCTCTGTCAGTGCAGGATCCGTTCTTTACTATCCACAAAGACAAACTGGTTTTACGCACACACCCTAGGTTCTCACCTAAATTTATATCTAAGTTCCATGTAAACCAGTCCATCGAGCTTCTGGCTTTCTTCCAGAACCCGCAAAGCTCGGCTGAGGTGAAACTACACACCCTAGATGTGCGTAGGGCGGTCCTCTACTATATAAATAAAACCAGACCGCTAAGGAAAACAGATCAACTGTTTGTCTCCGTAGCTACAGGCAGAGAGGGAGATCGCGTCTCTAAAGGCACAATCTCGAAGTGGATTATCAACTGTATACAGCTGTGTTACTCTCTTTCTGAAAGAACTCTGCCTTTTACGCCAGTGGCCCACTCTACTAGAGGCATTGGGGCCACTCTGGCTTTCATTGCAAATGTTCCCCTCGACACCATTTGCAAAGCAGCTACTTGGAGCTCTATTCACACTTTTACTCAGCATTACTGCATTGACACTCATTCCAAGACAGATACACAAGTGGGACAAGCGGTTCTAAGACACCTGTTTGCTCATGACCCTTCTCACATCCCACCTCCTTCTTCTGGTACTGCTCGCTAATCTATGCACAGCATGTGATCTAAGCAGATTCCACAAGCCTCAGAAGGGATACATTACTCACCGCAATCGTATTTCTGATGCTTGTATCTGCTTAGATTCACATGCGACCCACCCTTCCTCCCCTCCGAGAGAAGGCGCATGATTACTTGTAGTCCTACCTTTCTGTCTATCTGCTTGGATTATCTGTACTCGCGCTACTCCTCATGCTTCCTCATGTCAGAAAAAATACAATCTGAGGATCCTAGACGCGTGAGGGATCTTGGGTACAGTGGACGTCACACTAGGGATAGTATTACTGGCACGCCTGTGTCGACGCCCATTTTCGAGTTTCGAAAAACAAACTGTAATACTCCGCAGCTTCCACTAGATGTCGGCCTATGCACAGCATGTGAATCTAAGCAGATACAAGCATCAGAAATACGATTACGGTGAGTAATGTATCCCATATATGTATATATATATATATATGTATATATATATATATACATATATATTCAGTAAAAAAACTTTGTTAAAAGGGATGTTATGATTAAGTTGCGCTACTAAAAACCTAACAAATTCAGTAAAAAAACTTTGTTAAAGGGACGTTATGGTTCAAAGTAAAACCGAAAACCCCCTGAAATTCGGCAGTTATGGTAAGATAAGCAACCATAACTCGCGCCACCGTGCACTGCTAACACTAACACCCAGGACATCAAAGATGACATCACAAATGTCATTGATGACATCACTGATGACATCACATGTGCATTTACTTTTCATGAAAACTCTGTAGGAGGGATTCTTATAATGTTGACCAAAAAGTGTCAAGGATCATTTGAATAAATATCATGAGCTAATTAGTGCATTAAGCAATGCATTGATATAAATAGCATTCTATTATGAAGTTCTATCCAGTATAATAAGTAACTCATGCAGAAACTTAGGCAGTGTGTGCAGTATACATGATGAAGGTGCAATATTCATAATCTTGCCATGTAGAATAATGAAATGATAACTGCTTTCGTTATTAGAGTTTTGCGTACTGTGAAACATGTAATAAGTAGCTAATAAAACCCACTTAATACATAATTACACTTAATACAGACAAAACACAAAGAGACAACAACACATACAAATATGAGTATATACAGGGACAGAGAAGTAAGCAAAAAAGCAGAAGTAGTAGCAGAAAGAGTTCATAACCTAACTGATTATCTTTATGCAGAGAAATGATTGCTCTGTTTCAAAGCTGCTACTTACTGTATGTATGTGTATGAAATGATGTCAGTGAACCCTAAGGAAATGAGTGTGAGTACAATGTATACAAATATGAGCATATACAGGGAAGGTATATTAATAAAAATAAAACTATTAGAAAATGCTGATAACTCTAATGATTATCTTCATGCACAGAAAGGATTGCTCTCTTTCAAGCCTGTGTCTTTCGCTTTATATATGTTTCATATGATATGACTTGACCCTAAGTCTACAAATATAGTACCTTTTCAATTTTTACTTCCTGACTGTTACTGAAGGAAACTATGTGGCTTAGATATGTCAGTAAAGGAAAAAAAGGGAGAGCCAGCGATGTGATGTCATCAGTGATGTCATCAATGACATTTGTGATATCATCTTTGATGTCCTGGGTGTTAGTGTTAGCAGTGGACGGTGGCGCGAGTTATGGTTGCTTATTTTACCATAACTGCCAAATTTCAGGGGGTTTTCGGTTTTACTTTGAACCATAATGTCCCTTTAACAAAGTTTTTTTACTGAATTTGATAGGTTTTTAGTAGCGCAACTTAACCATAACGTCCCTTTTAACAAAGTTTTTTCACTGAATTTCATAGGTTTTTAGTAGCGCAACTTAACCATAACGTCCCTTTAACAAAGTTTTTTACTGAATTTCATATGTTTTTAGTAGCACAACTTAACCATAATATCCCTGACTTTATATACATGTAACAGACAACATAATGAACCCCTAGCTAGTTATTTCAATGTCCGCGGACTACCGCCATGTCCGCGGACATATCGAAAATCTGAGTGTAGTGAATGTAAATTTAAATAGTGTGCCCCATTTCCCCTTTGAGGTTGGCTCTGAAAAGAGCTGTTTTTTTTGTTTTTTTGCAGATGCTTGACAGACACCTGTTATTTTGTATTTTTATTTTTTATTTTTCTTACTTTACTCCTAAAATCTTCACATTACCTTCTCCAAAGCAACCCTTACATTCCAAAACAGAATGGCATTTCCCATAAAAGATAAGGAAATGCCATCTTCTTTAAAATAAACAGCATTACTGGAATCAATATTCTCATTATTACAGAAGAACATACCAGCTCTAAGCATGAAGGCATACATGCCTCGGTTGATTACACACCTAGCATTGTTTTGCTGAGGAAAAAAAACTGAACTATTGTCCCATATTTCCCTAGGTACTAATCCAGAAAAAAATACTTTGGCATTTGGAAGGATGTTCATTACTGCTTGAACCAAGTGTTCCAAATCTGCCAGCAAAGTAGGGGCACTGACATAGCCCAAATGGAAAGCACCATAGTGCAAATCTACCACATGGGGACTGTTGAGCCTGCCCATATCTTCACAAACGTGTACAATTCCCTGTACATTGCAATCAGGCACAGTGCTCCACACCATCTCCACTCCTTTAACATCAAAATTCTTTGCAACATGCCTGCATTGAGCATACTGTTGTAAACCATTCACAAACATATCTCCAAGCACCAACACCCTGACTTTCTCCACTTCTGCCATCTTCACTACACACAGTCTCTTTGAACACAAATCCACAACCTCAACATCTGATTGGCTGATCCCTACAGTCTTCTTTCCATGCTGGATTTGCTGGAAAACCCTGGATGTAGCACGCCCTGTCCGCAGACCGCATAACTCTTGGACAGCCCTTCTACCATTTCCACTTCATTCTCTGTGCCATTCCCTCATTGGATACAGCTAAGCTGGCACACAATACGGAGAACGTCCTCAGAACACCCCCATTTTGTTTATTTTCGAACATTTCAGGACACCGCGAGTGTTCTTATAACACATTCAACTTGCCAGCGAACAATACGGACAACGTCCTCAGAACACCCCCATTTTCTTTATGTACGAACATTTCAGGACACCGCGAGTGTTCTTAGAACACTTTCAGCTTGACAACGAACAATACAGACAACGTCTTAAGGACACCCCCTGCGAACATTCCCGGACCCCACGAGTCTTCTTAGAACACTTTAAACTTGACACCGAATCCATTCTGTTTATTTACGAACATTTCAGAACAGCCGTGTTGTCCACAGAAAAATTGAACCCAACAAATGTGTCTAGCACATAAAAAAAACAGAACATTGAACCTATCGCATACTTCCCCACCCTCCCCAAACACTCTTACACACCAACACACTCCACTAAATACAATTTTTAATCCAAATTTCACCGCGCTGTCGGCGGTCATCTGCGGTCGTCCGCGAATGCATATGGCGGGCGCAATAGAAAATCTGACGCGCTTCACGCACCACGCCGTCCAATCGGCGAACACGTCGCATGTCTGCGGACATCACGCAAGCCGCTAGGCCAATCAGGGCACTGTCCGAGGAGCGAACCGGGAAGTCCGTCCGCGGAGCGAACAGAGATATCACTAATTTTTTTGCCTTACATTTTGGTAATTTTATAATAAAATACTGGACGGATTTACACCAAATTTGCAAAAGCACGCTTTCGGGACCAATGCCCCGCTCCTGCCGCAAATTTGGTGTAAATCCGTCCAGCGGTTTGGACTGTAGGTGTGCGCAAAGTTTTTTCCCATTATGTCTATGGGAAAAAACAAAAGTTTTGGGACCTCCCCTATAACTTTGTCCCCCCTGGACCAAACCTCTCCAAACTTTGCAAAAAAATTCAGAGTGGGCCATATACTTTTTTTTGCAAAGTTTGGTGAGGATTCGTCCAGAAAGAGAGAAGTTATAAGCCACCCAAAAAATGCTCTTCCTATGGAAACACCAACTTAACCATAACTACATGGATGCTACCGCGTCCATGTAATATATATATATGTATATATATATATATATATATATATAACCATTTCTGAAAGAACATCATATGCAACATATCTCTGAGGCCATGGTCTTGTGTAAATTGACCAGAAACAGTAGAGTAACGTTTGCAGTCACCAGGGTAATAAATGTATATTCATTAAATGTGTAGTGTGTTTATTTATGTGTGTGCTCTGTGTAGGGCTGGATGGAATGTTGAAAAAGAAAGAATAGAAGAAGAACAAAGAAAGGATAGAAAAAGAACAATGGAACGGCTGAAAAGAATACAGAGAGGATTTATAAAAAGAAACCGCTAAAAAAGACAGTTGGAAAAGGAGAAAAGGAGAGAAAGGGAGACAAAGAAGAGGGCCTATCATTCATCAGTGGTGCTGGGTGACGCGTGGTGTGCCCCTCAAAGAGTGAGCCAGGGGGTTGTGCTGCCTATGCCAGAGGCAGCTTGTCCATAAGGGTCTATACTGGATGGGCCCAGGAAATACCAAGGGCTCGGGTGGCATACGTGGAGCTGCCTGGGCTGAAGACAAACAGCAACACCTGTGCCACGTATTGGGGGCGGCCCAGACCAGGCTGTTGTGCCATGACTCCAGTCGGCCTGCCTCATAGCCAGCGAGGCAGGCCTGTTCAAAGAAGTCCTCCCGGGGTGTATATGTCAGGCACAGCTCGGGAGATTAAGAGCAGGGAAGTCTGTTCCACCCATGAGCGTAGGGCGGTGAAGTAAAGTCTTGGGCTAGGCTTACCAGCAAGCCCGGGTGAAAAGGAGGAGGGAGAAAGTCCTGTGCTGTTCCGTTGAGCAGCCCGGGTGAAGGAAAGCTGTGGGAATCCAAGCAGAGCAGCCAGGCTGAAGACCAGAAGCCCATCCCCTGTGTCTCACAAAGCATAGCAGAGGGGACAGGCAGAGAAAAGCTGTGGGTGCATCACAGTGATCATTCGTATACATTATAATTGAAGTTTTTATAACGCGCTTAATACCGGAGAGCTTTCTGATCGCTGACCCGGGATTCCAACCTGTGTTGCTCTGTGTCGTCTTGCATCAAAGACAAGTGTATTGCCATTGATCTATACTACCCGTGTAGTGTCCGCGTTACCATGGGGACGCTGCTTATCTTCAAGATGGAGCCCAGGAGCGGCAGTGATCATGGCAGCGCCCCCACAGATGCTGCCTGGATTTAAAATGGCAGCGTGGGCCGCTGGGATGATGTGGGGTGGCCCTCATACTAATGGTGTCTCCGAGGGTGCGGCATTGAGGGTGGGCAGGCACCCCCAGCCAACAAGGATCACACAGAACAGTAATAAGTGATGTGGGTGCAATAAGCCCTGAAGCCAGCCTTGCTGAGGCACCAGAGACAGACCCATGGAATGTACTGCAAAAGGGAGTGACTGACTGCAGCAGTCACCCCATTGTGACATAGTGTTTCATGTGTGTTATACGCTGTATGTAAATATATAGGTATGTGTAGTTAAATGTATATATTTAATTATTAAATGTTAAGTAGGGAGGAGGGGTTTTAATGGGAATGTTATGTAAGACGTTAAGTACGTGTAGGCTGTTGGTATATGAGGAAAAGGGGAGTATAGAGGAGGTAGCAAAATGCTCCCTATTCCCATTTGAGCCCCATCAGAACGGTGCCGGTACTTCCGACATGCTGTACTCGCGGCTGCCGCTCTGCCCACCAGGTTAGACCTGGCCAGCAGAAAGGCACCCGCGAGCACAACTCGTAGTTTGCCGGTCCGGGAACTATGGTACCAGCAAGTTTACCGGTACCTCAGTTCACGGACTAGCTAACTTGTAATGAGGCCCAATACCTTTAAAAAAATGCATGCACTCGGAAGGACGTCGGAAGCGGCCAGTTCTCAGCTCTGTTTAGGGTTTCGAAAATGATTTTGCTCGCACATTGCTACCCTTACAAACCTGAATTGTATTCAGCATTTGAAAACATGTCAATCATATTTTCAAAGCTTTCGGCTGTAAGAAAGCATGTAAGATCATTCACGTTCCAGTTATTAATTTGTAACAAGTAGGTAGCTCAGGATCAGGGATGAGTCACGAAGGGAACCAACTGGCACCCACCACCAAGGCTTACATCTTCAACTCTCTCCAGCAGCCACAGTTCACATACCAACATTGCAGACACACCATCAACATTCTCTCAGTGACATCACTCAGCCATGCATCCACGGTATCAGGATATAACACTTTCCACAACTTCACTGGATGAGTGAATATGAGTATATATTTCTAGAACCAGGCAATTGAGTAAAGATGCCGGACTTGCTAAGTGTACAATTGTTAAAGATTCTGCAATAAACCTTTTGGAGAACTTCACCTCTCATTCAGCAAGTACGAGTACCGCACGAACAGCAGAAACGCAAACCCTCCATTTTGATTTCTCATACAGAAAAGGCAATATTAGTACACTTGCTAAAAAAGTGTTAATTACTGCTAAGGGTAAAATAGCTGACAGTTGAATGTACACCACATGTTTACTTCTAGTGGTAAAATGACAGTGAGTGGTGAATGTCCAAATGTAAAAGCATTGGGTCACCATTACTGAGTAAAATGCCATCCAATAATGTTTGGAATTATCTGGTAAAATTAGATGAGTCTTTTTTTTAAAAGCAGAAACCGATAATTATTTTCTGTAACGTAATGCATGTGTCTTTAAATGGCCACATATCATCCAGATATTGAGGGAGGCCCGGTTTGGCATGCTGCAGTGCTTTTCTGAGCACTGAAATTTAAATCTGTTATAGGCCTCTGTTTTTTTACTACCAACTGTAAATGAGTATCATTGTGGTGTTTATTTAGCTACTAGAATACAGAAAGATATTTGTTCCACCGGCTACAATTATACCACCACCAGTAATTCCATACTATCGGTAGCAGTGCGTAATTCCAATACTGTCAAAAATGTCACTTGACAGGTTGATAATGGGACAGAGCCACAGTTTACCATGGGAGCTTTGCTATGTAATGAGGACTATATCAATATTTCTTCTGCTCTCGTCTTCTTTAAGGGATTGCCTATAAGTGTGATCATTGTATCCAGTTTTGATATTTCTTTTATTGAAATATACACAGTTTCTGCCAAATCCGGCTGTCAGAGTCAGGCGCAGCTCGTTCATGGGGGCGGGAGGGGCGGAGCCCCACCAACAGTGCCACTGCCCACCATGTCACGAGTTACAGGAAAATCCTGTCACTCATGGACATGGTGGGGCTGCACTGGAAGTGCAGCGGGGAGCGCTCTGAGGAGCCATCCCCATTGCACATGCGCAATGCAGGCCATCCCCGGCCGGCACTTAAAGCTGATAAACCCAGCTGAAAAGGATGACTGGGGGTGTTGAGAAAAGGAAACCTGGGAGTGTTTCTTTCCTAACACCCAGCCCTCTGTCCCGTCCCTCAAACAGACTAGGGTGGGGTTAGACTTTTGTAGACCCCACCCCAGTCTGTGCAAGAGATATGACAGCAAGCGGGAGGTGAGGGAGAGTCAGGTGTCAGTTCCTAATAGCTTCTGAGCATTGAGGAGGGTCAATGCTCAGAGGTTGAGGACTGGGAGGACGACGACACAGTGATGCCATTGTCCCACTGTAAGGAACCCATGGTGGCAACAGTAAAGACGACACAAGTGATCAAATTTCAAGGGTGATTATTGAACTGTAAATACAGGGTGAACAACACCCAAATTAAATCGAAGCTCGGAGCAAGCTTCGACCATCAAATGAAAAATAAGGCAGTCCTTGTGGCATCTCGTCAAAGTAAAAAGGGCTATACTAACAAAGAAAATATTGCCAAATCCTTACAACTAATTACAGAAAGAGTGTGGGATAGGGTTTTCAATAAAGAAAGAAGTGTTCACAAATAATAAGTCAGGATGTGATTGCCAGGGGTCTCCCTTCCCCATGTTTTCGTTTTCAGCCCGGGACAAGGTGGATCTCCTGAGCTCATCATATACTTGAACTTTCCTAGCACGAGCCGACAGTTCCGTACCAGCTATCAGGTTCTTCGATGGTTAAGTCTCTTTTCAATAAAAGTCTCTTGCTTTCGAGGGCCAGATGTTTTCAACAAAACAAACAAATAGTCCTTTTCCAAATGAACATTTTGGTGATGGCTTTCCACCCTCTGGATCTCTGTAGGGGGAGTAATGGGGGCTCCGAATAGCTGGGAGCTCTGTATAGTAGGGGCTTAGTAGTTTAGCATGCACAAGTAGTGGGGTCTTAATGCGAGTCTCAGACAGAAATGAAGAAATGAAGGCGCGCGAAGAATGGAAAATGCACAATGTGCAGAAATGCAAGGCACATGCTGTAAATTCAGGATGATATTTCAATTGACTGATTTGCAATGAAACCAATACTAACATATTAACATACTAATCAAATCCCATACCATCCAGTAACATGTCCCATGTCTCTAACATTTAGTGCCAATTAGTCTATGTGGAAATAACCTAAAATGCATGAGGCTCTTTTTCAATGGAAAAGTAAAAACGTGCAGGCTGGGTTTGTTCTGGCTGAAACAAATGCGAAGTTCCGTTCTGCTAAGAAGGCCATTGTGTGAGCAGGAAATTCAAGAAGAGATGTATATTTTTGCTCTCTGACAATGGAATCATGTGTTTTCAGTGGGATGATTGGCAAGGGGAAGGACTTCCTTTGAGTGACAGGGCGAGCTATAAAAAGGGCTCTGAGTCAGTGTAGCTGGGCAGGCCCCTTTGAGAGCTGGGAGAGAGATATCTTCAGGCCGAAAGAGGTGACAGCTAGCTGGCAAGCAGGCAGACTCCAGTGCTGAGTGCCGTTTGATGTGGAACCGAGTGCTTATCTACGCGACCCCTGGGTTCCATGACAAGCTGAGACAGAAATATTGCTACCAGATTTAGGTGAATATGCAGTAATTGAGGTTCGTTTAGTGTGCCTGGAAAAAATGTCAAGGTTCTGTGATAGAAACATGTTTTTTTTAAAAAGTATTTCATGATTTATATTTTATGTGTGTTCCCATTTATGGAGTGAGCTTTTGTTAAACGACAGGCTCCTATCTGCTAAAGATTGTGAGAGAAACATTCAAGGTTACTCTTCAGGCTGTGTACTTGCCAGCCAGTAACAAATGTGTAAGTGAGCGAACTCTCAAAAGAAATGCATTTTATCCATGTCCAAGCGTAGCCATTGTAAAGTAGTACTGTATAATGCGAATGTCCGGCAGTTTTTGATTTTTAACCTTCTATACAAATCAAAAGGTTTAAAAAAAATTGAGTTGTCACTTTTATTATGGGTCTAAGTTGTTGTTAACACATAGACTGAGGTCCAACAGGTGATAAGTCTATTTTACCGCAGGCGGTAGTTCACTTTACCACATGTGGTAAAACCCAAAATAGATTGTTTTTCTGTGAATTGAGTTTTCAGAAGTGCTAGGCATGTATGTGTAAATAATGATATGCTTATGAAATTATCAATATGTTTTGAAGCTCAACCACAAGGGCATACTGCAACATTGTACATAAAATGCTGCGGGGAGAGATGGTATAAGTTACCCCAAGAGTTTATCAAGTCCAGTAGCCTGCGATTGTGTGGCATTGGTAAAAACGTTTTTAGGCAGTACGCTGAAGTTAATCTCACTATTGTAAAAGGTAATACCCCAATGAATGACCACAAGAGATACTACCACCATAAAATACCACTTTTTACCACCCTAATAAAAATAAAAATACCACAAAGTTAAGTATAACCCCAAAATATATCCCACATATCCCACTGCCGGGCTCGGATCCTAATGCCAAGGGGGACAATCCACTTCCCCTGGTCTTAGAATGCTTCTTGCACTCACAAATCTTAAAGTATTTTCAAACAATTCGCTGTAGACATCCCTCCGCTGGGTTCTCTCCTGTCAACGCACGGTTCATGGGACTTCAGACTTCGTCCCTTCTTGTTAGCATCCCTCCGCCGGGTTCACTCTTGCCAACCTTTGCAATGCACTGTTCATGCATTAATTTCACCACATGGGATTCATTTCTCTTAGCTTCACAATCATATATCGGGCAAAGACTTTTGCATGTACAAAGGATTTTACAAGACCTCGTATGACCACTTTGATCCCCTTTTGCCTTTTCCGAAGACCTTCTGGTTACAGTAGATTCTACCATCGGGTAATCAGCCAGAGTTTCCTAGGTGAGCACCCAAGTGGTGTCAGACTCCTCTGTTTGCTGGTTTTCCCCCCTTTCTATCAATAGCTCTTTAAGCCTTTCACAGTTCAAATTTGCCATTTGCTACTTTTCGTTCAACACAGTTCGGTTTCTTATCGACTCTCTCGTCCACTCACCGGCTGTGTTGACCCGCTTGGCTTTCCTTCTCTTTGGAGTCAAGGTTGGTAACACCGAGATAAGCCTCTCTCTCCGGCTTGGTAATCAGCGCAGGAGGGTCTTGTGTACCATTGACATCTACTGCAACACAAGCTGGCTATTGTTCGTGGTCTTATGTTTCCACCTGCAGAGGTTTCACGGACCTTGATCGTAAAGGGCAAGGTCGCTTCTCTCCTTGTCAGCTTCTCAGTATGCACTATCTTTCTCCTCCTCTTGAACTGCCGTGCTGAGTTAGCCCTCACGCTGTGTGGTCTGCCTTGCTCCACCTTTTGTCCCTGTGGGGAAGGAAAAGGGATGTCAGGTGTGTGTGATTCTGGTCATTTGCCTGACGCTTTTATTGGGACATGTCAAGTAAACGGCTCTGGTGTTAGTCCACTGTCTTTCGTTTTGTGCAAAAGTGTTCGTGTCGGAAAAGGGCCGGGGGCAGTGTTTTAGATTTTCCTACGTGGTAGGATCGGGAAAGGGTGTTGAGAGAAGGGGGATACCATATCTCACTCATCGGTGTCCCACTGCCAAGGACCCCCATCCAGGGGATCCTCCCCCACTGGTCCACCCCCAGCAACTGGATGCAATAGCAATGGCCGTGTCCTGGCCACCTGGATGACAGATCCCCGGGGACTAGCTAGAGAGACACCTTCAGTTTTCTCACACCCACCCACATCTGGGAAGTTGGGAAAGAGAAACAAAAGCAAGTTTGGATTTGTTCATCAGTTGATGTACGGGACACGGTAAGTGATTTCTTTATATATAAATATATATACGGTAGTGGCCATGTATTTATGGTTAAGTTGCTGTTTCCATAGGAAGAGCACTTTTTGGGCGGCTTACAACTTCGCTCCCCCTGGACGAATCCTCACCAAACTTTGCAAAAAAAGTATATGGCCCACTCTGAATTGCAAAGTTTGGTGAGGATTCGTCCAGGGGGGGCAAAGTTATAGGGGGGTCCCAAAACTTTGCTTTTCCCATAGAATGAATGGGGAAAAAACTTTGCTCGTGCCTACAGCCCAAACCGCTGGACGGATTTTCACCAAATTTGGACCAGGAGTGGCGGCTTGGTCCCAAAAGCGTGCTTTTTCAGATTTGGTGAAAATCTGTCCAGTATTTTCTTTTAAAAACGACCAAAAAGTAGGTCATAAAAAATTAGTGATATCTGTGTTCGGTCCACGGACACACTTCCCTGTTCGCTCTGCGGACAGTGTCCTGATTGGCCAATCGGCTTGCGTGATGTCCACCGACATGCGACATGTTTGCTGATTGGACGGTGTGGAGCGTGAAGCGCATCAGGTTTTCGGTAGCGCCCGCCATCTTGGATTCGCGGACATCCGCGGACAGCGCGGTGAAACTTGGTTTAAAATGTGTATTTAGTAGAGTGTGTTGGTGTGTAAGAGTGTTTGGGGAGTGTGGGAGAGTATGAGATAGGTTAAATGTTGTGTTTTTTTATGTGGTGGACGCTCTTGTTGTGTTCGATTTGTCTGCGGACAACACGGCTCTTCTGAAATGTTATGAATAAGCTAAATGGGGGGTGTTCTGAGGGCGCAATATGTGTCCATTTTGTTCGCAAGCAAGCTGAAACTGTTCTAAGAACACTTGCGGTGTCCTGAAATGTTCGTAAATAAACAAAATGAGGTGTCCTGAAGACGCTGTCCGTATTGTTCTCTTGCAAGTTGAATGTGTTATAAGAACACTTGCAGTGTCCTGAAATGTTCGCAAATAAACAAAATGGGGTGTTCTCAGGACGCTGTCCGTATTGTTCGTTGTGAAGTTTAAAGTGTTCTAAGAACACTTGCGGTGTCCTGAAATGTTCGTAGGGGATGTCCTGAGGACGCTGTCCGTATTGTTCGATGGGAAGTTGAATGTGTTCTAAGAACACTTGCGGTGTTCTGAAATGTTCGTAAATAAACAAAATGGGGGTGTCCTGAGGACGCTGTCCATATTGTTCTCTGGCAAGTTGAATGTGTTCTAAGAACACTCGTGGTGTCCTGAAATGTTCATAAATAAACAAAATGGGCGTGTCCTGAAGACGCTGTCCGTATTGTTCGATGGCAAGTTGAATGTGTTCTAAGAACACTCACGGTGTCCAGAAATGTTCGCAAATAAACAAAATTGGGGTGTCCTGAGGACGCTGTCCGTATTGTTCTCTGGCAATTTGAATGTGTTCTAAGAACACTCGTGGTGTCCTGAAATGTTCGTAAATAAACAAAATGGGGGTGTCCTGAGGACACTGTCCATATTGTTTGATGGCAAGTTGAATGTGTTCTAAGAACACTCGCGGTGTCCAGAAATGTTCGCAAATAAACAAAATTGGGGTGTCCTGAGGACGCTGTCCGTATTGTTCTCTGGCAGTTTGAATGTGTTCTAAGAACACTCGTGGTGTCCTGAAATGTTCGTAAATAAACAAATTGGGGGTGTCCTGAGGACGCTGTCCGTATTGTTCGATGGCAAGTTGAATGTGTTCTAAGAACACTTGCAGTGTTCTGAAATGTTCGCAAATAAACAAAATGGGGGTGTCCTGAGGATGCTGTCCGTATTTGAAGAGGGAAAATCGAGATCAAACCCATGCCCCCTCACCCCAGGCGCATATACAGAAGAACAGCAGGAAGAACAAGGAGCGCACTTATCATTT
Source organism: Ambystoma mexicanum (assembly GCF_040938575.1). NCBI lineage: Eukaryota > Metazoa > Chordata > Amphibia > Caudata > Ambystomatidae > Ambystoma > Ambystoma mexicanum. Next base: position 281,570,933 of record NC_090936.1, read on the forward strand.
GAACCAGGCCCCAGCGCACCCATGGGTGACAAATATGCTGAAACACACCCACTTCACCAACAGTGCAACTTCCATGCTACATTAGAATCAATACTGCAATATCAGAATCTACAAACACAAAAATCCCTGTTTAAAGGCTTGCAAATGCCTATATGAATTAACATGGTTTAATTGCACAGTGTAAAGCCATGTTTCAGGAAAATTACAGCCAAGTTCATTTCTCTCACTGAACACTGGCTGCAGAAGCCTTTAGCAATGCTCCTCGCAAAACCCACGAGCAGCCAAGGTCGCGCAGTCAGATAACATTGCTTTCTGCAGACAACCATTTTTTAATTCTCCAATAATGCGAGTAAGCCACGGCAACCCAGTGTGTTTTTTTTCTTTTCTTTCTGGGAAAGAAAGACATTTTCGCAAAGACACGCACAACATTTGAAACATAATTGTAACAAGAATTGCTCAGGCCTAGCCAATGAGCACTCAGAGCTCAGGTGCGAAATGCTTGCTTCAGCTAAAAAGTTATGGGAACAAATTCATAATGGAACAAGCTAGAATTAGGTAATGGTGGGCTGGCACAGCTAAACCAACCCACTGACGCAAAACTCAAATGTCCAAATATCATGCTCTCTATAAGGGCTACATAGGTAACTTATTACTCAGCAGCCAATAGCAGGAGGAGATACGTTTCTGGGAGCTGATCCAATTCTGTGAGGTCAGCCTGCAGTGTGATTACAAAGCTGGCTTGCAAGCCAGCCCCGGGGGAGACGGCGCCTGAACTCTCGATGTGCACGATGCTCTGCGTGTTTTTTTTCTTTTTTGCTGCCCACAAATAAACACAGTTTGGAACATGTGGCTGCCTGCTGGGGTCTCTGTTGCATTTCTGTGGGCCATATGGGAGGTGTTGGGGTCTACCATAGCTGGTGAGGGTATGGCTGCTGGCCCCCGACAGCCCTGGTGCGGGTCCAGATTCTCCCCAACAAGTTGGTGCCCTCTGTGAGGCTCATTGCTCATTGTAACATGGGTGAATGAGCACTGCCTGCGCAAGCCCTGCGTTGAACTGCACTCCCTGCCGCCGACTCAAGGAAGCTGTGGGATACTCGCCTGCACCTGAAGACCACCGGAAAACGCGTAACCGGCTAAAGGCATCGGGGTCCACTTGGAAATACCCCGCTTGAGGGCAGGTGAGAGCCCTGCAGGAGAAGGGGTCCGGTGAAGCGCCTTGAGGGGTGTCCAGCAGCAGAGCAAGTGCCAGTGTAGCATAGGAAATGTAAGTCAACCAGCAACATGGGCTTTGGGGGGGGAATGTTTCAAGTATTATAATGTATTGGTGATTAGTATGTTGCAGAAATGTTAAGTTATTTTGTTTGGGTAGAAACTGGGGGAGGCATTGTAAATTGGGTGGTGGGTGATTGTACATCGTCGCAAAATTTGGCACATTGGTGGTGATCGGCACAAAAATTGTAGTTGGGACTGGAGCGGTGGCAGTGGTCCCTTCTTGTGTTTATGAGGATATTGGGTGAGGTAGTGATTCCCCACATATAGAAAGGAGTGCCGTGCTGGTTGGTCCGGATGGCGATTTCATGTACGTGGGTGTGAATTTCATATGAATTGACGTTGTAGATCAATGAGTAGATGAGGTTCCCTGCTAATTGAGCGTTTTAGTTCAGTGAGTGGATGATGTTTCCCCGCAGGAGGTAGCTAGATTGTTCCCGAGTGCGGAAGATAATTGACTGGTTAAGCTCCCCTGGTGAGGGGCGTGTCACACGTGAGGCGACGCAGCGTGCGCAGTCCAATTATAAGAGTTTTTATTGTGGTTTACCTTGTTTTAGTTGAGGCAGGAAGACAGCTGTGGGGATTGTGGGGTTTTATTTTGGGATTTTTGTTGGGTTGGGAGAAATTGGTTATTGTTCTGTGTATGCACATTTGTCTGTTCATTTGCACTGTGTTTTTAGTTTGTTGACGTTACCTTCAGATTGATGCATAGGACACAGAGTTTTGATGGAGAGGAGATAGTGGTGTGGTTTTGGATTTGGAGAATAGGTGACCCAGAGGCGGTGTGTGGAAGACACATGCACAAGATTGTGGGGGTGTGCCGGAGAAGGCAATGGTTTGGTGAAGATGGGCTGCACGTGGAGTGCACTGGCTAAGGTGCGGAGCCAAGAAGGCTCACAGAAGTTGAAAAATGTTCAATTATCTTCTAACTTTTGCTCCCTGAACAGCGGGCTATCGACATTTTCAAATTAAGGTGAGGTAAAATGTATCACGCAATAGAGAAATGACTCCCCTTCACCTGTTGTGTAGCACACAGCTTCCATGCCGAAATAAGTTAGCTAAACATAGTGTGTAAAGATTCAAAAGTACTGAAGATAAATAAATGAGACCATGGCTGCCCATAGGCACCTTCTTCAGAAGCGTGCAGCAATCGCTAATGACACACACGCATAGCACTTACACAGGAAAGAAGCTGGGGAAAAAGCACCTGGCTACAGTTGAACGGTGTGCACGAAGGGAAGGGAAGTGGCGAGGAGTCAGCAGACGCTGACCCAGCACGAGCAGAGGGAAGAGGGGGCTCACCCTTCTGCACCTCCCGGAGTGTAATATTTGATGACACAGATGGTAAGCAAGGAATGAATTGCATGAGAGAACTGAAAACAGCCGAAGGACATATAAACACCAAACACACAATCACAATATACTAAAGAGAACAAACAGGAAGGTGAAGAACAACCCACTAGCAGCACAGAAGCGAGCAAGGGAGGGCTGCAGTGCATGGAAGCAGATTTGAAGGCGCAGGTACAGAGGAATTAAATTTAAAGAGAAGATAACGGGGGTGGTGCAAAGAGTAACAATAGCAACAGAGAGGGGGAACTGGAAAGGGAAGAAAGGGATTGGAGGAGGAGAGAAGGACTGAACGAGACAGCACAGCCAAACATGATAGAGGATCAGTAAGGGGTGGTGCAGCATGCATGGGGTTATGGAAGGGAGGAAGGAAGGATAGCGCGCTAGACATTGACTGTGTGCATTGTAGATTGTGGCAAGAGAAGACGGTTAATAAATAAAAAAATAATAAAAAACAACAGCAGAGGCAGATAAAGGAAGATGAGGACATGTAGGCACAAAATAAATTATTAAAGTATGCAATGGGAGGGGCAGTTAAAAACAGCCTCGACACACATGCACAAGCATCACAATAGCAGTGCCAACAACCACCACAATATGCACTGCCCATGTGTGGAGGATACATGGGGCAGGACGGGATCATTTCAGCAGACACCACAAGCACCAACGCAGGCACTGTCACCACTACATGTACAGACACAACAAATGACAGCACCACTACACCAGGACTGACAAGAATAACAACCCAGGGGCACTGCACAGCAGTAAGCACCCATACAGAACACTGACACAATAGCAACGGTATCGGTTACATGACTGGGAGGGGTCTTCCTGATGGGGAACAAACCTTTCAAAGGACATAGATTGACATTATACCCCTAATAGGACAGCCCAAGACAAACTTGATTTGAATTACTCTGCCACCCACAGTCATGCTCCACCTCCCCAACAGAGCGGGCGAGACGCACGCCGACACACACACTCACGCACACTCAATAATGCAGAGGACAATTGCATAGGGGTGGTGATAGGAATCAAAATATTTTCTTTTCTGGGTGACAGTGGGGCGACTAGGCCATGCATTAGGGAAGAGACATTTGAGACATCATGAGCGATGTGGATATGACCACCTTATTAACAGAGAAATCCATAACTTGTTAAACACCAGGCATACACATGTTGAAAGTAAGGAAGATTGTTTAAGCATAATGGGGTTGCATAGTACAGAGGGGGGTGCATAATGATAGCGCATCACAAGAGAGTACATTTAGCTACATTTTGAGCACACATCTTTCAGCGAGGAGACTGGGCTCATGAATACACGAATAACACAGAACAATTAAATGAGACACACAAGGTGGAAGAAGGTGCACTTGAGGGGGGAGGCCTACATTTCATTGACAGTTCACCACGGGAGGAGAGAAATAGAGGTAAAGGGTGGATGATCCATGTTCCCAACAGACACCGTTTGGCGACAAAATAACACAGTGCAAGTAGTAATGCCACTAGCGCTTTTGAACACAGCACTGTCACAAATGCATTAGCCAACACACATAGGGAAAGGGGTCATTGCTGCACGAACTGGAGAATAATGGTTGTATTAAAATTTGAGAGCGGATAATGGGGGATAGAAATATATTGTTTAAATGTAACAGTAATTACAGTAGTGGAGTAATAAAATACTAGACTAAATGAGTAATTAACAGAGTAGGTAGGGTTTAAAAAGTGGACATGGGGTGGGATAGAGAGAATGGGAGTAAATTGTGAGGGTTGGGTTTGAAAGAAAAGAGGAAATAAATAAATAAATACATAAATAAATACAAAGAGGGGGGAGGGACAGGTAGTGAATAATTGGTAGCGAATTTCATTAGTACCAGCTTAAAGTGTCTGCAGTTCACTGTGAGACACGCCCTGAGAAGTTGAGAGAGGAGCCATAGAAAAAAAGATTAAAAAACCCTGCGATTATCTTAACTAAGTAACATGCTCCACTTAATTTAGAAACACAGCCACCCTATATGACAAATTTACCACCCTGGTGTTTCCCTGTTTAGCTTGTCAGTGCCTGATGCCCCACGGGACAAAGGCACGCACTATAAATAGCTTTCAACAAAAGCACAGTAAATATAAAGATCCAAAGGCCCATTTGTACACTAGCACCTAAATTGCGTATATATGATCCAAGTGTGTAATGAGTATCTTCACATAAATTAAGTGCCTACCCATTTTCTGGGTACATTTCGAATAGCGCAACAAGTTACGGTCAGACCGTCATTGAACGCCACCAGGTGGTGACAGGATGGTGCATAAATGTAGCATTGGCTCCTCCCACTAGGACACTGAATAGGGCAAGAGTAGTGCAGAGAGGTTAGGTCAAGAAATTGAAGAATATGTAAATGCTCAGGTCTCAAGCGCTTCCATTTAATTTCTCGCCAGATATAAAGGACCCAGGGCAGGCCTGAAGACAACGGACAATTAAAACCCAATGGCTATGGACTAAAGTGGGACATTTTCCCCTCCTGACAGACTTTGTTAGATGTATGAGGCGTCAAGCCCTACAAAGCGGTGGCCACCCTGGCAACGAGGGAGCAACGATCAACAGGGCCAACACAAGAGATTTTCATGAACTGCAAAATAGCATGAACACTCCCGAGTTAGGGAAACATGGCCATCCTATGGTCCAACGCACACTAGCAACTAGAATAGGGACCAACACACCCATGTCCAAAGTTTAATTGAGTTTCATATTACATTTTGTGCACCTACAGTTGTAACACTGTTTTGTTCCTTCTCTTTTCCCCGCACATGCAGGTTGTTGCGTATGTATGTTCGTTGTCAAGTTGAAAGTGCTCTAAGAAAACTTGCGGTGTCCTGAAATGTTCGCAAATAAAAACATGGGGGTGTTCTGAGGACGCTGTCCGTATTGTTCTCTTGCAAGTTGAATGTGTTCTAAGAACACTTGTGGTGTCCTGAAATGTTTGTAAATAAACAAAATGGGGGTGTTCTGAGGACGCTGTCCGTTTTGTTCGTTGTCAAGTTTAAAGTGTTCTAAGAACACTCGCAGTGTCCTGAAATGTTCGTAGGGGGTGTCCTGAAGACGCTGTCCGTATTGTTCTCTGGCAAGTTGAATGTGTTCTAAGAACACTTGTGGTGTCCTGAAATGTTTGTAAATAAACAAAATGGGAGTGTACTTAGGACACTGTCCGTATTGTTCGATGGGAAGTTGAATGTGTTCTAAGAACACTTGTGGTGTCCTGAAATGTTCGTAAATAAACAAAATGGGGGTGTCCTGAGGACGCGGTCCGTATTGTTCGATGGCAAGTTGAATGTGTTATAAGAGCACTCGCGGTGTCCTGAAATGTTCGCAAATAAAAAAATGGGGGTGTTCTGAGGACGCTGTCCGTATTGTTCTCTCGCAAGTTGAATGTGTTCTAAGAACACTTGTGGTGTCCTGAAATGTTCGTAAATAAACAAAATGGGGGTGTTCTGAGGACGCTGTCCGTTTTGTTCCTTGTCAAGTTTAAAGTGTTCTGAGAACACTCGCGGAGTCCAGAAATGTTTATAGGGGGTGTCCTGAAGACGTTGTCCGTATTGTTCTCTGGCAAGTTGAATGTGTTCTAAGAACGCTTGTGGTGTCCTGAAATGTTTGTAAATAAACAAAATGGGGGTGTCCTGAGGACACTGTCCGTATTGTTCGATGGCAAGTTGAATGTGTTATAAGAACACTTGCGGTGTCCTGAAATGTTCGCAAATAAACAAAATGGGGGTGTCCTGAGGACGCTGTCCGTATTGTTCGTTGTGAAGTTGAAAGTGTTCTAAGAACCTTGCGGTGTCCTGAAATGTTCGTAAGGGGTGTCCTGAAGACGCTGTCCGTATTGTTCGCTGACAAGTTGAATGTGTTCTAAGAACACTCGCGGTGTCCTGAAATGTTCGCAAATAAAAAAATGGGGGTGTTCTGAGGACGCTGTCCGTATTGTTCTCTTGCAAGTTGAATGTGTTCTAAGAACACTCGCGGTGTCCTGAAATGTTCGCAAATAAACAAAATGGGGGTGTTCCGAGGACGCTGTCCGTATTGTTCGTTGGCAAGTTGAAAGTGTTCTAAGAAAACTCATAATGTCCGCGGACATTAAAAGTTTCCATAGGCCATAGTTGAAATGTTTGACTCCATGGCTGTGATATGCTGCGGTGGTTGTGGCCAGGGCATAGAGTCTTGGGTGCATGGCCACAACCACCGCAGCATATCACACTCATAGTTGCTTATAACTTTGAATCAAAAACCAATTTATAAGGAACAAAGTTATAAGCCACTATGGGTGTGATATGCTGCGATTGTTGTACTTATTATAATATACTTACTGTTTGGTTTAGTAACTGGAGTACATGTATTTCTTGTTAATTTCTGTGATAAAAGAAAATAGCATGTTAGTATTAGTATTTTGTAATGACTTATTACATTGTATAATCAACAATTCTTTTTTTTGGACCCTCATATTTAGTAGATTACAAACCAGAGTACTGTGCAATTTGCTCAGTACTTTTATGTTTAAGGTACTTGATGAAGTTTTAGTTTCTTTTACTCTCTTTGGAGGATTTGCAGTGACATCCTGTTGCATTTCTGTTTGATTTAGTTTTCTTTTACACCGTTTTACTTTTTGTGGTACAGAATATGTGTTTAGATGGGGGGTGTATAGTGAGCGAAGTCTATTGTATTCTAAAATGCAAGGAATATCAGCGTTTACTTTACTTACATCAAAGTTGATTAGAAATAGACCATCAAGTGTACGTAAGCGTGATAGTGCTACATAGCTCATGCCTTCTTTAAAGACTTTGTTACCAATGTCTAACATTGCTTTGTCTAGGGTAAGACCTTGTGATTTATGAATGGTGACTGCGTGTGCAAGAGTTAGAGAAAATTGTTCTCTGCGTATATACATTTCTTTGAAGAGAAGGAATCATGCTTTAGAGCGTCCTATCCTTTTTACTTCTGAAAGTTTGTCAAAGAGAATATTGACAAACAGAATTTTGTTGTCACGTGGGTATGTTTGAAAGCCAACAACTGTACCCACTGCTCCATTAACTAGTCCTCGGTCCACGTCAAGGTTACGTTTAAGCATTACTCTGCAATTTAAGGATAATTTTAATATCTTTTCCAATCCTGCTGTGTTTGAGATTGATTTTTCTAAACTATTTAGTCTTGTTGTGGCTTGGTCACACATGGGTAGTGTCATACCATGTACATCTAGTTTGTCTGTGGCGCTAATTTTCATTATTGGTTGCATTTCTTTACTTAACATTATTTCATTGAATTTGAAACAGCTTGCAAGAGTTGGCATTAAGGCCTTACAATTGATATTTTTGTGGGCTAATTGTTCCATAACATCTGTAGCACATGCATTATCACCATAAAGTGCATGAATGTGCGGCGTTTTCAATATTGCTTCTGCTTCTTTAGAAAGTATACCAACTCTGATAATTTTTAAGATGTTGGCCTAAGTGAGATCTGCAGATTGCTGCATGTTTTCTGTTAATTCTCTGTATTGGAAATGTTGCCAAAGGTTGACATTTCCAATGCTGCCAACAGTTTTTACGGCAGAGTTTGTGTCCTAATGTTTTAAAAATAGGCTCACCTTTTACTGCTGTCAATTGAAGAAGATCTCCGAAAACAATAATGTGTTTTCCTGCAAAGAGCTCTTCGTAGTTTGTTTTGAGTACTTCTTGTAATCTGAGGTGAATCAAAGCCAACATTAGGTTGGACACCATGCTCACTTCATCTATTAGAAACATTTTCATTTGTTTCAATACTCTGCATAGTTCCATTGCAGCTTCTGTAGAAAGTTTGTAATAGTCTCATTTGTTCCATTTTTGAAGGAATTTACTGATGATTTTGATTAAGAATGTTTTGTTAGAACCAGCTTCACCACTGGCGTACAGTAGTATAGGTTTTTAATTTTGGCCGGTGCATTCTTTGTTTTCATGTTGTAGACTATGTGCAATTTCTTTTGTTACTTCTTCAAAAATGCTACGTTGTTCATTGTTTTGTTTTGATTGTAGTATAGTTAAGTCTTCTTTATCTTCATACTGACACATGGTGTTTTCTACTTCTGTCATAGCTAATTCTGCCTCATTTGTTATTAGTGGCTCTCCCAGTGGTTCTTGGCTTCCTGTTACAGAAGGTTGACTACTGTCAGGTGTGTCCTTATCTAGTTGGGCCTGCAGTTCTTTTTCGTGTTGCTGTTCATTGTGCAACATTGTTTTGTACTGTGTAAAGTTTACATCAGTTATAGTGCTTTCATTTGCTTTGAAATCGTCTTCATAGGAGTCATAATTATCTAGTATGTCTAGTTGTAGGAGGGACATGTAATATAGTCCTTTATGTTGAGGAGTCTTTAATGACAATTTGATATGATTAATTAAATTTGGTTTGGTGAGTTTTACTAAGCTGCCTTCATAATTTGTCACTCTGTATCTACCTTTTTTTTCATCGGGTTTTATATTATTTTTGTATGTGAAGTTTTGGGCTATGTGGTATAGACACATGGTTTCCAAAGTGGTACTTCTGTTTGGGTAGTATGTGTCCAGCAAATTGTTTTTTAAAATGTCTTGCTGTTGGGATCATGTTTGGCTATTGTTTCTATATCTTCATATGATTTTAGAACTCTTTTTCTAGATTTAGCAGGCCCAAGACTTAGCCATACTATATTTTCAGATTGTCCATACAAAGCCATACCACTTAAACGATCTGCTGCTTCATAGGAGCCACATTCTTTATGAGAGAGCATTTTTATGCACAAGCTGTATAATTTTTGAGACAGCGTTTTGTCTGATGACAGGTCATGCCAGAGATCTTTTAGCTCTGTTCTTTCTGCTTTGGTTAAGTATGCTGTAACATATCGTGCAACTGCAGTGGAATTGTCTGCAATGTACTGCACATCTATGTTTGCATTCCATAAGTGGGCAATGATTGCATTGTAATCATTGATATATTGTTCTTCTTCTGTTCTTTTTATGTAATATGTATTTTTAGGTGATTTACCTTTAACACTATGTCTATGTTCACTTGACCTGTTTTTGTAACCGGTGTAGGGAAACCAAAGCAGCATTTGGTGTAGTATTTTCCTTTGTTTTTGTATTTGTGATGACAATATTTGCCACATTTGTGTCTTTGAAATTGTAAAATTTGTGCTTGAAGATCACTATTTGTTGCTTCTGATGGAATTTGATAAGTGACACATTTTTCAATAAACTGTAAAATAGTGGCGTCACTGCCTTGACCAAATTTAGGAGCATCTTTAATCCATAAAAGCATGTGGATATGTGGTGCTCCTCTGGCTTGGTATTCCTTTCTCCAAAAGAAGTGTTGCACTTCTCCAAGGGGAGGAGCAGTTTTATTACAAATAAAGTGTAGCATGGCAATGAAGCGATGGTGAAAATATCTTGAAACATTAACAGGATCTAGAGAACAAAGTTTTCCAGGTGTTACTATGTCTATGTTTGTTTTGTTTTTGTTTGATATGCATAGAAAATCATGTAAATCTTCCCATGCATATTATGCACAACTTAATGTAACAAACGAAGTGGGTGGGCCAAGGTTTCTTATCATACAACGTACATCTCTGTGACGTCGAAACCAGTATTCTTTAGTACCACGCATATTTGCTAATAGATTTGTAATATTTGATTGTAAAACCTCATCTTTTTGTTTAACTTTTTGCAATAATTGTGTAGCTGACATATTTTGAAAGTGGGATCCTGATTTTAATGTGTGTGCAACTCCGTAACATAAAGTTGCTAGTTCACTTTCAAAGAGTAGGTGGAATATGTATTCCACATTTTGTCTAAATGTGGGATCTTCAGAATACATCTGTAATGAGCGATATTCTGATGCTGTTATTTGAATAGGTCTATCATCAGACCTTCCTCCTTTGCCAGTAGGAGAAAGTAGAGGAAAAGCACGTGCTTTTATACTTTTTTCCCATATGCTGACTGGTGATCCTTTTATTTGACGCATTTGGTGCGTTTCTAGTGCATCTTCTACGGTGTCATTAGAATGCAATGGGTGAATTGTATAATGGTCTAAAGTATTGGATATTGTAGCAGGATCTAGGAGCCCAAATTGACCAGCTTCTTGTGTCTCTTGAATTATTTCAGTGGTATCCTTCAAGTTTTCTTCAATATTAATTTCTTTGTAGTATTCATTATTGTCTTTTAGATATTGCAAAGCTTGTCTAACTTTATGCAAATCTACCAGTTGTTGCCAACATTTTTTGTCTTTTGTAGGTACACCATTTACTAAGATAATTAAAGATTGCTCCATTGGACGTTGCACTCCTAGAGTGTGCACATTTTCTTTTAGATCTAATGGTAAATACACTACTTTTCCACAAATACCTTTCACTACTTCAGAGGGAGGTAATTTTGCTGTTTTTGGTTGAAGGCGTATTATTGCTTGAAAGGGGTGCACTGTTTGAATTATGATGCTCTCATATAAATTGAGTTGTTGTAGGGGTTTTGGTAGTGGAAATAATTCCAAATTATTTGTGATAGCACGTGAAGGAGTTTGGTTGTTGTCAAGTTTTGTAGTGCAGTAACTGCAAAGTATTAAGGGGTCAGTTATTTTGTATTTGTTTTCTACTATAAGGTAGAGAGCTAATTCAAACCATTTATAATCTTCATTGTCTTCTATTTTATATGTTAGGTCTACAGTTTTTGTGTTACTTTTACAGAAAGTTCTACGGCAACATACACACACGGTTTGGTACTTCAGCAGATGTACAAATAAATTTCAGTATTTTTTGTTGTTGTATGTGTGTAGTAGAATGTTGCCATGCATAGAATTGTTACTAATTTGCTTTAAAGCTATTTCATTCTGTAAGTGGCTTTCACTTGCAAAATACTTTTTCTGGATATAGTCGATTTCTTCTAGTAGGTCTTTTGCTGTACCATGTAGAAGAATGTTATTTAAATTGGCTGGTGCTATAGCAGGACTTTTAGCATAGTACAGTTTATAGACTAGATTTCTTATAGTTGAATGATGTGTTGATATTATTTTGATATAATGGAAGGTGGTTTTGCAAGTAGGTCCTGAAATGCAGGCCAATGAATGTCATTGTAGTCCTGTGTACTTGCGCACCGGACAGGTATCCATATTTTGCAGTAGTTTAATTTTCATTTTATCTTTGCCTTTCACATATTGGTTTAGGAATTGGCGTAAAGACTTGAAAGATTCTTTGGGAATGTAACACATTGATGTGCATGGCCATTTGTATACTAGACGTTCTGATTCAGTTGAATGGAGAGGTAATTCTAAGTTTTCTGGGGATATTTTTGTAAGCAGTATTTCTTGTTCCATTATGCTATTATTAACTTTTTCATAACCTCGTCCACTGCTATGTATGGCAATTGTATTTGTTTGCTTTTGTTTGTATGCTTCTTCATTTAAGTATGGTTCTGTGCTCGTAGTGTGACTCCATTCACCTCCACAGATACTTAAGAAGTTATTTCTGTTGACATTTCGTTTATTGAGAAGTCTTTAGTCATTAGTTTTGTTAGTGGTTTCATTTTGTTTAACACTAAAATAAATAACTTTCTTTTGAGAAGGATTGCACTGTCTATCAACGCTTCTAAGATTAATTTCCTACAATAGGTTTTAAGGGTTGAGTTTGATTTCTCTCCTGTTTTTATAAGATTCTGCAGGACTCTTTTATGGAACATTTTTGCTAAAATACTTTTTTTGGTATGCTTAGTTTGCACAATATCAAGATTTATAGGAGCAGTTTTAACTGTAGTGGTAGCTGATTTTTTGTTAATTGTTTTGTGGTTTGTTTTACATTTTGATAGAGGAGGCAAAGTTTCTGTACTTGAATCTTGTTTCGTTTTGCTAAATGACTGTATTAGCTGCTTTGCTTTAACCTTTTTTACAAATTCTGCTAGAGATGGATGCTTGTTTTGGACACTTCTATTTTCATTTGCTCTGTTTCTGCGTTGCTTTCTACGGACTTGATTTTTGGTAGGCATTCTTTAGGGTCTGTTGAAAAAAATAAAGAAGGTATGGGTTGGGGTGTTCTTAATGAATGTGTGCTGTTTGCATGAGTGTGTGAGTAAGATAATAAAGATGTATGTAATGGTGTGTGATTGTGCATTGGGCAACTACAACTAGTTGGGATGGCTATTCTTGAATTTATGTGCTACTAAACTGGGGTTCAGATGATAGTAGAAAGTAAGCTGGTGGTGTGGAGAAGTAGAAATAGTAAATTTAATGGTATACAATTGAAACAGTTGTTTGTTCTATAATATCAACATTTTAGGGGTTGAGTTGGGTTATTTGTGTGTCGAAAACTAAGAAATTGTGCGTCATTCTGCCTGTAAATCTCTGTTTAAGAAATGGGGATTTGTAGACAGAATGGTGCACAATCTCTATTTTTAGACACAGAAGTAGCATGAATTAACCTTACAGTGTGTTTGAATAATAGTACAAATAATATGGTGGTATTCAACTTACTTTTTTTCTGAAATGAGCATGTTTCTTCTTAGTTATTCTTTGTACTTCAAATTCGGCTGCTTCTTTTCAGGAGAATGGTCTTCACTGCAATTATAAAGGAAACAAATAAGGAATTTTGTTTGTATATAGCATTGTTTTTAATTTAGACATTGATTTTTTTAGTTGACATTGATCCTCAGCGCCTTCCTCAAAATCATGAAAACTATCTTATTCACATAAGATGCGTTGCACCAGTTGAATTCATATCATATGTTCTTAATGCATAAACTGTATTGTAATGATATTTGTATGCCTTGTGGAAATCATAATGTACCACTTAATACCACTATTTCTGTAACTAAGCTCTTGTAAGTAACAGCGTCTCAATGCCATGGGCTGCTTGTGCAGTATATAAATATAAGTAAATAAATGTTTATATTTTTGTACAAGTATTGTTGTTTGATTTTTGAACATACTGTGTGCATGCAATTTTGTTTGAGTATGTTAACTCTTCATATTGTACTTTAAATTTGTTAGTTCAACATGCTTTGAAAATGTGTGTGTAAAAAGAAATTAAATAACAGATAGGTTTGGAAGTCACAGTTGATTTTAGGAGATGGAAAACATGACAGTAAATTCATTTTATAGATTATACAAGCTAAAAGTCAGTTAATCTGTTTATATGAATCTATAAAAATTGTACATGTACTATATAGAAAATATGCATACCTGTAGTTTGTGTTTATGCATATGAATATGCATGCAGCTGCAAGTAGAAATCTTGGAGACTTGTACAGTATTTCTGGTAGAAGGTGCTTTCCAATGATGTGACAATTGTACTCAGAGTGATTAACAGTACATTTATAGTGCTGATCTATGATGATGCAGTTAGATGTAGAGGTCTTGGATGTGATTGGTGGATGTTCATGTGACTTCTTAGCTATATCCAATGAGGGAATGGCACAGAAAGTGAAAAGGAAATGGTAGAAGGACTGTTCATGTTACAATATGTCCGCGGACATGGTGGTAGTCCGCGGACATCGGGTGTTACATCCGGGGATTTTTGGGTTGGGGAGACATGCAAATGAGAATGAGCAGAGAAAGGGATTGGTCAGGAAAGTTTAGTGGGTGTGTTGTGCCAGGAGAGAGTTTCTCAGATACTCTTTTTGCTGAGAGAAGAACTGATAGCTATGGCTGTGTGTTTCAAAAAACAGATTGTTTGGATTTTGGGAGACTCATGGATACATTGGTTGAAGGTGCAAGCAGAAAGCTGTGGAGTAGCTGTAGATCTTGGATTCCCACATGTGGAAGTGCACTGGCATGGAGTACGTGGAATGAAGTGGTTGGACTTGCTACCTCTCTGTGCTACTTTGGAGACAGAGCAACATCCAGACATAATTGTAATTCATTGTGGCTGGAACAGTTTAGGACGTGTGTCTGGAATTTCTTTGCAATTTGCAATGAAAGAAGGACTTGGGAAGGTCATGGACATGTTTCCAAATTCTCAAGTAATTTTTTCATGGATTGCGCAGAGACAAATGTGGCTTGGTTCTTCTTCATTTGGTCCACAAATGGAGAAAGCAAGGCGCAATGTCAATAAGGCTGTTTGTGCCTTTCTAAGAGATTTTGGCATGCCCTCTTTTCACAATGAAAATATTATGTTTCGTAGTACATACATTTTTCGCAGAGATGGAGTCCATCTTACTTATGCTGGCAATCAGATTTTTTTGAGAAATGTACAAAATGCATTGCGACCTTTTTTGGAATTACAGCATCCATTTTATAGTAGGTGTTGAGCATTTCAAATTTTTCAAACACAAATAAACACCACCAAAAGGCTCTTTTCAGAGCCACCACTTTCTCCCAGATAAAACTGCAATGGTTATGATAGGGTAGCACCCCAACATTTTAGATGTCCGCGGACTGACCGCGGACTTCTAAAAAATACACAGTGTCCTGCTTCATTTATTTTCACTTCTATTTTTTAACTGTAAAAGGCAGCTCTGAAAAGAGGCTTTTTTTTTGTTGTTTGAAATGTTATTTTTTTTTTATACAAGACACACTAGGAGAGGAGGGGAAAGGAGGGTAAGGGGGTACACCAACCACAGGGATAAGAAAGGGCGACCTGAGAGAGGAAGATGTAGAGTGGGTTTCACTTGGGTAGTGAGCAGACCTTTTTGTGCTCTGAAGCGATAGCCTCAAAAGCACTACGAAGTCTCTCCCCCCTGCACAGTACTGGGTCACAGTACATACACACAACTGTGACCCTCGAAAGGTAAGGGTCATCAGCATTGAGTCTGGCCTGTGAGGCAGCTTGAGGAATACGCTGTCCCAAAGGAGTGTTCCTTGTGGTGACAGGATCGGAAACAGAGGATGAAGTAGAGGAAGTCAACCTGCTACCCTCCTCGCAAGGTACAACTTTGCGAACAGCCCCCGAGTGGAATTACTTTAGGTGTCGCTTTATGGTAGTTGTCCCAAAGCTGTATGAACCATGCCTCCCGCGGCTGAGTACCATTTTGCACTAATTGCAGGCGACTTGGTTCGCACGCGCCTTTGGACCATTACCATGAATGGTAAATAACCGCCATACCCAAGACTCACGCTGAGTGCTGGTAGTAGGGACATCCACTACCTCATTCTCATCATCCTCTTCTTCCTCCTGTGCATCCTCACTCCTCTTCCCCTCTTCAGGCCCTTGGGGAGGTGGTGGTGGTGGAGGGGGTGGGGGTGGTGCTGAGGCAGATGCAGCACCAGGTGGCAGTAGTGGAGCCACGGATGCCATCAAGTTCGCGATGGGAATCTGCAAATTGGCAGCAAAATTTGCTGTGCTCTGTAGGATAGCCAGAAACACAATGAGAATGAGCTCTAGGGCTTGGTCTTTTATAGGGCTGCTTGTGCGTGGTTCGCAGACATGCGCGCTGTCCGCGGACAGATCGAACAGAAAAAAGGGTTCAAAAAGTCACAAAAAGTATGTAGAAACTCAGGATTACTATGTGGGACTTGTTCTATGGTGAGTTTGTGTTGGAAAATATTGTAGATTACTTGAAAATGTAGTTTTAAATTGTTCGGGGACACGAACATTGTTCGCAATCAGAACATACGCTAATCGTGGGCGCGGTCACATGATAGCTTCGCGAACATGTCCGCGAAGGGAGCGGGTGTCTGCAGGACACCAAATGCACTGAAACTATTTTGCGCATGCGCGTTGGTGTTCTACAGACACTGTTCGGGTCCTGGAGTGATTAAAAGTGCGTCACAAGTGAAACGAACAGTTACGGACAGGCGTTTGTTCTTAGAACAGTTTCAACTTCTCTGCGAACAATACGGATAGGCATAGCGTCCTCAGGACACCCCCATTTTGTTTATTTACGAACATTCCTGGACACTTGATGTGTTCTTAGAACAATTTCAACTTGCCTACGAACAGTACGGACAGGCAGAGCATCCTCAGGACACTCCCATTTTGTTTCTTTACGAACATTTTATGACACAGCCTGTGTTCTTGGAACAGTTTCAACTTGCCTGCGAACAATACGGACAGGCATAGTGTCCTCAGGACACTCCCATTTTGTTTATTTACGAGCATCACAGGACACA
This sequence comes from Ambystoma mexicanum, assembly GCF_040938575.1. NCBI lineage: Eukaryota > Metazoa > Chordata > Amphibia > Caudata > Ambystomatidae > Ambystoma > Ambystoma mexicanum. The sequence continues at coordinate 281,587,620 of NC_090936.1, forward strand.
ATTTATGTTCTAAGAACATTTTCATCTTGCCAGCGAAAAATACAGACAGCGTCGTCAGGGCACCCACATTTCGTCCATTGATGAACATTTCAGGACACCACGTTTGTTCTCAGAACTGTTTCAACTTGCCTGCGAACATTATGGACAGGCATAGCGTCCTAAGGACACTCCCATTTTGTTTCTTTACGAACATTTTAGGACACAGCCTGTGTTCTTGGAACAGTTTCAACTTTCCTGCGAACAATACGGACAGGCATAGCGTCCTCAGGACACTCCCATTTTGTTTCTTTACGAACATTTTAGGACACAGCCTGTGTTCTAAGAACACTTTCATCTTGCCTGCGAACAATACGGACAGTGTCCTCAGGACACCCACATTTCGTCCATTGACGAACATTTCAGGACACGCGTGTGTTCTTAGAACAGTTTCAGCTTGCCTGCGAACAATACGGACAGGCAGAGCGTCCTAAGGACACTCCCATTTTGTTTCGTTATGAACATTTCAGGACACAGCCTGTGTTCTTAGAACAATTTCAACTTGCTTGCGAACAATACGGACAGGCATAGCGTCCTCAGGACACCCCCTTTTTGTTTATTTACGAACATCCCAGGACACATAATATTTTCTAAGAACACTTTCATTTTGCCAGCGAACAATACGGACAGCATCCTCAGGACACCCACATTTCGTCCATTGACGAACATTTCAGGACACCGCGTGTGTTCTTAGAACAGTTTCAACTTGCCTGCGAACAATACGGACAGGCAGAGCGTCCTAAGGACACTCCCATTTTGTTTCTTCACAAACATTTTAGGAATCAGCCTGTGTTCTTAGAACAATTTCAACTTGCTTGCAAACAATACGGACAAGCATAGCGTCCTCAGGACACCCCCATTTTGTTTATTTATGAACATCCCAGGACACATAATATGTTCTAAGAACACTTTCATCTTGCCAGCGAACAATAAGGACAGCGTCGTCAGGACACCCACATTTTGTCCATTGACGAACATTTCAGGACACCGCGTGTGTTCTTAGAACAGTTTCAACTTGCCTGCAAACAATACGGACAGGCAGAGCGTCCTCAAGACACTCCCATTTTGTTTCTTTATGAACATTTAAGACACAGCCTGTGTTCGTAGAACAGTTTCAACTTGCCTGCGAACAATACAGACAGGCATAGCGTCCTCAGGACATCCCCATTTTGTTTATTTACGAGCATCACAGGACACATAATATGTTCTAAGAACATTTTCATCTTGCCAGCGAACAATACGGACAGCGTAGTCAGGGCACCCACATTTCGTCCATTGACGAACATTTCAGGACACTGCGTGTGTTCTCAGAACAGTTTCAACTTGCCTGCGAACATTACAGACAGGCATAGCGTCCTAAGGACACTCCCATTTTGTTTCTTTACGAACATTTTAGGACACAGCCTGTGTTCTTAGAACAGTTTTAACTTGCCTGCAAACAATACGGACAGGCATTGCGTCCTCAGGACACTCCAATTTTGTTTCTTTACGAACATTTTAGGCACAGCCTGTGTTCTTAGAACAGTTTCAACTTTCCTGCGAACAATACGGACAGGCATTGCATCCTCAGGACACTCCCATTTTGTTTCTTTACGAACATTTTAGGACACAGCCTGTGTTCTAAGAACACTTTCATCTTGCCTGCGAACAATACGGACAGTGTCCTCAGGACACCCACATTTCGTCCATTGACGAACATTTCAGGACACCGCGTGTGTTCTTAGAACAGTTTCAGCTTGCCTGCGAACAATACGGACAGGCAGAGCGTCCTAAGTACACTCCCATTTTGTTTCGTTACGAACATTTTAGGACACAGCCTGGGTTCTTAGAACAATTTCAACTTGCTTGCGAACAATACGGACAGGCATAGCGTCCTCAGGACACCCCCATTTTGTTTATTTACGAACATCCCAGGACACATAGGGGCCGATTCATGGAACAAACGTGCGCCGAAACTCTTCGCGCAAGCAGGCGCAAGCGGAAAAAAACAGGCGCACGCGCACGCGTGCGATTCATGGAAGTCTCTGCGCGTGTACACCTCGGGATGTGCGCCAAACGCGTACATGGCGACCAGTCACTGCAACATCCCGAAAGGCGTGCGCGACGCGCACAGTGAAAGCGCACAACCTCGGCGCATACACCAGAAAGTGGGCGGGACACGGGGCGTAACGCGCGGATTGGGGAACAACGTGCGAAAATAAGGGCGTAACTGGGGATGTACTGCAGGGAAGCAGACGGAACGCCCACACGCACTCGAACCACACGTATTTATGGAATCGAATAGGGCAAAGCCACGCACAGCCAAAGACACGCACAAGCTGAAACACGCCCGCCACACGAAGGCAGGCGGTAGAGTCCCAGCGCATCACAAAAGTGGCAACATACAGCAATTGGGCCTGTGCGAGCGGGGTAGTGTATTTCGGGGGCACGTGGGAAGTTACACACGCGATTGAGCGGGGTACATGTATTTTGGGGGTGCGCGGGAAGTTACACACGCGATTGAGCGGGGTACGTGTATTTCGGGGGCGCGCGGGAAGTTACACACGCGATTGAGCGGGGTACGTGTATTTCGGGGGCGCGCGGGAAGTTACACACGCGATTGAGCGGGGTACGTGTATTTCGGGGGTGCGCGGGAAGTCACACATGCGATTGAGCGGGGTACGTGTATTTCGGGGGCGCATGGGAAGTTACACACGCGATTGAGCGGGATACGTGTATTTCGGGGGTGCGCGGGAAGTTACACACGCGATTGAGCAGGGTACGTGTATTCCAGGGGTGCGCGGGAAGTTCCACACGCGATCTCATCAGGGTACGTGTATTACAGGGGTGCGCTGGGAGCAGCACACGTGAATTGCATGTGTGGGTCCTCCCAGGTGTTCCCTCTACACCCTCCACAGCCCCTGCAGGTGGCTCACACCACAGGGGCCTACCCAGCACATGTCCTGCAGGCACCCCATCCACCATGGCCATGCCCACCAGCCAACCCACATGTCAACTTGCACTACTGCCCACCAACGCATGTCCCCCTGCACCCCCAGCCACCAGGGGCACCCACCACCAGGCCCCCACCCATGTCTCCCACCACCCCCACCCCCCAGCAGTACAGGGGCAGCCTCCACCAGGCCCCCACCCATGTCTCCCAGCACCCCCACCCCCCAGCACTGTGGGGCACCTGCCAGCAGGCCCCCACCCATGTCCAACTCATGTCTCCCAGCACCCCCACCCCCCAGCACTGTGGGGCACCTGCCAGCAGGCCCCCACCCATGTCCAACTCATGTCTCCCAGCACCCCCACCCCCCAGCACTGTGGGGCACCTGCCAGCAGGCCCCCACCCATGTCCAACTCATGTTCCCCACCACCCCCACCCCCCAGCACTGTGGGGCACCTGCCAGCAGGCCCCCACCCATGTCCAACTCATGTTACCCACCACCCCCACCCCCCAGCACTGTGGGGCACCTGCCAGCAGGCCCCCACCCATGTCCAACTCATGTCTCCCACCACCCCCACCCCCCAGCAGTGCAGGGGTACCCACCACCAGGCCCCCACCCATGTCTCCCAGCACCCCCACCCCCCAGCACTGTGGGGCACCTGCCAGCAGGCCCCCACCCATGTCCAACTCATGTTCCCCACCACCCCCACCCCCCAGCACTGTGGGGCACCTGCCAGCAGGCCCCCACCCATGTCCAACTCATGTCTCCCAGCACCCCCACCCCCCAGCACTGTGGGGTACCTGCCAGCAGGCCCCCACCCATGTCCAACTCATGTTCCCCACCACCCCCACCCCCCAGCAATGTGGGGCACCTGCCAGCAGGCCCCCACCCATGTCCAACTCATGTTCCCCACCCCCCCCCCACCCCCCAGCACTGTGGGGCACCTGCCAGCAGGCCCCCACCCATGTCCAACTCATGTTCCCCACCCCCCCCCACCCCCCAGCACTGTGGGGCACCTACCAGCAGGCCCCCACCCATGTGCAAGCAACTCATGTCTCCCACCACCCCCACCCCCCAGCCACCAGGGGCAGCCTCCACCAGGCCCACACCCATGTCTCCCAGCACCCCCACCCCCCAGTCACCAGGGGCAGCCTCCACCAGGCCCCCACCCATGTCTCCCAGCACCCCCACCCCCCAGCACTGTGGGGAACCTGCCAGCAGGCCCCCACCCATGTGCAACTCATGTCTCCCACCACCCCCACCCCCCAGCCACCAGGGGCAGCCTCCACCAGGCCCCCACCCATGTCTCCCACCACCCCCACCCCCCAGCACTGTGGGGCATCCTCCACCAGGCCCCCACCCATGTCCAACTCATGTCTCCCACCACCCCCACCCCCCAGCACTGTGGGGCACCTGCCAGCAGGCCCCCACCCATGTCCAACTCATGTTCCCCACCACCCCCACCCCCAGCACTGTGGGGCACCTGCCAGCAGGCCCCCACCCATGTCCAACTCATGTTCCCCACCACCCCCACCCCCCAGCACTGTGGGGCACCTGCCAGCAGGCCCCCACCCATGTCCAACTCATGTTCCCCACCACCCCCACCCCCCAGCACTGTGGGGCACCTGCCAGCAGGCCCCCACCCATGTCCAACTCATGTCTCCCAGCACCCCCACCCCCCAGCACTGTGGGGCACCTGCCAGCAGGCACCCACCCATGTCCAACTCATGTTCCCCACCACCCCCACCCCCAGCACTGTGGGGCACCTGCCAGCAGGCCCCCACCTATGTCCAACTCATGTTCCCCACCACCCCCACCCCCCAGCACTGTGGGGCACCTGCCAGCAGGCCCCCACCCATGTGCAACTCATGTTCCCGAGCCAACATGTCATCACAATCTAAATCCCTGGTCTCTATGGTAAGCCTCCAAATGCAAAACACCCACCCGAGTATTGCATCCACCCACTCATAATTTGCAATTACATCACAGAACACCAATTGCAAGTTCCGAAACAAACACATTTCCCTCACATACACCCAATGGGTGTCAGTGAATCTCAAAACACATATCATGAAATGCATGAAACCAATGAGATACCACACATTGAAGTTCACCCAAAAAAATATGTATTAAAGGAAACATAAATAGAATAAAAAATGAAGAAACAGAAATGTGAATGTACAAAAATGAAAAGAAGCATGTCCGTTAAAAAAAGCAAAACCAAAAATAAAATTCCAAACTAATGTTGTCCAAAGTCAATGTCCACAAAACAAAATCCAATGGGAAATAAAAAAGAAAGCCATTGCTCCATGGTTAAAAAGTGAAAAAAAAATACAATCCAACTGTGAACTATGTACATGGGAACAAGCCAGGGTCCATTATCCCAACAAAATAAAGGAAACCTATCTAACTACACTAACTAATAAAAAAAACTATATACAAAAATGTGGCCAATGTCCGAAAGGTCCAAATAAAATAAAAACAAAAATGAAACCTAACACTACCTACATAACTATGTACAAGGGCAGCGGCCTAGTTTCACGGCTCACTTGTGGATGTCCCGGGCAAGGGCATCATCGAACTCCTCCTCAATGTCCCGGAGGCGGTCCTCCTCCATGGCCCCGAGGGTCCGCAGGGCCGTCGACGTCTCCACCTCCAAACCCCTGCGGATTGCCTGGAGGCACTCGGCCCGCCTCAGGGCCCTCCGCATGGAGTTCTCCGCCCTGACCATTGTGAGCCGTGCCTCTTCCGCCCGCTGCCGCTCCGCATCTATGGCGTGGCCCAACCGCTGCCACACGGAAGACACTCTCTGTCCTGGGTCCTCCTGCCCTCCGGCCGATGCCTGCCCCTCCGATGTTGAAGGCCCCGAGCCTTCATGGCTCCCACCACGTTGCTGCTGCTGCTGTGCCTCTGCCCGTGCACTGCCTCCTGCTGCCTGCACATCCTCCGCCGGCTGGGGTGCTGTCGTAGATGTGGCCACCCCTGCTGGACGTCCGACTCCCGACTGTGGCAGGGATGCCTCCTCCACCAGCCTGGCCGCACCGTCAGAGGCAGCTCCACAGGGCACCCAGGTGACTGATGGGTGGGAAGATGGCACAGAGGACGACTGGCTCGTAGGGGGTCCAGTTGAGGAGGGGGTCGTAGCAAGCCCCATCAGACGGAGGAATCCGGCCTGGGTCACCTGTCCCAGCAGGCTGACGTGGTCAACGAGCCATTCGAGATGACGTGCAGTCTCTTCATGAAAAGACTGCAGGTCACCTCGCATGGCCCGTTGACGCAACGCCACACCAGCCAGGACAGGCTCAACCCGGACCTGGATAGCCATGTCCGCAGGCAGAGGAAGGCCAGTTGACGTGAGCTCATCCCCTGCCTGAAAACGGGTCTGGACGTAGGCATCCCTGCTGGTGCAAGATGATGCAGGGACAGGATCAGGGACAGGATTGCACACAGGCACCTCCGCGGCGGCCTGTACTGCCTCCTGTCCCTGGTCCTGCACTGCACCACTAGCACCAGTGGGATCCCCACCTCCAGACCCCGTCTCTGATGCTTGCACGGCCTCCTCCTCCACCAAACCCCCCACCAACCTGGATGACTCCGTGCCATCTTCCCCTGTTGGGCCCTGTGGGGCCCCAGCTGCCCCTTCTGCTGCCGAGGAGTCCAACTCCAACCTCCGTCTCTTGGAGCTCCCCCCGGCAGCTGCGGCCTGGGACGCGGCACCGGACTCCTCACTCCCCGACGAGATGACAGCATGGGAGGGGAGCCGGGCCTGGTGTCTCCGGCTGGCGGTGGGATCCCCGCCGCTGTGCTCCATAGCACCTTCTCCGCCCTCTTCATCAGTTGACGCTGCAGACAGGGAGAAAAAAAACACAGGCATCAGGGCACTGTACAATGGACACATACACAAATGACAGTTGTACATGAGTGGCATTGGCAAACCTCAGACATGTCATCACAATCCCCAACACACATGTCATTACAACTCACACACATGAGCCATACCACAGCCATATCGCAACTGCCACCACCATCCATACACATACAACAGCATGAGCAGCCAAAGGTGAGCCAGACATCACATGCAACACAGGAAGTGCACCACACATGTACACACACCACCACACTTGCATGCATGTGTACACCTCTGCCAAGTGTCGCAGTGTTCAGACGGGCATCCATGTCACATCTGCCAATCAGGCTTCCACATACCGCTGTCACATGCATCCATGTTGCATCACTGTTGCACCCTTGTCAAATACACACACATGCACATGTACACAGTGCTGATACATGCAGCCAACAACAACATACATACGTGACATCACGGACATGTCTACTTACATACACATTCATCCAAACATGTGTGCCCACACAACTGCATTTGGCATGCAAGCCTACACACAAGCACCATCCATGTCTCACACATTACAGCCCTCGCATGTGTCAGCCCCACGGACCTGTACACCCCCACCCATACTCGACCCCATACAAACAGATGTGCAACCTGCACACTACTGAATAATCACCACACACACTGCTCACAATGAGGATGCATGTACACTCACCGCTCGACTCCAGACGGTTCTGCTTCTCAAGGACCTGGACGTGGAGCGCTGGGGATATCCGTTCCAGGACCCTCATCTGTTCTTCCGACAAGTGGCCCCGGCGCCCCTTGGCATCCGCTGCCTTCAAGAGGCGCCGGGCCTTGTTCAGGGTCCTGGACCTGAAGTCCTCCCAGCGCTTCTTGACATGTTGTAAATCGCGGACTGCCACCCCCTCCGCGTTGATGGCAGTCACGATGTCAGTCCAGATCCGAGTCCGTCCTTCCTTGTTGGCGCGGGAACTTCCGAAGAGGGCATCATACTGCCCCAGGACTTGCTCCACCAGGACACCAACTTCGGTGGCACTGAAGCTGGTGCCCCTCTGCCTCTCTGGCCGGGGGTTGTCAGTGGTCACAGATGGTGTTTGCCCCGACATGACAACCCCAGAGGCAGGAGTGGGTGGGCAACTGGGTCCTGGGGCTGGGCTGTGGAGCGATGGAATCCCAGTCCGGAGTCTTCGGTTCCAGCAGGGGTGGTCACAGCAACAGCACCCCTGGCTGATGTGCAGGCAGCAAATGGCAGGGCATGTGGGCAGCAGGCAGTCAGGCAGCAGCAGATGGCAGGTGGGAGCGTGCTCGGGGCTCTGGGGGGCAGTAGTTCGGCCTTCTGGGCAGGAGCGTGGTCTTCCGTGTGCTTACGCGTGGCCAGCTTGATACGGAGTGATTTGGCACGTGAAAAATCTGCACGTCAGCGTGTAATTCGAGGAAAGGCCTTTAGTGCATAAGCGCGTCTGCACGCATACGCATTTTCATTGGACAGAAGGCCCCTCAAGCGCAAGCGCCCCTGTGACGTGACAGACGTGCATGGGCATTTCAGCGCGCGTGAAAAACTGCACGTCCGCGTGTAATACGAGGAAAGGCCCTTAGCGCGTATGCACGGCAGCACGCATATGCGATTTCATTGGACCAAAGGCCCTTAGCGCGTGAGCGCGTCTGTGACGTGACGCGCGCATGTGTTTCCCTCATTGCACGTGATGACAGAACACACGTGGATTTCCACCAATCGCGTGTGAAAGTTCCCGGCACCCCGGAACACACGTACCCAGGCTAATCGCGTGTGGAACTTCCCGCGCACCCCGAAACACACGTACCCAGGCCAATTGCGTGTACGCTCACTCCCCTCCGATCACACGCGATGACACTCGGACCGTATCCGAATACGGGAAACCCGCGCACGGCAGAAGACGTGCACAGGCGTCAACGCGTCTGCCCACACGAAGGCAGGCGGAGCCGTCCCCGTGCACAGCATAAAAGTGCGCGCAAACAACAAACGCGTATATACAGCTACGATGAATGCCCCATTTGTCGCTGCACTGATCGTGGGACACCGCAGGAGGAGGAGAATAGCCAGGGCACGCATTTTCGCACCACGGACAAGCCTTTTTGGGATGCCTGACGACCAGGTCTACGGCAGGTATAGGTTTCCACCCCATATCATCCTAGACCTGGTCAGGGAGTGGGAAGATGACCTCACATCCCCCACACTTTGCTCCCAAGCATTGAGCCCCTTGGAGAAGCTGCTCAATGTCCTGCATTTTTTGGCCACTGGGTCATTTCAGCGGACCACTGCCATAGTGGGGGGGGTCTCACAGGCCACGCAGTCACGCTGCCTACACCAGGTACTGGCAATCATGACAGCGCGCCCCTCAGTCTGCAGGCAGATATACATGCCCAGAACACCCGCAGAAAGGCAGGCCGTTGTCTTGGATTTTTTCAGGGTGGCACACTTCCCCAAAGTGCTCGGTGCCATAGATTGCACCCATGTGGCCCTACGTCCACCTAGGGCCATTGAGCACATCTACCGAAACCGCAAGCACTGGCATTCCATCAATGTACAGGTGGTATGTGATGCAAAGGGAATCATCACCTCTGTCTATGCAAACTACCCTGGCTCCACCCATGACAGTTTCATATACAGAATGTCCGCCCTGAGCCGGGCCCTGGAAGCTGGGCAGCATGGCGACACATGGCTCCTAGGTCAGTACAAATGCCCTTGCACATGCATGCAAGTCACACACAGCCAAATATCCAAACCCTAATAATCTCAACTATTATCACCTCCCCAGGGGACAGTGCCTACACTCTGAGCAACCACATGATGACGCCAATCTGGAACCCCACCACACCACCCCAGGTAAGATACAACGCCGCCCATATTGCAACCAGGGGCATAGTGGAGCGCACATTCGGAGTGCTCAAGTCATGTTTCCGCTCCCTTGAACGCTCTGGTGGGCAACTACTCTATGCACCACCAGTAGTGTGCAGGATCATTGTGGCAGCATGTATCCTGCACAATGTTGCAACACGGCAGGGTGTCCCGGTGGATATGGTGGCGCCCCCAGATCCCCAACCACAGGCACAGGCGCTGCCCATGGGAGGGGACAGGGCACGTGGCGAGGAAGCCCGGACCCAGCTTGTGGCCACATTTTTCACCTAAACTCCCACCCCTGCGGAGTGCACACAGGCCTTGCACATACCAGGTGACAATCGATGATGTCAAAGAGACAGTCAACTGTCACAACCCTACCACCCTGAGATAGTTGCCATGGAAGTGCCACATCGTCTGCATCCCTAGCTACTCAAACACAAGCTATCCTGTGTGACCAAAAGGCACACATATGACATATGACATGATATGGGCCATACACAAGTATTCCAAGGCGCAATGAGGCAGAGAGGGGGGAACAAGGGAACACAGAGAACAGTACTACTAGGCCAGGTGTCATTGAGATCGTGCAAGTGCAGGGGTAGGGGGAATGGGAAAAGTGCAAGGGGAAGGGTGGGGGGGAGTCCAGTACAGGGGAAGTAGCCCAAAAAAATAATACATACGTCGCCTGGTGGCAACTACAAAGGTAAGTGCAGACAAGTGCTGGGAAGGGAGGGCTGTAGGGATAGAGAGACAGTACTGCAGTGCAAGGGTTGCCAGGGAGGCAGTGCAAGTGGAGAGTGGCTGGGCCAGGGACCGAGGTCGGTGAGAGTGGCCCAGTTGCAGCTCCTGTGCAGTTCCAGTGGAGAATTCTGCAAGGGAGAGGCAGAGAGTAAGCAGAAGCAAAGAGGAAGGTCTTGAGGTGCTTCCAGAACTGGAGATGGTTCCCCTCAAGTTCAAGTCAGGCCGGAAGTCCGTTCCAGGGGGAAGGCCCTGCTGCGGAGAGAAATCTACCCCCAGCTAGTTGCTCTGAGAAGCAGATGACCCGGACATGCAAGGTGTGCATCACACACACCTGCAAAACAGGCCATGGCCATCACTGTCATGTCACTCAAACCCTCCCAAACATCAACATGACATGGCAAGCAATACCCATACACCAATGCAGTAATGATAAGGTACACATTGCCATGTCCTAAATGTACAGTGGCATCGGACACTGCTGCCTGACTCAGAATCAGATGAAATGACAGACCAACAAAATCTCCCACCTAAAATAAGTAATTTCCAAATGCATTACAACAGTCGTAGACGTAACATCACAATGAATGCCTGTCTACATGCACATTATGCATTGCAAAATCAACACTGCAGCTCATGTGTGCAGTGTCCTACTCCTGCATCACACTGCTCAGCGCACAGCACAGTGAACAGCCATTGTGTGTGATGCACACCCTGAGCATCACATCTAAGTGACACACCACGTCAAACATCAAATTAGGCACGTACTGGATCCATGATCGGTCACAGAACATGTGCTGCTGGGACACAGTGGGCACCAGAAGGCAAACAGTGTACATATGGATATGCAAGGGTGGGAGTACATGTAGTGCATCAGAGTGTAAGTGTGTGGTTCTGCAAGGACATGCACTTCACATATGCATGTGCACTCAAGTGACCATCAGTGTTCCCTACACATCACATGTGAACATCCACCATGTGTACACCCCAGCATGTCAAACCACAACTATCCCCTCGCACCTGAAAGGAAAACACAACACATGAACAGGCATTGATCAGCAGAACACAACATGTACATAGGATACCACCATTACTATGTCAGAGTTCCCATTACACTGCAGGGCAAGGCAACTATCAACAACAGCCCCACCCCCCTCCCTCACAAATGACCATGACCCACTGAACAACTGCACCTGGGTCATGGAGCCTCCAAACCTCAATTCCACCTGGCCACAGGATCACCTTTACCCTTCGTCACCATCTCCCACCTTGTGTGTAAAAAGATGCCTGAACCCTCAGAATCCACACTCATTTCCAAAATCACAAAATCCAAGGCATAAAAACGAACCCGAACACCCTCCAGTAGATGACTTGACGTAGCAGTACCTCACAAAGGCCAAGTACTACCACAATGATGCAACAACCAAGGTAGCACAGCAAAACAATGTCACAACAGGATGTGAGACATGTGTGGTACATGACATAGGATGATGCACCATTAATGGATGTGTACTGTCACAGGTCCCCTGTACAGGCGCGGGAGTGTCACGAAACAACCACCCCCACCATGTCCCGGGTGCCTGCAAGGTCAAACTCACACAGGCCCCTGAGACCCTGGTGGGGAATGAGGTTCAGGGATATGCAGTCGGGACAGGTGTTGACACACTGGATGACTGGAATGAGTGGCAGGAGAGGGGAGGAGGAATGACACATGAAACTAGGGAATGCACGAAAATGTACAACCTGCATGAACACATACACAATCCAAACAAACTTGGACATCATTGTCATGGCCTTCTGTAGTCCAGGCTCAGGAGTGGTACGAACCAACCACCCCCTCTAGGGTTTTGGCGCCTGCAAGTTCGGGGCTTACACAGGCATCCGCAACCCCAGTGGGGAAAGAGGGTCAGGGAACGTTGCTTGGATAGGCACGGGAAGCAGGAACACCGGGTAGAGGGTACAGGTTTCAAAATTGCATAGGATCACGGGTGATTAGGGAGAAAAAAAACATACCAAATTGAACCACACATACATCCATGCATCAGTACACTCCCCAGCAAGCCTATGCAGAGCAGTTCGTAAGAAAAACAACAAGACACTTAGCTCTGGTTTTGAGTGCTGGCCTCCTGCCTGCGCACTCTCAGGTCCGGTTACAGGAGCACTGCAATGCTGCAAAGAGAGCCACAGTCAACCAGCTGTACGTGCCAATTACACAAAAACACAACACCAAACATGCCCCATAGCAACAAACTACTCTACAAACAGACAATCTGTGGTCGATGCTTCGTAACCATATATAACATCACCCCTGTGACGGGTCATACACAGTCAATGCAGTAAGTCAGCCGCTGCTGGGTGCGTGGCAAATGGAACACCAATGTGTCACAATTCACACAACATGCAATGTTCCCTGGGTAAGCAGACAGACCCATATAGCAAGCCATGACTACAGAGCAAGTTGCGTACCACCATGACCGAAACAAAGTTGGCAGTGCATTTATCATGAAGTACGTGGAAAAGACATGCACTGCACCCGAGTATGTCCCTTGCTGTATGTCCCTGTGAGCTGCCCCTTTCCATGTCTCGGAAGGCTACATGGTTGATACAAGTGCCTCAATGGACCTTGGTGTACCGGAGGGTATGTGCCACTGCCCCTGCATGTGTTCCAGACAACCCTACTATCAACAGCCATCAGTCCACAAACACATCTGAGCTGCATTGTGTGCTTCAACACCAATATTCGTCTAAGCTCACTCTCAGTGCTGTGACTAAGCCTGCATGTGCAACTCGCCTGGTGCAAGCTTTGCTGTGTCGTGGCCCCCCTGTGATGCTCACCTTGCCTGGAGTTCCTTGGAACATGTCAGCAGTTCTAGGATGTGGGTCTGCAATCACTGTGCCTCTGCTTGTGCACACATGTGCATGTGGGCACCAACAAACGGGTCCAGAATTCCGTCGTCCAATGGGCCATGTCTGCTGGCAAAGGTGCTCTGGAGGCTCATTCCCCTGCAGAAAGGGCATGAAACACATGATTAATGCTTCAAAGTCATCTGTGTGTGTCTCATCAGGCATCTCATTACTTGACCATGTCAGAGAGTCACATCACAAATCACACCATCAGTCCGTCTTTCACCTCCAAAGTGTGGAACACTATCTACAGCATGAATTGCAACAAGCACATGTACAGGAAAGATATGAAACATACTACACAATGCATAGCAATCAATGTCCACATTAATCATGACACACCCCATCTAGCAAAAGCTGAACAGTGGACAATGACACCTAAATCATCCCCACTAGGGGTGTCAACACAAATCACACAGCACCAGACATGCCACAGATATGACAGTCCAAAGCCCTTGTGTAAAATGCTGTAACACTGAACCATCCTTGCGAGCCCATGGATAAGGGAGGCAGGAGTGGCATATGTGAGTCAAGGACCCCAAGCAGCAAACACATACACAAGACAACCATGAAGGGCCCAGCTGGAACAGACAGTGGATGCCTTCAAAAGCCACAAAGCACCGCACCGTCACATGAAAGCACAATAGACTAGCAATTTTAAACTAACTCAACTATTAACTAATTACAATAACTATGGAAAGCCTACATTACCTATTTCAACTAACTATCAAACAGAAACTTAACTAACTAAACTAAAAGAAAAATCAAAAATGGCCACATACGACCCGGGGGGCAGGGGAGGCAACCAGGAGGTGGGAGGTACAGGGTGCTGCTCAACATCCACATGCGATGATGCTGAGCCAAAAAAAAAATCCTCCATGGGCTCAACGCCTGCACAGCACGACCTATGTGGGAGATAGCTGGTCGTCCGAGTCTGGCTCATCCTGGAAAGGAGGACGTGGCACAGTAGCCTGGCCACGCCTAGCTGCAGCTTGCCCCTCGTCGGCAGCAAGTCTGCCGGACGGGTGAGCCTGGTTCTGTGTGGCGATGTGACGTAGGTCTGCATGCAGAACCTCACGTGATACACGTGCTTCCTCTTGCAAGGTAGCACGTGTAACACGGAGTTCCTCCTGCAAGGCCTGGCTGGACAACCGCTGCACCTCCCGGCAAGCCTGTAGCTCAGCCGAGATGGTACGCTCAAGCTGTGCAAACCTCTCCTCTGCCTGCTGCCTCTGGGACATCATAAGGATACCTAGAGTGGATCTGAGGGAAGCATACTCCTCCCTCAGGGCATCCATGTGCGCCTCTGCGTGAGCAGCAATTGCTTGACGCAGAGACGACATTTCAGCCTGGCGTGCCCTGTCTGAGGCCGCCATGCCCAGCCTGAGCGAGCGGGCCGTGGACCGTGCCGCCTGCTGCTGGAGAAGCACCTGCCTAGCAGGGGGGAGCACAGATCGGGCCACACGCTCCATGCTCTCAGCGATGTTCTCCATTGCTGCCCCCTGCCGTTCGGAATTGGCAGTCATGTCTTGCTCCCACACAGTATACAGCGGTTGCGCGCGGCGACCGCGTTGCCGGGCTTGACCCCTGCGGGACCCAAGGACCGGGGGTCCTCGCTGTGTTGGCACCGCCTGCGGCTGCACGACTACATGCCCCCGTCGACGTGATGTCCCAGGCACATCAGTGACTGGTGTGGAGGATGACCCTGTGTCCCGATCCACCACGGGCGGAGGAACCAAGACTGTCTGATCCCTCAGTGCAGGTGTCGCAGACAGAGGAGTGTCCACATCAGAATCACTCACCCCTGACACATCGACTTGATGCTCATCCAACTCAACATGGACATCAGAGTCGTTGTCAAGGCTGGACTCATAGGCAGCCAGAGACAAGATGGACTGCAGCACTTGGGGGTTTTCGTGGCCTACCACCCCACGACCCCCACTAGTGCCGGGTTGATGTGGTGTTACCAACCCTGTGTCTGGCATGACAACACCATCCTCCGCCTCCATTGCGTCATCACCTGAAAAATAGAGAGAAAAAGGTCAATAGACATGTCAGAAGCACACGACACACACACACACCGACAGCAAAGGCATCCGGCAGACATGTGACA
Organism: Ambystoma mexicanum; assembly: GCF_040938575.1. Taxonomy (NCBI): domain Eukaryota; kingdom Metazoa; phylum Chordata; class Amphibia; order Caudata; family Ambystomatidae; genus Ambystoma; species Ambystoma mexicanum. The sequence goes on from NC_090936.1 coordinate 281,603,087, forward strand.
CACAACATATGACCTGGCATGCATGCTGGGTCTACTTTGAATAGCTTCTGTGATCAGAGCTGTTGAAAGGTGGCAGTTTCCATGGAAGTGGGTCTATGCAGTGCAGTAAATGTGTACGCCACCCACTACCTACATGTACAAGCACTACATGGTGTGTGCCAGGAAATGTGAAGGCAGTGCAATGTCAAATTCAGACATCACGTGCATTGTGCATTCAATGTGTACCATGTCTAGAAGCCAAGCACCCCTCCACCCCAGTACCAAAGCAGGGATGCCTAGCATGGTATCAAAAGGCTGACCATACACCTGTGTATTGACAGGCAGTGTTGACTGGCATCAACAGCTTAATGTGATTCAAATTACAACACTGCAAATGATGCTGGGACATTGGGCAGGACACATGATGGAAACTCCGGAGGCCGCCCACGTGTGAAGAAGACACAACAAGAGTTGGACAGAGTCATTGGCCAATGAACAGGCTGAGGCCTGTCAGCCACACAGATTGTCAGAGCCTAAACATGTGTGCAACACAGGACTGAGCCACAGTTGACATGGGAAGGCTGATGAGATGGCAGGCAATGTATGTAACCAAGGACTTATATTACAGTGATCATCCAGTCAAGGACACATAGGGGCCTGCGGGACATCTGACCCATGCACAGTACAAGTGAGATACCCTGCATCGAGTACTAAGGCTGTACCACACGGCATATGTCTGGCAGATTCTACGCTGGAAGTTAGCATCTACACAGGAAACATGGACAAGAAAGTACACATTGGCAAGATTGAAGCAGACCAGTGCAAAGGTGGAACTGGGGTGCAGAGTGGCGAAGGAGGGGCAAAGGAGCATGCCTACATGGAGTCCCGCAGGCAGAGGAGACATGCATGACGGTAGCATTGCATTACTTACACATCAGAACCATGTACACGTCACATGTAGCAGCAATCCTGCACAACACATCCCACAAGTGAAACATACACGTCCTCAACAAACACGCATCAACACTCACTGGACTGGGCATCAAAGTCCAGCATCTCTCCCACTCCTTCGACCAATTCAGGTGGTATGAACTCAGCAACGAGAGCCTCATGCGGAGTGAGTTCTTCCTCCTCTGGTGCAGGCCCACCGCCAGTCACCAGAGTCAAGTTGTAATTTGAGGCACGCTTGGCCTTAGTGCTGCGCTTGATGTCATTCCAACACTTTTTGCACTCCTGCGCCGTGCGCACCTCATGGCCGAATGAACTGACATGTTCTGCAACATGCTTCCAGTGGGTGTCACGTTGGGCAGCCGTAGTCTGACTATTGGCACCCACTAGCATGTCACGGCTGTGGCCCCGCACGTAGTCCACGAGGAAGTCCAGTTCCTGCTTACAAAAAGGCTTCTTCCTCGACGTGCAGGAGGTTGTGGCTGTGTGTGGGGTCCCAGCCTGTGCTGCAGGTGCAACCTTCCTCCTCTTGGACTGTGGCGCAGACCCTGGCTGGCTAATGCCGCCCTGACCAGTATGGCCAGTGGGTTCGGTGGATTGAGCCAAGGGAGTGGCAGGTGGAGGGATGACCAAAGGCCTGACTTGTGTCAGTGGCAGCTGGGCGCCCACTAATGGACCCTGCGCAGTAACAACTGCTGAGGCTGGGTCATTGACCGCAACGGTCCTGGTTGGCAGACTCACATCCGGGGTGCTGTTGGGTGCATCTGCCCCTGCACTTGCCAACACCCGGCTATTCGGGGCAGCAGATGACATGACTGCCCCAGGGACATGTGTCTTGGTCTGAGCAGCCCGGCCTGCCCCTATGGTTTCCCCCCTGGCCTGTTGGAGATCTACCAAGGGCTCTTCAAGTGCCAACGCAGCCTGCGCTGGCAGACCCTGTGCCTGGGTGGCGGTGTCCACAGCTGCACCTGCAGCTACCACTACCCTTGGGCCCGTGACAGTCGATGGAACGGACTGCCGGGTCATATGGGTGCCAGTGCCAGATGCAGGAGCTGCATCCCCCGGAACCACAGGGGGTGGTGGCACGGCTGCACCGACACATGGCACAACATTGTGCTCAAGTGGCACACCCCTGCCTCTTCCCCCTCTGTGGCTGCCCTGGACACCCTGGAGTCCCCCTACTCCCTGGTCACCACGGCCACATCCCCGACCACGCCCGCCACGAGGAGTATGCCCAGCTGAGGCGCCCCTCACCTTTGGTGGCCTCCCAACCATGGCACAGATGTAGTAGTGCTGGCACAGATGGAGTGGTGCCAATGGGAGGTGTACACCACAATTGACCTGGGCAATTGGGGTGAAGGGGGTGGGAAGCAAGATGTTAACAGCCCCCCTGCACCTTCAAGGCTGTATGTCACCCCGGTGATGTGGTGACGGGTCACGCAACGCTCAGGCACCCCTAAACTGCAGTAAAACCGTGCACGCAACCCTGCAGCCTACATGCGTGGATTCAACCTCCCGCAGTACGCGGTGGCACCCAGTAACACGAATAACGCGTACGCGTGGGACACGCAGGCTACTATGACATCAAAAATGGGTGCGATACACAGGGGCACCCGCAGTGGGAAAAAGAGCGTGTGCGACTCACCATCTGACTAGCGCGATGCAGAAAAACACGCGTAGCCAATACCCCCGCCAAAAGAAGAGATACGTCCTTGATAGCTGTGAAGTTGTGATGGCGCGCGAAACAACAGGAAGCAGCAACACACGTCGGTCTCCACGAAAGGCACGTACAGCGAACTGCTGGGCCCGCACACCTTTAACCCGTGCTGAGGGAAACGCACGCGCGCGTCACGTCACTTACGCGCATGGGCTCTTTCCTCGTATTACATGCGGACGTGCAGTTTTTCACGCGCGCTCACGCGCTAAGGGCCTTTGGTCCAATGAAATTGCATATGCGTGCTGCCGTGCATACGTGCTAAGGGCCTTTCCTCGTATTACACGCGGACGTGCAGTTTTCCAAGTGCGCTTACGCGCATGGGCCCTTTCCTCGTATTACACGCGGACGTGCAGTTTTTCACACGCGCTGAAATGCCCATGCACGTCTGTCACGTCACAGGGGCGCTTGCGCTTGAGGGGCCTTCTGTCCAATGTAAATGCGTATGTGTGCAGACGCGCTTACGCGCTAAGGGCCTTTCCTCGAATTACATGCTGACGTGCAGATTTTTCACATGCCAAATCACTCCGTATCAAGCTGGCCACACGTAAGCACACGGAAGACCACACTCCTGCCCAGAAGGCCGGACTACTGCCCCCCAGAGCCCCGAGCACGCTCCCACCTGCCATCTGCTGCTGCCTGACTGCCTGCTGCCCACGTGCCCTGCCATTTGCTGCCTGCACATCAGCGAGGGGTGCTGTTGCTGTGACCACCCCTGCTGGAACCGAAGACTCCCGACTGGGATTCCATCGCTCCACAGCCCAGCCCCAGGACCCAGTTGCCCACCCACTCCTGCCTCTGGGGTTGTCATGTCGGGGCAAACACCATCTGTGACCACTGACAACCCCCGGCCAGAGAGGCAGAGGGGCACCAGCTTCAGTGCCACCGAATTGGTGTCCTGGTGGAGCAAGTCCTGGGGCAGTATGATGCCCTCTTCGGAAGTTCCCGCACCGACAAGGAAGGACGGACTCGGATCTGGACTGACATCGTGACTGCCATCAACGCGGAGGGGGTGGCAGTCCGCGACTTACAACATGTCCAGAAGCGCTGGGAGGACTTCAGGTCCAGGACCCTGAACAAGGCCCGGTGCCTCTTGAAGGCAGCGGATGCCAAGGGGCGCCGGGGCCACTTGTCGGAAGAACAGATGAGGGTCCTGGAACGCATATCCCCAGCGCTCCACGTCCAGGTCCTTGAGAAGCAGACCCGTCTGGAGTCGAGCGGTGAGTGTACATGCATCCTGATTGTGAGCAGTGCGTGTGGTGATTTTTCAGTAGTGTGCAGGTTGCACATCTGTTTGTATGGGGTCGAATATGGGTGGGGGTGTACAGGTCCGTGGGGCTGACACATGCGAGGGCTGTAATGTGTGAGACATGGATGGTGCTTGTGTGTGTAGGCTTGCATGCCAAATGCAGTTGTGTGGGCACACATGTTTGGATGAATGTGTATGTAAGTAGACATGTCCGTGATGTCACGCATGTATGTTGTTTTTGGCTGCATGTATCAGCACTGTGGACATGTGCATGTGTGTGTATTTGACAAGGGTGCAACAGTGATGCAACATGGATGCATGTGACAGCGGTATGTGGAAGCCTGATTGGCAGAGGTGACATGGATGCCCGTCTGAACACTGCGACACTTGGTAGAGATGTACACATGCATGCAAGTGTGGTGGTGTGTGTACATGTGTGGTGCACTTCCTGTGTTGCATGTGATGTCTGGCTCACCTTTGGCTGCTCATGCTGTTGTATGTGTATGGATGGTGGTGGCAGTTGCGATATGGCTGTGGTATGGCTCATGTGTGTGAGTTGTAATGACATGTGTGTTGGGGATTGTGATGACATGTCTGAGGTTTGCCAATGCCACTCATGTACAACTGTCATGTGTGTATGTGTCCATTGTACAGTGCCCTGATGCCTGTGTTTTGTTTCTCCCTGTCTGCAGCGTCAACTGATGAAGAGGGCGGAGAAGGTGCTGTGGAGCACAGCGGCGGGGATCCCACCGCCAGCCGGAGACGCAAGGCCCGGCTCCCCTCCCATGTTGTCATCTCGTCGGGGAGTGAGGAGTCCGGTGCCGCGTCCCAGGCTGCAGCTGCCGGGGGGAGGTCCAAGAGGCGGAGGTTGGAGTTGGACTCCTCGGCAGCAGAAGGGGCAGCTGGGACCCCACAGGGCCCAACAGGGGAAGATGGCATGGAGTCATCCAGGTTGGTGGGGGGTTTGGTGGAGGAGGAGGAGGCCGTGCAAGCACCAGAGACGGGGTCTGGAGGTGGGGATCCCACTGGTGCTAGTGGTGCAGTGCAGGACCAGGTACAGGAGGCAGCACAGGCCGCCGCGGAGGTGCCTGTGTGCAATCCTGTCCCTGATCCTGTCCCTGCATCATCTTGCACCAGCAGGGATGCCTACGTCCAGACCCGTTTTCAGGCAGGGGATGAGCTCACGTCAACTGGCCTTCCTCTGCCTGCGGACGTGGCTATCCAGGTCTGGGTTGAGCCTGTCCTGGCTGGTGTGGCGTTGCGTCAACGGGCCATGCGAGATGACCTGCAGTCTTTTCATGAAGAGACTGCACGTCATCTCGAATGGCTCGTTGACCACGTCAGCCTGCTGGGACAGGTCACCCAGGCTGGATTCCTCCGTCTGATGGGGCTTGCTACGACCCCCTCCTCAACTGGACCCCCTACGCGCCAGTCGTCCTCTGTGCCATCTTCCCACCCATCAGTCACCTGGGTGCCCTGTGGAGCTGCCTCTGACGGTGCGGCCAGGCTGGTGGAGGAGGCATCCCTGCCACAGTCGGGAGTCGGACGTCCAGCAGGGGTGGCCACATCTACGACAGCACCCCAGCCGGCGGAGGATGTGCAGGCAGCAGGAGGCAGTGCACGGGCAGAGGCACAGCAGCAGCAGCAACGTGGTGGGAGCCATGAAGGCCCGGGGCCTTCAACATCGGAGGGGCAGGCATCGGCCGGAGGGCAGGAGGACCCAGGACAGAGAGTGTCTTCCGTGTGGCAGCGGTTGGGCCACGCCATAGATGCGGAGCGGCAGCGGGCGGAAGAGGCACGGCTCACAATGGTCAGGGCGGAGAACTCCATGCGGAGGGCCCTGAGGCGGGCCGAGTGCCTCCAGGCAATCCGCAGGGGTTTGGAGGTGGAGACGTCGACGGCCCTGCGGACCCTCGGGGCCATGGAGGAGGACCGCCTCCGGGACATTGAGGTGGAGTTCGATGATGCCCTGGCCCGGGACATCCACAAGTGAGCCGTGAAACTAACCCGCTGCCCTTGTACATAGTTATGTAGGTAGTGTTAGGTTTCATTTTTGTTTTTATTTTATTTGGACCTTTCGGACATTGGCCACATTTTTGTATATAGTTTTTTTTATTAGTTAGTGTAGTTAGATAGGTTTCCTTTATTTTGTTGGGATAATGGACCCTGGCTTGTTCCCATGTACATAGTTCACAGTTGGATTGTATTTTTTTTTCACTTTTTAACCATGGAGCAATGGCTTTCTTTTTTATTTCCCATTGGATTTTGTTTTGTGGACATTGACTTTGGACAACATTACTTTGGAATTTTATTTTTGGTTTTGCTTTTTTTAACGGACATGCTTCTTTTCATTTTTGTAAATTCACATTTCTGTTTCTTCATTTTTTATTCTATTTATGTTTCCTTTAATACATATTTTTTTTGGTGAACTTCAATGTGTGGTATCTCATTGGTTTCATGCATTTCATGATATGTGTTTTGAGATTCACTGACACCCATTGGGTGTATGTGAGGGAAATGTGTTTGTTTCGGAACTTGCAATTGGTGTTCTGTGATGTAATTGCAAATTATGAGTGGGTGGATGCAATACTTGGGTGGGTGTTTTGCATTTGGAGGCTGACCATAGGGACCAGGGATCTAGATTGTGATGACATGTTGGCTGGGGAACATGAGTTGCACATGGGTGGGGGCCTGTTGGCAGGTGCCCCACAGTGCTGGGGGGTGGGGGTGGTGGGGAACATGAGTTGGACATAGGTGGGGGCCTACTGGGAGGTGCCCCACAGTGCTGGGAGTGGTGTGGAACATGAGTTGGCCATGTGTGGGGGCCTGCTGGCAGGTGCCCCACAGTGCTGAGGGGTGGGGGTGGTGGGGAACATGAGTTGGACATGGGTGGGGGCCTGCTGGCAGGTGCCCCACAGTGCTGGGGGGTGGGGGTGCTGGGAGACATGGGTGGGGGCCTGGTGGTGGGTGCCCCACAGTGATTGGGGGGTGGGGGTGGTGGGAGACATGGGTTGGGGCCTGGTGGAGGCTGCCCCTGGTGGCTGGGGGTGCTGGGAGACGTGGGTGGGGGCCTGGTGGCGGGTGCCCCACAGTGCTGGGGGGTGGGGGTGGTGGGAGACATGGGTGGGGGCCTGGTGGAGGCTGCCCCTGGTGATTGGGGGGTGGGGGTGGTGGGAGACATGGGTGGGGGCCTGGTGGAGGCTGCCCCTGGTGGCGGGGGGGGGTGGGGGTGCTGGGAGACATGGGTGGGGGCCTGGTGGAGGCTGCCCCTGTTGGCTGGGGGGTGGGGGTGGTGGGAGACATGGGTGGGGGCCTGGTGAGGCTGCCCCTGGTGGCTGGGGGGGTGCTGGGAGACATGGGTGGGGGCCTGGTGGAGGCTGCCCCTGGTGGCTGGGGGGGTGGGGGTGGTGTGAGACATGGGTGGGGGCCTGCTGGCAGATGCCCCACAGTGCTGGGGGGTGGGGGTGGTGGGGAACATGAGTTGGACATGGGTGGGGGCCTGCTGGCAGGTGCCCCACAGTGCTGGGGTTGGGGGTGGTGGGGAACATGAGTTGGACATGGGTGGGGGCCTGCTGGCAGGTGCCCCACAGTGCTGGGGGGTGGGGGTGCTGGGGAACATGAGTTGGACATGGGTGGGGGCCTGGTGGAGGCTGCCCCTGCACTGCTGGGGGGTGGGGGTGGTGGGAGACATGGGTGGGGGCCTGGTGGAGGCTGCCCCTGGTGGCTGGGGGGTGGGGGTGCTGGGAGACATGGGTGGGGGCCTGGTGGAGGCTGCCCCTGTACTGCTGGGGGGTGGGGGTGGTGGGGAACATGAGTTGGACATGGGTGGGGGCTGCTGGCAGGTGCCCCACAGTGCTGGGGGGTGGGGGTGGTGGGAGACATGAGTTGGACATGGGTGGGGGCCTGCTGGCAGGTGCCCACAGTGCTGGGGGGTGGGGGTGGTGGGGAACATGAGTTGGACATTGGTGGGGGCCTGCTGGCAGGTGCCCCACAGTGCTGGGGGTGGGGGTGGCGGGGAACATGAGTTGGACATGGGTGGGGGCCTGCTGGCAGGTGCCCCACAGTGCTGGGGGGTGGTGGAAGACATGAGTTGGACATGGGTGGGGGCCTGCTGGCAGGTGCCCCACAGTGCTGGGGGGTGTGGGTGCTGGGAGACATGGGTGGGGGCCTGGTGGTGGGTGCCCCTGCACTGCCGGGGGGTGGGGGTGGTGGGGAACATGAGTTGGACATGGGTGGGGGCCTGCTGGCAGGTGCCCCACAGTGCTGGGGGGTGGGGGTGGTGGGAGACATGAGTTGGACATGGGTGGGGGCCTGCTGGCAGGTGCCCCACAGTGCTGGGGGGTGGGGGTGGTGGGGAACATGAGTTGGACATGGGTGGGGGCCTGCTGGCAGGTTCCCCACAGTGCTGGGGGGTGGGGGTGCTGGGAGACATGGGTGGGGGCCTGGTGGAGGCTGCCCCTGCACTGCTGGGGGGTGGGGGTGCTGGGAGACGTGGGTGGGGCCCTGGTGGCGGGTGCCCCACAGTGCTGGGGGGGTGGGGGTGGTGGGAGACATGGGTGGGGGCCTGGTGGAGGCTGCCCCTGGTGGCTGGGGGGTGGGGGTGCTGGTAGACGTGGGTTGGGGCCTGGTGGCGGGTGCCCCACAGTGCTGGGGGGGTGGGGGTGGTGGGAGACATGGGTGGGGGCCTGGTGGAGGCTGCCCCTGGTGACTGGGGGGGTGGGGGTGGTGGGAGACATGGGTGGGGGCCTGGTGGAGGCTGCCCCTGGTGGCGGGGGGTGGGGGTGCTGGGAGACATGGGTGGGGGCCTGGTGGAGGCTGCCCCTGGTGTCTGGGGGGTGGGGGTGTTGGGAGACATGGATGCGGGCCTGGTGGAGGCTGCCCCTGGTGACTGGGGGGGTGGGGGTGCTGGGAGACATGGGTGGGGGCCTGGTGGAGGCTGCCCCTGGTGGTGGGGGGTTGGGGGTGCTGGGAGACATGGGTTGGGGCCTGGTGGAGGCTGCCCCTGGTGGCTGGGGGGTGGGGGTGGTGGGAGACATGGGTGGGGGCCTGGTGGAGGCTGCCCCTGGTGGCTGGGGGGTGGGGGTGGTGGGAGACATGAGTGGGGGCCTGGTGGAGGCTGCCCCTGGTGGCTGGGGGGGTGGGGGGGTGTGAGACATGGGTGGGGGCCTGCTGGCAGGTGCCCCACAGTGCTGGGGGGTGGTCGGGAACATGAGTTGGACATGGGTGGGGGCCTGCTGGCAGGTGCCCCACAGTGCTGGGGTTGGAGGTGCTGGGGAACATGAGTTGGACATGGCTGGGGGCCTGGTGGAGGCTGCCCCTGCACTGCTGGGGGGTGGGGGTGGTGGGAAACATGGGTGGGGGCCTGGTGGAGGCTGCCTCTGGTGGCTGGGGGCTGGGGGTGCTGGGAGATATGGGTGGGGGCCTGGTGGAGGCTGCCCCTGCACTGCTGGGGGGTGGGGGTGGTGGGGAACATGAGTTGGACATGGGTGGGTGCCTGCTGGCAGGTGCCCCACAGTGCTGGGGGGTGGGGGTGGTGGGAGACATGAGTTGGACATGGGTGGGGCCTGCTGGCAGGTGCCCCACAGTGCTGGGGGGTGGGGGTGGTGGGGAACATGAGTTGGACATGGGTGGGGGCCTGCTGGCAGGTGCCCCACAGTGCTGGGGGGTGGGGGTGGTGGGAGACATGAGTTGGACATGGGTGGGGGCCTGCTGGCAGGTGCCCCACAGTGCTGGGGGGTGGGGGTGGTGGGGAACATGAGTTGGACATGGGTGGGGGCCTGCTGGCAGGTGCCCCACAGTGCTGGGTGGTGGGGGTGGTGGGGAACATGAGTTGGACATGAGTGGGGGCCTGCTGGCAGGTGCCCCACAGTGCGGGGGATGGGGGTGCTGGGAGACATGGGTGGGGGCCTGGTGGTGGGTGCCCCTGCACTGCTGGGGGGTGGGGGTGGTGGGGAACATGAGTTGGACATGGGTGGGGGCCTGCTGGCAGGTGCCCCACAGTGCTGGGTGGTGGGAGACATGAGTTGGACATGGGTGGGGGCCTGCTGGCAGGTGCCCCACAGTGCTGGGGGGTGGAGGTGGTGGGGAACATGAGTTGGACATGGGTGGGGGCCTGCTGGCAGGTGCCCCACAGTGCTGGGGGGTGGGGTGGTGGGGAACATGAGTTGGACATGGGTGGGGGCCTGCTGGCAGGTGCCCCACAGTGCTGGGGGGTGGGGGTGGTGGGAGACATGAGTTGGACATGGGTGGGGGCCTGCTGGCAGATGCCCCACAGTGCTGGGGGGTGGGGTGGTGGGGAACATGAGTTGGACATGGGTGGGGGCCTGCTGGCAGGTGCCCCACAGTGCTGGGGGGTGGGGGTGCTGGGAGACATGGGTGGGGGCCTGGTGGAGGCTGCCCCTGCACTGCTGGGGGGTGGGGGTGCTGGGAGACGTGGGTGGGGGCCTGGTGGCGGGTGCCCCACAGTGCTGGGGGGGGTGGGGGTGGTGGGAGACATGGGTGGGGGCCTGGTGGAGGCTGCCCCTGGTGGCTGGGGGGTGGGGGTGCTGGGAGACGTGGGTTGGGGCCTGGTGGCGGGTGCCCCACAGTGCTGGGGGGGTGGGGGTGGTGGGAGACATGGGTGGGGGCCTGGTGAAGGCTGCCCCTGGTGGCGGGGGGGTGGAGGTGCTGGGAGACATGGGTGGGGGCCTGGTGGAGGCTGCCCCTGGTGGCTGGGGGGTGGGGGTGGTGGGAGACATGGGTGGGGGCCTGGTGGAGGCTGCCCCTGCACTGCTGGGGGGTGGGGGTGGTGGGAGACATGGGTGGGGGCCTGGTGGTGGGTGCCCCTGCACTGCTAGGGGGTGGAGTTGGTGGGAGACATGGGTGGGGGCCTGGTGGAGGCTGCCCCTGGTGACTGGGGGGGTGCGGGTGGTGGGAGACATGGGTGGGGGCCTGGTGGAGGCTGCCCCTGGTGGCTGGGGGGGTGGGGGTGGTGTGAGACATGGGTGGGGGCCTGCTGGCAGGTGCCCCACAGTGCTGGGGGGTGGGGGTGGTGGGGAACATGAGTTGGACATGGGTGGGGGCCTGGTGGAGGCTGCCCCTGCACTGCTGGGGGGTGGGGGTGGCGGGAGACATGGATGGCGGCCTGGTGGAGGCTGCCCCTGGTGGCTGGGGGGTGGGGGTGCTGGGAGACATGGGTGGGGGCCTGGTGGAGGCTGCCCCTGCACTGCTGGGCAGTGGGGGTGGTGGGGAACATGAGTTGGACATGGGTGGGGGCCTGCTGGCAGGTGCCCCACAGTGCTGGGGGGTGGGGGTGGTGGGAGACATGAGTTGGACATGGGTGGGGGCCTGCTGGCAGGTGCCCCACAGTGCTGGGGGGTGGGGGTGGTGGGGAACATGAGTTTGACATGGGTGGGGGCCTGCTGGCAGGTGCCCCACAGTGCTGGGGGGGTTGGGGTGGTGGGGAACATGAGTTAGACATGGGTGGGGGCCTGGTGGAGGCTGCCCCTGCATTGCTGGGGGGTGGGGGTGGTGGGAGACATGGGTGGGGGCCTGGTGGAGGCTGCCCCTGCACTGCTGGTGGGTGGGGGTGGTGGGAGACATGGGTGGGGGCCTGGTGGAGGCTGCCCCTGGTGGCGTGGGGGTGGGGGTGCTGGGAGACATGGGTGGGGGCCTGGTGGAGGCTGCCCCTGGTGGCTGGGGGTGGGGGTGCTGGGAGACATGGGTGGGGGCCTGGTGGTGGGTGCCCCTGCACTGCTGGGGGTTGGGGGTGCTAGGAGACATGGGTGGGGGCCTGGTGGAGGCTGCCCCTGGTGGCTGGGGGGTGGGGGTGGTGGGAGACATGGGTGGGGCCTGCTGGCAGGTGCCCCACAGTACTGGGGGGTGGGGGTGGCGGGGAACATGAGTTGGACATGGGTGGGGGCCTGCTGGCAGGTGCCCCACAGTGCTGGGGGGTGGGGGTGGTGGGGAACATGAGTTGGACATGGGTGGGGGCCTGGTGGAGGCTGCCCATGCACTGCTGGGGGGTGGGGGTGGTGGGAGACATGGGTGGGGGCCTGGTGGAGGCTGCCCCTGGTGGCTGGGGGGTGGGGGTGCTGGGAGACATGGGTGGGGGCCTGGTGGAGGCTGCCCCTGCACTGCTGGGTGGTGGGGGTGGTGGGGAACATGAGTTGGACATGGGTGGGGGCCTGCTGGCAGGTGCCCCACAGTGCTGGGGGGTGGGGGTGGTGGGAGACATGAGTTGGACATGGGCGGGGGCCTGCTGGCAGGTGCCCCACAGTGCTGGGGAGTGGGGGTGGTGGGGAACATGAGTTGGACATGGGTGGGGGCCTGCTGGCAGGTGCCCCAGAGTTCTGGGTGGTGGGGGTGGTGGGAGACATGAGTTGGACATGGGTGGGGGCCTGCTGGCAAGTGCCCCACAGTGCTGGGGGGTGGGGGTGGTGGGGAACATGAGTTGGACATGGGTGGGGGCCTGCTGGCAGGTGCCCCACAGTGCTGGGGGGTGGGGGTGGTGGGGAACATGAGTTGGACATGGGTGGGGGCCTGGTGGAGGCTGCCCCTGCATTGCTGGGGGGTGGGGGTGGTGGGAGACATGGGTGGGGGCCTGGTGGAGGCTGCCCCTGCACTGCTGGGGGGTTGGGGTGGTGGGAGACATGGGTGGGGGCCTGGTGGAGGCTGCCCCTGGTGGCGTGGGGGTGGGGGTGCTGGGAGATATGGGTGGGGGCCTGGTGGAGGCTGCCCCTGGTGGCTGGGGGATGGGGGTGCTGGGAGACATGGGTGGGGGCCTGGTGGTGGGTGCCCCTGCACTGCTGGGGGGTGGGGGTGCTGGGAGACATGGGTGGGGGCCTGGTGGAGGCTGCCCCTGGGGGCTGGGGGGTGGGGGTGGTGGGAGACATGGGTGGGGCCTGCTGGCAGGTGCCCCACAGTGCTGGGGGGTAGGGGTGGCGGGGAACATGAGTTGGACATGGGTGGGGGCCTACTGGCAGGTGCCCCACAGTGCTGGGGGGTGGGGGTGGTGGGGAACATGAGTTGGACATGGGTGGGGGCCTGGTGGAGGCTGCCCATGCACTGCTGGGGGGTGGGGGTGGTGGGAGACATGGGTGGGGGCCTGGTGGAGGCTGTCCCTGGTGGCTGGGGGGTGGGGGTGCTGGGAGACATGGGTGGGGGCCTGGTGGAGGCTGCCCCTGCACTGCTGGGTGGTGGGGGTGGTGGGGAACATGAGTTGGACATGGGTGGGGGCCTGCTGGCAGGTGCCCCACAGTGCTGGGGGGTGGGGGTGGTGGGAGACATGAGTTGGACATGGGTGGGGGCCTGCTGGCAGGTGCCCCACAGTGCTGGGGAGTGGGGGTGGTGGGGAACATGAGTTGGACATGGGTGGGGGCCTGCTGGCAGGTGCCCCAGAGTTCTGGGTGGTGGGGGTGGTGGGAGACATGAGTTGGACATGGGTGGGGGCCTGCTGGCAAGTGCCCCACAGTGCTGGGGGGTGGGGGTGGTGGGGAACATGAGTTGGACATGGGTGGGGGCCTGCTGGCAGGTGCCCCACAGTGCTGGGGGGTGGGGGTGGTGGGGAACATGAGTTGGACATGGGTGGGGGCCTGGTGGAGGCTGCCCCTGCATTGCTGGGGGGTGGGGGTGGTGGGAGACATGGGTGGGGGCCTGGTGGAGGCTGCCCCTGCACTGCTGGGGGGTGGGGGTGGTGGGAGACATGGGTGGGGGCCTGGTGGAGGCTGCCCCTGGTGGCGTGGGGGTGGGGGTGCTGGGAGATATGGGTGGGGGCCTGGTGGAGGCTGCCCCTGGTGGCTGGGGGATGGGGGTGCTGGGAGACATGGGTGGGGGCCTGGTGGTGGGTGCCCCTGCACTGCTGGGGGGTGGGGGTGCTGGGAGACATGGGTGGGGGCCTGGTGGAGGCTGCCCCTGGTGGCTGGGGGGTGGGGGTGGTGGGAGACATGGGTGGGGCCTGCTGGCAGGTGCCCCACAGTGCTGGGGGGTGGGGGTGGTGGGGAACATGAGTTGCACATGGGTGGGGGCCTGCTGGCAGGTGCCCCACAGTGTTGGGGGGTGGGAGTGGTGGGGAACATGAGTTGGACATGGGTGGGGGCCTGGTGGAGGCTGCCCATGCACTGCTGGGGGGTGGGGGTGGTGGGAGACATGGGTGGGGGCCTGGTGGAGGCTGCCCCTGGTGGCTGGGGGGTGGGGGTGCTGGGAGACATGGGTGGGGGCCTGGTGGAGGCTGCCCCTGCACTGCTGGGTGGTGGGGGTGGTGGGGAACATGAGTTGGACATGGGTGGGGGCCTGCTGGCAGGTGCCCCACAGTGCTGGGGGGTGGGGGTGGTGGGAGACATGAGTTGGACATGGGTGGGGGCCTGCTGGCAGGTGCCCCACAGTGCTGGGGAGTGGGGGTGGTGGGGAACATGAGTTGGACATGGGTGGGGGCCTGCTGGCAGGTGCCCCAGAGTTCTGGGTGGTGGGGGTGGTGGGAGACATGAGTTGGACATGGGTGGGGGCCTGCTGGCAAGTGCCCCACAGTGCTGGGGGGTGGGGGTGGTGGGGAACATGAGTTGGACATGGGTGGGGGCCTGCTGGCAGGTGCCCCACAGTGCTGGGGGGTGGGGGTGGTGGGGAACATGAGTTGGACATGGGTGGGGGCCTTGTGGAGGCTGCCCCTGCATTGCTGGGGGGTGGGGGTGGTGGGAGACATGGGTGGGGGGCTGGTGGAGGCTGCCCCTGCACTGCTGGGGGGTGGGGGTGGTGGGAGACATGGGTGGGGGCCTGGTGGAGGCTGCCCCTGGTGGCGTGGGGGTGGGGGTGCTGGGAGATATGGGTGGGGGCCTGGTGGAGGCTGCCCCTGGTGGCTGGGGGATGGGGGTGCTGGGAGACATGGGTGGGGGCCTGGTGGTGGGTGCCCCTGCACTGCTGGGGGGTGGGGGTGCTGGGAGACATGGGTGGGGGCCTGGTGGAGGCTGCCCCTGGTGGCTGGGGGGTGGGGGTGGTGGGAGACATGGGTGGGGCCTGCTGGCAGGTGCCCCACAGTGCTGGGGGGTGGGGGTGGTGGGGAACATGAGTTGCACATGGGTGGGGGCCTGCTGGCAGGTGCCCCACAGTGTTGGGGGGTGGGAGTGGTGGGGAACATGAGTTGGACATGGGTGGGGGCCTGCTGGCAGGTGCCCCACAGTGCTGGGGGGTGGGGGTGGTGGGGAACATGAGTTGGACATGGGTGGGGGCCTGCTGGCAGGTGCCCCACAGTGCTGGGGGGTGGGGGTGGTGGGAGACATGGGTGGGGGCCTGGTGGAGGCTGCCCCTGCACTGCTGGGGGGTGGGGGTGGTGGGAGACATGGGTGGGGGCCTGGTGGTGGGTGCCCCTGCACTGCTGGGGGGTGGGGGTGGTGGGAGACATGGGTGGGGGCCAGGTGGAGGCTGCCCCTGGTGACTGCGGGGGTGGGGGTGGTGGGAGACATGGGTGGGGGCCTGGTGGAGGCTGCCCCTGGTGGCTGGGGGGTGGGGGTGGTGTGAGACATGGGTGGGGGCCTGGTGGAGGCTTCCCCTGCACTGCTGGGGGGTGGGGGTGGTGGGAGACATGAGTTGGACATGGGTGGGGGCCTGGTGGAGGCTGCCCCTGCACTGCTGGGGGGTGGGGGTGCTGGTAGACATGGGTGGGGGCCTGGTGGTGGGTGCCCTTGGTGGCTGGGGGGTGGGGGTGGTGGGAGACATGGGTGGGGGCCTGGTGGTGGGTGCCCCTGCACTGCTGGGGGGTGGGGGTGCTGGGAGACATGGGTGGGGGCCTGGTGGAGGGTGCCCCTGGTGACTGGGGGTGCAGGGGGACATGCGTTGGTTGGCAGTAGTGCAAGTTGACATGTGGGTTGGCTGGGGGTCATGGCCATGGTGGATGGTGTGCCTGCAGGACATGTGCAGGGTAGTCCCCTGTGGTGTGAGCCACCTGCAGGGGCTGTGGAGGGTGTAGAGGGAACACCTGGGAGGACCCACACGTGCAATTCACGTGTGGTGCTCCCCGCGCACCCCTGTAATACACGTACCCTGATGGAATCGCGTGTGGAACTTCCCGCGCACCCCTGAGATACGTGTACCCTGCTCGCACGGGCCCAATCGCGTGTGGAATTTCCCGCGCACCCCTGAAATACACGTACCCTGCTGAAATCGCGTGTGCCAAATCCTGCGCACCCCTGAGATACGCGTACCCTGCGGAAATCGCGTGTGGAACTTCCCGCGCACCCCTGAAATACGCATACCCTGCTCGCACGGGGCCAATCGCGTGAGGTACTTCCCGCGCACCCCAGTGATACACGTAGCCCGCTTGCCGTGCTGGTACAGGGTTAGCGCAGTCCTTTGCGCTGGATTGGGTATATTGATGGCTTTTCCCTGGTTTTGGTGGCTGGAATCCATGAATACGCTGTGCGCGGAAATGGATTTTAGCGCACGCGGCTGGCGCAGGGATTCGCACGCGCACACTGTGCGCCAGCCGCATGCGCCACTTGTGCGCTGAATTCTATGAATTACCCCCATAATATGTTCTAAGAACACTTTCATCTTGCCAGCGAACAATACGGACAGCATCGTCAGGACACCCACATTTCGTCCATTGACGAACATTTCAGGACACTTCACAGACATTCCGGACACCCGCACTGTTCGCGGACACCCGCACTGTTCGCGGACACCTGAATTGCTTTTAAAAAAAAAAAAAAGAAATGAATTAGGACACAATATAATAATTTTACTTTATTTTACATGTATGTTAATTTTATGACAGAGAAGGTGAGGCAGAAACTGAAACAAAAACAGGAGAATTAGGGGTTTCACTAGGATTTATATGAGGTGAAGAAGGGATGGAAGTCTCATCAAAACGTTTTGGTTCATGGAGAGGGTTTGGGGATAATTGATTGGGATATGGTGAGGGGGGGACAGGTACATTTGGGACAATGGTATGTAGTTGTTTGTTTGAAGTAATCCTCCACAGAGTTTTTAAATTATTAAAATTTGACAAGAGTAGGCCCATTTTTTCTTTTATGTGCTGAAGAGTCTTATCCAATACAGCTTTTTCATTAGTATTTTCAATTTTAGTATGGTCGGTACAAAAATAAAATATATGTTAAATGTATATAAAATAATATTAATTAATTGGTTTATATAGTAAAGTGTATACCATTAGATTCACTATCTTCTGACATTTCCTCACGTGGGAAATGCTCCTCTAGCCACTCCACAGTACTAAACATTTCTGTGAGAAAAAAAACATAATATCATTCTTTTTTGTATCTAATACAGAAAGTTTACAAATATATGAGTAAAATGCAGTACACTTACTATTTCAGGTAAGGTGTGTTCTGAGTGGTCTGTAGATCTGCTGTTGCTCTTACTTGTGGAGTTTCTGTGAGGTAATCATGTTTGAAGCCTATCTTTCTTCTTTTGGTATATTCCATTTTAGAAAATATTGTATTTAAATGAATGGTTAGTGTGTTATATATATGGGTTACACTTCTTATTTATTACTACATATAATGTGTATGTGTGCTGGTTTGTGAATTTGTAAAATGTTCATATGTTATGATATAACAATTAAACATACCCCATAGACTTTTTGGGTAGTGGTGCTGTTGTCCGAAGATGTCCGCGGACATTAAAAGAGTTCGCCGACATCAAATTCAGTAGAGGGGGTTCAGTATGTTCCATATTACATGTACATAAAGTCAGAGTTATTATTGTTAAGCTGTGCTACTAAAAACCTATGAAATTCAGTGAAAACACTTTGTTAAGGGGATGATATGGTTAAGTTGTGCTACTAAAAACCTATGAAATTCAGTGAAAAAACGTTGTTAAAGGGATGTTATGGTTAAGATGTGCTACTAAAAACCTATGAAGTTCAGTGAAAAACTTTGTTAAAGGGACATTATGGTTCCAAGTAAAACCGAAAAACCCCTGAAATTCGCCAGTTATGGTAAGCTAAGCAACCATAACTTGCGCCACCACTGTGCACTGCTAAGACTAACACCCACGACATCAAAGATGACATCACAAATGTCATTGATGACATCACTGATGACATCACATGTCTGTCTCCCTCTTTTTTCCTTTATTGACATATGTAGGCCACCTGGTTTTCTTCAGTAATAGTCATGAACTAAAAATTGTAAACGTACTATATTTGTAGACTTATCCTTCAAGTATGTTCTTACAGTAATTCCCTTAGGGTCCAGTCATATCATATGAAACATATACATATGGAAAGACACAAGCTTGAAAAACAGCAATTCTTTCTGTGCATGAAGATAATCAGTAGAGTTATCAGCACATTCTGATAGTTCTGTTTTTTTTTATTACTGTATTTTCCCTGTATATGCTCATATTTGTATACATTGTACTCACACTACTTTCCTTAGGGTCCAGTCACATCATGTAATACATGTACATAGTGTAAATAGCAGCTTTGAAACAGAGCAATCATTTATTTGCATAAAGATAATCAGTTAGGTTATGAATTATTTCTGCTACTACTTCTGCTTTTTTGTTTACTTCACTTTCCCTGTATATACCCATATTTGTATGTGTTATTGTGTATTTGTGTTTTGTCTGTAATAATGCAATTATATTATACGTGGGTTTTATTAGCTACTTATTACGTATTTCACAGAACACAAAACTCTAATAATAACACAGTTATCATTTCATTATTCAACATATCAACATTGTGAATATTATACCTTCATCATGGATGCTGCACACAATGCCTATGTTTCTGCATGAGTACCTTAGTATATTGGATAGAACTTCATAATATAATGCTATTTATATCAATGCATCGCTTAATGCACTAATTAGCTCTTGATATTTATTCCAATAATCTTTGACACTTTTTCTCAACATTATAATAAGAATCCCTTGTACAGACATTTCATGAAAAGTAAATGCACATGTGATGTCATCCTTGATGTCATCAATGACCTTTGTGATGTCATCTTTGATGTCGTGGGTGTTAGTCTTAGCAGTGCACAGTGGTGGTGCGAGTGATAGTTGCTTAGCTTACCATAACTGGCGAATTTCATGGGTTTTTCGGTTTTTACTTGGAACCATAACGTCCCTTTAACAAAGTTTTTTCACAGAATTTCATAGGTTTTTAGTAGCACAACTTAACCATAACGTCCCTTTAACAAAGTTTTTTCACTGAAAAAAATAAAAATAAAAATAAAATAAAAAATATATATATATATATATAAATATATATATTTTTTTACTAATGCCTTTAGTTTTCTAGTTACTTTATCAGGCACACTCAACCTTGCAGGCTAATGAACAAATATGTGCCTTTGTTCATTAGGCTGCAAGTCAGTGCTTTCAAAGTTGCACCCGGGTCCCCACAGACTGACCGTGGCCGATGAGGTAAGTCTGTCCCTGTCCTCCTCCCCAACTCAAATATGGGCTCCCGAGTTCAGGAAACACTTGAAACGAAAATGGCCATTATGAATACTCTGCAACGGGGTATTCATAATTGGCATGATTGATTTTCGTTTTAAGTTTCCTCGACTCTCTTCAGGCCGGGGGAGCCCAGGAAACTTAAAACGAAAATCAAGCCAATTATGGATCCTCCATCGTGGAGTATTCATAATTGCACTGATTTTCGTTTGAAGTTTCAGGCTGGGCTCCCCCAGTGGGCCCACCACAACCGGGCCTGCCATCAGAGTCAGCATAAGTTTTGTTTAGGCCACGCAATTTGCCACAAATTACATCCTGCAGTAATAATGTCTTATAGAGTTTACTTACAAAAAAAAATACGAATTGCATAAAAAAGCCACAAGCAACATGTAAAGCCAGAAGAATATCAATGTGGCTTTAATTTATTTTCAGATCCTGAATAGTAAACTATAAGTCCCAGAATGCAAGATAATGCCAACCTGAAAAATCTAGTTAACCCCACTGTACTTTCAGTTATTTCGGTGCCTCTCAGGATGTTTGTGGTAGAACACGCATGGTGCAGGTTTGGGAGTTGGGGGGCAGTGTTGAGAATGTTGTGGTATTTCGTTAAATGACAGACATTGAAACGGTCCCCAGAATACACTTTTCAAAAGAATGCAGGGTTTGTTTGTTGGGGTATGTTAGGAGTTCAAAGCCAGTTTGGGGGTGATATTGCTATTGATGCAGTTTTTGGCCGTCTTAATGGACCTATGCAGATTTGACGATGGAGGAGTAGCGGTGCTGTGAAAGGGTTCCGGTGTTGCTGTTATGTAATAATATATTTTGTATTATGGGATACCAAATATTACATAACCAGCATGACTTGGTCAAGCGGCTGGCCATTACAGAAGTTCCAGACACTATTTGATGTTGCAAAGTGTTGTCGCTATATCAAACAATGTTAGAGGGGTGGGGAGTGGCCCCCGCATCAAAGGTAAAAGCAGGATTCGCAAAGCTTTTGACTTTTTTTGTCGGGTTCATGTTAGAAAGGCTTTCTGAAAGGGTTAGTTAAAAAGTAAATGAGCATTGAAAATGCCAGTAATTTAGGCTTTATGTTAGGTGCTAAGACATGTATTAAAAGATGTTTTGTAATAAACCAAGTTGTGCAGATTCTTTGTCACAAACTTCCAGCTCATTGTTATTCATGATGTTGAAAATATTTGATTAGTGACTTAAAGCAACTTTTTTGCAAGTCAAGATAGTAGACATCACGGATACAAACAAATCTTTAAATGGGCGCTTTGTGTTGCTCACTTTAACTATCACAGATTTGCAAGGTAACTGGTGCATTGCGAGCTCTTTGAGTTGGAAATGTTTCATTATGTGTCTGCCTAGCTGTAACTGCATACATGACAACATTCTGTGACCAAAAATCCGTGGGAATCTTAAAGTTTCAAAAAGAGTCTTCGGCTGCGCTTGATATGGGAAAAGTATTCTGTTCTGAGAAAGGTCAGCGTCTATGCTGTGTTTGTGGACCTCTGCACAGCTTTTGATACGGTCCCATTGGCACATTTGTGGAAGGTCCTGGAGGAGCTCGGGATCCCTGTGGCTCTGCTTTCAGCAATTCAGAGTCTTTACACAGAGAACTCGGCGGTGGACGCTGGAGCCAAGAGGGAAGCACTTCATGTAGTATTGCTATACAGAAGGCAATACGCTAGGGATGTGTGTTGGCACCGAGGCTGTTCTGCATTTTCATTAATTAAGTTTTGAAGAGGTTGTTGGTCGCCCAGACTGACGCCCTTTTGCTAGAAGGTGACAAGTTTCCTGCATTGTTGTTTGCTGATGATGCTGTGCTCCTCTCTCTCAAGCCGGCTGTTGTGTACAAACAACTGGAGATTTTTGTGTCTTTCGCAAAGAAGAATGGGCATGCCTTGAATATCACAAAAACCAAGGCTATGATCTTCAATGCCAATTCCAAGAAGCACAAGCCCTTATCTCTCTTTGTAGAGGGGGGGTGCAATTGAGTCGGTTCAGTCCTATGATTATCTAGGTCTGAGAGTTATGGCATCATGCAGTTGGAAAATGCAGGTTAAGAAGGCCAACCTCACCTTAGCTAGATTTAGCGGGGCCCTCACTAGATTCACTAATGAACATTAGAATGGGGCAGTGCGGGTCTCGCTGGAGGCCTACAGAACACAAGCACGCCAGGCAGCATTGTTTGGGGCAGAACTCTGGGGACACGTGGAGACCAAGTCCCATGCAGTAGCTGAGACATTTCTGAAGAATGTCCTTGGGTTGAACACTGCGGGCCGGACATCCCAGTGCTTGTGGAAACTGGATTGGAGGGGTTTGAGATGATCTGTAAGTTACACCCGGTCTTTACTGGCCTTACCTCTGGTCTAATCCTCACCTTCGTAAATACAAAGAGTCAGTTACAGATGTTTTGTCCTAGCAGGGTGGCAGCTCCTTAAAGTGGGCTGCCGATGTGAAAGGATATATGGGTTTGCTGGGTTTGGAGGATTACTGGTCAAATCCCTCAATCATCACACTGGTTGCAAAGGAAGCAATCAAGAGTGCATCAGGGACAAATGCGCAGGAGGACATCTGGGGAAGACCCAGGGCTTCTGAGCAGCTGA
Source organism: Ambystoma mexicanum (assembly GCF_040938575.1). Classification (NCBI taxonomy): domain Eukaryota; kingdom Metazoa; phylum Chordata; class Amphibia; order Caudata; family Ambystomatidae; genus Ambystoma; species Ambystoma mexicanum. The sequence continues at coordinate 281,624,991 of NC_090936.1, forward strand.
CTGGATATCTTTCAATAAAGACGCGGGCGGGCCGCGAAGAATGCCTGGACGATGTCTCGCCCAGGTGGGAAGAGCATTATATTTAAAGTTCTGTATTGAATCTTGCTGACTGCTGTATTTCAGCATAAATGGAATATTGCTGTATCTGTGTTATGTATCCTTTGTGGTGAGTCTGAAGACACAGTACAACACCATTTGTTATTCTGTCCGGCCACCATGCCTCTGAGGAAGCGCTGCCTGAAGCCCCTGTCCTTAAGCCGTGGATGTTGGCCCCTAGTTGGTGCTATGGCAATTTGCCTGGATGCCTTGGATAAGTAGGCTGTGCTTGCCACTACAGGTTATCTGAGCTGGACAAGAAAAATGTATATGAGGAAGGCTAAGTTGCTGAATAGTGCTATGGGGTAAAGACAAGCTGCTGTTGTCTGTATAATGTTGACCTGTTTTTACTTGGTTTTAAGGTAACGCACTGATAGTGTAATTTTAGTGGAGTAAGTATGAGCTAAGCGATTGTGACGATGTAACTAATGTGTTTTTTAACGTTTCTGTGAACTGCTTTTATGACTATTTTGTCGAAATAAAGCAATAGAAGTACAAAAGTAAAAATACGTAGCATAATGATGACATCGCAGGAAATTATGCCACATCAATTGTGCCCAATGAAATGACAAAGAAATACATCTGGGATTAATAGCTGCCAATTATCACGGGATGACCAGGCAGCAGGGAGCTGAAAAAGGAAATACCCAATGAGAAGCTATAAATCCTTCTGTGTCATCAAGTAACTGCTGTGGAGGAACTGGTGTGAAAAGGCAACAAGGTGATAAAATTCTGTTGGGTTGTGAACATTTTGTGAATTTTACCAGAACCTGGAGTATAGGAATACTTAATTCTTTTTTCTTAAGAACTGCCTTTAAAACCAATACATTTTTAGTATTTTCGTTTGAAAATGGTACTGTAAAAAGCATAATTTTATCTCTTTTTTTGAACATTTTCTTGGAGGGAGTACAGCCCTAAACCACCATTGATTGGTGTTGGCTCCCTCGCTATGCTCGGTTGCTATGGTATATGTAGTAGAAATATTTCTGCCTCTCCAGTTTAAAAATTCACCAGCTGCCACTGGTCAGAGTCATGCACAAACAGGTAAAACATGTCTTCCTAATGCCACCGTTGCTCACTTTTTGATAGCAAACCAAGCACAAGGTTCCTCTTCAGAGGAGAAATCGGGAACTGTAAATAACCTCTGACATCTAAAGAGTGAAGAAATAATATCAGCAAGGTTAGGACAAATAAATCAAAAAATCGAAAATAGTATTTTTAGGAAACAATTACAGACATCAGAATCTTGCAACTTGAGATGTAACTATGCAATTGGGCACAGATGTCCAGAGCAGGTGCCTGCTGCTCTCAAGGATTGCAAGGGCAGATATTGGGCATGCATCTGAAAATTGTTAGTGAGTACTGCAAGGGGATGGACATATTCATGCCCCTGGTTGCATCACACACAAAAAACACTCAGCCTCCCATCCATCCTTGAGAAATGAGGGGATGAAGACACCTCTTCAGAGCATGCTATGTGTAAATGTTACATTTTTCAGAGTAATGGGTTAAAATGTAGCATTTTACAGCACAGGTCAAGTGGAAAAGTGGGTAAAAAGCCAAAAAGTTTGCAGTTGGTTTTGTAGGGTAACCCATGAAAAAATCCAATAGCTGCAAGTCACGAACAGTGCTCAGGAGCATTTCCTAGTGCATTTTCATGATGTCTTTGCCCACAATATATGCCAGTATAGAAACATTGTCATGCTGGCTGTGCCCATTCATTTTCATGCAGGCTCCACCGATATATGAAAGTATCCCCACATAAGATCTATCAAGGACAACATTGCCTCTCTTCTCTCTCCTTGGCTGAGTTCTGTAACCACTCCTTTGCCACCCGCTACTTCCCTTAACCCCTCAAGCACTCCCTTCTGCACCCCTCTTAAAAAGCTGCCTGCGCACCATTTCTGCCCTGCTAGCTACTGCCCTATCCCCACTACCCCTTTCTTGGGCAAAACCCTGGAGAAGTTGGTCATCTCCCAACTAATTCATCACACTGAATCTGTTGGCTGCCTTCATGACCACCAGTCTGGCTTCAGAGCAGCCAGAGGTGTGGAAACTGCTCTCCTCAATGCCCGTGATGACCTGCTCTCAAATTACGACTCCAACTCTCCTTCTGCCTTTATTCCCCTCGATCTGTCCTCTACCTTCGACACAGTCAATCATTCCATCCTCATAAACAAGCTCTGTGATACCTTGGGCATCACGGACCGGGAACTGGATTGGTTAACCCGTTTCCTTTCAAATTGGCCCTCACAAGTTCAACCGGGCCCCTCTCTCCTCTACCTCACTCTCAACCTGTGGCATCCCTCAGGGCACTATCCTCTCACTGTGGCTATTCAACATATACCTTGCCCCCCTTGTCCACTTGACCTCCACCTTCTCTCCACATGTCCAGTTATTTGCCAACAACATACAGCTCTCCTTTAACCTTCCCTCCTCTCCCTCCTCCCCCTCCTCTCTCATTCCCTACTTTCTGACTGATATTCAGGCATGGTGTGCTGCTACTGATCTCTGCCTTAATTCCAGTAAAACTGAGATCCTTCTCTTTGGGACCCCTATTCCCTCCTTGCCTAAACTCTGGCTGCCCTCCTTGGGCTCCCTTCACTCACCCTCGTGTGAGGCTAAACGCGTGGGTGTTATCTTCAACTCCTCGCTCTCCTTCTCGCCTCATATCGCTGACCTTGCCGAAAAGGACCATTATCAGCTTCACCTCTTCAGAGGCGGTCTCCCTTTCCTCACCTTCCCCCAGAAACTCAACATCTCCAGAGCTCGGGTTCTCTGTAGGCTTGATTATTGCAACAGCCTCTTCCTTAATCTGGCTCTCTCATCACTCCGCCCTATACAACTAATTCAGGATAGGACTGCAAGACTTATCCTTAGCCTCAAGCCCAGGGACCATATCTCTCCAGCCCTGAAATCACTCCACTAGCTCCCGGTGGTTGCAAGGATCAAATTCAAGACCCTCTGCGTTATCCACAAGGCTGGGACCTTGCTATATTCAACTCTACCTAAATACCTCCCTGCTAGAGTCCTTCACTCCTCTTGCTCCAACTCTCTGCAGATCAGATGTTTCTCCAAACAGAGAGTGGGGGCTAGATCTCTCTCTTCGGTAGAATCCTCCCTCTGGAACAGCATCCCTGCCCCTCTCAATCACAAGCCAGATCTCCTTAAATTCTGTAATATCCTCAAGACATTACTTTTCTTCTCCTCCATCCCTCTCCCCCTCCCCTGCTAGTCTCCTCCTCCTGTTATGACTGGATGCCTGTTGTCCCTTATGAGTCTCGCCAGGGTCAGGTCATCCTTCATCCAGTCTCCCCTTCTCACCCCTTCCTACCAGCACCTGCTCTTGGGCTCCCTTCCCTGATTAGCTTTCAGAGGCTGCTCCCCCCTCATACTATCAGCCTACCCCTTGCCTCCCCTGGCACTAACCCACCTGGGCACCCCTTAGCATTTGTCCAGCCCCCTAGGCCCCCTCCATCCAGCACTTTCCCCTTTTCCTTCCCTCTAGCCCATCTCTTCCCTGACCTGCCCCCTCCCATAGCACTTCTTGATACTGCACTTGCATGATCCGAATGTCACAAGGCCTAGTATCACCGGTATTGCTGTTTTCTCCTATGCCCACCCCCTTTTGTTTTGTGGCATCTGGAAACACTTTCTGCTCAATAGGCGCCATACAAATGTTCAATAAATACATTAAATAAATAGAACATACTCCAGTTGTCTTGCCATTTAAAATGTCATGTCACAATATGAAAACATGTCCAAACTGGCTGCACCAAAATTCCAGTCTAGCCATTTAATGACAGATCGATGGGCCAAGCAAGGCTGAGGAAGCAAGACAACCCCGGGCACATGCTTGCTGGGGAACAGAAACTGTCAAAGGCAAACCGTGTTTTCTTTTGACAGTTGAAGACACCCTAGCAGCACTCTCTTAGTGGCAGAAAGCGCCTGGGGGAGTGCTCACTGTATACAATGGGCTTGCTCAGCTCCTCCATAATGGGTGAGGGTACTGGCAGGTTGGTTCCCCCTTGTCCATTATGGACTTGACCTGCATCCACTACACAGTAACCAGTGGCGGCTTGAGTGGGTCTCATGTATATCATGTGCCTGTGCACAGAGGGAAGCTCTGTTGTAACCCTCCTTGCTCCCTGCAAAACCCTCTGTGAGGTGCCTCTCACAGTTTGGTGCCTTGAATCCTTGGCTCTTTGTTTTAAATTGTGTCCCCTTTCCAGCATTCTACCCACATTCCCTGCAACCATGTGCACTTCCGTTCCTTATCCCTCCCTCTCTAGCTCTGATTGATGTTCCTCAGGGTCGCATGACCCAGAACACTGGATGTGCTTCTATCCCTGTTACTGCAAACACAGTCTTCTGTTGCCCTCTTGCTCCCTGGAAGATTCAGCAGTGAGTTGTCTCACCCACTCAGTGCCTTGGTTATTTGGTATTTTGTTTTGAATTATTCTCCCTCTTCAGCCTCCTGCCCATGTTCCATGCAGCCCTGTTGGCTTCCCTGATCCCTCCTCCATCCTTATTGTTTTTCCTCAGAGTCACATGACACAGAACACTGAGCGCAATCGTATCTCCTATCCTGCAAGCAAAACCTTCTATTGACCTCTTGCTCCCTGGAAGGCCCTGCTTTGAGTTCCCTCACAAAGAATAATTCCTTGACTGTTTGGACCTTTGCTTTGAAATGTGTTTGCCCTTCAGATTCCTACTTGCATCACCCTGAAGACATGTTTGCTTCCTTTCCATATTCCACCTTCACTGGTCCTGTTTGTTACAGAATCATATTAATTGTTGCATAGCCATACTTACCCTACATAGCCAGATTTATTTGCTGCAAAACCAAATTAATTGTTGTACAGCCTACTTATGTGATGTGTAATTAGATTAACTGCTGCACAACCGGATGAATTTTGGCATAGCCAAATTTACTGTACCTGACTCGATCAATTGTTGCTCAAACAGATCTATTGGTACACAACCAGACTTACCTCACACAGCCAGATTTACTTTAGCATAGTCAGATTCATTTTGCTCAGCCAGATAAAGTGCGGCATAAGCAGACCTACTGCTGCGTAACACACACTCACTTCTACATAGCCAGATCTGCTTTGTAGCCTAATCAGACTAATTGAGTTTAGAAAGGACTTTTTCCAAAATCTCTTTAGAACTACTGAGTTGATCCGTCAAATATTGTTCCTACTGACTTGAGACCTCCCTCAGATTTTGGGCCCAGCAACCGTATTCATTCTTTCTTTCTTTCTTTCTTTCTTTCTTTCTTTCTTTCTTTCTTTCTTTCTTTCTTTCTTTCTTTCTTTCTTTCTTTCTTTCTTTCTTTCTTTCTTTCTTTCTTTCTTTCTCTCTCTCTTTCTTTCTTTCTTTCTTTCTTTCCTCATTGTGAAAAATTGGAAATGAGCCTACCTGGGAGTCATAATGTACATAATTCCTCTTTGGAATACAGAGGGATACTAAGCGAAATATCAGCCAATCAAGAGATCATTATCAAGAAGGCTGATAAGCGGGAGCTGTGGTCATTTTGAATACTAAGAATTACGTATTTGAGTTTAACAGACAACTGTAAACTGAAATTTGCTATCAAAATGTGTTTGTCTGTGAATCCCACAGGGATTTTTAACTCATCCCTGCATTATCTAGATTAGAGGGGTGAGTCCAGGTTTATGTTACTATTGGATGTCTTCTCCTTATAAAGCCCACTCTTTCTTGAATTCGGTACTGCAGCTGTTGTTGATATTTCTTCCCACTAGATCTGGTCGTTTTTGGAGACAAAACAAAATTCTACTTAAAATGAGTAATTTTATCCCAAGGTACAACTATGCCACGTTTGATAGAAACTTGTCTCTTCAGTTACAGGGCTCTGTGATGGGGACCAGGTTTCTGCTTTCCTTTGACAACCTCTTAATTACTGACCAGGTGTGTGTCTTTTTCCATTACCCCACTGTTTCAAATCTTGGTTCCTAAGTGATTCACTGGCTGAGATACATTGATGACTTGTTATGTATTTGGGATGGTACCTTAGAGGAATTCAAATCTTATCATAAATATCTTAATGATAATACTGCAAATGTTGAACTATTCTTATTATACAGTCAAGATTCAGTAGGATTTCTAGATCTTAGAATGGTCCCCTGAAGACTGAATTATAGAGACCCTATGCCAGTAAATGTCATCTTGTACAACAGCAGTGCCCATTCACACTCTTGGGTACAAAGCATATTATATTGTTAATTGTTGCGCATTAAACACAACTGCAGCACAAAGGAAGAATACACATGTCAGGCTAGAGAAGCCATTTTACAATCTGAACGCCAAGGTTATCCTAAGTATATACTATCGAATGCTAATTTTAAACAAGTTGGACATCATGCATCTCTTTTTATTCACCTCACAAATACTTGTGAAAACACATACGAATAATTGTCTAGCTCAAAGATCCGGAAAGTAAATGGTGTTTCCCCAACACCACTTACTGGACCATAAAAAATCCAAATAAGCCCAAAAATACTGTATACATAAGTCAAGGAACTTGCTTAGGCTGATCCACGAGTGTGTTTAATAATGGCCCTTTGTGATAACACATGTTGCGGCACTAGACCGTGATTTCTCAAATCAGGGCGTATCTACTCAATCAATATAAATAAAAGTAATATTCCATTATACCAATTCAAACTAAAATAAAAAATCATACATTGAATTATGTACAGGTCATACACATTATAAACAATATGAACAAATCAACAGACCAAATGGGCATTTGCGACAGATATCCAAAATTAGCAGAAGCAGTTAAATGAGAATACCATAAGCCATGCAAACAAAAAAGAACGGGGTATGGGATGGGGGATCAGGGAGGTTTGAAGAGGTTGGAAGAACAATTTGAAAGATAAATAGAGAGGAAAAAGAAAAGGAAAAAACTAAAAAAAATGCAAATCGATTGTTCAAATTATGATATGTCATTTATATACATATTTTAGCCACATCTTTTTTGTTAATCCGAAACTGTAGCCCGGGACTCTCCTATTTCACCCACTATGTGTCTATGCTGCCGCATATGTTTCCAAAGGTGTGAAAAGTGATTAGTGCAACATTTAAACCTATTTAGTCTTATTTGGTAAATCTCCATTCATGTTACCGTAAGATTATATTGTAAAATGGTCTTACCGCAGGTTGTTCACATACGTGGTCTCACTGCATAGTTGCAAACAGAAATAGTAGTCATGGGTTACAATCCCACCTGTGATATAATAAATGTATAAGTAACCACATAAGTTTGGTCAATTCCTCATGCTGTTTCATAAAATTCCACAGCTAATGCTGTCGCAATCATATTTCTAAACAGGGAAATTAGTGCAGCGGTTTATTTAAAACACCCACCCCCGTAATTGTGATGGCTCAGTAAAAGTGGGGGTCTATTACATTTCCTCTCACGGTTAGTGCTACCTCATTCTTAACTTAATCTGAGGATTCCGATGTATTGGTTAATACACAAATCTCAAATGTGTACCAATATACAAAAAAGTAACAGCACGTCCCACCATGAATTCGGCATAGGAACAACGCTATGGGGCCAAAACTGCACGGATAATACTGACTGATCTAGCGTTACCTCACGCATCATAATGTCATTGGATAGCATGAAGGGTGGGCTTAAGGGACTCCAGGGCTTACCTTCAAGTTAAGATTTTGCGCTCCAAGTGTTGGTTCTGAAAAACGCTGACGTCCATTCTGATTCTAGTTTATAAGCATTCTCCATGGAAACTCAGTAGTCTTACTGTTGTTTCCATGACTCGAGTAGGCTTGGCGGCCATATTTTGGGATTAACACAATTCAAATCAATAAACAATACGTATTTTAGTGAATGCGTGTTACCGCCTTGCACTTACTGTTGTCTCTAAACGTGCCTGGTTTACCTTCTTGTTAGGGAAGTGAGAACCTAAATTAATAGCAAAGGAAAATGCAAATTTTGGTTGCGGCTGAACCCATGTAGGATGTCTCTTCAATCTTGACATTAATTAATTGGTCTATTCACGAAAATCCTTGGTGTTTATAATTGCATTATTTACCTAGCCTCAAACAACGGTAATTTCTGTGGTGATGAGTTTTCCAATAAACAAATGAAAATGCAAGTTTGCCCGCGTGTGGCCTTGTGAAGATGCGTATTCATTCTTAACCTTAAATGGTTAGTCAATTAACGAAAACCCTTGATGTTTCTAATTGCATTATTTACCAAGACCCAAACATCAGTAAAGGTTATGGTAATCAGTTTAACAATAAATAATAAATCTGTGATTGTTTAAAAAGAAATTGAACAGGTTAACCTGTTAAGCAGGTTCTGTCTTTCGTCCTAAAAAAACCCCTTGGTGCTCGTAATCACGTGTAGTGTCAAAACCCTGAATACACCAATAGCAGTTGTCAATTTTTAAAAAATATACAGTAAAATACTGGTGATCCAGATCTAGTTCGCTAGTGGAAGATTAAACAGTTTAATAAATATAGTCAATTCTGCATATTATTTCAAATAGACACTCTTTGCATCATAAATTAAATTGTTATTAAATGTACTCAGTACCATGTTGGTAATTGAAAGCCTAGTTCACTTGTAAATGGTATACTTGTAAATGATTATACAGTATACCAACAATAACCAGTTCAGGATAGTTTGTTTAAAGAAGTGCTCATTGCGTCACATAGATAGTATAAGTGCTCCTTTAAAGAAAAGGTACCATCTCGTTATCCGAGTTCAGACCTAAGTCTACTGTTCTGAAATGACAGATAAGTTTAGCTTCTTCTTGTCGCAGAAGTAATTCTTGATTTCCTCTTCTTCGACCCAGGGAGACTTTCTTAAGTCCAATGTATTTCATTTCCTTCTTGTCATTAAGTTGGTGTTTAGTTTGCCAATGATCCGCCAAAGGTAAGTTTTTGTCTTGGCTACCAATTGTAGATAGGCGTTCTCTAATCCGAATTCGGAGTTCCCGAATTGTACTGCCAATGTAGAGTAGTTTACAACTGCATATAATGGCACATATTACAAATTTAGAGCAAAAATTGATTTGTTCCTTGATTTTGAAAACCGTTCGAGTCTTTGAAAATATCTGAACTTGCCATTGCGTACTGGCACATTGAACAAGTGCTGCATTTTCTGAATCCGAAATTAGAGTGTTGTAGCCATGTCATGGTTGTTACTACTTTCACTTCTGGTAGTAAAGATGGGCTGAAACTGCTTTTAAGTGTTCTGGCTCTTCTGTAAATTACAGATGGGTAATCATGGATGAACTCGCCTATATGTGGATCTAGTTTATGCAGATGCCATTTTTTTCTGAGGAACTTCCTGATAAATTGGTTATTGGCACAGTACATTGTGACACATTTCACTTTGACCCAAAAACTAACAAGCATAAACAAGAGGACAGAGTTTGTGATCTGGTTGTCCGTTGTGCTTTGTTTCGTGCTGCTCGGATGCATTTATTGGAGTAACCCCTAGTCCTGAACCGTGTGGATAGTAAATCACATTCTGCAGCAAAATTAGTTGTGTCCCCACAGTTTCGTCGTGCTCTTATAAATTCCCATTTGGGGATATTCCTAATGACTGGCCACTTGTGGCAAACAAAGTCGAGTTGACTTCAGTCTCTTTGCGAAATGTATTAGTCTTTAAATGGTTGCCCGACACATAAATTGTAAAATCAAGGAAAATAATCTTTGTTGCGCTGCTGGTTCCAATAAACTTGATTCCCATCTGATTGTCATTAACTGTGTGTCTGAAATCTTCTTGAAGTGTGCCATCCTATATCAAGAAGACGTAGTTTATGTACCGTATCCATTTGATGACGTTGTTCCTGTAAACTTCGGTTACATAAATGGAGAGATCTTCAAACATACTCAAACATACCCATGACCAAATTTGCCAGTGCCGGCATATTTTACACCCATTGCAACGCCTCTTTTAAGTTTAAAGAATTGATATGTTGTAGATATTCAGATCGTCTTGGTCCTGCTGTAGGACAGTCCAGCACCGAAATGCTAAGCAATTTTCCGGCAGAGGGACTCCCAGGACCCCCTTGTTTTTTGCATATTTAAGTAACTTTGGGTCTCACCCTAAGTTACTAGGGGAATCCAGACGTGGACCCCTTGCTCACTATTCGTAGAGACGCACAGCTCCACCCTACTGATGACGTCCAACCAGACCAAAACACGTGTCTGGAGTTGCTGTTGGTACTCTTGTTCAGAGGGGAATTGCTTAGCATTTAGGTGCTGGACTGCCCTATGGCAGGACCAAGACGGATATGTTTTAGATAGTTCTCCTCTGTGAAAGATATTGAGCTAAAGACTCTGGGTAAGTCTCTCGTAACCGGGACTAATGTCCGGCAGAGGGACTCCCAGGACCCCCCTTTTTGTTTATCCCTGCATGGCCAGGTTTATTTGCTACATAACGAGATGAATTGCTGTATAGCCAGATCTCGTCATTGCCATAATTACTGTTATCTGGCTAGACTAATGTGTCTTACTTAACCAGTGTTACTGTTGTATTGCCAGAGAACTTTTTTACCTAGCAAGATTAAGGGCTGCATAGCCAGACCCACTGTTGCATAAACAGAGACAGAACTAATATTAGTGCTGAAGCGCTACTAGAGCCGATGCATTCTAAGGACACTTGAGTACTGCTCAACCCAAGGGCTGCCACCTCTCCCTGTGCACTGTACCTTAGTATAGACAAGAAAAGCATAGGGGGGCAAGAGCAACCCTCAATACCACAGGGACCAATTTACTGGCCAAGCAAAGCTTTGTGCTGACACCCTAGCCAGCGCCCAACTGCCCCCAAGCTAGATCTGTGCTTCAAACCATAACAACAAATACAAATAAACAAGTGCATCACAGCTGATGATGGTGTATCTTTGCTTGTTTGATGCACTAAAAACGTTTGAAACTTGTTTTGAAACAACAAATATTATGCAAGTTATGCATAACTATAAGCTTCATAATTTGACCAAACAAGGAATACACGTGACTTTTGTTCTAGTATATACAGCCCCTGCCTGTTTTTCCGTGAACTGAGAAGGGGACACATGACTCCGACCAAGCACTGGTTCTACTATGAATCGCAGCCCTTTTCTATGTTCGTGACGTGAGGTAGTCTATAGTTACCCTGTTCAAGCACTGGTTTCACTGAGATTCCAGTCCCCTTTCTATGACTACGGCATTGGACATGCCGGAGTGCATATTCACCAGTGTCTGCACCGTTTCAAAGTTATGCGACTCGGAAACTGAGGAGAATTTCTGCATCTCGTTCTGAGGGAAACCGTACAGGTAAGAATTTAATAACATTATTGAGTAGGAGTAAAGTAGCAGCAACGATGTGGAAGTGTACCTGCTGGCCGCAAAACGCAGCGGGTGACTTTTTTAAGCCACTTATGAGGCCAGGAATTGTGGGATGTTTAAACCCACGCATCCAAGCCATACAACATCATTGTGCATTACTGACATGGGAAACATCATGATGGCCGCCGGAAAGCATGCTGCTGGCCAGAAATCACCAGAAAGTGCGCAGTGAGAACCTGACAGGCAGGCTGCCATCTTCTTTTGCCTCTGTCAGTGTTAATACAAGAGACCATTGCCTGCCCCATCCTTTGGCTGCCCACCGAATAAAAGCAGACAAAGGAATACAGAGCTGTTCAACAATTCATTTTCTTGATTGTCAAAATTGCTAAAATCATGGGCATGAAACCACCAAAATAATCCAACTTCTGGTTGGGTGTTCTACATTACTCTACTGCAGAATCCACATCAATACAATGTTAGTAAGGATCATATGCTATCAGGTAAAATCCCCTTTTTGAAATGTATTAATTTAAGGCAGCTGTCAAAAATGGGTGCAATACCGGTGCCCACCACTGACCGGTGCTAGCGATCTAAATTCTGACAGGAGACTTGTATTTCAGGAGCTAAACAGTGAACCTGAGTTAGCTGGGACTTTAAAGGCTTGCTTGTCCATGAGAAGTCTTCACACTTGGTCATCTCAGCAAGAAGGCAGGAAATCACAAGTTTCTGTTAATCAAATTGAGAGTGGCACCCTGGACTGATGCCCTGCTAGCAGGAAAAACCAGACAAAGGATTCCTTCAGCTGAATAGGGTATGCTGATTTTGGGTGTGAACTGTTAACACTGCTCTGGGGGAAGGCAAGACATCTGATCTCTTAGTCAAGCCAAGTTTCTAGGGGCGGGGATAAACCAATGGGTGTACTGCAATGGAGGCAAATGTATGTTTAATTAAATTGCTTATAAAATATTGTATCAAGTTGACAGAAATGTACAATTTGGGGATTTTTAATATGAAAAATGCACCCACGATTTGAGACTAAGCTGGACGTTGTGGGATGTTCTGAGGCCAAACCCTGTAATTATTAATATTGTAACATCTGTGTTTATGCTAGAGACCTCAAAACTTACTGTAATATGCCCAGAGAGGGTGTGTACCTCCGTGTCCGATTTGATGAAAAACCAATATGGCAAAACCCACTAAAAGCGCAAAATGTTGTCATTTCTGAACACAAGCTCGTAGAAACATGTGACTTGAACTGAACTGTACCTTAGGCAATCTGTCATGCAATTTAGGTAATATTAACAAGTTGTGTATCTTGTAATTATGTGTTTTTTGAAAAAGAAGATATGATGTACGGACACAAAGGGGAGTGTCCTTTCCTTGAGCCCTAAAGATGATACCTGATGACTCATTCTGACTCACAATTCCATTCTCCAGTCAGGTCACAGTAAATCCTTTAGCCTATCAGGATCCTCAGAGGGTTGGGCATAGAAAGTCAGCCTTCCCATCCATTTTCAAAAGACATAAAAAGAGCCACTGAGACCCAGATAGGGACACTGATTTTCCACTCCTCAATCAATTTCTGCACAGCACGCTGCCCGACCATATCCAGAACTTAGACTCCAGATAGACTCCAGAACTTGAAGCAGAGCGGCCTGAACCAAAAGCTGAATCCTTCTCAGCAGGCCTCAGAATCCAGCAACCTAACCAAACTATTCAACAGCCAGGTGAGCTGTTTGATTCTAGCTAGAACCATATCCAGACCCAGAAAGCAGAGCTGTATCCAGACCCAGAAAGCAGAGCTGTATCCAGACCAGACCGCTGTGCAATGCCGATAGCAGACCCAGACCAGACCGCTATGAGCAGAACCAGTGCCAGAGACCGTCCCGTGGCAAGAGAACCGCAGCCCAAACCTGACCAGATCTGTGACGAGGTCCATTACCTTCCAAAACTAGGAGTGAGTATCTACAACTGTCCAGAACCCATCTCTTAGTTTAAAGTAATCTTATTCAAACCATTTCAACCTGTCCAGAACTGCATAGAAATCGTGTGTCCATTCTGTGATTTCCAAGCTGTAAAAGTGTCATCTGTCATTCTGAAATCTTGACTTCATTTCTGAAAATCTACCTCCACAAAAACGTCTATCTTTTGAACTGTATGTCCTAGAAGCGAGATTTAACTGTCATTTTAAGGCTAAGAACCTAGGCTTTCCAACAAACCCAATATACTTTTTCCGTAATCGCGGTCGACGCACTGAGAAAAAGTGCTGTGAATTGCAAACTAGCTCAATTTCACCACTTGTAAAAATAGCTGCTTCTTGCTTTCCACTGCTGAAATTTGTTTTCAACCTGATAATCACTCCTGAATCATTGCTAGTGTTGACCTGAACTAATTTAAAGTAGCTATCACCTACCCTGAATCTCCTATAGGGAATTAAAATCAATTTTAGCATATTTTTCACTTCATTGCAAGCACATTTACAAGTATTTGGCCTGTGTTTTAAAATCATCCCTGTTTCTCTAACATTGCTGGGGGGAACAGGAACTGAACTGCTTCTGATTGTATTCCTGAAAACTTGTGTGCCCTACTTTCCATCCCTTTCTATTGCATAAGGGGGGGAGTGAGTTGTCACAAGGGAAAAGGTGATCATACTATCTCCTGTTGAAACCATATTGAGTGTTATTTCTGTGCTGCATTCTTTCTCATCATTGCTTTTCCTTGAAACCATACAAAGTATTCCCTGCTACCTTATCCTTTCTATACCAACTCCTAAGTAATTAAGGAATTGTGCTACTGTAATATTATCCATTGTTGATCAATGTTCATACTCATAAGTGTGCTATCAAATATTAATGTATTAATAAAAGTGTGATATATATATATATATATTTCTGAGGCTTGTGGAATCTGCTTAGATCACATGCTGTGCATAGGCCGACATCTAGTGGAAGCTGCGGAGTATTACAGTTTGTTTTTCGAAACTCAAAAATGGGCGTCGACACAGGCGTGCCAGTAATACTATCCCTAGTGTGACGTCCACTGTACCCAAGATCCCTCACGCGTCTAGGATCCTCAGATTGTTTTTTTCCGCCATACTGGTCGGAAGCATCTTGCGGAGTCCCCTGGCCTTAGCCATACTTTTGCTATTATATTGCAATTTAAAATTATTTATTGACATCCTTCCCCACCCCAACGTCGACCATCGATCTCGACGACGGCTGGAGAAGACATCGACCGTCGGCTGCTGCACGACGGATCTGGGCCTAGGAAGGCCGCTGGCCTCGGCCCGGGCCTAGTAGGCCGCTGGCCTCGGCCCTGCAAGTAGGGAGAGTGGGGGGTGGTACATACTCTTCACTCTTGGTATATAAATACACCATATATATTTCCTACACTCATCAGCCCGCTGCCTCAAGGTGCGTATGGAGGGTACCCCTTTCCAATTCTGCCCCAAGTGCAATCGCAAATACCCTTGGGTCGACAGGCACGCCACGTGCAATCTCTGCTTGCCGAGGGACCACCCCGAAGCGAACTGCAGAGCGTGTAGTAGGTTTAAACCTAAGACACTTAAGGACCGTTCGACAAAGCGTTGGGCCCACCACGCCAGGCAGGCAGCCATGGCAGCGGAGGGCGCCTTCAGCGATGGCAGCGACGCCGTACTTTCGGACGGTGAGGGCATTACGGCGTCGAAAGACTGCCGAGCGCAGGTCCCCGACCTCGGAAGGTTGCCCGGCAGGGTGGCTATGGGGAAGACCCCCGGCGACGCAAGCGCTACACCTACATACACTAAGCACACTAAGTCCAACCGAACCTCGACGACGTCGACTTCTCGGAAAGAGGCACGGATAGAACGGTCCGACTCGGTGTCTGGCGCTCTCGATCGAGATCGCCTCATGACGCAAGGCAATCATCCACTCTTGCCAAGAGTGCCTCGCTCCCTAGATTAACGGAAGTTCCATCGTCAGAAGACGAAGACGACTTCCACCCCCAGGCCGCGCTCCAAGAGACCGAGAGCGCAGTTAACACCAGCGAGGCCCCACGCTCGAAACAAAATACCTCTCCAGACCCTCGGCGCCAGGCGTCGAAGGTCTCTGGGGCCTCTAAGGGGCAGGGAAAACATTTTTCCACGCACGGGGAGGGAGGGAAACAGCGGAAAGCTCAGCCTTCCACTCCTGTAAGACCATCCTTCCACCCCAAGCAGACAGATAAACATAGATCTACTGGGACAGCAACATCCAGCAAGGGTACCCTTGATAAGTCCTCTAAGTTGCCTACTAAACTCATACCCTGTTCCAAAGAATGGTCCAGTGAGGACATAGACAGGGTCATGTCAAGAATGTCTTCCTTAGCGGATTTTTATGACAAAAACCCAGAGCATTTCCTTTCGTATGACCCTCAAGGGGCCACACCCTCAGGCTCCTCTGATCCTATCCCCCTAAGTAAAAAGTCCCGGGTCGAAAGACCTGACCCCTTCGAGGTGCAGCCTTACTCTACTCCATACTCTACTCCTCACCCCAGATACCAAGGACAACCTTTCCCTGAAGGGGACCAGGAGTTTTCAATTCTGGAGGAACGAACCGGGTCTCAATACTATGCGGAGGATGAGGACCTGGAGGAGGTAGAAGATGAGGAAATTTACAGAGTAGATTCCCCGGTAGAGAGCGAAGCCCCAGTTACCGACTCGCCAGTTGATAACCAACCCCTCCTTAATGAAGTTCTCGCTCGCGCAGCAGAACATTTTCACATCGACACCCACGGTGTACAGGAGGAAAGGGACTTCGCAGAAGAGTTGGTGGGAGAGAGGAGGCCGGTCACTCAGACCATCCCTATCCTTAAATCCATCCAACGTAGAATAGATCCATCCCTGGTGAACCCTAACCTCACCAGAGCCGTCAACCCCAGAGTCGAAAAACTTTTTCGGGCAGCCCAGTCTGACCCTCTTTATATAAGAGGTCATCTTAAACCAGACTCCCTAGTGGTCACCAACACTCGGAAGAGGGCTGGGACACCCTTATCGTCGTCAGAAGCTCCTCCCGACAAGGAGAGCAAAAGACTATACGGGTTTGGCAGGAAGGTAGCCTCAACGTCCGCCTACCAAGCAAGGATTGCTAACTCCACCACCCTGTTGGCAAGTTACAACTGCCATCAATGGGAAGAGGTCGCGGCGCTCATAGCCTCTGCTCCTGAACCGTTAAAGGGCCAGTTGGCTCGGATCTCGGCAGAAGGGAGAGCCGTGTCTGGTTGCATTTTAAAAGCAACTTTCGACGCTGCAGACAACGCAGGAAGATTGATAGCAGAAGGTACTGTTATCAAGAGACATGCGTGGTTGCGGCAGTCGGGGTTCAAGACAGAAACACAGGCGTCATTAATAGACAAGCCGGTGGAACCCGATCTATTGTTTGGGAAAGCGGTCGAAGACGCACTTAAAAATGCCAAGGACGAGTACGAGACTCTCAAATCCCTTGGCCAGCTTACCAACAAACCCCCGAACCAGAGGGGGAACAGTAATTTTCGTCGCCCACGCGGCCAAAATTCACAAAGAGGCAACTATGCCCAAGGACAGGGTACACAATGGAATAATAACCAGCAATCTACCCAAAGTTACAATAAAGGTAACAAGAGAGGTCGTGGAAGAGGCAGAGGCAGCCCCAACAAGGGAGGTGGCACGCCTCCGCCAAAGCAGTGACGCTCAGTTCAGGGTCCCTTCTCACGCAACCCCAGTAGGGGGACGCATTTCCAACTTCACCCAGGCTTGGGAAGGGATCACCTCAGACAGATGGGTGCTGTCAACAGTGTCTGCAGGATATTGTATAGAATTACTGCAGCGTCCCCGGAACCACCCTCCATGACAAAGAATACACTCCTTAGAACATCAGAAGATCCTTCTCGAGGAGATCGCCATTCTGCTAGAAAAGGACGCGATAGAACTCGTCCCAGGACACCAGGTAAACAAGGGTATCTATTCAACTTACTTCCTTGTGCCAAAGAAAGATTTGACAATGCGCCCAGTATTGGACTTACGGCCTGCCAACAAGTATGTCAAGCCCCAAAAATTCCGTATGACCACGCTACAAGAGGTTATCCCCCTCCTAAAAAAGGGGGATTACATGGCAACCTTGGATATGAAAGATGCTTATTTTCATATTTCCATGCTCCCAGCGCACAGAAAGTACTTGCGCTTCAAGGTGGACAGTCGCCACTACCAATTCAAGGTACTGCCCTTCGGGATAGCTTCAGCACCAAGGGTATTCACCAAGGTACTGGCGGTGGCAGCTGCACACCTACGCAGGGAGGCAATCCCAGTGTACCCTTATCTGGACGACTGGCTCATAACGGGGGAAACCCCAGGAATTTTCAGGTCAAACATTCAGAGGACTATCGACCTCCTCCACGAATTAGGCTTCTCTATCAACGAGAAGAAGTCAAGTCTGGTGCCAAGCACCTCAAAACAGTTCCTAGGAGCAATCCTAGATACTCAGAAAGGGTTGACCTTCCCTTCGGAAGAGAGAATTCGGAATATACTACTGCAAATTCCACATTATCAGTCAGGTCAACAAATAACGGTACCCAAAGCAATGCGGTTACTGGGCATGATGGCGTCATGCATTTACCTGGTCCCCCACGCGCGTCTGCGCATGCGTCCCATGCAGGAATGGTTGGCGAAACAGTGGTCTCAGGCAAGTGGTCAGTGGGACGATCTAGTGGTCGTTTCGCCAACACTCGTACAGAGCTTACACTGGTGGACAAAAGAAAATCTCGCAAGGGGAAAACCCTTTTACGATCCCGAAGTACAAGCAGTGGTGACTACAGATGCATGCCTGACTGGGTGGGGAGCTCACCATCTCCACCACACAGCTCAGGGTCTCTGGTCTCACTCAGTAGCCAAGAACCACATCAACCTGCTAGAGCTTCTGGCAGTATTCCGAGCGCTTCGGGCATTCGAGCCCCATCTGCTAAACTTGTCGGTGCAGATCCAGACGGACAGCACGACAGCCA
Source organism: Ambystoma mexicanum (assembly GCF_040938575.1). Taxonomy (NCBI): domain Eukaryota; kingdom Metazoa; phylum Chordata; class Amphibia; order Caudata; family Ambystomatidae; genus Ambystoma; species Ambystoma mexicanum. The sequence goes on from NC_090936.1 coordinate 281,643,414, forward strand.
TGTTCTATCTGAACAAACAAGGAGGGACTCGTTCGCCAAATCTGTCCAAACTTGCCCAGAAAATCTGGATATGGGCACTCAGACGGAACATCTTCCTGTCATCACAACATGTTCCAGGGGAGCTCAATTCCCTAGCGGATGCCCTAAGCAGAGACTCCCTCCCAAAAGAACACGAATGGGTCCTTCACAGAGATATCGTAGAAGATCTCTTCTCTCAGTGGGGTTTCCCCACTATAGACCTATTCGCCACAAGCGAAAACAAACAATGCCCAGGATTTGCATCCAGGTTCCCCCAGCCAGACTCCCAAGGGAACGCCCTGTGGATGAACTGGTCAGGGATGTTTGCATACGCTTTTCCACCAACTCCTCTCATCAGGAAGGTGGTGTACAAGATGAACAAGGAATCGATGACGCTCATCCTAGTTGCTCCCATGTGGGCGAGACAACCATGGTTTCCACACCTACGCAGGATGGCGGTGTGCGAGCCCATCAAACTCCCAACCTGGTACAACCTACTGTCCCAGCAACAAGGTCAAACAGTGCACCAGGAACCCAACTCAATGAACCTGGCAGCATGGCTCCTGAGGTCATAGAGTTTGGGCATCTCAATTTACCACAAAGGTGTATGGACATCCTAAAAGAATCCAGGAAACCAAACACAAGGCACTGTTACTTTGGCAAGTGGAAGAGATTTGTTATTTGGTGCCAGAATAAACAAATCAACCCAGTTGATTGCACTCCTTCCAACGTTGTAACATACATGCTCCACCTGCTGGACGCAGGTTTGGTTTTTAACTCTCTGAAAGTACACCTGGCAGCCCTCTCGGCTTACACCACATCCCATAACAAAGTATCGTGGTGGAAAGTACCAGTAGTTAAAGCCTTCATGGAAGGAGTAAAGAGACTTCACCCTCCTATTTCGAACCCACCGCCAGGATGGGACCTCAATGTGGTGCTAGCTAAGCTCATGGGCCCCCCTTTCGAACCCATGCATAAAAGTAGTCTCAAACACCTGACTTATAAAACGGCCTTCTTAGTAGCCATTACCTCTATAAGAAGGGTCAGTGAAATTCAGGCTCTGTCAGTGCAGGATCCTTTCTTTACTATCCACAAAGACAAACTGGTTTTACGCACACACCCTAGGTTCTCACCTAAATTTATATCTAAGTTCCATGTAAACCAGTCAATCGAGCTTCCGGCTTTCTTCCAGAACCCGCAAAGCTCAGCTGAGGTGAAACTACACACCCTGGATGTGCGTAGGGCGGTCCTCTACTATGTAAATAAAACCAGACCGCTAAGGAAAACAGATCAACTGTTTGTCTCCGTAGCTACAGGCAGAGAGGGGGATCGCGTCTCTAAAGGCGCGATCTCGAAGTGGATTATCAACTGTATACAGCTGTGTTACTCTCTTTCTGAAAAGACTCTGCCTTTTACGCCAAGGGCCCATTCTACTAGAGGCATTGGGGCCACTCTGGCTTTCATTGCAAATGTTCCCCTCGACACCATTTGCAAAGCAGCTACTTGGAGCTCTATTCACACTTTTACTCAGCATTACTGCATTGACACTCATTCCAAGACAGATACACAAGTGGGACAAGCGGTTCTAAGACACCTGTTTGCTCATGACCCTTCTCACATCCCACCTCCTTCTTCTGGTACTGCTCGCTAATCTATGCACAGCATGTGATCTAAGCAGATTCCACAAGCCTCAGAAGGGATACATTACTCACCGTAATCGTATTTCTGATGCTTGTATCTGCTTAGATTCACATGCGACCCACCCTTCCTCCCCTCCGAGAGAAGGCGCATGATTGCTTGTAGTCTTATCTTTCTGTCTATCTGCTTGGATTATCTGTACTCACGCTACTCCTCATGCTTCCTCATGTCAGAAAAAATACAATCTGAGGATCCTAGACGCGTGAGGGATCTTGGGTACAGTGGACGTCACACTAGGGATAGTATTACTGGCACGCCTGTGTCGACGCCCATTTTCGAGTTTCGAAAAACAAACTGTAATATTCCGCAGCTTCCACTAGATGTCGGCCTATGCACAGCATGTGAATTTAAGCAGATACAAGCATCAGAAATACGATTACGGTGAGTAATGTATCCCATATATATACAGTGTTTAATTTTTCCAATAAACCTTTTAATTTGCAAAACAACCTACTTCTTGGCTCAGTGAGGTCAGGGGGATTCAAAGAGAGGGGCGTTATGTAAGGGTTTATCATCCAGATTTAAGAACTTGACATGAAAATATATGAATAAGGGCTTCCATTGGGCATCCCAGACTAGGCATTGACTTAGTTTAGTTGCATGATTGAATCACTTACAGAATGTTGAAATCAACAAATTGGTTCACATAAGATAATGCAAAATTACTTAGTCCCACAGAGAGGGGAATAAACTAAATACGATTGTGATCAATAATTTGTGCAATGGATTTAATTAATTATTTGAGGCGGACCCCACGAGATGAGGGAATTAAAGATTTGGTTGTAGGACAACAAATGGCAAGCATGTGTATTAGATTTATTGCGTAGAGGGGAAAGTCTATCAGAGACACGTGTGTATTTAGATAACTCTTTTTTGTAATGTGATTGCTAAAACCCAACTCAAAATAAGAGCCTGTCCCATAGAGAACCCAGACGGGTACAAAATCCTGTTAGCCAAACTAACCACGAAAACTAAAACGACTATAAATTTAATATCCATATACAGAATCTCACTCTGATATAGACATACCTTTACTACTAACGCCATTCATTAAACCTAATACAAAATGCATAGTCCTTGGTGACTTGAACCTAGGATTCAATGACACCCAAGACTATAAAGCAGAAGCACTTTATAGTGCACTCAAAGACATGGCATTCACACAACTGGTGAACGCCCCCACCCACACGAAAGGAAGAATATTAGATTGGATACTACCTCTCAATACTACAGTTTCCATTGACTCCATTATCGCAGTACCCTGGTTAGACCATCATAGTGTAAACTTCTCTATCCTATGTAATGAACCAAACACACCTAAAACTAACATAGTGGAATCTTACGTAACGAGAAATATCTGCAAACTCTCAGCAGAAAATCTCAACCCATTGCTAGTATTTGCCCTCAATGACAATAGTATCAAAAATGAGAACCCCTGTACTCTGGCCGACACTTACCACAAATGTCTCACTAACACAATAGACACCCTAGCTCCTTGTGTCACTAAAACCAAACGCAAGGACAAAAAATCCTCCTTCTGGTTTAATGAGGGACTTGTTTCAATTAGACGGATTAAACGATCATTTGAACACCGACTAAATAAAACCCACACTCCGGAAGCCATGGACGCTTTCAATGCCGCAAATAAAACCTACAAAGCAGCCATCATTGCTCACAAAGCCGATGCCCTTAATACCAGAATCAGAAATGCCTCCTCCGATACAAAAGACCTATTCACAATACTTAAAGAGCTGGAAAACCCTATCCCTATCATCAACCCTGTCCAACCAAGCAAAGAATGGTGCAACACTATTCAAGATGCTCTTGCCAATAAAATTAAACTATTACAAAACAAGATTACTTCCAAAAGAAACCTCCTATCTGACAAACACCCCTCGTTGAACCAAATCACCAAGCTCACAGGAGACTCTACTCCCTCCTTTGATTTCACCCCAGTCTCCCAAGATTTAGTATATAGTACTATAACCAAACTCAAAGCATCAAACTGTAAAGGAGACAATTTACCAGCACACCTAGTTAAACTGTGCGCCCCTACCCTCACACCCATAATCACTAATTTCGGGAATGCCTCCTTGAATACTAATCTGGTCCCAGCTAGCATCAAAGAAGCGTGGGTCCCCCACTACTAAAAAAGCCCACTCTTGATCCCTTAGCCCCGTCAAACTACTGACCTATAACGACAGTCCCCTTCCTTCTCAAAATCATTGATAAAATAGCTTACAACCAAATATAAACCTGCCTTGAACATAATACCTTATTAGGAGCTAGACAATCCGGTTTCAGGCCCAACCACAGTACTGAGACGGCTCTCTTGGATCTGAAAATCCAATTAGACACCATCAGAGATACAGGAAAAATGGCTACCCTATTGTTGCTGGACCTATCAGCAGCATTCAGCCTGGTAGACCATGACAAACTTTGTGAAACCTTAAAAATAGACTTTAACTTCTCAAACAACGCCACACTCTGGATTAATTCCTTTTTATCGAATCGAACATCCAGAGTTGCCATCAGAAATAATGCAGCTGACCCTATAGCAGTTCCTATAGGAGTTTGCAGGTATCCTGTCTCTCCCCCACACTCTATAATGCTTATACAAAACTTCAATTCTCAGCCCTTGACGATATGGGTGTCATCTACACAAACTTTGCAGATGACACCCAGATCCTCACCCCCATTACAGGGGACTACGCCCAAGACACTCACACCATCAACAAAGTCTACGCCATAATTCAAAATTGGATGGCCCTAAAGATTCTTTGTCTCAACGATGCGAAAACGGAGGTTCTCATTGTGGGCTCACAAAAAAGAATAAGCACCCTCCATCCCGACTACTCACACATCAACATAGACGGAACAACACAGATCCCAGTACTCAAGCAAGTCAAAACTCTTGGAGTATATATAGATGCCAACCTTACAATGCATAAACAAATATCAGCCCTCTCTTCCTCTACAGATTACACAGCCAAACTTATCACACTCAGCCGCCAATTCCTCACTCCTACAAACTGTATCACCTTGGCTAGAGCGCTGATTTTAACAAAACTGGACTATTGTAACATCCTTCTTCTAGGAACATCCAAAACTAATATCAGTAAGTTACAATTACTGCAGAACAAAGCCCTCAGAGCAGCATTAGATATAAAGAAATCGGATCACATAACCAACATCAGGCGAGAAAATCACTGGCTGCCAATTGAAGCCAGAATCATTTTCAAAACACTTAGTGTTGTTCATAAATGCATAGTAAATAAAGCGCCAAGCTACCTCACCAATACCATTAAGGAAAAAACCTCCTGTACGACACTCAGATCCAATAAACTGGCTCTCTTGGAAATACCGCAATATAGATACAAGAGAGCAGGAGGAAGCAGCTTCAAAGTCCTAGCCCCCACTTATTGGAATGCCTACCACTTAGCGTAAAAAATGAGGACACATTAATAGGATTCAAAAAAGCACTGAAAACCTGGTTATTCAATAAATACTAAACTCAGCTACTCCTAATCAGCCAAAACACCAGAACGCCCTGACTTTCCCGACTCACCTAACTGCATTACCTAATGCCGATACTATGGCCTACTAGTATGTCCAGCAACCCTTCAGGTTTGCTACAAGAACTGTAAAGCATTGCTACTCTCTGTCTGACGTAATGTAACATTGTATAAGATATGTGATAAGATTCATTGTAACCTTGTACAAGATATGGGATAAGATTCATTGTAACTTTGTATAAGATATGCAATAAGATTCATCCATTTTCGCCGTGATACCCACGGGTCTGGGCGAGTAACAAATGTAATAAATAAATAAATAAGTAAATAAATAAATAAATAAATAAATAAAGAGTGACTGGCTAGATTTAGTAGGCCTGACCAGTGACGGTTTTGCCTACTTTTATCCTTAGCATTGGAAGAGATACCGGAAGGACATATCGTGTATGTACACGATTTCCTGCATCCCAATAGAAGGGGTGAGTAGCTTTATTTATTTATTTAATACACAGGCTCTTGTTCTGAAACTGTGAATTATATGAGGTGAAAAGATTGGCGCCCTTGTGATTTTATCCTTTATAGTGACAGTAAAGTCATAGACTGCGAAGAAATGACCTGTATGAACTCCGCCAATTTTTAGCTCCACTGAATGAGACGGCCCATTATAACAAGATTATGAAGATACATGTAAGTGCAGATCTATATGGCTGCCATATGTGTACAGAATGAAGAGAAGGATATTTATATATCCTCTGCCCTATATTTCTAGGTGTATGTAAATGATCTTCATGCCCCTCAGGATTGATTTCCAGTATCAGCCCTACGACTGACACGCTTTCATGGTTAAAGGTGAGTGTTGATAGGTATCAGCAGTAAAGAAAGATACACACCAGTGAATTGTGTCTATTTGGAATTAGAAGGCTTGAGTCCAATAGGCTGTTGTATGTATTTACCTTTAGAACTATTCCACAGAAGACATCATTTTTCCTGTTGTATGAGGAATCCCGAAGAGAGGTTTCTAGACCCTGAAGAAGTTGTGATTAATTAGAGGACCCAGGGGGGTCCAAGATCGGCCGAAACATATGTAGATCCCAGAGAGAGGGAGTAAAACCCACTCTATGAACATTGGAAAGTGTATTTAGATACAAGAAACAACAGTGATATGAACAGGATTGTTGTTTGTTCTTTTGTGAGAATAGATGTCACAATTTCTTTGTCCACATTTTTTTGTCTTTATTTCTATTGAAAATACTGAGTTGTTTTAGTGTATGAATGGTTGTATGAAAGAAGAGATGTTGATGTCATAGAATCTGAGCTGTGGAAATATGTTCTGATTTAAGAACATTAATATGAGGTAAAAATAAATACAAATATATATTTTTCTATTACAAGAATTGTTTCTGTAATTGTGGAAGCATTGCCTCTACCCTCACATATATCTTGGTTCATTGTCTATTTTCTATATGTCTTACCTGGAGGACATATGATATTTACAGGTACCCTTATATTTAACCTCGGTTTGTAGGCTGCCATTAAATTACATTCTGGTACTTGACGTTCTGTATTTATAAACGCTATGGGAAAGCAAATTCCTTACATACTTATAGGGCCACGACTTGATTTGCGAGCTCTGCTTCAGGCATCATTTTTGTTATGAAACCAGAGCGTGAAGTGATGTGTTTGGATGAGAAAAGTGGACGGTGGTTTTCCTGATTATTGAGTTTGGAAATTCTACATATAGCAGTTTTTTTGCATGTAGATGAATGTTGTGCATCAGATGAGAAAAACCTTTTCTTATGTACCATGTATGGGACGAGCAATGCTAGCTGTTCTGGGGGGCCAGCCACGGACATCCAGCCGGCCCCCATAGTGCTATAACGATAAGCACACGACAGGTCCAGTTCCTGTGGGGGTTGGGGGTAGGCCCCATGGTCCTACAGGATGCCAGCACCATTGGGGGTGGAGGCACAGCCAACTATGCCCCTGACCGTGCAGGCCTCTGCCACCGTGCTGGCACGAGGGTCTCACTGTATCAGGGCATGCAGGCCTGTGCCTCCACATGTAGGCCTGCAGCCTACATGAAATAAGACACAGACTCAGTCGCTCCTCTTCTGGAGTCTGCAGCCGCTCTGTCCACGTGTCTGCAGATCCCCCTTTTATTAGCTTGGGCCATGACACAGTCATGGCCCGTGTTAAAAGGGCAATACACAAGGTGAGGGATACATTCCCTTAAAGGGGCAACACTCTTGAGAGGGTCACACACCACACTCCTCCTTTTTCATAACAAACAAACAGCTATTCCTAAACATAGACGATCCCCTTCCCCGTTACAGAACAACATTACTTGGGCTACTTCCGAATCATAGGATCAACAACAACTAGGATATATCACGGCAACCCACACAGAAACACACTATACAGATAACTTGCGGGTGACAGTCGCGATTGGTGAACCGCCGGTGAAATGTTGGCAGTCTGGCCACATGTTTCAAAACCCTTTATTAACCTGGGGTGTGGAAAGTACAACCACTGAATGACGCCATTGTTAGCTGCTGGCACCATATAGCCCACACCTACAAACAGCGGGATCACTATTTCACCTAGCTGTTCTTTACCAAAACCACTAAAATAACTAGTATGCATGCTCACAGCATCAAAACATGTGTTTGCAGAGTCCTCAACGAGCAATTGCAGGACTGCTGGAGACCAGTTCCCTTTCCACCAACGTCCATTCAGGATATTTATTTCCAAGGTTCCCGGTCCGTCGGTGTTACAGTTCACAATAACCAACAAAGCCGCACCTGGGGATACCAGGGGCCACATCGGCCTAGTCCCTTGATGTTATGGCATGCAGTGAGACGCTGACAGCAGGGCGGCATCTAGGCTGTGCCACATCATGTTGACAGGGCATGGGGTGACAGCATGTTACTCACCCCCCCTTCTCCTTTGTCACACTCTCGCAGGCAGGAGTGTCACTAATGCAGTGGCACTGGAGGGTGCACAAGCACTCTTGCAGAGCAGAAACCCTCACTTGCTCATTGCACTTCTTCCTGATGGCGAGTGTCAGGGCTGCATGACGTTGGTTGGCCACACACAGGTGATGGGGTGCCTGGGCCATTCCTTTTCCTCCCCCAGGCAGGAGCCATTGCTGTTAATGGAGCAGCAGTAATGACCAGTCCTTCTTCCAGGCCGGACAGTTGAGCTGGTGACATCCGAGCTTGGAGCTGGCAGGAATTGCACACAGGGCGACATTTGTCTGGGCCATAGATGGAGGGCTGGTCGAGCAACACTCATGGCCAGGTGTCACGGCCACTTACTGTTCCACTGTCTCTCTTTCTCTGGGACACCTGTTGTCCGTGCTCATGCTTGAGGAGGTGGGGAGGCAAATCCATCATCTCCAATGGATTCTGCATACCTTCCATGTGGGGACTCCAAACCAGGAGCTGGTTGAGGCATGGGCATGTGACGTTGAAACTCCATGCCTTATTGTCCCCGGAGCTCAGATCATAGGAGCTCCCCAATTCACTGCACGGCACCCAGGATCTATCATCTGCTCCGGGCCAGTATTTGCCACTCGTCCTGCTCCAACATGGCTCACCTCACTTCATACTACTGAAACAGCAACACCTTCACTTCAGTGCCACTGGTCTGTGCAATGGCATGGCATGGTATGCACCTTCTCCCAGTGTTGGTTTCCACTTTAGAGCTGCTACTTGGTTTGCCGGTGCTGATTAATGCCCACAAATGGGGAGACAGGATAGCAAGTACCACTTTCGCCGGATTACAAACTCGCACGCACGTGGAAGGAGGCACGGATTAGGTTGACTGGGCTGTCCTGCCCTTCCCTCCTTGGCAGTATAGGGTTTATCTTGCTGCCTTCCTTGTGTCGTTACATAACCACTCACGACGAGTAGGAAACAGCAGGCCATTCTCATCACTGTTCTTGCCTTCTTCCTTCTCTGGAGTAATTTTGGCAGGGCACATGCTCTTTCTTGTTGAGGCTTTGGTGCTTCTCGTGCTGCACCTGGAGAGCTTCTACCTCTTGCTCGTGGCCTCTGGTACTCTTTCCTTCCCATGCAGCTCCCAGATATATTGTCTGCTGTGACCTCTAGCATTCCTCCCACTGGTGCAGTGCACAGAGGGCCTGGTGTCAGAACCGAACCAACACCCCTCCTCACCTCCCGTGGTTGACACTGCTACTGACTACACCTTGGAGGTATGTCATGAAGAAGGCCATTTGAAAAAGTTGCTGGCCAATATCTGGACTTCACAAACGGGACCTCAGTGTAGGGCATCTGGATGCGGTCAACCCTTGAGGTGCAGCGCTGGTATCCTAAGCCTTCCTCATACCTTTCGCATACATATGCTTGTACGGCTGGAATGAAGACCGTGTGGGACCATGCAGCTACTGGTAATGTTCCTTTGGTTGGCCTGGCCGCACTTCCCGGTGTTTTTCAAAAGCGTGTTCCTTTTTCTCATAGAAACCCTCTGGCATCCGATGCTCAATTACCAGAAGGTGCAGGGAGGAGGTTCGCTTCGGGACAGGCCAGATCTTCACTGTGCTGTCCACTGCACTCCGAACTTGTTTACAGAGAGCCAGAACACACAGTGCCTGCGGCCAGCAGAGGCACTGCAGGAGATTTGCTGGCGCGGCACTGTACAGGAAGGCGCTGCCCCATGTTTCCACACGACGCAGGCAGCCCATTTCTTACGAAATTTCCCCTGCTCCAATACAGAGCATTTCATTTCACTATTTTGCCAAGTATGTGCCTGGTTGGTTGATTCACACACTTTTATACCGTAAAGTTGAGCTTATTTCTGGAGGCAAAGATGGATGCCCTCGGACTTGGACAAGCACTTTCTAATCTTCCGGAGGACTATTTGAGGGAGGCGAAACATGTTCGAGCAGTGTAGCTGCGACTTTCCTGAACTGTCATGGTGACAGCGCTGGGGGATGACGTTAGTTGGGTACACCTGAAAGGTGCTCTTTCTGGTGGCTCTGTGCCAGGTGGAGACGTAGGTGGGAGTGTTAAGCGTGGCGGTATCAGCCCGGTTAGATATAAGTACTGCATACTCATATGCCATGCCCTGCAGTGTTGGCAGCATATGCGCAGCACCACTTCTCGGCCCTTTCCCACAGATCGTGCAGCGAGATGCAGCAGCCCCATGCTGGCCACCTGCCCCACACACCACGTACAGATAGGGTTCATGATGTCCTGCATTGCATCATAGATCCCTGCGCCCACTGTTACAGAGCCACCTGGGCTGCCGATGCCCCACACCCCGTGCGGCACAAAGTGCGGCACGATAGAGGACCTGGGGGGTTAGGCGTGGAGTGGGGGAACCAAACGGTGCAAAATGCAAGGGGAGGGGCAGCCAAGCGGCATGCCCACCCGCGGCGTTGCCAAGGAAACACAACACATATGGGGAAAGGTGTGAAGAAAAAGCAACAGGGGGGCAGGAGGAAGTCCGGCCCCCCAGAAGTGCAGCAAAGGGCAAAGGGGGTATAAGTATCCCAACGAAAAGCAGATTAGGCACAACCAGGTAAGGAGCTCACCTCATTCGGGTAAGCTCCCAGGGCCTGGAAAAGGGGGAGAAGGAAACGTTTTGCCTCTGCTGGCTTTTCGTGACTTTGTTTCCCCACAACCCACAGCATTTTGTTGAGCGGCGGGAAGTTACTGGAGCAGACCTAACGTCAGCGTCGGGGCCGTGTGGAGAAGATTTCAGGAGCCGCAGCATTTTTGTCGAGCGGCGGGAAGTTGCTGGAGGAGACCTACCGTCGGCGTCGGGGCCGTGTGGAGAAGACTTCAGGAGCCGTGGGCGCCGAAAGGAAGCAGCCACAGGAGCCGGCGATCGCTGCAGAAGAACGCAGCGAGGAAGTCTGGAACGAGGGAAGAAGTCCACTGTGGAAGGAGCCAGCGGCCGCAGCCGACCAGCAGCCGCAGCGAGGAAGTGAGGAGCAGCGGGCGCGCAGGTTGGAGGAGTCCATCGTCTGCAAAGGAGCAACGCCGTGAAGAGGCCCGGGAGGGCAGGGGAAGGTGCCGGACGAAGCCCGCGAAATCCGGGTAAAGGAAGGCACGATAATGAGGGGGCGTGGCCGGTCCAGGCACACGCAATCGGAGGGAGCGGACACGCTGGGAATTTTTCTTAAAGGTACAGGCACACAGAGCACGGAAGCAGGAACAAACTGTGCGCCTGGGCTGCAAAGACTACCAGCAACCAGTGGCACAAACAATAAATTCATTGGGATTGATACGCTGGGGGCCTGAGTTCTAATCCAACGTCCTGGAACTCCAGGACAAGCAACATTATTACACAGCAAAACACGAGCAGCCACGGCAGCCGGAACACACAGAAAATACATTTTTGCACGTCAGAGGAGCACAAGCCTCAAGCAAGGCAAACAATACGAATTTTGAAAGCAATGGCTGGAGAAAGGGCAAGAAGAGCGCAAGAATTTAGCGCATGGGCTAAAAAAGCGGAAAAAGAATATGGAGCACAGTGGGTGCTGGAGCTGATGCAGAAGGAGGAGAAGGCAAAGGCAATGTCGCCTTTGCTGCTAGAGGAGTCCAGCAGCGGTCAGGAGGATGTAGCATTACCGCAAGGCCAGAAGAGGGCAAGAGTAGTGGCAGGAAGGCCACAGGAGCAGCCGGAGGAGCCCAAAAAGAGGCAAAAGAAAACCAACAAAAAAGGTAAAGAAAAAATTAATAATAACATTGGGGACAAAATTGTTAAAATGTTGAAAGAATGCATCACGGTTCAGGGTAAGTCGCCCAGAACCCAGAAAGAAAAAGAGAAGAGGCACAACAAGCACAGGGCTGAACAATTGGTAGTGACATCTGAGGAGGAGGATAGTAGCGAGGACGAAGAAAGGGAGCACTTGCAGGCATGGGTGAAATGGAAGGGGATAATATGTAAAGATAAACAGAGAAAGGCTAGGATAGATGGGGCAGGTGACGGTCAGGGGACAGGTGGGCCAAGTCCAGCAGACAACGGGGTCCCCATTCCACAAGGGGAGGGTGCAAGGGGTTCCGCCAGGGTCCATTCCCCAGGGGGCGACCACCAGCCCACCGGTGACGCCGGCCGGGCTTACAAAGATAACAGTACAAGAACCAGCCACAGTTATGACAAAATATGGCAGGCTCACGGTCGGAAAAGATGCCCAAGGGTGTTCTATGAAGGCTCAGGCATGGTACATTAATGAAAAAGTGAAGGAAAAAATATGGAGAAAAGAATTTATAGATATCTTTTCGTTACTAGATGTCCAAAAGGGAGGGCAGAATGTATCATTCGAGGATATAAAGGAGGATGAGAAGGGCTTACTAAAAAGGGCACCAGTACCAAGGAATTTTGATAATTGGACGGCGGCTTTCCAAATAATGTCCACTATCATACTGCAAAAATACCCAGAAGACGGTTTATCACTGGTAACATACCAGCAGAGAGTCTTAAAGGTTTACAAAGCATTTGGGGGGGATGCATGGAAGGAATATGACCACGAATTTAGAAAAGAAATGGATTGCTTCCCAGACATAGGTTGGGATGAGGAGAACTTCAACCTGTACATATTCAATGTGCTAAAAGAAAAATGGGACGCCAGGGAACAGAGTAGTGCGGGAGGCTATCAAAGGAGGCAATATTGGCAAAACGATTTCAGAAATGATTACAAATATAATACCAGAAGATATGAGAACAATTATGACAGAGCAAGGGATCAGAGTTTTCGGAGCAGGCAATACAGCTCACAGAGAAGTTGGCAGAACAGCATACTACCAACAGCACAAGGGGGTGGTAGGGGAAGCAATGGGCCAACAAGGACAGAGGCAGCACAATGTCGAAACTTCGAGAATGGGGTACCATGTAGCTGGGGCAAGAAATGCAAATTCAGCCACAGATGCGAAAATTGTAGGGGTGAACATAGTACCACAAAATGTACCAGAGCAGCATCCAGCACGCACAGGGTGCTGGAAAAACGGAGTTAAGAAAAGTGATGAGAAAGGGGCCACGCCAGTTAAGATTGAAAGAATGGAGAGGTGGCTACAGGTTTTTCCAGACAGGGAAGTTGCAGAGACGATCAGGAGAGGCTTCCAGGAGGGTTTCAATATTCCATTTGAAGGGCAAGGGTCCCAGAATACCCCAAAAAACCTGAAATCCGCTTTAGAGAACAGAGAGTTAGTGGGCCAGAAAATCAAGAAAGAAGTAGAACTGGGGAGGATAGGGGGCCCATACAGATCCCCTCCATTTTTAGAATACATATGCTCACCATTGGGGCTGGTCCCAAAGAAGGAGGTAGGCGAATTCAGGCTGATTCACCACTTATCATACCCTCCAGGGGCATCGGTGAACAATGGCTTACCACAGGATGCAGTGTCAGTGTCTAATGCAGATTTTCAGGAAGCAGTACAGGTGGTCATGAAGGCAGGGGAGGGGGCATGGATGGCGAAGGCCGATATAAAGTCAGCATTTCGCCTGCTTCCAGTCAATAGGGAATCAGAGAGGTGGCTATGCATGCATTGGGAGGGCAAATATTTTGTCGATTAATGCCTACTAATGGGTTGCGCCATCTCGTGCGCATATTTTGAAAAAGTGAATTATTCTTACAATGGGCACTACAAAGGAGATGGAGGAGGCACAGGTAGTCCACTACCTGGACGATTTTTTATTTGTGGCACCACAGGATTCTGAACTGTGTAGGGCTACCTTGAATAAATTCATGGCATTGACAGAAGACTGGGGCTTCCCGCTGGCGGAAGAAAAAACAATGGGCCCAACACAAAGAATCCAATTTCTAGGTATAGAAATAGACTCACAAAGGGGAGTGTGCAGGATCCCGGAGGAAAAAGTGGCAGATCTACTGGGAACAATCAAAAGCCTAAAAGGGAGAAACAAGGCCACTGTGAAGGAATTGCAATCACTAGCAGGTAAACTAAACTTTGCTGGTAGGGTTATACCGCAAGGCAGGATATTCCAAAGAAGGATTGAACAGAGAACAAGAGGGGCCAAAGAGGGGCACCACAGAGTCAGAATTGGCGGGAGAATCAAGAAAGATTTGGAAGTATGGGGTGTATTCCTTAAATCATTCAATGGAGCAGTGATCTGGCGCTCACCAATAAACGAGGAGAACAAGAGGGTGTTATTTACAGATGCAGCTGGGGGATTTGGTTTTGGCGTAATATTGGGTACAGAATGGTGCGCAGAAAAGTGGCCAAAGGCATGGCAGGATGCAGCTTGGACGAGTAATATCACATTACTGGAGCTGTTTCCCATCTGGGTAGCACTGTGTGCATGGGAGGCAAAGCTAAATAGCAAAGAGCTAAATGTTTGGTCAGACAACAGGCAGTAGTGCATGTAATAAATAATGGAAGCGCATCATGCCCGCTGGTCTTGGAATTAATGAGGGCAATAACATTGGGTTGTCTGAATAATAATGTTGTCTTAAGGGCGAGGCATATCGCTGGAGAAGGAAATGTGGTCGCTGACGCCTTGTCTCGTTTCCAGTGGAGCAAGTTCAGAGAGCTGCGGCCAGATGCAAAAAAGATAAAAACGCCCACGCTACAGAAGGCATGGGTCCCATTAAAAGCAATGGAGGAAAAACGGTTAACTACAAGGTTGACACAGAAGAGGAGGTGCAAGGTCAAGTGATAGAAAGATTGGCCAGGAACGCTATAACATACAAAACTGGTGAGCAGTACAAGAAGCATGTAAATAATGTGTTAAAGGAAAGTGAGTTGCAAGAAGTGGGGGAGATTACAATCTCCAAAATGTGTGACTTCCTGGAGAAAGCATTTGCACAGGGGAAAAGAAAAAGCTGGGAAGCAGCGCATTTGGTCGCAGTCGCATATACCTCTAAGGTGGCCGGGGTGACAGACCCAACAGTTAGCCCACGAATAAAATATGCAATGAAGGGTTGGGCAAAATTGGAGGGAAAGACAGCAGGAGACCCCTGAATTTTGGAAAAGTGGTTAAACTGTTACATTTGTTGCATAGTATGTGTAGCGACAGTTATGAGACAATGCTGTTCAGGGCGGCGTTTGCACTAGCATATTATGGGGCTTTTAGGATTGGGGAACTGGTAGCGCGCAACACAGTTGCAGGGGACGGGCTAGCAAGAGGCGACGTCAGCATAGGGTCCAAAGGCATGTTGATAATACTGAGGAAGTCAAAAACATACCAGATGGGGAAAGGTAGAACAATAGAGCTGAATTACATTAAGGATAGGAAGCATTGTCCCAGGTGCATCACGCAGAAATGTATCGAGGTACGGCCGGAAGTCGGGGGACAGCTACTGATACACAGGGACGGCAGGGCGCTCAGCAGCTATCAGTTCCAAGCAGTGCTAAAGAAACCTATAGCTGAAGCAGGGTGGGATGCAGCGGAGTTTGGGACCCACTCTTTTAGAATAGGGGCAGCCACGTCGGCATGGGCAGGAGGCCTGTGAGCGAAAGGCGTAAAGAAAATTGGGGGGTGGAGGTCACAATGCTTCAAAAGATATGTAAGAGAAAATTTGATATGATTCCTCTCCCATCCACCCATGCAGATACGAGCCCCTACAAGTCGGCATGGATAGTCGGCCATTCATTTGTGACACGGGCAGGCAGGTGGATCGAAGACTTCAAAGAGGGCCTGCATTTTAAAAAGACAATAACATCCTGGTGGGGCCTCCCAGGAATGCATTGGGAGGACATTCACGATCGGGTATCGGACCTGATCGGGTTTAGGGACCCACCGGAGTATCTGGTAATCCACCTTGGTGGTAATGACCTGGTCAAAACAAATAGGGGCGAACTGATGCGCAACATGTGCGAGCCCCTAAGGACTATAGCACACTGCTGGTGGAAATCCGAAATTTTTCTGTCTGAGATAATTACCCGCAGAGTCTGGTACGGGGCGCACAGGAGGCATGCCATCGAAGTTGCAAGGAAAAAGCTCAACAAGGCGATAGAAAGGTACTGTAGGAGTATGGAGCTCCAGTTTATAAAGCATGGCTTGTCGCAGAACAACCCAGAGATGTTCCACCAGGACGGGGTACACCTATCTAGCAAAGGGATGGGAATTTTTACAGATAACATTTTTAGAGCCTTAGCAGAGCGAGGATGCAGATAGGGACGCTTTTTGGGGGGACCTGAACGGCCGAGGCGACACCCACTCAGGTGTGGCGGCACGTGTCCAGGAACGGATGCCCCAGGATAACTAAGACTAGCCAAGGAGAAGGCTGGGTATCTACACCCCCTGGACACGAAGTGCCCAAAAGCGAGTTGGTGTTATTTTTGGTTGTTATGATTATTGGTTGGTGTTATTTTCTGTAGAAAATAAACAAGCCTACGGCCTATAATTTTTCCACAAACAAAAACCCTGTCTGTATTATTATTTCTTTATCAGGGGTACTAGGGTCTAGGAATTAGAGCGAAGGGGAGCCCACACTACTCAGCCTATGTACATGTGGATGGGGCTCTGGCTGCTCTCGTACTGCAGGCACAGAGCACTCCCAGGTCCCAACCTGGGCAGTCAGGTCTTCACTTTCACCGCCGGCGACCCAGGTTTTTCCGTTGCATTGGTCCGACCTCGGACCACGTTTCAACTTTAGCTCCAACATGGACCTGCTGCACCTCCAGTGCCCTCGGCCCAGTCCTACTTCAGTGGAGGCTGCCAGCACAACAGACTGCTTCCCATTCTGCTTGCTACAGCAAGCAGCCCTTGTGCAGTCTTTCCACTCTCCAACGCAGAGCAACTTCATCTCACCGCCCGCCTAGACCGGGATCTTCATGAGGGCTCGGGCTGGCGGCCAGCTGGAGACTTCTATTGGAGTTCTGTTGCCGCGGGGAGTGTAGGAGGGGAGGCAGGCACTTACCTCCCTCTCTCCTTGCTTTGTGTCCCCAGGCACGACACCGGGCTGCGGCCGCTCCATTTCTTCTTGTGGCTGCGGCCGCTTGATGCTGCATTCACATCACAGCACCAGATGCCGCAGGCTGACCCTCCCCTGACCGAACGAGCACCATCTTCACAGAGGTCCGCGGCCAGGGAGGGTCCGCCAGCAGAGCCCTGGTCTCCCCTCTTTGTTTGGGCTGCTCCCTTTCTCCACCACAGGAAGGTGGCGGGCACTCTCCTCCATCTTCCCCACGGCACATTGCTGCCTCCGTCGGGGTGGGGGTTGGCGCCCCACTTCGTTCTTTTTCTTTCCCCTGTTGGGGAAAAGGCAGCATACCTCTCTCTCCCCAGGCAGAGGTGATACATCTCCTGCGTCAGCTGCAGCACCATAATTCAATTAACGGCAGAAAACACAAAGGGGGGGGCCGTGTGAAAACTCCCACCCCGGCCGGAGGAGCACCCTGCTCAGAGGCCTGCGGCCGGGGACAATCGCTGGCGGTGCTCCCCTTTTCTTTGTCGCCATCCCAGCTGGGATGGATGCCGCTCCTCCTCCCTCAGTGGCAGCGATGGATGCCACATGCAGCTCACAAACAAAGGGAGACAAACTCTGGAACTGCAGGAACAACATAACCCTGCAGGGTTTGTCCTCATCACCATTGTTGTGGGGGGCCTGCCACAGACATCCGGCAGGCCCCCATAGTGCTATAACCAATGAGCACACGACAGGCCCAATGCCTGTGGGGGTTGGGGCCTGCCCTGGACATCCGGCAGGCCCCATGGTGCTACAGGACGCCAGCACCATTGGGGTTGGGGGCACAGCCAGCAGGCCTCTGCCACCATGCTGGCACGAGTGTCCCCCGGCATCAGGGCATGGAGGCCTGTGCCGCCACGTGCGTGCCTGCAGCCTACATGAAATACGACACAGACTCAGACGCTCTTCTTCTGGAGTCTGCAGCCACTCTGTGCACGTCCAGCGCTTCTTCTTCTTACTGATTGATTTTTATCCATCAGCTGTGATTTTGGATACGGAGGCTTGAGCCTCATTACGCCATCTTCTCGAGTCGAGTATGTAGTCGTGGGTTAGTATTCTTGGTCTGTGTGGTCTTGTCACAGTAGGGCTGGTTTCACAGGGTCTTCGCCGTGTTGGGCCGCTGGTAGCGGTCGAAGGGGTTTGCACTGGTGGCAGTGAGTCTTCTGATCAGAGGGTTTGTTCGGGTTCTGATCTAGTCGTTGGCAGTCGTTGGCAGAAGTTCTTACTCAGCTTTGTTCACGTGTCTGCAGATCCCCCTTTTATTAACTTGGACCATGACAGAGTCATGGCCCGTGTTAAAAGCGCAATACACAAGGGGAGGGATACGTTCCCTTAAAGGGGCAACACTCGTGGGAGGGTCACACACCACACTAGCTAGCAAGCAACAGGGTGTTGTACAAGAAAGCAATACAGAGGGAGAACGACGCTGAGAAATGGAGAGAGGGAGGCCAATTAAGAGTGTTCATGCCATGGGGCCAGGTTCACATATAGATAGCGCTCCAGAACTCTTTGTTGGGCCTGCTTGCATATATTCTAATTCTGGCAGGGCCCTTTCTGTCCTTTCACCCTTACACACTCGTTACCATTGATACTTTTTAGCAGTGTAATAGTAGGATGCTATTCATAATGCAATCAAGGTAGCTTATAAATGCTCAGACGTTCGCAGAGTCGCGGTGCTGCACAAAAGAAAACACTACAACTGAATACAAATGTCTACATTCATTTTTGGTGCCCACTTCCCTTGGCGCACATGAATACAAGGCCGGCTCGCCCTGTAGAGACATTCTGGCAACAACACTCAGACTCAGACGCGCTATCTTTGCATCATTGAGTGGTTCACCACCTATGATCCCCCCACTCCCCCCTCTCCGGGATATGCATCGAGCGCAGAGAGTAACTGTAGGAACATGTAGTTGTTTTGTAATCTGTTCTAGTCTAGCTGCCTGTGATGTGTCGTCCATCAAGGGCTCTGAAGGCCGGCAGAGACGGGCCTGGACAGTGTTGGCGGGATGGCCATTATGAGGCGTGACACTGAGTAGTTGGCCATTTTTCGACTGCGACGCGACTTTCCTGCCCAGCGCTGTTGCTGCCAATTCAAGACTCACTTGTTCATGCTCCCACCAATGAAGCGTCCTGTCATCTTGACAAGTAGCTTCACTTTATTTTCATTCTTTTACTAATCAGCTCGGACGCCTTCTGGAGTGGCTACTATTTCGCATGACATAACCGGTGGTATTGATTTAACTTTGACGCACGCTTGAATTGAAGACGTAAAGGTTAAACGCTCTCCAACACTCTGCTATGTCCACTGCAATCTATACATTGCCACGGTTTCACTGTGCGCCTCTCATGGCTATGTCACGATCAATGAAGGATAGGTTTAAAGTCATACAGCTTTGCGAAGGAGTAACACTTGACAGATGGAATGCACAAACCTTATCAACAGGTTTTCAGTGATACAAAAGGCGCTGAGGCGAAGGAGAGCACTCTCTGCTGGCGATGGCGGTGTTCTTCTTGCCGCATCATTGTGGCTCATTGCTTGATTCGGCATTCCATGGCAAATAAGGAAAGTGCCATTCCTTGAGGGAACAACACTTTTCTTATTTGCTCCATATTATGTGCCTCTATATAGCTACATGATATCAAGCAAATGGAACATCAAGCAAATGACAAAAATGCTGGTTCATCAAGGAATTACACTTTTCTTTTCAGTTCAGGCTATTAGCTTGCGTCAAGCCGAAATTATTGCATTAGAGTACAGAAAGTGAAAAATGGCACATGAGGAGTGACACAAAGCGTGAAGGTGTTGTTTAGCTATTTACCCACCCATTGACTGCCTATGGCCATGCTAATCCCTATGGCAATTCCAACCTAGTTCCTGCCCCTCCCCACCCAAAACCCCTCCTCATGGGAACTCTTTGAGTGCAAAGTTTGATGACAACATTTGATTAAAACAAGCTCAACGTGCCTGCAAGTGTTTTTTGCCTTCAACCACTCGATTTATAAGCACCATTTTGCCCCTGCTACCGTCAATGGCCAGTTAATACCACTACGCCTGTTCCATGGCAAGTGCCTTTCCCATGCCTACACTAAAGCCCAAAGTGATGTCTTTGCCAATGCTTGTTTTAAATGGAGCTCAGATTTGATCACCGAGGCGGAAAAGTGGTAAAACATCTGGACAGTTGCTTTCTGGAAGCGGAAATATTGGGGCTATTTCCGGTGGAGTTTAATTTATCCTTCAGATTGAGATACTCATGGCCCAATACTGAGCTTGATGTAAAATAAGAAACGAGTAATTCCTTGATAGACTGACACTTTTCCTATTTGCTCCATTGTGACAGAATGCCATCTGGCGCAGTTGTGTAAGCCCTGGCTTTTTTTATTTTAGTAATATAAAATGAGGAGGGTAATCCTGTTTCTGAAAGGGGAGTCTGCTAATCAGACCTCCCACCCCCCACACCCCATCAATAAAGCTTCACACTAAAAGCAAAGTACATATCTGTGTCTTTGCTACACTAATGTTATGGTACCTACATCACCTGCTCTTCAGTTGCACAGGGCAGGATCAAAGGTCACATGTGCATCCCTGACAGCTGCTTTGATCCAAAGTCACTGCAGTCAGAGGTGGAACTTTAACCTTTGCACCTCTGATTCAAAATGGTACAAAATTATTGCCTTATACATCTGGTGGCATGTTAGTATCTATGAATAAACCATATTGGGTTATGGTATAGTGACTGATAAGAGAATTGTATGATATCAAATTGGTGTGGCTTTAACAAGTGTCAGCTCTGTGAGCCAGGTGAGCTATGTAAGGGCAATGTGTATTTATGGCAGCCTGGCTGTCTGCAATGCTCCCAGAGAGACATAGATGTGGCAGTGTCTTCCATTGATTCCCCAACAGGAACAGTAACACCTCCCATCAGGCC
The DNA here is from genome assembly GCF_040938575.1 of Ambystoma mexicanum. Lineage (NCBI taxonomy): Eukaryota > Metazoa > Chordata > Amphibia > Caudata > Ambystomatidae > Ambystoma > Ambystoma mexicanum. Next base: position 281,664,470 of record NC_090936.1, read on the forward strand.
TCAGGAGATTTCACTAGGAGATCTCATAGGAACCCTGATTCAATGGGGCACTCACATAACAAAGTATAGCTTCACACTAGGGCCTTTGAAGTTGCGGGCACGGGAAGAAGGCAAAATGCGTGCAGCTAGAGAGGGAAAAGGGGACTTGAGTAACCAGTTCACCATCATGCTTTTCTGTGGGGCCCTCTTTACTACATTTCCTGTGGAACAAAGCACTGTGGGTATATGCACGAAGGCCAGTATTACTTGTTACAGCACCAGGGTTTGGACCCATTGTAGCAAATCTCCAGTGACGATTCCCTACTACTCCTTCCTTGGGAACCAGCAAATAATACATCTCTGGAGCTGAGCTTAGAGGGCTGTCCATTACCAACTCCTCTTCTATAGTGGTGAAGACAGGTGCTGTCCAAGGCTGATGAAAGCTCTGCTCTCTAACCATACCCAGGGCACCTTGGGGGTGAACTGCTGTTGGTAAAGGCCTGCCACTCTGGCAGATGCACTGGAAAGGTGCACTTCACTGGAGATGAAGGCACCCATGCAGGTTCTAGTCTAACTCACTGGACTAGGAAAGTAGAGTAAACAAGGACTTGCATTATCCTGGAGCCCCTGCACTGAGACTCACAAAAACCAGAAGCCGAAGAGCAGCTAGAATCCTGTTCACACAGCTTTGAACCAACCTCAAACCACGTTCATTGCCCTTCGAGCGACAGAACCCGCAGTGCAGCTTTTGTCTCTCTTTCACATCTTTTTACCTCTGCGTGTAACCTTTCAACCAGCTCGACCCTGCATTTGCAGTCAGCGCTCAGCACCACCTCGGATCAAACACCAGCTCCCTTATGGAGAAGCCTTCGACTCTCTGCTTCTTCAAGCACCACATCGAAACAACAGGACTTTGCCTCGACCTGGCTTGAACCGCTTTAAGCCATCATGACATATATCGACTCCACCCGGTAACATCATCTCAAACAGACTCGACTACTGACCCAAGACAGTTGGACCCTTCGAACTGCATCTCTTTGAATGCTGCATCAAGTGCACAGAGCCCTTTGTCAAAGCAGACTGATTGATGACTCGTTGCCTGGATCTACTCGACCAGCCACATTTAGAGCCAGGTTTGACCACAAGCGCAGCATAGAGAAACCCAGTTCGATGCTGTCGAAGAACCCAAGATCAAGAACAAGGTACTGTTAAGAAGCTCTGCCCCCTGGTACACTTTATGGGAACATAGTGGCTTGTAAGTCACTTTTAGCATCTTTTCTTGGAAAAGACATACACTTTAAAGTGGCATTTCTGCAATTCCTTGCCTCATCACTCCTGCTCAATGAACTAGAGTACTGTTTTCTACAAGGTCTTCATTCTACGTGTTTTTTCACAGGGGTGAGTTTTTGTTTCTCTAGTTATTGATTGTTTAATTAAAGTTTATATATTTTTCTATAGACCTTGATTGGACAGTCTTTTATTTTTGACTCTTTGTACTGTTGCTGTTTGGGTTGCTGCCGTGATTACTTGACACCACTCCTAAGAGTATAGCATGACTTCGGCCCATGCTACCCAAAAGGCAAAGGAGGTTTGCCTATTGGACTGTGTCCGTTTAGCCTTTATGATTGGGATCCCTGCTGGTTTAGCAGTAGTGTGGGGCTGAGTAGGCGGTTCGGGCACTACTTATACTCTCTACTCGATTCTGATCTATAGTGATTTTGTCACATACATATTATATTATGTGCCTATGTTTATATATACATACAGAACATGGAGCAAATAAGAAAAAAAACGTTGTTACATCACAGAATGACACTTCTTCAAATTATTTTGTTGACAATGTCTCTTTTATGTCCCCCTTAGAGACACGCAGTCGACATTCAAATCCAATCTCCATATCTGAAGCAGCGGCCATGTTTCTAAGCTCCCTGAGAAAAGCACAAGAGGATGGTAATTGCATTATTTCTGTATAGTCATGACTTTCATTGCGAGATAAAGGTCATGCAGACTTATACTTGGAATGTCGTGAGCATGTGTCGGTGCTTGAGAAGTCTATGCCTGTGCATCTTGTAAAATTGTATGTTTGGGCATGTTGGTGGCTTACTAGTCGAGCAGCTCGATAAGAGATGTCTTGAAATGCTACATGGGTGAGTTTTTAATAGTGCACTTAGAATCTGAAGGGTGCCCCAGAGATGCACAGTGGAAAGCTATCTTTATCAAGAAGTCTACCCTTTTGAAGGTGTATGTTTATGTGTGTATCTGTCTTTTTGTGTATGTTTTCTGGGAAAGGGGAGTACAGGGGTGGGGTGGGCAGGTGCACAGGATTACGAACGACGCATTGGAAGGAGCTCAGTGGACGCACACATCTCCATCACACCCAAAGGGCTGGGACCACGAGTGGAAGATTCATCGGGCGAGGGCACTGGGTGGGGAAGGCATTCTGTTTTGAGAAGAACCACTGAGCTAAGTAAATGTTAATTGGGGCTCTCATTACGGGTTTCGCTGGGTGTGATGAAGAGAGCCAGAGCGGGCAAAGGGGGCACTAGTTTGGGTGGAGGGATCACTAGGAGGCTTGTAAGGAACACTAGGAGAGTTATAGGAGCTCTATAATGGCCTGTCAGAGAGCCCTTCGTGGCCTGGAGGGGTTATGCAACGAAGAAGGAGCACTATGACCCAAAGCAGCATTGGGGTCGCCAAGGAGCAATAGGGACAACCATAGGAGTAGTGGATGCTTGAAGGAGCACACTAAGGGTGGTGAAAAGAGCCCTGGGCAGAGGGGTAGTGGTGTAGGGCTGCTGGGGGAGGCAGGCAAGGAATACAAGGATGTGAGTACCATTGGGAATCAAGGAAGGCAACAGAGCGTTGGGTGGCAACAGCAACATGGGCCTCATGAGTCACTACTGCGATACATCCTGCAGCTTCTCCACTTGTGGCTGGTAATTCACTCCTCCCCCACTCCTCCCTACACCCTGAGGTGCTGCTTTCCCCAGAATAACTGCTGCACAAAGAGTGTCACTGCCAGTAGCAGCGTACTGCGCATGGAGAACAGTAGAAGCTTAGCCATTACTCACTGAGATGGATGGATAGGACGGAGTGCTCAGTGTAAATATAAGAGCACAAAGGAAATGGAACACTCACATGGGACATTCTTTCTGCCTCGTTCCCCTTTCCAAATGGTCCTTGCTGCTGTAAGATGCCAAAGTATAATGGACCAAACAAGATTACTGTATACTTTGTTTAACACCTGATTGACATCCTTAACTTCTCTCACTTCCATCTCATGGACTCGTCCCCCTATCTCCTCCTTAGTCTCTGTCACCATCTCCTCCACTCATCTTGCCACCTTCTGCTTAATTCCTCTTACCTCCTTCTCCGCTCCGCCACTTCATACACAATGCCACTTTCACTTCTCAACCTCGTAGGTCTCTATCGCTCTCTGCGGAGCTTCCTGGTTCTCTTTCGCTCACCACAGAATTCTGGGTTTCTCTCTATGTAGCCTCTGGTACCCTTTCTGTGTCCAGTCCACTGAGTCTCTCAACCAGTTTCCTATCTCGTCTTTTCCCCAGCCTCTGGGCCTGGCTCTCACAAGCCTCCTCTATCTACTTTCCACCAGCCTTGTATATCTCTCTTCCCACAGCCTCCGGTGTCTGCACCTCTCCAGCCTCCTGGGTCTACTCCCGCCCTTCTCGGTTTCTCCATCAGCCTTCTATTTCCTTCCTTACCCCCAAACTCCTGGGTTCCTCTTTGCCCAGCCTCCTGGTTTTCTTCTTTCACCCCTTCCTCCTGCTCTAGTGCCCTCTGCACTCTTTGCCAGCCATCTCCAAATAAGTTCCTTTCCCAGAATCTCACTGCCTTCTGCCACAGGCCGTTTCTTTTACAGGGCCATCCCCCAAACCACCAGTCTCTCTTTATACTGAGGCAACTCAGAATGTTTCTCTATGCAGCTGGAATAGGAATTGGCTGATGGGCCCCAACCCAGAGGATGGTTTAGAAATCTGATGTGGGACTTTGGGTTGGTTAGTTCCTCCCCATTGGCCGTCCTCTCTTTGATTGCTACTACAGTGCCCGCCTTAATGTTGACTCCTTAGCCAAATCGGTCATAGGTATATGACTGTGGAGACCTTGTGAGATGATTATTTTATTGCTTGAATTTCTCACCCTCGATCAGGCCCATCTTTCCCCACTGCAGTTTAATGTATGATTTCTGCCCCTGTACAAGGGGAGCCGAGTATGCAGGTGCTGCCGGCTCTGCTGGACCGCACCCCCATAATTCCTTTAAAGGGACAGGAGGTTCTAAAATTGCAGTGTGATAAGCAACAGCCTCCCGTTCGTGTCACGGTGCGGGTAGAGAGGGTATCCTCCCTACTTCACCTCTGGTTCCAGCATCACCTGGCTTTTGGCAGCACCTGGCACCCTTGGCAAACCCTCATCCTCCAGCAAGGTAGACATGGGAGTTATCGGAGCCCATATACCACAGAAATAAGTCCAGCCATCAGGCTAAACAGCACAATCTCATACAGTAGCTGGTTGTGCGCCAAATGCATAGCAACGACAACAGACACATACTCATAGCGTGCATGTAGAAGGATTATGTTAGGCTGAACTAACTGAACACCCACAAACATGATGAATAAAATATCTTTTTAGTGTGTGAGATGCTATATTCCTTATCTTAAAACCTCCACCTGCACTCTGCTGGTGGCTCTGATTTATCTGATTGCTTAGTTGTCACTTTCTAGAACAGCTTGTAGAGTTTTGGGAGAAAAGATGTTCTCTGGTTATATTCTTAGTTGTGCAAGGTAAATAGCACATATGATACTATGGCCAGTCAGGCATGCGCAGCTCATGCTTTCCAGTTTTTCTTTCTCCGTGCACTGGCACATGCAGTTCTGCTATTGCAGGGGTGTGCAACTTTTGTTTTTTCCAGATGTTTTGGACTGCAACTCCCATCAGTTGTAGACAGCACAGTAAATGGTGAGGAATCATGGAAGCGGTAGATCAAAACACCAAGAGAGCCAAAGGTTGCAGACCTGTGTACTATTGTAACGCGAATAGCAGAATTATGGACCGCCAAAAAAAATATAACATGGGACTGGATGAACTTCTCATGCCTGGCATAGGTGGACTGGAGAAATCTGTACAATAATAACAATAACCTCAAAAAAGGACTCATGCTGTGATTCCAGATGGTCTCTTAAAAATGCCATCCTGAATTACCACATTTTTGGGGTCATTTGAAAGAAAATGCTAATTGCATACAGGGGACCTAAGACGTTAGCATTTACTTGTTGTTTGGTCTCCTGCATGCAATTTTAAACATTGCCAAGCGTGGTGTGATAGGCAAGAGCAAAACCAGGCAAAATAGCCTTAACCTTTCCGTTTTACTCTCGTTTTTCTTAAAAAAAAGAAACCCTGCCTGCAAATTACACTTTGTATGCCTTGGTTTACCAATGAATTTCAATGGAATCCACCTGCTCATAAGATGGTGCTACTCTGAGATGGATTCCATAGAAATCCATTGGGTTTATGCCTGCATGAATGTCTTATTCAGACGTAAAACGTTGTGCTCCTCCAAGCTTTGCTGCCCTTCTACCCTTTGGAAGGGCACAGAAAGGAGTTGGGGTGCAAAGTGAAGGCGTAAAAGCATTAAGACTTCCTTTTTTACGAGTTTATTTTTAACTCAGCTGATTGCAACAGGACCCCTTTAGAGTTTGATGGATTGCGGTAAAAAGGCAGACATGAAATTACCACTAGTTTACTGCATTTCAAGCTATATTTATTGAACAGGTAATTGTCACAGATTGCTCAAAGAATGCACCAAGTATCAAAGACAGTTCAAGGGTGCTTATTAAAATTGTTGTGGGCCCCTAGGATCATCCATCTCTCTGGCATCCCCAAATTACCATGTCCCGTAATCCACGGTCCATAGCTCTTGGGTTAGTGCGGCCAACTAGTAATCTATGCTGTCTCATAGCTGGCTTGTTTTGAGAATGGGATTCGAAAAGTCGGCTATCTAAACTCCATCAGGGACTTACTACTAGCTGTCCCTACTCTTTCTGGTTGTTAATGTTCTAATGGAATTTTTTGAATTGTGCCTTGTACCTACTCAGTTGGATTTGGGTGGTCCAGTCATGACCACGCTCCCCTCTCCCTCCCTCTCTTAATACTTACTCTCCTCACCGACCAATCTTCTGTCCCTCAATGTGTCACTCCTCTTAGCTCTTGCCTCCACCCTTTGATGTTATTTCTCCTACCACTCTAATCTACAACTCTCCTCCTCCCACTACTACTCTCCTCCTCCAACTACTACTTTCCTCCCCACTACTGCTTGCCTCCCTCTAGTACTCTCTTCCTTACACTACTACTCTCCTGCCACCGCTACTATTCTCCTCCTCCCACTACTACATTGTTCCTCCTAGTACTACTCTCCTCCTGCCACAACTACTCACCTCATCCTACTTCTACTCTTACCACTCCTCCCACTCTCTACAACACAACTCTTCTTAAACGCACACAGGCACACCACACAGGCATTCAACACACTACTTTACCTAAGGCACTCACTATCTATACAGGCTCACCCACACCACAGAACCCATTTCACTCAATACATCAATACATCAATACCTCACCTTCTCAAATAATAGCCTCCAGACTCTGCCATGTCCTCCTTCTGGTCTCTTGGTCCAACTCCAATGCCGACCTCACCCGAACAACTGAGACCCTCATGCTCCCTGTCCTCTTTCTTATACTTCCCTTCTTTCTCCCATTGGCCAGATGTCCCTGACCAATCTATCTGCTCTAACCCTGCCCGGGCGGTGTTATAAAGTAGCAAAGGCATAAGAAGTGTTCGCCCCAGGCTACAGAAGTGCTTCTTGCGGAAATTCTCTTGCTTGGTCTGTCCATATTCTTGGATTTGTCTGCTGAGATATATAGGCAAGCAATCTTGTAAATTCTGGGAGGTACATATGAAATTCCTCCCCCAATATGTTAGAAGCAGAGTTAGCATCAGAAATTGTATGTGCATGCATTCTTGGACCATTAACAATTTCATGAGGAGTGAGATGATGCTCTCTTCCAGGTGACTTTCTCAAAGCAAAGAGAACAAGAAGTAAGCAGTACAACCATGTCTTAACAAGCGTCAATGTTAGCTTACCCAAGCACCATTTTAGTAAGCCATTCATTCTCTCAGCCACACCTTTGGATTGTGGTAGTAAATGGTACAAAGCTTGTGCCGTATTCCCAGAAGGGCAGTTATATGTCCTACTACTACTGAACCAGAATGCCTCTGTTCCGAATGTGGGTTGATACTCGAGGACCCATCAATAAAGATCATGTCCCCCCTCAATTACTTCTTCTTTTACTAGGGGGTTCCCTTTGTTCCTGTCCATACATGCCACATAATCATGTGTATAATCTCCTTACTCTATTGGTTCGGCAATACATTCAGCTGGGTTAACTGTCCTGCATCTTACAATTTATATTGCAGGGTTTGTTAGTATCATTTCATAACCTGAGGCTCTCTGAGTTGTCAACATTGATTTGGACCTTTCTAATACTGCAAACAATGCATGTTCCACTTACAAAATTACTGGGCATCCCATTATTATTGTTGATGTCTTTTCAATTGTGAATGCAGCTGCAGCAAGAGCCTGCTCACAAGGAACGTGTTCCTGCATCAGTGGGTCTAGTGATCCACTGTAATATGCCAGTGGCTTATGTCCCTCTTCTTTCTTTTGTGTCAGTACGGCTGTCATTTTAATGTCTGAGTGAGAAAGCAAATTAAACTTCTCTTTGTAATTGGGTGTGGTCAATATTGGTGCATGTGCCAGCTCATTTTTGAGCTCATGAAGATTTTCATGCATCTCATCTGTCCATTTGTATGTTGCTTTTGTTTACTGAGCTTCCTTAAGTGCCTGGAGGAGTGGCCTGGTGAATCTGGAGTAATCAAAGACCTGTGATCTGCAGCAATTGCATAGCCCCAGGAACTGTTGCATTTCATTCACTGTCTTAGGTCGAGTGTTTCATGTATTGCTTCAACCCTTTCTGATGTTATTATTCTCCCATCTGCTGATACAATCTGCCCTAGGTACACCACTTCTGTTTGACAATACTGTAATTTTTCTTTGTCAACTTTGTACCCCTTGTCAGCCAGCAATGTTAGTAGGGTCAGTGAATCCTTCCTGCACTCATCTTCTGTTGTGCTGCACACTAAAAGGACATCCACGTATTGTATTACTGTACTGGCTATTTGCAAGTTGCTCAAATCCATTAGTATTACCATGCTGAATATGCTGGGTCCCTCACAATACCCTGGAGGCATTCTTGTGTGTTCAAATCTGATCCCGCGATATGTAAACGCGGTGAGATACCTGGAGTCTGGATGCATGGCAATGGAGAAGAAAGTATTCTTCAAATCCACTACTGTGAAGTAATGTGCCTCTGTTGGGATGCTGCAGAAAATTGTCGCAGCATTTGGAACTAGCGCAAGTTCTGCTTCGATGATGTTAAAAGGATGGAGATCTTGTATTGCCTGGTGATGTAGATTCCTGTATGACACCTTGCTGACATAAGCCATGTAGTGTCTCATTTATGCCCTCATCTGCTTCACGTGAGAGAGGGTATTGCTTCACCCATAGCAGCAGTGCTCCTTCCTTTATCTTAATGCGCACTGCTCCAGACCCTTTGTATATTCCCATGTCATGGCGTCCTGTGGTCCATAAATTCTTTGGAACTTTTTCCAAATCCTCCTGCATGTATATTGTCTCTTTTTTTCACCAATTGTCATCTGGGGCACTGCTCTTCCCTTTATCTGTACTGGACAGGGTATGCTCAGCTGGAACACTATCCTTCGTATCTTCATATTTCGTAGCAAACAACTATGTGTCTGTTACTCCTGTCAGTGTTCGTATGGGATCGATACACAGTATTGATTGCCACTCCATGTTATCATCATCTGTAGAAACCAGCATAACCATGTCTTTTCTCACTACTATCTCCTCTAGGTATAGAAGTTTGAGTGTTTCTGATGTGATGGTTGAGGGGCAGTGAGGCCTGACTACAAATTAATTTAACAGTCAAAAGACCTTTCCATGTATCCCTGGGCCCATCCTAGCAATACCTGCACTCCAAACAAGAACATCTGTGTGTGTGGGGGTATCCCTCTCAATCTGCTGTGTGCATAGTATGCTTCTATCAACACCGCCACCCTGGCTGGGTACATCCCAGGTGTGGTGCACACCATCCCTTTTCTGAAAATGAAATTGTGGCTGCGTTCAATTTGCTGAACAAATCTCTTCATGATATGTTAGTAGGTGTGTCTTTTGAATACAATAATGGTTCTACAATATGTTTTGTCCCTATTGTCAGTGGTAAGTCTTTTGTTAGAGGCACTTCTTGGATGGTCCCTGAAAAGCCTTATGTGTCCAATTTCTTGTTCAATAATGGGAACACACCTTCTTTTATACACAATCTAGTAGTTCCATTATCTATTAGAAAGGAAAAGTCCCTCTGTCCTATTTGAACTGCTACCTCAGGCTCTTCTCCGGGTCTTCAGTTACTGCTAGGACAGGACACACTTGTACTTCCCGTGGGCACCCCCTATTGGGAAACTGTATTGATTGAAGATGTGAATGGATTTCCACCCACTGCTGTGACGCCCGTGTAATTGGGCACCTCATTTTGTCCGAATATTATCACCTTCTCTTGTGCGTGTGTCTGCCCTGGTGCCTCTGGTATGCTTATGGTACCCTGCATCTGCAAACGAGCTATCATTCCCCCTTGGGCTGGTTCTTGCCTCTTTGTCGGTACAACCTGTGTCTGTTTAGGTTGCATTAGCATCTGTTGCTGCAGTATCATTTGCGTCTGTTGAGGTTATGTGTATGTCTACAAATATTGATGCTGTGGCTGCACTGCTCCTTGCTGTCCTATTTGTTGAATTAGTGGGCATGTTCAGGCAAAGTGACCAACATTTCCACAGACAAAACAGTGTCCTCCAAACCGGGGCCCCATACCCCTACATCCAAATCCCCTTCCCCTTCCTGTCTGATATTGTCCCATGTATGTGTTTACTCCCTCTGCACGTGCAAACCCAGGTTGCTGTGCATTTACAAATCCAGGCTGCTGTTGCATCTGTTTTACTCCCCATTGTGGGTTATATGGTGCTTGTGTACATCTTCCTTGATGCACTAGCGCTGTTACTGGAAGCCTACACCCCCCCCCCCCTTGGGCCGGTGGAACGCTAACTGGTCCGTGAGCATTGCCCCTTCCATGCTTATTTTGGCCATTTTTTTCTGCAAAAGTTCATTTTCCGGTTTTTCCATGTTATCTACTGCCTCCTTGTCTTTTTCCTGTTTTCTTTTACAATAATGTACAATAGTCACCTGTATCTCGAGCCATCCTTTTGCTTCTATCCCTACCGCTTTTTCTAGGGAAGCCAGCAAATCTTGGGGAGCCCCTCACTACAATGTGATAGAATAAAGGCATTTTATCGTCCCATGATTGTTTATTCTCTTGTGTCCACATTTCCTGTATTGATTGGATGTATTCTGCAGGGTCCTCATCTGGCTTCATTTTACATGCTAATACTGATCCCATATCTGACATATCTGGATACAGTTCTCTCAGAGCTTTCTATACATGTGCTCGATTATTGTTAAAAGGTGCTCCATCATGTATGTTAGTGCTTAATTTTACCCCTGCATACCCTGCTTGCTGCCAAATCGTGTTACTTCGTTCCCCCACCAAAACTGCCAATAGACTCTTAATGTCCCCTATGGCCAATGGGATCCCTGCGGTCTCCTTCTCAAACACATATATCCTCTTGCTGGCCCCTGCCACTAGTGAAGGTAAACTGTAGACCAAATTATCTTTATCCATTTTCTGCCGGGCTACGTAATGTACTTCACATTTTGCCTTCTGTAGAAAGGGCAACTGGGTTTGTGCTCCCTTCTTAAGCCCCTGTCGTGGTCTTTTTGATACTGCCATCCTTGCTTTTCTGTTTCAAAGCCTATTTGCCCAGTTCCCTGTTTGCTCCTCTCTTTCTTCTTCTTCCCCTGCTTTCCTCCTCATTCCTCTACTCTCACAAGGGTAAAATTAGTCATCCTTAATGTCATTGTCTCTGCTGTCCTCCCGGTCCGATGCAGTGTTATCACCTTCTGTCATGTCAAGCTCATCCTCTTCCATGTCTTGTCCCCAGTTATCAGTTTAAATTTGTATGCGTCTTGCTGTCCATCCCCGCTGGTCCTTTCCCTTTCCCTACACATATGTTCAAGGGGTGAGTCCACATAATAGGATGACATTAATGCACCTTTTCCCCAATTTTTTAGAGTTTTAGACTACTCCTTCTCCCCCTTCTATTCTTAGCCCCCCCTTACTTATATCTCAAAAAACATTTACCCCTTCCTCACTCACACTCAATGTTATATTTATCGTCTTACTCATTCATGCTATTTAGTTCACACTTGCCTTCTCCTCAGGCCTACCCTTTCACACCACTTACACACAATGGCCCTTTCCACAGGCTCGTCCTGTAAATTTCCGTTAATACACAAACGGCCCTCACCACACACTGGCCAATTTAACAATAATGCCATATATTTATGCGCCTAGGGTTTGGTTGCTCCTCCGTCCGTTCAACCGTGCCCTGACCCCTGCACGTATTACACAGCTCCTACAATATTTACATATTAGTTGGGCTTTGGCTCTTCCGCGATTTCCACAGCCACAATAAACAGAAAGCACAATAACTTTAATTTTTTAACAACAAACAACTACAGTTTCAAAAAAACACAAATGCATATGCCCTTTCTCCTACTTTTCTCAACTTCAATGCTCCTCAACCCATAAAAAATTATGCAATTATACCAATTGCCTGCACTATGCGCAACTCTCATCTAACGAGGCCCGCCACTTACTACGCAACCCTCTGCTCTAACGCAGATTTGCCACTGGCCACTCGCTCCCTATCGGATAAGTGGATCTAAAACCTATGACTACAATGGCCAATTGCCCTCCACCTCTTGAGGGTGCATCGTATACACTATAAAAAGAATCCCTCCCCCTGCATGTTCATGCACGGTACACTCATGTATCCTTATTTGGAGATCTCGAGTCTTCTCACCCCGGGTTCTTCCTTTAAATGAGAGTACACCTTTCAGAGAGCAGGGAGCATTGTGACCAGGCAGACCTTTACGAAATCGGTGTCTGCATGGCCTCCTCATTGTTGAGCTCTTAGGACTGGTCTGCAAACGCTGTTGCGCACTCCTCTGGACGCATGGCTGGAATTCCACCAAAAATGGACAGCGGGTTGCCTCGGAACTCACCAATTAAAAATTACAAAGGTAATCCAAAAAAGGAGTGCACACCAGGCAAAAAGTAACACTATTTATTCTGGGCCCAGGCGCAGCTGGCAACACAAAAGTCACCTAGAATGCGCAACAGACCTGCATGAAATGCGCTGTCAAAGATACACCCCAAAAACAAGAACTTTTATAATCATATAAACTAATTAGAATCAAACTACATTGTAACATTAGGTTAGTCCTCCATGTACGGCTAATTGGTAGAGCTATGTCATTCCCCTGTAGTGGGACATACATTAACCTGAAATGATTGGATCCGGCAAACCTTGCCACACTACTCTCGACCAAACCACAATTCCCACATCATAGACCCAAAACATTGAGATATGTGATATGACAAGGGGGACTTTATTCATCTGCCACTGGGCATCTCCATCCGTTTCTCATGAGAGTGCAATTGATCATGACACTGGATGAGCCTTGAACCACTGACATTGATGGGGTTAGTAAATACCAACTTCAGGTGCCCTGCACCCTTATTCAAATCCTTAGGTTTGTAGTGTTGCGTGTGTGTGTGAAAGGAAACAAACTGTACAGCGCCTTTTCTGGTTTTATTTGTTGTATTATTTTTAGAACTCCCGTAGGAGGGCCATTTGTGAGACACGTGTTTTTGGCACAAACTTTGTCTTTTTCAAATCAGGGCAAAGCAATTGTTAGACAAATCACATTGTGTTGCTTTAAAAATAACAAAAATTACAAATGAACAAAACAATAGAACCCATGTTGGTAAAAAAGCACAATTCAATGTCACAGAGATGAGGGAATGGTGAAGGGTAGGGTAGAAAGGGTCAAGGAAAGAAAAGACAAAACACGGGACAGAAAAAGCAATATGTATATTAGCATCATTGCGCATTCGAATAAGGTGGTTTCAAGATGGACGCATTTGGACCACATGAGCAACTAAAGCAGGCAGCCTAGGAAGCAATGGCTTGACCCTTACTACCGTACTAACTTACTAACCACGTGTCTCACAAATGGCCCTCCTACTGGAGGTCAAAAAATAAAAATAAAAAAATAAAACTAGAAAAGGCGCTGTACAGTTTGTGGCCCAGTTCTTGTGTTAAAGTATTATTCATGTTGAACCACTGACAAGTTACCATTTTAATGTTGCATCTTAGGAACTCTTTGAACCTCTTCCCAGGCTCACATGTGCAAAGGGGCTATTTGAAACCGCCATGGGACATTTTAAAACAGTCAGTAGACCAGTTTCATAAACTAATATGCTGAATTGCAACATGATTGTACATTCAGTGCCTTCCCCTGGTACCCATGAGCTTCGCTTCCTGGCCTTGAAAGTATCAAGGACTGTTCCTTTCTTACCGCATGATCCTGGGAACGTGTAGTTTGCAATGTGCTTCCAGCATCTGCGGATACTAAGCAAGTTAATCAAATGTGAGTCCATTTCTATTATAAAATAAAGCTCTTAGGCCTGTTTACAGTGCCTCGTTCTAAGGTGAAGCTTGTATACTTACCTGTACCAAACACTTTGTTGCCTATATGTTATTTGCTTGAAACACAATTATTTAAGGCACTCTCCAGCCTGGTGCATAGAACTGGTTGGCTATCAACGAAGCACCCTCCCCTTTTACTGAGCTATTCCTGTAGCTGATAAGGTCGCAACTTTTTACTGCGCTGAACTTGCATTTTTACCACATTCTTTTGCAAGGAAGTGGAGCATGGGCCTCCAGAGTGAAGGAAGTAATCCTGTGGGATTTGCCTCACACACATTTTCAATCTATTTTCATTGGTCACACTAGGGGTTGGGTGTCCCAATTATCAAGTTCTGGTGTTTCTGCGTGTTGTGGCAAGCTGTGGTCCAGATCCTTAAATATGTCTTTGTGTTCAGTCCCCCATCTTAGTTGAAGAGCTTTCTTCCATGTTAACAGTCTATGAACTTCCAAAACAGGAATACCCATTCACGTATTGATTCCCTCTGTCAATGTGTTCCTCTTGTAACCTCTTGGAGGAGTAGCATTGTTGTGCCTGCTGGAAGTCAAGTGACTGAAGCACAAAGAAAAAGTTCATGAGAGAAAGAAAGTTTTCCAGCTCAACGTGAGTGCTAAAAAACGAGACCAGTATAAGAACTCCAAGCTGCCTCAAGGTGCTGTGCAAGAAATGCTTATTCAAAGGAGCAAGTGAACCATGGTTACTGAAGTTGGTTGCATTGCTATTACTTCTTCTTCCGCTGTAGCCTCAATAGTGTACACAGTATCTCCTAGCACTCACATCTTTTTTCAGGCATTAACTGTTAAAGAATATTTAGCATTAACCATTCCTGCTTTTACCTAAAATGCTTGTCGAAAAAGCATTGGACTTCATTAGGGAACATATTATATACCTAAAGTAGAGCAGCGTTGCACTGAATAAAGAGGCAAGAATTAGCCTACGATTTCAAGTTTTAAAAAAAAAATCGATACTTTATTTATTTAAGGTGTTTCAATAGGTGTGCATTATATTTTACAAGTCATTTTACCATAAACAGGAATTCCAGATTTCCAATACCGTGTCTTCAATGATGCCAAAATCAGCACTGCTATGAGTATTCACTGCTGCAAGTAACATCTACTGTTGAATTGTTATATAAGATAAGAATGGGTCACACAACTTGAACTGAAGGTTGATAGGAACACAAATCTGTTTTCTGACCTGGGGAAATTGTTACAAGTGTTTCTGATTATTCATATTAAAACATTAAAATCTGGTTGGCTGCCTTTGGGTGAGTTATGAATTTAAAAGATGCTTTCATTAGTTCAAACATGTATGTTTTTATGTCAAATTTCGACATTTCGACATATACTCTTGCAGCAGCAGCAAGTCAAACACATGACAGTTTAATCAGATCAACGCCTTTCCATGCAAAGTTGCGAAGGAACACCAGTAGGCACTAGAATGGGATTCATTTATGACTCTGCAGTACCAAACCTATTCAACATTGAAAACCAAGTGTTGTCTGGAGGAGTGTTGACAATCATTGCATTTGTCAGAACTGATTACTCAAATCCATTCAAATCCAAATTCCCCCAGCAGCTAGATAAATCCCCTATGGGTGCACAGGTAAAGCTGCAGAATTCGTATCTGCCCATGCAATTCTTAAATAACTTCGGAATTCTTGCACTTGCTGTTTGTATGTCCTAAAGGTTTATATCGAGGAAAGAACCGAGTGAGCCAGACTTGCTTACATCTATAATTGTGTGTCCTTTTGATGATTGGTTGCTGATGGTAGTCCCATGTAAATAAACAAATAACCTATGTATTAATACCTTGGATTGAATTAACTGAAAGTGGTGGGCCAAAAGCGTACAGCATGTAGGCTTCAAAAACCACCCAGAATTCTTTAGATTTTTGAGGTCCAGGAAGGCCACTATTATTTCTTAGGTTAGAATCCCAGCATGAGTGACTCAGCCTTTCATCCTTCCAAGGATGATAAATTGAGTACTGGTTGTGGAGGGTCAGAAGAAGGACACAGACTCTTAGATGACATGATGGACAATATTTTAATAAGTAACTTAAACAGGCCTATGTTTCCCTATCACTATGGGTGGTCCCTGCCTATGTTACTAACTAAGCTGTTTGTTTGTCAGTCGTGAATGTCCAAATTAACAAGGCCGCTGTCCAAAACGACCCTATCTAATCTTACCACTATGAAAACGTACTTAAATCAGGAGAATTACTCCCTTCTCTTGAGGGGTACTCCTAGTACCAATATATGTACTCCTTGGTAGTATTGATTTCGCAAATAGTCTCTTGTGACTTTGTAGATCAGCATCTTTAGTTCATCAACCGCATTAGCACCCTGGATGGGGGCACTGGCCAACTAGACATCTTGGAACAGTGGCTGTACAGGTATAGTATAATTCTGTGGTCCGAGCTCCCTTGTCAGCCAGCGCCCCCTTTGCTTCCCTGCCCCCTTCACCAATTAGCACACATGTAGTTTCTTATATATTTTTTTAAAAAATCTTTAAAACATACCTTTCTTGTGCAGCAACAGCAGTGTTGCTATTCATGACATCTGTTTTCATGTTGATGACGTCACAGTCATCAACATGAAAACGGACTTCACACGAACAGCAGCACTGCTGAGGCCGGGACACACAAGAAATGTAAGTTTCCTTCTTTTAAATTATAAAAAAAAGACACCATTAGCACCCTTAGAGGGAACTACATGGGTGCTAGTGGCGATGGGACCTTCACTTGGGCGTGCACCATTACCTACAGGGTCGATTTGCCACCTCAGGGCATATCGCCTCATTATTAAATCTTACTTTCTCTTTAGGAATCCCTTTTGAGACTTTCTCACAAGATTCCTATCTCTCATTGTTGCAGTTAGTGTATTTGTTAAAGTATAATGTTCTGGTAGGTTTTCCCTCCTGGACAATTATATATCCCCTTCGTTTGTGCTACTTCTCTTGATGTATAGTCCAGTTGTTCAGTGCTCTCAAACTCTCGTTTGCAGTTTGTTCTCTCTCTCATATTATACTCTTCTCTTATAAGGTATTTAGTTACTTTTCCATTTTCTCTGGCTTCTTTGTCCCCAAAGGGGGAGTCTGTACCGGTGAGGTCCTACTTGCCTCTACCCCTAGGGAGGATATTGCGGAGAGGCTCACCTCCCTAGCCACATGGGGGGGGGGGCAGGGGCTCCACCTTGGAGAGAAAGGACAAATTCCCCCGATTCGTCACCCAGTACATGGGTAAGCAGAATGGATTTGGCATGAAACACCTATACAAATACCCAATATTGTTAAATGGTTGCTCTAGTACTGATACCTATTTTGTTCTAAATGTTGCTTATAGTTCACTAGTTAGATAGAAAAACGAAAAACTATGTTTATATGCAGATTATTGTGGTTCTACCATCTGGATGATATCTCTGTATGGCCTCAAATGATTTTAGATGGCACCATTTTGGGATCCATGGCACTAATTTGTCAAATTACAAGGATGCAGTCTAGCAGTATATGATGAGGGTTAAGAGGCCTCAACCAAATGATATTAAACCTTATCAATTTTAAAATAACAATTGTTTGAAGAATATGTCATGCTCCTATGATGACATAATATTTAAGACAGAATCAATGTTTGCAACAAAGGAAATAAATTACGGTTGCATAGTGTTACCTTTTTTTGGAATTCATTAAGTACAGGCTATACCTTTTGTAAATTCTAATGGCTATAGATAGAATCCCGATTAATTATGTCCCCTTTTTTGTCTTTCAGCTGAAGAAGACAACATGGATCAGCCAGCATTCTTACCGGACACTCTGTTAAATTGGTGAAACAAAACCAAAAAATGCTATTGTTGTTCTTGTATTTCTACAGCATATGGCTTATGTGAATTTAATATTAGGAGTCATGCTTTATGCCTTTTGCCACGCGCCCAACATGAAAGAATAAGAATGGCCTGACATCCGTCTTCAGAGTGTAACTGAGGGTTAAAATAATACCCAGTTCTGAAAAGTGAACATTCTATTTTCCTTTTCCAATTAAGGATCCTGCAATATGCCAGACAGTTTTGTACATATTATATCACAGACACAATGTTCAGTAAGGTCTGTAAACTAGTCCTTAAATCTAACATGTATTGCTTATTTCAATTTGTATGTATCTGAAATTATAGATCTGCAGAATAAGCAAGAATACAATTTTGCAATGTTTTTATAGGTGTGCAGTAAATGTGGTCATTTTATATTAATTTTAGAAACGTTAAAGAAATATGTCAACTTTTTCAAATATTTGTGTGTAATTAACACCTGCTGTGTCATAGCACTGAAAGTAGAGGGCCAAACCAATATATGACATTAAATAAGAGCACCTCCCAACATAACCCCTTCAGTAGGATTCAACATGGTTTGTAAAAATAAACAGCTTACACTAATCTGGCTTCCATCATTACAAGAACTTCAAGCATGCTAAACTAGTGGGTATTTCTGTCCTGGTCAATCTTGGCATTATGAAAGAATATGGCCTGTGAAATCATGGATAAGCCTTGACATGGAGGTTGTGGTACAGATACGAGGATACACATGGGACTAGGCCAGATAGGGAATAACATGTTAAAAGTGGAGAACCCCAAGGGCCTGTACTAAGACCACTCGTATGTTACATATTTGGAATACTCTATGGAAAGAATCTACAGCTTTATGTAAGTATTTCATGAAAACTTCATAGTATGAAAGTGCTCAGCAAAAAAGAAGGCATGGGTCAACTTCGAGTCAAGACATTTAGGATTGTGAAACTGATATGTGTGATTCAACTCAATTAAATGCTAAGTCCTGCAATTAGTGTTCAACATTCTAAAGTACATGTGAATAATTGACCGTAGCTGGCTGGTTCATTGTAACTCAGATAAAGATTTGTAGTGTGTAAGAAATGAAACACCAATAATATGTGAGATTCTTCAGCAAAAAAAAATAAAAGTGCATAAAAAGAAACATAACATTTACTCGTTTAATGCAAATTAGGTAACGCTTTTGCCAAAGTGCCATACACACCTTTAGATAAAACAATTCAATTACGATCAACGATTGGTACATATTTGTATACTGCTTTTAGGTAGGTAAACATGCTAATCAATATTAACAGATTTTTCTGGTTAAGTACAACTTCACAACATAGTTTACTGTTAAGACAACACTTGGAATAGCCCTCACTACAACAAAAAAGAAATTGATGAACTTCAGACAGTATACATAAGGCTGACAAACTGAATTAAAGACATTGCTGATTTTCAGACATAAAGAAAGGTTCCAGTTCTCATAAAAAAAACAAGATCTCTATACATCAATTTAAGGAAAAATAAAGCACTTAGAAATGAATGCTATATTGAAGATAATACATACCTGTTCCGTATGTATCAGGGTTTGCCTTAGATATTTGCAAAGCTCTTTACGCATCTGAATATTTGACCACTATAGTAGTTTTCCAGTTGCAGTGGTTGAATGCCCATTACTCGGAAAGCTTAAGACCTATTATAATTATTTGAATTGAGGAGTGAGTACATCACTGATTCGTCCTACATGGCATTCATGTTCACATTAAGATCCATTAAACCTGTGCCAGATTTTAGAAGTGATACTTAGAAGTCACTCTGGAATTTTGACTTACATAATAATTAGGCAGTTTTCCTTAGCTATTCATCAGAGAATTGACAGAAAACTCACTGTGCCTATATTGCCAATGCTCTGTTTCATGGATGGCGGCTGTTAAAGGAGAAAACATTACAAACCAAAATATTTTCAAAAATAAATGCCTCAATTTACAATACATAATTAAAAAGAATGTTGCATGTTGTGCTCTATTTCACTCACATTACAAACATCGGTTTTCATACACATGTTTTCTTTAATTCAAAATGTGAAAAAGTGTGCAATTCACAAAATTGTAATTCCTCAATTCATTCAATTGAATGTTTAGTTTCACTTTTGTATGTGAAATGTATCTCAGTTTGTGTTTGAGTTTAGTTTTTCTAAAATTGATTATTCTGTTTCATGTATTTGCTTTAATGTATTTGAATCATATATCATTCCCTATAAATTCGAAGTACGTTTATATAAAAAACATAGTTACAAATATGTTGAAGTAGAAATCAAGCTTTAAGAAGTCTGGCAAAATAGCTCCATTAAGATGATAATTTAGCTGTAGTCCCCCCAAAAATGTTATGATGTTACCTGTTAGATCTCATGAGACACCACTAATGATCATGAAAACCTGATTCTACTCTTAAATTCTTGCAATTAAACCTTAGTGATCAACTTATCTTTTTATAAGTCACTTTTTGAAAGACATGGCCATGTTTACTCGTAGAGGCTTGGTTTAAGCAGGGTCTTGGCTTCCGCCACATCCCCTCTCACCTGGCAGCCGGGACGAGGAGAAGCCATCCAGTAAAAAGGTCAAGTCATCATGATCATCCCAGAGGCTTAAATCTGATTGATGGAATAGATTTATGTCAGAGGGCACCCAGAACCACCAGGACTGCTTATGGCAGTGCGCAGGGTGGGGTACGGCCTGCTCAGAGTTTGCTTGGGCAACCGCTTTTATCCAACTATCCCTTGTTTTGTGTACTCCCTAGAGATCCCCACCTCCAATATGGCAGTCCGAAAACTCAGTGGTATTGGGGGCTACTGCAGCCCTCTAACTGCCAGCCACCCGCTAACTCATTCAGCCCACCTCTGGCATTAGCACTTATTTCCATTTGCTGTTTTGAAGATGCAGAGCAAGACAGATGCAAGGAGTTATGACAGCTGAACCTTTGCTGCTGAGGTGACTGATGCTCTGCTTCCAAGTCAGGTGAAAGTCTTGATTTTGGCAGGAGTGGGTCTTGACCACTTTCTATAAAGGTCTAAACTAAGGACTAACAGTATTGTATTCAGACAAGGCACCCTTTCAGTTATTTATGAATTTTCAACGCATGTAGCTAGCATGAAGACATACATGAAATATGCAGGAAAACACATAGGGTCCCATTCACAAAGATTTGCACTGGAGACTGTCAGGGGATGCCTTGAGACGTATTTCTTATTCACATAGCTTGAAACTGGAGCAAACCTGGAGCTGGCTGGATCATCTTTGAGTTGCTCATGTGCAAATGTGATTTACAAAGATTTGCTCAAGTGCATCTGAGAGATGTTCCAGGCATCATCAGATTTAGATTTCGGCTTTGTAAATCATGCATGAGGTAACTAGAGCAAATCAGAGATGCTTAAGGCATATCCTGATTTGCACTAGTGAAAATGTTTGTGAATCAGACTCATTGGGCCTCATTCTAAGTGTGCCGGTCTGGAATAAACTGTGCCGGTAAGCTTACCGGCGCTGTTGTTTCCGGACCAGCACACTACAATTCTGATGGGCGGGTGCTCTCCCGCACGGCAGGTCAGACGTGCCGGGCGGGATTGGCATCAGCCCGCAGAGTTTTCACAGGACACCAGCACAGTTAAGAATGGTGCCGGTGCTTTCATGCTCCCCATTCCCATAGAGTCCCATAGGACTCTTTGGAAATGGGGACTTAGAAAATGCTGGCACCTGACTTTCCGGTCCGCCGGGGTTGTAATCCCTCAGTGTTACCAGGAAGTCAGGCGCTGGTAAATATTTACTGGTCTGGTGTCAACCCGCCAGTATCACCGGCACGGTTACCGCCAGATCCCTAATGAGGCCTATTGTTTCTAAAATTAGACACCCTCTAAATGGACACACCATCCACAAATACACTCTATATTTGCTATATTTCAGAAAAATTCAAGCAGAATGCGTAGAAACTTTAGAAACGGTAAACCATGTTTAGAATTAATCTGCTGATAATTTGATAGTGCAGAACAAGGAATTGAATAATTCCTGCTGGTTTTCAAGCTGTTCGTGTCAAGATCGGGTGCACAGGAACGGCATCTGTGGGCGATTCCTGCGTACTCTGTAAGTGGATCCCAACCAATCCAAAAAGGTGTGGGAGTGATCCACCCAAGGAGCAACAAGGGGGGATGGGACACTGTTGGGATTTAGAAGGAGGAAACAAAGACATAGGTTGAGAACAGGTCAGAATGCTCCCCCACCCCCACCTTCTCAGAATGCACAGGATAGGATAGTTAGCAGAAGTCAGATTAAGTCAAAAGGACAACACAAGGGGACGAAAAAAGGAAAAAAAATGAAGGTACCTCACGGGCAGCACAAGGGTGCAAGCTGTGGTGGTAAAGATGAGTCTGACAAAGTACAAAAAGTGAGTTAGGGAAATCCTTCAAGGGAAGCCACAGAATCCAAGAGAGAATGGTTCCAACAGGAGCAGTAGCCTGGTCACTCAGAATGGTATCAAGGTGGATGTAGCAAGACAAAGTGGAAAACCAGAGAGAAGGGAAAACATCCCACAGGGAGCAAAGAAGAACACACATGCTGTGGTTCTAAATGGATCTGAGCAATCCAGGTTAGGCCAAGGCAGTCCTTAGGCTCTCCAGGCATCGGTACACAGGTAAAGCAAGCAGGGGCAAGGCAGAAGCAATCTCTAAGACTAGCGTGGCAGCAGTACACTGGTACAACAATCAGGGATGAGACAGAAGCAGTCCGTTGTGCTACCAGGGCATTGGTAAACATCAGGCAGGCACTCGTGATCAAGGCGGGAACAGTCTGTTAGGTGTGGAGGGGTGTCCGACACACATAAAGCAATAAGAGGTACAGCAGAGAACAGTAAAACAGGTAACCAGTTCAATATGAATGGACTCCCCGGGGACATCGCTGAGCACTGTGTTTACCATTGGGGTTCCTTTCATGCCTTTATGTGCCGGCTATATCTCCAACATCCTCTGGGGCTAGCTGCAGCATGGCACATGGGACCAATCATATGATCAATTCCTTCTGAGGACAGGACCTGTAGTCCTGTGTCCCACAGGCCAGGGCAAACGCCAGGATCCCCAAAGCCGTTTCCAAGATCGCACCTTTCTGCTGCCTGGAAATGTGTTGGGGTCGACACTGTGACAGTCTGCTATGATCGGGTTTCCTTGGATGAATGCTTTGGGAATATCCCATAGCATTTGTGAACAGCCCGCACTAATACCAGAAGCATATTGCTTTGAGGAGGTGATGATAGTAGGTTTTCTCATCAATGATACAGAAAATCAAAGCACTCCATTTACTCAAAGGGGTGTTCATCAATTATATTTCTACTGTACACATGAAGGCGGCACCGCAATTATGTCGATGCAATCGCTGCACTGAAAACAAAACACTGAAAACACAAAAACAAAAGACCTTGAATAAAAAAAGTAAAAAGGCCCCCGGCTGTAACCAATCTTATGGTTCTTTCTAGTACAGCCTCACATTAAGGCGAAGAGACCTGGAGGTCCAGTGAGGTGACCAAAGTATTCAGATACATATCTGAGATTCTTTGATATTGTTGGCAACAGGAGGATTGGGAACAAAACAAGGTTGATGATTGTTTTCCTGCTGTCATAATGTGCCAAGGCTTTATGTTAAAAATGATAACTGAGCATCAAGAATCAAGTGTAACCAGAACTACGCTCAATACTGGTTCAAAACATTGACCTGCTTGTAATTGTCTCTGTTTTATTCATGGATAGTTACTTGAGATTAGGAATTTCAGATGATATTAAAACACATATATATATATATATATTGCCCTCAGAGAATGCTTCCCCAAGCTTAATTCCACATTAGGAGGTTTTTATCGCAAAGTCATCTTGCAAAAATCACACGTTAGCCTACGAGAATGGTTTCCAAAAGGTTGAATTGACGTATGTTGGGAACACAAATATGTTTTCTGACTTGGGGAAATTGTGACACATGCTTCTGGTCAGTCATGGTCAAATATTGAAATCTGATTGGCTGCCTTTTGCTGAGATATGCCTTTAAGAGACGCTTTCATTAGTTGAAACAAGTTTCTTTTTGTTCATATCAAATTTTTATATTTCATGCTTTTGTTCACTCAAGCCACATACTATTGACTGTTTGTTATTTTCTTTTCTAAGGGGTTTGCAACCAGCTACATTGTGAGCCAGCTTCTTCAAAGTGTGGAGGGCCACGTGAGGGGGTGAAGAGGCCAGACACAAGGTGTGAGAATGATGATCATGTATCCCTTGTAGGTGACATTTAGAGAACATATCATATATATATATATATATATACATAATTCGGAGAATGGGACATATTCTAGCACGGTTTGGACCTGGGGGCCTTCAACCTGAGGACGTAAGGGCAATAGGATATTGGTTTGTCAATAGGCACTCAGTGATAAGAGAGGGGGCCCTGTTCGTGCATTGATTGTTGGCACCTTGACGACATCCCATGTTTGTGACTGGGTGAAACGACAGGGGTGATCCTGGGGACAATGTGTCACCACCCACTCCACTGTGGTAGAGCCCAGAGAAGTTACCCAGAGACTCCCAGGCTTCTCAGTCCTTCATCAGCCTTCAGTATGTCCATTAATGCCTAGAACCTGACAACTCTTGTGTATTTCAGAACATTATATATGTGTAGGTAAAGAGAGGCCCCTTAAATGGTAACTGCCTGAAAATATATTCCTAAGAAGCAAATGAAATTGGAGATAGGAACCCATAGCTTAGCTCCTCCTTGTCTGATTGCAGGACTCCCTGCTAAGCCTTTCATGTATATATATAGTGCTGGATACTCCAGATAAGGACATGGCAAAAATGGAGCTGGGAGGACAGTGTTTGATGGTTAATAACTATACTTTTACCTTGTTGAATTGTCTAAGGTCTCTAACCAGTAGGGGTCAAATTGCCAGAGGGAAACAATATAACCATCCCTTTGATGTCAAAGTTAAATTGGCGAAACAGGCAAAGAGGACAGCCATTAGAAACCTACTTAACACAGCTTCTGATAACTCAACCTTTGGGGTAGAAAAGAATAGTGGGGCTTCACAAAACTGCACTTAGACGAATAGTCAGGGAAAGATTGATCGATCACAATCAAAAGCTGATCAAGAGTCTTATCCAGAAAGATACGGCCAACTTTTGGAAAATTTTGGGAGGTGTAACGAAAGGTGTGCACAATTCCCGGGAGTGTAATATCACTGCCCAGGAATGGGAAGTTTACATGACTAAGAAATATGCTAAGCCCCCTGAAGAGGAGAATCTTTTTTATCCACACATGATGAACCCGGCACAGGGGGCCTTGCAGTGGCAGACTGAGGATATCCTGTGGGCAATTGATAGGGCCAACCCATCAAGGGCTCCATGCCCTAATAATATACTGCCAGCATTGATTAAATCCAATCCAGAAGCATGGGCTGACCCTCTGAGAGATTTGTTCAACCGTGTGAGTAAAACCATCATAGTGCCTGGCACATGGAAAGAATCCCTAATCATCCCCATACACAAACAGGGGGAAAGGGGGAAACCGAATAACTTTAGAACAATAGCCTTGCTGGACTGTTCCAGCAAGATTTTGGGAACTCTTTTATTAAGAGAGCTTAAGGACCACATAACATCAAAGGGCTTGTATTCTCAGTTCCAGATTGGGTTTCGCACCGGCATGGATACCTCCTTGAATGCTTTTGCTAGGTCTCATTTTCTAGCAGCAGTTACAAAATCTAAGGTAGGGATAGTCTATATGGCATTGAAGGACCTCTCCATTGCCTTTGACAAAGTCTGCAGAGCAAGACTCTGGAAGAAATTGTTGGGTATGAATCTCCCTTCAATGCTGGTGCAGCTGCTGGTACTGCACAAAGGTACGACGGTCAGAGTGAGGTTGACGGGGGAGGGAGCCATGGCGGACCCCATTGCTACACATGTTGGCTTGAGGCAGGGGTGCGTGGTGGCAGCCACCCTCTTCAACCTCTACCTGCTGACCTACTGTGCGTCTGGGAGGGGGAAACCACTAAACACGTGAAGCTGGGCTCAGTGTCATTAGACTGCATTATATTTGCTGATGACGTAGTCTTGTTCGATCTGACACCGATGGGGCTCCAGAGGAAACTTACACTGTTCTTTGAATATGCGGTAGAGAATAAGCTCAGAGTAAACGGCCAGAAGTCGAAGGTCATTCTCTTTACGAATAAAAGATCCGCCAAAACTATGACATGGAAGGTGGGTGGAACACCCTAGTAAGAGTGGAATACTTTAAGTATCTTGGATACCATGTCACCAATACACATTCTAAGGAGAGCTGGAAACTCCTGGTCAGGGGCAAGTCTATGCCACTGTTGGCAAAAATGAAGAGGGTTTACACGCAACTGTGTCATTTCTCTTTAAACCCTCTTCTACAATACTATCTCTCCACTGTGGAGCCCACCTTACTCTACAGCTTGGATCTCCGTCTCTTTGAACTAGGGGACTTCCTTAACACCATTCAGGGAATGCAGTTTAAGAAAACACTAGACCTATCTATGTCCATTTCAAACGCTGTCATAAGGCAAGAGTTCGGGTTGATTTCACTGGGGACAAGAGCCAAATGGAGAAAAATGGCAGAATGCGCCAAACTATGAAATTCACCTGCTACGTTTTTTATCAGAGCTGGGGGCGGAGAAAATCAGAGCATCCGGGGCCATTATCACACAATTCATGGAAGAAATGATCAAATCTCTTACCTTGATAGGGTCATCCAATGGAGAGCTTTGTCAAAACGTGGGCACTGTCAGGAACAAACTACACAAACATGATTGGGTGATCTCCTCAGAACAGGTGGGGGCTTATAGTTTGTATGTTGAATAAAGCAGATTTCACACAAAAAGAGAGGAGCTTCCAAAGTATGTCCACATCTTCCATTGTCCCAAACGTAGGACAACTTACCTACGCTTTAGGCTAAACCAAATTCCAACTTTGGAAAGGACGTGCAAATGGGGGCTGCCCACGACTAACCAGAGCTGTAGCTTTTGTAAGAACTCAGCTACTAAAGAAACTATTAAGCATCTGGTAGCCGATTGCCCGGCTCTGCAAAAAAGAAAGGGATAAACACTTGGGAATCAAAAATGTCAGTGAATTTGTGTGGTCTAGCCTGATCATTGGCCAGGGCCAGACTCGGATACTGTCTTTAACTGGTTTTCTTGATCAAATAGTAAAGTTACGATGAAGGACACTGACCGACTTCCCTGTTTTTCCCTGAAGTGACGTTTTACATAAATTGTTTTGCGAGCATTGTTTTGATACTTCAAAGTTTGTTTTGTATGAGTACGCTAATCTGATTTTCTTTGCTAGGCTTTTGTATGAAGTGAAAGGTTTATACTTTTGTGTGAACCATAACACTTAATAAACAAAAAAGATACTCCAGATGTATCGAATCTGGCTCTTCCAAGCACAGACCAATTATGTATAACCCCCGCCTCTGAGTCCAAAGAACCCCGTTACGGTACAGGGAAGCTAATCCTGAGGTGATGTATCAAGGATCCAAAGGTCCTTTTGCATCAGAAGAATGTAGGGAATGCAGACAAGTATATACTGTGGACTTTACAGACATTCAATGAATGAAACAAATGCAACATGGATGTTCTTCAATGTCAATGGACTGTGGGGACTATACGTGGCCTCAGACCCACACTTGTGGTCACTCACATTGCTCAACAACCAATGTAAGACACCTGGTTCTCTGGATCTCCCAGAGACAGACATCCAGAAGCAATGCTAACACGCCCCTTCGTGAGCCTAGCTGCACTAGTCTGTCAGAGCCCATCCACTGCAGAGCTTTCTTGCGTACCCACTTGAAATCAGATGCTTCACTTCAGCCAGTGCTGTTGACAATCCTGGCTACCGGAAGCCAATATGGCATCTGGGGAAGAAATCCTCTATGAGCAGGTCTTCGCTGGGCACTTTCCACACATTGATCGTGTGTAGTCACATTGTCATTCAGCAGCCCACGCAACAGGCACATGTATTGTTTTCAGGCCCCAACTACACACTTGTATGCAGGTGTATAAATGTGGCTGGGGGAGAGAAGAGCTGTGGGAGTTAGGAGGCGTAAAGTGACAGGAAGGAGTAGGAATTGACAGAGGATCAGGAGATCTTCAAGTGAGAAGTTGGGAGACTAGAAGTAAAGGAGATAGGGAGAGGGGCAGTTTGGGGGATGAGGAGACCATCTAGAGAGAAAGGAGGTGAGGAGCCCATATCAGAGGCATAGAAAAGCAGTTTGGAAGAGCCAGAGAAATCATTACTAGAAGGAGGATTGTAGGCAATAGGTGAACTGAGGCATAGATTGAAGGATAGAAAATCTGTGAACTGAGATAGGTGGAGAGGAGGCACAAAATGTGTAGGGGAAGAGGACAAGATCAGAGAATGTGCAAGAAGAGAAGGAGTTGAAGAAAAGGGTGTTGCATAAGGTTGACGAGTAAAGAGGAGAAGGGGGGATACAGTTTACAGAGGCGCATACTGACTGTAACCCAGAAGGTTGTTGAGGGTAGTGAGAGAGCTAAGACAAACAAGGACATTTCTAAATCCACAATAGTGAGGAGACACCAAAGTTAGGCTGCCAGAGAGCTTGTTGGGTAAAACGCACCCGTCAGGGGTTATGCTTAAGGATCCCTGCAAAGCATTTGGAAAAGTCTGTCACTTGGGCTGTGTTCAGAAAACCCAAGACACTAGGAGGTTTGGCCGTGGTATCACCAGCTTTGAAAGACAGGGTACAACATCCTATCCTGATCGCTACAAAAGCCAAGACATCTACAGCTACTGCCAAGAAAAAAGTGTGGGGCACTTAAAACCCTAGACACTGAGTGACTCTGTTTTCCTGTCGAAAAAGTGTCAAATGAAGGAGGGACGAAGAAACGAGGACCCAGGCCCTAAAAAGAAGTTTGTTTTATTCTGTTGGATTGAATTTCCATTTGCTAACCTCAATTAAACCCCAATCCTTTCGTTTATTTTTTATAAAATAGTCATTTGAACCTTATATTCTGGTCTCGAGTCCTCTGTCGATCCTAGGCTGTGCCAGCAATCAGATGACATAGGGATTCTGGCATGCAGCCTTGGGGGAGACAGTGGGTAATAGTATTTTGATAAAATGCATGTCAGAGCTGCTCACCTAAGGATGACCAACTAAAACGAAGCCCAATAAGTTTGAAACTAATAGTTAAAACAATGCCGTTTTGATTTTCATGATTTTGAACGTGAACAGCACAGATATATTGAGAATCATGCCAAAGAAAGAATGCTCTGTGGAACTTGATGACATGCATCAGGCTTAGCAGGAAGTGTACACCAAGGAACGCCCATCATCACCTCTCGAGAAGGACATCCTGGATAGATCAGATCAGAAGTGCCAGGAACAAGCAAAGACAGAACCAAGAAGGAAATGGACATCCTCTAAACCCCAAGCACTGTGAGGGATTCTTTGCCTGAAAGGGAGATAAGACGGGCATGATTTGGGAAAGAAGGGAAAGCCTAAAAGGAATCTGGAAGAGGCTTCACATTGTGTTTGAGAAACAAATAACCATTTTCTCTTACCATTTACTTCGACTCAAGTTGTCAGTTAATCACTTGGTTGCCACATGCCATATTGATTCTAGCCATTGTTCCAAGTTCATCTTTTGGTTGATTTCTGATTGCATAAAGGGGCAGGTTATCCGGCAGACAATTCAGGGAAGAGATGGTTTCCCCTGGATTTGGGAGGCTCCCCTGTGCATGTTGGTGATGATATGAGGGGGCGGGGCATGCATTGAGAGATGAGGAAAACAAGATGTCATCAATGCTGGCAGATGACCCACGCAGAGTTCAGTAGCAGTGAAGTGCAAAAAGTGGTCAATTCCACACTGTGCTACCAATTTTCCAGTTACCATATCAGGTTCTATGCCAGGAATTCTGCCAAAGTATTTTACTTCGCAGGAAGTGCGCCGAATAAAAACTCTTTGATTTAGTTATTTTTTAAATGTGGGGGGAGGGATCTGCCATAAACCCCACTTTCCCTGTGCTAGTAGTCCCTACTCCAAACCCGTTCCTATTCCTTTTACCCCTTATCCCCACCCCCTTTATTTTTCGAGGAGTTTTGTCAGTGGGGAGGACGGTGGATCTCGGCTTCTGGATACTGAAATTCCAGACTACTTCCGAGACATTATGGCGGCTATCTCAGGACTCAGAACGGTACTGGATAATGTGGACCAGCTGGTCACAATGGCAGAATCATGTTTGGACCCCATGGAAAGCTGTATGTAGGGGACAGGGCTTGTTTGACAGGGATGGGATACCTAAGACCACAGTGGAGTAAAAGTGCATTGGAGCTAGAAAATTGTCGACTGCTTAGAATGTGTGCTGTGTTGTGCGTGTGAGCGTCCTGGATGTTTCTGCCACTGTGAATTCTACACAATTGAGTGCCATGTTACAATCCTTTTTGGGCACAAATTAAATGTGGGAGTACTAGATAGTGGTGAAGCATTTAATTTGTTAAAGGCATCACAGAAATGTACTACTCAGAATGAAGCAGGGGGCAAACAGTGGTTTTGGTTTTAAAGGGCCCGGCTTCTAGTGAAGAACTGTTGAGAAAGGCAACACAAATCGAACCATTGAAATTGGAGGGGCAAAGAATAATCTTTAATTCAGACTTAATTACATCTGAGATGAATGACCTATATACGATGCTGGAACTCGTGGTGGCCGAGACTTTCCACAAGAAAGTGTTGCCAGGGCAGGGTGAAATGGAGGAGCCTGCACCCCAATGAGGAAGAACAGGCAGTTGTGATTCCATTTTCAGCTTTCTCTGACATTTTTGTGATGGGCTTGCTACTGGAATGGCAGCAGTTGATCCCGGGTGTGGTTTTGCAATGTTGTGTAAAGTGATGGAGGTGGGTATGGTTGGATGCGCCATATTACTGTATTGTGGGATTGTAGTCTAGGCTTGTTCATCCAGCCATTGTATTTTATATCAGTTGTATGGCCAAAAGATGCCGATGATAAAAATAAAATCTAACCTCAGGCTAATCTGAGATTCAGCAGACACACATGCTGCTCCCAGGGAAGTTGCTTTCTAGGTGTAGATGCCACAAGAGAAAATATGTGCTTTGACTTTAAGGCTGATCGGGTTGAAAGGGGTCATACTGGGCTCTGCATTCAAGATCTTCAGACATTCATAGTCTTTTCATAAAGACAGTTCCAGGGGCAGAGAACGATGAATGACGAGGCCTTTTCAGAGCGAGCGTGGACAAAGAATGTGATGTGAGTCAATAAGCAAATCAACACAATTAGCTAAACCTATTTATAAATAACTATATTAAGAAAGGGAAACTATGTGATGATGTCCCCTGCCTAACCTTGTGAATCAACAGTGGGGTTGTCAGGTGGGTAAGGTCTACCCTGGGCTAGTGGATGCTGGACTTTAAGGATGCCCAGATCACCCCATTTGGTTCCAGCACTAAGGCTGGGACAGTCACAGACATATCGGAAATGAAAACAGAGTTGGAACCACCCTGTAAAACCTTGTGCTCAGCAGGCACTTTTGGCTTGTTTGCGAATAGAATGTCGAGTTCGTATAGTAACCACAGGAGAGGTTGCCTTGGCGATCAACAGTCCCGCCCTACCCATTCCCATGGGAGGGTGGGGCCGGAGGCGCGTCCACCACGTCCAATCCTGGACGTTGGACACTGCCGGGATCGCCATGGAAATGCTTAAACCCAGGTTTCCGACGCGGGCGCGCTTTCGCGTCCCATTTTACGAGGCGAACAGACTCGAGCACCGCTGAGGTAAGGAACCCTGAACAGCAATCACAGACACTTTTGAAGTGCTAAACTTAAGATCGTCACAGAGAAACTCATTGTATGTCTTTCCAAACAGCGAGCTTTTCCCGATATACGTGCACAAGTGTAAGGTGACACCTGTTGTGAAATTAAGCTAAGGTAAACCCAAACCACGGATTTTGGTGTACTCACGGAAACCTTTAATTATATATTTGCCCGATTATGTAGTAGAGGATACTAATGAATGCACTTTCACTTTTTCCCATGTTCACTGATTCATTTGAATGGATGTATCCTTCATTATTTACCCACGGGGTGGTATGTATATTTGAAATTCGAAATTTATATATTTGCAATGATAATGGAATTGTATTGATGTTGTTGAAATATAGCCCTGAAGATGGTGCACTGCACCGAAATGCATTGGCAAAAATAGCTTACACTTTAAGCTCAGGAATTGCTTATTTCGTCTAAAACATTGTGTGAATAAAACACAAGAATACTTTTATAATTTTTGAAGAAGTGTTTGAAATGTTTAACTTTATAATATCGAGTGAAACGCTTAACTAAGAATATGAGTACAAGTTCATAAAACATAGAGAAATGAATTGAGCTCCTAACAGGGAGCAAGGAGGAGCACAAGGTTTTACAGGGTGGTTCCCAATCTGTTTGTCTTTCCGATAGTTTAGCAATAGAGCCCGTGTGTCAGTGGGCTTTTTTTTCAACCTGGTAGCTCCACATACAAGCATAAACAGAATTTAGCATATTAACTAAATTGGAAACCAACGGAATTAGTAGTAGTGCCCACCTTGGATCCATTTTGCCTACAGTCACAGACATACTCACAACCCACTGCCCTACAAACACCTACAACCACCAAAGGGCCAGGGAGGAGCCAGAATGCCTTTAAGATTCTCTTAATCACAAGGTTGTCCCTCTTATCAAGCCATTCCATCTCGTTAGCGAAACCGAAACACCAAGTGAGGCAAATAATGCCTCTCCATTTAAGGAAAGCAATGTTGCAACATTTCAAAGTCACCAGCGAGTGGAGAATGTGAGAAACGTGAGGGTGTCCTCACATCTACTCCCCTTGAGTCCTCTTCTCAGGTGGCCAGAGAAAGGCCATTGCTTTTGGATCCTGACCCTGGGGGTGGAGATGCGAGGGAGAATCACATGGGTAGAGGGTCCTTGGGGATTGGAGATGAGATGTCTTAATGTGGAACATGGTACCCCTCATTTCCATTTCAGGAGGAACCCTCAATCCCAGACGCATTTATGGGGCATTGCTACCCCTGTCTCTTTGACCAAGAAAATGCCAGGAGATATTACCAGTATAGAAGCACCAGGAAGAGGGTGAAGACAAGAAGGTTGAAGGGTGAGAAAGGCGAGATATGGTATCCTCCTTTCTCTTATGACAACCAAACAAACCCTCTCCCAGCCTTTATGGACTACTGTAAAACAGCTCATCTCATTTACCCTCATTCAAAATATTACAGTACTCGGACGATGAAGAGGCAACTAGGAGTAGTGAACACCAGTAGGTTATTTCACCACTCTAGTACTGAGATGAGGACGATGACTGCAAAGTACTGTGGAGGTCAGGCATGTCCCTTTAATTGCAGTCAGGCAGTGCCATTTGGGAATTCACACCTGCAACCTGTGCTTGCAGGTGTATAAGAAGGGAGGAAACCAGGAACAGATAGACTGGGCCTCATTACGAGTCCGGCGGTAACCGCAGCAGTAAAACCGCCTGGTTACCGCCGGACTCGTATTACCATTCCGCCTCCGTGATTCCCGGAATTACCGGGGCATTACAACCCCGGTTTCCAGGGAATCACGGAGGCGGAATGGTGTTAATCCCCATTCCCATTGAGTCCTATCGGACTCAATGGGAATGGGGATCATGGAAACACTGGCAGCATCTCGTAATGCTGCCGGTGTTTCCTCGTCCGCCTGCAGGCGTGCAGTGTTAAACCCGCCAGGTCAGACCTGGTGGGAACATCACCTCCCGCCTGCAGCAGTTGTGATCGCCTGGCATGGAAACAACGGTGGCGGCTGGTTTACCACCATCGTTGTTTCCATACCAGGCGATTTGTAATGAGGCCCACTGACTTGGAAGCCAGCAGAGAGCCCTGAAATTCAGATGTTTGGGAGCCTCCCATGTCGGAAATTTGCAGCCAGAGCTGCGGACACAGAAAGAAAAGCAAAAAATAGCCGCCAGTGTCCACAGAAGGGAAGCACAGCTGCCGGCAAGAGCAGAGAAGCTTCAGAAGTGTGATTGGGGGTTGCAGTGCCAGGCAAGCCAGCAGGCGGAGCAGAAGGGAAACAACGCAGCTGCCCGAAAAGAACGCTGAGGACCGGTGAGTGAAGGGGAACGTCACTCGAAGCCGAGGCGCTCCTAGGGGCTGCATATGAAAGCGAGATGAATGCTGAATGACCAGAATAATGTGTGCAGAATAAAACAAACCCACAGATTCAGACTAAAATTCAGCAGCAAAATAAAAAGTCACAAATATGGAATACAAACTAAATGAAACCTTTATATATTGAATACCAAACTGAATGAAAACTATTGGCAAAGCAACGATTTGATGAGAGGTAAATGTGAAGTTGCCCATTGGAAAGCAACGCACTAAATAAGAGAACAAGTGTGGAAGTTTGTGAAACAGCATGACAGAAAGGTGGGAAGAAATAAAACCAACCTGACGTGAATTTTGGCCAAAGACTGGCAAGAGGAAATGTGACACATTGTGCAAAAAAGCCAAGAGGCCAATCAGAAGAGGCCAAGTGCGTGTGAATCTTCACATAAAGCCAAGAGGCCAACAAGGAGAAATTAAGTGAGTGTGAACCTTGACACAGGGACAGCTACAGAATAACCTCTGTGGCTGAAGAACCTAGGGTTGCTCCTTGCGCTACCTGTGATGGGTGGACCGGTGGTCCGACAACTGCGCCTATACCAGTGAGCCCTCAATTGTGAGAGCCAAAGACATTGTTGAAGTAAACCAAGAATAAGCAATTTAAAGTGAACTGTTATTCCAATCTAGAGGGGTGTCAAGTTTATCTGCAGTTATTTTGTACATTTAAAGACTGAAATCAAATATAATTTGGCAAGTTTAATTCTTGGGGAATGGAACCCTGAGACTTGAACCTTTATGCTGTCTTGAGGAAGGAGCACTCAAGACCCTTTTCTTTGGAACTGCGTTGCCTTGACCTTGGGGAAGGGAACCCAGAGGATTTGTGGAACTGTGTTGCCTTGCACTTGGGAAAGGAACAGGGATGTCATTTCACCAAAATGCCAGGGGTAGTGGAAGTGAAAACGCATGACCCTTGACCGCTGATGACATCACAGGAAGTGATGTCATTTGACCACACCCTGATGTGACATCACAGGAAGTGATGGCACACTACCCCTCACCCCTTGACAAAACAGGAAGTGGCATCACATAGCATTGTTCCTAAGTACACTATGAAAAATATGGTTACAAAATCACTGTAATGGGGTATACATTTCATACAAGAATGAATCATCATATGTATCATTAATATCAGTGTGTAAAAGGCCATATTACCAAATTACTGTGAATGCAAGCAGATGTCCAAGGCCAAATGATAATGATGTGTTATTATATTGCACTTACCCTAAAGTGCTATATATAGGGCAAATATACATACAATATCACCCAACCTGTTTTGGTACTTATTTATCAACCTCAGAAGGATGAAAGGCTGAGTTGGCTATCCCGGGATTTGGACCTGGAACCTACAGATCTCTCTCTCTCTCTCTCTCTCTCTCTCTCTCTCTCTCTCTCTCTCTCTCTCTCTCTCTCTCACACACACACACACACACACACACACACACACACACACACACACACACACACACACACACACACACACACACACACACACACACACACACACACACACACACACACACACACACACACACACACACACACACACACACACACACACACACACACACACACACACACACACACACACACACACACACACACACACACACACACACACACACACACACACACACACCCCCCCCCCCCCCCTCCCCCCTCCCCCACACACACAGCAGCAAGCGCACAACCCCGTGAACTTACCGACTATAGCTAACTTACTGGCTATAGTAAAATTTGCAATTATATGTCTGGATGTTCTCAAAGTCAGAAAGCAAATTACACTCTGTTGTGGATACCATTAAACTGGTGAACTGGCCTGCTGTTAAATCTCAGTTATCTGTAGGTCTGGTGCAATGCTGGCCACATCTGAAGCCTGCATGGATCTACTTTTCAGGCTTCAGATGATATGATATGATAGGTTATTTATAACATGCCTAGTACCCAGAGGTTTCTAAGCGCGGACCTGGGGATCGAACCTGTGGTGCTCCGTGTCGCTGGCGAGCACGTTGCCCCTGAGCTATCCTCGCGAGAGGATGGCAAAATACATAACATTAGGAGGGTTCATAACTGTGTATTAAAGACTTTAAAGTAGCGCAGGGAAAGCAGTGCACTCACACAGCATCCCGTACCCTGGGCACTCTTTACCTCCTACATGCAAATAAACATCCTGAACAGCATGCCAGGGAGATAGGAAAGATAGACACTTTACAACAACGCATTAATTGTGGCACAATGAAATCAAGGGCCAATTTATGTGCTATGGTCAAACATTTCTACACTGTACACAAGCTTTTAGGCACAAGGATTTTGTCAAGTGACCGAGGACACAGAGATGGAATGTCTTGTGATGATCGTAACAGAGACAACGCAGAAAGACACATGCTATAACTGCGACTTGCGAAAAGCAAAATACATAGAGCCTGATTCACAGAAGTGTTTTATAATGGCACAATTCTATAGGAAAACGCTCTGTGAATCAGGCCCATAGTCTGAAAGAGATGTTTATTCTACTCTAAATGCTTTTTGAGGTTTTTGTCTAGATTGTGAATTTGAGGTGTTTATTTATTTATTTAAATCATATGGGTGAGAGATCAACCTTTGATTCATATAGAGGAACAAAAATTCATCAATTTCATATGAAAGCATTTAAAAGTTTCAATATCACAATTATTTTCATAAATAATCAAGCGATTCAAAGAACAAACCAGGAAAAAAAGCAACAACCTGGTAATGCTACTGAGTCTCAGTAGCAGGATGGATCTAAGGTGTTTAGGAACAGACCAAATCAGTGACTCACCCCCTAAAGTGTGCCTGAAATAAGACAAATGATTTGTTATTCCTATTCTTTCTTATTTGGGGTCACTGTTCAAAGTGTAACACTTGTGGAACCCCTGTTTTTTTTTAATAAGCCTGAACAAGAAAGCCAGCCACTATAGAAACAAAGAGCCACATTGCACTGACCACAACCCTGGAGCTTCAATTTGTAAAACATTTTTGGAAAGATTACATTTTTTAGGGGTAGCAAGAGAGACCACAGGGGTAACAAGGGAGACCTCTGGCGACCCCCAAATGACATCCCTGTGAAGGAAGCCCCAACAATTTGTGGAACTATTGCGAACATGGGAAAGGTAATTCCGAGACTTTTGTGGAACTTTCTTGAACTTGGCGAAGGCAAGCTGAAAAGGAAGCTAGGAGCTGGAAGAAGCTCAGAACCTTGTGTTGATCACTATTTTGCTTATTGTTGACATCCCTGCATATTGTTTAGCTTTAGTTGTTAAGGCAAGTATTGGTTTTGGACACAGATAGACCTTCTGACTTTCCTTAGTTTCATCAGGTAGGGAAATCCCACCTTAGCATAGGGCAAGTTAGGCATTCAACCATACTGACATTTGAGTTGATAAACCATTTTATTTTGAACTTTGAATCTGTTGTCCATGTCTTGCTTCATGATGCCATCACAGGAAATACATTTCTTTCTTTCGGCAACAATGGCAGGAGATACATTTCTAAATATGAGCCATGCTTGCACAGACCACAGAAGTTCTGTGGATACAAAGTTGCACTTAAAAACGGAAATTAACTTGCATTGTCCTTGCAAGGAATAAAATAAAAAAGCACTATTCTCCCACTAGCGTCGCAGAGGTTACAAAGTTAAAAATCCCTCACAACAAAGGAAGTACCAGGACAACAAACTGCTTCCAAAGCTCACCAGAAGATGTTCTGACTCCAGACTTACATGCTGAGCGAGCATAGGAACTCAGATTATATGCAATGGCAGTGCTTAATTTGTAAAAAAATAAGTGCCAGTGCCCAAAAAATATTGGCCCCATAATGTCGGGCGCGGCGCCGTCCGCAGGAGGGGGCGGCGCCGCCCTCAGTGCAGGCGCGACGCCCCCTCAGCGCGGGCGCACGTGCCACCCCAGTTCAGTGCTAGACCTACCTAGATCGGCCCACCACCAGCCCATCACAAAGCTGCTGCTCCATGTCACATGTTTGGCACTGCAGCAACTGCTGGCACAGGCTAGTAGTAAATACGCAACTAAGACATGCTCCTCCTGTAACTGCGCCTCGATGCCCCCGGGCTGTGTGAGTGCTTTAAAAATGCAAATAAATAAAAAAGCATTCTGTTTCAGTCACTGTTGCACTGTATTTGTCTCTACCCCTTCTGCCCATCTGACAGTGTGTTAAAGTACACCCGGTATTGTTAATCGGTTACCTCCAGGAAGAGCACCCTCCCTCAGGCCGTTCTTCAGTCACCTCATCCAGGTGTTTTGTGTAATCAATTTACTCTCAAGCCCTTATCAGTCATACATCTCATAAATGCATCCCCCTTCACCCTTCCTTCAAGCATGAGCATGGTGTTGTATAACTTGGAAAAAGTAATTTCTGCAAGACGTTGTGAAATCAACAGCCTGTGCTACTTCTGCTTTAGGGCCTCTTTCCACCTTAACACATTAAAAAACTAAATATGTTTTGTCACCCAATATTCAGGAGCCAGAGGAGAATGCATATACGGATACCTCCTTCCCACTGACATGTTCTTGACATACATCACTAAACTGCGGGGTGTAACAGACACCCACCTCCCTATCTGAGGATTCCTATCTGAGGATTGCATGTGCTCTCATTTGGAGCACATGCTCGGAGCGTATTGTACCCAGGTTAAGGGGCCACATCTGGTGTATAAACCACACATCAGGATATAAAACATGCACTGGAATTATGTAAAGAAATGACAGCAAAAGACGGTTGAGAATTATACACGAATACTCAACTAGTGCTTTTATTTATGATGACAGATTAGTGGGCACGTGTGCCATGTTTATCCCCGTCTAGTTTCCATGTGTGTATCTTTAAGCCTGAAAAGGCATTTCAGAAGTTAGTCTTTGCATTGGCTTTTCTCGCGAAGCGCAGCCAGTTCGGTTTCGGCCCAATACGTGCACCGTTCCGGGTCCCCTTGCTGAAGCTCGTTTGTGAACTAATGAGGCCGATAACATTTAAAGGAAGAACGAAAACACCCAGGCAAAAATTCACAGTTCATGTTTGGCTTAGATGAATGCTATCCAGGGTCGGACTGGGGCATACAATTGTCTCGAGTCGGGCTTGGCACCAATGAAACAGTGGCCAAAGTTGTAAACGACAATTCATTCTTTTTGTGACGGACACTAGTGGGACCACGCTGCTGCCCGTGCCCTGCCCGGACCTGGGCTTTGTCCTGCCTTGCCTCAATCACTTAGGCTACCTTCCGTGGGGCCACCACCGCCACGGCCATGCTGACCCTGATGACAAGAATAGGTGCACGGCGCAGCGGCCCCATGGAAGGTAAGATTTTAAAAGAAAAAACATATATTTGGCCGTATAGGGCCCATCACTTTCGAAGTGATGGGCCACAGCCGCCACTCAAAATAAGTTATTTCTTTTAAAACCTACCTACTGTGGGGCGGGGCCCCGGCCACCGGCCCCACGGAAGGTCAGGTTTTCAAAGAAAAAAG
Source organism: Ambystoma mexicanum (assembly GCF_040938575.1). Lineage (NCBI taxonomy): Eukaryota > Metazoa > Chordata > Amphibia > Caudata > Ambystomatidae > Ambystoma > Ambystoma mexicanum. The sequence continues at coordinate 281,703,819 of NC_090936.1, forward strand.
TAAAAAATATACTTTTGGGCACAATCCACGGACCCGGCCACCCGCGGCAGAGTCGTCCAACTCCGTCTGCGGCAGCCGGCAGTCCCTGGTCACAGAATTTGGCCTGGGCCTGGCACCGACTGCATTCAGCAGCACACTGCACACAGGTCACATGGACAGAAGCCCGGGCGCGGATGGGCTCCTGGTGGTGGGCATTCAGGACACCACCAGGGAACCATGCCGCTGCCCGGGGCCCGACCTTGGCCTTCCTTGCCTGATCACTTGACTGTGACAGCCTCCGGCTGCACCGCACGCAGCAACAGTGACTTACCTGCTTTGCCAGCTGGGACTGGGTCTCCTGTCGGGGCCTCAGGCTGGGGGGGGCTGGGTGTGCACACTGGCACCTGCACAAATGAAAAAGCAGGCAGAGGGGGCCCCAGGAAGCAACGAGGCTGCACCACGCAGTGCAGCAGGGCAGGCTCTGTATCTCACAAGTCAGGACCGACGACGCCACACCTCGACACCTTCATTTCACAGTAACTCGTGAAATGAAGGTGGCGCCACGCTGCCTCCTGTGGCAACATGTCACCATGTAATTTCACTGGCTCAGATGAACAGCCAATGAAAACTGCACATTCTGTGTTACTATACAGAATGTATCAAATACTGCATAGTAACAACAGAATGGTAGTTTTCATTGGCTGTTTGTAACAGTTTGTTGTTCATTGCTATTGCTGGCCCCTCCCAGGCCAGCCATGGCCTGCAACCTGCAAGCATGAGAGAGATCGAGATCAGAATGACAAATCTCAATGGGCCTCATAACGACCCTGGCGCTCACGGAATGAAGGATGCAGGTACGGGACCGGCACCCTTCATTCCGTGAGCGCCGATTACGAGGTTCCCTTTGCGGGACCCGGCCAGACGTCTGGTAAAACCAGACGTCTTTTCCGGGTCCTGTGAGGGGAAGAGGGAGGTAATAATGGGCCACTTGTAATGTGCCCATTATGACCTCCCTACCCATTTCCATTGAGCCCTATGGGGGCTCAAATGGGAATGGGGAATGGTTCCTGCAAGGAGGAATTACCGGGTCCTCCTATGTCGGAATGACCCGGTAAGTCCCCATTGCAGGAACCCAGTAATGGAGTCCGGTTTGAAGGCAGCCATGGTGCTATTAGCACCACGTCTGCCTCCAAACTCGTAATGAGGCCCCATGATTTATAATCGAAGCAAAGCGAAGTGGAAGAACAAACAAAGCAATGGCACGTGCGCTGGCTCCGCATGAGTTCCGGTGCCCAAAAAAGAGTGCCGGTGTTGGGCACTGGCAACCACCCCCACAAATTAAGCACTGAGCAATGGCAGCAGAAACACAAGGGGGGAAGGGATCTCACACATGTCTAAGGCCTCTCTCCAAAATCGAAGATGGCAGCTTAATGTAACCTTAGGTCTCGCCCCTCCCAACCCACAAGACTCCAGAACCTGTCCCGAACCTAAGACAGTACACCCCACACTACACAGGTGAAATCCATACCTCTAATCACCACCCCAGAGGATGGGAAACCAGTCTATTTTAGAAGGAGCTGCAAGTAGGTGCTTGGAAGAGGTTAATGATTTAGAGTTTTTTGAGAGGAGAGGTGCAAGAGAGTGGTGGTTGGAGGAGAGAGTTGGAGAGAAAATGTCAGGGATTCAGGTGGGAGAGGAGATACCATCTGGAGGAGAGTGTTGGGGGTTAGTGGGAAAATATTGAGGAAGTTGGGGGGGAGTTGGTTAAGGAGGCAAAGAGGTCGGGGGATGTAAAAATATTACCATCTGGGGAGGATGACAAAAAAAAGCTGGATGGGTGATAATCCCACACCACATGAGAAAGCGGGAGGCGGTCCGGTACTCTCCACAGATATTAAGAGCATGAAGGCTCCGTTGGACAATGTTGGTCCAGGGCAGACTTCAGAGGTGAGAGGGGAGGAGATATGAGACATGCAAAGTCCAGATGGTCAGGGTGGTTACTTCAGAGGCAATCAGGAGAGGAGCATGGCAGAACTCTAGAGCAGGGTGGTGGCCCGGTTTGTGCAGAGATACCAAGATTGCCCCTAAGGCAAAGCACTGTGGAAGAAGATCGAACAGTACCCCAAACATTTCGAGAATGTATAAACCTTTAGTCAGCCTCTTTGTGCTCCCTCTCATGCTGCCCTTGACCACATTTATAAGGTATCCAGTCATTCCATCGAATCCAAAGCACAGAGAGACCATACAATTGAAAAAAATGCATCGAGCCCCCCCATCAAATGCATTTTTTTAAATGGTAAAGGGTTTAGTTTAGTAAAAATTGGGTTTTAATGTTAAAAAAAGGAGATTGGGAGGAAACCTCCATTAAAAAACAATCAAATAAAAAAATGCATTCAATGGTTTTTTTCGATGCTTTTTGTGTCAATGGTATGGTTGTCAAAGGTTTGGCTGTCGATGGAATCTCTAGGAACCCATTTATAATGCACAACTTAAAATATAATAAGGACAGCATCGCAAGACAATGGTGAAGTGCCCACCTTCCTTCCCATTTCCCTGGTGTGCAATATGACACCACAGGTTAAATAATACTGCATGACATACAGCAACTCTGATTCAGTGGACTGTGTGGTATTACTATAAATACCAAAAATGGCACCGCCATAGCAGAAGGGGCACAAGTACTAATATATTTGTCTATATCCTCTAAAACTCTGTTCTGGTAGGATAATGATATATGATTCCATCCAGAGAGTGCAGCACAGTAGTACATAGTTGACAGGCTTTGCAGGAAATATGTTATCACATGCAGTTATGACTCGGCAAAGTGATACAGCAATGGGGTATGTTACAACAGAATTAGGAAAAGGGTACTAGCCGGTTAAGTTAGTAATGCAAGTATTCCAGCATTTGCAATCACTGCTCTACTTTGCTAGTTTTAGTAGCAGGTTTTTTTAATTTAACTTATTTTATTTATTTATACAGCAGCTACTGAATAAGGGAGGCTGACAGATGCACCACCCCTATGTAATTTTAAATATGTGTATATATTTGTGTGGTGTGTCTGTAATGTATGTAATTGTATATTTAGGTGTATGTTTATAGTTATGGTTAGGTATAGCAATAGTTATTATTTATAGTGAATGTAAGTAGTTCAATTTGGGAATTCGAATTGGGTAGGGGTTACATAGGGAATGTATGTAGTGTTGGGCAGGTAAGGTGTGAAGAAGGAAAAAAGGTGTTGATGTCGGTTCCTCATAATTCCATCGACATCCAAACAATCGACAACCATGCCATTGACACAAAAATCATCGAAAAAAACCCATTGAATGCATGTTTTGTTAATTCCTTTGTTGTGGGGGGGTTCCCCAAACCCTGTTTTTTTAACCTTAAAACCCCATTTTTACTAAACTAAACCCTTTAGCATTTAAAACAATGCATTTGATGTTTTTTTATGCATATTTTTCAATGGTATGGTCTGTCGATGCTTTGGATTCGATGGATTGACTGGGTACCGTTGATGTGTATCCTGGCGTGAGACAGGTAAGTGAAGTGGCGTCCTACCAGAGGCTGCTTAGGTGTGGGATCACCCACTGGGGCAATTTGCTGCCCCCTCTCTGTACAGTGGGTGGTGTCAGATAGGGGTTAGGGGCCGGTTCCTTCAGGTCCACCCTATGGGTCTACCTGTGATGCTCTAACAGAGAAGAGGATCATGGATAGGTCGAAATGATTGGGGAATGTTTATTAAGAAATTGTTTTATCATGTTTTTATGAATATAAAGGGTCCCCAGTGCGATCCCTAAAATAATCCACCTTGGTGCCTGTGTCCTATTGGAGTGTGGAAAGCAAGGACCCAGGACGTACCCCATCTCCTGCTTAACATTGATTTTATTTAAAGTTTGCAGTGCACCCCCTTTCTTTCCAGCTGGTCTGGGTGGTGGGGATGGTTTGTTCCCACGGGGACTGCCCATGCGCTGCGGTGTGTGAGGAGTATACCTTTGGACCAGATCGGGGCCGGAAATAAGGGGCTACATAAAGTTCAACCTAAAAGGGGTTTTAAATCCACTTTTATGTAGAACCGCTTTATTAGAGTTCTCTTTGACTCCAACTGTATGAATGCGTACATGTATTTAGGTGGTTGCTTAATCTCTAATGGCTGTGCCTCTCTCTCTAACCTAGGGATGCACAAGCTCACACTATCCCAGAGTTCCCCAAGCCCCTGATTGGTTCTAGTGATCAGTAATCGATACTATCTGAAATCTGCCTGTCTTCTTTTGATGGTCTAAAGTTAAATGCCTTATCCTTCTAACCTCCCTCAGGGAACATTCTAGGTTTCCTATCCCGCATTTCCCCTGGAGACGGTTTAAAGGAATGTCCGATGTTAAGATGGATTTCTGAACTCTGACCTGGAGGGGCAGAGGTTCAGAAGTCCAGCCTAGTTTCTTGGAACAGGGTAACCTCTGGACAAGCCAGACCAATCAGGGTAGCGATGGCGGCGGTCAAGACTAAGTCTCAAGAGGGGTGAGGGTGAGGGTGACTGAAAGACCGCAATGAGCACACAAAGCACGGGCACTTAAAAATTACTCCAGACTGGCGTTATATTACAAATATAGACACATTTATTACAAGGCCTTTGTAACATCGACCATAGCAAATAATCACAATAATACGAAAGTAAACCAACACATCACAATCAATACAATATATATACAAGACAGAGGGGTCTAAGGAGTTAGGAGCATGTAATATGTAGACCACCTAGATGGGTAGGAAAACAGGCAGTGCAAGTAATCATTAGACCCATTTCGACATCTGAAATACACCTAACTAGGAGGAAGTCCGAGCCCTACGAAGAAAGGAACCTTATGCTCAAAAGTACCTGCACGCGCTGGTGCCAATGGACAAAAAGAGGGCCTCTTCAAGGATATCAGGTAGTTCAGGAAAGTGAATGAAGCAATGCAGAACAAGTCCCCCACTACTCAAGCAAGGCCTCCACTTGTGGGCAGAGGCAGGGTGAGAGTGCGGGATAGAGTCGCTATTTCGCAACAGCGGTAGAAAAGAAACGGCTCCTGCAGAGGGGCCACCGGTTTGGGTATGGACTATTCACAGTTCCCCGGCGCGGGCAGACCCAGACTTCTCCAGTTCAGTTCTCCTTGCTGGCAGGTTCAGCTGCGATCATCAGGACGTCTCGACACCGGTTAGATTCTGTGTAGCAGGATGCAGGGTCGAGGGTGTCCCAAATGCAGTGGACGTGCACAGGTTGTTACCACAGCAGAGCAACACGGCAACCGCGTTTACTCTGGTCCGGACGCACTCGTCTCACTTCAGACCTGGGAATGCCAAGTGTACAAAATTCGGTGTGAGGAAGCCGTGGAAGCAGAGCAAACAGCAGACCAAGTTTCGAGGGGTTCCCCGAAATGGCAGCGGTGACAGAGCAAAGCGTCCTGCCTAAGTGGGTCAGCCCACTGCTTGGCCCAGGGACACTTCCGAAGAGGCTTACTTGCAGGGTTTGATGAAGGTGCCGGGAATAGTTGATCCCACTATTCCAATGGGTCGAAGTGCCTTTGCAGACCTTCTAGGATGATCAGATGCAGAGAGGTCTCGCCGGACGACAGCGGCTCAGGGTGCCAAACCTTCAGCGGGTCACCAGCGGTTCCTCTACTCAGTTTCTTGTTACAGGATACTTGGCTCCTTATCCCTTGTTCGGTGTGAACTCGGGAGATCGACATGGTAGTGGTGTTTTCAGCCTCCTCTTATCCAAAGTTCCCTTTGTGCCAAAACAGAGAGGACCCAATGGGAGATCTGCTCACAAACACTCACACCATACGTGGACCTATCACGGACCACGGTGGCCCCAGGCATTCATGACATTCTAGACTCTCTGGCACCCAGGATGTGTATTGGTAACAGACATCCCACCCCACATCCTAGAGGCACACACAAGGCATTCAGAAGCATGCGAAAGCTTTGGGGTTTCACGGGAAAGTGCATGACCAAATAAGGACGGCCCGGTCGGTTCGACCTGGGGGAAGGTGAAGGGGCAAGACGGTCAGCAGACAGGACAGAGAACCTCGTGGCATGGCCATTTTGGGAGCCAGGCCGCCTATTCGTGCCAAACGCGGTAAGCGCAGATAACATGGAAAAAAAGGGTTCAAAACACAAGAGAAACGATAGCTGCCACCAGTCCTGTCCGTGACACCTTTGCACAGTTCATAATAAGTCCAGTGAGAGTGGCTAGGGCCTTTGGAATGACTAGAGACTCAAGAGCGCGGTAAAGTAAGTTACAGTGCACTCTTGTTTCAAGTTGCACAAAGACTGCAACATGAGGAAAGGACTAAAGGAAACAAAGTCTCCCAGTACTGACTGTCTTAAGGGCATGTCAGTTTCCCCATAAGAATTGAGCGAGGAGTGTGGCGGAAGGCTGCGCTTCTCTGGCAAAGTCTAGATCAGGGTGTAAAACAGCAGCAAAATGTTTGGGGGTTGCCACATGGAGGGAAAATTACATACAATTATGAAATCTTTCCTAACACGCGACACCATGACTTTGCTTTGCCTTGGGTTTTCTGTCACTCTCCATTTCTACTCCTAGTCTCCTCACTCTTATTCCACCCACCATCTCTCCCTGGTTCTATCTCTTGTGTCCTGCTGATGTTCTCCCTCTATAATCTATGTGCACCCTTCGATTTTACATTCTGCTACTCCCTTCCACTTATACTACTTTCCCCTCTCCACTAATACTCTCCCCTCGCAACTCTGCTACTACTCTTGCCTCTCCACTCTAATACTACCACTCTTCCCTCCACACTATTTCTCAATCACCATTCTTTTACTCCCTCAGTAACCACTTTCACCCACTCCCTACCTTTCTACCTACCTTTCTAGTACCGATCTCACTCATACAACTTTACTGCAGATTCACCACACAGTACTACATTCTCTCACCAACCTGTACCTCACCTCTTCTAAGAATCACCTCCACACTCCTCCATACTATCATTTCTCCTTCTGGTCTCTTCCTCTGCCAACTCTGGTCTCACCCAAACAATTTACACCTTTCTTCTTCCAGTTCCTGCTTTCATCATTCCCCTCCTCCCATTGGAGTTTCCTCTCTTTTCTCTGGGCCAATCAGTCCCCACCTCCCCCACCCAGAGGTGTCACAATCACGTGAATACATAAAAAGGGAGTAGGCCCTGCCCCTTTTCCTAATGCAGGGCTTCCAGCATGTGTTAATTGTGGTCACTCTGAACTATGTCCAAGTTCATGTTAGATTTTCAGCGTTCAGCGTGGAGCCGTTCCACAGCTGCGCTGCTTTATAGGTGAGCGAGTCTGTGCCCGTGAGCAGCATGCAGCGGTCCTTGTGATGTTTATTGTAATTGCCAGCGCTGCTTTGTGCTGCAGTTCACCCTCTCTCTGTTGCCAATGGGGAAGTGCTGGTAAGCAGTAGCTCACTGGAGTCTCTGATGGGCTGCTATTTTGGGTTGACCTGCCTGGAATGCGGATAAATGTGGCTTTCTGAAAATAAGAGAAAGAGACTGGTCAGCATTTTCATACAGAGGTATAGGGTGATCAAGAGTGGTGCTGACGGCCCTTATATAGGCACAAAGCGAAGGGATGGACTGGGGCCATCCCAATTGCACCCATCCGCCTCTGTGGTGGGTTGGCTCTGGTTTCCACCTGGCAGGCCTTCTATCCCTGGCTCAGAGGAGTCCCCATCCCTTCATAAAAGGGTCAGATTTCTGACCCTGCCACACAAATATTTCCATTACAGCTGGGAAATCTGGTAGTACTATCACTCCTGGAAGAGGCACTGCCCTCATATAGGTATGGAATGGCAGTGCCAATTCCTTTGTGCCTAGCTCATATTCTAGAAATTAACTCAAGTACTCCCAGAGAGTGTGTAGTCCATCTCCTGTTATTCCACCTACAGGTTGTGCCAACTATACCAAACAAAGAGTTGCATATGCCAGGGACTATATCTTTTTCACTCGTTCATGAAAAAGCCATCCTAAGTCTCTACAGGTCATAGTTTCTGAGGAGCAAGGTTTTACCTACCTTTCCTTCTGGCTCTTTCTGAGTAACGAGCAACTTGACCCACAAGAGTGAACTCTCTCATATCTTCCAAATATTTTCCCTGCCAGGTCCTCCAGCTTCTTGTAAATTGGGTAGCACTGCAGTTCCTTCTAAGGAGGCTAGGGACAAGACCCCAACCCACTTTGCTCTTGCCAAGGAGCAGGAAACCGTGTCAGCTGGAGTTGCGCTATCAGCTTTATGGTTACCCTGAATGCTCCCTAGTCGCTCTGACTGGAGCACCTGGTCCTCAGCTCAGCCTCAGGTTCTGAACCCTGAAATTCACAAAGAGCGGGGAGCTAGGTTCTTGCTTGTCAAGGCCAGGTGGTACTCTCGCAAGATGTTGGTCACTGCTTTCTTGGAGAAATGGAGCACCATGCCTACTCACATGACCGCATTCTTCTCTATGGCCACCTCTGGAATGGGCACTACTTCCGTTTCTCCTTACTATTATGACAGCCGGGGACCTGCTTTACTGTAAAGCTCTAACCAAACCAGCCTTTAGCACCATATGGCCCTGACATGTTTTCAGGAGAAGCTATTCACTTTCTACTAACACTAACATCATGCAGATAACTCTATTTCATTTTAGGAATGCAAGCCATTATTTTAGGGTTTTCCTTAAATGTCCTCTTCCCAGAGAAATCAAGGTTCCCACTTGGACTAGAATCTCATTTTAGCTACATTACATTCTGTGGTAGTCTTACATGCACACTCCTCTTCCTGTGGGTCAGATATTGCAGGGTCATCCACTGACAGCCCCACAGGCAAAAGTGACTATCCACTTAGTGATCAGAGAAGTGCAACACTGTTGGGTGAAGGTGGGCTCATTACCGACAGTTGGGGAAGCGAGCTCCAACCGGACCATACACCTAGAGTGCTTACTTGGCTTTTTGGACACACCGTGGAACTTGCTGCAGAAAATGTTAAATCTTCAACAAGAATAGCCGAAACACCTGGATGATGATACTATCTTTCAGTGACCAACCGGAAGAGGCCACCCAGTCACCAGGGGATCACTCTTCAGAGCAACTCTGTACCAAAGACTGTGAGTGGCATTGGGGTGAGACCTAGAGAGACGGTTTGCAGAAACGCTTGCACCCAGAACACTTTATTTTGTCATTCGGACCCCTTTAGGTTGCCAAACGGTGTACATAATTGTAAAACATCTGTTCTGGAAGAAATCCATGAGTTGCGTCTTTTGTGAAATCTACTTTGCTTCATGACACTGTACATAAACATTTTTCTGTAGTTCTAACTCCAAAATTGCATTGTTCACCTGGTACCCTTTTCTAACATTCTCCCCTTCCAGACATCAACAACTGGTCCTGTTTTCTCTGGTCCATTAAACAACACATTTTCAGAGCAGAGCTTCAGTCAGTTGTATCTGTCAAGACAAGTTAACAATCAGTGGCATAACCACAAATTCTACCCCTACCCAAAATTTGATGGGGTTCCCTGATATACAACCCACACAGAGACATAACATGGCTTTCAGCCGAAAGGGGTGCCTGACTGGGTTCTACGCTATTTCGCCGCAGTATTTTTCATCGTGGGTTTTTTCATCGCCGTTTTTTTTCTCGAAAAACTCCTTTTTTTTTCCTTACACCCACAAACATATATTTAATTTATTATCCCCTCCCAAAAAAAAAAGCGATGAGTTTTTTTTCGAAAATAAAACGGCGATGAAAAAACTTGCGATGAAAAATACAGCGGTGAAATGCGTGTATACCCCTGACTGGTAGCTGTGTCCTGTACTATACATGGGTGCATATTACACATCTGATAATTAAGAACCATTCAATGCATATTGTGTTGCATGTACGCAAGCTACTGGATCCATTCTCCCCTTCATATGTTCTGCTGCTGCCAGTACAGTATGCTGGTATCAACTTTAGAAACTTGAGTGGTAGACTTGTTGGCTCTCTCTTGTCCCACTTTCTTTCAAAATCAGTTTCTCTTTTAGCTTCTTTTCTTCGTAGGGCAGTCTGGTTTCCCTGAATGTTATTGTATTGTATTGTATTGTAGTTGTCATTTATATAGCGCCTTCTACCATTATTATGGTCTCAATGCGCTGGTGGTGGGAACTGGTGGTGGGAACGCACTTGGGGACCGATGTCCAGAGTGTTGCAGGTCATGGAGTAGGTTTAGAATGCGTGTTTGCATTTGGCCAAGTAGGGCTTAGTAGGGCTGGCCAGGTGCTGGTAGGAAGCAACCAATGAGATCAGGCATGTGGATGAGTGCTGAGAGGAGTCAAAAGATGGTGTGAGTGCTATATACTTTCTACATGTCCAGCGTGCCCAAATTTGTCTTAAGTCTTCGCTGCATACTGATGTCAGAGGTGTTGAGGCATAGTCTGGTGTAAGTAGGTGGAACAATTATGTGGCCAGCGAGACCTAATTAGTCATAGTCTTTGCTGTATTCAGATGTGTGCGGGTAGCCATGCCTGCAGCCAGTGACCACCGTAGTGGTGCATTATACGTACCTAGCAGTTTGGGTTGGAGATTTGTTGTATGTGCACCTGATCAGGTAGTGGCTTTCTCTGTCGATTCTTGCGGCTGCGATAAAAAACGTTTGCACCACCGACAGTCTATGCTTCACTAATTGCAACTAGAGGAACACAGGCTATACTTACAGGCTCTTCCAGTTGGAGAGCATGGCAAATCTTCCCAGATATTGTGTGCATACTAAACTTTCAAAATTGTTACCTTTACTGTGGGAAGCCAACCCTATAGTTCATCCATGCGCAATAGCCGCCTATCCCTCAATGTATGTCTCTTCAGTGGCCAGCCTCCTTGCTTCCATTCTTCAGGGAACAGACTTCTTGGCTGCTACTAACTACTGCATTTGAACAGGGCCTGGGATTGTTTATGACTCAAAGTTGCATCTATATTTTTGGTGTCCTTCTCCGCATCTTCCTTCTGAGGGTTGACTTTGGTGGGCTATCAAGCTGAACACCGTGCAGTGTTCCTGTTCATCTGGGGAATTGCTCACTAACATTTCAGAATAGAACTCCATTCTCCTATATTCTTCCCCATTCCATAGCAACCTGGGCATGTGATGTCTGAAGAATGTACTACTGGTTCCTGTCACTTCTCCAACTCTGATTTTCTTTGGGTTTCAAAATACGGGATGCCTTAGAGGAAGAGAAAGCAAATGAGGATGTGCTATGATAAAAGAGGGTGAGAGTTCAAAACATGTGAAAGCAATGTCCATAAGGCACAGTGTTAGGCTCCTTATGGGCCCTGAGTCTGAAGTCCACAGTTCATTGGCAGGGCTGAGCTCTTCAGACAAAGTCGCTCACAGTGTTCAAGGTTGCAGGGATCCAGGAACTACAACTGGCAGCGCATTTGTATGCTGCACCCTTGCACTGAGGTTACTTGGCTTGCTAATGACAGTCTATTTCTTCCCCATCTGTCTTGGATTGGTTTTCTGTCTGCAGCCATTATGTGCCCCTAGATATGGTTAATACTGTCAAATGTGATTCCTGAGGCTGGCTCGGGTACCTCCAGGGCTCGGATGTGGCTTGTGTGTCAAATGAACCCAGCACAGGCTCCTTGTAGGGTGCAAGTCTAGTAAATCCTTATGCTCCAGTCCTCAGTGAGTCCCCAAGGTTTCTTGTCTACAAAATCCTTCTCATGGGTCTTTGGTACGCAGCTCTCTCTTCATTCAGATTTCTAGCAAAGTTTTCTCACATCCAGTCTCAATTCACATCCTCATCTAAGAGCCGCCTTCTTCTTTGGGCTCACATTGAGGTAACCCTCCTGAGCTTTTTGGGGGTTGATGCCCATCAGCATGAAATTATGGCTACTGGCAAGCCTGGCACTGTCTCTTGTATGACTGGTGTCGTGTTCTCCTAGCAGTCAGGTGTGTAACTAACACTTTGAGTGATTTGTCTGGTTTTGTCTTTTTTCCATCAGTATCCTGACTAAGGCTTCTAGCTAACATAGGACTATGATAAGCATGAGGTTCGAATTTAATATCTTATCTTCCCTTATGGGGTTGCATGGTTCTGTTCTGGTATGGTTTTCATCCTTTCTGTCCCACTCATTTTGTGCAGTGGTTTCATCGACATCAGATCACTTACCCTAGGGTGTGGAGTTCCTCAGGGTTCCATCCTATTAAACATGTTATTAAACTGCTACATGGAACCTCTGAAGGATGTGGTGTCAGTGATGGGTGTTAAGGTACACCAGTACACTGATGACACCCAATTATATCTTAAAGTGTTGTCTCCAGCTGATATTCTCCATCTTAGGGACTGCCTCTGCGCTATAGAGGACTTGATCTTCTCACTTTCTCTTAAGTTGAACCCTTGGGAAACTGAAGTTTAGTTTCTTCTTCTCCTTCCATAGCATTTTCATTGATTGGCCTCCTCCACTTCATTAGTTCTCCTCAATAGAGCACTCTGCTCAGCTGTCGTTAAATTACGTGCATGCAGAAATTCAAATATCTTACTCCTTCATTGAGCACTCTTCACTGGCATCCTAATCGTTCTCGTGCTTTCTTTAGGATTTTCTGCATGACTTATAAAGCAGTGGTGTTCGGTGAAGAGTGGGAGCACTGATGTTTTGAGTTTCTACCTTCCTTTTTGAAAGCGTGCACATTCCTTGGCTCAGGCCTTTCCCTAAGCTGATCCCTGAGCCCGGAACTCTTGCCCCAGTATCCACCCAGCTCATCCTTCAATTTTTTTTAGCTGCGATTTTGGGGGACTGGGGGGAGAAGTAGAGTGAGGGTATATTTTATTTGATACATTAGGGTATTTGGGGGTTGGGGAAGAGATGGGGAGCATAAACAAGGGGCATGGAGGGCTTGCCCCCTAAAAGAGGCTGCAAAAAATACAGTAGAATTGCCATATTAGTTGGTATCTGGGAAAATGTACCAGATCCCTTCCTCACTCCATTTGCCTTCTTTCCTCCTCATATTCAAGAAAGCTCTTAAAATATATCTTTTCCAAATTGCTTCTTCCTGATTTTCTTTCTGTTTATCTTATTTTCAGAATGGTGTTGTTGTTGTATTTGTTACTTTATTACTGGTGTAGCACCCCGACCCAGGGGTATCTAAGCGCTGTGCCAGTCTATTCATGACCAAATCTAACTTTAGAACAGGATGGTTTTCATTCTTTTCTGGAAGGTCGATAGGTCAGCAAAGCCACGCACCTCAGGGTGGAGTAAGTTGCATTGTTGGTTCACGTGGGTGGAACAAGCCAGCCCCATTCCACTGTCCATCTAAAGCCAGGAGTGCAAAGAAAAAGGGATGCCATGGATCTCTGGTCACAAATGGGTCTGTATTTCAAAGTTTGATTATTGATACGGAGTGATCGTCCCCCATAGAAAGATTTATAAGCTAAAACCCAATCTTAGCCCCACCTGGAGTTCAGGGAAGATTGTTCCGTGCAGAGAGCAATATTTTGGGAGACTTGGGAGACCCAGCAAACAGAGCATTGCAGTCATTCAATCCAATGTGGCTCATTTAATGCCTCTAGCAACAGAGACTCAATGAGATTCTGCTGGTGAAGTACGAAGTTGGCTTAACAGCAGCAGATGCTAAGTAGCAGAAATGATTGCTGAGTGTATCTCTGGAATCATGCAAAGACCAGAGTCTTTTTAACCTTTTTATGGAATTGGTAATAAGAACCCTGAAAGCCTAAAATTGTGGGTCCTAGTGCAGCCAACGTAATATGTTTAGGCGAGGATACTAGTAGGAGCTGGTCTTGTTCGAGTGAAGCCCGAGTACATGATCAGATAGTCATTCTTCTATTTTGCCCAACATGTGCTGATCCTTGGTGATAGTGGATTGTTCGTCTTGACCGAGCCTGAATAGGAGTCGAGGGCTGTCTGCAAAGTTTTGAAAGGCGATTTCAAGATATAGTTGGATATCATGAAGAGGCTTTAGATAAATGTTAAATAGGAACAGCAACAAACAGGATCCCCGTGGAGCACCGTTCTCGATGCTTTCTGCCTGAAATCGAGAAGTCCCGTTTGGATTCTAGAGAGTCTATTCATGACAAAAGAAGTACGCCACTTATCTGATTTGTCAGACACATAAGCAACTTCTTTGATATGCCTATTTAAGTAGTAGTAGTCCAAGGCGTCAGATGCTGAAGCCAAGTCCAGAAGCATAAGGATTTGTTTGTGCATGTCTTTTTACTTTGTGTCTGTTGCAGCTGTACAGCACCCTTCTGCTTTTGGACCAGGGGTGTGCTTGAACATTTAAAAAGTGTGCTTTATGCATTTTAAAAATGAACAACACATACATATGATTAGTCGCTGCCTTGTCAACCGTTCTTGGCCTCTGTCAGTCTTTGGGCCCTGCCCACAAAGTTATCACCTGATTGTTAGCACTGACCCTACTGGTTTAGACCTATACCTCCCCATCTCTGTCGTTTGCCCTCTGGTCTTAGCCAATTTTAATAGATTTCATTGGACGTCACTACCTACCTCCAACTTCTTCTTCCAGCCTCCTCCAATGACTTTGTCTTTCTTTTGTACTCTACTGCCCTCGTCCATGAGTTTTATGGTCCCTCCTCAAACACTTTCCTCCTCATTCTCTTTCCCCCTCCCTACACTGTCCTGAACTTCCCCCCGCACATTCCTTGATTTTCTCTTTCCTTCTTTCTGCGCGCTCCGCCACGCTCTCCTCACATGACTCCATGCTATCTACTCCTCCCCAAACTACCACATTCGCACTTTTCTTTCCACTCACTTAGTTCTTCTTCCCTGCCAGAGACTTGAGCTCTAAGGATTGCATTGTAGTCACCTGTGATCATTTAATGGCCGTTCAGTGTTGTGGGGGGTACACATGTCACACTCCTTCCCTCCGTGTAGCCACTACTGTCTGCATTACTGACAGTTGTTCATGGCTCAGAGGGGTGAGCAGTGAAAAAGGAGGTCTGTCATTTAGCAGATAAGTGGCCCGGTCATGGAGGTGCCTCCCTAGTGTCTGTATCTCTCGCCTTCCATGGATCACTGCTTCTTTATGATTGTGAGTCTCTGCTTCTCCATGTCTGCTGAGAAGCATAGGTGTGGTCACAGTGTGGGTAGCGATCCACACCTCCACCTCTGCTCTTACCCCACAACATATTGCAATCTCCATTCATGGACCGAATGAGCCCAGGTCTCTCATGGTTATTTAGTTTGGTCTCTTTCCATTGTTAAGTGGTAATAGGTGACTTTAATCATGGGACAGGAATGATGGAAGAGGCCCTTGCTGAGTGGGGGCCTTTTCTGCGGGTTGGCGTCGCTTAGCATGTGTTCTGCCCCGGCTCCCAAGGTCCTTCTCACCCGACTTCGCCTCAACTATAGGACTACATCAAAGGCTGCAGTTCACATATTTTTCGCTCTCTCTCTCTAGGGACATTGTATTTCCCTCAAGGACCATGCTCTCTTTCATCAAGCTTGCTTCGTTCAGAAGTCTATTCCCCTGAAAGTATGTGGGACCTTAATGTTATACTGTGTTGCCCCTTTAATGGTCAGACTGTCATTTTCCATTTCCCTGGGCCTGTTCTTCTTGGCTGATAACTTTGGGGGATCTGAAAGAGGCCGCACTACCACTAAAGACTGGGTTTAGGACCATGCGAGATGTTAAGGCTTGGATGTGGTTTCTGTATCCTCACCATTTTACAGAGGATTTTCTGGGTTAGTATCCTCGTGGTTCTTGTTTTGTGTGAAATCTCCTCGCCTTAAATCAGGCAATGGTACTCTTCTCCAGCTTCATCCTCTTGCTTGAAGCCAAAAGTGGGTCTCACTCTTTGCAGAGGTTTCTAGGGTCTAGGACCAAGAGTCTGTAAAAGAAGCCAAATCAAGCCCAATTTTGTATTTTAAATTCACCGGAATGTTGCGGATCGTAGCCTATTCCGCTGCACGCTTTTAGGATTTCTGCACAAAACGCAATGGAATATAGTGAAACTAAATGGGACCTACTTACGTAGTCTGTGGCAACGGGGGCTCTCGATTCACACATCGTAATCCGCAGCTACAGTCTATTGCGCACTAGGTAAGCCTCAATCACAAACCAAGAGCCTTTTTTGGGTGGAGAAAGTTCACCTACATGCAAAGCCATACAAACCAATTATTGCTAGTTCATAATTTAGCCACAGCTCCAGAAGCTTTCTTCTGTTGGCCAATGTTCTGGTTATTGCCCATTTTATACTAGCCTTCGCAACACAGCAATCTTTCTACGTATTGTTGCATGGTTTGCATGCCATGCAGCGTGCCATCCACGCAGCAGAGTTCGATGCGGATACACTTGCCAACTGTGGGCCTAAACCTAAGTTGAGCTCGGAGTCTATGGGCACCTAATTCAAGAGAAGTGTAGGCGACAGTGGTGTGTCCAGACTCTTTCGACTGGGGTGGCCCAAGTATGCAGGTGTGTCATGAAGTATGAGTGCACACACAGATAATGATCAGAGTTTAGGATAATGGGGTGGCACCTGTGGTGGCCAATCCGATTCTAGGGGTAGGACATGCCACCCCAGGCTGCTCCCTGGACACGCCTCTCGTAGGCCACACCCTTGTGATTGAACACTATGCTCAGTCATCAATCGCAAGTGTGTTTTCGGAGGATTGCTCCAGGGCAAGCAAGACGATACGGAGCAGCACAGGTTCGATCCCCTGGTCCGCGCTTAGAAACCTCTGTGTATTAAGCACGTTATAAATAACATATCATATCATAGTGAGGGTCCGGCTGTAGTGTGCTTCCTGCCAGATCATGTGAGTAAACACGCAAGCCCTAATTAGGATTTGGAGGCATTCGGAACTAGATTTACGAATGCAGTAATTACAGGGACTGCATGCGGAATCTGAAAGGGTCTACAGATATATGAGTTTACTTTATCCATAGCAGTGGCCATACAACAATTGCTATTTCTCAAATGCTGCATGTCAGTTTTTTTTAAATATTCAACAATGCAATTACATTCCTATTGGTGGATAGAAATGCATATTTGGCAGTAACTGTTCACACCACTACAATGCCGTGAATAATATTGCACAAACGATGCAATTATGACTCGCCTGTGCATTTTGCACCAAATGGGGTTCTGCTCTCAGGGATAAACACGTTATAACTCCCTTTGAGGGACCACAACATTTTTTTTCCTCATCGGTTGAAAGGATGCACGAATGGATCCCCTCACTTTTCACCATGCACAACAACGAGGATTTGAAATATGTGTAAGCCCACATTTGGCCTCCCAAATGTTATTCGTATATTATTTATTGCATGTAGTATTCCATAATAATCAGGGGGACTCTAAAAACAGACAGTATTTTAAATACTGCTAGTTTTTACCTTCATTAACTTATTCATACCTTATTCTCAAAAGGAGAGTGGTAACAACTCATGTTAGAGCTTCACCCGGGCCAGAACTGTCCTCTGATATGGCTTTTAGTTTCTCATAATGGAGTTGCAACAGCAGAATTAAATGTGGAACAATGGCTCAAGCCTATTTGCCATAGGATTGGATGGTCTCTGTTTTTGCTTCTGGCACAAACATCTAAGTTACAATCTGGCAATATTTCTTGTTCTTGGGTATAGGAGATTTAAAGTCTGGAAATGTGTCTTTGTTTGTTAGAACTGTGAAGATAGCTCGGGGTGCAACGCGTTTGTGAAACCCGGTCCTGTGGGTATTAAGCGGGTTACCAACGATTCATTCATTCTCGCATTTGCTCTCAATACCATTCGGATCGGTCGGCATCAAAAGATGGGTTAGGCTCCTACGAGCTACAAGTAATGAAACAACATGTTCCTTAGAAGCAGTGCTTGTGGTGGCGGTGGAACCAAAGATTTCCTATACAGGGACACAAGCAAATTATTCTGAGCTTTGACATGGAGAGTCTCCCTTCCCTCCATTTAGTCAAATCAAATTAGCCCTAACCCTCTCTGCTCCTTTGCCGCAACAGAGATAAGGGGTCAACTTCCTGGGATGGGAATACGTCTTGGTTGCTGTGTCAAAATTGGCAAGACTCAGAATATAATTATCATTGGGTATTTATAACACGCTTAATACCCAGAGGTTTTTAAGCATGGACCAGTGGATCGAAACCTGTGTTGCTCCGCGTCCTCTTGCTTCCAATGTGAGCACGCTGCCCCTGAGCTATCCTCCTGGCCATGTTTGAGGGAGTCTTGGAAGATGAAGTGTTGCATAGTAGACATTTGAAGCAGGGAGTCAGTCTGAAGGTACCAGTCAGGCATTCACCTCAGCCTAGAATAGGGAAAATGGATAGTTAAACGATGTGGAACTTGTACTAAAAGGATCCAAGCTGGGACACAGTCAGAAACTACTGAAGCAAGCAGTTCATCCTGATCTGAACAAAGGAAACAGGGACGTCATTTCACCAAAATGCTAGGGGTAGCGGAAGTGACATCACATGACCATTGACCTCTGATGACATCACAGGACGTGATGTCATTTGACCACAACCTGAGGTGGCATCACGGGAAGCGATGGAACATGACCTTTTTCCCCTTGACAAAACAGGAAGTGGCATCACACAGCATTGTCCTAAGTACGCTACGAAAAACATGGTTACGATATCACTGTTATGTGATGTACATTTCATAAAAGAATGGATCACCATATGTATCGTTAATATCAGTGTGTACAGGCCCATATTATCAAATAACTGTGAAAGCAAGCAGACATCCAAGGCCAAATGATAATGATGTGTTATAAAGTACCTACGCTTAAGCGCTTTATATAGAACAAATATTCATACTATATCACCCGACATGTATTGGCACTCATTTATCATTCTCAGAAGGCGGAGTTGGCCTTGACAGGATTCGTACCTGAAACCTGCTGATCGCACACACATCGCAGCAGCAAGCACTCAACCCACTGAGCTATTTTACCGGTTATAGTAAAATGAGCAATTACATTACATGTCTGAATGTTCTCAAAGTCAGAAAGCAAATTACACTCTGTGGTGGATACCATTAAACTGGTAACTGCGATTTAACAGCAGGCCAGTTCATCTGCAGGTCTGGTGCAAAGTTAGCCACATGTCAAGCCTGCGTGGATCTACTATTCAGGCTTCAGAGGTTGGAAAAATGCATCCCATTGGGAGGGTTCATAACACTGTGAATGTAGCGCACTCAGATGGCATCTCGTACTCTGGGCACTCTTTACCTTATACATGCAAATAAACATCCTGAACAGCATGCAATGGAGATAGGAAAGATAGACACTTTACAACAACGCATTCATTGAGGCACAATGAAATCAAGGGCCACTTTATGTGCTATGGTCAAACATTTCTACACTGTAAATAAGCTTTTAGGCACAAGGATTCTGTCAAGTATCCGAGGACACCGAATGAAATGTCTTGTGATGATCGTAACCGAGACAGCGGCAGAAAAAAACATGCTATAACTGCGACTTGCGAAAAGCAAAATGCATAGTCGGAAATGGATGCTTATTCTACTCTAAATACTTTTTGGAAGTTTTTGTCTGCATTGTGAATTTGAGGTGTTTAAGAACAGACTAAATCAGTGACTCACCCCCTGAAGTGTGCCTGAAATAATCCTTTAATGAGTCTAGAAATTATTGTATAGAATTCCAGAAAGACAAATTATTTGTTATTCCTATTCTTTCTTATTCAGGGTCACTGCTCAAAGTATTACACTTGTGGAACCCCCAGTTTTTTTAAAGAGGCTTGAACAAGAAAACCTGCCACTCCAGAAACAAAGAGCCACATGGTTCTGGCCACCGCCAAGGAGCCTCCATTTGTAAAAAAAATAATAATAATAATTAAAAAAAATCTTTTTTCTATTTTTTTTAGGGGTAGCACTTAGACCTTATTGGGTCGCAATAGAGACCTCCTGGGTGTCCCTGCCAGTACACGCGTATTCAAGAAGCGGGCGTGATGAAAATTGCTTGCAATTTAGTTCATTTTCAGGCAGGACGTTTCCTATTTTGCTATTTTTTAATAATGCGTTTCATATGCCACAACAGTTCGGACTAATGCGTGCGTGCCTTTGGCCAGGATCACAAAGGGGTGCTGTGATGCAGTCCTGGCCAGTAGCGATTGCTTTCCTCCCAATGGGTTGCAGGTCATTGTGGGACTCTGGACAGCAACCATCTGGCAGGCACTTTCATCTGTGTGGGACTCTGGACAGCAACCATCTGGCAGGCACTTTCATCTGTGTGGGACTCTGAACAGCAACCATCTGGCAGGCACTTTCATCTGTGTGGGACTCTGGACAGCAACCATCTGGCAGGCACTTTCATCTGTGTGGGACTCTGAACAGCTACCATCTGGCAGGCACTTTCATCAGCACAGGAGAGGTTGATGACGTGCGCTCCATTTCAGTCCCTGCTCATGTACATAGACATGTGGGGCTTGTGTCTGGTGGCGCCCTTGGAGGTGGAATCACCCAGAACTGCACTTTAACATCTCTGATGGCACGTTCCTTTGTTATTCGTGTTGCACAATGCCTTTGCTGAGCTAATCAACGAGGTCTAGCAATATATTGGCAGAGAGAATGTGTAGAAAATCGATGCTCCCAGAGGCCTCTCACCTCTGTAAGGTGAGAATGGGGCAAAAAGGCCCTAGCAGTAAAGAAATAGCCCAGAGGGTCCTGCAATTACAGAAGGGGAACCACATATCGCTGAAGAAGAAACGTTCTTACTCTAGGCCTGATCAAACGTGTTAGAAAAATATAAATAAATGAATAGTCCTGAAATCTATATATTTGACATTATGGCCCCGATTCATAGAATCTGGCACAGATAAGGTGCAAAGTGCTGTGTGCTGAGAAGGCGTTTGTGCCAGCCGTGGCGCAGAGAAATCCTTGTGTGGGACGTGTATTCATGGATTTTCCGAGGCATCAGTAGCCGTGGCGCAAGTAACAGAAAGCTGCGCCAGTAACACCTCCATGCACAGTAAAAAGCAAGTGAAATGCCTAACACAGCGCGAACCTCAGCGCCATCCCTAGGCCAGCATACAGCCCCCCTAGAGAAATCGAGTGCAAACACCCCGCGATCCCCACCCGCACCCCTGCGTATTCGCGCAAAAACACCACGTGATCCCCATCCACAACGCAGCGTGATCACACGAAAACCCCTCACAATCCCCGGCCGCATCCTAGTGTAATCATGTGAAAACACCCCACGATCCCTGGCCGCACCCCAGTGTAATCGTGTAAAAACACCACGCGATCCCCATCCACACCCCAGCGTAATCGTGCGAAAATTCCTCACAATCCCTTGCCGCAACTCAGTGTAATCATGCAAAAACACCCCGCGATCCCTGTCCGCACCCCAGCGTAATCACGCGAAAACCCCTCGCAATCCCTGCCGGCACCCCAGCGTAATCACGTGAAAACACCCCACGATCCCCGTCCACACCCCAGCGTAATTGCGTGAAAACCACAGCAGGCACCCCAGTGTAATCACGCGAAAACACCACGCGAACCCCGTGCACAACCCCTAGAAAATGCGTGCCCTGCCATGCAAGGCCTGGGCCACCCCAGCCAAATGGTGCACCAACACTCTCACAATCCACGGCATGCAGCCCCCTCCAGATGGGACACCCCCACCCCAGCCCCCATCACCTGTGGCCCCACCCTGCAGGGAGCCCCCTCCACATGGGACACTCCCACCCCAGCCCCCATCATCCATGACGCCACCCTGCAGGAAGCTCCCTCCATATGGGACACCCCAGCACCCATCACCCATGACCCACCTTGCAGGCAGTCCCCTCCAAATGGGACACCCCAGCCCCCATCACCCATGATGCCACCCTGCAGGCAGCCTCCTTCACATGGGACACCAAAGCCTCGATCACCCATGATGCCACTCTGCAAGCAGCTCCCTCCACATGGGAGCCCCCATCACCCGTGACACCACCCTGCAGGCAGCCCCCTCCACATGGGACACCACCACCCTAGTCCCCATCATGCATGACCCCACCCTGCAGGCAGCCCCCTCCACATGGGACACCACCACCCCAGCCCCATCACCTGTGACACCACCCTGCAGGGAGCCCCCTCCACATGGGGCACCCCAGCCCCCTTCTCCCATGACCCCACCCAGCAGGCAGCCCCCTCCACATGGGACACCACCACCCCAGCCCCCATTGCCTTTGACACCACCATGCAGGGATCCCCCTCCAAATGGGACCCTCCCAGCCCACAGCCCCCATCACCCAGCCCCCATCACCCATGACCCCACCCTACAGGCAGCTCCCTCCACATGGGACACCCCAGTCCCCATCACCCATGACTCCAGCCTGCAGGCAGCCCCCTCCACATGGGACACCACAACCCCATCACCCATGACCCCACCATGCAGGCAGCCCCCTCGACATGGGACACCCCCGCCTAATCAACGGTGATGCCACCCTGCAGGCAGCCCCCTCCATATGGGAAACCACAGCCCCCATCATCTGTAACGCCATCCTGTAGGCAGCCCCCACCACATGGGACACCCCCACCCTAGCCCCCATTACCCCACCCTACAGGCAGCCCCCTCCACATGGGACACCGCCAGCCCAGCCCCCATCACTGTGATGCCACCCTGCAGGCAGCTCCCTCCACATGAGACACCCCAGCCCCAATCACCCGTGATGCCACCCTGCAGGCAGCCCCCTCCACATGGCACACCCCAGCCCCCATCACCCGTGACACCACCCTGCAGGCAGCCCCCTCCATGTGCAACACCCCAGCCCCTATAATTCATGACCCCACCCTGCAGGCAGCCCCCTCCACATGGGACACCCCAGACCCATCACCCATGACCCCACCCTGCAGGCAACCCCCTCCACATGGGACACCCCAGCCCCCATCAGCCATGATGCCATCTGCAGGCAGCCCCCTCCACATGGGACACTCCCACCCCAGCCCCCATCACTCCACCCTGCAGGCAGCCCTCTCAACATGGGACACCCCAAACCCCATCACCCATGACCCCACACTGCAGGCAGCCCCTCCACATGGAACACCCCAGCCCCATCACTCATGACCCCACCCTGCAGGCAGCCCCCATCACCTGTGAAAACACCCTGCAGGCAACCCCCCCACCTCATGGGACACCCCAGCCCCATCACCTGTGATGCCATCCTGCAGGCAGTCCCCTTCACATGGGACACCCCAGCCCCCATCACTCATGATGCCACACTGCAGGCAACCCCCTCCACATGGGACACCCCAGCCCCCATCACCCTTGATGCCACCCTGCAGGCATCCCCCTCAACATGGGAAACCCCCAGCCCCATCACCCCTAAAACCACCCTGCAGTCAGTCCCTTCCACATGGGACACCCCAGCCCCCATCACCCGTGATGTCACCCTGTATACAGCCCTCTCCACATGGGACACCCCCACCCCAGCCCCATCACACATGACCCCACCCTGCAGGCAGCTCCCTCCACATGCGACACCCCCACCCCAGCCCCCATCGCCCATGACCCACCCTGCAGACAGCCCCCCCCACATGGGACACCCCCACCCCAGCCCCCATCACCCATGACCCCAACCTGCAGGCAGCCCCCTCCACATGGGACACCCCCACCACAGCCCCCATCACTCCACACTGCAGGCAGCCCCTTTCACATGGGACACTCCAGCCCCCATCACCCATGACGCCACCCTGCAGGCCTCCCCCTCCACATGGAACACCCCAGCCCCATCACACATAACCCCACCCTGCAGGTAGCCCCCTCCACATGGAACACCCCCAGCCCCATCACTCATGACCCCACCCTGCAGGCAGCCCCCATTACCCGTGACACCACCCTGCAGGCAGCCACCTCACATGGGACACCCCTGCCCCATCAGCCATGATGCCATCCTGCAGGCTGCCCCCTCCACATGGGACACTCCCACCCCAGCCCCCATCACCCGTGACACCACCCTGCAGGCAGCTCCCTCCATATGGGAAATCCCAGCCCCCATCACCCGTGACTCCACCCTGCAGGCAGCCCTCTCAACATGGGACACCCCAGGCCCCATTACCCATGATGCCACCCTGCAGTCAGCCCCCTCCACATGAGAAACCCCAGCCCCCATCACCCGTGATACCACCCTGCAAACAGCCCCCTCCACATGGGACACCCCCACCCCAGACCCCATCACCCATGACCCCACCCTGCAGACAGCCCCCTCCACATGGGACACCCTCACCCCAACCCCCATCAATCCACACTGCAGGCAGCCCCTTTGACATGGGACACTCCAGCCCCCATCACCCGTGACGCTACCCTGCAGGCCTCCCCCTCCACATGGAACAACCCAGCCCCCATCACCCATGACCCCACCCTGCAGACAGCCCCCTCCACATGGAACACCCCAGCCCCATCACTCATGACCCCACCCTGCAGGCAGCCCCCATCACCCGTGACACCAACCTGCAGGTAACCCCCCACCACATGGGACAACCCAGCCCCATCACCTGTGATGCCACCCTGCACGCAGCCCGCTCCACATGAGACACCCCAGCCCCCATCACCCATGATGCCACCCTGCAGGCACCCCCCTCCACATGGGACACCCCATCCCTCATCACCCATGACCCCACCCTGCAGGCAGCCCCCTCCACATGGGACACCCCATCACCCATGACCCCACCATGTAGGCAGTCCCCTCCACATGGGACACCCCAGCCCCCATCACCCTTGATGCCACCCTGCAGGCATCCCCCTCAACATGGGACACCCCAGGCCCCATCATCCATGACACCACCCTGCAGGTAGCCCCCTCCACATGGGACACCCCAACCCCCATCACCTGTGATGCCACCCTGCATACAGCCCTCTCCACATGGGACACCCCCACCCCAGCCCCATCACACATGACCCCACCCTGCAGGCAGCCCCCTCCACATGGGACACCCCCACCCCAGCCCCCATCACCCATGACCCCACCCTGCAGGCAGCCCCCTCCACAAGGGACTTCCTCACCCCAGCCCCCATCACCCCACACTGCAGGTAGCTCCTTCCACATGGAACACTCCAGCCCCCATCACCTGTGACGCCACCCTGCAGGCAGCCCCTTCCACATGGAACACCCATGACCCCACCCTGCAGACAGCCCCCTCCACATGGAACACCCCAACCACATCACCCATGACCCCACCCTGCAGGCAGCCCCCATCACCTGTGACACTACCCTGCAGGCAGCCCCCTCCACATTGGCCACCCCAGCCCCCATCAGTCATGACGCCACCCTGCAGGCAGCCCCTCCACATCAGACATCACCTGTATGATGAACCCTGACATAGTGACACATCATCACTCCATCCATTGTGTGTCGTGCACCTTCACTGCCGTGTAGTGACACCAGCCAGAATATCCTCCGGAACATGTATCCTGCAAACAAAAATGAATGCATACACCTGGGCCACATCTATGAGTGTGTCAGCTGGGCAAACAGAATAGCTGTTCGCAACCATCTCCTAACATACACATGTAACAACTGAATGTACAAGTGAGTGTCTGCTTGTCATGTGACAATGTCGTGGCATCAATACCCAGGGACAAATTGTGCACCAATTACAGAATCCAAACCGCGCTCAATGTGTGTCACATGAACAAACAGTGGCCAGGTGTCCCACAGCCTGACCTTCATTGAGCTGCCATTCATAGGAGAGAATCCCTAATAAACACATCACTGGTATGCCCATGTGTGAAGGACATGGCAATCAGACAGTGCACCATGCACTGAGACAGCTGCAATGGGCAGCCAATGTGTAAATACCATGAAATGGCAATAGTTTATTCCAGTGCGAGAGGTTGACCAACACCAGAGACGATGATAACTGCAAGACCACATGCTGGTGAAGGGGAAAGCACCACCTGTGTGTTACATGTTCAGGACATTTGCAAATGATTTTCTTGATGCTGTGTAACACTCCAACAGTCGTCCCACTCACCTCACTCACAAAGACAGTGAGAGCAAATGCACAGTAATGCTGCACATGTGAAAGGAAATGCCATTTACCTGTGCACATCCAAAATCCCACCTCACACACCACCACCCCATCTGTATACTCACCCCGCAAATAAACCCCGTACATAACACATGCAAGTAAGCAACCGCACACATGACTAACAATGGGCAGGATCATGGGCACTAAATAGACTACCAAACAGGCACACTGCAAAAATAACTGTGACCGACAATGACTGTCAGAGTTAAAAATAAATGTATCGAACAGTTGTATTTGAATCATACATACTGTAGAAAAATAATGAAACATAATATTAAAATATATCCATGTAAAAATAGAAAATATGAAAAATGTCCATATGTATAAAAAATATTTACACTAAAAAAATCTATTAAATCACTAATGAAACAACGCAAACACATCAAAAAACTATGTACAAGAAAACATGGAGGATAGTCCAGAGTCCACTCCAAAACAAATACAAACTTAAAGGAAACTTAAACCTACGGAACTATGTACAAAATAAATGGAGTAATGTCCATGATCTGAGCTTCAAATAATAAGTAAAAATGAAAGGAAAAATATCTCCAACACTATGTACACAGCCAGCGGGCTATTCCTCCTTGTCACTGTTTTCACTCAATGTCTCGGCCAGGGCATCATCGAAGACTGCGTCCACTACCCTTAGGTGGGCCTCTGCTCTCTCCTCAAGGGCTTGCAGGGACTCCAGCATGGACCTCTCCATCCCCCCCACTCCCTGCAAGCATCCTCGAGGATGTCAACCTGCCTCTCTGCCCTACGCAGTGCAATCTCTGCCCTGATCATGGTGACTCTCACCTCCAGAGCCCTCTGCCTCTCTGCCCGGATTTGCTGCCCGTATCGCACGAACACAGAACACATCCTCGTTCGGAGGTACACATTTGCAACCTGCCTGAATGGGAATACCTGCCTCCTTGAGATGGGATGCCCTGAGTACAATAGCGTCCTACTTCGAGCCTGCTGCTGCCAAATCGCCCCGTGCCTGCTCCTTGTGGACACCCTCTGGGCTGATGACATCACCTGGGGGTGTCGGGTCTGTGCCCTGCTCCTTGGTGCCTGCTCTCCCTCCGTTGCCATTGATCCTGTCATTCCCTGAAACAGTGTGGTGACCACCTCAGCTGTTCCACTGGCGACTCCCAACTCATGCAGGGATGTTAGCTCCACCAGACTCCCAGGCTGACATGGTTGGGAATGGTGCACAGGGGACCCTGATGGTATCTGGGCCAGCAGGAGCCCGGGAGGACAACTGGCGCACAGAGGAGCAAGACGAGGAGGGGTTTGCAGAAGTGGCCAGCCCACACATACAATTCAAGACCAGGAATGCTGCTAGCCAGTTCAGGAGAGCCAGACGTCATTGTGATGATGTGCAAGCCCACGGTTGCAAGCCTGCACATCATCACGAAGGACGGCTGTACACCTCGCAATACTGGCTAGCAGGGGTTCCACTTTGTCTCGAATGGCAACATCCGCAGGCAGTGGGGTGTCAGTCTGTTTGGAAACAACCGGCACCTGCGGATGGGTCCAGTCTGAGGCATGCCTGCAGGTGCATACTGATGCAGGCGCTGGCCCAGTGACAGGATTTGGCACAGGACCCTCCAAGGTGACCTGCACTGCCTCATGCCCCGAAGTCAGGACTGCACCAGTCACACCCACCTCACCACCCCACCGGACCCCATGGACTGGGCTAATACGGCCCCCTCGTCCTACCCCGCCAACCTGGATGGCTCCCCAGCGTCTTCCGCCATGGAAGGCCCCTGTGTGTGCACACATCTCCCCCCGCTGCAGAGGAGTCCACATCCACCTTTGCCCTCTTTAACCTCCCCTCAGAAGCTGTGGTCAATGTTTGAGACACGGCACTAGTCTCCTCGCTCCCTGAAGATGTCATGTCCAGGGGGAGTGTCCGGGCCCTGCGTCTCTGTCCGGTGGAGGGCTTGCTGCCTTGCTCCCTCTTCTTCCAACTCAACTGTGGATAAGGAGACATAGTACACAAATATCAGGGTACTGCACCATTGTGTTTGGTACACAAAATATGCACATGAAGTACCCTGCTAAAGGGTACAACTATCATCACCATCCACAACACACAGGTACATGCAATGTACATACATACATACGCATACATGTCAGTCCTTCACACAAGACAATCCCATCCGGGGACATGGTACTCTCACAACCTATCAATTGTTCATGCTACACACACATGCATCATGGGCCATACGCATGTCATGCACACACAGCACCTGACAGTCCTCAAGCACTGCGCTGAGCTATTACATCAGAGTCCCCTCAACAGCATTCATGCAACAAGACTAGGTCACACATTGAAATGCACCTGTTACATCCATCCAGAAGTGATGGCCAGTCACATAGTCACATCTTAGACATATCCACATATACTATGCATGTTCATGATGTTGACAACACCACCCATCTGTGACACCTCTCACACGGGTACGTATCAGATACATGTGACAAGCCACATGCACGGCGTGAAATGAAATGCTGCAGTACAACACTCAATGCAAAAGTAAGACCATTGAAATTACACATGGTTCATAGAACACATGTAGATTACTGTCTGGGACATGCACTTAGACATCTGTACAAGAGGCATACCTGCTGTAAGGCCAAGGTGCACACTCCCACCATACATCAACATGCACATGCACCGTGGAGGCCAGCAACACATGGACACTCACCTGACGACTCCAGGCAGAGCTGCAAATTGCTGACCTGGGTGTGCAGCGCCGGGTAGAATTTCTCTAGGCCCCGCATGTCGGTGGTGTTAATCCGGCCCCTGAGCCCACCCTGTTTGGCACCAGCCTAGAGGAAGCACAGGGCCTTGCTGTGGGTCCTGGATTTGAGGTCCTCCCAGTGCTTGTGCACGTGGTGGTAGTCACGGGGTGCCACCTCCTCCGCGTTGATGGCACCCATGATCTGGTCCAAGATCAGCTTGCGTCCTTCCTTGCCGACTTGCAATGGTCTGTGGAAGAGGGCATCATAATGCCCCAGGACATGCTCCACCAGGATGTCAACTTCCCTGGCTGTGAAGTTGACAGCCCTCTGCCTCACTGCCATGGGGTTACAACTAACCTCAGAAGATGTTAGTTGAGACATGGCAACCCCCGAGGCAGGTGTCGGTGGGCAAGGTGGTCCTGGAGCTGGGCTGTGGAGCGGTGGTGATGGAATGGCATGTTGGGAGCATTCGGGTTCAGCTGAGGTGGTCACAGGGCCAAGGACAGGAGAACTGGAAATGGCTTGACAGCAGGCACTCAAATTTCAGGGCAGGTGGGCAGCAGGCACACCCAGTGGGCATGCAGCACCAGATGGCTCGTAAGAGGGAGCTCAGGGCAGTAGGAGGCAGGTAAAAAAGCTCACAGGCAGGAGCGTGGTTCTTCTGTGTTTTTCGCGTGGGCAGCCAGAAACAGAGTGACGGTTACTCCATGCTTGCAAAATTAGCACATACACATGAAATCAGAGGAAAGGGCCTAATCGCCTAAGTTACGTGACACGCGCTGGCCGTTGGGTGTTGGTATTCAGATTGAGGATAAAGGAGTGCGTAGGAGAACATTACACCGCAGGTGTGAGTTGGAGCGGATGGACGTGTGCACTTGGGAGATTTTTGGGGTGCCATGCATTTTGTTCACTACTGTGACTGTGCAAAGTTCTTATCACAGTGGCTTTCGTGGGCTTTGTGTATGCATTTTCTGTGTTTCTGGGTACCACAGCATATCGCGTAATGCTTTTTCTTTGCACGGGAGCTACCGAGGGGTCGTTTACACGCATCTTTGATATTTGGGGTGCCTGTGCATTACGCGCCCTCTTCATTTTTTCACCAGGGGTAATATTGAGACTTGCTGGACCACACTAGTACGTTTTACATCATGTACTCTGTCCCCTCACTCCTATTGTCCAGGACAATTGCTTGTTAGGCCTCCCATTGTAGAAATCCATCTGTGCCATAGTTGGGAAGGCCTCAAGAGGGAAAGGTGGCAGAGGTGGCCTGGGCAGGGAATGTTCAGGGAGAGCTGTGCACCAGCCCCAACAGGGTCAGGGAGCTACAGGTGATGCTGCTGTCCCCTGACCCAGGGTCAGGGAGCTGCAGGGTCAGGGAGCTGCAGGGGCAGCTCCTGTCCACAACAACCAGGGTCAGGGATCAACAGCAGTATCTGTTGTCGTCCCCCCCAAGGACATGGACACACAGAGGCAGCTAATGTCCATGTGTCCAAGGGGAAGGAACGTACCTGCAAAACACCTGACCCCAGCACCCTGGGTCAGGGATCTGCAGGGTCATCTGCTCTCCCCGCCACCCAGGTTGAGGCACCTGCAGGGGCAGCTCCTGTCCGCAACAACCAGAGTAAGGGAGCAACAGCAGTATCTGTTGTTGTCCCCCCCAGGGACACAGACACGTAGCGGCAGCTGATGTCGGTGTGTCCAAGGGGAAGGGATGTGCCCGCAAAACACCTGACCCCAGCATGCTGGGTCAAGGATCTGCAGGGTCATCTGCTCTCTCTACCACCCAGGTTGGGGCACCTGCAGGGAAAGCTCCTGTCCCCAACAACCAGGGTCAGGGAGCAAAAGTGGTATCTGTTGTGGTCCCCCCCTCCAGCAACACGGACACGCAGGGGCAGCTGATGTCCTTTTGTCCAAGAGTAAGGGAAGGGATGTAAAGTTAAAGGACCCAGCTCCCAAGTTGAGGGACCTGCAGGGCCAGTAACTGACCCAAAATCAGTGGGTTTTGGCATGACCCAGGTCACTAGTGGTCCAGCCCCTAATGCCTGAGTGGTCCCAGCCACAAAGAGTCTGCACCACCTTCCAAGAGGCAGAAGCGTGCAGAACAGGGAAAGGCTCAATCCCAAAGCACGACAAAGGATACCGCCAGGTCGAGGAAGATGAGCGTCAATGAAGATGGACTCATGTTCCTTGTGGGCTACGTGTGCGACCACCACCATGACATGTGCATGCGCCCAGGGAGCACACATACACCTGCTCAGTGTATGGTCCACTGACAGTGAGTCACGGATGGCATCAACGCTTTTGGGAATGAGAGGTGCACCGCTCGTGAGGTCATGAAGCGGTGGAATGACCTCCACCGTCGAACCAAATAGAATCTGAGTGCCAACCTTGCTTCGGCTCTGGTGACTGGAGGTGGGTCACCACAGGAGCAGGATCTCATGCCACATGAAGAGGCCATGAGCGAGTTTATTCATGTGGATCAGGTCCAAGGCGTGGGAGGCCTGCCAGATTGAGAGGAAATGTCCGGTGAATGATTAAGTGTGTGCATCCTGAATATGTGTATGTAGATTAAATAAATGTGCATGATTGTGTAACACTTCTGCCTGCATTTGTATGACTGCCAAAAGTAAACCATGTTATGGTGTACTGACCCGTGCTTAGTGTACTTCAGAGGGCATACATGATACAACCCATGTGCTGCACATTGGTTGACCATGGCTTTGGGACAGTAGTCATCCACAACGGTCAGATACTAAAAGACATTTCTGGCATGCCAACACAACCTGCCATCTGGCTATGTACATCAGTTATGTTAGCGACTCAGCTATGCCAGTCAAGTGCTTGTGTCTGAAGCATGTGCTAGACATCATGCATTGCATGTAGTAGAAATTCCATTCACACATGTCCATATCTGGTTTCAGGCTACCCATACCTTCCATGAACACTGTCAGTGGGCGGGACATTTTGCCATGAGTGACAAAGCATTTTACTACACTGTGCAAATCCCTGCCACAGCTATGGCACTGAGCCCCTTGTAAAATATTTGTCTGGATTCTTCCTGTTGACCTGCCACACTCAACACACCCCACATGGGTGCATGGCACTGCCCCTCTTGTGTGTCACTGCCCCCCTCTTCCTATCTCCCGCACATGTCATCACTCTCTCCACATCACACACCTGGGACACCACACGTCTGTTGGCAATGTCTGCAGTATTTACATGGTCAGGGACATGGGATGTGATGGAAAGTCTGCATACACCATGATTTAACAGAGTGTGTATTACAATTATGGCATGTTAACACACATGGAAATGTGTTGCAGGACAACATTGTGATGACAATGCATGTAGTAGATGCAATTAACATAAATCTTCATGTCTTTATGTGTCCATGTGCAGGTGATGAGCCACCGGATTCAGGGGAGGAGGTAGAGGAGGAACATGAGCCTGAGCCCTGAGAGATCACCAGTGGAGGACGTGTTGTGGCAGCCCATCAGAATCCACTGGTTCTCCAGTCCATCCGGGCCACGACTCAGTACGAGTCCACCTCCAATGATACCAGTAGCTCTAGTGGTGAACCGAATGTCCATTCCTCTATGCTGTCGGAGGTGAGTGCATCAAGTGATGGTGCTGATGTAGCCCGGTCACATCCCCTCACAGGGCCAGTCAGTGTTTCCACATCCAACTGTGGTGGTTACGGCTTCAAGGCCACGCTCCACTCTATGGGCTTCTGATCCTGGGACCGATGATTAAGGGAGGGATGCAGTCCTGCAGCCACAGACAGCAGCTTCACATCAAGGGCCATGCTCCCTTGGGTCCGGCAGGCGTGGGGCATGCACATGTGGTGGCCATGTCATGGCTGGGAAGCCAGTGTGGGAGCAGTCAATGTTGCATATTGCACAGCAACAGGGTGCTTCCTATGAGATGTTGGCTCAGGGCATGGATACAGTGGCTAATTCCATGTTCTCCCAACAAACACAGGTAGAGCACCAACTGCAGGCATTGCAGTCCACATGCCATTCACACAGGCTGCACATGGAGGCCAGCAACAGGAGCTGACGGGCCGAACTGAGGTCTCTGCAGGAATCCCTGCTTGCAGAGGGTTGGGCCCACAGGGAAGCCCTGAGGCAAGAGTTACTGGCCCTCAGAACTTCAATGGGAGGGCTAGAGGCAGCCCGCAGTACACAGTGCGAACAGCAGAGGCAATTGTTGACTCATACCATCTCGGAGGAAATCTGTGCATCCCATGAGATGTTGCATGCAGACCTCTGAGGATTCATGTTGCAGATGCATTGATCTGGGTCCCGCCTGGCCGCTGCTATGGAAGACCAGGCCAGGGCAATAAGT
Source organism: Ambystoma mexicanum (assembly GCF_040938575.1). NCBI lineage: Eukaryota > Metazoa > Chordata > Amphibia > Caudata > Ambystomatidae > Ambystoma > Ambystoma mexicanum. Next base: position 281,736,873 of record NC_090936.1, read on the forward strand.
TGTAAACCTCCCTTACCACTATCACCTTTGCATTCCATACAGAAAGGTGGCGACAGCAGTGACAGCCCTCCCAATCAATGATAGCTGTTCAGTCCATGTACATATGGAGGGAATTGATTTTATCAACATCCACACATGTGGGTGTTGACATGCACCCTGACCCTCCCCACTCCTGGGTGGACCCCCTCCCCCACACCCCTCTGGTCCAAGATGGACATTTTATTTTCTTTTTTTCCATCCGCCCCCCTGGCCATGTCACGCCACTTACCTGGAGACCGGGATTCTCTGCACCCGCTTTCCCCTCCACCTCTTGGCGTGTCTACCCGCACTTTCACGCATGGGGATCCGCCATGGGGGGAGCTTCAGGGGTCCGTGCTGGAACTCCACTGCGCATGCACGGGAGACCGCAGTCACGGTTCCACGCATGCGCCATGGATTGGGCCCTCGCTATTGGAAGGGCTTGCCTTCCAAGCCTCGCTCTGGGTCCGCCGGCATCCAGCGACGAAACGGCTTGCGTTCCAAGCCTCGCGGGTGCCGGTGACCCATAAAAGGGAGCAGTGATCGGGAGCAAATCGCGTCTCAACGCGGTTTGTTCCGGATCGTGTTGCCCGCTCACTCGGCTCCTGAGTTACCTGGTTGCTCCTGCCTTCTGCCCTGGCCCGAGTTACCTGCTTGCTTCTGCCTTCTGCCTTGGCCCTGTTTCTCCCCTCCTTAACCATTCTTCCTCTCCAGCGGGTCCCTGGCCATTTTGCCAGTTTAGCTCTAGCTTTGCTGTGGGTTTCCTCTCCCAGTTCTTGGATTCCCCTGGGTTGCCATCCCAGTCTTTAGGCTCCCTCCTTGATTCTTGGGTCTTCCAACTCCTGGATCAGATCCCTTCCTCCAGTCTGTGTCCTCACCTGTTTGCTCTGGATTTTTTGGACTATCTGGTGTTCACCTGTCTGGCCAGTCTCTCCCAGACCAGTTTCCTATTACCTGCAAGATCCTCACCTTCCTGTGGACAGTGTTCTACCAGCCCTGTCTTCTCCTCGTGATCATCATTGGCCAACCTTGGACTTAAGTCGGCCACAGCATCAGCTTAATTTCTCCTGGGATTGGCTCTTTTGGATTTCACCCTTTGGCAAGAATCTTCAGACTAAGGACTTTGAACTTCCGCCTCTCCTGCCTGTGCCTGCACAGTCCCTACGTCACGCAAATCAGGAGAGTGCATCCCGTGACGTTGGGAGTCGGTCCATCTTCCACCCAGTATCAATCTTGTGTGGTGGCGAGGCTGGTTCCTCGTGTCACTTGCTCATCTAGCAACTGGTGTCAGTCTGGCTGCCTCATCAAGATCAACAACCAAGCAGACAGGTACGCAGCATTCTCATGATACATACCTTAACAGGCCAGATGTTGGCATGTCATATTTTGTTTTGCCTTTTCCTGGTTGTGGTCTTTGTTGTTTTTTGCATTGATTGCCCTTGAATTATGCCATTAACTCGTGAGCGACTATACATGTGCAGTGGTGTACATGCAGGCATGCCTAGTGAACCCATTTAGCATGTTTGCATGGGGATGCACTGGGTGGCATGTGTAGGTAATCATAGCTTTGTTTTTCCATGACACGTGTGTGCTGTGTCAATTATATTGAACAATGGGTGTTTTAATATGTTCGCCCATGTTGCTCCAGTAATCCATGATGTGGCAGTGACTATCCCGGCTGAGACATCCTGCACCATTCGAAGTCCAAACTCCTCATGCCCTCCACCAGACAATGTCGTTCCTTTAACAAATTAGGAAACACACTTACTGGTGAAGGTCATGTGGGATTTACAACATTCAGACACAGTTATTTGGTAAGCATTTGCACTATCTTGCATGTTGGGCATGCTTCATTGTTGGTCATCTTTGCTGCATGTGTCAGTTCTCTTACATGTCCTTTGCATGCTCAAATGGCGTTGTGGTAATTTAATTAGAGCTCATGCCACTGTGTAAGCTACCTATGTGGATACTTCAATGCGTGCACCGACTGTGCTGTGCAGCATGTCATTGTACATCGGTAAACCAGGCCATGGACTTGATCTGTCATTTCCTTGTGATTCACTCTCTGTGCCACGCTCTCTGGTGTGGTACACTGTATTTCTGTACATCTCAATGTCAATGGTCATTCACCCTGTGTTGCATGCATATTTTCTTTCTGGTGTCAACTGTGATCATGTATGTACATGAATATTGTCCTGTTTACCTACATGGAATGCAATGCAGAGTGAGTGTCTCCCGATGGCGTGCATCGTATGCAAGGAAGGTGAGTTCTGCGGACAGGTGAGTCCATGACATTTGCTGACACTTCGGTGTGTTTGCATGGGAACAGGGCAATGTATGTTTGCCCCTCACCCCCCTTGCACCCCATGATGGCTGTGTGTGTTGCCCCTTGTCCCCCATGATGGCTGTGTGTGTGTCCCTCACCCCTGTTGCCCCTGTGATGGCTGTGTGTGTGCCCCTCACTCCCCTTGCCCACCATGATGGCTGTGTGTGTGCCCCTCACCCACCCTGCCCCCTGTGATGGTTGTTTGTGCCCCCACCCTCCTCTGGTCTCACTTGATGGTGTGTTGTTACTGACCCTTTTCTCCCATCTGTTCTCTAGCACTTTGCTACTCATACCTGCCTCCTGACTTGTATGATAGAAGCCTGTCTGTGTCCCCCCTCCTTTGTTCTTCTCCTACCCCTCCCCTCCAGCACTACTCTGAAAGTTCATCTGGCATGGTACATTGGTTACTTGTTTTGTCCTCCTCCTCCCCTCCCCTCTTCTGTTAAATTCCGGCACTACCTCAATTGCCGTCAGGCATAGTAATTGTAGCCACCTGTCTTTGTCATCCACCTGCCCTCTCCTCCTCCCCTCCCTGTTACTTTTCATTATCACTTACTCATTTGTCTCGTGACCTTTGTGATAGCAGCTTGTTTGTAACTCCCCCTTACCTCCTTGCCCTCTCCTCCCACTTCCCCCTCAGCACTATTCTGAATCGTCATCAGACCTAGTATGTTAGTCGCTTGTGTTGTTCCTCTCCTTCTCCCTCATGCCATACCCCCTGCCCCTCCCCCCTCCTCTTATTAATATTCCAGCACTACATCAATTGTTGTCAGGCATAGTAATGTAACCACTTGTTTTGTCTAATTTTTCCTCCCACCCCCTCCCCGCCTCTCTTATTGTTCCTTTCACTTGCACTATCTGAATTGTTGACAGGCTGATTATTAGTTTGTTTTCACATTTTGAATTGTTTCAAGGACTTGTAAGAATGTAACTGTATTCTCCCATGTTCACTCCCTCCTTAAATACGCTTTGAAACACATTGTGTACAGGCGCTGTCCAAATAAACAGTCAATTCAAATCAATTCTCTCCCTCTTCCCTGCTAAGCAATCCCTCTGCTCTCTCACTCTCTCCATTCCTTTTGTCCTGCCTGCTTGATGATGTGCCTCTAGGTCGCACACGCGCCAGTCAACCCCAGCAATTTGTGGGGCAGTTGCTTCCGTGACGTGGACTAGTATCATCATCACTGCACTTGGGGAATGACCAGAGACAGTTGCATCTCTCAGCACTTACCCAGAGATCCACTGACTGGTTGCACTTGAACCACCCCTGAACTTGTTACCACCATCTGAATACCACACCCCTGTGAACATCTGTGCACTTGCTCCTTCTGGTTACACCATGCAGGTACGGTGTCTGTCTGTTCCACCCTGTCCTCGGTCCCTGCATAATGGCGTATTGATGCACTTGTGAAAATATGATGAATCACTGTCGGACAGATTCACCGTTACATGCACGGTTGATAGTGTAGTATAGTTTAGTATGCAATTACTGTTCCTGTACAGGATATTATGGATCTCTATGAGTGGGTGTTATTTTTGTACTTGTTCCATGCATCATTGAGCGCGTTGAGGCACCTGTAATATGTATTGGCCATTTATCTGTCTCCTTTGACATTATATACCATTGCACAGTCTGGTTATTATTTAACATGACATAGGGGAGGGTTTATGTGACACACAGGCGATTGGATGTCTAGTTTGGCATGGTAGTGGCATGGTCACTCTTCTATGTATTTCTTTTGGAAACACAAAATGAAATTAGTTTTAGTTCTAAGGGATGCACACAATGTTGCACTTCCAAGGACACATTCTTAGGGTGGCTTGGTGGGCACAGTTTGGCCCTTTGTCATCATTGAATGGCATCTGGAATATGTCAGGGCTGTGCGCACTCCACAGGGGTTGGATTTTAGGTGAAAAATGTAGCCACAAGCTGGGTACGGGCAGCCTCGCCACGTGCCCTTTGACATGCCATGCCCAAGCGGCGTCCATGTGGTTGGGGTTGTGATGGCATCACCATGACCACAATTACGCCACGCCGTGTTGCAACATTGTGCAGGACACATGCTGCCACAATGATCCTGCACACTAGTGGTGGTGCATATAGCAACTCACCACTACAGTGGTCAAGGAAGCGGAAACATGACTTGAGCACTCTGAATGTGCACTCCACTATGTCCTGAGTTGCAATATGGGCTGTGTTGTATCTTACATGTGCTGGTGTGACAGGGTTCCGTATTGGCATCATCATGTAGGTGCTCAGAGGGTAGGCACTGTCCCCTGTACAGGCGAGAAGTTTGTCATTGGTGTATATTTTTGTGTGTATGGCATGCATGCATGTGCACAAACATTTATACTCAACAATGAGCCATGTGTTGCCATGCCTCCCAGCTTCCAGGGCCTGGTGTAGGGGTGACATTTTGAATATGAAACTATCATGGGTGGACCCTGGATAGTTTGCATATACAGAAGTAATGATACCCTTGGCATCAAATACAACCTACACGTTGATGGAATGCCAGTGCTTGTGATTGCGATATATGTGCTCTGTCGCCCTAGGTGGACATAGACCCGCATGGGTGCAATCGATGGCACCAAGCACTCTAGGGAATTGCGCCACCCCATAAAAATCCTGGACCATGCCCTGCCTTTCTGCAGGTTTTCTGGGCATGTGGATGTGCCTGCGGAGTGAGGGGTGTGCAGTCATTATTCACAAACCTGGTGTAGGCAGCGTGACTGTGTGGGCTGTGAAATGCCCCCAACTATGGTAGCTGTCCGCTGAAATGAACCAGTTGCCAAAAAAAGCAGAACATTGAGCCCCTCTTCCAAGGGGCTCAGTGTTTGGGAGCACAGGGTGGGTGATGTAAGGTCATCCTCCCATTCCATGACCAGGTCTAATATGATATGAGGTGGAATCTACCATAGACCTGTTGATCGCGCTGGCTTTTTATTCATTTATTTTTGTGCATGTTGACGTATCCGCCAGCTATCACGTGGTGTACGTGTTTCAGGATTTGCACGGAGTTTACCGCGCGCTGGCGAGCCCTGTTCAATTCCATGAATATGGGTTTTTAGCGCGTGTATGGCCATTGCGAGGATTTTATTTTGGTATATCCCTATTTTGCCCATATTTTCGCTTGTTGTTCCCCATGCCATGTGTTCCGCCCCATTTTTAGGTGACTGTGCAGAACCTAATGCCCCTTCGCTACAAGTCTTGCGCAAGGTGTTTGTGGTGACGCAGTGACGTGTTGGTCCGCGACGGATTCCTCGCAAGTCCCTGGTAAGCCCTGCGCATTGAGTTCCATGAATACACACAAACTGTCGATTGCATTCGATCTCCCGCGCAAGCCCCCTATTTTCCATGCAAATCATTCGATGAATTAGGCCCTATTCCTATTCTGGGAAAGTACATAACGAAATGTGCATCAACATGAGGCTGGGTTGATGGGCAGTAGAGAGTGTCAGATTACAGCCTTTTCTAGAAGTCAAAGCAGCACAAGCCCTGCATTTTGTATTGCGTTTGCATTCATACTTTTATATGAGATGCAGTAAGTGCAGTGTAGTTTGAACGCCCTTGGGTGACCGAAGTCCAAGGTATGGGAAATTCAAGGAGGTGCTAGTATGAGTGTGTGCATTATAGCCAATATGAGGATATGACGGGGTAGCCAAGTCCCTGCTAGCCACCGATGTCTAATTGGCATGTTGGTGGGTGAAAAGAGATATTCTAGAGGGTGTGCAAGAGGATAGTCATTAAGCGTGTCACTAAAATTAGAATTTTTGTTGTAAAAGGTAGCTGCATTCTTATGGCAGAAATGTTGTGATATGATAGGTCATTTATAGGTTATTTTTTTTTGTGCAAAGTATCATTTGAGTTTTGTATGAAAGCAGATGCCACTTCCTGTGATGTCAAGTGGTGAAAGGTTGTGCGCCACAAATTCCTGTGATGTCACTTTGGGGCAGGGTCAAATGATATCACTCCCTGTGATGTCATTGGGTAGGTCAAGGCTTGTGTGATGTCACTTCCGCTACTGCTGGCATTTTGGTGAAATGACTTCCCTGGACACATGAGGTAAAAAACCAATGCGAAAATCTTGTACACATGGTTTTTACACTTCATTTCCTACTCTGTGAGATTGGGAAATGACCCCCTAAATCTGGCTCAATGTTTGGGAGGATCGTTTTCTCAGGACTCCCAATTCTTGCAGAAAGAACATGATATGGTATGGCATTTATAGTGTGCCTATACACAAGTGTTTCAAAGCGCGATGAGGCAACGGAGGGGAACAGAGGGAAGACAGCGACAACAATCCTACAAGGTCGGGTGACATTGAGATCGCGCAAGTGCAGGGGATGGACAAAGTGCAGGGGGAAAGCGTTACGGAGCCGTGCAGTGCATAGGATAACAATAAAATAATTAAAGACAATAAATAAAAGTGTGGCCAGCCTGTGGCAAGTGCAAGGGTAAGTGCAGACATCAGGTGTCAAGTGCTAATAGGGGCTGTAGCGATACAGAAACAGTCCCCAAGTGCAAGGATTACCAGGGGGGAAGTGCAGGCATGCAACTGGCAGGGAGTGGACCTGGGCCGGAGATCAGAGGGTAGCCAGGAACCAGTGCACAGATTCAGCCAGGAGATTAGCAGGGGAGAGGAGGAGAGAAAGCAGAAGCAAAGAGGAAGGTCTTGAGGTGTTTCCGGAACCAGAGATGGTTCTCCTCAAGATTCAGAGAGCCAGGGAGGCTGTTCCAGAGGGAGGCCCCGCCAGAAGAAAGAGATCTACCACCAACTCGCTGTTTGGAGAAGCAACTGACCCTGAGGGAGTTGGAGGCGGATGAGCAAAGAGCTCGAGAAGGAACATATTTAGGAAGAGAGAGTTGAAGGTATTGAGGTCCCAGGCACCAGAAGGCCTTGTGGACAGTGCATAGGGTTTTGACCTTAATTCTCGCCGCCATTGGGAGCCAGTGCAGAGATTTCAGTCCTGGAGAGATACGATCCCTGGGCTTGAGGCCAAGGACAAGTCTTGCAGTCCTGTTTTGGATGAGTTGCAGAGGGTGGAGAGTAGAAGCAGGCAGATTTACAAGGAAAAGAGGCTGTTGCAGTAGTCCAGCCTGGAGAGAACCAGAGCTCTGGAGACAGTGAGCTTCTGGCCTAAGGAGAGGAAAGGAAGAATACCTCTGTGGAAGCGTAGCTGGTAGGGTGACTTCTTAGAGATGTCAGAGATGTGAGGAGAGAAGGAAAGTGTGGAGTCTAAGATGACACCGAGGTTTTCAGCCTCAAACGTGGGAGCAGGAAGAGGGCCAAGAGTGGCTGGCAAGAGAGTGACAGGAAAGGAGGGAGCAGGTGTGCCAATGAGGAGAATCTCAGTCTTACTGGCATTAAGGCAGAGATCATTGTCGGCACACCACTTCTGGATGGCAGACAGGCAGTCAGAGATGAGAGGAGAATAGGTGGCAGAAGGGAGCCTGATGATGAGTTGAGTGTCATCCGGATAGCACTGAAAGTTGGGGCAGAGAGCAGCAATGCAGTAGGCAAGAGGTGCTAAGTATTGGTTGAACAGCCAGGGAGAGAGGTTAGCCCCTGGGGAACACCAAAGGTAGAGATAGAGATAGAGGAGAGGAAGGACACACGTTGGACCTGGGAGGGTCAATCAGAGAGGAAGGAGGTCAGCCAAGCCAAGGCCTGATCGGTGATACCCAGATTACAACGGAGATGGTTGAGCAGGATGGCATGGTTGACCGTGTCAAAAGAAGAAGAGAGATCGAGTAAGATGAGGACACATGGGGTGTTGGAATTGAGGTTGGAGAGCAGGTCTTCACGGATGTTCAGAAGAGCAGTTTCCTTGCTTCTGGTAGCTCTGAAGCCAGACTGATGGTCATGGAGAAAACCAACAGATTCAGAGTGAAGATTAAGCTGGGAGATGGGCAGCTTTTCCAGGAGTTTGCCCAGGAAAGGAGTGATGGAGATTGAACGATAGTTAGCTCTGCAGGAAGGATCAGCAGAGGGTTTCTTAAGAAGAGGGTACTCAAGGGAGTGCTTCAGGGGGAAGGGGAAGACTCCAGCGGAGAAGGAGTGGTTGCAGAAATCAGCCAGAGCAGGAGCCAGGGTGTCAATGTGGTCCTTGATGGTTTTGGTGGAACAGTGGTAAACCTGTTTTGATGAGACTTTCATAGATCGGACTTATCTAGAAACCTTGTCTGAGGAGAACAGGAGAAAGGCAGAGAAGGAGGTGAGGAGAGGTGGGTGAAGAAAGGACAGAAGAGGAGCAGGGAGTAGAGGTAGGAGGGTGAGAGGAAGAGAGAGAGGACACGATGATCTGAGTTTTAGAGATGAAATGAGAAGCTTCGGCAAAATGCAATGCAACGCAAAATAATGTCTGCTAGAGTCTTTATTTTGCCTTTCCTCCCATTTATTATCATCCCCATTCACAAGGGGTGGGAGGAATTTCTGTCCATAAAGCGAAAAGTGTAGAATTCATACTGGAATCCGCTTTACCGCCCGTTCCGTGAAATCAGCATTACGATTCCACAGATACCTATATTTCACCCGGTTTTGTGCAATTTCGCATGGAGAATGGTGTTTCATTTTCATGTTAGTTTGGTGCAGTGAGATGAGAAACTTCGCAAAGGTTTTTTTTTAATATCTGTGCTAGTTTCGTGCAGCACCAGGAGAACCTTTGTGTGGGTTTTTTTGAATCGTGCTAGTTTCGCTCAGTGCCACGAGAAACTTCACACGTGTTTTCGATTTGTGCTGGCTTCGCGCAGTGACTTGAGGAACTTCATGCCCTTTTGTGATCTGTGCTATTTGCATGCAGCAAGATGGGAAACTTTGTGTGGTTCTTTTTTCGAACTGTGCTAGTTTTGCGCAGTGACATGAGAAACTTTGCTTGGGCGTTTTTTCGATCCATACTAGATTTGTGCTTCGGCATGAGAAACTTTGCACAGGTTTTTTGTCCGTGCTAAGTTTGGACAGTAGAACAATAAACTTTGCGCATTTTCTGTTTCGATTTGTTCTTGGTTTACACAGTGGTATGAAATACTTTGCGCCGCTCTTTTCGATTTGCACTGGATTTGCACAGGGGTACGAGAAACTTTGGGCAGCTCTTGTTGATTCGTGCAGGGTTTGATCGATGGTACGAGAAACATTGCGTGGCTCTTGCTGATTGGCGCAGCAGCAAGAGAAAAGCTGCACAGCTCTTCTCGGTTCATGCAGTGGCATGAGAAACTTTGCGCTACCCTATTCGATACACGGAGGTGGCGGGACAGCGGATTGGAACAAAGTGGAACGAAATAGAAGAGAATTTGCTTCCGCATCTGGCGGAACGGAATTGTATAATTTTGCCCAGTCCTACCATTCACACCTCTTAATGGACAACAGTCCTTCCTCAGACACCCATGTCCCTGGGTTGTCAACTTTTAATCTCCCTCATTGTAATGCTTTGCTGACTCAGAGTGAAACATCAGGGGAGCAGCCATGTTTGACCACTAGCCACAAACATGGTAAAAGCTCTAAGGCTAAAACGAAATGCACTCCAAAATTGCAAAATGCAACTTCTACCACCATTTAGCACACCTAGAGTACCCAACATTCCGCTGAGTGTTAGTTTAGAGCAAAACAAAAAGTGTACCCCATTGAACTGCATTGTAATATGTTTGTACAATGATAAAAATCCCCCCAAGTGGTAACAAGTTACAAAAGTAGTAACATCCTTCACTTTGCCGTTTCACAGGGCAAAGTGTGAACGCTGAGCTGGGAAGCCTTTGGACAGCCGATGGCTGTAGGACATTTGGGAACGTTATTGAGAACCGGTACTCTCCTCAAGCTTGAAGAAGTCCCAGTCCTCAATATGGCCAAAGGTGCAGGTACTGAGGGCCGTTTAGAACTGGCCCATTTAAAGCACTGATCATAACATCTTCTGAGCTAGTGAGCAGCACAGATTGCAACGATCACAATGGGCCATAACTTCCAGAAAATTACCACATTGCACGACTGTTGCCTGTTATGAACTGAATCCACGACTCCGAAGAGGTAGCATTCAAAATACATTTCTTGATGTAATGCAGTCAATGGTCAAGAATCATGGCCTCAGCCGTTCCTACAGCTATTTCTATGCACACCAACAAAAAGTAAAATCCAACTTTAACGGGAACAGGACAGTGTTTAAAAAAAAATGAAATAAATGCTGCTGTAGGAATATCAAAATAGGTTCACAAGAGCCCATTCCCAGTTCTTTTAAAAACGTCTAAATTGCTTTTAACGGACTTGCGGGGAAATAAGGCCTCTGCTGGGCGCTTGACCATTTTGTATTATTGGTTTCTGCTTTCGCTCTTGAATGCATGTGCCCACAGCTAATGAGCAATGCTATGAGTGTTGAGAGGGCAGATATCTGCTAAAGGACTGTCTATGATGTGTTTTCTTCTGCAATGTCATCCGCCTTCGCCATACCACATGTTCTCAGTTTTGGCTCCAAAGCGCTACCTAAAACACCACTTTTGAGCCAAAAGTAATGACTCAAGTCAGGGCTCTAAGTGTCAGGAAATTGACGTCCTGGGGTGGGGGGTAAGAATGAGAAAGCAGTTTTAGGTTTCCCCAGCTCCTCTCCATTCATAAAATAACAAAATAAATATATTTGACCAGGCCAATAGCTTAAGCTCTTCTACAGTGAATATGCCCTCTATGTGTGGGGCACAGAGGTAAGGTGTGAAGAGGACAGGCACATAGGGTAAAAGAGCATAGTGGAAGAAACACAGGAGTGAAGCATGGCACTTCCCCATACCAATCCCCGCCCACAAGAAGGGTTCCCGGCACTTGCTTGAGAATTCCAGACTCTTGCTATGCTGAATAGCGCCTCAAAAATGTTCTCCCAGATGCTGCATGACGCTCTTTTGCAATGGGTAAAAAATCGTTCCGTGCTTGACATTACTCAGACCGAATTTAGGAAGAATTGCTCCACGAGGCACCCTTTGTGGGTTCTTCTCACTCTAATTTCTGATACCCGGCTTGTTCCAGGCCAGGCATTGTATTTGTAGATTATAGCTCAGCTTTTAACAATGTGTCACAGGGTACTCTGGTCTAAGCTGGAGAACTGGGGAATTGATGATTCCATCTTGCATTTTCTAAAGCTTCTGCATTCAGACGATTAGGTACAGATTCTCCGAGCTCAATCTAGCATTCTGGGGGCCTCTATTTCTAATAAACGAGGCCTAAAGCCGGGCTCTGTGCTCGCTCCTACTTTATATAATTTGTATGCCGCCAATTTTGTAGACTACTTACAATCATTAAACACCTTCCCTCCTAGGTTTGGTGGCGAAGATATACACTGCCTCACATATGCTGATGATACGGTCATTTTTGATCAAACAGCCATTGGTCTACAACGCTCCCTTGAAGCTTTGTCTGCTTCTGCGCGGGCTCACGGTATTAAGATGAACATTTCTAAGTCTAAAATCATGACAATTGGAAAACGAGCACACCCCACTCCTAGCTTTGTCTGGAAAATAGATGGTCAGCCATTGGAACAAGTGGGTGGATAGAAATATCTGGGTATGACTGTCCGGGCAACTAAAGATCAGTCACATATGGGAGAGGCTGTTTGTAAAAAGGCATGGTCTAAATGGCTAGCCCTCAGGAGCATTATCAGCATATTGGGTGGGGGGTTGGTTGAGGCCAAATTGATGGCATGCAAACAATCTATTGTCCCTGCTATTATGTACTTACTGGAGGTATTGCCAGAGAACTCTGTTCGATGGTTGTAATGTCTTGAGGTGAAGATTCTGCGTTCCTTGTTGGGCTTGCCTTGCTGGTACCTATGCAGGCTGTAATGTTGGAGCTTAGCTTGCAGTCTTTGACCTCACTATGGAAACTTGGCGTATGTAGACCCTGGGCAAAAATCACGCTTGAGGTAAATAGCGAGGCTAATCTTCTGAAACACTCTGTTTCCACGGAGGGGATCCAAGAGCATTTGGTTTCGTGGGCTGGTCAAAACAGTCATGATCCACTTCTCTGATATTGGTCTAAGTACTGTGTCTTCCTCAATGATTGATTATCATCTGGCTAAAATTGGGCATAGGACACACATCTTAGATCGTGCCCAATCTACTGATATATTGGCTTTACATCCCAGATATGTACAATATACCCATCAGGGCTCACTTAGGAGTACCCTCCGCAACTACTTGATTAAATATTGTTTTTCTGGAATGGTGCAAATGATTCTATATCTCAGGCTCGATATCCTGCCAGTGTTGTCTTTCACTGGGGCTTGGACAGGAATACCCTGTGACCTTAGAAGCTGTAGGATTTGTGGTGAGGAAATGGAGACTGCTCGACATATCTTGACCCAGTGTTCATGTCTCCAACCTATGTATGATAGGGGGTATGCACCATATTGTGACATATGGTCTGATCAATTTTGGAGTCTTTTGTATGGGGCAGAAGCTCTTCTTACCACAGGGCCAAATCACATTTGGGAAAAGGTTAAACACCATTCAAATGTTTAGGTGGTGGTTTTATTTTTCCTTTGTTTCTTTATGATGGTCAGAATGTTTTTTTTTCTTTTAACTGTGTGTAACCATTTACAATTGTTTGTAATCTGTTTGTATCCTTTTTATGGTTTTTAATGTAGTGTGAAAGGTTAATTTTACCATATTCACTTAATAAAGAAAGAAAAAAAATGTATGGCACAAGGGCATGTATAAGGCCACATAGAAAAAAAACACAGGCTAAATAGTATGAAAGGGAGAGCACAGACATATAGGACTTGAAATCACTTCATTAAGCCGTGCCTTGGCAGGCGCGTGGTAATGCCATCTGGCAAGGGTGTAAAAGCCCTAGCTTTTTATATTTTATTAATAAATAAAATGATGCAGGTACTTCCATCTCAGAAAGAGTGGTCTGCTAACCAGTATCCCCTTTCATTAAGTCCCATGCCAAAAGCACAGTGACACATTTGCCCTAATGTATCAGTCTCCTGATTTGCAGCCCCTGCTATCCAGTGGCAGGGTGTAGGTTGAAAGGTCACAGGCGCCCTCTTGACAATCTGCTGTGACAGCCAAGTCACTGCAGCGCAGAGGCTGCATTTAAATCTGCATCCTTGTTCCAGAACTATGAACTATCCTCCTTGTGCAGTTTAATCTTTAAACATAAGCCATACCTGAGTTTGGCATATAGTGGCTTGTATTTGATATAATTATTAAAGCTTCACCTGAATCTGTATCATACATATGACAACACTGTGAGCGGAGGCCAGCCATGGACAGGCTGTGTGTATTCTCCCTAGACCTGCTGTCTCTGCTACAACCAGCAGGACAATTGACAGTGGGATCTACCTCTCTTGGACCTTTTGTGAGGGCAGTTATACCTCTCTCCAGCCTAGGAAACACCGAGCAGGAGCACCCTTGGAAGCAGGCTTCAGAGGGAAACCCCTATACAAAAGGACTTGCCTCACCCACCAGGGTGTTGCATACCAAAAGGCATTTGATGCTATGGACTTGAGAAGGGGGCAGGAGGTGTGTAGCCAGAGGGAGCTCGGCATAGTTGGGCAAGGACTCCATCATCTTGCTTATCTCTGCACCTCTACTTCCTTCCTGTCTCCTAGATTTCCTTTAGCACAAAGCACTTTGGGGATGATGCAATAAGGCAAAGACCACTTGTCACAAGGACAGGGACTGGACCCCTTAAAGCAGGCTTGCCTTCCTCCAATCCCATGTGGCCTTTTGCCTATGGAAGAGGGGGTCTACCACCCCTTCCTTGATTCATTTTTGGACCTTCAAGAAGAATTAATTTGGACCCCTTTTGGGAGAGCAGTCCTCCACAAAGTGCTTCACCAGTGAATTGAAGACTGAGAGTTCCAGGTCAGAGGCAAGCTGTGCTCCTTATCCATTCCCTGGTAACAGTGAGGGCGAACCACTGTTGGAGTAAGACCTCCCCATATGCAAGCTACATCAAGACCTAAGACCTTACCTAGGACCTTACCAGAGGTGATGGACCCCTGCAGGCATTTACCAGCCTCCCTCAGATTGGGAGAATGAGAACGATGCATCAGCTTGTACCTGAGCCCCTGGATTCTGGATTGGGACACAAAGCATCCTGAGAGCCAGAATACACAAGATCCCTGTTTTTCAACGCCTTAAACAGAATGAGCTGCATTTAAGCCATGCTCACCTTATTCAAACGAGCAGAACCCGCTGCTGCTGCTTTTGGCACTCGCTAAAACTTTAAACCAACATGCTTGCATCCTTAAACCTGTTTGCCACCGCACCATGCCAGTTTAGCGCATAGATTGTCCGGGCTCAAACAAGAAGCTTGCAGAGGAGGAATTCACTGAACCGCTACATTACAAACAGCAGCTCAAACCACCAGCATCTTCGTCCCCGACCCAAGCTCGAACTCCGAGCCAGCACTAGTATCCTTTGACCCGCTTCCTTTGAACATTGCATCAAACCACCATGCGTCTCAGTTCTAATCTGACTCAAACTTGCTCCCCATCTGGATCACTGCAACTCACCACATCTGAATCTGATTCAAGCCACTCTCACAATAATAAGAAATCGGGTTCAATGCTGTTGAACACCAAGAACTGATTAAGTTATCTGTTTGAAGGCCCCTGCGGCCCATTTTTTGGTTTTTTGGGGCCCTAGAGATTACTTAACCCCCCCTTTTGCAACTTCTTCTTCAAGAAACATATCCTTTTTCAACATTGTGTTGATCTGTTACCTTTCTCCTCCCTGATAAGTATCCAGAGTTATTGCTGCTTCCTCTGTTCTGGCTGCACGCAGAATGAAGGATGCAGAGTTCTTTTTTTGGCACCACAGGGGCTGCAGGAGCACTGTCCCCATCCATGTACATGAGTTATGCCCAGGTGGACATTGTGTGCACCCAAGTGGTCTCCTCCTGTTCTAGAGCGGAGTGCGCTTTATGTGTCAGCAACCTACCAGCAGAGCCTGGGCAACAGCACGGCAGCACTGCACCGACCAACTTAAACCTTTGTTTTTCCCTGCATAGCCCATCTGGGCCATTTGGTGCGGGTGAGCTGCAAATTTGCATCATGGCCGCCGTCTGAGGCAGTGATTGGCCATAGTGTCACTCATTTCAGCCCCAATCAAGGGAGCCGGTAGGCAAACACCAGCCCCCACCAAGGCCCACACCTGGCCAACCTCTCCCACATTCATTCATTCAGCATGCAGCCAGACCAGAGGAAACAGCAGAGTTCATTTTTCTTTTGCACCCCCATCCGTCTACAGAAGGTAAGCCCTGGTGGGCAATGTGTGCATGCCAGTGCTCTCCTCGTGTTCCAGAGCCGCGAGTGCTCTTTGTGTGTAAGAGGATTCAATTCAACACTACAGCTAAGTCAACGCCTAGTCTATAATACTGAATGAAAACCCTTATTGATATATCTTTATGTCCAGTTCATGCGTTCTGGATGACTACCCCTATATAACACCCCTCTGTTGGAATCCCCCTGACCCCACTGAGCCAAGAAGTAGTTCTGTTTTGCAAGTTAAAAGGTTTAATTGATAGTTTAAACAATATATATATATATCACACTTTATAATAAATTAATAATTGAATAGCACACTTAATCTGATATGATAAAGATTAACAACGGAGAATCTGGCACCAACACGCTTCTCTATAATCAATGAGGAGTTGACATGAAATGGATAAGGTAGCACACAGGTGAATAGGAACAAAAGAAGAAGGTGGTACAGAATGCTTTATGTAAGCTCAGGTGGATGCAATATTCAATGAATGCAGTACAGAAAATACTCAATATGATTTCAACCAAACAATGTAATCACTTTTCTCTGGCTATTCACTCCCCCCCTCTTTATGCAATGCAAGGAAATGGGAGGAAAGCACACAGTTCTCAGAAATGCAATCAATGTAATTCAGTTCAATCCCCCCCAAGCACGCTTAAAGAAAACAGATAGGAGTTTTGAAAACACAGGCAAAATGCTTTTATATGTGCTAGCAATGGATGAGAAATATGCTGGAAATGCTTTTAATTCCCTTTCAAAGGTTCAGGGTGAGTGATAGCTACTCTCTATGAATTCAGGATCACCTTAACAATGCTTTAGTAGTAACTAGCAGGTAACAAAGTTTTTGGCAAGGAAAAACAAAACTGCTGTCTTTTTACACGTGGAGAAATTTGCAAATCGCGGTAAAATTCGCGAATGCGTTTTTCACGATTTCGGCAGAACTATAGCGGTTCTAGGTTCGTAGGAAAGCCACGATTCTCAGCTTTCAGGGGAAAGTTACTGCAAGTCTCTAGCACAAACGGTTGCGGAGATATGAGCGATTAAATAACGGGCGTTTTTCAGATTTGAAATTTTAAAGTTCAAAAAGACAAGTGCAGCTTGCAACTAGAAAATGACAAGTGACAGCTTTACAAATGACAGGTGACAGTTAGGAGACAGTTCTACTTAGATTAAAATAGGATTGAATTATATTATTTTAACTAGGAGATTGGTTCTGCACAGTTTTCTAGGTACTCACACTATATTCTTGAGTGAAATGGGCCTCGTCATGGATCTGGTCAGGTTTTAGACGGGACTCTGGTCTCTGCACTTCACAGTGATCTGGGTCTGCTCTCTCTCTGGATTCTGAAGATTGAGGGATTTAAAGTCTGGATCTTTCTGCACAGCTTTCTCTGGAGATTGATGGAGGTAAAGTATGGATTTTCCCGGCAGAGCTTCCAGCTGCAAATGGATTTGAAGGTCCCTATCTGTCCTGTCTGTCTGCTTTTATGTGTTTAGAATGTGGGTGTGTTCTAGCATCACTGACCCTACCTCTCTCTCAGCTTCTAATTGGTCAAACTTCCATTTCTCATTTGATTGGGGAAGGAAGTGTGTGTCAGCGTGATGTCATTTTATGGCTTGCAGAGAGTCCACTCCTCCTGTCAACTTACACACAAATCTAGATTTGAAACAAATACATATTTGCAGAGGTACATATTGTTTTAAAATCATATGCACCCATCATGCATTACAGGAGGCATACCCTGTTCAAACTCTGCTCTTCCTGGGGGCTTGCATTCAGAAATGGCACATATTTCACTTTTTAACTGATTTTGCAATTCCGGACATTGACCCAAATTTACACACATGTGCGCAAGGAGTATGGACATTAGTTGATGAAGTGTCAGATTTTTCACATGCACACATTTTGAGTAATATCCTCTTTTCCGCTAAAACCCCCCTGAACATGCCACCGGTTCGAAAAACCTCTTAAAATGTGGGCAGAAAAATCACAATACAATTTTCACATGTCCGCTCTATGAGTTATTCATCTTTTTCTAAAACCATATTCTGGCTATAGAGGTGTGTCTTTTCAGGTCACATGGTACAGAAACCAGTATTTCCAGTTTCTGGCAAGCTCAGAGACCCTGCCCCTCCCAGCTTCTGCCAAGAGGAAGCTCCATTTACGACTCCCGCCAATAAAACATTTGCCTGAGTCAGGACAGGGCTTTGTTCAATTTCCTGCAGAGCCCAGGTAATTCAATCAGGGAAGTGTCATATCCCTTTTGGTGTAAGCAGCAAAAGGGCAGCTAGGCCTGGGAACACAGCTGTGACTCAAGTTTCACTCCTGATGGGGGTGGTTGCCAGGCAAAATCCTGTTCCTTAAGCCATTTTTTTTAGCTACATGTCATTTCTGTTCCCCAGTTTCTGCATTCAAATAAACTAACAATTCCACATATGCAGCTAGAATGCTGATTCTAAGTTCAAAACTATGACATTTAAACAATTGCAACCTATGTGACACTCAAAGTAGGTCACTCATTTCTCTTAAACCTTGAGATTTGTAGTGTCTTTCAGTCCAAATTTACTTAAACTGCTGAAATCCACAGCTAAACCAGTCTTGTTATAAACCTTCAAGTCACTTCAGAATATAACTTTACATTGGATCCACCTCTCAGTAAGTCTTTCTTTGGCCTGTTTTGGGTTCATCTATTCAGTTTTGCAAAAAATGTAAAATCTGGTGTTGTTTTAAAACGCCGGCTTTTGGATAGTGGTGAGTACTGGTACTGCACCCCTTTTTGGGATTTAAGAAAATGAATTCCCAACAGTTATGGGTTTGCTTTTGGCAATCAGCATTGCCATTCCCAATGGTTTCAGACTACTGTGTGGGTAGTCCAATGGTGGTTTTAGGCAGTGTCCTTCTGTGCCCATAACATCGGCAAAAATGAGTGGCAGCCTATTCTTCATGCATTTCCCTGTGCATTTTCTGGGAAGCTCTGGCCATCATGATGTTTTCCATGTCAGTACTGCACAGTTTTGAGGTATGGCTCGGATGCATGGGTAAATACATCCCACAAGCCCCCCTCTTGTGATGGCCATTCTATTTCACGAATGGGACTCGCAAGACCTGGGATGTTTCCTCATCTTCTTCTAACAGATGGCACAGTTCAGCATCTTTTCCTCCATCCGGTACTGATCGATCGGTTCTCCTCGCCGGTCCTGATGGGAAGATTGGGCGGTACCCCGGGCCCGTTGCGTCTCTGCTCGCGGTCTCCGGATCGTCCTCCTTGGTCATTCTCCATGGTTTCATCTCTCCTAGGATGATAAAGCAAAAGCGGCAATACCTACTCATAGACGTTTTTCCACCACTGTTGAGATAGTGGGGCAGCATATGCATTTCATCATAACAAAACATTACATTCTTATTTTGAAAAAAAACAGTATAACTAAGAGACAGTTTCATGCAAATCACAATATTTTAGAGACTAGATGTGGTATGTTTTATGGTTAGAACTGAATTAGTCTGAGACAGTGCCCGCTAGGATTCCAGAGGATTCCTCCAGTTGTTCCAGAGTGTGCCTGGGATGGCAACATTTCAACTGGTTTATGTGGACCCACTTGTCTTCCCCCTCTGCCGAACCGCCTTTGGGGATGCGGATCTTGTAGGCCACAGGGGAGATCTTGTCGATGATCTCAAAGGGTCCTTTCCATGTAGGCAAAAATTTGCGCTGCTTGGCCTGGTTCCTTTGGAAGTTGTATAGATAGACCCGGTCTCCCACCTGATATTCCTTCCTGGAAGTTTTCAGGTCATAATGGGTCTTCATGCTATCAGCTGATCTTTCTAGATTCCGCTGAGCATAAGCAAAAGCATGTTGGAGGTGTTTCCTTAAATTCTCCACATACTCATGAGTTGTGGAGGCATTTATCAGTGTCTGCTCTTGGGTCCTGTAGAGCAAATGCTGCGGAAGCACCATCTTGCGCCCAGTCATCAACTCAAATGGTGACATTTTGGTTGCAGATGAAGGGGTAGATCTGATGGCCATTAGGACCAGAGGTAATCGGATATCCCAACTTGGCCCAGAATCTGCCACAAACATCTTTAATATGCTCACAATTGTCCGGTTATAGCTCTCTACTGCCCCAGAAGAAGCTGGTCTATAAGCAATATGCAGCTTCCTTTTGACCCCCAGTATCTCCCACATCTTTGTCATTACTTCACTGGTGAAGTGGCTACCTCTGTCTGACTCAATCCTTTGAGGTAGACCAAAACGGGAAAAGATGTGGTTAATCATCAAGGCAGCTGCAGTTTCTGCCTTGCAATTTGGGGCTGGGAGACATTCCACCCACTTGGTGAACAAGCATGTGACGGTCAACATGTACTTATTCCCCCTAGCAGAGCGAATCACAGGGCCTACAAAGTCGATTTGCAAATCTGACCATGGCAGTGTCATCCCCCGCTTTTGGAGAGGCGCGCGGTGCGTGAGGGATGATGGCTGAAATTGTGCACACACAAGACACCCCTTCAAGTATTGGTCGAGGTCCTGCCCCATGTGTGGCCAGTATGCAACCTCTCTTAAGATTTCCAATGTTGTGTGAAACCCCCTATGACCGGCTGTGGCCGCATCATGGGCGTGACTTAACATCAGGCTTCGGAATGAGGTAGGAACCACCCACTGATCGTGGCCAGCTTTGGATTTCCTTACCAACAAACCGTCTTGGATCCGGAACATTTTTGGACACTTCATCAACACTCTTAGGTCCTCTTTCCCAATGTAATCGGTATCCGTCAGGGGAAAGTTCTCAGGGTCCTCAAGGTGCTGGTAAAATTTACCAATTATTGGATCCCCCTTCTGAGTGGTGATCAAATCAGCATCAGGGGTCTCCTTACTCCATTGTGCAATTGAAAGGTCGTTGTGAGCATTTGTCTGGGACCTAGTGATAGCAGTGACCTGGATTTCCCCCAACAGGGACTCAATCTCAATTAGATCCCCTTGGATGGCCCCGGTTTTGGCCAGCTGATCAGCTAAGTCATTTCCAGTTTTGTCTGGTCCCTCTACTTTGGAATGACCCTTGATCTTTTTCCAATAGATGGTCATCTCATTCGAGGTGACCAGATCGTCAATGTTTTGGATCAACTTCCCATGTTTCAAGGGTTTGTTATTAGCACATAACATGCCTCTGGTTTTCCAATTAACCAGGTGCTCCACGAACCCGTTCCGTACATAATCCGAATCTGTGATTATGACCAGTTCGCGGAGTTGATGCTGGACAGCAGTGAGGATGGCCTGATGCACAGCCATCAATTCTGCCACCTGACTACTTCGGGGACCAATTTTGTATCCAGCGGAGGGTTCTGGGGACTCATTCACCCATGCATTCCCTACGCCGGCCACCAGTTCTTTCTCCCCGTTGTTGTCAACATGGTAAGAGCATCCATCCACATAGACAGTGGGCTTTCCCTCACACTTGTCCTCTTCAAAGACTTTGTGTGGGGAATTAAGGTATGCCTCCATGTTGTCCTTGATTTTTAGACTTTCGTCCTCGAGACAGTTTTCTCTGACACAATCATGCAAGTCAGCCAGACCTTGCGCGAGGTGACTCTTCTTGTTTTGGCCATATCTGACCTCCACAGGAAAGCCTTGCATTGACAGAATCCAGGAAGTAATTCGGGAATTACTCACATTTCCGGTCCGGATTCTATCACTTTGGAGATATTGCAGAGGCTGGTGTGGAGTCTCCACTATGATGTGTTCCCCCTGGATAAACGGGCGGTAATTCTTCAATGCCCACACCGTTAACAGGAGTGCCTTCTCACAATCGTTGAATTTTTCCTCCACAGAGGATAAAGTTTTGCTCGCATAGGAGATTACTTTATTGACCTTGTCATGCTTTTGGTATAATACTGCCGTCAAGCACGTATTAGAGAACCCCGTCTCCAGGAAGAACTCCTTGTTTCTGACAGGGTAAGCTAGGCAAGGCGCTTGTGAGAGGCTTCCTTTGAGTTGTCTTACTGCCTCGGATTGTTCTGGACCCCATTCCCACTTGACCCCCCCCTTCAGGAGATGAATCAGGGGTATGGTAATCTCTGCGTAGCCCTCAATGAACTTTCTGCTGTAATTAGTCAGTCCAAGGAGGCTCCTTAGTTCCCGCAGAGTTGTGGGGTCTTTCAGTTTCTGAAGTGCTTCCACTTTCTTTTCCTGGGGACAGAGACCCTGAGGAGTAATCTCATGCCCCAAGAAATTAACACGGGTTCTACACCACTGTGCTTTCTGAAAGGAAAGTTTTGCTCCGGCGGCCCTCAACTGGGTCAGAACATAACGGATCTCCGCTATGTGTTCCTCCACAGATGAACTTTTGATGAGGACATCATCTACATAAGCCAGGTTACCCCTCGCACCCAGGTCGGGCATTGCCTTATGTAGGAAAATGTTGAATTCATTGCCGGAGTTGAGGTATCCGAAGGGAGTCCGGGTCCATGTATACTGTTGGCCCCCAAAGGTAAAAGCCAGCTTGTATTGGTCCTCCCTACTGACCGGCACGGTCCAGTATCCATTGGTCAGGTCTATTGCAGTGAATACCTGTGACCCCTGGATCTGGGCCAGCCCTTGGTCAATGTAGGGCAGAGGCCATCGGGAAGTATGGACCCGTTTGTTGAGCTTCCTGAGGTCGGCGCAGAGTCTCCACTGGCCGTTTGGCTTCAATATTCCCAGCACCGGGTTATTGAAGGTGCTGTGGACTGGACGGATTATTCCCCTGGACTCAAGGTTCTTAATTATTTCAGTAAGGGACTCCATTGATGCGAGAGGCAAGCGATATTGCTTCACAAACACAGGAGTCATGCCAGGGTCCGTGGGGATTGTGGTTGTGTGGATGTCGGTGCGGCCACAGTCATATGAGTCTACCGCAAAGAGATCTTGGAAATCCAAGAAAACTTGTTTCAACTTTTGCTTTTGTTCCAGAGTCACACAGGCATCAGCTAGGTTGACTCTCTCTTCCACCATCTGCCTGAAGCCTGGAAAGACTTCTGGTTTGGCTATTTCAGCGGCCTCCTCCAGCTGGGTGGAGAAGTCCCTGGTTAGAGTGCTGATTTGGACCGGAGGCTTCAGGTGGGAAAGGCAGCCCTCATGGACCTGGAAAATCACCTCATCCCTCCTGAAGTCACAAGTCACATCTTCCTTACCATAGGGGCAGGAAGTGTACACCAGGAAGTTCCCCCCATGCCGGGTAAAAATCCTATCTGGTGTTGTGTTGTCCTCACTGTCACTGTCAAAACAGTCCTTGGGGATTGGTCCTAACAGTTCATTACCTAAATCAATGGAAAAATGTCGGTCATCAACCGCCATTCCAATAATGGTGCCTGCGGCTAGAGTAATACTCTTTAAATCGCTGTTATCCACCTCTATTGGAATGGTGTCATGTTCTATGTTGACTAATGGAGTTGGGTTTACCCCCAACCCTTGCTGTTGGAGAGAAGCGTTTAGATGTATGTAAGCATCAGGGTTTTGCAAACATTGTCCTCTTTTAACTTTCACTTCCAGGGAGAATTGTCGGGTCCTTTCTGGGATGGTGACCTCCTCTTTAATCTGGATTTCAACTGCATAAGGTAGCAATTGAGCTGACCTAAATGCTTTTTCTGGATCATCAAAGCCCATGGGATTATCCGCTAATCGGGACCAAGCTTTGAAGTTTATTAGGTCCAAACTAATGGCAAAGCGATTGAGAATGTCACTGCCTAAGTAAAAGGCGGCAGTGACGTCTCGCACGACCCAACAATTATGGACTATGCTCTTGTTGCCAATGGAGATTTTGAGCATACACCTGCTTGGCAGGAGATGTTTGGAATTAGGTGTTTCCAGGTCCATTTCCCATTTGTCTATCAGTTTGAAGGTGGGAATGGCTGGATCTTTTGGGAGTTGGCGAAACATGGCTTCGCTGATGAAGCTCTTACCGTTGTTCACACACACTCGAGCGAGAACAGAGTCCTTCCCATCATTTAACTGAACAGGGATGAACAACTGCTCTCCAATTTGCTGAATATCAGCCAGGCTCTGAGCTGATTTCACATCTTTCTGGACTATAGGAGTGGGAGTTTCTGATTGTGGATTAGTATAGAATTTCAGAGTGTTTCCTTCCAGCGTGGAATACCACTTTAGACTGGAAGGAAGGTTGATTTTCAGAAATAGAGAGGACCCCCCATCACCAGTCTGTTGTCCTACTGCTATTACTGTCACGTCTGGAATTTGGTTGTTCTGGAAGTGGAATTCTACTTGGTCAGATTTTTGTTCAACCATGTGGCAGGTGCCGTTTAAACTAACATGGTTGACACTCTGTTTTAATTTTATGGGTCGGCTAGTCTGGGTCCAGAGGACCTTGTTTACACAATCTATTAGGGGTGACAACCTTCTCAGGAGGTCATTCCCTAGTAAACAAGGGGTGCCCTCTGGAGTCACAATTATTACCGGGTGTTTCAACTTGTGTCGCCCGATCTTAATGTCCAAGTCTGCAGTCCCCTCAACGGGAATTTCCTTCCCGTCAAAGTTCTGCAGTTGTCCAGGAAGAGAGGTGAGAGGAATTTGGTAATTCTCTCCCCTTCCTGCATTCAGTTCGTCAAAGGCCCTTCTGGACAGAAGGGTAGCTTAAGATCCAGTGTCCACCAGTGCCGAGATTGTACCCTGCCCCTGTACTTGTACCGGGGCATAATATCTTCCCTCCTTCTCCTCAAGGGGGCACAGATAATGTACATTTTTGGACAACTGGTGGGCTAATTTTCTGGTTTTGGACATCGCTAGCGAAGAGATTTGGGCAGAATTCTGTGGAGAGCCTTGGGAATCTGAAAGAAAAATTTGGCAACTGGAGATCAGAGCCATTGTGGGTTCCCCTGGTTCCGGTTCTGGGCCGCCCCCCCCTTTTTGGAGGCAGTCCCCAGGGTGGGTTTGAACCAGGGGATTTTCTTGCTGTTGGTTCTGGGATGAGATGGTGGGCGGCGGTAGCTCAGTCTCCACATCTCCCCAGTCTGGATTTGCATCCCTAGGGACCCATTTTTCTTTGGGAGGAGTTCCCCCCTCCCTGAAGGAGAAGATCCTTTTCCCAGGATCCTCTGAGGATCCCGCTCCCTCAAATTGGAAGATCTGTACCTCCTCCTCAAACTGAGTCTGTTTGGGTTTTTTGTTTCTCCTACCACCCCTCTGCTCCTTAGGAGGCAGACTTTCAGGGGCAGGAGATTTTGTTTCCGGTTCCTGGGTTTCCAGGGGCTGTTTACAAGTGAGGAAGGAAGCTTCCTCCAAGGCTTTACACCCCCCTTCCCTTTGTGCCTCCTCCCTGGGAACCGGTGAGTTATCGGGGTGCTGCCCCCGTCATTGTTCTGGGGCACCAGGTCCAGAGTTGGGTGCGTTCTGCGCCGGCACGCCCATCTGAGGGTTCTGCTGAGCCCTCAGTATGTGACCCAGATCCCGCGCCATGTTTTGAACCTGGCGCTCTAACTGGGAAACCCGCTCAGGCTGATACGGGGCCCTGTTTTCTCCCCTGGGCTGATCCCGGGAAGGGTAGCTATCCCTTCTTTGGTAGTACCCTTGGTTGGGAAGATTTGGGTACCCCTCCACCCTTGGCCTCCCCTCTCCCGGATTAGGTTGTCTGGGCTCAGGGAATTGGGGAAAGAAGGATGGATGGTTTTGGGGCTGAAAGTCGGGTGGATATCTGGGGAAAAAGTTCTGCCCAGGGTTTGGTAAATTTCTGCCCTCCTGTGGAAAGTTTGGAGGGAAGTTCCCTGGGTTCGGTGCTCGGTTGGATCCCCCCCCTTGGGCTGGAGGAGTCCACACATAACCCAGGATGGGTCGATTTCCCTTGTAACGGGGACTTACATAATCAGGAGAGCGAGGGACCCCATTTGTGGGGCTGCCTCCTTGGCTCCCTGTCTGTGACTGACCCGAGGACCTCCTGGGCCTAGCATTATTAGGTGCAGGTAGGTTTTTAGGCCCCCCATCTCCAAATCCAAAACGGGGGTGACCTTTACCTCTACCACCTTGGCAGCAGCAGGGGTGCTGTTGGCTTTGGGGTTTTTCTGGGCATTACTTTTGCTATCTTTCGGTTTCTGCACCTCATAGATCCGGGTAGCCTGTTCAATGACCCAGTCTAAAGATCTTTTCTCGTGAAAATCCCTCACGAGCTGGGTCATGATATATTTGGGCAAGGCATGGAAAAACGTATTTATAAATTCTCTGCTATCCGTGCGCACCCTTCTTGTGGTCTGTGCAAAAGCACGCTTTAACTCCTGCACAAATTCTTGTGGGGCCTGATCCTCCCCACATTGCAAATTGTAGGCTGCCTTGCGAGCCTCTTGAGGATTTCTGTGAACAGAAAAATGTTTCAAGATGGCCGCCTTATAGGTGGACCATCTTAAATGATTTTGGTCCTCCAGCCCCGCAAAGAAACTGGAGTATTCCGGGGAGAAGGTCCACTTTACATATTGAATACAGCTTTGGCTGTCCTTCAAATGGAAAGTCTCCATCATTTGTTCAAACAACTCTAAGTGCTCCCAAACAGAATACTTAGCGTTCTTATGGTAAGGCGTGATGACGCTCCTGATCGCCTTAATCTGCTTTAAGGGGTCCTTAAGCAAGGCCCTTTTTGCCTTATTGGCCTTTTTGGTTCGGGTAACCCTTGTCCATTCGTCCTCGGACTCAGAGGCACTGCTCCCAGAGGTTCCCGTCTGTTCTTCCAGGTTTTCCCGGATTCTGCGAGCCTGGGAATGGCTGGCAGAATGTGGGGACCTGGTCTCCTGTGTCCTGCGCAGTTCAGAGGAGTCTTCAGATTCCTCCTTGCTGCCAGGATTTGATGGGTACCCCCTCCACTGACCTAACTGGGCAGAGGTTTTCAGGATGCCCTTAATGGGCCTACTCTCCTGGGGTTCCCCATTGAACTGTACTGTACTTGGGTGCCCATACCCGGATGCCCACCCCTCCATTCCTGAGTGGTACTGGCCTATGAGCCCCATACTCTTAGCTGGATAGTAATCTGCCATCCCTGTGGCCCTGTGCTCATGTTCGCCAGGGGACATGGGGGTGGTAGAGTCCAGGGACTGGGGGAGATGAAGGCCCCTGGTGTTAGGGCTCCTGCGGTTATGGTCAGGAATCTCTCTTTCCCAGCGGACCTCATCTCTATCCGCCCCTGCTCCCTGTTGCAATGCAAGAGCCTGCATTTGTGCTTTCAGTTCCTCAGTCAAGGTCTTACTAGACTCTATCAGTCTCTCCTGCATCGCTACCTGTTGTTGGAGCCTATCATTGTGTTGACAGAGGGCCTCATTTTCCCTCTGTGCTTCCTGGTTGGTCCTGGAGAACTGGGCCAGTCTTTGCTGCAGGAGGTTTACCTCCTGAGTCCCATCCCTACCGGCCTGCTCCTTTCTTGCCAGAGCCTCTTCCACCCTTCTGGTGTGCTCTACCAAGTTCTGGTTTTCTTTTTGGAGGTCACCCAGCCCCTGGAGGGCCAGGTGATTTTCTTCAATTTCCTTTTTTAAGTGGCAGACTTTCTGGCCTAAAGTGTCTCTTTCCTGACTGAGAGCCTGCATCTGTGCTGCCAGGTCGTCCCTCTGCCTTTGAAGGGCACCAGCTTTCCGGCGCTCTTCATCAAACTCTGCCTGGGTATCCAGGTCTTTCAGAATCAGTTTATTGCTTTCTGCCTTTTCCCTATCTAGGTGGCCTTGCAGGGTGACTACCTGCTCAGCACATACCCTGTTGAAGTCCAGTTGTTGCTCCAGCTTTTTCTGGCTTTGCAGTAGGGAGTCCAAACCTTCTTGGTGTTCCTTCTGCAAGGCCCGAAATCTGGTATGCTGTTCTGACTTTTCCTTTTGCAGCACATCCATATCCTCCTTTATTTTAGTGATGTACTGTCTGGTCTCATTTTCTGACTCCTGGCTTCTGTGCAGCCTTTGCTCAGAAGAGTCCAGATCAGATTGGGCCTTCTCTAACGCCATCTGTTGCCTTTTTGCCAGATCATGGCCTTCAGCACATTTATTCTGTATGGCTCCCATATATAAATATAAATATGCCGCTATCCTAACAATCTTGTCGTGTTCATCTTTGGCCTTAGGAGCCATATATAGTTCACTCAGGGCCACATGTAATGGACCCTGATCTCTCCATAAGTCTGACCATGTTTCAGTGGCCTGTCGCGTGATGGCCTGCAACCAGGCCTCCTGGCCCTGCTCAGCCCATTCACCTCTCACAAATAGTTTATGTAAGAAGTGCTCTCTGGCTATTTTCATATCTACCAAGGTCGTCATTCTAGAGATTGGTCTCTGTCCTGACTTACAGAAGTTAGTATTTTATTTTTGCAGAACAGAACTTTTCTTGGAGTGTCCCTTTTGAGGAATGCTTTACAGCGTAACACAGCGTGATGATCCGACCGGATATGTGTATCTGGTCAGCTGGCACGCTGTATTAATCTGCACAAATGGTAAATCTAACCCAAACGTCCGGCCCGAGCCCCCAATTTGTAAGAGGATTCAATTCAACACTACAGCTAAGTCAACGCCTAGTCTATAATACTGAATGAAAACCCTTATTGATATATCTTTATGTCCAGTTCATGCGTTCTGGATGACTACCCCTATATAACACCCCTCTGTTGGAATCCCCCTGACCCCACTGAGCCAAGAAGTAGTTCTGTTTTGCAAGTTAAAAGGTTTAATTGATAGTTTAAACAATATATATATATATCACACTTTATAATAAATTAATAATTGAATAGCACACTTAATCTGATATGATAAAGATTAACAACGGAGAATCTGGCACCAACACGCTTCTCTATAATCAATGAGGAGTTGACATGAAATGGATAAGGTAGCACACAGGTGAATAGGAACAAAAGAAGAAGGTGGTACAGAATGCTTTATGTAAGCTCAGGTGGATGCAATATTCAATGAATGCAGTACAGAAAATACTCAATATGATTTCAACCAAACAATGTAATCACTTTTCTCTGGCTATTCACTCCCCCCCTCTTTATGCAATGCAAGGAAATGGGAGGAAAACACACAGTTCTCAGAAATGCAATCAATGTAATTCAGTTCAATCCCCCCCAAGCACGCTTAAAGAAAACAGATAGGAGTTTTGAAAACACAGGCAAAATGCTTTTATATGTGCTAGCAATGGATGAGAAATATGCTGGAAATGCTTTTAATTCCCTTTCAGAGGTTCAGGGTGAGTGATAGCTACTCTCTATGAATTCAGGATCACCTTAACAATGCTTTAGTAGTAACTAGCAGGTAACAAAGTTTTTGGCAAGGAAAAACAAAACTGCTGTCTTTTTACACGTGGAGAAATTTGCAAATCGCGGTAAAATTCGCGAATGCGTTTTTCACGATTTCGGCAAAACTATAGGGGGTAGGAATGCGGTTGCAAGTTAAAAGGTTTAATTGATAGTTTAAACAATATATATATATATCACACTTTATAATAAATTAATAATTGAATAGCACACTTAATCTGATATGATAAAGATTAACAACGGAGAATCTGGCACCAACACGCTTCTCTATAATCAATGAGGAGTTGACATGAAATGGATAAGGTAGCACACAGGTGAATAGGAACAAAAGAAGAAGGTGGTACAGAATGCTTTATGTAAGCTCAGGTGGATGCAATATTCAATGAATGCAGTACAGAAAATACTCAATATGATTTCAACCAAACAATGTAATCACTTTTCTCTGGCTATTCACTCCCCCCCTCTTTATGCAATGCAAGGAAATGGGAGGAAAGCACACAGTTCTCAGAAATGCAATCAATGTAATTCAGTTCAATCCCCCCCAAGCACGCTTAAAGAAAACAGATAGGAGTTTTGAAAACACAGGCAAAATGCTTTTATATGTGCTAGCAATGGATGAGAAATATGCTGGAAATGCTTTTAATTCCCTTTCAGAGGTTCAGGGTGAGTGATAGCTACTCTCTATGAATTCAGGATCACCTTAACAATGCTTTAGTAGTAACTAGCAGGTAACAAAGTTTTTGGCAAGGAAAAACAAAACTGCTGTCTTTTTACACGTGGAGAAATTTGCAAATCGCGGTAAAATTCGCAAATGTGTTTTTCACGATTTCGGCAAAACTATAGGGGGTAGGAATGCAGTCCTAGGTTCGTAGGAAAGCCACGATTCCCAGATTTCAGGGGAAAGTTACTGCAAGTCTCTAGCACAAACGGTTGCGGAGATATGAGCGATTAAATAACGGTCGTTTTTCAGATTTGAAATTTTAAAGTTCAAAAAGACAAGTGCAGCTTGCAACTAGAAAATGACAAGTGACAGCTTTACAAATGACAGGTGACAGTTAGGAAACAGTTCTACTTAGATTAAAATAGGATTGAATTATATTATTTTAACTAGGAGATTGGTTCTGCACAGTTTTCTAGGTACTCACACTATATTCTTGAGTGAAATGGGCCTCGCCATGGATCTGGTCAGGTTTTAGACGGGACTCTGGTCTCTGCACTTCACAGTGATCTGGGTCTGCTCTCTCTCTGGATTCTGAAGATTGAGGGATTTAAAGTCTGAATCTTTCTGCACAGCTTTCTCTGGAGATTGATGGAGGTAAAGTATGGATTTTCCCGGCAGAGCTTCCAGCTGCAAATGGATTTGAAGGTCCCTATCTGTCCTGTCTGTCTGCTTTTATGTGTTTAGAATGTGGGTGTGTTCTAGCATCACTGACCCTACCTCTCTCTCAGCTTCTAATTGGTCAAACTTCCATTTCTCATTTGATTGGGGAAGGAAGTGTGTGTCAGCGTGATGTCATTTTATGGCTTGCAGAGAGTCCACTCCTCCTGTCAACTTACACACAAATCTAGATTTGAAACAAATACATATTTGCAGAGGTACATATTGTTTTAAAATCATATGCACCCATCATGCATTACAGGAGGTATACCCTGTTCAAACTCTGCTCTTCCTGGGGGCTTGCATTCAGAAATGGCACATATTTCACTTTTTAACTGATTTTGCAATTCCGGACATTGACCCAAATTTACACACATGTGCGCAAGGAGTATGGACATTAGTTGATGAAGTGTCAGATTTTTCACATGCACACATTTTGAGTAATATCCTCTTTTCCGCTAAAACCCCCCTGAACATGCCACCGGTTTGAAAAACCTCTTAAAATGTGGGCAGAAAAATCACAAGAATTATGGTGTCATTTATACAATTTTCACATGTCCACTCTATGAGTTATTCATCTTTTTCTAAAACCATATTCTGGCTATAGAGGTGTGTCTTTTCAGGTCACATGGTACAGAAACCAGTCTTTCCAGATTCTGGCAAGCTCAGAGACCCTGCCCCTCCCAGCTTCTGCCAAGAGGAAGCTCCATTTACGACTCCCGCCAATAAAACATTTGCCTGAGTCAGGACAGGGCTTTGTTCAATTTCCTGCAGAGCCCAGGTAATTCAATCAGGGAAGTGTCATATCCCTTTTGGTGTGAGCAGCAAAAGGGCAGCTAGGCCTGGGAACCCAGCTGTGACTCAAGTTTCACTCCTGATGGGGGTGGTTGCCAGGCAAAATCCTGTTCCTTAAGCCATTTTTTTTAGCTACATGTCATTTCTGTTCCCCAGTTTCTGCATTCAAATAAACTAACAATTCCACATATGCAGCTAGAATGCTGATTCTAAGTTCAAAACTATGACATTTAAACAATTGCAACCTATGTGACACTCAAAGTAGGTCACTCATTTCTCTTAAACCTTGAGATTTGTAGTGTCTTTCAGTCCAAATTTACTTAAACTGCTGAAATCCACAGCTAAGCCAGTCTTGTTATAAACCTTCAAGTCACTTCAGAATATAACTTTACATTGGATCCACCTCTCAGTAAGTCTTTCTTTGGCCTGTTTTGGGTTCATTTATTCAGTTTTGCAAAAAAAGTAAAATCTGGTGTTGTTTTAAAACGCCGGCTTTTGGATAGTGGTGAGTACTGGTACTGCACCCCTTTTTGGGATTTAAGAAAATGAATTCCCAACAGTTATGGGTTTGCTTTTGGCAATCAGCATTGCCATTCCCAATGGTTTCAGACTACTGTGTGGGTAGTCCAATGGTGGTTTTAGGCAGTGTCCTTCTGTGCCCATAACATCGGCAAAAATGAGTGGCAGCCTATTCTTCATGCATTTCCCTGTGCATTTTCTGGGAAGCTCTGGCCATCATGATGTTTTCCATGTCAGTACTGCACAGTTTTGAGGTATGGCTCGGATGCATGGGTAAATACATCCCACATGTGTCAATAATCTACCAGCCAAGACTATGCACCAACGTGGCAGTGTAGAGGAGCAGATGTACACACCAGCAGGAGATCCTACCCCCCTACATCCCGGGTACTGGATAGATGAGACCGTGCCCTGACACCAGTTATTGTACCAATATCGCAGCAAGTATTTGGAAGGCAGTATCCATTGAGACAACCATATTGAATGTACCCTCGAGTTAATGACAGCCTACAAGAAGAGATCCCTGAAGGAATATGAGAAGGAGCTAAGAACATGGACTAATGGCAGTAAAGGAGAATTCTCATAAATGTGCTAATTCCCTTCACCTTAGAGACCCCCAGCAACTTTGCTGGATTTTGGGGACTTGTTTTTTTTTACCTGGAGAGAGTGTGAGCCTTTTTCACACTCTTTCATGTATTTTGATGTGTGTTTTTCTCTTGTGTTTTAGACAACTCCATAGGCATCATCTTTTCATGTGTGTTACACAGCACCTTCAGTACAGTGACACAGGGAAGCCTTTTCAGGTTGTCCCAAGGTTTAAATACCTTCTCTGGGATAAACTACTGTTTCCCCGAGAAAGTAAAGTTAAATTGACTTTACTAGTCTTTTTAAATTCCTAGACCCAGCTCACACTGTCTTACAATAGAGTGCTGGAGGGGTTACCTAGTATTCCCTGTGCTTAGAAACTCATGTAGTAGTCAAATGGTACCCTTTCCTTTCGAAGTGGCTCGTGGCAGTGGTTTTCCAACAAACTACCATGATTATTCCCGACCGCGAACACCGGTAGTGTTAAATAGCGCAAAGATGGCGTCTGAGTCTCCTTTGTTTAAACGGGTCCCGGTCTTCTTTTTTCGCCATTTCTTTTTGGAAAGGTCCTTCTAGAGTTTGTCTCTGCGTGCCAAACTAGGTTTGGTCCCTTTTTTTCTATGGCTTTGGCAGGCTTCAGGACTGAAGACCGCCTCTGGTGCCTGAGTGTCTGGGTTGGGCAGGAAGTGAGGGAAGTGCCTGAAACTCCCTGTGCTTAGTCTCCTAGGAGACCCAAATGCACTCTGGCATGATTGGCTGGCTGACTGTCCGGCAAGGATAGCCACCCTGCTGGGGGAATGGCAGCTAGGCTGGAATGAATGGGGGAAAACTGTTTAAAAGGCGAGTCTCTTGGCTTGGAAGGCAGAGTCGACCACTGGAACGAAAGAACCAAAAACGAGCTGGAAGAGGACGGCTGCTGCAACTCCTGGACCATTGGTTTGCCATGTGAAGCCCTGCTGCAGGTCCAAATTGCCAAGTTCATCTCGACAGAGAAGTACTTCAAGGACGACTTCTTCCTTCGAGTTGGTAGGACCAATCAACTTGTAAGCCACCTGGACACCATTCTCTGAGCTAGCTGTATTTTCCTCAGAGTGCTACAGGAAACCGAATAGCCAGGGAGAAGGACACCAGTTTGTGTGCTTGAAGACAGCTATTGGAATCAAAGAATTGCCAGTATGCCCGCTTTGTGACCAGTCCCAGTGCAGTGCAGGAGTCCCCCGACGTCCTCCCTCTTATCCCCATGACTGAAGCTCAGGAACAGCGAAATCTGTAGGAACTGCCAGGAACAGAAGTCTTCAGCTGCATCTTTTTCTTCAATATAAGGTACTGTGAAAACCCGACCGAGAGAACTTACCTCTCACTGCGAAAGTGTGTAAAACTTTGGCAACTTGCAGGCCTAATCAGCTTGTGACCCGACATTGTATTGCTCTTCCAGAGTGCACGGAAAATCATAAATCACCAATGCAATTACGGAGCCAATACTTTGAACGCAGTAAGACGCAATAACTTGCAACCACACACTCTTAGAAAATAATGAGCACTTATACGGCTATTTATTCAAAGCTTAGAAGCAACCAGTGATAACATAGAAATAAATCACAAAAGAAACATAGAAATAAAGCACAGAAGAAGCAAACAATTCAAAAGGAAATACATCACCGTGAGCGTAACTGGATTCCTCATCTCGCCAGAAGCGGCTGGAAGACCCCGATAACAGCCAGGCCGAGAGCACAACAGCCCACAGGTATGCCGGACTAAAGCGTCCTCCTCCGGCTGAAGTCTCACCTGACCGCTCAGGTGTTCCGCATATATGCACACTTCAAAAAGGGGTGGCGATTTCTCGAACCTTCTGGCAACGCACTTGCGCATTGATGAGCAGCTGTTGGTTGCCAGCTGGGTTAACCGACAGTACCTTCAAGGAGCAAAGTGCCTCCCTCTTCTAAAAACAAGCACCACAAAAAACAGTCCCATAGCTCATAACAAGACATAACAAAGTTAGCTTTCCCGGCAGAAATGTCCTTGACTGCATACCAGGTTTGGAAAGCATGTTTTCTTCAGCACTGTGAATCTAACTCTCAGCAAAATGCGTGCAGATTTTCACTGCGGCATGAAGTAAATATCCATCATGGCTTCGAGCGCTCCCAGAATGCACTGCGCACCAACACCATGTTTTAACTGAAGCATAACAATTCCACCCTTGGATATTTATCTTCCATAGCCCAGTGGCAGAGGGGCCGGTCTCTGAAACCGACGAAATATTAAAACTAAATTAAGAATGCATTGAATACAACAACAACAAGTTATTATGATAGCTAATATAATGCAAATGCAAGCAAAAGTGTAACGTAGTGTACCCCCAACATCAGGAATCCATGGAAATAACCAATCCCACCAATTCCCAGTATGATCTTGGGACACTTGAGAAATGAGATCCCTCAAACCTCAAATATGACTTTCAATGGATCGTGAATGGTCACTTAGATTGAAACAACACATACCTTCAACTGCGTTACACCCTAAATTATGCTTTAGCAATAGATAACAACCAGTAACCAAGGTGATCACTTGTCTGCCAGGGAAACGAGACGCCCTCAGCCTAAGCACCGCCGGCACCAGGAAAATCAGTGGTCTGAGAAAAGGGCCTCACAACCTAACCACAGAAACGAGGCACAAACTAGCAGCAAGGTGAAAGACCACAAGGAGCAGAGAGGAGAGTCAACGCCAACAAGGTACAGTCACGAACAAAACTACAGCAAAAGGGATCTCATGATATCAAAAACGATCCGGGTGGACCCTACACAAGCAGCCCAGAGGTTCAACTCTAGTGCCAACCCTGCGTCAGGCTCAGGGTCGTGGATATCAAAAGCACTTCATAATGAAGCAAGGAAATAGCAATCCAAGCGGCATGAGCCTGGCCCAACTTCAACGAAAGCAAAGAAAGCTGACAGAACCAACATTCGACTAGGCTCATGGAACACTAGGGGACACTCCCATCTAATGCGCCAAGGAACCATTGTATTAAGAGACTATGATGTTCTCTGCCTCCAGGAAACCTGGCTCACAGAGGCCCCGACATTAGAGGGATACGAAATCATCCTCGCCCCGGCAACTAAAGGTCAGACAGGGGGGCCGTCCTCAGGAATACTGACAGCATGTCGCCAAGGCTGCGGATTTTCACTAGACGCCACGCTACTGAGCAGCCCATCAATCTTGATGACTAAAGTAGTCCAGACAAAGTGTAAAGATCATCCAGCCAACCAACCAGCAGAGTCACTGATAATTATAAATACCTACTGGAACCCAGCAGGCATCAGCGACACATCTTACCTGGAGCTAATGGAAAGAGCGATTGACGAGGCTTTGGCGGTCCAGTCAACTCCGTTCCTACTGATTTGTGGAGACATCAATGCCACTTGTCATTCACCGGACAAATTCACCAGCAGAATGGCCAAGAACGCCCCAGGCACAAAGAGAGGAGCCGAGTGGCTAAAACGAATGAACTCTCGCGAACTTCATAATCTGGACGCAGCCTTTGTTGACCCTAAACGGCTGCCAACATGGACTATGAGAGAAGCGAGCGCCACTATAGACTACATATTTGTGTCTACATCGTTGCTGTCCGTGATAAGTTCCTTCAAAGTGATTAACGCGCCAGCAAGTGATCACGACTTGTTGGAGACAGTGTGGACGACAACACAGGTGGACAGGGAATACGCCGTGCCACAGCTTAGTCCGAACAACCAGCGAATAAGACTGAAAATATCAGCAAAATCCATAAAGGAGATAGGAACTAAATATCAAGCCCAAACACAGCGGGGAACAAGGGAGGAGATTGATTACTTACCCCTGCTGGCAACATACAAAGTAAAGGTCAAAAACAGAGTCTGCGACAATAGCTTGCACCACAGATTCGACAAGGTTGTGACGTCCAAAAGAAAGGAGATGAGAAGACTCAAACGGCAAGCGAAAGTCAGAGGAACCCAAGAAGCTCTAGCAGACGCAGTCGAGGGGTGTCGACAATACAAAAACTGGCTCAAAAGCTACCGCCTGACCTTATATCAGCAGGACTCAGAGGCAATCCTGAAAACAATAACAACCAACAACAGCCGTGAGTTCTGGAGCCTCCTGAACTCAACAAATGTGCAGGGGAAACCCGCATTCATCTCAAACATCGGCGAATCCACCTGGGTGAACTTTTTCAGCTCCCTATTCCAAAATTTCAAAAAGAGCAAACAGAGAATGTGGTTGAAGCACCGACCCCATGGGTCAAAGTGGACGACATCGAGGACATCCTAAAACAAATTGAGAGACTTAAAAATTCTCGATCTCCAGGGCCAGATGGCATTACAAACGTTGACCTGAAGCCCTGCAAGGAAGAGTGGGCACCTCTCCTCAGTCACATCTTCCAAAGATGTGCCCACTTGCAAACCATTCCACCATCTTGGAAAACGGCCATAGTCGTGCCAATTTACAAGAATGACGATAAGGAAGACCCAAAAAACTACAGGCCAATCGCCCTCCTCTATTGTATTGGAAAAGTGTTCGGATCTCTCGTGTTGAGAGAATTTAACAACTGGGTCAAAACGGCAGGCTGTCACGACTATCTTCAAACAGGCTTCAAAAAAGGATTGGGTACAGCAGCCAATATACTGCTGCTGAGTGCGCTCAAAGGGAGGGTGCTGGAGGGTGGACCTCGACTCTACCTTACTTTCAACAACCTTACCCAGGCATTCGACAAAGTAGAGCGTCCACGTCTCTGGCAGAAACTCGAAGCCTGGGGATGTCCCTCCCCGATTCTAGAACCGATTAAAGCTCTGTACACTGGCACTACCATGCGAGTGAGACTCAACCAACAAGGCCTCTTATCCCCAGCAATTCCTACGGACAGAGGGGTGAAACAGGGTTGTCCTCTTGCCCCGGCCCTATTCATCTCTTTCTTGGGGGACCTGCAAACCACGTTTCAAGACGTTCATTGTTTCCCACCGAAGTTGGGAAACACCCACGTCAACAGAACCTTATATGCGGATGACCTGGTTCTTCTGGACCATACCCTTGTGGGTCTGCAACGTCAAATGCAGAAACTTTCGGACTACACGAGAGACAACAAACTAGAGATTAATGAAAAAAAGACCAAATTCATGATCTTGTCCACAAAACCAAAGAAGCCAGAAAATTCCGCTTTATTTATGGGAAAGCAGCGGGTCGAAAAAGTCTCTGAATTCAGATACCTTGGAGTGATTCTCGACTGTTCCAGAAATGACCTGGCAATGCAAGCCCATCTTAAAGCGACAACAAAAAAGCTGATCGCCCAAGCCAAAGCTATCAACAGGAAATTTGGTCGTTTTTTGCTTATTCCTGTGTTAGATTTCTACAATAAAAAGGTAATTCCCACCTTGACTTACGGTACTGATGCACTCCCGAACCTACCCATCACTCTGTGGCTGAGTTTGGAAGCACTGTTTTGGAGAGGGACATTGGGTCTGCCCAACTCCACCTCGATCACCATAATAAGGAAAGAACTTAGCCTCCTATCTCTTGGGGGAGCAGTGAAATCCAGCATGCTTATGCTCTATCGCAAGTCCAGAATGGCGTCAGACGTCTCCATCTTCACCTTAATCAAGAAGGAATGCGACAACGACCAAAGCAAAATATTACATCGCTGGACAAAGGCAAATTTGGCACTACTGGCGACCACAGAATGTGACGAAGAGACTCTCTTCATAAACCCTACAAAAATCCAAAAAAAACTAAAAGAAATCGACTGGATTCAAACCAGTGAGACAGCCTCAAAGAACAAACTTACACAGCACCTACCGCCTAATATTAGAAGATTCAACGAGCTACAACCATATATCAAAAAGTTCCCTTCGAGACAAGCACGAGATCTAATTATGAGAGCTCGACTGAACCTACTTCGAACAAATGAAATCTTGGCAATTAGAGGGCTCTCTTCATCGAACAAGTGCCGCTTCTGCAAAGCACCAGAAGTAACAGAGACAATCCGGCACCTGCTTTTGACATGCACCAGTGCTGCCAGGATCAGAACATTATACCTGACAAGGACTTTTTCGGATCACATTCTAAGCGACCAGGACGTATGTTGGTCTAGACTGATGGCTGGGGACAGATCCTCGTGGCAACTGGCCGCCTACAAAATGTTGGACTATATAAATACAGAACTTCTTAGCAGGCCATCGCCAGTCTAATGGCGCTCAAAAGGACCCGCGACATTCCCGGGTCTTTCCCATTTACCATCCATCATCGGCTGTGTCTCCTACTTTCGTCCTGTAGCAGTCTTCTCTTTGGCTTCTACCTTCATACTGCCACACCTAGACTGAAAATCAAATGTCTTCTCTTTGTAAAAATCTTATTGATTAAAACAAATAAAAAACATTCTTTTTAAAAAAATAGATAATCAACAGCAGCTCTGTTTTGCAAAGTTGCTTTTCTAATAACTTGACTATCAAAGAGTAATTCTTCTAATGCCTGAGAAGTATGATTAAGGCCTTTGACTACTAAACATGCTAATTTAATTAAAGATGTGTAACCCCCAGCAGCTAAACCCCAAACTCCCACTAATGAAAGGGTTAATGCTAGAACCTCAGCTTCTGATAACAAATGTACATGTGAATCACAATCGGGAGATAGACCCACAGACTCGAAAGTTGACCTTTTGCCTCGAGTTATCGCTGGGTGTAAAGGGAACATCAGTAGTCCTAGTCGAGTTAAGGCACATGGACCTCCGGAAATGTTAGCTGGAATATAAGTGTATGTGATGTTGCCACATGAAAAGAGCCATCCTATTGGAAGTTTCATATGATTCAAATGACTGGCAGCTATCACTGTATGATTACAAGACATAGTATTATTTACACTGGTACAGGTGCGTGGCACTCGCAAACATAATCGTTGCTCAAACATCGTATGATTTTGCGGTTTGGTTAAATCGAGCTGTTGGCATTTGCCAATTTCTTGTGCATTGCATGTCATAAGGTAGCACACATCACCTTGGGTTATATTATAGGTTATAACACGTGTCAAATTTCTCCATTTGTGATCGGTTTCCTGGCAAAATCTGCAGGACTCATAGACGGAAAAAGATTGCCTAATATCAGAATCTTGAACGAAAGAATCATTGTGTGTGACGCCGAAAATATGCTTTAGAACTGGAACTGCCGTTGGCACTGCTACTAAGCACGTAGTTAGTAAGGCTTCAGCATTGGGCACATCAGTAAGACAAAAGTGCGTTATGTTGAGCACCTGCTGTGCCAGATATATCCACATATTCTCTGTTTGTGTAATCATGGGAGAATGTTTTCGCCGTCCTGAAGATGCCTCTCGCATGACTGGCATCAAGGTTGTTTTCACTTGTTCCTGACGCGTTTGCCGCATTTCACGAATCCATGTCTTCGGTCTGGCTGGCTTTTTGGCATCGGCATAAGGCTGCTTTTGGACCACATTACTCATCACTATCAGTATCCCCTTGATCACTGGCACAGATGTGACATTTTTTGTTGGTAGCAGCATGCTGTTTAACTCTCCCAAATGGAGTCCATTTAGTACCACAATTACACCAGCCAGACACAGGATCTACAAGGCAAACCCAGAAAAGAGATATCAGTGTTGTACATCACTCTCTCAGGTAACATTTGTCTGCGGGCACATATTGCCATTTCTTTCTACCGGGCTCCATGACTAAAACTACTTGGTCTTTGCCTGATGCAATGACATCTGCGGGCACTGGTGGGCCACTTGGCCTTTCCACCCACACCTTCGCACCCGGTACCATACTGTCTGAAGAGCGAAAACCACGATCCCCACGGGTAGTTAACACTGTAGGAGGCTCCCCCTTCTTAATCATGGACAACTTAACAGGAATGATAATCAATTGGGCCACCCGATCACCCTTGTGGATCGATAACAATTGGTCCCCACTATTCATCACGATGACTTTGATCTCGCCTTGGTAATCAGCATCAATTACCCCTCCCAACACTTGAACTCCCTTCAATGCTAGGCCAGATCTAGGGGCAATCCATCCGATATGCTCTGGGGGAATTTGTACTCCAATCCCTGTTTCAATTACAACAATCCCTCTTGGGTCTAATCTGATTTCTTCATGGGAATGCAATCTACTCCTGCTGACTCTGGAGTCGCCCAATAGGGAGCTAAAGAACCCGGGGTAATTTCCCAGTACAATAGGGTTTCTCTGACTGAATTGGGTTGAATCTGCAAAGTAGGAGTCATTAGCCGCATCAAAGGAGTTTCATGCTCATTCACAGGCCTATTGTTTAATACTTCCACCGCATCAAACACACGATCACGCCAGCCTGCCAAATTGCCATATCCAGATTTGCGCAGCTGTTCTTTCAACAACCCATTCATTCGTTCAATCAGCCCTGAAGCAACAGGGT
This sequence comes from Ambystoma mexicanum, assembly GCF_040938575.1. Classification (NCBI taxonomy): domain Eukaryota; kingdom Metazoa; phylum Chordata; class Amphibia; order Caudata; family Ambystomatidae; genus Ambystoma; species Ambystoma mexicanum. Next base: position 281,777,399 of record NC_090936.1, read on the forward strand.
AATAAGGCACGTGGTATAGACACTCAATGCTCTTTTCCTGGCAATACTCCTGTATCAGTTTGCCTTTGAAATGTGACCCATTGTCACTTTGAATCTGCAAAGGCACTCCATAATGTAATATGATCTGATCTAACAACCTGATGGTGTTCAGTTGTGTTACACGCTTGCACGGCAAAACCATCAGATATCCTGAGTATGTATCCACAATAGTGCACGCATACTGACAACCTTTACTGATTGACATGGGACTGATATAATCAATCTGCCAAATTTGACCTGGTAGTTTTCCTCTTCGCAATGCACCCTGAACGATCTGAGGGATAGGTCTGTGCTGTTGGTGTTGGCACACTGGACATTGCAAAATGATCGTTTTCACTACCTCTAAAGGAAGACTGTTTCCTCGAGCTTGTGTCCACCTGATAGTAGCCTTTTCTCCAAGGTGCCCACATTTCTGGTGAGCCCACTTGGCCAAACCCTCCAAATCGTCTTCCTGAGCCTCCGCATCCACAGATGAAATCTTGGTGTGTTCGTCTGCAACAGAATTAAACCAACGTTCTAATGAGTCTGTGGCACAATGCGCATCCACATGATACACCGTGACTTCACTTTGTGATAACATTTCCGCAATAGCTTGCCACAGTTCTTTTCCCCACAACTCTTTTGAATGAATCTTCCACCCATTCTTTTGCCAGGTTGGCAACCACACCGCCAATCCATTAACCACTGACCATGAATCCGTGTACACATGACATCGACCAGGGGTCTCTTGTTTCAATGCTTGGTAAACTGCGTAAAGCTCTGCAAACCGACTGCCCTTCCCTTTCCCTGACGTTGCCAACATCTTTTTTGTCTTGGGATTGTACGACACTGCTTTCCAGTATCGCTCAGTTCCCACATATCGGGCTGAGCCATCCGTGAACCAGGCATGCTCTGTTTGCTCCACGGTCAAATCGCTGTAAGGTACTCCCCATTTCACTGGAGAGTCACGTTTTTCAGGCACTTCCGGTGGTATGTAATCTGAGGGCGGTATGTTGGCTACTTGCTCATGTAATTTTGCAACTCCACCCTTCCCTGATTTGGCTCTGTCTTGAATGTACCATTTCCATTTAATTATGCTGGCTTCTTGAGCATGTCCTATTCTATGCGTTTTAGGAGAGCTCAGTACCCATTGCATGATTGGTATTTCTGGCCTCATCAATACATCATGGCCCACCGTCATTTGCTCGGTATCAACAAGGGCCCAATAACATGCCAGCAACTGCTTCTCAAACGGAGTGTATGAGTTGCCAGCATCGGGCAATTTACTACTCCAAAACCCCAATGGCACACGTTTCCTGTCCTGTTTCTGCCACACACTCCAGTTAGCATAATTGTCTTGTACAGACACATTCAATTCCACTTCGCCTTCCTTCAATGGCCATAAATCAAGCACCTGCTGCACGGTGTCTTTCGCCAACTCAAATGCTTTCTGCTGCTCTTCCCCCCACTGAAACTCATATTTCTTGTGTGTCACCTTGTAGATGGGGGCCAATATCTGCCCTAAATGGGGAATGTGCTGTCTCCAAAACCCGAACAGCCCTGTAAACGGCTGAGCTTGCTTTTTGTTCATTTGAGTGGTGAATTCAAGTATTTTCTGTCGGGCTTTTGGCACCATTTCTCGATGCCCATGATGCCACTGAATCCCTAGGAATATCACTGTTTCAGCTGGGCCTTGAATTTTATTTGGGTTAATCTCCCACCCTTCCTTCTTCAATCCTTCCATAATTACATCTAATGGACTTTGCACACTGTGCTCATCCTTGCCCTGAATCAAAACATCATCAATGTAATGAGAGATTTGTATGTCAGGTTTACACGGTATCTTGTCTAAGTGCTCTGCCACCAGCCGGTGACAGATAGTCGGGCTATGTATGTACCCCATAGGTAACCTTGAACGGTGTACTGACGCCCACTCCAAGAAAATGCAAACTGCTCTTGACACTCTTCAGCAATTGGCACAGAGAAAAATGCATTGGCTAAATCAATCACTGCATACCAAGTCCCCTCTAACTTTTGGACATTCTCAATCAAGGTAATGGCATCGGGGACTGCGGGTACTAAGGGAGGAGTGTGTTTATTCAACTCACGGTAATCCACCGTCATCCTCCATGACCCATCCCCCTTTTTAATAGGCCAGAGAGGATTGTTCCATGCGGTGGTGATAGGGTGTAACACACCCTCCTCCACATACTCTTTGATGGTGTCTGAAATTTCCTTGTGCCCCCCAGGAATGCGGTATTGCTTCATTGCTACCCGCTTGGTTGCCACAGGCACTTGCACTGGGGGCATCTTCAATTTGCCTACGGTAATGGGTGTACAGATCAATGCATTCACCCCAAACTGGTACGTTTTATCTCCAAGTCCCAAAGTCAACACTTCCAGAATATCAAAGCCAATTATATATTCAGGTATCGGGACAATCAACACTTGGTATTTCTGCCTATTCAAAATGCCTATTTTCATCTCCACTCTGATTTGTAATGTGGGGGTCTCCTTTCCCCCCGAGACCTGTAATAGTAAATTGTTTGCCTTTAAATCGTGCTGGATTGCCATGAATCAGAGAGGCCTCCGCCCCGGTGTCTATCAATGCTCGCACCCCTTGCGTATTTCCTGGCCCCCAAAAAATCTTAACATCAACAAGGGGCCGCCTATCAACTTTTATGCGAGCAGACGCTGCCGGAGCTTGGCCGTAGCCCTAGTCAAATTTCGAATGAGTGTGACTTGACTCCGCCTCTAGCATTGCACTCACCACCTTTCTCAAATCAGCGTATTTTGGCTGGTATGGGGAAGGTGTCCCCATAGACCCTTCTTCTTGTTCTTCCACAGGAGGAGCGGAAGGTGAGGTGTGCCCCTGTGTCTTGGTTACTCCCTGTTCCTTAACCTGTTTATAGCGCTCTTTGGCTGCAAGTCCTCTTTTTTTGTATAATCCATACATTACTCGGGTTTCAATGCCATCAATCTCTTCACGTGGCACACCGTCTTTTAACAAAGCCAGATACATGTCCTTTCGGGACACTCGAGAGTCTCTACTATCTTGCCTCCTGCCTTCAGTTATTCTCTCACTATGCCCCTCTCTCTCCCGTGGCTTGTCATCACTCTTGTCCCACTCCCCTAAATCTGCAAGTTGCCGAATGGCATCCGCTACCTCATCAGTGGGTTTGCCCATCATGCCTACGAGCAAAGTCATAATGACACTTTTGTATGCGGGTGGCGCAGTTCTAATCACCATGTTTCGAGTTGAAACTGAGAGCAGCACGGCCCCCAGGTGTCCTGGAGCATCTACGTGAATTGCCTCTTTCATAGCATGCTCTCTGACTTTTTGAATTGCCTCTCTCAAAGTATACCACTTTGTTTCTTCACTAGGCCAATCTGTGGTAATGGGGTATTTACGGTTACATGCTTGGGCCTCTAGGTGCAACAAAAACACCTTTGCATATTGACCATTGTCATCAGGGGGCGGCCCTGCTCTTAAGACCTCCTGTACATTGGTGTCAGTTGACAAGGGTAGAAAACGCAGTGAATCCGTAGAATCTACCAACAACCCTGCAGCGCCCCCATCTAGCAATCTCACCATCCATGTCAATAAAGGTTCCCCTGATTTTTGCCTGAAACGGGTAATCATTTCCCCAACCTCCTGCTGGGTGTAATCCTCCAGTGTGGTTAAATCCACCACTCCGCCTGCCTAATTCTGCGGGTGGGGTCCGGCTCGCCGTCTTCTAACAGTATCAGGTAATATTATTCCCATATATATGGTCGCCGTAAATAATATCGCCGGGAAAAGGTTGCGGCGATATTATATGGGTGACCATATATATGGGGACAGGGGCAAAAAAAAAAGTTTGGGGGTTGCGGGGGTGTCCTCCGCATGTTCCATGCAATAATGTCGCCACAAAAAACGGCAATTTTTCGGCGATATTTTTGCATGGCGAGATTTTTGTGGCGACATTATTACATGGAACCCTTCTAACGGGCTTAGCCGCCACTGTTTTCTGCTTAATTTCCATCTTGGGGCCGGACTCATTTGCGGAACTACTCTCTAGAGTAGTTGAGTCAAAAATATCACCATCCCACTTATCCAGATCCCAGACCACACCGGCGGAAGCGATTACAGCTGCCACCTTTCTTTTGTTGACCCCTCCCCTTCTTTTCCTATACTTATACCGGGCTACTCTGACTGCTGCCCTCTCGGCCACAGCCTGATATGTGTCAGCCTTATTTTTAAAAAGTTTAATTTGAAACTGCTGCATTAACGCAGTCTGCCTTTCTGCAGCCAGCTCTCTTTCTAATCGCAAAACCTAATTTTTCATTTCCACCTTCATTTGATGTATTTTCCTATAAGCATGCAAAAGAACCCAACCTCGCCTACCTAATGCAGCGCATTCTCTGCCACGTTCCACTGGAACTTGTTGCAAGCATACCATTACATCAGACGGATCAGCATCTCCCAATCCCTGATAACCATGTTTCACTTAGCCCTGCCCCGCATGCCCACGCCTGGGCCAATTTATCATATGGACTCTTAGTCCAGCCTGGAATGATAACATCAGAACATTCACCGCCAGCGGTAACTCTCTTTTTCCTGAACAAACTACTCATTATTACAAACAAAACAAAACCTCTTTATATCTATATTTTTTTTTCTTTCCACACTGCAATCACTTCCACAAGCACGCAAAGCACACACCGGCAAAGAAAAAAAAAACAGCTTAACACAGTTCAACACTCACTGCCAATCACTTTCGCTTGCAAGGTAACCGAAGCCTATCTACGTTCAAACAGATTCTTGAATATTTGGAACAATTCATCACAAATATCCTGTTTGTGACGGCAAAAATGTATTGCTCTTCCAGAGTGCACGGAAAATCATAAATCACCAATGCAATTACGCAGCCAATACTTTGAACGCAGCAAGACGCAATAACTTGCACCCACACACTCTTAGAAAATAATGAGCACTTATATGGCTATTTATTCAAAGCTTAGAAGCAACCAGTGATAACATAGAAATAAATCACAAAAGAAACATAGAAATAAATCACAGAAGAAGCAAAGAATTCAAAAGGAAATACATCACTGTGAGAGTAACTGGATTCCTCATCTCGCCAGAAGCGGCTGGAAGACCCCGATAACAGCCAGGCCGAGAGCACAACAGCCCACAGGTATGCCGGACGAAAGCGTCCTCCTCCGGCTGAAGTCTTACCTGACCGCTCAGGGGTTCCGCATATATGCACACTTCAAAAAGGGGTGGCGATTTCTCGAACTTTCTGGCAACGCACTTGCGCATTGATGAGCAGCCGCTGGTTGCCAGCTGGGTCAACCAACAGTACCCTCAAGGAGCAAAGTGCCTCCTTCCTCTAAAAACAAGCACCACGAAAAACAGTCCCATAGCTCATAACAAGACATAACAAAGTTAGCTTTCCCAGCAGAAATGTCCTTGACTGCATACCATGTTTGGAAAGCATGTTTTCTTCGGCACCGTGAATCTAACTCTCAGCAAAATGCGTGCAGCTTTTCACTGCGGCATGAAGTAAATATCCATCATGGCTCCGAGCACTCCCAGAATTCACTTCGCACCAGCGCCATGTTTTAGCTCAAGCATAACAGACATATAACTCTTTCTTCAGAGAACTACTTCCGAGAACCGTGGCAAAGACTTTTCCGTTTATCAACCAGAACCATTTTTACGTATACAAGACTCTAGCCCATTGACTTTGGCCTGCCTATTGCATTGGACCAACTCGCTGGTGAACTCAAACTATTTGCACTGTTTAAAAGTAACTCTACTATTCATTTTATTAACTTATGCCTTTTTGCTCCTCCTACAAAGTAGTTTAAATGTTTCAGAACCGGTTAGTGTGAAGCATTGTTGGATATTTTTGTGTGATATTGGTTGCCTCCTTTTAGTGAAGGTTTTTTTAACTGACTCAGTAATAAATTAATAAGTGTTTTACCAAGAAACCTTGAGTGTAAGTGTCTATTTGAATACTTGTAATTGTAGACCTCTTTGTAACCTCATTACAAGCTCACATTCCCTCTTGAGATAAGCCTGGCTGCTCAGCTCGCTACCAAACACTGTGTGGTACAGACGTATACCAAAGGTTGGTTTTGCTTACACCTGTAGTCATAGTTGTGTGCAGTGGTCCCAGGGGGTACTGCATGCAATTTTTGCCTAACAATGACATCATAAGAAAGTGTGCACAAAATCCTGAAAAACTTGAATGAAGACAGTGTATGAATCCTAGAGGAGAAATGACGAAGTAAACAATCAAGTGAACCTTAAAAGTGTAAAGAAGAAGGTCACACATTAGAAGATGCTGCAGAAATCTGAAGTATAATGAATGTACATGCGCTGAAACGCAAGATAGATCAAGTTATCATATAGGCTGGCTAGATGTAAGCAATAGAATGCAGGCAGAGCTGCCATTTTACAGAAACTGGACATTGGTACCATGAAATAAGTAAGCTAAAGAATCATAAAGAGAAAATGGAAGGATGTGTCGCAGTAGAATAGCAAGTTGTTGGAGCTTTGTTGGGAGGCTGTCTGGCCTGAAGTCAAGAACTGAGAAGTCGAGGTCAGCTATCTATGCTGAAGAGGATCATGTGTGCGGAGGATGAATCGTCTTACGTTAATGTGCAAGAAAGAACACAGATTATGCCAAGTCTTAATTAATTTAAGTATTTAAAAGTTTGCAGAATAAGCAAAATTGTGGTCCCAGGTCACATGAGTCAAGGATGAAAATAGGGCTTGAATTTGGAGTTCCAGACAAAATAGCGAGTGCCCTCATTCCTGTTGCATTCCTAGGATAAGAATACTCTCCGAGGCTAAGTACAAAGAGAATTTCATGGCAGAGGCATTGGTGATGAGAGATGTTAGGACATGAAGCTGCCCTACCACCCACTGAAACCAATGAAACACACTGCAACTGATTTTTCCTTAATTGACACATATGAAGAGGTAGTCATAAGTTATCCACCTGATATCGGACAGCCAATAACAAACCTTGCTCCTATATGATTGTATATCTATACGTGTCCCTTAACCAATCCCAACCCTTGATAGGTTTTTCACTATTGCCACATAGCATGATGTCATTCTGATGCATAAAGAAGTATATAATTGTATTTCATGTGGAAATCGCTGAGAGAATTAGCGTACGTCCGTTGATGTTTGTTGTAACCTCCCTGTTTTAGATAATTGCTAATAAAACAGCAACTTGACATCTTCTTCAGTTTGTCCAGTTATTTGGGCTCAGAATTATTCTGGTGTAATCCCATCCAGTAACAGATGTACATTTCCAAAGGCCATGTGCTCAGCAGCGTTGCACTAACCAACTTGCTCCTCTGCCTTTTTCCCTGCATAGCCCATCAGGACCGTTTGGTGCGGGTGAGCTACAACTTTGTAACATGGCCTTCGCCTGAGGCAGGCACGGAGTGCCTGCCCTGCCTCACCATCCTCGCCAGTGATTGGCCCTAGTGTCACTCATTTCAGCCCAATCAGGAGAGCCGGCCGGCGATGCCAGCCCCCTTCATAGCCCTCACTAAGGCCTCTGCCTGCACCTGTCCAGAGCTTGAGGGAGCCCTCCTCAATGCTGCCATTTCTGCATGTTTCCCCAGGCCCACGCTGAACAATGAAGAAACTTTCTGTACCCCTGCAATTCGTGACCATACAAAATGTGCCACTTCTTACAAGTAACCACCCCGGATCACCTGCTCCTGCACCACAGACCTCTACCTGGTTGCCTGCCGAGTCCAGCCTCCCTTGCCCGACAGCCTGACTGTAACTTGTATCTTCTTCCCACTTGAAATATGTATCTGCCGTACTTGAAATATGTATCTGCCGTACATTTCACACATAGCATGCTTTCTGCTGCCTGCTAGTGCTTACCCCATAATTCCTCTTCAAGAGTGCCTTTATTATCTTTATCCTCCATTTTGTATTGTTTCAAGTGCTTTTTGGCAAATTCAAATCTAGGTGTGCTTCTTAAAATCACTGCATACTCCATTTTGTGCTGTACTAGTGCATTTTGGCAATTTCAAATCTAGGTGTGCTTTTAAAATCGCTGCATCCTCCACTGTGTGCTGCTCTAGTGTTTTGTTTGGCAATTTCAAAACTATGTGTGCTTTTTATTCTGTGACTGTTTGCCTTCCTTTGTGCACCTCCTCCTCTGTGCCTGCCCGGCTGCTAGGCCACTTGGTGAACTCCCATGCCCTGTGCAGCTCCCCTGCTCCTATCTATCTCTCTCTCTCTCTCTCTCTCTCTCTCTCTCTCTCTCTCTCTCTCTCTTTATCTTTATCTTGATCTCTCTCTCTCTCTCTCCCCCCCATGGCACTCTTCATCTCTCCTATTGATTCTAACCGCTATTCTATCACTTACCCTACCTCTCTCACAAAGTCTGGAAGAAAAAGAAAACTGAAAAAAAGCTCTCCTGGACTCTTATCTAGGCCGACCTATTACTGACACATACGTCAATGTCACTTCCAGACAAACTATTACAGAGACCCCCATCTGGTCTTCAATCTTTCTCCTTTCTCCTCCTCACCCATTAATGGTGGCACCAGGTGGGAAGTACTCCTTGCATACATCTCATCCTCTAGGTGTATCATTAATGTCTATCACAATGGCACTATCATGGTCCAAGGTTCTCCCCCTACTCTTCTCCTTCTCCACCGGCGCCTACTTTCTCTCATAAACCTCCTCCCTTCTCCTGCCACCCCTGCTTCCTCTCCCCCCACCTCCCCACCACCACTAATGGGAAGCTCTGAATTTTCATATCGACTAGAGAAGCCCTGCATGGATGACTTCTCCCCTTGGGTTGGTGGGACCAATCAGCCCCAAGACGAACTCGACTGGAACCTCTCTCTCTGCTGGCTGTACTTCTTTGTTGCAGCAGGAACCGAGTGCCAGGGGACAGGAACACCAGAATCGAGTGCATCGCCTTTAAGCTGACCCGAGTTCCAGGAAGATCCTCCGGCCTCCCTTGAAGCAGGACTGACCAAGCCTGAGCCACCTCAAAAGACTGCTGGACCCCAGAAGCAGCGAAAGTCCACAAGGTGTCCAAGAACCGCGGAGGTGCTATTTGCAAGTAGCTGAAACAGTGAAGTGCGGCTGATCTGAAGTGTGCCCATTTCTGCCGCCGACCTTCAAACTGTACTGCTGCAGTCCCCAGATGTTCTCCCTCTTATCCCCATGATTGGAGCCCAGGAACAACAGTATCTGCAGGAACTACAATCGGGACAAAAGCCAGCTGGTAACTTTTATTTATACTCAAGGTACTGTGAACTAGGGGTACTTACCTCTTGTTGTGTGTAGCTTGCTTGCTTTCACTGGAGACTTGCATTTGCTGCCTTTTGCAGAGTTGCTTGCAGCTTTCCCATTCAAAAGCCTCCCAGCTTGTGGCCTAACAGTGATTTCTTTTTACAACAACCTCTCTTTAAAATTGTGCAAAACTTTGGTGCTAATCTTCAAGAAGTGCCTCAGCTCCCCTAGACTTTGCTCCATTGACATTGGCTGTCCTGGCTCCCTGACTTTGTGTTGATCTGTCCCTCCAAAAAGTCATACATACCTTACTTGTATAGCTGGGAAATTGTTAGCCATATTGCATTGGGGGATTGAAAAGTGCTTACCTGTTTGAGAAACATGTTAACCTGTGTTTCCTTCCCTAACCTTTTACTTTTTCCACCAATCTCAGTATTGCCTTAAATGCACAAGTAATATATTAATGTCCACAGTGTCCTAACAATTGAAGTAACCTCAGGGTGTAGGAAGTGTCTGTGTGCCATCCCAAAAGGGTATCTACTTATTTACTGAAACTAAGAGAGTGTATATTTAAGTGTTGCATATTGCTCCCTTCTGAAGAAGGCTTATTTTAAAACTGACTTAAATTAATAAATAATTATTTTAATCAAGAAAACCTAAGTATAAGTGTTACTTGAATACCTGTCACTGTGAATCTCTATGCTGCAACCCTGCAGCTCACATTGATCCCTCTTGAGATAAGCCTGGCTGCTCAGTCACTCTACCAACTTGTGTAGTACAGGCCTATACCAAAGGTTGGGTTACCTATTGCCAAGAGGACCAGGCCGGTGTAGTATCCCAATGGGTTAATACATACAATCTTGCCTAAGAGCTCTCTATCCAAGCCACCCCCTGCACTGCCAGCCTCCTTTGCTGACATTCAACCAATGAAGTGGGTGTTAGTTGCTGCTTTTGCCTTCACCCCCCTCCGACTCCCTGCTCCTGACTCTCCCTCTGACTCTGTCCTTGCTAACCTACACCTTGCCATCTTTAACACCCTTGACATCCTTGCCCTTGCCATGAGGATCCACCTAAAACCTGTCACCAAGAAAACAGCTGGTATGACTATGATCTAGCATCTCTGAAACGCAAGTGCAAAGTTGCTGAACAGAAGTGGCAGACCCAGAGCTTATCCTCTGACAAACTGGCCTGAGGCCTGCTCCAAAGGCAATATCGCTTCTCTATCCGCTCCAAGAAGCGGGCGCAGACATCCAAGCTCGCAACTCTGGAGCGACTAACAACACGGTCAAACTTTTCAAAATCTGCAATCCACTTGCAGTCCCCACCTCTCTCCTTTCATCCCAGGCTCTCTGCAATGCTTTGGCCTCCCACTTCACATCCAAAACTCAGGACATCCTGTCCTCTCTCTCTCCTCCACCCCCATCTCCTCTCCCATGCCTGCTTCCCTGCCTCTCTTCTTTGCCCCCTCACTCTCCTACCCCCTGCCCATAGCATGGGGTGAGGTCTCTAAAGTGGCCTGCTCTATGAAGGCCTTCTCCGAACAGGTGCTCCTCTGCTGCTCTAGAACCATCAAGGACACATTTCCTCTCTCGCCCAGCTCTTGCTGACTTCTGTAACCACTCCTTCGCCAATGGCTCTTTCCCTCTATCCCCCAAGCACTCCCTTGTGCACCCTCGCTTAAATAAAGTTGACTGCTGACCCCTCCTGCCTAGCTAACTATTTCCCTACCTCTACTTCTCCCTTCTGGGGTAAACTCTTGGAAATGTTGGTCCTTCCCCAACTGACCCTCCACACTGATCTTTTTGGTTGCCTTGACCATCAATCTGGATTTCGGCATCCAGAGGCACGGAAACTGCTCTCCTGAACACCTGTGAAATCATGCTGGGCTGCTCGGAAATGTTGACTCCATCTCTCCTCCTGTTCTCATTCTCCTTTATCTCTCTTCTGCCTTTGACATGGTCAACCATTCCATCCTCATATAACGACTCTGTGACACCCTCTGCATCACTGACCAGGCAGTGGATTGGCAGACCTCCTTCCTCACTAACCATCCTTCCAAGCTGCAATTGGGCCCTTTCTTCTCCACCACCACCCTCTTTACCGGTGGCATCCCCCAGTATTCTATTGTATCGCCATTGCTCTTCAATATCTATCTCGCCCCTCTTGCTCACCTGATCTCCTCCTTCTCTCCTCATTTCCAGTGTTATGGTGATTACACACAGCTTTCCTTCAAACTTCCCTCTACTTCCCCCTCTTCCTCCTCTCCCTCCTCTCTCATCCCTGACTGTCTGCCATTCATGCATGGTGTGCAGCAAATGATATGTGTCTCAATGTCAGTAAGATGGTGATCCTCCTCATCGGAACACCTGTGCCCTCTTTTTCTCCCACCCGCAGGCCACCCTTTTGGGTCTTCTACTGCCACCATCCTGTGAGGCCAAAAACCTTGGGGTCATCTTTGAATCCGCTCTCCTTCACCCCTCACATCATGGACCTTACCAATAAGTCCAACTTGCAGCTCCACCTCCTCAGAGGCATTCTTCCTTATCTCACCTCCCCCCAGAAGCTCAATGTCTCCAGAGCTCAGGGTCTCTCCAGGCTGACCTACTGCAACAGCCTCTTTTCAATCTTCCTCGTTCCTCCCTTTGCCCCATTGAGCTAATCCAGAACAGGGCTGCAAGACTTCTCCTTGGCCTGAAGCCCAGAGTGAGAATGCAAAGTTTGGTGGGATTCTGTCATGAGGGGGCAAAATTAGAGGGGGGTCCCAAAATAATGTAAAGGCTTATAAATGAGGTGCCATTTGACAAATCCTCACTTAATTTGGGAAAATGATAATAGATCAAGATATACATGTTTTTGCGAAGTTTGGTGGGATTCTGTTGAGAGGGAGCAAAATTAGAGTGTGGGTCTTAAAATATTGTAAAGGCTTATAAATGTGGTGCCATTTGACACATCTACACAAAGGTTTGCAAAAAGATTATAGACCTAGATTTAGATGTTTTCTTAAAGTCTGAATGGATTTTTTTCAAGTGGGGGCTAGGTTATATGATGATTGTATGTGCATACATTTGACACTTTTGAAAAAATAAAACATGTGGATTTCCAGCAAACTTGCGTAAGGAGCATTGGCAAGGACCTACAAGCATGGTTTTGCAAATATGCCAGTATTTTATTATTTGATAAGTGTCATAATGTAGCTACAAAAAATAGCGGTATACCTTTAGTGACTGAGGGCTAGCCTGTGGCCATGAGCAGTGGCCAGATTGTCCGGGTCATGGAATAAGATCATGATCCGGACAATTTGACATCTTGTTATCAACAATATAAACACAACTCCTTGTAGAGACTTTTCATCAAAATGTATTTCACGTGTGATGTCATCAGTGATGTCATCAATGACATTTGTGATGTCATCTTTGATGTCCTGGGTGTTAGTCTTAGCAGTGCACAGTGGTGGTGCGAGTTATGGTTGCTTAGCTTACCATAACTGGCGAATTTCAGGGGTTTTTCGCTTTTACTTGGAACCATAACATTCGTTTAACAAAGTTTTTTCTTTTAATATATATATATATATACATATATATTTTATAGATGCTTGATTGGACATTGTTTTTTTGGGACTGTTGTAATATTGCTGTTTGGGTTGCTACTGTATGACACTCACACCCCTCTTAAGAGTACAGCCTGCTCTCGGCCCGCGTTACCACAAAAAGCAAAGGAGGCGCATCTCTTGACTGTGCCTTTTTCGCCCTCATGATTGGGCTCACTCTTGCTTTTCAGAGGCATGAGTGCTGAGCAGGTGGTTAAGCCACCACTCATCTTTGTACTTCTGTGGGAAGCAGTAATTTTGTGTCACACATGGGGAGCCACATGATTCGCTACATGCATCAGAGTCTTAGGTGTGTCCCTGCATGTCTATTTACTAGTATCATGCGCCCACTAACTGCCATCAAATGCCCAGGCACCTCAAATAAATGCCAAGGTATTACCTAAAAATGGCATGCATTGGCACCATTTGCCCAGTTACTCACACAACTTCTCAGTCTCTGCTGTACTATAAATATGAAAACTATTGTGCACATGTACAAATGTAAAGCATATGGCTCAGATGCTAATACTTTCACATGGCCAACACTCATAGTACATACACTTATACTACATAAACGCACATGCTATATGCTGCACTCCCCGCAAATAAATCTGAAATCATAAATTAAAAAAAATAGATTAACCTTAACTCTTGATGTTTGTAATCTAACAGAAAGTAAACTGTACAAATAGTGTGAAGAACAATGTTACATTAAAAATATTCATTGTACAGCACTTCAAATTCAACCATGAAACTCCATAGGACTACAATTGGAACCTGTCACTCCTTTAAACTATGGTATTAATGCAACCTGTATTGTACTTGAAGTAAATGTTAAGTTTTGATTTGTATTGGTATGTAGATAGTGTTTATATTTCGAGTTTCATGGCTGAATGTATACCTTAACTTTGTTGTTCCCACTCTTTGTACATTTTACTTTTTGTTAGATTAAATGTAACTCTTTATTAAAAAAGTTGTTTTCATAGACAACATATACAGACACATATTTATAAATATTATCTAAAAAAACGTTTTTTTAAAGTAAAAGCAAAAAGAAAGTTAAGGCCTACAACCTACAAACAGTAGATGAGATTTTCATGCAAGCGAAGAGTGAATGATTTCTAGGGAATCCTGCTTGAGTTAGCACCTTCAAAATCAGGCACATTCCATAGGAATCGATTGTAAATGTCACCTGCAAAGCATAATGTGCAGGCAGCATTTACATTTTTTACAAGAGGAGCATAAATACAGATAAAGGCTTTTTCGTTGGTTTTAATCTTTACTTTTGCACTCGGCTTTGCCGTAGCTCTCAACCATTTGTGTCGCAAAGGCGGGTGAAAACACCTGATTTTGTTTTTGACGGGTGAGAGCCCATTGAAATTAATGGGCGTGCAGGAGGCTTGGCGGATGACTCAGCTCTTTACAAGGCGGTTGACACCTGCCAAAAGCTGAGTTGAGAGCTATGGCTTTGCAAAATGTAAAAATTGCATGCAGTGGATTCAACAGCATCTGAGACCCAACACTGGCTCCCCCCTTCTGCATGCAATTAAAACTTTTTGTAAAATACCCCGCAAAATATAAGTCTCGCAGGTGGTATTGTGAATTCTATCGCTCTTCGGCCACCTCATTTCATTTGCTGACACTCTCCACAATCTCCTCTCCCTCACGCCCACCTCCTCCCTCTCCCAACCCCCATTTCCGGCTCTCTTTCCCACTCTATTTGCCTTCCTCCCTTTGCCAGGCTCCCTCTCTTTGATTCTTTCAAAAGTGTTGCTTTTAGAATCTAGAAATATTCAATCTTTATGTCTGCCTGTGAGGGGGCTGTGTTCAGTCCCCAGCCGGCTAGTGCAAATGGCAGTTCGCACCTTGGGGTGCCCCTTTGTCCCTACCTGGGCGTTTCCTGGTTCCCCTGGCCTTGGGTACTTCATGCCTCCTTACTGTCCTGGACAGTGGTGCTGTTCTCACTTGGCCCTCATCCTGCCTGGCTCCAGGAGTCTGAGGGGCGTAGGGGAGGAGAGGGCGTTATGCTTATTTCCCATAAAACAGGATTGTGAATGTTAACATATGCCACACCTAGATGGAACTTGAATGTTTCCATGTGCCACACTTAGAATTGAGAACATTATCCGGCCCCATATCTAGATAATTATTGTGAAGGTTAGCGAGTGCCACACTTAGGCGGAATTATGTAGATCAGCAAGGACAGAACTGTGAATGTTAAATGTCATAGAACCCACTAACCAATATAAGCTTAAACTCCCTGCATACTTATCTCACTCAAAAGACTCACACAACCATCTCTTGCACAACAAGCTGCACGCACTTCACCACACTGCCACAACACATAAGCCGCACGAACAGCACACGCGGACTGACAACGATCCAATATTCGCACCAAAGCTCAGCACCCACTGTCTACCGAGTTGAAGCTGCCAACAGTACACCACTCCTCTCCCTATCCTAATCCCGCTTCACCTTACTAACCATCCCACCTTTTCGTTTACAGATCCGCCAGATTCCGTTGGTGATGGTGCGCTATATACAGAGGTCGAAGTGAGCGGGAGTGGTAGGGAGCGGTAGGGAGCGATGCTCCTCTACTTTTTTAAATTAGGTTTTACAGCTCCTATACTTTTATTTTTTAAAAGAAACCGTTCCGGAATGGATTAGTTTTAAAATAAAAGTGTAGGAAGACGTTGCAGCTTGCACTTTCAGTGCACTGCAGTGAACGTTTCCTTAAATAGCAGGTGCAAGTGTTTGGGGGTTTGTATTGTGTGTGGGAGGGGACGTGGTGATGGGGTTTGCGGTGAGTGGGTGCAGGCCAGCAGGGAACATAGCTCCACTACTTCTTTTTGTACACTTCGACCACTGGCTATATAAGTACCTTTAACATAACATGAAAGGATACAATCTTATATTCATATCGAATATACATTTTAAAAGATTGTTTTGAACTCTTTTGTCAGGACTCCACTAATTCACGAGAAGACGCTTTCTTTTTCGACGTACTTGGTTCATGACAGCTTTGAGCTTCAGTAATGTTAAGAGGAGTGTGCAATGTCATGCTTCCCATTGGCCTGAAAGGGCAGGGGGAGGGCCTTTAGCATACTGGCGGCGTTTACAATGGTCTTTGCTTGAACGTCATCCACCCTTGCAACACGCTTTCCCCAGCACGCCTCTTTCTATCGCCTTGCAGTAGCCTCAGCCTCGATGACGTAGCCATTGAATTTACAGGCTTTCTCTCGTTTTTTAAAAACCGTACAACTGACCTTTTCAGTGAATCAAACCATTAATTATTTGCCACAGGGCTGCAAGCCTACACTACAGTTTTGAGCAAGCCGGCGCTGTCCGGCTCTGACATTTCTTTCACTGCCTTTAACTTTGCAGAGCAATCTTTTTTTTTCAATTACACTTTTCTGCGATTGGAATCTGGGAATTGATTGCCCCCTTCGTATTTGCTGACCTTATGTCATAAACACTGGTCTTTTTAATTAACCATATGCCAAGAGAGGGCGTGCCCGCCTCCAAATCTACAAAATTAATGGATTGTTAACTACACTCCACCAAAGTACCCGTTTCTGTCTCTTTAGGGTTGCGCAAATGACGCACATTATATTTGACTGTTTTGATGAGTATGGATCCATGTGTCCTTCCGCCCACTCCAGTGTCCTAGTGATTTAAACGAGTGTCATAAATCCAGCTGTTCGATATGCTGCTGCGCCATCCATTATTCGATACATTAAAGATGCCGATTTTAATGCGGACCCAGAGTAAAATATGGAATTGCCAGCTGAAAGTTCCGAGATTGCAGCCAGAGTTCAACCGTGCCTCCAAGATGGCGCGCACCGCTATCATTTACAAAAATCAAATGGTCATCATCTTTAATTTTCCAGTTGTAAAGAATGATGCCCACAAATAAACAGCATGGAGTCATCCTTAGCTTTAGCAATGCTTTATCAGTTTCAGAGTAAGAGCCGTTGGGGCAACCGCAATGACATTTTACTAGTTTGTGGGTGGCAGCGGGACTCGTTTGATTCTGGCAAATACCCTCCCAAACCCGCCTCTATCTGAACTACTCACAAGGGGGTAACAGCAGTATATGGGCATGGCCATAATGTACACATTCTGTATTTTTTTGGAAAGCACAGATGCTAACTTTAAAATGGGCGCTACAATTAATGGATGCGTGAAAGTAAGGTGTATTTCTTTCATAATAATGATATGATGTGGCATTTGTAACGCACTGTACACAAGTGTTTCTGGGCGCGACACAAGTGTTTCTAGGCGCAACAAGACAAGGAGAGGGAAACAAAGGGACGACAAAATAACGATTTTACTAGGCCATGTGTCATTCAGATGGCGCAAGTGCGAGGAAGGGGAGAAGTGCCAAGCGCCAAGGGGGAGGGAAGGGGAATAGTGCCAGGGGGAAATGTAAGTGCAGTTAACTCACAAGTGCAGCTAGTGGGTGGTTTATAAGTGCAGAGAGAGGGGGCCCTCTACATAATCATGGATTTCTTATATAGCGTTACACACCCATAGATCTTAGTTAAGTGTCCACCTGGTTTTGAAGAGAATGACCGTTTGGTTTTCAATGAAGCAAATGACAACCAAACCAATCACTGTGTTATGGAAAGTGAACACTCTTTTAAAGGAAAATTTGCTGATGACTCTCAAGCCGATATTGGAACAGAAATGAGATCAGAGAGAGTGAGGAATAAATCAACTTGGTTTAAAGACTTTTATGTAGAATAAATCAGTTCAAAGTTGAAAGGGAGGAGATGTGTTCTGATTGGCAAATGTTACATTTCACAGTAGCAGTCAGTGTATAATCACACTCATAGGTATTCAGAAGTTGTGAGTTATAAATGCATTCTGTTTATTAATTAAGGTCCAAGCTCCATTATTAGCTCACATGTTCTCTGTTGGAATGTTTACACACGTGTTAATGTTTGAGAGTGTAAAACGACAGTTGGTGTCTGCTGCAGTGAGCAGAGTCTGCTGTCGCGCATGTTTCCCCCAATAAATCTAAAGGTTAACTCAATCGAGTGATGTTTCACTTTACACCCAGCCCCGTGCCTGCACACACTTATGCATGCTCCCAGTCCCTGGCCTGCTGCAGGGAACCGGAGCTGCCAAGAGTGCGACAACGCCACCATCTATTCTGTGACCCCCCAGCCGTGTCACCTACCCCCCCCCCCCCGTGAAGCTGCAATGCCGGCCGACTCCGAGCCCCATGTCGGCAACGGCCGGTGCACCAGCGCCAGATAAGGCAGTTTGATATTAATATTTCCTAAAACATCCCACTCCCTGCTAAGTATCTCCAAATTATGTGAATTGTATGTATTGTACTCCCCAGCCGGACCGTATTCCCACGCGAATCGCAATAGATGCAGACAGTGGTCACCCTCCCAGATCTGGTGGTGTGCTCGCTCATGAGAAAAGCCAATGGCACATCTCCACAGCACGGAGGGGCGGCACCCACATTTGGGGCGCTCTTTAGCAGTCGGTCCGATATCATGCAGAACCACCCAGAAACAAGCTTTCTTCGACCGAACATACTTGGACAAAAAGCTCCACTTTCATTACCCCAAACAGAAGAAAGGTGTGACACAAGCGCCCCCAACAATCGAGCCAAGCCTGCACGTATCACATTTTATGGCCTTCTAGGGGAATTGGTGAGTGTGATTAAAACAAATCTTGCATTTACGTTGTCGCCCAAACTTCCCCTGGCAACATCCCCTGCACATGGCTGATACCGACCGAGCTCACAGCTGGTTCGTAAGTTAGGCTGTTTCGAGGAGAGAAATGTTTAATGGGTTCGTTGGCCAGGCCCAGAGCACCAAGAATTACTTTTCAATTTTAAATCATATACTGTATTTATACCAATTATGTCTGCACTGAAGCGCTGCTGCGGCAAGCTCTGGCTTGGCTCAGTCCAGCGTCTCCAGACAGTAGCGTGGACATGTATTAATCAAGATATGCCAATTTCCTAACTCTGGATTTGACCCCAACAGCAGAAAATGAGCCCGGTTTGTTCTCACTACGGACGATGTCATTGACAGCGAGTTATGGTATAACAGCCGCTGCATATGTGGATCAGAAAAGACTTTGGGCGTTTATAATAGGTCTTCGGTGGATGGGTGTGTACTTGCTAAATGGTGCACACAGAGATGGAGCAGTGAAATCAATACATCATATCCGTTCTGGCTAACGAGTACTGGAAATGTACTCATCGTCCAACGATTTCCCAGAAAAATATGCTATGTTAGGATGCACGTTCTGTCTGCTCGTGCCCTGCATGACATGGCAGCGGCCCGGCCTACCACAGTCTTTACTTTACACCTGTGACAAAACGTCTGTGCCAGAGAAGCAAGACGACTTTTAGCTTTGTCCGTGTGTGTTGTGTAGCAAAATGACAAAGAGCCCAGCGCCTGGGAAAGAGAGCATCGGCCCGTGATATTTTACTGTTTTTTTTTAACAATTGGACTCGATCCTGATTTGTAGGTGGCCTGGAGAGCAATTACACACCCCCACTGAAATGTACACATCGAGAGGGAGTAAAATTGCGGTGCTTTTGCCAGCTATAAGCACAGTAACCAAACAGGTTACAGTTGTAGAGACGCAAATGCCCGAAGCAGGAGAAAGGACCCATTGGGCCTGATATTTCCAATGGTACTGCGCCATTGTATTAGGCTTTTATAAATGATGCCCTGTGTCCGATAATCATTTGATGCTTTTTGCTTTTGATACCAAGGAAAATGGAACTTGTGCTCACTACCCGGTAGCGGTTGTGGCATGATGATGGTAGTAGGGTGGTGACATGGTGTGCCATTGTCAGCCGTTGGCTTTGCTGCATAATGCAGAAGCCTGTGGAGACCCTGGAATGCGGCTCTCACAAATAATCGCTGTTGTTATCGCCGGGCTCACAGCTCTGGTAGGAATCGGCAAAGGCAGCCCACAATGCATTCAGCACACACCCACTTGAGCACACACGTGAAGTCTGGTATCAGTAGTTCCCCAAAAAGGGACAGAAATTAGCACAGATGGGTAATGACTTCCTATTACTGCTTTCTAGACTCTTAAAACAAAGCCCCGACAGAAAGGCAATGAAACTGCATGAACAACAGGCACATTTCAATTTACAGCTAAGTTACACTTACCCTGACTGACACCTCACATATCACCTCACCTATCAGTATGAATGCTCTTAACACTCGTATGTCTACTAGTGAGCTTAGAGTGGGTGGGAATGAAGTCACTAGTGGAGGCGTTAAACAGCAAATGGGGGAAGAAACAGTGCATTAAGAGGATGGCTGAAAAGAAAGAAAAAATCCAGTGAAGACCTTTAGGCTATAAGTAGGAGCGGTTAAAATTATGCTGTACACAGCTTACACAAGGGGGGGTGAGAGGGCCTTAAAAGCCAAATGCATGTGTTCAATTTGTATTTTATTGTTGGTTACTATAGCACCTTATTTCCAGAGTAAGTGTGAGGGTAGATGGGTTTCGGGTTACTGGGGAAATGGGCCAGTGGAAAAGCTGCACAGTCAAGACTATACATTTGCAGTGCACAAAAGTACATTAAAGTCTAGTTTTCACAATGTCGGGTGCCGCAGTGAGCTTCTCGTTAGTACTTCTCGTTAGTGACCCCTCGGGGGCTCAGACTGCACTAGTGGCAACAATTAAACTCCTAAAGATGTCGTCCACCTTATTGTTTAAAAGAGTATTCAGTCTGCACCGCAGTGCGCCTCCAAAAGCAAGTAACATGTTCCTGAGTACGGAGAGGGATTTCCGCAAATACGTTGCCTCCATCAAAGCGCTATATAAAAACATGAGAAAAGCACTATTAATACACGCATCGTTATCATTATCTAGCGGGAAGAGGCCAGATTAGTAACGAAGCATGGCGGCTGGCCCCACTTAATGTGCCCTTTTCGCAAAATTAATTAACTGATATTCAGTGTTTGGGCTTCAGTGACTGGCCAGCAGAGATGAGTTTAGTGTTCGGCAGGGGCGTTGCTAGGGGGGGGCTAAGGGGGCTATAGCCCCTGATCTTTTGGTTGTAGCCCCGGATAGAATCTCAGGAGCTACAGCCAAAAGACTAGCTAGCCCCCAGTCCCAACAGTTCCAACATCAGCTTAGCCCCGGGTCTTTTCCAGACCTAGCAACTCCCCTGGTGTTCGGCTTTGTGGAAGGGAGCAGTTGTCTTTGTTTTGTCACACATTGTCATGGGGTGACAGTTCTCAGCCAAATGGTTGCAGTTGGTAATTCGGGGTGGCTGGCATTTCTTTGTTCTGACGTAGGATATTTGTCTGCAAAGACCAGAGCACCCGTCGCCCCCCGCTTGTTAATATCACAGGGGACCCCTTTTCCGTTGGTGCTTGGAGCAGATTGCATCGGTTGTCATAATTGGACAGCTGCCAGTGCCACCCTCCCTGTGCTTTACTTGAAATGCCCCCTCCGGTCTTCGTATGCATGATCATAAACGTGGTTCTAGCTGCTGGCTGGCCCCCATGTGAAAGCCCTTCCTACTGCAAGCTCCAAATTAACACCAGCACATCCTTATTGTCACCGCTCGGTGAGTGCCTCCCAAAGGGCTTGTGTCCCCATCCCTGCCACCTCGACTGTCCCTCATCATGAGTCAAACCGTAGCAGTCGCGAGGATTAAATGCCACATGGCGTTGACTGGCTATATTTAAATGGACGAGCATATGATATGCTATGATATGGCATTTAAAACGCACCTATACACAAGTGTTTCAAGGCACGACAGGTAGAAGCAGAGTGATGATGGTGTGTGTAGTGTTATTATATTGCACTTGTTTCAGTCAAGTGAACCGTCTTAAATAATGTCGGACAGACGATTCGCTTCCCGCACAGTTATGTGCTAATAAGTGGATGCCTGCCTGATTGTAAAATTCCGCCTCCCCCCCCCCCCCCCGTTCTGTTATTGATCACTTTCATTGCTGGCTCAACTTTGATAGCTCTCCACTCTTAGTTGTCACTCTCCACCCTGTGGTGCCCCTTCTCCACACTCTGGGCCCTCTCTCTTGCAGACACAGGTCTGCAACGCCCAGTGCTGCGAAGTGACAGCCTGACAGGTCCTGCCTTGGCATAGAGACAGCCGTGGAGAGGCGGCTCCCTGTGCCAGCCCTTCCCAATTCCCATCCTCCTTCCAAAAAGCAATGATTCGGCACAAACACTCACTTAATGCTCACTCGCTGTTCACGCCCACAGATTAGAGCTCACCACTAGGCACGGAAGAACAGATCAGACTAGAGGCATGCATAGGTCAAAAACCACGTCGGGACAGAAAACATAAAGTGCACTCTACGGTGCAAATTAAGGAGGCTGGGCAGAATTGCATTTCTGAGTGATTGCTCTCTAGCATTGCTAAGTTGCACAGGACAAGATTGCACATTTTGGCGCCAGATTGCACATTTTGGCGCCAAATTGCACATTTTCAAAAGTGCAGTCAATGACAGAATGCATCACCAATACATTCAAAGAAAAGTGAGATGTACATGACATGTGGAACCTATCAGAGTGAGCAACTCGCCACCACCACGTGCAATACTGCTCGGTACATTTTAGCACCATTAAAACCAAATCAAAAAGAATTGGAATTTAGCACTGCAATCTTAATTTGCGTTGTGTGTGGGTATTACCAACTATTTTTATGTCTGAATACTCTAACCTCTTGCTCTGACTCCAAGATTAGAAGTATTATTTGTTATGTCCCACCACTTTGTAAGCCCACTAGCTACCCCCTGTCAGTCCAACAACAGCAGTAAGTGACTTTATGGTTAATGTAGTAAACAGGTATCTCTCAGTTGCTCCTTAAATACAATTTCTCAATCCATGCCAAGTCTTTGGCTCTCCTGTCCAAAGGCTTTTCTTTGCCTTATGTATTACATAGCACTACTGGATGAATGTTCAGATTTTGTAGTGGCAAATCTTCCAAATGAGCATGAGCACTGTGAGCAGTATAGTTTGCAATATTAACGCTTGAAATCGCAACGTGGCGCGTACGTTCAGATCATGTAGTTATGTGAAGTCCAAACTTGCAGTGGGTCTAGCCTTTGATCTTTTACAAACCTAGCACCGCCCCTGGAGGTACCAAAGGGAACTGGGAAATCACAGCTGCACTACCAGAGCAGTGTCTGTTTGAAGATACTCTGATGCTTCACATTCATGAGTCTAGCAGCTCAGACACACTACTTAACTGAAGTGATAATATGTTACAGAACTATACGGCCTCCATGGCAGTGCTGACATTCCCTTGTAATTTGGGAGCATGGGGGCTGACTTTATTCGCATAAGAAGGCAGCTACCAGCAAGAGAAAGGGACACTTTGAGGAACTTCTTATATATTCAGGCCTTGAAACAAGGGAGTTATACTTTGCGAGGCCGTGACTTGCTAACGTAGACAGTCTATATTGCACCTAACCAGTGGAGAGCGGTACTTAAAAGGCATGGTAATGCCACCCCAGATGAAGGTGTCTGTGAGGTGACAGAGTGGGACTTCATGATTCATATTATCTAGAGCATTCAGAGGAAATGAGAATTGCACTTCTAGCATGAAACATAATCGTATGACATAATGCAGTTACTAGGATTAGGTGATTAGTGTTCATTGTACATTGCTAATTTATTGTAAGTACATATGCCTTATTTATCCCCTAAAGAATACATGACTACAATGCCTAGGTAGCTCATCCTTGGTAATCAGTGCTGTTTAGACCCAGAATAAGGCAGCCTCTACACAAAAAAGTTGCATTGTCTGCTTGCTCATGAAATCAAATACGTGTTAAAATATGCCCCCCTCACACCATTTGACTTTGCATATGTCAGAGAGCAAGTACAATACAAATTAGTTTGTAACATGATGGCAGTGTTGATTCCTGGGGTGAGTGACACCGTCTGTTTCTGCTGGCAGGAGCAGGCTGTGCAATACAGTGCAGCACCGGATAAGTGCAGTCTGTGCTCCTGCGCTCTATGCATGTTATTATAATGACAGGGATACATCTATCGATTGGAGACTGCCAGGACACTGCCAACATCGTTCAATCCCTGTTCTTAAGGGAATTTGTGTGCCAGTAGCAGAGGCATCCACTAATAAACATCCAATGGTATACTAAAGACCAATGAAACATCTCTAAACTATTCCATTTGTTAGAGAAAGAAGAAGAACTACACGCATGTGCTTAGATTTTCCGAAAGGATAACTGAATGTGCTGCAGAATGATGTAAGTCTCCTGGATGTTGGATGGGACATTTCTAGGCATGAGAGGAAACGCAAATAGAGTATTGCTTTGGCATGGTAGAAATGAAGACTTGCTTAAACCGGGAGAGCCATGGATGTGGGAGCTTGTACCTAAGCTAGGAAGCCCTAGTTGGAAAACATGGATACAAGGAGAAATGTTCTACCTGCCTAAAATGACCAGAATATAGGCTGGATGGGGTCAATAGATCAGCATACATGTATGGGGTAGGACACCCCAAGATATCAAGACCAAAAGTGGGGTCTTTGCTTAGCTCACACATAGAAATCCTGTAACATAGCTCCTGGAGTGGCTAAAGTTTACAGAAGGAAGATGTTGTTTGTTACTGTAGAGGAGCAGCCTAATGCCTCTGCAGGGAGTCCATATTCTGCCTATATGTTGGAAACTGGAAATTGCGACATACGCAATGCCAGTAATGGTACCGATACCGCGAAAAGCCTTTGAGATAAGGTATCCATTGAGAAAACCCTACATGATGTATCCCTGAAGAGATGACGGTCTCCTGAGAAAGATAGCTGAAGAAGTGTGAAGATGTGAACAAGAGAGGCTGGTGACGTCACAAGTTATGAGTGTGACTCACTGAGAAGGATGACCGAAGGAAGAGAGTGCAAAGATGATATAGAATCTGATGGCAAAGTAAAGAATCGAGAAGACTTTCATGTGCAGAATGAAGATGGCACATGTAAAGAAGCACTGCAGAAAATGCAAGTCATGTTATAACTGTGCAGATGCCGTAACACAAGTAGACAAAGTCATCATAAGGCTGGCTATATGTAGTGAATAGACTGCAGGCAGTGCTGCCAATATATATATATATATATATATATATATATATATATATATATATATATATTTGTGTAGAATCTGGACATTCGATGCTATAATTTTAGTAACCTCAACCCGTGGAGAAAGGAGGCTTGATAGCTGTATGTGTGTTGCAGCAAAGAATAAGCTGAGGCTCGAAGATGGACGAAAGGAAGACTGCTTGCCTTGGTGTCAAAGGCTAATTCACGGTCTCTGAGCACGTGAGTCCAAGATGGAAATAGATGTGGACATGCAAGCCTGAAGCTTGATAAGGACATGCTCACACTCCCCTAATTTCCCAGAGACGAGAAGCAACTACAAGGCCAAATTCAAAGACAATCTGGATGACAGACGGCATGAGTGATGAGAGATGATGGGTTAGTTGGGTGGGGAGGTATGGTCGAGTCCACCCACCAGCACCTGGGGTACCAGATTACGTGCTGCTCCAATTGTAGAAGACCATGTAATAAAGGGCCTTATAGTTTGATAGCCAATGGTGTGCCGTGTAGATAATAATTGTTGAAGATGACTTGCACAAAGGGAGGGCATGAGTTGCCCACCTAACTGTAGAGACTCTATCACAACCCTATCCCACATAGAAAGTATACTTAGATATTCCCCTTAGTCCCATCACAATCCTGCATCGTTTTTTTTAGTTTGCCACATAGTATGACGTCATGCATGACAAGTTGTTGCTATAAAAGTATAATTTTTTAATGAAATGTATTGAGATCATGCTGTGCGACGTCCATTGATGTCCGTTGTACTCCCTGTTTTAGATAACTGATATTAAAACAGACATTCTTGCCAACTTCAGTCTTCTTGTTTGGTGTGAGAGTCCCATCCCAATCATCATACGATTTGTTACCTTAATTAAAAGGACCATAAGGGTTCACTTGGCAGCATGTCGGATCGTTGAATAGAAAGACCCATCGAACTATAGACTGTAGAGTTTCGGACGATCAAGTACCCTCCGCTATCTAGCCGGAAGATCGCAAGGTTCACTGTGGAGAGCAGCCGATATAGAATTCTTGCAAGAAAATTGAGACAGGTGGGACATGTCTCTCTGACGAAATCCCTCCTGGCTTTCACATGCGCTTTGCGGACGGAAGGCGAAAGTGGTCGATTGGAGGGGGGAGCCGATACCGATGCCTTGAGCTGAAAGAGCAAATGGTGAGCAGACTAAGGAGAATGGCAAACTGAGGGGATAGGATTGTGGTAGTTTAAAAGTAACAGGGAATTAGAAAGTAACAGGGAAAGGTAACAGGTAATTAGAAAGTAACGGTGAAAACTAACGAGTGATTTATTTTGTGTTTAATTGAGAGAGAAGGGCCGAGAGTCCTAATCCAAGGGGCTTCAGAAGGAGTTGTCATACACTTCAGTCGAAGTAATTTAGGCTACGTATTGGACAGGTCCATATAAGATGACAACTCAAATCCTGTGGTCAGGGTATAATTAGGGGCAGAAACAAGAGGAGTGATCACTGAGGATAAATGTGAAGAGTCGACTAGTTTGTCTGTTTGTATGATTGTGGTATATTAAGGTGTCGAAGAGCAACAATTGTGTAAGGAGTTGAAAAAAGGTTAAAAAGATATAGCATCTATCTAGTGAAACTGTCGGTACGGACTTAAAGGGAGACTGAGATTCATGAAAAAATAGAGGTTTGAGCGGCGATTGTTGGAGCACGATCATATTTGTTGCTTTCATAAAGGTATATTGCGCAAATACCGGTAAGTATTGACAGTCAACTGAGACTCGTCACAATGGGAGATATTACT
The DNA here is from genome assembly GCF_040938575.1 of Ambystoma mexicanum. Classification (NCBI taxonomy): domain Eukaryota; kingdom Metazoa; phylum Chordata; class Amphibia; order Caudata; family Ambystomatidae; genus Ambystoma; species Ambystoma mexicanum. The sequence continues at coordinate 281,804,141 of NC_090936.1, forward strand.
CCTCTGATGCATTTATGTAAGAGATTGACAAACCATATGCCCGTGCTAAAACAGTATAGTGCAGAATGGGTGAAAGGTCTGGCGGATAAATTTTTCATGCCATGGCCACAAGGGGGGATCGTTGTCAAAAGCAGTATTGCAACACGTGACCACATACTTGCACGCTGCACACACGGGAAAGAAATTGGAGACAAGGTAAGCTATTTTAGAGCTTTGGAAAATGTACCAGGAAGAGGGGGAGGATCCGATACCTGAGGATTGGATGCTTAATCAATGCAAAGAGGAAGGTATCGAGCCTTCTGCTCTCCTTGCCTCGCCTGCGGCAAAAGGCGATATCGCGGAAGACGTTGGATTGTATCTGTTAAAGGAAGTGAAAGCGGCGGCAGGGTAGGGTAATCTAATATACACACTGCATGCTTATAGTAGTGATGATAGTCCAGAGGAGACTAAGAGAAAATTGGAGATTTTCAAGGTCTTATAAAACTGGGAAGAGAAAGGCGAGCGATCGAATGTATCAACAGAGATAGAATGAGAGATCAAGAGGTGGAAAGGAGAGAAGGATAAAGGTGACGAAGTAACGCTCGTACAGAACAAATGGATGGGAGGACGGATATTACTCAAGCTAGATGGGAAAAGCATTGAGGAAGTTAGGCAGAGGGAAGATCAAGATGAACAGGATAGAAAAGACATGGAACAAGAGAGGAGATTGAAAGAAGACGAGCATAAGAGGAAGAGCAGACAGCGGTGAGAACAGATGTATCAGGAGGAGCAGCAAAAGAAGGAAGAAAGGGCAGAGGAGCAAAGGAAATATGACAACAGATAGAGCAATGAAAGAACATGATAAGCAAGAAAGGAAGAGAAGAGGAAGAAGCACAGAAATTAAGAGAAAGAGGAATACAAGACGAAGAGAAGAGGAAGAACGAAGAGCGGGGGTAAGGAGAGATGAGATGAGAAAGGAAGAAGAAAGAGTTAGATGGGAAGCAAATAAGCAAAGAGAAGTAGATGAAGAAGTAGAACGAAAGAGGAGACAGCGGGAATGCAATATTGATTGCATTCAAAAAGAATGAATGGAGCCGAGCCCAGTAATGCAATGGACTAGTATAGAGGATTTCCTCCCATACAGGGAGCTTGGTCAGGGCCATCCAGAGTAACTCTAGAAGAGAACTTCAAGATAGGGAGCATCGGAGACAGGACTGATAAAGCCTATTAGGATTCAAGAAAAGGTGGCAAATCTGGAAGCCGAGGGAAGGGGGAGCCTAGTCCTCAAATCACAAAGCGGAGAGAATAATCCATTCAGTCTTGAGCATAGAGCCTTGTCTTTAAGTTTTGTGACCTTAGATACAGGTGAAGGGGACGAGAGCCATAATAGTTGGGCACTAGACATGTCAGACGAGGAGAGAGAATTCTTCTGTGGGGAAGAGGGTGGAGGTGCAGGTGCATGTGATCCCGAGGGAGGCCTGCAGGCAGACAAGGAAGTGTGATGGTCTGATCTAGAACAATCTAAAGAAAGGACGCCATATCCAATAGCATGGCCATATTGCCCTAAAGGACGATCGTATAGTGAGAGGGGGAATAACTGCCATATGTAACAGGTTAAGGTCATTGCAAGGAAGGCAGCAATCAGGAACCATTGTCTCTACTATGGAGAGGCAGATGATGGGAGCCGATTGTGAATCAAGATTTACGCAGTTTCCCTTATTGGAAAAAGGGGAGCAAGGCCACAGTATATTCCATGCCACAGATGGATAAGGATAATTTAAGGTGCAAACTCCACAATTTAATGGCGGGTGCGGGAAACTGATTTATAAGTTAGAAAAAAACTACGGGAGGTAATACTGTGGCAATAGGGATATTAAGGGTCTCGTAGCAGCCATTCTTGGGGAAAGAGTGGATGACATTTGGATGAGGGCAGGATATTCAAGTGTCACGGCACAGAACACATCGCACAATGGCTCGCCATTTAACAATTGTAGGGCAGATGTCTGGAGAGCTCTCAGAGTGCAGTATCCCGATGTATCAGACATGGATGCAATTATGACATGTAAGATGAAAGATGATGAGGATCCACTTGCTTATATTCAGGATATTCAGGCATGCTGGATTCTTGAAATGCGCAAGCCATGGGGAAAGCCAGTGGCAGTTTTCTACCACATTTTATGTCAGGGACTGCCTGAGCAGGTACAGAGGCAACTTAAGAAGCAAGTGGGAATGGAAGCAAAACCATGGCCTGAAATACAGTTGACTATAGTGTATCACAGTCGGCTGATGCAGGGGAAAAATAGGATGATGCTAGAACAATTGAGGAAGCCAAGTTGGTCCAGAAGAAATTGTCAAAGTATTCCATAGAAGGGGTGGTAGTGACAAGCGGAGAAGGGATAGGAACACAGCAAGTAGTGGGTACATCGCAGGTGAATAATCAGCGCTCGATGGACGAAGGGCGGAACATGTTTATACCATGAGGAAGAGGCACGGGCTACAGAAAAAGGGGTGGATTTCAGAATACTCAAAACGGGTTTCAGAATGTACACAATGAGAATCAGAATGTGCAAGGAGGGTTCAACCGAGAGGTACTAGTTAGACAAGGTGCTCCTATATGCTGGACATGTGGGATGACAGGGCATAATGCGGGCACATGTGGAAGCCAAGTTTATGTACACAATGGTCAGTTATGAAGAGGGGGGACAGCTTATCCTCCAGCATATAGTTCACAAGTTAGGGAAGGATTTGCCCAAGATCAGATAGTGTATCAAGCACAAGCGCTGCAACTGCTGCAGGCGCAGCAGATACTGCAAGCATAACAGTTACATAAAACACCAGTGAATCTACTGCAAGGGCAGTCACAGCACACCCCCATGAAGATACAGCAGAATGCAAATTCAGGACAATTACTGGCACCGAGAATAGGGAGTGTCATTGTGGTGGGAGGGAATCCTTTCACAGGTACTGGGGTATGCATGTATCCACAGTAGGACAGCTCACAGGGAGACTTGATATGTTCAGTACTATCCGTGACACCAGACCCCCAAGAGGAACCAAGGGTTGAGGTGACGATAGGAGGCAAATCTTTTTAGTTTTTAGTAGAAACTGGTGCAACTCGTTCATGTACATGAGGGAAAATATCACATGTCGGGAAATGCCATGAATGGTCAGGGATTCTCCGGAGCTACAAGTCAAGTTCCTTTACAGATGAATTACCAGTCTCTACGGGAGAGTGTGATTTGTCTCTTCCTTTGTTGTATTCGAAGCAGATGCCAGTTAATATTTTGGCAAGAGACTTCATGACAAAACTTAACATGACGATTTCTTTAACTGACAAAGGTATAGTGTGCTCCACTCCTGTGATACACTATATGAATGTGTTTATATTGGCATTTACAGGGCTAATGGCTCTGCGGGGTGTGCCAATAGAACCCAAAGTTTTTCTTTATGGATTGAGCATTCTGTTAATATGGCTAGCTGGCTTAGTGGGAAGGACTATGAGGATACCTGATGAATTTCTGTTTAGACTACAGGTATCGAACAGGGGGGACAGACTATCCCCCTAGAATTAGATGCAGCCATAGTACAAGGGCAAATGGCAATGCACGAAGGAACAGATGAGGATAGGCCATGTAGAATGGTGATTGCCATTGGGGAAGGGTGCAGATTGACAGACGTCACTGATGACAATATGTTTAAAGACGATCCATCAGATGATGAAGTGGTGTTCTTCATGAGCATTACATATTAGATCAGAATAGAGAAAAGAGAGACCCCACAGCGCATGGCAATAATGCGACAGCGCACAACATTTTTTGATGAAGACTTGGAGAAAGCGCCAAGCCTTTTATGGACTAAAGGCCCTTATGAAGTAGGCCTACCAAAGGGAGTAGGAGAGGTAAAAATAAAGCTGAAACCAGGAGCGATTCTACCTCGAGTGAGACAATACCCAATGTCTTGCGAAGCAGATGAGGGCATTTTCTAGACTATCTCAACACTAGTGGAGCAGGGTATTCTGTTACCGCCATAGTAATTGTGTAATACTTTAGTGTACCCTGTGAAGAAATTAAAGGGAGGGTCGTGGATATTCATACAAGACATGAGACTAATTAACCAGATTGTAGAGGCAGAGTTTCCATTAGTTCATAATCCAGCAAAGATACTATGCATTATCCCAGTAGAAGTGCAATATTTCACAGTGATTAACTTGAAACATGCGATTTTCTCAATCTCGTTGCACAAAGATTCACAAGACGTTACTTTGTTTTTGTTTTGTCAAATTCACCTGAAGCACACAAGGCTGCCTCAAGGGTACAATGAGTCTCCATCGATCTTTAATAGAGTCCTACAGATGGACGTAGGCAATATTGATTTGAAAAGCACGGTGATACAGTACGTAGATGGCATTTCGATTTGTAGCACAACAGAAGATGAGTGTAGACAAGACTCAATTAAAGTCATGACTATTCTCGCAGACAAGGGAGAAAAGGTAGACAAAGAGAAGCTACAGTATTGTCAAGAAGAGGTGTTGTACATAGGCCAGTTAATCTTGCATGAGGTAAAGAAGTCAACACCTGAAAGAGCTGAGGCAATTATGAAAACTCTAAAACTGCACACAGTGATGCAGATGCAACAGTTTCTGGTACAATCTAATTATGTGAGAGCATGGGTGTTGATTATAGTTCATACACAAAATCCCTTTTGCAGGCTGTGAAGAAAGCACAGGTGACTAAGGAAAAAATTGAATGGACTGAAGAAATGGAGGAAGGATTTGAAGAATTGAAAAAGGCAATTTGTACAGCTCCTGTTTTAGAAATTCCCAATTATGCTGAGGAGTTTTCCTTATTTTCACACACTAATGGGACTACATTAGGGTATAAACCGCTGGCATATTATAGTGGGATTTTAGACCCGGTAATGAAAGTACATTTTCCTTGCGAACAGTCATTGGCAGCCGCCGCATTTGCAATTGAGAAATCTACAAGTATTGTAATGGGTTGTTCTATGATGCTTTTTGTGGAGCATGTTTTGTATGCCATTTTAGAGAAACCTAAGGGTACCTTGACATCTCAGAGAGCTTCTATATATGAAGTGATTATATCAAATCCAGCGATTAAAATTGTCAGGTGTAAAATAGTGAATCGTGCCACCTTCGTGGCTAAGCCAGTGGCAGAGGGTCAGCATGTGATGCCTGAGCGAACTATGCGGAGTTTTATGATGACATTCCACGCATTAAAGAAAATGCACTGGCAGGAGGGGGCATTCAATTTATTGACAGCTCTTCAAAAATTGATCAGACAAGTGGAGAAAGGCATTCTGGTGCAGCTGTAGTGAGGCAAAGAGAAAACAGAGAATTTGAGGTTGTAGAAAGTGCAGACTACCGTCTCACTTTTCAGCATAAGTGGCAGAATTGATAGCTCTTATTGTCACGCTCGAGAAACAAGAAGGGCAGGAAGTGATGGTGTACAGTGACTCTGCCTATGTGACGTTAACCGTACACGCAGGGCTAGCACATTAGAAGAGGAGGGGCTACCTCTGTGCGGACGGCACTACAGTGCAGCACGCATCCTTATTGGACAGGCTTATTAAGGCACTACAACTCCCAGTAGCGATAGTTAAATGTGCAGCGCTCACTAAGCCAACTGACGTTATTTCTTGCAGAAATTAAGCCGCAGAGGCCAAAAGGGTTGCATATTCACCAGATATTTCAAGTTTTGATATTCCTAATGTTAAGGAGAAAGTAGTTCCGATTATGGTAGTAAATGACGGATTAAATCATTTGCCAAGAGCTCAGTTAATGGAGATTCATGACAGTGCACTGCAGGAAGAGCAGGAATTATGGAAATTAAGGGGTTGTTCTTTATCCCCCACAGAAGCATTATGGCGACAGGACAACACTGGAAAGCCAGTAAAGCCTGTAGCATTGTTAAAGGTAGCTCTTGAACAGCTGCACTACCCCACGCATGTAACTAGGGAGTGTCTCGCTGCAGCAATTGCAGAAGACTGGTTTGTACCAAACCTTTTAGAACATGTTGCATTTTATGTAGTAAATTGCAACGTATGTCAAATGTTTACTTTTGGACATACACTGCGAATGATTAGAGACGAAATTCCTTGACCGAATGGTCCTTTTCAGCATTTACATTTCAATTATGTTGACAAGTATGTAATGGATACAGGTATCTGACAGTGGTCGTGTGTCCCTTCTCCAGGTGGATTGAAACAGGCCCTTGTACACACCCTGATGCCACTTGCGCAGTGATGTTTTTAATACAAGAAGTCTTTCTTAGATGGGGAGTGTGTGAGGTGCTGAGATCCAATAATGGGCCACATTTTGTTAATGAAGGATTTGAACAAACAGGATTTTTGCTGAATATTAAGCACAAGTTTTCTTCTGCCTATCACCGCAAGTGAACGGAATATGTGAGAGACTCACTGGCCTCCTAAAAGAAAGAGTCATCAAGCTTAAATTGACACTAACAAAGGGATGGCTATATTGCCTAACCCTAGCTCTATATGCCTTAAGAAATCAGCCCGGGTCTGACCACCACCTCACACCTCACGAGTTAGGGACAGGAAGACGAATGAGAACGCCTTTTACTCCATCAAGGAGTAGAAGTGATGCCCAGAGCACTGTGAAATTGCTAGGAAATGAATGAAATGAATACTTAACATATATGACTGCTAGTATCTCTGTCATTTCAGATCATCTCAAGCATCTGTGGGGTTGGTCTCAGACCACAGATGAAAACCATTCAGTAACCAGATTTTCTAAATTATTATCAGCACCTGACTTATTTGCCTATTTGCCGGAGATACGGTGTTGATCCATAACTTTACTAGAAAGTGGCATGAGCCACGATTTGTCGGACCCTATGTTGTGGAGGACATTACTCCCTCAGCAGTAAAAGTTCAAGGCAGACAAGCTTGGACTCATCTCAGTGACGTTAAACTCTACACCGGTGAGACTGTTGCACCCCCAAAGATCGATCCAGAAGCAAGACAAGAAGAAGAATATCGGAATGTGCAGACTCGATCGATGACGAGGAAGAAGGATGATAAACCAGCAGATTGATTAATAAATGCAGATTTGTATTTGGACTTTGGTTGTCATTGGACACTCCTTATAGACATTATAGCAGGCGTTAAAATTCATTTCTTGAGCCACAGAATTCTTTGAAAAATGAACTTTAGAAAGTTGTTGATGCATCAATATTATGCCTAAGTTGGATTTTGAATTTGGCTTTGACAACTGGAAGAGGGAACAGAATCCTGATTCGTTCCTTACTGAATACTTGTTCGATTGAGTTTATGGTTATTCCCGAGAGTAATGGGCATCGAATTGTGCTTTCTATTTTTTTGTTTATTCTTGAGCTTCTCCTGCACTTGTTAAAAGAGATGTGGATATTCACATGTTTTTACAGGATCCTATATTAAGGAGGCTGCTTATAGCAATCGTAGAGGAGTTACTGCAAGTACCGAATATACTACAATTGTTTTTCCTTCCTTAAATGAATATAGCAAAAATGAGGAATCTTGAAAATGGCACAATTTCAGACAATGAGCAAGCTAAAGAGATACCAGAGTAGCACAAATGGTGGGGATTACTGTGTTGGTTTGCAATATACATATGCACAGTTATGCTTTGTGTCCGTTTGTTCCTTATGATGCATCTTTTCTATTATTATGACGCAAAGGAGGCAAAGTTCCTTTGATTCTTCCTACTCTAGGAACCCGAGCAGATTTGCCCATTATTGATGAGCCTACATCTCGAGTGCTTTCTGCTCAGAACAAAGCTACTTTAAAGCTGTTTCCGTGGGCTGCAACCATTTTGTTGGGAAGACACAGGAGAAGTACAGAGGGAGATGATAATGCTATTAACACATATTTAGACAGTACAGCACATTAGGGTAATAACATGAGGTATCAACACATGAAAAAGGCGGGAGCAAGAATTTTCAAGGAGAGTTGCTATGTTTGTACTCTCATACTGTATGCTTTGGGGACTTCTAAGATATTCATAGCTACAGAAGTAGCAGTACAGAAAGCTCATTGCCTAACACATCTCACACTCTGCCAGACACAAGGACAATTCCAGGGTTGAACAACATCCTTGATATGGTTGACTGAAAAGAAGATAATTATGTGCAAGATTTAAAGAAAAGGGTGTTAAGGATACCAATCGGGCACACACACCGGACCAGGACACTTGGGGCCTCATTACACGGATGGCGGTAAGGATTTACTGGTACTGGTAAAATACTGGTACCGGTAAATCCTTACTGCCTTACTACGAGGTCCCTTTGCGGGTTGGCAGATTTTAAAAAAAAATTTTTTTTTTATTAGGCAGCGTGGCAGCAAAACAACAGGCGAACAGCGCCCAGCAGGTACAGACTGACAATACAGTTCATGGTACATTCATACGGAGATTGCACATAAAATGATTCAAAAACAGAGTTACAAACGACATGCGAGGAGGGGTGGCTGAGCAAAAAATTATGGAAGGAGCTCTCACACTAGTGAGAAAGAGCAGGTGGAGGGGAAGCAACCGGAGTCATGTCAAGGTCAGACAAGTAGGAGCGGAACCTAAGCCAGATGTCCCTAGGCCTGGAGTGGGTAGGTTGCATGTGAGACCAAGTTTCCTCTGAATCAGAGGCCCAAGTAACCGCTTTTAACCATTGGGCATGTGTGGGGGGAAAGGGGCGAAGCCAGCAGAGCAGGATGGACCGAACCGCTAAGAGCATGCAGAGGCCAGTCAGTTTTTTGGAGTTTCGAGGGAGGCCAGGAAGGTCGTGGAAGAGAGACAATGCTGGGGAAGGATCAATGGGGTGATCAAGCATAGCAGATACCGTCGAGCAAACCGCTCCCCAGAACTGTGAGAGGCGGGGGCAGGACCAGATCATGTGGATGTAGTCTGCGTCATCATGCCCGCATCGAGGGCAACTAGATGGATGCTCACTGGACATGCGATGCAATCTGACCGGAGTATAGTGGAACCTATGCAGCACTTTTAACTGGATGAGTTTAAATCGGGAATTAAAGGACACCCGGTGAGTGCGGTCGCACAAATGTGCCCAGCGGTCATCTGACATTTCCACCCCCAGGTCCTTCTCCCAAGACCCCCTGAGTTTAGAAAATTCTGGGAAGGATCTGGACTGCAGCATGGAGTATAACCTGGAGATTTTACCTTTCATGGGTGAGGGGGAAGTGAGTTCCCCAATGGCCGGGTCGTCTGGTGGTAACGCAGGGAATGTTGGATAATTACGCTTAAGGGTGTTACGGAGAGACGCGTATTGAAGCCAGACACTCCGGTCACTCCTCAAGGGTAGGGGAAGATCAGTCCACTCAATGAATATGCCCTGGTCAAACACGTCCCGCAACAGCTCATAGCCTGCTTCGGCCCAGCGACGAACAGTAAGTGGTGCGACCTGGGGGACCCCCGGGAGGAAGTTCCAGAGAGGAAGGTTGCCGTGGAAGGCGCAGGCTATTCCAAGCAGCTTCCATGTTTTGGCTAATGCAAGGGATGTGCAGGCGACCGGACTCTGTGAATCCAGTACCAGAGGAGCGGGTTGTATAACCAAAGAGCGGATTTCGCGGTCACAGACTGCAAGTTTCTCGAGCCGGACATGAGGGGGGGAGGTCAGTTGTGTTAAACCAATGGGAGATATATTGGATCTGGGATGCTAGCCAATATTTAAAAAAATCAGGGGCACCAAAGCCCCCCTTGGCCACGGGGGTGGACAAGGTCTCATACTTAAGCCGGACCGCTCCTGAGTGCCAAAGGAAGGAGTTAATTGTACGAGTCAAGTCGCGAAAAAAGTCCGCGCCTGGCCACAAGGGTACGTTGGCAAACTTGTAAAGCAGCTGAGGTAACACCACCATTTTCAATAGACCCATTCTGCCCGCGAGAGAAATCGGGAGCTTGTCCCAGGCTAAAACCTTAACGGACAGATGTGTAAGGTACTTCCGAAAGTTCTCTTCGAAGGTTAGTGCCTATTGGCGCGTTACTGCTATTCCCAGGTAAGTGAATGTGGATTGAGCCCATGTGAATCCCAGAGTGTCAGGGGGGGGGAGAGTGCATTCCGTAAGTGGGAAAAGGGTGGATTTCGAGCAATTCACCCTAAGGCCCGAGACCCGGCCAAAATAAATGATATCCTCCAGCACTGGAGGCAAGTTGAGGGATGGAGAGCGAATGAACAACAACGCGTCATCCGCATATAGGGAAACTATGTCCGCCCTCCCGGCAGTACGGAGGCCTCTGTGGGCATGGCGGTGACGAAGCATGTCCGCGAAGGGCTCTATGGCAATCGCAAAAACCAAGGGAGAGAATGGGCACCCCTGCCTCATCCCCCTGGCGATCCCAAAGGAAGGAGAGCAGTGGTCACCTGTACGGATCCTAGCCACGGGGGACGAATAAAGTAGCTTGACCCAAGAGAGAAAGGAGGAACCAAATTTACAGCTCTCGAGAACCCGCAAAAGGAATTGCCATGATACCTAATCAAAGGCCTTTTGCATGTCCAGCGTGTCCGCTACAGCCTGAGTCTCTGGGCTAATCCTGTCAATTATATTAAATATACGCCTTAAGTTCAGGGAGCTGGACCGCCCCGGGACAAAGCCCGCTTGATCGGAATGAATGATGGATGGTAGGATGGGGGCCAACCTGAGAGCCAGGGCCTTTGCGTATATTTTATAAGGGAAAGCGGACGATACGATCCACAATGCGAGGGGGGTTTGCCAGCCTTAAGCAATACTGTAATCGTGGCCTCACGTAGTGAAGGGGGGAACACACCTGTCTCGACCGACTCCTCCCACACAGCCAACAAGTGGGGAAGGAGAAGTGACTTATAGGACTTGTAAAATTCGACTGGGATACCATCCGAGCCGGGGGCTCTCCCCGAGGATAGGGAATCAATAGCGTCGGAGAGCTCCTCCAGTGTAAGTGGGGAGTCAAGAGAGCCCGCGGCCTCGGGGGATAAAGTTGACAAGGGAAGGGAATTGAGAAAGGAATCGATTTCTTCCACTGATACTTCGTCCGAATTGGAGTATAGGGACTCGTAAAAATTAAAGAATTCCGTGTTGACGTCCGGGGAGGAGACAGCCAAAGAGCCGTCCAGTCTCTCAATCCTGAGAATGTGTGGGGAACCTGTCTCATGTCGGATCAACCTCGCAAGGAAGCGACCAGGGCGCTCGCCCTCCCCGTATTTCCGCGCGATGCCTGGGTTGTCCAGAAACCTCTGTTCATGATCAGCCAGGGAGCGAAACGTATCCAATTCCACCCCAATGGCCGCTAGGTTACCCGGAGAAGAGTGAAGTGAACACGCAGCCTCCAGGGTCGACAACCTGGATTCACTCTCGGCTAGATCTCTCCGAATCGATTTGAGGACTCCGTTTTCCTTGGAAAGTGCAATCCCTCTAATATAGGCCTTGAAAGACTCCCATAGTGTGGCTAGTGATGGTACCGAGCCTGCGTTGAACTCAAAGAACTCTTCAATAGAGTCCTCGAGCTCGGAATGAAACTCTGGATCGAGTAGGGCGAGGGGTTTCATTCTCCAACAGCGGGACCGGCCAGGATCAGGGGCCCAACTCACGGTGATGGTCACTGGAGAGTGGTCAGACAAGGTTCTGGGTAAAATCATTAACTGTTTCACGTCTTTAACCAAGACATTGGAGATCACCCAGCAGTCAATTCGGGAGTATGAGTCGTGGACTGAAGAGTAGAATGAATAAATGCGGGAATCGGGGTAAAAGAACCTCCATGCGTCCACCATGGCCAAACGGGGTAGGGATGATAATGCAGCATAGGCTGCCCTGGAGAGATGACGGGGCTTGGACCCAGATCTATCAAGGGCTACATCGAAGATAGTATTAAAGTCACCCCCCCAGAGAATTGGAACAAGGGGGAAGCCATCTAGAAGGGACGTGACCTGTCTGTAGAACTCAGGGTCATCGAAGTTGGGGCCATAAATGTTCAGCAAAACCACTTCTTTCCCTTGAAGCGTGGCATGTAACAGAACATACCTGCCCCGGGGGTCAATATGTGAAGAGATGAGGGTGAACCGGAGACTCTTGTGAATAAGGGTCATGACCCCACGACTTTGAGTAGAGAAGTCGGTAAAGAATCTATGAGGGCCCCAGGTTTTGGCGAAACGCACGCATTGTTCCATGCGAGCATGTGTCTCCTGCAAAAAGAGAATCTTGGACCCGTGGCGCTCAGCCTGCAGCTGGAGCTGCCTCATCTTTCTATAGTTCCCCAACCCCCGAACGTTCCAACTCATAAAGGTTAAGTCCCCCTCAGCCATAGATGTGATAGTGGTAGAGTCAAAAAAGGTGTCCAAGACCAATGGGTGAGTGCTGCACCACGGTCCGCCTTCGCTGCCAGCGCCAATTTTCTGATAATAAAACCCCAAACATGTCCCACCCCCACCCACATCCCCCTCCCAAACAGAGGAATGACAATCCCAAACCCCTTCAACCAAAACCAAACTAGAGGCATCAGCGCCTGGGGGCCTGTAGGCCGGGCTGGCCGCAGCGCTCCGGTCGCAGCAGGACCAGTAGAGCTTAAGGTGCAACTACAAACATTGGGCCTCATTACGACCCTGGCGGTAAGGGGTTAGCGCCAGCGTTAGCTGCGCCGACCCCTTACCACCAATTACGAGGTCCCTTAGCGCCATGGCGCTTTTAACACCTGCTTTTAGCAGGTGTTAAAATCCATGGCGCTAAGGGACCATGGAGTTAATTACGCCACCGTAATTTACGGTGGCGTAATTAACGCCTTCCCCACTCCCATTATGCCCTATGGGGCAAAAATGGGAATGGGGAAGGGTAAATGGGGATTGGGGACTTACCGCCCCGCCGACCTCGGAATGGGGCGGTAAGTCCGCCAACCACCATGGCGTAAACGTAGTTTACGCCATGGTGGTAAAGTCACGGCCCAGGCGGTAACTTACCGCCTGGGTCGTAATGAGGCCCATTGTATGTAACTTAGACAGGGTGTCTTGCACTTAGCAGTATGGCACATCATTGAAATGAAAGGAGAAACTTGAACAAGCCGAATCCGGGAGAGAGGATCAATGCGGCACTGGTGACGGGGAAGGGCCGGACCCGGCCGCCCCCCGCAGGGCCCAAGGGGGAAGCTGCAGAGCTGTGGACAGAAGAAGGAAGTCAACCTGGGAAGTGTTCGTCCATAAACTTGGAGGCCTCCTCCGGGATCGTGCAGAAGAACACCTGATTAGCATGTTCTATGCGCAGTTTGGCGGGGTAGAGCATGGCATATTTAATGGAGTGATCTCGCAGCCTCCGCTTCACAGCTTGGAAAGTCTTGCGTTCACGTTGGACGGCAGTCGAGAAGTCGGGGTAAAGATGAATCCTCGCACCCCCCAATAACAGCTCGCCCTTGATCCTTGCGGCTCTGAGTAGAGTATCACGATCCCGGTAGTTCAGGACCCGGGCGATGATGGGACGAGGCGGAGCCCCGGGTTTGGGTTTAGCGGAAAGGGCACGGTGCGCCCGCTCAATAGCGAAGTGAGGGGAGAGCTTGGGCGAATCCAGAAGTGACATTAATGTGTGCTCAACGAAGTCCTCCATTGGCTCGTGTACTTCGTTCTCAGGGACCCCAATAATACGAAGGTTATTGCGCCTTGAGCGGGATTTCAAGTCCTCGTTCTTCTTCTCCACCTCGAGGACTCGGCCCGAGAGAGCGACAACCTCGGAGCGCAGTGCACCCAGTGCATCCTCGGCGGAGCCGACCCGTGTCTCGACCTCAGACACGCGACTATCGGTCCTCTCGATGTGGGCCTTGATCGAGGATATTGTGCCGTTCATGTCATCCAGTTTTGAGTGTAGGGCAGTGAAACCCTCCCTGATAAAGTCCATCATGTTTTGGGATTCAGGTGCCACTGCGGACGATGACGCAACAGGGGCCTGCTCAATGGAGTCCTCCGGGGATTTCACAGCTGCCTTCGCAAACATGTTGATGGAGCTCTGTTTCCTCGCGCCCCCTTTGGTCATTTTGACAAGGATGATGGTTGAGTGGGGTAAAGGGGAACCACCAGCAGCCCCGAGAGGGAGACGGGGGGATCCCAGGCCGTGCAAGCCAATAATCCAGGTAGGGTGCGTAACAAGAGAGGGAAGCAGGGAATGTCGTGGCCACGAGACTATGCCGGAGAAGTGTAGACCGCAGGGCTCCAGCCCGATCGGGAAGGTGTGGAAGACAACAGTGGGGGGCCTTGAAGGTGGGAGATCCCAGAGATGGAAGAGTGGGGACCAGCGGTATTGATGGCACCCCTCTGCAGAGTATCACTCCGGGTGGAGTGGCAGTAGCCTCCAAAGCAATGAAGCGGGGAGAGGCCAGCCCCCAGTGAACGATAGGGCCACACAGAACGAGGGATTCCAGCCAAGGTAGAAGCAATGTGAAGTTGGTGAAGGCCGAGTAGCCCCCCAAGGGGGGGGGGGGCAAGAGCTGGGCCTCAAAGCAGGAGAGCCAGGAAGGTCAGGGCTCACCAGGCGGAGCCGGTAGTCGTTGCTTGTGGGCCTCCGACCCCCCTCACCGCAGAGGGGAAGGCCCGCCAAAGAGGGGCGACCCCAGAGTCCCGAGGTAGGGAGGCAGTAGTTCAGGTGCGAAAAGTCAATGGAGCCTCCCCAGCACGTACCTGGAGGCCGCGTCGCTCCAGCAGCGCAGCGTGTGCAAGCAGGGGGGAAAAGGTCCCCACGACCCCCCTGCTGGGCCTCCTGGAAGAAGGAAAGGAGACCCCACGGTGACTCCCAAGCCGGGAAGAAGGAACAGTCCAGGCGATTCGGCAGGAATGGCGGGGGCAGCGTGCCCCAGGCCACCCGGCACCAGGGGGAACGGAAGCACGGCCCCCTCCAGCAGATCGCAGATGTAGGAAGGAGTTCAGCGAGGCCCCAGGCGGATTCGTCCCCCCTCCACCGGGGCTGGCCGCGGCTCACAAGATCACCCCAGGAGGGGGGGACGGCCCAGCGGAGCCCGAGGGAGCCCCCCCGGCCCCCGATCCACGTCAGGGCCGGGGCCGCAGGAGCCCCGAGGCAGCGGCCGCAAGGTCGCCCCCGGAGGCAGTGAGACCCCCCGCAGCACGTACCTGGAAGCCGCGCCGCTCCAGCAGCGCAGCGTGTGCTGTCGGGGGGAGAGGCTCCAGCGACCTCCCCACAGGCTGCGGAGACCCCCCGGAGAGGGCAAGGAGGCCCCGAGGTGAAGTATGCAGCAGGGGAGAGAGAGCGGGGCGGCCGCGCCACAGGCCCGACGCCCCTCCAGGGACACGGGGGCAGCGCGCCCCAGGCCGCACCGTCCCAGCAGAAGCAGCAGCTCGGCCGGCGGGTCACGGTCCCAGGTCTCAGTCGACCCCGCCGCCGGGAAGGATGAGGCACGCCGGCCCCCACCGATGCCCGGCAGATGTGGGAAGTAGCGCGGCGGGGCCCCGGGCGGGTACGTCCACTCTCCGCCGGGGCTGGGTTTTAGGCACGCAGGAGTGCCGCAGGCGGGGGGATGGGTACTACGGAGTCGGGGAAAGCCCCTCCCGGCTCCGATTCGCAGCAGGACCGGGTCCACAGGATCCCTGAAGCAGTGGCAATAAAGTTGTGTGCCCCGTACACGGCAGCAGTCAGAAAAAGCACCAAAAAACAGGGTTATGAGGTCCGCTCGCCACGGAGCTCACGCATCAGGCGGCCATCTTGCTCGGCGCACAACAGCGCCCCCCGGGGGTTGGCGGATTTAACGCCTGCTTTTTGCAGGCGTTAAAAACCAACCCGCAAAGGGACCCAGGGAGCTAATTACGGTACCGCAATTTGCGGTACCGTAATTAGCGCCTTCCCCATTTCCATTATGCCCTATGGGGCAAAAATGGGAACGGGGAAGGGCAATGGTGGAAGGGGGAATTACCGCCCCGCCAACCTTGGAATGGGGCGGTAATTCCTCTTTTCGCCAAGGCAGTGCCGGTATTTTACCGGCATGAACCATGGCGCTAATAGCGCCATGGTTCTCCGCCATCCGTGTAATGAGGCCCTTGGTCTTATCCTGTGACGTGGCGCTCCATACGAATGCTTTTTTTTTATTTCAATGAATTCAAATTGAGCCGATACCCGATATCGATAATATTGGGCAGCAATCACCAATGGGGTGATAATTACAGTATAGACTCCTGAACGACAATTGGTTAACCTTCTATATGAACATATCTAAAGCACAATTGAATAGGAGCACTTTTTGAATTCGGATAGATAGCACCCAAGTTAAGGTTTCCCCCTCCATAGTTCCCTCAACCCACAAATGATCAAATTCTGAGATGGAAAGAAGCAGCAGGTAGTCAGGGATAAGAGGCAGCAAACAGAATCAAAATCCGACCTTCCCTCACAAAATAAGATTTTAAACCCTTTGCAATGGCATAAAATGACACTCAGAAATTTACAAATAATTAATGTGGGTTAAATGTATGAGGCACATATGATTTCTCACAAAGGCAGTAAGGCATAAACACTAGCAATCACAAGGCAATGGATCAACAAAAGGCATACAATTCTAAAACAAGTGGAAAGCTAGAACATGCTGCAGCCGAATTCACACGTTAGAAAATTGCATTTGTTTTCAATTCCCGTTTAAAATGAGACAAACAAATGTTATGAAAAACATGTGAAATACTTGGATTTTCAATGCGGTTTGTGGGCTGGGAGACAGATGTATATCACAGGGATAAGATAGAGGTGAAAGGATGTCTCTAGCTACGAAACTGGATGAGCTATGCAAAATAGAAAAATGTTCGATTTGGGTAAAATGAAGCTGTGAAAGAGGAAAGAAAATCAGCTGAGAAAAGTACAGGTTTGACTTAAACTAGATTATCAAGACTATTGATAAAGAGTGACACAGTAAGATCCAAGGTTGATTTGCAACGTCAACCCTGTCACCCTATTGTTCAACCTTATGCGGAAATTACTTTGATTACTCAAAATATGACTAAGGATTTATGATCTAGGCAGGACAAAAAGGAATAAGAAAGTGGTGCTAACGCGTGGAGATAAATGACAAGATGCACAGAGAATTCTGACAGTTGGATAAGTTATCAGGATATGCATAGGGTTGCTAAGAGAGTGGAACAAAGACACAAATCAAGATGGAGTAGACTATGGGGGTCATTACGACCTTGGCGCTAAGGGCTTAACGGCGCCGTAAAAGGCTGCGGTGCCATTAACCCCTTAGCGCCTTACTACGAGGTCCCTTTGCTGTACCCGACCTTAACGGCTGGTCTAGACCAGCTGTTAAAGTAGGGGCCCGCAAAGGGACTCTCGAGGTAAGTACGGTACCGCAATTTGCGGTACCGTACTTACCACCTTACCCATTCCCATTATGCCCTATGGGCCAAAAATGGGAATGGGGAAGGGCCAGGGTGGCATGGGGAATTACCACCCCGCCAACCTTGGAATGGGGTGGTAATTCCCCATTCCGCCATGGCAGACGCCGGCATCGACCATGGTGCTAATAGCACCATGGTTTTCCGCCGGAGTCCTAATGAGGGCTTATGTGTGATGGGATGTGGATACTCACAGTCCGCTCTTAAATTTGGGATTAGGCACAGTCAGCCGGGTTCTGGACTCCAGGGCTCGGGTCACCAGACGGCGGACTCCCCTGGCAAAAGACAGCTGGCCAAAGGTCTGGTCACAGCACAGCAATGCCTCAGTGGGATGGAGCGGGTTGCAGTGGGCATGCAGTTAGTGGGCTAAAAGCCGGTCTGGTTTCAGGATGCTTCCCAAATGAAAACCACAGCTTTCCCTTTGGTTATTGGGATTTTTAGATCTGCGGTCTCTGGATTGAGGCCTTGCTGGGATGGTCAGCAATGCTTTGGCCTTGCAGTGGGATCTGGAATCAGCTATGCTTTGGCTTTGCAGTGGGATCTTGAATCATCTATGCTTTGGCTTGCAGTGTGATCTCGAATCAGCTATGCGTTGGCTTTTCAGGGAGATGTGGAATTTGGCAAGATGAATGTGGAAAATCAGAAATGCAGGCACAGGAAATTCAGGAAAGTAGGTGTCCAGAGTCCTGTCAGCTGCCCTTTATATAGAGCATGTTGACATCATAGAATTATACGGTAGCGAAGGCTTAGCTAAGCATGCCTCTAAACCACTGGATTGGTCTGGGGTGATAGTTGCTACCTTCCTCTCAGCTGGTTGGGTTTTCAGAGCCTGATGTCAGATTTATGATGTGAGTTTTACAATGTCCAGACCCTACCATAGTTACTTTAGCTAAAATCCAGACACATTTGTACAGTGGTAGAATCTTAACAAATTATATAAACAGTTTGCCTATTTTATGCAGAACATTCCAGTCCAACTCTGCAGTCTGTAAAACATTGTTTCGCCTTCTAATAATTTTTGTTCATTTTTAGTGTGACATATTCGGCCTAAAATTCTGTAACTTTATACATGTGTGTATGATCATTAGGCATATCAGCATTGAAATTCGTAGTGGCATCAGGTATATTTTCCATGGGCTGCCCAATTCTCTGTCATTTCTGTTCCCAAGGTGACAGTAAAGGCTACAACATCTTAAATTACACCCCACAAAAGGACATTAAAACTTAACTTTTTACATTTTTGCAAATTTCTGCTTCAAAAATAACCATCTTCAAAGTTTCTTAATAAAATAGTATTTTGAAACAAATGGGCTAGCTTTTGTCCTACTCTGGACCATTTTTTTCTCTTCAGCTACCACCAGCTGTCACTTCAGCCCTGTGTGGGATGGGGGTTCCCAGTTTGATTGAAGGTTTTATGGCCCCCTCCACTTCACAGGTTAGTGTCCCAGAACTTCTATTGTCCTAGCCTGGAGCACAGACAAATGTATGACAAGCGTGTGAACTTTCTTTGTCTTGGTCCATTCAAAGTTTTTCAAGCTAGCAATTATCACTTTCGTGTCCCAGAAGTTTATGGTGGCTCAATTTGGGGGAAGGCCTCAGCTCAGCCAGTAGAAACCTGTTTTGAAGCTCCCAAAGCAGCCAATGCATTTTAATTCCTTTATTTTGTTCTGAATCAAACAAGCCTGTTGAATCAAACATTCCATTTATGGTCCCAGCAACAAACACTTTTACATTGTTAAACAAGGGCAGGGCCTTATCCAACATTACTTTTAAAACAAATATTTTTCGATATTTTGCAAAAATACATTTAACATGTGGTGACTGAAAGTTGCATTTTTCTTGCAAATCCGTTTTTTCTCTTCCCTCTAAATTCCCACATTGTTTTGTAGCCATAGTTAGCTCCTTGTCTGCAGCAATTTGTTTAAAGAATAGATGCACTGAATTTGACATATGCCATAGAGCCAGGGCCTTTTTGACACATTGATACTTGACATTTTGTGGCCAAAAAGTAAAATGTTTCCCGTGTAGCTGAAGTACAGCATCCTTTTGATTTCTTCAGATCTGGACAACAGCCTGTCATTCAGGAATACTGCTCTTGTCTGCTTAGAGCACAATATGAATGTGGATGGGCATGGCAGTGTCTCCTTAATAAAATAGAGTGATGAGGAATCAGAGTAAAAAGCATCAGACCGCCATCCTTTTTAGTGTAAATATTTCCCTTTTTCAATGGGAACTGTGGGTTTGCAAGCAGCAGAGCAGCGCTGCTTTGATTCGCTTCTTTTGGGTGCACCCCATAACATACTGGCACCTTTCTCTGTGTGTTCCCAGTTCCAACTCACCCATTTTGTATTTGGCAAAATGGTGCAGCCATCCTTTTGTCTCTGCAAGGTGCAGTTTTGACTCAATGGTGCCCCAAGGACCAGCGCAGCCATTTTGCTGTTGACTGCCAAAGCGCAGCTTGGTTATGGAGAAGAATTATGTTGAGTGGGTCAATGTAGCCACAAATGAGAAGGCAGAAACATGGAATTGAGTGATTAGATATGAACAACCTGGAATAAACGAAGCAGGAATCAGTAGAGAAGAAAATAAGATGCTAAATTGTCAAGGCAAGAATCAAGAAGAAATACCGAAATGCAAGGAAAGAGGTCAATTTCAAATCAAGGGAACTGTGCTAACTTCGGATGGGTGGAATGTCTGATTGTGTGCAAAGCATCAGCACTAACAGGATTTTATGAGCAAGTTATAGATACTGCAGAAAATGAGTGCAAGCATCATTGGCTGAAAATTGTGAAGTTCCTGACAGGGGTCGATGATAAAGGAGGACCATTGAAGATAGTACCTCTAGCAAATGCATCCCTGTCTTTCAGAAACAATGACACAAGGAAAGTTGGAGTGAATCATCAGTGTAGCCGAATTTCTGATGCATCAGGCATGAAGTAGTTCTTACTGATTACTACTGGTCCTGTGCCCAGAGCCCACATGAAGCTGCCCAAGAATTGGGGAGGGATGTGTTCCATAGTGCTTATTTATGTTCTAATGTTAGTGATTCCCCAGAGCGACCTGAACATTGGAGAATTCCCGAAAGCAGATGCCCATTTGAGAAGGAGGAGAGCACTTGAATTCCTCAATCGAAGGAGGGAGAATTATTTCTTTGCTAAATCAACAGAAACCTTCGATGTTATCCCATATGAGCATGGGCTATTCAGCAAGACAGCCTTGATCTTCACAACTATTTTCATACCAGGGATCCAGATGATGGCCAATGCAAAATGGTTACAGATTACCAGATGGGAGCTCCTGTAAATAATCAACACTAGTATAAAAGGGATTGAATGTGATCTTGGAGGAATTGAGGGCCATAAGGCTGATGACGCTCAGAACAGATATGTCCTTGATGTGATTACAGCAATGGATGGAGGCGTTTGTGCCAAAAAAATCGAACACTCATGTTGCATGTTCATACCTTCTCATGACGACAAAAAAGGGACCTTGATAGAGGCCATAACATTGCTAACAAAGTAGCACAACAAGATGGAAGATGAGACCGAAGATAATGCAGACGATGGCTGGTTTGCATCTATCTTCTCGTGAGTTCCACAATGGATGGCGAATATCTTCAAATTCATGGGAGCAATATTGGAGACGGTGATGTTCGGATTCTGTGTGATCAAGATAGTTATCACACAGTGCAAGAGACAGCAAAGAAGGCTATAGGAATGAAGATCATGATCGATGTCGAATCAGGGTTTGGACCCAAGGAATTGACGGATGAAGAAATCAGAAAATATATATAGGCTAGCATCTTAGCACCGGATGGAACAAAGTTCCTGCATCCAAGGAACCACAGGAAGTACGTGGGACGATGGATTTACTGTAATCCAAATGGACAATGCAGCCACATGACCTGGAGCATTGACAAACATGTAAAATCAGCAGGATCCCAGAAGGGAGTAGTGAAAATGTGGACTACAAAGAAACACTTTTTCAAGAAAGAATACCAAGATGTGGTTACTGGTGAATGAGTGGTCGATCAATCATCCAGAGGGGGGAATGTAGAGGAGCAGCCGAATGCCCCTGCAGGGAGTCCCTCCCCTATTATGCCTTTATGTTGGAAACTGGAAATTGCGAAATGCACAACACCAGTAATGGTACCTATACTGTGAAAAGCCTTTGAAATAAGGTATCCATAGAGAAAACCCTACATGATGTATCCCCGAAGAGATGATGGTCTCCTGAGAGAGATGCCTGAAGAAGTGTGAGGATGTGAATAAGAGAGGCTTGTGACATCACAAGAAATGAGTGTGACGCACTGAGAAGGTTGACCGAAGGAAGAGAATGCACAGGTGATATATAATCTGATGACGAAGTAAAGCATCGAGAAGACTTTCATGTGCGGAATGAAGATTTCACGTGTAAAGAAGCACTGCAGAAAATGCAAGACGTTTTTATAACTGTACAGATGTCGTAACGCAAGTAGACAAAGTAATCATAAGGCTAGCTATAAGTAGTGAATAGACTGCAGACGGTGCCGCCAATATATATATCTGTGTAGAATCTGGACATTCGATGCTATAATTTTAGTAAGCTCAACCTGTGTAGAAAGGAGGATTGATAGCTGTATGTGTGTCGCAGCAAAGAATATGCTGAGCTCGAAGATGGACTAAAGGAAGACTTGTTGGCTTGGTTTCGAAGGCTAAGCGCAGCCAAAACTGGTTATCAGTCCTTGAAGGACCGTAAACGTGAGACGCTGAGGCATCCCTTGTTAGGTTGCAAAGAGGGAACACCATGAGAGTCAAGTTTCTTCATTTAAGACAATTAAATGCTATACAATTGGCAGATTCAGGGTCTCTGATCATGTGAGTCCAAGATGGAAATAGATGTGTGTATGCAAGCCTGTACCTTGATAAGGACACGCTGACACTCCCTTATATTCCCAGAGACGAGAAGCAACTAAAAGGCCAAGTTCAAAGACAATCTGAATGGCAGATGGCATGAGTGATGAGAGATGATGGGCTAATTGGGTGGGGAGGTATGGTCAAGTCCACCCACCAGCACCTGGGGTACCAGATTACTTACTGCTAGAGAATTGAATTTTCCAGAAGGGTACAAGCGTGCCAACCAATTGTAGAAGGCCACATAACAAAGGGCATTACAGTTTGATAGCCAATGGTGTGCTGTGTAGCTAATAACGGTTGAAGATGACTTGCAGTAAGGGTGGGAATGAGTTGCCCACCTGACTGTCCCAATCACAACCCTATACCATGTAAAAAGTATACTTAGATATTCCCCTTAGCCCAATCACAATCTGACATAGGTTTTTGTGGTTTGCCACGTAGTATGACATCACGCAGGAGGAGTTTTTGCTATAAAAGTATAATTTTGAAATGTATTGAGATCGTACTGTGCGACGTCCGTTGATGTCCATTCTACTCCCTGTTTAAGATAATTGATGGTAAAACAGAAGTTTTGCCAAATTCCTGAGTTGGTCTTCTTGTTTGGTGTGAAAGTTACTCTCCATCCCATCCATCGTACAATGTGTTACCTTGATTGAAAGGACCATAACGGTTCATTACCTACAAGGACATTTATCTTTTTGAAGTCCCACTGCTGCATCAAATTCACAAGTATAACAAGTCAGGCCCATATCATTGTAAGTATTGGATCTTCCAAAATGAGGCTGCCTAGGAAACATGCCTCAGAAGAACTCAATTGAACAGAAGGGCCAGTGACCTGCAGGGTGTTGTGTGAGCTCAGAAGATAGGAGTACAGGGCACTGTTGCAGGTAAGTGGTTCAAGATAGTGGAGGCAGTTTGAAAGGAGAGTGGTGGTGTAACATGGAGGATTTCAGAGGTCTTGTGTGGGACGGGGCAAGGAGGAGAGGAGGACAAGACAAAGTGGGAGAAGTGGGTTCTGAACAGGAGCGGGGGTGCTTCGTATAGGGGATTTGCATGGGGGTGCACTTTAAAGTGACCTCTTGACTTAAGTGCTACATCAGCAAATCAAGATGTATACTGCCTGATTTTCTGGTCCTCTTGCCCTCAACCCCACAGGACTTTTGGCATAATGCTTCCAGTATTTGTTTCTTCACTCATAACACATAGATTTTGCAGTCGATGTGTCTTATGTTATACTACTTTTTAATCACCAAATATAGACAAAGGTGCTTTGCAATTCACTATATGGAAAAATAAATTCCAATTTCTCTTGTGGAGAGAACCTCGTAAATCATCATTAGAGGGGTTGGGCTTCATTAATACATGTTGTTGATAATATTTGATATGTTCTATTAAGCACTCACACAGATATCCCATGGCAATCTCATGCTCCCATGCTCACAATCCCACCCCACATTTCAGGGCAAAGAACAGACAGTGAGGTAGTCAAAAATCAAAATTTATTTAAAAGGTAAAGGTAGATTCAAACAACTGGTCTCCAAATTTACCCTGGAGACCAATACAGTATTGTTTGCATCCAAAAGAAATACTTAAAACAAAATATTTGTCCTGGCTATATCAATCTCCCTATTATAAGTCCATAAATACATACACTTTCAATCATTCAATCTTCCTCTAAATACGATAAAAGAAAGTAGGTATTCTAACATTTCTACTTTGTTTTAGCTTCTTTAGAAATATCACTAATTTCTCAATAGAACCATTTTACATAATGCAAGTATGGTTAAAACATTTGATTTTCTCTAGCATCAAGGCACGTATGGTACCATAAAAAAAAGTTAACAGAACAATTAAAATTACTTAACACTCCATCAACCCCCTACCGGAATGTATTAACTATGTAGAGATCACTTAACATGCAAACAATGACTGGCTAGCATGAGACTATATGTTAATCCATGTACATGTAAAAGGTTACTTGTTTGCATTGGTTCATCCAAGTTTGAATAGGTAATGGTTCACGGGAATCTATGTGTTCATTTCCGAACCAATATGTATAGTTAGTTCTAGAATGTGAGGGTGCAGCTCTCTAGAGGCATGTGTGTGCCTTTCCTTGAAACTGAATGTGTTCCTTTGACTCAAGATACATGCACGCGTTTTAAGGGGCCTACCTTCATGTTTACAGACTCGTTATATTTTTGCCCTGGAGATGTACTACTTTCCAGTAACAGATGCTTAGTTGAAGACCCACTTTCATCCCACATTACACATGCCTCTGCCTATGCATTGAAAGAAAGGGGAATATAGAGGATTTCACTTCTCAGAGTCTTTAATGAATATAATTAATTATTTCAGCATACATTTTGTTGCACACTCCTATCTAAAATGATGGCTCTTCCCAGCTGCATTAAATGCATGATATTACCCCCAGTGATAGTAATTGCAATTATACTAGGAACCACTGTGATCCCATACTGGTTTAAACCACTACTTATAATTCAAATAATGCTTAAATGTACAAAAACAAATACAGCTTTCATTGGCATCAAAATCTATTCAGTTTTGAATTTCGTTTTTCAATACAAAGTCAATCAGACCTTTAATAACAATATCTCACTTTGTACTTGATATATATGCAAACACAGAACATTGGGATGTTAGCTAATGTGTCCCTATTTTCAAATCACCCCCCCCCCCTGCATCCACAGTCCTATTGTACCCTGATCTATTTGGCCAATTTGGGGGATTGGTAGGGATGTCTGTTCACCTTTTAAGATGTAACTTCTGATTTTGGGAGAATCAGCAAGGAACCCAGTCAGACAGACATCATTCTATAGGCAAAGTTTGAGGAGGTGACAGTGAAAACCGAGGGGGCAAGATCGGCGGCACGCAGAACAGGAAGAGGTGAATCAGGGTGTTCACAACTTTTACAAGAGTGAAGGACTGTCAGGTGTGAGTGAGGGTGCGGATGCAGAGAGAGGCAGAGTTGGGTTAATGAACTGGCTCTGTCTTTTTCTTTAAAAGGAGGAAGAGGCCCGCCACGAGGGATGGGGAGACTGCAGGTCATGGGCCGGAAGAGCCATTTGTGTGGGTTTATTAGCTGGCCTGGGAGAATGGGAGCAGAGGGCCGATGTGAACGGACGCAGAAGTGACAAGGGAAGTCCAGGGTTGCATGTGGAACACCACCAACGAGGGAGCAGGTGAGCCTGCCGAAGATTGCAGTGGATGATGGGAAGTCAGAGGGCCAGTGCCACACAGATCGCCACCCACGAGGGAGCAGGTGAGCCTGCTGAAAGGGAAAAGGGGTTTGGCAGAGAAAAAGGGTGAACTCTGAAGCAGAATGCCACCACTGCAGAATTTGTTCATAACCGGGACAGTCTGGTCTGGAACCCTACAAGCAGTGGACCATTTTACATCTTTTTACCATTTTTGGCCAATTTGAAGCATAATGACACCTAGTTCTTTTAACAAAATCAGGTAGATACTACTGTTATCTACAACATATAAAATGTCAGGTCATTTGGAACTTCGGTTACGATGCGCCAATTAATGTTGTGATTACACATTTTAATGTGAGGATTCTCTTCATATGAACTGGATTCCTCTGGTATGCAATTACAGCTGTTCTCCACTGGGTGGCACTGACAACACAACACCTACATATTCCCTGTTAATGTTATTATTTCCCAAAGCAAAATTATCTGGCTGTGCATTTGTTCCATAAGTTTTCACCTTGGATATTTGAATGCAGATGTCAGGGCATCTGAATGTCAGTACCTTTTCCCTTGACTTTTCAAAACTGCAGTTTTTATGAGAAACTTTGACAGATTATGACAAGGCCCCTTTAAAACTGAAAGCATAAGACCTGTTAAATGCATCTGGCAAAGGGTGTAATTGATGCAATATCTGGAGCCAGCCCAAACTGGACTGAAAAAACCCATTATGTATGCCCTTCAGGCGCATTCATTCTGTGCCAGGCTGAAAAAAGATAAACAAGCAAAGTGCTTTCAGTTTTGTTCTCAGCAGTTCCAGGCGTACCCCTGCCAACTTGCATGGCAAAGCAGAAATGAAACCTACAGTCTGCTTTAGTTTTGTTCTTACATTGTAAATCCTCTTGGTTACATTAACTCTGTGTACTTTCAATCAAAGAAATTATAGAATCATGTTTCCCATCATGTAATGTTTTACAAATGTTTTATGAATTCGTTTTACTCCCTAAATAAATACAGCCACTTAAAAAACATGTGCAGTATGGCTATTTTTCTAAATATGGCGGTGACCAAAATGTGCACTTAATCAGGCATCTTTTTGATCATAATAGCAAATGAGAGGCAGAAATGTCCAATATATGGCAGAGTCTGTGCATATCGTTTCTCTTGCTCTGCCAGGAAGGCCTTACACATCATCACCCTGATTCATAGAATTATTTGCGTGTAAAAAGGGGATTTGTGTGCCATTCTGCCCACAAATCCCCGTTTGATGAATGGGGATTTGCGGGCAGAATGGCATGCAAATCCCTGTTTTACACGCAAATAATCACATGAATCAGGGCACATGTATTATTTTAGGTCTCATTTTTACTATAAAATCCCTGACTTTTTGCTTGCTTGTGCAAGATAGGTCCCCTTTTAAAACATTTTCGAGGCCAGATTTATTTTGTTGCAGTACCTCTGTTAATGGATTGGAAATTTCCCTGCATGGCTTTATTCATAATTCACACCACAGGGAGTGTGCTTGGCAGGTCAGGGAGCCGGAAATGTTGGCAGAATCTGTCAGTGACTGCTCACATTCTCCAGGCCACCCCAGTGCCTCTCCAGAGTGTCAGCATTTTTGTTTTGTCAGCATGCACCCCCCTGCTTCCCACCCTATTCTTGGCACCCATGGAATATCGCACCACCCGCCCTATCGTCCCTACAGTACTCCACGTATCTGCCCATCCTGGTGCCCTCTTTTTTATCGGCCACCTATGTTTCCCCACTGTTGCCACTGCAATGGAATTGGAAAAGGGACCTGCTCCCCTTTTTACTCCCCTTGATGGCAGCCCTCTTGGTTTGTCTTAGTTTTTGAAGGAAGTTTGGGCACATACAACATGTTGCTCATCCATATGTAATGCCCCCGGATCTGTTACCTGCCAAATTTCTGTTTTCCCCATCGTTTGCTTTCATGCTTAGTCCTCCTCTGCCCCTCTCTCCAGGGTCAGACTAGGACAAGAAATAGGCCCGGGCACCCCCCAAGAAAGTGTCCCACCTCTGTGAATCGCAGCAATTCACAATCTGAAATAATATACTACTCATGGAGGGTGTGAAGGGTAGATGGTGTTTGTTGTTTTTTATGTTTTGTTCAATGGACCACTGACCGTGCTGACAACTTGAATATACTGTTATCTATTTGGAGCAGCCACTGCCCTGGCAGACAGAGGGTTAATACTGAGCGACATGCCTGCTTAATCCCATCAAGGCTCTGCTGGAGTCTATTCGCAAACCCAGTGCTTTAAGTGGGGTAAGAAATTGAGGGGGGGCCCTCTTTTGGGGGCGTGGCATCCGCTGTGGGTGTGGCCTAAAGGTGCACAAATCATAGTAGGGTGCGCAAACAAATATATAAATGTAGTAGAGCATTTATATATTTGTATGCGTACTAGTATGGTTTGTGTATTTTTCAAGCCTTCTTTTATAAACATAGCAATGTTACATATTTCTATGTTTATAAAAGGTGGCTTGAAAGTGTACAAACCATAGTAAGTTACGCACACTTGTGTGCTTACCTTGTTATGGTTTGTGTACTTTTCAAGCCACCTTTTATAAACATAGACATTTGTAACATATTTCTATGTTCATAAAAGATGGCTTGAAACGTACAAGCCATCTTTTATAAAGCGTTGAGGACGGACAAAACCCAAGGTGGTTTTGTGCGTCGACAAAGCTTTATAAAAGATGCCTTGAACTGTGTACGTTTCAAGCCGTCTGTTATAAACGTAGAAATATTTGTACGTTTATAAAAGATGGCTTGAAACGTACACATTTCAAGGCATCTTTTATAAAGATTTGCCAAAGGAGACAGGCACCTCGGGCTCAGTGATCGCTGCTCTGAGCAGAGATCACAGAGCCCAAGGCGTCTTTCACCCTCTGAGAACCCGCGGGCTCCGTGATATAATCTACATATAAGATCATGGAGCCAGCGCCGGCCTTAGGCCAGGGCGAGCCGGGCGACCGCCCGGGGCGTCCTACTCACTGTCTCACAGGTAGAGCGACCCGGCACCGAGAGCACTCGGTGTTGCGTCGCTTTGGATTTATTTATTTTTTTACATTTTTTTCATCATCAAGAGGCGCTGGGCGCCCCTCCCGTCATCAAGAGGCGCTGGGCGCCCTTCCCGTCACCAAGGAGAACTTGGGATCTCGAGGTGCACCTTGGTGACGTGTCGGGTTGTCGCCTCTCAGGTGGCCGACGGACATTGGACTAATTAAAAAGCCCCCTGCCCTTTGGCGAGGGGGCTTTTTAATTGGTCCAATGCGGCTTTCTTAAATCCCAGGGCCTGGCAATGGCATGCTGCCTTTAGCCTCTGCCAGACTGCCCCAGTGCCATGCCTGGCCTGCGTGCAATCCTGCTGCCTTCCGACTCGCCACCCACGTTAAAGTAAGTGCTGCTTTTAATGTATGTGTGTGGATGATGTGCATGTGTTGTGTAGGGGGATTTTCTTGTAATGTATGTGTGTGGATGATGTGCGTGCGTTGTGTAGGGGGCTTTTCTTTTAATGTATGTGTGGGGATGATGTGCGTGTGTTGTGTAGGGGGATTTTCTTTTAATGTATGTGTGTGGATGATGTGCGTGCGTTGTGTAGGGGGCTTTTCTTTTAATGTATGTGTTGGGGTGATGTGCGTGTGTTGTTAGGGGGCTTTTCTTTTAATGTATGTATGTGGATGGTGTGCGCATGTTGTGTAGGGGCCTTTGCTTTTAATGTGTGTGGATGGTGACTGCATGCATGTGGATGGTGTGCGCATGTTGTGTAGGAGCCTTTGCTTTTAATGTTAGTGGATGGTGACTGCATGCATGTGGATGGTGTGCGCATGTTGTGTAGGGGCCTTTGCTTTTAATGTGTGTGGATGGTGGGCGCATGTTGTGTAGGGGGCTTTGCTTTTAATGTTAGTGGATGGTGACTGCATGCATGTGGATGGTGTGCGCATGCTGTGTAGGGGCCTTTGCTTTTAATGTGTGTGTGTGGATGGTGACTGCATGCATGTGGATGGTGTGCGCATGTTGTGTAGGGGCCTTTGCTTTTAATGTGTGTGGAGGGTGTGTTGTTTGTGTTGCCTAGGTATTTCAAGATTGGCGTGTGTATTTTTCTTTTTTTGGGGGCGGGGGGAACACCAAATTTTGTTTCGCCCAGGGCGCTGCGGGTGCTGAGGCCGGCCCTGCATGGAGCCTGCAGGTTCACAGAGGGTCAGTGACCTGGCGAGGGCAAACAAAGGAACTGTAACTTCCCTGATGACCCCTCAGATGGGGGGGTCATCAGGGAAGTTACAGTGACTGACAGAAGTGCCAGCCAGCCTCAGGGACGCTGTGGCTGGCTGGCACTTCTGTCCACTTGCCTAACGTTACACTGGCGGGCGCATCTCCCGTCGCGGCTGTGGCGGGATAATGCTTCCTGCCATGGCGTGGTGGGACCGGCTCAGCCCCACTTTTTGGAGACTGGCAGGGCCCGGCCCCGGCAGGCCCCGGCCCACTTAAAGCACTGCGCAAACCTCTCCAGTAAGCTAAATGGATGCTGCCTGAGTGTCTTGTTTAATGCACAAACTCGAGGAAATTTGTAAAATTGACACAGAAGCTGAAATTAGATTCCATACCCATAGAATTTACGGACTTGTCATTGATGATAGAGGCCCATAAAAGAAACGTACATCAAAGTTCAGTAGCACCTTGGGCAGCCTTCTCAGAGAGCTTTTGGGCATGTTTCAGTAACACACAGGCTTCAGTGACGTGTGCCCTGTTAATCTTTCCCATGGCCACTGTAGTAATAACTGCATCATGAGGTGTCCAAAATCTTTGCTCTGAAAACTTACAACAGCGCTGCCTGGGTGACCTCAGTATCTATGTCCCTCACAGTGAGGGCGCGCGTCAGGGCCTGTTTCAACCCTTTCAAATAAAATGGGCCTCAAACCTCGTGGGAGGGGGGGGACACCCACTAACTGCTTCCATGTTGCTAGTCAGCAGTCTTGTTGTAACACAGCAAAATATTAATTTCCCTGTATTCATTCTGGGGCTTAAAATGTACGCAGCACATCGCACGCATTACAAACTGCGTTTTCTCTATACAGAAGTGTTATCACCTTATTGCCTTCACACACGGCTTCCTCCACAACAGTCACTTGCCAAAAAAAGTCTTAGAGCTCTTAAGTGGCCATTTAGTGTTTTACCTCCCTGCTGGATGGCCGTCTCATGGTAATCAGCGGCTATTAAGCTTACAGGGTTTGAAATTAAAATTTGACAATCAGGAGCTAAAAGCAGCTCCAGGGTGTCCAACATTAACAAGAGACCAGGAGCTACCCCACCAGGAGCTAGTTCATAGTGTTCCACAAATCTAACTTCCACATAAGATGTA
Organism: Ambystoma mexicanum; assembly: GCF_040938575.1. Taxonomy (NCBI): domain Eukaryota; kingdom Metazoa; phylum Chordata; class Amphibia; order Caudata; family Ambystomatidae; genus Ambystoma; species Ambystoma mexicanum. Next base: position 281,834,962 of record NC_090936.1, read on the forward strand.
AACCTATCACTTTGTCCATTATTTATGACCCATTTTGCATTAATTGCGGTATTGATGTGTCTAAATGTTTATTTATAGTTTGTACCAAACGCACAGATTTAAATTCACATTGGTGTGTTTGTAGGCATCATTTGGCCTGGGTCGACAAAAGTAGCTCCTGGTAGTGGTTGGTGTTAAGCTAACCAGGCTCTTCTAGGGCACAAGAAAGAGCTAAATAGCTCCCAGGTCCCTTTAATTTTGAACCCAGCCTTATCTTTGTTGCCAAGCCTTTACCCCTTGAAAGCTGCAACGCCCTGCTCATTACACAGTAATACTGCATTTCAATGGCCATTACCTGGTGCTGACATTTTTGGCCAAGGTAGGTACCATCTCTTCAAGTTGAAGTAGAGTACCTCACAAGGATAGATCGGTCACATCACAATGGCATTATTCTGCACCGTTATGCTAGACACATCTTCCACAGCCTTGACTGTGGGAGTTCGAGCGAGTTCCCTTCTCCCTCCTCCAGCCAGTGTCCCACCTGCCCTTTATCCTCATCTCTTCACTAGGAGAGGCCAGTACTGTGCGTGTGCTTGCCAGTGCCAGCCCCTGACACCAGGCCTCTGTCGGAGCCACCCTTAACACCTGAGCCTTTGAAGGGCCTCAAAAGATTCCATATGACTGAAAATCCATCATGACCACTGCCTCATGGAACCATAAAGTGAGTGGGGATGGGTGTGCTGCAGGAACCGGACGTGAAAAATAGAGCCAGCCGAGTACCCGCAGAGTACTGACTGCACGTCTGCACCTTGCTTTGCTACTCCGCGCTTCAACGTCCCAGTGTTTCATCTGTGGATCATTGCTTTCTACAAACAAATTGGACTCTGTGGACTTCTTTGATTTCCTACTGGTATTATTTCTGGGACTATTGCTGTATTGCTGCTCCTCTAAACTACTTACAAACACCTAATATATGCCTTTCTTTTATATTAAGACTATAACCACACCCCCTTCTGATGTACAGCCTACAAATTCGGATCCTGTGTGCAGCTGAGTGTGCACACCCAGCCGAGTACCCGCAGAGTACTGATTGCTGACCACTGCACCGTGGCGCAGCGTGTCAGCGAGTTACTCTGCCGGCGAGTCCTAACTTTGCTTTCCTCCCTCAACCACTTTTCTTCACTTAATTTCACTCTGCTGTGAATAGAATCCCAAATTGTTCTATCTTCGAAACCTGAAGCTGACACCTTGGTTACATTAGTCAGTTAGCTGCCGTTGTCAATCTCGGCTTGTTAGCTACTACTCCCACGAGACAATGAATCGACTCACTGCGGGCATGCCACGTGTCCAGAGTCTTTTGTCTCAACGTTGGAGACTGACTAAGTCACCAACAAGTATGGGGTTGCCCAAACTGGGAACCACAACCAAGAAAAATATAGGGTTCTCACCCAATATCCGCTATTTCCTACTGAATCCTGATCCCTCTGGAGCTGTCCCTGCTAATACACAACCGTTGATTGCTGCATTGCGGGGCGTCATCTAATTCGGCTCTCCCTGACCAACGCTGTACAAACAGATCTAATCAACCGGCTTTCCTGTCGGATACAACAATGCAACATTGTATATCATTATCTTCTAGTCCATTGAATAATGAGCACTTCCACACGCCCACCTATCTCCCTGAATTTTGCATGGAAACTCCTGCCACCAACTTTATTCAACCCCCACAGTCTTGTGTGCCTCAGGCATTGTATTCCCAGGTCGTGAATCCTGTGTTCGAGAAAATATCAGCGCATAATCAGGTTGCTCCTATCTCTTCTGACCTACTCAATCCCTCTTTCCCACTTTCATTACCGCTTTCTTCTTCTACAGAGTCGGCTGACGTGATTCTTACCAAATCTATTCCATTTCAAACAGCCGCTCCCAATGACATGAATGTTTTGGCTCTTTCTAAAACTCCAGATCTATATACAACTGATGCACCTGAAGACATTATCTCACCGGGCGCGTCTCAATCATCCACAGTTGCTTCATTTTCCAAACCACTCCCGCATCCATCTTTTGGATTTTCGTCCACTGCCAATCCTGCTTTAGAAGCTGCTTTAACTGCTAACAACAAAAGCATTTTCTCCTTGGTCAAATTATTCGAAGTATTGGATCTTAGATCAGCAACACAACATGACTCCTTACTTCTCCTGCATAAGAAAATGGATTGGGTTGCTGCACTTAGAACTAACAATTCCCCATTTGAATTAATTGTCGAGCCTCACATTGTAATACCTTTGGAGATGCCACCAATTGAAGAGGCTCGTGATGAAATTCGATCACTGAAGTGCCCCCAATTACCAGTCCCATCGAAACTGTAATTAATTCACCTGACATCCAAATTGTCGAAAGACCTCTATATGAGGTATTTTCAAAACCTGCACAAATTAGCAGACGAAGAAGGAGAAGCAACAGGAAACATCTCAAAGTTGTAATATCTCGAACCTTAATCTGGATATTGAACAAAGACCCTCCAAGATATCTAAAAACACGTCCCCTCCTTCGAAAAACAAAAATGTGAAATCTAAAACCAAAAAATGTGTTGCCAATTTGGCTTCTTGTGACCGTATGTCCTATGAGTCATACGAGCAGCAGCCTGACCATGCGACAAACCAACCTATTTTGTCCTCAGTCACTTCCAAGCCTCCCGAATTGGAGCTTGACTTCTCCAAAGGTAAGAAGCTCGACCTTGTACATTCTGCATGCAATTATTATGAAGAATTAAATCAACACAATACGAATGACACACATGAGCAACTTATGAATCTATCTGTTTACCCTAATGATCCAATCATAGAAGATGTATATCGTGGTCTACACAATCTGCCGCCTAATAAACATCAGTTGATCCCAACTTTTCATGCAAACTTTGACATCAACTCTACATCTTTTAAAAATTGGGATCAAAGGAGAAACGAATTACAGCCGAGCACACCTAATCTAACCGAGAGATCTACTTGCTCAGTTATTCCTCTTTCGACTCTGCCAAGCACTCATGTGAACTTGGCTCATCATCAGTTAACATCTCAACCTCCACTAGTAAATGAATCTGAATTAATATCTTCTGTGATAACGAGAGCTCTGCCCAAATCTTTGCCGCACTTTCCATTAGATATAATACATGAAGAACATAGACCCGCTATATATTTGCCCAATCCACCAATCCTCGAAGATGAGTGCATACGAGTTACAATGCTTGATACGGTCTATTCAGACCAATCCCAAATCGCACAACAATTCTTCTAATACTGAACTCGATTCCATCGCTGCGACAGATTAATTCTAATGATATAGAATCAGTGTGGTATCCTATCCCAGCACAACAAGACATTAGTATAATTCATGTCAGTTCAAGAATTGTAAGAAATTTAATATGGCATGAAAGGCAGGAACTAATCAACATAGGTTTGCGCTTAGAAGCCTTCCTTCCTCCACCTGCGATTAAAGAGACCACCTCCAGGAACACAAACACCAATCCAAATCAAAAGGACAACAAGGAAGTATCTTGTTGTACTTGCAAGACAGAGACTCGTTTAAACAAAATACCCCCTCCATCTAAGTGGGATTGGGTAAAAAACGAGGCGAAGAGCCTCTCAGGTTCCACAAACCATTAGGATTAACTCTCAAGCACATTTCATAGCTGCTCTTTAATGTCTTGGAATACTAGGGGATTCTCTCATCTTCTATTCACAAACACATCAGAATTAAACATTTACAACATGGTCCTTTTGCAAGAAACATGGATCCAATCTACTCCCATTTGGGAGGATCATCAAATTAATATTGTGGCTGCATCCAAGCCTACGAGAGGGTGTCTGGCTGCTGGTCTTCTAGCTGCTATCCGCAACAACTGCCAATTGTCTCTTGCAGCCTGCCCGTCACGTGATATTGGGATTCAAGTGGTCCAATTATCCACTATTAATATTCACCATCCTCTGTTCCCAAGCTGCCTAGTACTAAATATCTATTGGAATCCGGTTTCTCCGTCTGAACGACGGTTTATTGACAAAATAATTGAAAATCTTCTAAATCAATCCTTAATGAATCCTAACATCAAGACAATAATAATTGCGGGGGACTTTAATCTCAATTGTGTTACCTCTAACATTAAATACAATTCCAGAGCCTCTAGATGGGCAAAATTGGCATCTATAAGAAACCTTTCAATGCTAAACGGCTCAACGCCAGAAGACTCGCCGGCAAAGCCCACATGGAGCCGAAACGCTAGCAAGTCTATATTAGGCTATGTTTACATCTCTTCAGAGGCAAACAAGCTGATAGCGACATTTCAGGTCCTACCTACCAAGCTTAGCAACCACAATATACTTAGAGTCTCTTGAGTGCCTCATTGCGTTGAGAACCATGATCATTATTCTATGGTTCTCGATAAAAATTATGCAGGCAACCGCCTTAAATGGGACCCTACCCAAATAACAAAATTACAAAACAAAATTTGGGAAGCTAATCAGTAATCTTCTGCGTCTTCTAGAGTTTTTTATAATGAATGCAACTTGATATTAAAACAAGAAGCATGTGGATTGTCTCGCCCCTCCCATACACACAAATACTCACGCTTATTACAGATCTCAAATCTTAAAAAAGAAATCAGGCATGCCTTAAGAACTACATCTGTTAGGGTGTGTAAGTCACAAAAAATCAAATAAAAAGGGAATATAAAACTAAAATCCAACAAATTCTGCATACTCATAAACAAGAGCAAGCAGAAAGCATGCTAAAAGCACTAGTCACTAAATTCACAGGCGAAATATGGAAAGTGATTAATAATGTGCCCTCCAATGCTCATAGATCCATTCCGTTGAACCCTATCTCAGAAACTATTTGGTCCACACATTTTCAATCACTCCTACAAAAATCTGATCGGTTAAATAATCCAGAACTTGTAGTTAACTCTGTTCTAACGGATCTTATATTTGATGAATTAGATATTCTAATCATAATAAAGAAGCTAAGTTCATCAAGAGCTCTGGGTCCCGATCAACTAACTAATTTTATACTTAAACCAAACCCTGAGATGCGGGCATCTGTGTTGAAAATTATTTTTACGATTTTACGAGAGTTATAGAATCAAATCAAATTTCACCTTCCTGGCAACAGGCCATACTAATTCCTATATTTAAAAAAGGTGACAGGTCTGATCCTAACAACTACAGACCCATAGCTCTGTTAGATGCACCTGGAAAAATATTTGCAAAGTTAGTTCTTCGTGACCTTTCAAAATGGCTTACTAAACAACGTCTTTTTGATGTAAACCAATCGGCTTTGTTCCGGGCCTTGGAACCACGCTAAATCTATTTATCTTATCGACTATAAAACAACAAGGAATGTTATCCAAACAACCAGTTTTTATTGTTTTTATAGATTTTGAGCAAGCCTTTGACTCAGTATCGAGACAAGTCTTATGGCAAAACTTTTAGATGCTGATTGTCCACTGTATATTAGATACCACTATAAGAATCAAACAAACATCCAATGGCCTGCTATCGGAATCAATCAAAACCAACTCTGGTATAAAGCAAGAATGTCCGTTTGCTTCGATCTTGTTCAATTTTTATATTAATGATATGTATCTTGCTTTTAATTCTACACGCTCGTTTGCACCAAAGTTGGATGACTACGAAATATCATACTTACTTTATGCAGATGATCTTATGGTATTAGACAGAACTCGTATTAGTCTACAGAGAAAACATTTGGCTCTATCTGAATATGCACAGAGAAATGAATTATTAATCAATACATCTAAATTCAATATACTCATTCTACAACATCAACGCTCATCAGCCAAGTACAACTTCAATTGGAAACTAGGAAACTACTGTACCTTGAGACAAGTGCAAGAATATAACTATCTGGGAGTGAATGTAAATACACATCCTCTAGATCTACCATATCAAGGTGAACTCTCAGCTAGAATGAGATTACTTGCCATCCAGTGGAAAGCATTGCAGAGAAATTATGGAAAATTCTTGATTATTCCTTCTAGGATATTCTATTTGCAAAAAGTATTACCGATAATAACACATGGAAGTCAAACCAGACCAATCCCAAGGCTGTCAAGTGGGATATTCTAGAGGGCTCTACTGGAAACACATCCTACCAGTACCCGCATGCACTCCCATTTCCCTCATTAGGTTTGAATTGGGCCTTATATCTCTAAATGCTTCAGTGTCCTGGCTCATGCTAGCTCTATACAGAAAATGCTTAAACACCACTGATGTAAATAAGAATTTGTTTCCTGTATTAAAAAAGGTTTTAGACAAACCAAATTTTAAACCACTTTTAGAATGGAAAACTTCATGGGCCTCATTCCGGGTTTGGAGCTAACCATGGAGTAATTAGCTCCATGGTTGCCTCCGAAACCGTCCCAAATCCGGCATGGTGAATGGAGTAATTACTGGTCCATTCCAGGGTTGGAGGGACCGGTAATTCCCCATTCACCTTTTGCCCTTCCCCATTCCCATTTCTGCCCCATAGGGCTCAATGGGAATGGGGAAGGAGGTAATTACGGCACCGTAAATTACGGTACCGTAATTACCTCTGAGGTACCTTTGCGGGTCCCGTACTTAACTCCTGCTAAAAGCAGGAGGTAAAGAAGGACCCGCAAAGGGAACTTGGAATACAGAGGTAAGGGATTATCGGCATCGGCACCCTTACTGGTGCCGGTAATCCCTTACCTCCAACCTCGTAATGACCCCCCATGTCTTTTAATACTTGAGGAAGCTGACATTCCCATAGAGCAATTGTTAGAATTCCCAGATAAGGCTAAATTGAAATTGTGGAGAAGCGATTGGATAAACACTATTGATCAAATCAAGGCGTATCAAGCAGTAAAAAAAAAGGTGCTTTCCAATTGCGTGCTGTTAATGTTTACCACAATATCTCATCAAGTTCCCAGATAGAAAGTATGCAGATGCTTTTCTACGTTTTCGATTCAATTTACTTGGTGTCCAGCCATTATCTCGAAAACAAAATGTCGAATTACAATAATGTCGAAACAATAATGTCGAAAACAAAAATGTCGAATTGTTTTTTTTTTAATTTACATGTTTTTTTGGGGTTCCGGTGGTAAAAAAAAGGGGTAAAACATAAAAAAAAAATGAAAAAAGGGGGGTTGGGGGGAACCCCCCCATTTCGAATAAAAATCAACAAAAAAAAGAAATTCGACATTTTTGTTTTCGACTTTATTTTTTCGACATTATGACTTTCGACATTTTTGTATTCGAGATTATGACTATAAACCAATTTACTTCCCACTAAGGACAAACTTGCTTCATACAACAACTCCTTAGATTTATCCAGACCTTGTACCTATTGTAAGGCTCCCAATTCCACAGAGACAACAAGACACCTTTTAGTAGATTGTTCATCCTTGATAGATACAAGGACTCGTTATCTCTACAAACATTTTAGACATCGACCACTTTTGACCAACGATGAATTATGGGTCGCAATATTCAACACTTCAAAAACTTCCCTCAATATCGACATTATACAATTTTTGAAAGAACTTAAATTGATACTGCCTGCATAAATACTATACAGCAAACGACAATATTGATGTTACTCATGTGCAACACACCTATAATATAATTGTTTTAACTCTGATGCTTATCTTATCTTTTCTCTTTTTTACAAACTTAGAATTATGCATGGTATAATTGTTACGAATGTTAAAGCATCATATTGAATTACGAATGGTTTTTCTAAGAAATGAATTCAGATCATCCTTATATATATATTAATGTTATTTGGAATCTAGCTTATTTCTCTTTTATATTTTTCTTTCTCCTTTCTTCTGCTTTTGTTCCCCATTACTCTCTCTCATAACTGCATGAATTGATGTCTAACTTAATCCTTGTACAAGTCGAAAAACTGATATGAAAATGATAATATAAGTAATTGAAAAAGTTGTTAATTCAACTAAAACAATGTTATCTAAATAAAAAAAAATAGAGGAAGGAAGCACGAGAGCAGACATAGAGGGGCGTAGATGGGGAGGGGCACAGATAGAGAGGATTATGCACATGATGAGACAGGCACAAGTAGAGAGGGTCACAAAGAGGGGTAAACACAAAGAATGGCACACACAGAAGGGGGTATAACTGAAGAGGGGCAAGCATACAGAGAGCTGTACACACAGAAGGGGGCATACCTAAAGAGGGGCATATGCAGAGAGGGACATCAGTAGACAGCGAGACACATGAATAGGGGCACAGAGTCTGCGAGTGTGAGAATGAGGAACAGACAGAAAAATTGAGCGCAGCTGGAAGGTGGGCACACAGAGGAGGAAATCAATAAAGAGGTGTATAAAGTAAAGAGACTGGGATACAGACAGGGAGAGGAATAGACCGGATAGGGAGTCAGATAAAGAGACAGCGTGAGTGTAGGAGCGTGACTCAAAGAGTGAGAGTAACGCAAGCAGCTTCTCTCCTGACATCTCCAAAGTCTCTAAGAGGTCAAACTATCAGCTGCACCTCCTCAGAGGTATTCTTCATTTTCTCACTTTCTCCCAGAAGCCCACTGTCTCTAGGCTGGACTAGTGCAACAGGCTCTTTCTAAATCTGTCTGCCTCTATCTTCGACCTCTACAACTTATCCAGAACAGGACTGCGAGACTTGTCCTTTGCCGCAGGCCGAGGGATCGTATCTCTCCAGCTCTGAAATCGCTCCACTGGCTCCTTGGTGCTGCTAGGATCAAATTTAAGACCCTTTGCATCACCCACAAGGCTTTCTGGGGCCTAGGACCTCTCTACCTCCAACTTTCTCTTCCTAAACATCTTCCTTCTTGAGTTCTCTGCTCATCTACCTCAAACTCACTGAGGGTCAGACACTTCTCCAAGCAGAGAGTGGCAGGTAGGTCTCTCTCCTTGGCTGGGGCCTCCCTCTGGAACAGCCTCCCTGCCTCTCTCAAACTTGAGCAGAACCACCTCCAGTTCCGGAGGCGATTCAAGACTTTCCCTTTCCTTTTTGCTCCAGCTTTCTCTCTTTCTCTCCCCTGCAGATGTCCCTGACTGCTCTGTGCTCTGGTCACATGACTACCCTATAAACTCGGGCCCAGGCTCCTGCTGGTCCAGTTGCCCTTGCAATGCCTCCGGGTTCCCCCAGCGGTTATAGTATGTACCTGTAACCCTACAGTCCCTTTCTATGCACTTATGAGCCACCTGCTGGCAGCACTTATTAGTTACCTGCGCTTTTGAGCCACCTGCTGGGCTAATTTATTATGTACCTGTGCTTCTTCCTCCCACACCCTTGGTGCTGCTCCCCCTCTAGCACTTCTCCCCTCCCTCTTCCCTACACTTGCATCATCTGCAGGACACAAGGCCCAGTAAGATCACGGCGTGTCCTACGCTTGTGCCCTCTCATTGTCTTGTCACGCCTTGAAACAATTGTGTATAGGTGCAGTATAAATGCCATATCATATCAGAGTGCAGCAGCCGCCATAGCCCAATGCACCCCACAGCCACGGATGCCTCAGACTGTCTCAGCAGGGCGTCTATTATCAGGCTCGCGCAGCAGTAGCTCTGGACCCCCCCAAAGAGGACACAGAGACACTTGTTGCTCGTCCGGGCTCTGCGCGTGCACCGACGTGCAACCACGGGTACGCCCTATTTATTGGTACACCCGTCTTAAAGCAATTGCACCACACTCCTCCTTTTTCATAACAAAAGAGTAACGTGGCATACAACTAAACAACTTTTTCTTCTTCCCCACGCTGAAAAATTGACACATCTAACAAATTTATAACATCATTCTTGAGCGACTTGACTTAGCCCTTTTCTCTATGCATCCAGCACATAGTCATTTAGACAGGAGGGCCTACTTCATGTAGTACGTTAAAGGGATTGCCTACCTCAACCCCAGCTTAACCTTCCATCACCTACCACGCCTTGGTCAACTGGTTCTCGGTGGACGCTGTCATCTCGTCCCTCCTCTGGTTCTTCGTCATTTGCATTCCATGGTGTAGCCTCCACCTGGCCACCCTCACCGACTTTTTTAAATAAGCTTGAGTTCATTGTCACTGTGGCATTCCCATCTGATGCAGTCACCATGGACCCCTTCACTTCCACCACGTTCATGGGTCGAGGTTGATATGTCAATGAGAGTTTACCTTGCGGCTGTCTGTTCCTCACCAGTACTTCATCTCTGGGTGCCAAACGATCAAACAATGTGGTTATAGGCCCTTATGAAGGTTTTCATTTTCATTTATTTATTTTATTTATTTATTGTGCATTTGTAAGGCGATTATATATCAAGTAAATTATGTTTCAAAGTGCTCACAGGGCAGCAGGGAGGGAACATGAGAATGAAAGGCAAATAAAATAACAATGAAGAAAGAGGCGCTGCTACTGGGCCTTGTGAGCATTCAGAACGTGCAAGTGCAGAGAGAGATGAGGGAAGGGGGAGGGGAGAATTGGGTAAGTGCTAGGAGAACCACGGGGGAAGTGCTAGGCGTATGTTGCAAGCAGCTGTTAAGTGCCTGGCAGAGATCACTTGGTAAGAGTGGTCAACTGCCAGTAATAAGTGCAAGCCTGTGAAATAGCACAGGCCAATGGGCACCCCACAGCAAGTGCTGTGAGTGGTTGAAGACTGAAGGCGATTGGTGGGGGGGAGGCCAGGAACCAGAGGATGGTGCCAGCTGAAAAAAGAGATCAGCCACCAGCTCGCTCTGTAGCGAAGCGCTTGACACGCAGAGAGTTGGCGCCGGAGGAACATAGAGATCTGGAGGGAGAGTATTTGGTAATTGCCAGTTGTAGATAATGTGGTCCCTGGCCCCAGAAAGCCTTTTGGGTGATGCAGAGGGATTTGAATTTGATCCTTGCAGCAACTGGGGGCCAGTGGGGAGATATTAGGGCTGGAGAGATGCGGTCCCTGGGCTTAAGGCCAAGGATAAGTCTTGCAGCTGTATTCTGGATAAGCTGGAGGGGACACAAAGAGGAAGAGGGTAGATTAAGGAAGAGGCTGTTGCAGTAATACAGCCTAGAGAGTAACCGAGCTCCAGAGATGTTGAGCTTCTGGGGGAAAGTGAGGAAAGGAAGGATTCTTTTGAAAAGATGTAGTTGAAAGTGGGCCTTCTTGGCAAGGTCCTGGATGTGAGGGAGGAAGGAAAGAGAGGAGTCGAAGATTACTCCAAGATTTCTGGCTTCTGATGACTTAGACGGTAGCCAGAGAGATGGGAAGAAGGAGGGAGCAGAAGTCCCAATGGGAAGGATGTCAGTCTTGCTGGCGTTGAGGCAGAAATCATTGAAGGCACATCAGGACTGGATGGTAGATAGGAAGTCAGGAATGATGCAGGCAGTAAGGCGAGGATCAGAGGGAAGTTTGAAGAAAGTTGTGTGTCATCTGCATAACACTGGAAGTAAGGGGAGAAAGTGGAAATGAGGTGTGCAAGCGGTGCAAGACAGATGTTAAAGAGCCAGGGAGAAAGGTTGCAGTCCTGAGGAACACCACAGGTGGAGATAAAGGTGGGAGAGGAGAAAGAGCCCCAGATAACCTGGGAGGGGCGGTCATTGAGGAAGGAGGTCAGCTAGCCCAGTGCCCTTTCCGAGATACCAAGGGGTATCATGGAGCCGTTTTATGAGGATGGAGTGGTTGATCATATCAAATGCAGAGGAGAGATAAAGTAGAATGAGATCAGCTGGAGAGTTAGACTCAAGAGATGCACGCAGTTCTTCACCGGCATTCAGGAGAGCAGTTTCCGTGCCATTGGATGCTCGGAATACAGATTGAGGGTCATGTATGCAACCAACAAGCTCGGTGTGCTGGGTCAGTTGGGGGGAAGGTCAGCTTCTCCACGAGTTTCACAAGGAAGGGTCTGATATAGATGGGGCGGTAGATAGCCGGACACGAGGGGTGAGCAGAAGGTTTTTTCAGGAGGGGCGAACAAGGGAGTGCTTGAGGGAAGAGGGGAAAGACCCAGTAGCAAAAGAATGATTGTAGAAATCAGCAAGTGTAGGGGCAAGAGAGGCAATATTGTCCTTAATAGTTCTGAAAGAACAGGGGGAGACCTGTTTGGAGGGGACCCTCATACAGCAGAAAACTCTCACCTCATCAGGTGTGATAAAAGAGAAGGAGGAGAGAAATGTAGAGGAGGGTAGGAGGCAATAGGTGATGGGGAGGGTCAGAGAAAAGGGAAAAGAGGGTATTCAGGATGTCCTGAGTTCTTACGGTGAAATGTGTAGCCAATGCATTGCAGAGGGCTTGAGAGGGAAGTGGTGAGGTGGAGACTGAGGAAGGATTGGCTAGTTCCTTTCAGATTTTAAAGAGTTCAGCCATGTTGTTGGATGCCCCAGATACGCAAACCTGGATGTTTGTCAGAGGGGGAGCCTGAGGTCTGCTACTTCCTTTCTGCAGCACTGCACTTGCATTTCAGGGCTGCAAGTTGTACCAGGTGTTACGCTTGGAGGCATGTTTTAAGCAGATCCTCATGACTGGGGCAAGAATGTCGAGAGTATTACTGATGATAGTATGATAGTATTACTGATGATAGTATGGAGGTTTCTGAGAGTGGAGTCAGAGGTAGAGTCTGCAGTGGGAGGACAGGGGGATGAAAGTGGATGCGAAGGCAGCAACTGACACTCGTTTATTTGGACGGATGTCCGAGAACAAGGTTGGCAAAGCTGGGGGAGGTACAGTCAGATGGCAGAGAGGGCCCAGGTAGGCAGAGAGAAGGGAATGGTCAGACCAGGACAGTGGAGTGGTGAGGAGAGCAAAATATCAGTATGGATCAAGGCATAGAGAGTGTTTCTGGCTGGGTGGGTGGGACCTGGTGGGAGAATGGAGAGGGAGAGCGAAGTGCAGAGTTCACAGAAGAGAGTGGATACTGTGATAGAGGAGTCAAGGTGGATGTTAGAGTCACCTAGGAGAAGGAGTTTAGAGGTAGATGTGAGGACAGACGAGGAGAAGTCAGCCCATTCTGAGAGGAACAGGTGTATAGAGCCAGGGGGTCTGTAGATAGTGCCAATGGTCAAGGGGAAGTAGGAGAGATGACCAGGCTCTCAAAGGAGCAGTATGGCTAGGTGGGTATGAGGGAAGAAGGGACCCACGCATTCCTTGTTCTCCTTTCTCCGGAGACCCTCTCATCCTCAATATCAGCAGGTGCTACCCTCTCCAGGTCTGGCAACAGAACTCAAGGGCATCTCTTGAACAGCGCCTGCCCGGGGGCCACACCTGTCAAGCAATGGGGCGTTGCTTGGTATTCCCTTAAGAACTGGTACAGGGCCCTTCTCAGGCACTGGCCCTGTCCATGGGCAATGCAAAATACTTTGTTGAGAGTTTGCATGAAGCGCTCGGCCTTCCCGTTTGCCCTTGGCCACCCTGGCAATATTTTCCTGTGGTGAATTCCGCACTGCAGCATGAACTCTCCAAAACTGTCCCCTTGGAATGGTGGTCCATTGTTTCAGCAGATTCCCTTTGGCAAACCATGTGAAGAGAATACCTTTTATAGCATTGGTACAATGTGGTCAAACACTATGGACTCCACAAATTCGACTTCCAGATATCTTTCCCACTGATCAATGAACACCATGAAGTTTGTGTCCCGACCAGCAGATCGAAAGTCACTGTGTACTGTCTCCCATGGCTGGCAACTTCTTGGCATGGACTCAATTCATGGTTCACATTGCACTGGGGCAGCTACTTGGCACCACACACATCCTGCGACAAACTCGTCGACACATCTTTCCAAGTATGGGAACCACACTATAAGCATCAGGCGTGCCTTGGTTTTGGCTGCACTCTGCTGGGCTTGATTTGCCAATGCAATTATTTGCTGAATTTTGCATGAAGGAATCACCATCTTTGGCCCCCTACGCAGCAAACCTGAATCAGAGAACTTTAATTCCTCCTGTACTTTCCACAGCTGCTAGCGTATTGTTCAGGCCTCATGATTTCTTTTGCTTAGACCTTCCAGGATCCCCTTCGACTCCCCCTTTTGCAAAGCTCCTTGGAGGAGGTGGAAACACTCGTCCTCTTCGGACGCAGTGGTCAGTTCCTGAATGGACATGGCATTTGGAGTAGATGATTCAATGAGGACTTGGACAAAACCCTCCACTTCTGCATCTCCAGTCTCATTCCCGCTGTGTCCACTCATTGTATGGTGTGAGAAATAATCAGTAGCGTTGTTTGCCCCCGGTCTGTACACCAGACAGACTCCATACTCCAGCAGGGCAAGTATTCAACTTCCGGTTCTGGCAGGCAGTTTTGAAGATGAACCTGCCATGATCGGAACAAGGGGCTTGTGGTCAGGATTACAGTTCAGTTCAGACTGTTCCAGCCCTTTCTCCCTCAGCAGAGCCATATTCCTTTGCACCCCTCTTGCATCTTGTGGATATCCTACAGCACATACCTCTTCAATTTTCAATGCTCGTATTGCTGCATCCTTCTTGGACGCACGTGTGTCTGCTAGCTCATATGAGTGGACCATTTCCAGGTTGCGCGCCTGGGTTAACCCTGGCTCTCTCAATACTTGTCGTCACATTTTCCCAGAGGCGCACCTTTGAATGAGCTGCTGGTGTATCATGGTCTATTCATTGTCCCATGCACATGTGGAAGCCAGCTGTTTCAATCTGCCATGAAATGTGTGCAGTGCCTCATCCTCCTCCTGTTTGGCATGGCACATGACAAACCTCTCATAGTCCAGATTGATGAGCGGCATGAAGTACTCCCTCAAAGCATTTTTGGCTGCCACATAGGAGTCATTAACTGGTTGTAAAGTCTTGAATATTTCACAAACTGTCGGCCCGGCCACATAAATGACAGTTGACATATTTGCCTCATCATTCACCTCCCCTATGGCTCTGAAATACACCTCCAGACTTTCAATCCACAGGTTCCACTTCGGGCCCTGACTTGACGGTGCACCAGATACCTCAAACTCTGGCATTGGTGTGAGGGACCCTTGTTGACTGGGCATCTGTACACACACTGGGGCATTACCCTGACCTCCATCCATGATGCTGAATTTGTTGGCAGAAAGGTCTTCACTGTGTGCACAGGCACCCCCCACAGATAGGGCCGCAACCCAGCACTGTGTGCCTTCAATTATTGGCACAGAATGGGGGCCCACCGCTCTATATTGAGCCACCACATTGCTGGCAGACTCCAACAGGCCACAAAAGTAAAACATGATGGATCCCCCTTTTCATGTAGGGGTAAATGGATAAGGTAATGTCACACCATGAGAAAAAACTCACCCCATTCCAACACACACTGGAGAGAAAGATTTGAGAAAAAATATATCTTTTGAAGTTTGAAAATGAACACACCCTTTAGTGCTCTCAAAAATGTCTAAGGAGAGGTGCACATGCACTCCCTAGGGGAGCTGCAACCTTAACTTGACATGCTGACCTCACCGTCGTGCGTGCATCAGCTCCATGGCCTGCGAGTGCCCCGAGATGTGGTTCTGCCTCTGCGTGAGCTTCCGGAATCACTGCCGCATGGCCTGAGCTGATCGTCTGACAGAGCGACCTCCTTGTCGCCATTGTTATCAGGGCTGCAAGGCCTCTCACAGCGGTAGCCCCGGAACCTCCAAAGAGGATACAGAGACACTTGTTGCTCATCTGGGCTCTGCGTGTGCACTGACGTACAACCGGGCATACGCCCCATTTCTTGGCACGACTGAATTTCAGCACTCCATTGCGCCCATCGTAAAGTAGCCACACCACAGTGCCCCCAACCATAAAAGTTGAAATGGTCCCCCACACATCTTCAGCGAGGCCTGGCATCTGCATCAGAAAGTCAACAGAATAAAGCACGCAACTCGGAAAAGCCAATTTCTGTCGAGCTGCTTGTGCACTGTCCAATTGTATGTGTTATATCCCTGCTTCTCAATTCTTGATGCAGGGCCTGCCCTTAATTGCGCACAGCTGCAAATATATGTGCAACACAAATGGGGATCTCAGAGCCGAGCATAGCAGCCCCGGCGGTGCCTTCTGCAGCAGCGTGGAAGTGGTAGTCTTCAGCTTGCTTCCCTGCACTGGCTTGTGCAGGCTTGCTGCTAGCCATCACCTCTTTCGTTTTGCCATACATACTATAGGCCTGGACACCCCCTATGCCTAAGACTGCTTTAATACTAATGCTCGGACCTCCGCTTCACAGTCCTCAAAGTACTAACCAGTGATCTGTGGATGCATGTATGTCGGTTGTTTCCTGATCTAGAGCCAGGAGGGCTGAGGAGTCAGTCAGTCCTCCAACTTCCTTATTCTTCTTTTTTTGCAGCTCGTGACTGAGCTGTCCAGCGCTGCCGCCTGCCTCTGCTCCCTCTCTCCTGCTGCAGCTTCCAGGTCACTGGAGCTAGTTCCCGATCTAGCGTTACTTGAAACGAAACTGGTGCCTCCTTGCCTGCCACGCTCTGATGCCAGACCGAGCTGCAGCATGCTCATGAACAGAGAAACGTTGCTTGCTTCAGGAACCCGAAGATGGGAAATCATGCCAAATGCTGCTGCTTCTGGGCTGCCTGGGCGATGACCATGGTGGTACCAAGGTGGTAGGGGCAGAGCTAGAAAAGATCACAGGGCTGGGCAGGGTGGTGTTGGGCTCCGCCCTCCTGCCTGTTATTGTTGTTACAGTTACCCATTAGATGCTGGCAGTCAAGTCAAGTGTTTAAAAAAAGGTACGCCAGCCAAGAGCTAAGCAATAAGTTTAGAGCGAGAGTACTGCGCGTGGCTGCAGGCAGGGAAAATAAGTTTGTGTAAGTAGTTTTAAACACACAGAGTGACAATAAAATGGTGTGCATTTTTCTCAGCCCTCAGTGCTGCTTGTAAAATATGGCCCACATGACTCATCTCATTCGGCCCAGGGCCTAATGGCCTGAGTGGCCAGTCCATCGCTGCCTCTCTTCCATGTCACCCTAAACTTCTCTGTCCCTTCACGACTATAAGGGAAATCTATATGTCCTGCTATGTGTGAGAAAACTGAAGGTGTCTCACTCGCCATTCCCAGGGGATATGTCATCCAGGTGGCCAGGACACGGCCATCGCTATTTGAAGTGAAAGTGGGACTCTGAAGGGTGAGATGCGGTATCCCCTTCCTTATGGTATCTTTTCCACATCATGCCCAGTGGGATACTTAGAAGCTCAACCCCCCCTTTTCCAACACGAAAACATTCTCACACCGTGAGTGATAACGGACTAATACCAGAGCCGTTTACCTGATATGTCCCAACACAAGGGTCAGCCAGAGTCAAACAATTGCCGATAACTACACACAACTGGCTGCCTGTTCCCTTCCCCTCTGGGATAATAGGCAGAGCACAAGAGCCCACTTTGAGCAAGTCTGAATGCACGAGAAGACCACTATTCCATGATGGCAGTTTCAGAGAAAGGCAGCGAGACCTGAAAGGAGGTCAAGGAGGTAGTTGCCCTCGCCCTTTTCTACCCAGACTCGCTAAGCCTCTGATAAAAGAAACAAAAGACCGGGAATGGAAAGCTGGCGAGTGGTGTGACGGATGTCAGTGGTACACTGATAACCAGGGCGGGGAGAAGCAGTTGCCATAGTGGTATTGTCCTTGACTCCAGCAGCAAAAGACACTGCAATGAGTTCAGCACAACCAGTGAATCGCACAAACCTGATGGTGGGCCGGACTGTGTTAAGACTCAAGGTTGCAGTGCCAACATTAAGAAGATTAAGGGACAGAGGTCTTTCGTGAATGAAGTTTGTACTAGTGGTAGAATATCCGGCGCCACATGGGTGCTTGTTTGAAGTCTCTGACTGGTACCCCTCTGCTGAACAAATGGACTGTGGTGAACAAAAAAGGGTAAAGAAACTACAAATCTCAAGAGGCCTTAGGGAAGGCCGACATGAGATGTAAAGGTGGTCATACACGGGCCAAGCTAAACCCCTTGTACAATCAAAAGTCCTTGACTCGTTGTAGAGATTTTGACGACAATAGAATTGTGAAACTGGCCCTTGCAACCAGCTGAGAGGAACACCATACAAACTGTGTTTTGTGAAGCCCGCACTTGGCATGGGCTAACAAAGTGACCCAGTAAAACGACATCACCCATCGGAAGTCTCTGTTTAAATTGGCAATTGCTTTGGGAGGCTGACGCTAAAAGGAGGATCGGAGCGTGGCTGAGGGAGATCCTAAGGTGAAGAAAAACAGCCTAAAACGTGGGAAGGGAGACCCCAGCCATAACATCCTGCCTTATCACTTGGTGAAAACTTCTTTCTTTTCTTGTGAAACATTAACCCACACTATTTTATAACATAGCATTAAGGATTGGCAATAGTCTTTTTTATTTGACTAGCCTCTACTTGGACTGTATTATTACTATTTGATGGTCGTTGCTTTCTCCCATCTTAGATTTAGGTTTAGAGTAGGCGTATTTCTCACTCATTTTGCAGTTTAATAAACACCCTTGAACTGTGATCACTTGAGTCTGTCATGCTTTGATACCATGCCTTCCTTGCATATGTACCTCCAAATGTTTTGCTTTATTGTTTTTAGCTGAGAGTCTACAACTCTATAAATAGTGACCCAAATCCTCATGGTAAGAATACAATTAAATTGCCATTGGAAATAGCCTCATAATTGCAGCAAACCATTTAATTTTAACCAAACTATGTGCCAGATGGTCTCTACCGGTTCAATTTTGTGTTTTGGGTTACATCGGCTCTAGACACTTTTCAGAGGCTTGTGGGTGAAATCCTCAAGCCAAACAAACCACTTTCAGGAGAGTATCTTGATACCATCACTATACATGTGCCCTCATGGGCAGAACAAATGCCCCCTTTCTATGTGACAGTGCATGCCCTCAGAGCTGCTTGTTTAACAACAAACTTGGACAAATTTACTCTGGGAAAGAAGGCAGTCAAGTACCAGAAAATCTTCGTAGGTACCTGACTTGTCCGACATCAGAAGAAAAAGTGGTCACTGCAAAGAACACCTAATATCGGAAACAAAAAAACAAGTTAAACGATTTTCTAGGCTTGGTGGGTTACCACCTCCCATTTATTCGATCTTTCTCCACTCTAGTGGCCCCATTAATTGACAAAAATAAGGCTAATTGTTCAAATAGGGTTGTGTGGGATAATGCTGAATGGCTAGCCTTTAACCATCTGAAATATTGCCTTTGCAATCAACCCATACGAGGGTGCCCAATTTTTGGGGACCCTTTTTCTTTGCAGACCCATGCCTCTGAAGTCGGGCAACAAGACATTCTATTGCAAGTACATGATGCAAAGGAACACTGCATCTTCTGTACTAGTAGAAATCTGTTCCGTCAGAGACAGAATGCCACAATACGGCAGAGGCCTTCGCCATTAACTGGGCTATAGAATCTCTAAAATACTACCTTAAGGGGGACTCAAACGAAAAAGTAATGAATTGGTTTCTTGCATTACAACCCTACACTTTTTAGGTGATACATCATAAAGGGTAGGAACAGAACATTCATTACCTATGCAGGCTACTCATAGACCATTTAAGGGAGTATAGCCCTTGTTTTAGGGCCCTTGTCTAAGCAAGATGTCCACCTCCCTCACTCCGGACCCGGGGCATTCCCCATGGGTATCACTACCACCATGCACCAGGCCAGCCCATAGGAAGGGGCACTGCACCTGCTGAATAAAATCACTTCTAACAGGAGTTCACTAGATCACTAAGGGAAGCATACACCAGAGTGAATGTTAGAGTGGTCCCAACAGGCACCCCCTTTTATTTATTAAATACACTTACCCTTTAAATCTTTTTTTTCCTTTACTGTCCCCAGAATTCCCCTGGCGTCAGCACCAACTGAATGGGGGCCTGCTACATCAGCTCACCCTTCCTTGGAGGAGTCATTTAGGGTGAGTCTGGCACAACAGACCCCATACTCAAACTCAGGTATAACCGCCATGGAGTGTGAGGCCAGTGGATGGCCTCTGTGAGTAGTCCCATCTCGCTAAAAAGCCTCTGGCATGCCGCTACACTGTATGACTCCTCACGTCAGGGTACCTCCCCTCTACCCCCTTTCTCTATTTAACATTCTTACAAATAATGAATTTCCTACACATACTTAACTATGTGCCCTACGGAGCAATTCCATTAAAAACCCATACTCCCAACTTAACATTTAAGTTATATATAAATATAACTAATAGAAATAGAAACACTTTCCAGGTTATGCGCTTATCAGTTCAATTATTTCAACTGTGAGAAACCTGAAGGTGTCTCACGTGCAAATCCCTGGGGGACTGTCATTCAGGTGGCCAGGACACGGTCATCGCTGTTGGATCCAGTTCCGGGGGGTGGACCAGTGAGGGAGGATCCTTGGAGAGTGGAAGTGGAACACGGATGGGTGAGACATGGTATCCTCCTTCTTATAATGACTTTTCCCCCTCCTACCCCATAGGATATTCAAACACTCTACCCCACCATTTTCCAACTAACACTTTTGCACATCATGAATGATGACAAACACCAGAGCCGTTTACCTGACGTGACCCAACAAAAGGGTCAGGCAAAGTCAGGCAAATGACCAGAATCCCACACCTGATGGCCCTTTCCCTTCCCCACAGGGATAAAAGGTGGAGCAAAAGAGCACCAAACGAGCAAGGCAGACCACGCGACGAGACAGCTATCCAGGCATGGCAGTTCAAGAGGAGGAGAAAGACGGCACAAACCGAGAGGGTGACAAGGAGAGAAGCAACCTTGCCCTTTCCGACCAAGGCCCGTGAAACCTCAGTGGAAGAAAATGTAAGACCGCCAACAATAGCCCAAGTGTGTTGCAGCAGATGCCAACGGTATTCAGTTTAAAGTTGAAATTTAAATTGGTTCGTTAAATTCAATCCTAGTTCAAGGTTATATCATCATAAATGTGAGATATAATTCTGAAAACTGTTCAAAATTCCTTTTAATTTATAAGAAATTCCAATTCACCAAATAATTGAGTTAAAGAAAATTGGCCCACCCAAACCTGCATGATCTAATTGTTAATATAAAACAGTTGTTCCTGAATGGTATTAACTGATCTAAATATTAAAGCATGTGCAATTGTACTGCCATTCAAGGCAATCATTATAAATCCAGACTGTTCAAATTTTGATTTTTTTAAAAATAATATAATATTGCATTAATATTTATTTTTTCAACTCGCCATATATAACTGTCTCATCTTTTGTCCTATGAGAGGACGTGTATTCCTAAATATATACAATCAGTTGATTAGTAATGATCAAATTAGTGATGATTTATATTAAATTCTATGTGTTGTATAAAATCCAAGTTATTCTCACCCCTTATTCAATCTGTATTGTAGTCTTAGCGTATTGATTTCTGTATTGATTTATAAGGTGCCAACAACTGCTACCATGCCTGTACCTCTGTAACTAAGCTCTTACAAGTAACAGCGCCTCAATGCCCCCGGGCTGCTTGTGCGCTATGCACATTTAAATAAATAAATAAATACATATGTTTATGCATCAAATTGAATATTCTTTACGTCCCGATTTCTATCAGCGGCTGTATGCAAGCAAAGTAATACAAATAAGTAAAATATTTTTGTCCCAGCAATCTAGCTCGACAGGTTATATTGTCACCTAGTCCTGATACCTGGAAACTAATGGATATTCTACCCAAGTAATGTTTCAATCACCCCGATATGGAGTGTAATCCTGTTCGGGTTGCAGTGTATTGCGTGGCAGTCTCCCGCGATCGCCGTTTTGAAAGCCAATTTATAAACATCAGAGCTGACCCATAACATCATGACACGCATGATGTCTGTATGTAGCAGTCTTTCTTTACTTGCTGGTGAATAATATGAAAATAGATATTTAAGGGTGCATATTATATCTGCATTTCTGTTCTCTTACTCCATATGATTTATGTTTGACTTTTGTTCCTTTTAACTGATTTAAAGTCACATCTAGCGCGGGGTCACCATTTTAAAAGACCATTAACTGTGATATTTAAATATCTATCCAATTGGATTAGAAACTCTGTACCTGCGTGATTCCAAATATTTTAATTTCCAATTCATTTAGTAATCATTCTCAATTAATAATATCAGGGTCTGGGTGAGCAACTGATCTTTGCTTAGACTGTGTACAGCGACAATACGTTAGAAAGATCCTAAATTAGAATTGTGTCTCTTTTTCTCTGGCCCAAGTGTCTTTTGTTTTTAAATCCTCCTGCAGTCTTTTCTCCACAGCCCAAACCATTCTTGTGCAGGGGCGTTCTGTTCTATTTTTGTTTTCTCTTTCTGTTTTCAACATTCCATCCAGCCCTATGGTGGGCTGCATGTTCTACTCCACACACAACACATATAAACAAAGAAACACACTACACATTTATTAAACTACCTTTATTACCCTGGTGTCTCCATCTGTATATATAGGTGTTCCCTTAGTGTACAAGCATGTAGACCCTGCTAGCAGGGCCATGGGGGGCACTGGCTACAGGAGTCCTCTTTGAAATGGAAGGAGAGTGAAGAGTTTCCTGAATTACCCATCCTGATATGTGGGCATTAGGATAGTCTGGCTGCTAACTGATGTGCCCCCAGTGAGTATTTGAAGAAGTATCCTGCTGACTCACTATCCTCCCAGAGATGCACTAAAGCTTCCTGGAAGAAACCCTTCACGCCCCAGCTCCTAAGGACCTTGTTTACCCAAATGCAATACCAAGGGTCTTAATGCTTGCTGAAGACTCATTTTACCAGACTCAGAATGCAAAATCAAGAGTCATAGGTTCCTGGAACGGAATAGAACGTCTGCTACAATTTGAGAGACTCAGAACGTGAACTAGCAGAGTTTGGAGACAATGAAAAAAATAATGTCCCCGGCTTTCCTGGGGTTACATACACAAAGGAGCAGTGTTAAAACACATGTGTATTCGCACATGCTGTCATCCTGCAGAGGAAAGGGAATGGGGCACCACAGAGACACCCACAGTGGTGTTTTTTCCAAGATGGTGCTGAACACCGCAGATTCTTTTCAAACCTTGCAGCCCCACACTAATACCCCAACAGACCCTCAGGTAATTAACCAATATGAGGAGAAGCTAAATAATACCAGTATGCATGAAATGTAGAGTCCCCAAGGGATTAACCAATCCCCCCAACAGAATTCAAATAGGACAAGGAATAGAAAATCTTCCCATCCCAGGATGTATAAAAGGGGCTGGGAAAGAATTGTTAAGGTATGGAAGATAGTAGCTAGAGCATAGCAGATATTGTCCCTTTTGAATTTATGTAAGGGGAGAAAGAGGAAGAGGAGAAGATGGAATAGATGACTGACTGTGAAAGGTAGACTAGCGGAGTACATTTACGGAAAATACTGCCTGGAAGAAAGCAGTCCAAACATTTTGGAGGAGGAAAATGGAAGTTGAAAGGAACTGGAAGCCTTAAAGGGGCTGGTTTTTCAGAGGTGACCATGTACCTCGCACAATCCTTGGGGAATTGATGTGCCATGCTCTTAATATGTCCAATAGCGCCCCTTGCAAAACAATAAGAGAGAGCAATCTGTCCTGCGGCAGGAGGACGATGGAATATCGACTGCCTTGAAAGGACCCTGAATGTGAGACAGATAATTATCCATTGACCTTTTGTGAATCCTGGGGAATCCAAGGTCCAGGAGGGACCAATTGTGAAACCTGAACAGAACACAAAGTCTGGGGGAGACTTGTTGCGAACCTTGAAAAAGAACCTAAGATGCAGGAGGGGCTTTTGTGGACCCTGAAGAGAACCTTCGGTCAAGGAGAGGGTATCCCCCCTTTGATTTGCCTTGGAAATGTCCCCTACACTGCCTCAGTCTACCTTCACTTCGCCAGACGTTTACTTGATCATACATTTACTTCTTCCTGCCTTTAATTTGAGTGCATCGTCACATTGCGAAGGTTGCCATGCATGTGGTTAAGATTAGCTAAGATTAGGGTTATGGTTGGGTCAAGGGGAGCAGGGCATGTAATGAGGAAGCGAATGCTGGGAGAAGTGAAAGAAAGTAGAAGTAAACGTATGGAGAAGTAAATGTGACTAAGTGAATGCATGGCGAAGTGAATGCAGGGGAAGTAAAGACATACATCCCAGGAGAGCACTGTTGGGAATCTGGAAATAAAACCTAAGGTCTCAGAAGGGCATGTTGTTAACCCTTAGAGAACCTGCTGTGCCGTGAGAATTGAGCAACCTAGAAACCTGAGTGCCATCACAAGCTCACCAGTGAAAATGAACAAGCTCAAAAGGCCAAAAAGAGAAAGCTGGGGAAGACCTTTGAGAGGTCATAGAAAACATAGGAAAAGCACAGAGGAGCAGGAAAGCCCAAACTGCAAGTAACTCGTACAGGCGCCTTACAGGAATGTTGTTTGTTTTGCTGTGATTAGCTTAGGGATGGATACTTGGGAATAGGATCTGAGAACACTTTTGCTTGGCCACATCTGGTGTTATTAGATTAGGGTAGTGTGTAGGCTAAAATACACTGTAAGAGTACGTTTGGCAACTTTTCTATGAGCCACATCCTTTGGAACTTTATTTATAGACTTCAGTGACCTAAACACAGACACACAGGGAAACCCCGCTTGTCGTTGAACCAACCCTGACACTGTTCTGCCCTATAGAATCCTTACTTGTTCTAGACAAAAACCCATAGTCTCTGTAGGTGTTTGTCTCACCCTTTCTGTTAGGAAACAGAGAATAAAATCCATTTTGTTCAAACATTGTAAACCTTTTGTCGAGTGTGCGTTACTCAGCCAACCAAAGTATCACAGTGTTCACTGTGGATTTTCTAAAGCTAACATCAGAACTCTGGCCTCCATACTGAACCACTTCTAAGCCCGAATCCAACTTTATGCAGAGGATGCCCAAATAGCTTTCACTTGCACTGTAAGAACCCGCACAGCAACGAGACATCCAACTTCCTCTGGTCAGTTCACAAAGTGCCAATGCTGCACAGCTTCTATCCCAACTCAACAAACACTAAGATTCTCCTGTGGCATCCCGAATCTTAGCAGGTTACCTTTCAGTTGCCCAACTTCCTAGCTCATCAAACAGCCCTGATTATATCCCTAATCAACAGTGTTGTCATCCTACACACTACAAATGGACAAGATCATCCACAAAGTACACTCATTTTTTCATAGCATGATAGCTTTAACAACACCCTTATATAGATATACAATAAAAATAACAAAATGCCAGATAACCATATACCTAAAAAGCATCCCAAATGGAAATACATAAAAACACCAAATATACATTAATGTCAGTAACACATGTATTTAAAGTAAATGGAACTCTGTAATGTCCCCTGGTGACTGGGCATCGGATAAATAAGGAAGCCTTAACAAAAGCATATCTTCCTAGATAAGCACATGCCACACACACTACAAAATGACAAAATCGGCCACAAAGCACATTTTAAGCTCTTCATGTTGCGGAAAATCTTGCCATATCTAGAGATGGAGTAAATGATCCAATTGATGAGAGCCTCTGGGCCTGATTTACAAAAATGTTTAATATAGGAGAGTCCCATAGCAAACATTTTTGTAAATCAGGCCTTTAGTCCTGTCTAACCATGACTATTATAATTCCATGTACCTGGGCATGAGCAAACAACAAACACATTAATTCAGGTTTATCCAAAGTCATGCCACCAGACAGATCTCGTCTCCTTTGTGAACAAATGACGTCTGTATTGAAAGTGCTCTAGTATCTTCCATTTGACTGCTGAGTCCAACGGAAAGTAAAATATCCAGCACAGTGAGATATCCACAACCATAGGCCCCAAGTACATAAAACCAACGCAGACCCTTGCTCACCAGCCAGGAACCTCAGCTCATCGGGTTAAAACTCCTGAACCACCCCAAGTACTAGAGAGTAAGCTAATGGATAGAATCTCCTCCTCAATCCATAAACTATGTAACACCTGCAAATATCCCTTAGAAACGAACTCAAGTACCACAAATACCACAAAACACTTAAATCAATCATGTTCAATGCAGCCTTCCCAGGCAACTAGTGCACACTCCCAGAGCTGCTCAGCAAGCACAGGTTAAGCCCTCACTTGATTCAAAGCTTCCTGGCCCTTGACAGTGGCAGAGGCAGAGGCAGATTTTGGTGCCGGGGGATGGATAGCTCCTGAGGGGGCACCAAAAGTCTACATGATTCAAGAGTGAGCTCACTGCGGCGATGGTGAATGTTTTCAGTAAAGGGTCCTACATTTTTCCTCAAATTAACATGAGCGACTGAGTGTAACAAGGTAGCCCTAAATAATTAACGTAGGGTTTGTTTGGGTTCCTCCCCCCCCCAAGATTTCTTTTAAAATAATGTACTTAAATGATGCATTTTGCAGCACAATGTTTAAGAAAAATGGAATGAAAAGCTAACAATTTTGCAGCACCATTTTTGAAGAAGAGGTAAAATGCCATATAATGTACAGTTGCTTCACATGAAAAACTCCAGGAAAAGCCACGCCAACAACAGTGCACTAAATATGAGTACTTTATGTTATGAGAGGCAGCCACACATTATCTATGTAAGTAATGACAATTTTAAGCATGAAGCTCTTGTAAGGGTGTAGTTGAATCTGTAAGTATCAGTTTTCCGCCCAGTACTTGCCAGTACTGAGCAGGTGAAAAAATAAGAAAGCTGAGACAGTTTTACTCCATTCCTGAAATATAAAAATGACAGATACTCGCATGCACTGAATGCAGAATCCACTAGCTTATTTTTAAACAGGCAATGCATATTTTAACTGCCAAAAGAATTAGGTAGGTAAAATGACATTAATGTAGAATTGAGATAATAACAGAAGCACACTGTGTGCTAAACATTCATGGAGGAGCTAGGATAAATAGGGTCTCACTACATTGGTAAAGGGAAAGTGTCAAAATGACAGGGGCAAGATCCTGTGTACATTTACCGGGAATTTATACATGGCAGAAAATGCATTTAAATCCCAGTAAAATACAGCAGTGAAATGTTAGCAGGAAATGTACATTTTTAAAAGCAGTACGAATGGAAAGCAGGCTTTACAAATCTAGTTAGGCCTCAAAACACTCAGTTTGCTTGTCATGATGACGTCATGGATGAGTTTTGTCTTTAAAAATAATTGGCCAGCAACGAAGCAGTTGGAAAAACTGGATGAAGGCTTGCCTGTGGATGTTTGTGTTTTCCTCCCAGCTCCTTGTGTACTTTGAATAAAGAGCTGGGATTACCTAGCATTTAACATATTTCCATCCTCTGGCCCCTCTTTATTGGAAGTTGCCATATAGTGAGCTGAGTTGCTTTTTTAGGCCCAGATTACACTCTTCATATATATGATTTACATTGAACATTACTGACATAGATAGGTATTGGCAGCAGCTTCATGCATGTGATTTAAAGGGACGATTACTGGAAAAGTTGGGACAACCTACCTATGCCAGTAATGGTCACTTTAAATCACATGCATGAAGGCTGATGCACTTCATGCATATGATTTGATGTGACCATTACTGGCAAAGGAGGGACAACCTACCTATGCCTCTAATGGTAATTTTAAATCACATGCATGAAGCTTGTGCCACAACCAGTGGAGGGGCGTAAATATTTCCAACATATGTGCCTGAGCCACTGAGCATAGCTTAGGAACTCAACCCACCCCCCTTTCCCAACATGAACACTTACGTGTGGACAGCTAACCATTAGAGAAAATGGACTAACACCCAAGCTGTATACCTGACATAACCCAATTCAATGGTCAGGCAGGGTCAGTCATTTACTGACCATTACACACACCTGACTTCCATTACAATTCCCCACACGGATAAAAGGCGGAGCATGAGAGCACACTCTAAGAAAAGCAAAGCACACAAAGAAGCAGCAGTTCAAAGATGGCAGTTTAATACAAGGTGAAAGATGGCAAAACTGAAGAGGATTGCAAGG
Source organism: Ambystoma mexicanum (assembly GCF_040938575.1). Classification (NCBI taxonomy): domain Eukaryota; kingdom Metazoa; phylum Chordata; class Amphibia; order Caudata; family Ambystomatidae; genus Ambystoma; species Ambystoma mexicanum. The sequence continues at coordinate 281,862,836 of NC_090936.1, forward strand.
AGGTAAGTGCCCTTGACATTTTCAAGTCAGCACAGCCGGTGAGTTGGAGAGACTGATACCAGACCAGTCTGTGTTGAAGTCAAGTTTGCAAGCGGCACCATTGTATAGTAAAAGCTGAAGAGAAAAGTGAATGAAGCATATGTGGCAAGCAACGTGAACAAAATTAAACAACAGATGAGTGATTGAACTTTGAAGCCAAGATACGATAACTTAGAGTGGTCCGGTACCACGTGTGTGCTCATTCAAAAGTCTGTGAGGAATCCAACTAAAAAGGAGGCAAATGTTAAAAAGTGATACCGAATTGTGAAATTGAAGTGGTCCTGCAACGGGTCAAGCGAAACCATGTGCACATCTGAAAGTCTTCGATAGTAATAGCATAAAGAAAGTTGATGACAAAGTAGATGAAGTTGGTCTGAGCCCCGCAGATGGAGATCAGCTAAGAGATTTTGGTTAAAGCAAGTTTGTGTTAAAAGTTACATTGGAAATTGAAATTGGTCCAAGCCCAGCAGAGGGAGACTAATTGAACATTGTGTTGAAAAAGTGATCTGCGGTGAACTGGGAATCACCCCAGGAATTGGATGCATGAATAATCTACGAACATTGTGTTAAGAGGATCTGAGCCCAGCTGAGGGGGATCCGAGGTGAATCGTGAATCCCCTGAGCTATTGAGTACTTGTGAAATCTGAAAGAGGAAAATAACTTTGTTTGTTTGTCGCATCAGGCCCTCTGAAAGAAGAGAATTTGAAAGGCAATGTGAGTTGGGCATAGAAGGCCCTGATGCTAATGATTGAACTGTATCCTGGTGCTAGAGAAGCAGAGACTGTGCTAATCTCAAGTGTTTCGCCTTGTCCAGTTCTAAAAACGTGGGGAATGGAGGCCAACAGCCTTTACATCCTGACATATCATTTTGTGAACACTTCTTTCTTTTTCATAACACTGTTTCCCACACTGTTTGTATTTAGAAGTAAGGATTGGCAAAAGGTTTATGAGTATAGGCCCTTTTATTTTGACAAGACACAGCTAAGACTGTGTTATTATTATTTGATGGTCATAGCTTGCTCCCATCTGTAGATTTAGGGTTAGATAGGTGTTTTTCAAACCCTTTTTGAAGTTCAATAAACACCCTTGAACTGTGTTCACTTGTGTCTGTCTTACTGTTGATACCATGCCTTCCTTACACTACCCTGAAATGCCAGTCTAACAAGTAATAACACATACCATGCTTAGTTTATCATAGATGCCCAGTAAACAAAGTCATGCCATAGTAAGTAAAGGCTAGACTCGCTGCCCTAAAATGCCAGTCTAGCCAAGTAATAACACGTAACATGCTTGTATTATTATAGATATCAGCACAAAAAATGTAACGCCGTAGTAAGAAATGGCTAGACTGGCTGCTCCAAAATGTCAGTCTAGCCAAGTAATAACCTCTGATTGATAAAAGAAAGGATGCTGATTTGCTACTTTGAATCTAATATAGATGCCAGTAAAAATGTGTTTTAATGTGCCCCCAACTCGGACACCCGCTCCACAGCCTAGCACAAACACAAAAGTGCATACACATTCACACATGCACACAGGAGCCGAAACACTGATGATGTGGCACCCTGCTCCGTGTGTATGTGTGTGGAGGTGAGGAGAACCCCCTCGCACATACAAATGTGCAGTACCCCAACCTGCATCTCCAAAGGGCCATGCAAACCCGGGGAAGCAAAACACTGCCAAACTTGCACAGCCCCTAGGACATGTGTGGCTTGGGTTATGAACTGTCAAAATGAAACTTTGTTTCCCTTTGGCAGTTCAAGTCGGGCCAAGAGGGAGTGCTGCTGGCTGGTGCGGCTCCTCCATGATGGGTGAGGGTTCTGTTGGGTCGGCACCTGCAAGTCCTATATTGTTTAGCTGCCCCTGCATACAATCTATCAATGCCACTATTAGTAACTTTAAATCACATGCAGAAAGGCTGAAGCGATTCATGCATATGATTTAAAGTGACCATTATTGGCATTGTTGAGACAACCTATCTATGCCATTAATCGTCAATGATCAAAACCTAGAGAAAGTGGATTCTATAATTTACTTGGTAGTTAGCATTAACAAGAACAGGAATGAGTGGAGTCAATACCAAGTTATTAGAGAAAAACTGGTAAAACTAACGAACCAAGGGAGAGCAATACCCAATCGATATGGAACTTATTCCATGATTCCTATTATAACGTTTTACAAACAGAAGGTGGTGACTGTTTCGACGTATGGTGTTGAGTCACTTTTGAATTTGTCATGGAAGATATGGGAGATTTGTGAAGGTTTTTTTCTGGAGGAAAGTCCTAATTTTGCCAAATTGCCTGCCAGGATATATGATTAGACATGAACTCAGATTCCAATCCCTGACGTCCATAGTAATGTGGAAAACTATCTCCTTCTATTGGAAATGTAGAATACATACTCCGACAGCACCCTTTAAGGTCCTGAATACTTCAAAGGCAGATAAACATCTTAGACACTGGAAAAATTGCTGCAAGGATTTCCTGGAGTTAAACATAGAAAAAGAAACCTTAAAGGTAAATCCTACGAAGGTTAAGAAGTTACTACAGGAAAAAGATTGGATCGAAGCTCTAGAAGCAAGATACAATAATAAATCAGGTACCTACCTAACATGGGAACCCAAGCAGTTAAACTATCCACCTAAGTATCTACAAATGTTTCCTTCAGCTCATTATCGTGACTTACTTATGAGGTGTAGAACGAATATCTTACCGACAAGAGAAGTAATGCTTAAAAGGAAACCGATCGAACGTAAAGATGGATCCTGTAGGTTCTGTAAAGACAGCTTGGAAACACTACAACATTTAGTACTGTCTTGTCTGGCTCTTATAGATAAACGTGGCCAATTATTGGGCCCTTACAAACCCCTTTTGGACTCCATCACAGAGGAAAACTGGTGGGAAGGAATTTCGTCAGCAGGAAATCTTGGGCTGACAATAGCGGCTCTTAAAATTTTGGAGAAATCAATTTTGGAATTTACCCGCTTCTGAATTTAACTACGGAATGGGTATCTTTCAATCAAGCAATGAACTGTTATTTCTCTGAATAATGAAATTAAATGTGTTGTAAATGGTGGAATATTGTTAAAGGCTTGTTTTGTTGTACTAAACCAATAAAACAAAACAAAAACAACAAAAAATAATCGTCATTTTAAATCCGATGCATGAAGCTGGTGCCACAACCTATCTCTGCCAGCAGTCTCCGCAATGGATTTAAAGTGACCAACTTTACTGGTTAGTCACTGCAAATCGGTTGCATAGATGATAAACACCCACGGACACACTCACAACCAGACACAATCGCTCCGTCTGATCCAACATAACCAGGCATAGATCGTGCACAGCTAGACTCAGTCATTCACGCACACACACACACACACACACACACACACACACACACACACACACACACACACACACACACACACTGCATTACATTCAATCACACACATACATATATACATACTATGATTATACACATATATACATGGATACATATAACCATACATACATACATACATACATACATACATACATACATACATACATACATACAAACAACACTAACCTTTTCTTTAGGGGCACCACTGATGGCCAGGCAGCGCACATCTTCCTGGGCATGATGGCACCATGTGTAGCAACACCAGCGTGGTTGCCAAGGCAACCTTGTGAATGGCACCCTGAAATCGCCAGCATGCCTACTTACAGGATTTTTTTTATTTTCATCATCACCAGGGCTGGCGGTTAGCTCTGACCCCCAGACCTGATGATATTTAAAAAACAGACCCTATGAGTGCCGCACTGCACTTGTTGGTGCGCCACTCACATGTGTTTTTGTAATCAGGGCTAGCTCTCATTCAGTGCCAGTCCTGACTGAGCCCCATCTCTGCGGGCGGCATGGAGGGGTGCACCGGGCACCAGGGTTGAACGACCTCCCTGCCCCTCCTGGCTCCACCCCTGACCTTTGACTTATCTCATGATCCCCTCCTACAGGGACACCACAGACTTCGGTTAGGCTGCTCTGATGCACTTAGTGGTTTCTTATTAATGTTTCTTCATTGTTCAAGATGTTTGTTCTTATGTGCTCCACTCCATATGATACCTGGATTTTTAAAATGTAATGCTATTCTTTTCCCATTTTGCTTTGTGCTGCGAAACAATTTCCATTGCGTGTTGGAGCTATACAATACACCGATAAAATTACCTAAAGTAGACAAATAAATATGGATTTTGAAAATTTCCCTGCAAAACTTTAAACGAATGTCTGCTAACGTGTCGGGAAACGTTTCTGCAAAAGTCCCCGTGGATCTCTGGAACATTCTTTGAAACCCTATATGGTAGTAGGCACCGGCTTGCCAGGTAGATTATATTCATAACAGGTTCGCAAAGGACAAGACAATGATTTGAGATAAAAACGTTCGTTTATATTTATTTGCAACATATTTCTCTTAACCAACATACACCTCTTCCGCGTGGTTGACAGCTAACATTTTGCACGATTTCGGACACACTGATCTTCTGTCATTCATGACATGAGAGGCCCCACGCAACATAGACTCGCCTATTGAGATACAACCCCAGAAGAACTATTCATGTAAATTGGAGAGCTGTTCCACATCGCTGTTGCATAACATATTCCTTGTATAGAGATACTTTTGAAATGAAATGCAGCAGTACTAGCAGACATATTTACAAACTAGTTTCAAGACATCTATTGCGAGGACAATAAGTGATTGTGTAATACATCTTACAATAATTGCATATTTCTATACATTCAAAAGTAGTCACAGAGCTATTACAGTGATGTTTAAGATTGTAATATGCCTTTCCTGAATGCAATTCCAACTATGTTAATGAAAACATTTTCTAACTTTAAAAAAAAATATAAACCTGCACCACTAAAACTCAATTAATAGAATCTGTCATTTTCACTTTTCACATCATCACATTTTGATCTACAGAATCTATATCATTTTACAAATTAATTTGGGTTTGGCGGTTGACGCAGGGTGTTAACCAGTATCACTGACAATACATAGTGCTGTCCCCAGGCATACCTTTTACCCCCAGCGCTTTAGCTTCCACCATCAATCTCTCACTTACAGACCTTCAATGTGGCTTTTAGCTACATGCACTTTGATGACTCACAGATCATTTTTGAAAATGGTACACACGTTCTGGAACCATGAGCATGCCTCCATGGGTGCCCTATTGAGAGTGGGATGCATGCACATTGTCAAAAGTATACAAACTGGAGCTCTCCAGATGATTTGGACCACAACTCCCATAATCACTAACCATTGCCTATGCTTGCTCAGGATCATGGACAATTGGTCCCACGACCTCTGAAAAATCAAAGGTTACAGACCCCTGCACTGGTTGAATAGGGGAAGACCAGTGTTAATCATCCTTGGCTATAACCCCTGTGGAACTGTCTACTTGGCTGGACTCTTAGTAAGCAGCCCCCGGTTTCCATGCAGCCCGGCCATGTTTTCCTCACAAGGGCATTGGATATCTAATACAGGGTTAATACTGAACAACTAGAAGTGTGGATCGAGGTTTCCTGCAGAAACCACTTCTCTCACTGCTCACCATCCCAAACCACATGTCCATTTGAAGTGAAACAGTGTTGTCTTGACCGGCCCAGTGAAATGCTCTGCTCTTAGAGCTGCTTGTTCCGCAGCAGAGTCTCTAGAGGATGCAGAATGCTACTGAACATGAGTAGCCCTGATCTCTTCCCTCCATGCACTCAATGACGCGTGGATCCCAAAGCATACTTCATCTTTAAAGAAGGCAAATGGGATACATGATTGGAGCAAGAATGATATATTTCTATTCAGAACACAAGAACCCAAGCCACAAGTGAGCAATCAAACTCTGTGCTGAGTGTGATGGTGTTTGCAGTGTTGAGTCTTACCCTTAATGATCCACTAGCAGAAGATCTGAGGAATGAACCTGACCACGACTGTATTTACAGACACGCACAGCCGGTTATTACGTATAGGCTAGAGCCATTGGCACTAGGGTACTTCTGCTTCTTTGTACCAAGTGGGGTCTTTGTTCCATTTATTGCTATGGATTGATCTACACATACTTCTAACTTTTTAGAGTCCCTCTCAAGCTGTTGCCGTAATAGCCTTGTGGCCCTTGCGAGTGCCCTCACATAATCAGGCACCGACTCAGTTGCGTAACCACTTAATCAAGCACTTTTGAACTCACAGGAAAGACCTTGCTGAGGTAGGAATTCTATCTTAACACGAATGTACGAGCGGTTGAAGTCGCAAAAACGTTACACTTCGAATATAGATTATACCAGAACTATCTATAATTGAATTAATCACTAAAGAGTTTTTCAGACCCCACACTTGCACACAAATGTTCATTACCAAACTAGATGCCGCACAACAACCCCACTCAGCGAAGTGGCCCGTGCTGACTCATGCTGGAAAACCTCAAACCCTTTCTGAAAGACTCGTGGTTTTAATCCGCCTTAGTTTCCTTTACGCTTTGCTCAGACTCGCCTGCCCTCGCGGCATCTAGGAATATATTTCCTTTCTATTTACTTCCGTTCTGTGGTTTTCTCTTGCCCCCCGACCCCCACCTCCTTTGCATGTATTGAGATGGGCAGTCGATTTCCCATTATGCACCCAAAACACTCCCTTCCGGCCAACACTTGTCTTGACACCACATGCATATTTCTTTTGTCACACCCGACACTGGATGGGCCTAATCTATTCTAGGGGTAAGGGAGTTTTTGCTCATTTGCATGAGACCATTTTCAAAAAGAGTGTACAGTCTCATTGTGGAGCCCGTTTTATGAATCGGAAATCTTGCAGTTTTCTGAATCAAGATACTAACAGCCAGATAATTAGGGCACAGATTAAGAGCTTGTCCATTGGGCTAAAGGCTGCCTGGAATACACTGATTGGTAACCATTGCAAAATCAGACCAGAAAATCCTAGTCATGTCTATCAGTTTATTACTCTTTAGAAAGTGCGGTCCAGAAATGATGGTAGTACAGCTTGGTTGGAAAGAGTTGCTAGTTTAAAATAGGGACTTCAGCATCAAACACACACATTTAGTTTAGGCTCTATTTGAGATCTTGAACTTCAACACTGCGCTAGGGTTAGACCATTAACATGCGTTTACAGAAAACCACACTCTTTAAAAGGCATTGCTGTCATGTTTGCCTTTCTACCAACACAGAACTTGCACTACTATGGCGACAGGTTGGCATTCAGTTGCGGTACTCTCCATGCTGCTTCTTCTTCCCTTTGGGCATCGGTCCCACCAAAAACGGAAGCTTGATGTTCTGTTTGTCCTTTTCGGCCTCCTCGTCTTCATCATACCGTTCCTCGTCATCATCATCTTCGTCCTCCCCCTCACTATGATGAGGACTAGAATGTAAGGAGACTGAAGGCGATGGCGGCACGGAGGAAGGCCTGGGAAACCGGAATCCCTCTGTCTGTTGAAAAGGGAGACACACACATTAAGAATGTGTCAACACACAAACAGCAAACACACACAGAGCACTACAACAACTGTTAAACCCTGGGTCCTAGTACAACAAGCATTAGCAAAGACAACAGGTTTAGGCACTCATATGTCAAGTGTAACCTTGGTGGCCCCAATGGAAGCATCATATGCCTGGCATAGTCACCCCATGGTAAGTTATAACCTCACGTGTTCCGGCGCTGTCATAATATGCCATGTGCACCCTGAAATGCCCCAATAAAGAATATTCTATATGAAACTTCACCACAGCCTACATGTTGGCCCTCGGTTAGAGTTTAGTGGATTCTAAAATCAGCTGGTTCTCCATTAGCAAAGTACCCTATTTTAAGTTAACACTACAGTGGCTTTACTCTAGGAATCCACTGGTGGGAAGCTGGCAGAACATCCGTGGGTCTCCTTGCAGGGCATGGAGCTCAAGCAAAGAAGAGCAAGTACGGCACTGTCAAGATTCAGCTGAGAAGGAATACAAAGATGAGGTCATAGAGGGGCTCGCTGGTCTAAGAGAGCTGTGCCCAAGAACTCTGACTGACCTAATAGGGTTGAAGAATCTCAGAGGGGTGAGGTGCCCGAGAGCTACGAGTGATCCAAGAGTGCGGAGCATTCCAAGAGTGCTGAGAGTCCCAAGAGTGCTGAGTAGTCCAATAAAGGCGACTAGGCCAAGAAAGTTGTGGGTCCCAAATTAGCCGACTGCCCTAAGGGAGCTGAGCGGCCAAGAGAACTGACTGGCTGTTAAAGTAGTCATTTAGTGTTATGTAGAATGTTTCCCAATACGAATGGAACCACCATACGTATTGGGAATGCGTGTGGTGGTTCTAGAGTCGCTTTGATGAAGGTGGCTTGCCGGTAGCGTACGCTCCGGGGGCTCGTATACAATAAACTACATAAAATGTTACGAGGCTTCAGATATTTTATTACACTGGCCAATGAGAGTTGGGAGACAGGAGATCGAGAGGCCTCAGGGATGGGGGAAGCCAAGAAGCACTATGAACCAGACGGTTGCTAAGGGCGCTACACAACGAGATGCTGAGAATATCTGGCACTGGCTGCGGGAACGAGCTGTGCATTTTATCTCTGGAGCACAGTGAGATGGGGCCTATATCCCTAAGAGTATATTGCACTCCTGGTGACGAGGGCTGTACATTATATACTGGGTAACGTCTACAATAGAGAGCAAGTGGGGGCAGTATATCCCTAGAAGTGGCATATTGTAAGGTTTGTGTTATATCCCTGATACTGTGCTTAGAATGATAAGAAACGAGGAGGGAGACACATCTCTGCTAGTCTGTGCTTACAGTGTCAAGAAGTGTGGCGGGCACAATGGGCCTGTGACTCTATTCAACGTGCAGGCGAAACAGATAAGCAGAAGGGGGACCTTTATCCTAACCAAGCAGGAAAGCCCTGGTGTGCTATCGTGTACCCCTTCCCTGCCCCATCCGCTTAGATTGCTCTCAGAGTGCAGCACGCCATTATTTTCTAGAGACTCCCTTAGAATATAGAGACGCCCTGATGTGAATCAAGTCCCTGGAAACATAGCCTGGGCCGTGGTCTACTGATCCACTGCACAGTGTAGCCAGAGTGAAATGCTTTACTAAGGCGGAGGCACACGAACGCCCTGTTACCAGGAGGCTTACTGCTGCATCCATGTTTGCCTGACAATATCTTGCCTACACATATGATGGGACCCACGTTTTACATCTGCTTTTCACTCTTCTTTTTTCACAAATAAGTTTTTTTTGTATGTAAAACTTCAATCTAGATTCCCACTACTTGTAAGTTCGATTTTCAACCAATTCAACTGTACTCAGTGTATTGATTTTAGAATGATGAAGGACTGAGTCAGCTCTACCAGGATTCGAACTTGCAGGATTGCCCCATGTCTGAGGTGAACGCTTAACGTGTGAACTATTCACCCAAATCTCAATATGTATCACCATATGTTACACCAGTAACCCAGTGGGGGGATACACATCTCAGTCAGCCAATGATCGACCAGCTAAATAGGGTCAAACAGTGTTTATTTAAAAAAAAAAAACAGGGTTTAGATGGATTAAATAGCATCTACTGCATAATGTATGAAATAACTGGAAATCCCTCTCAGGGAATAAAATGCATGTTAATATTGTCAGGGTGGGAAGAATAGTGCTTGGATTCCTGGAAAAACTGTTTTGCATTTTTGCGATAGATGGGAGAGGGGTTTCTCTCCTGGAGGAGGGGTTTCCCCAAGACTCTTCAGTTTGCTCTTCCGAGCAAATGAAGGAAAAGGGTGCCCATCGAAACGCGTAAGGGACCTAGGGGTTCTTATGCTCCAATTAAACAATGGGTTCCCATCTGGCTGTACTCTAAGTAAAAGGGTGTGAGGGGCGGACACATGACAAGGTGTCCGTGTCCCTCCTCTAGCTGGGGGTCCTGGCATCTTCCAGGTTCTCTAAGCCAGGGGGAAAGAGAACAGCCCACTTCTTCTTGATCCAAGAATTATAGTGCCTCAGTTGCCTAGTAAGGAAATGCGGCCCTTCTCATTCTCTGCAAGGAAAATGCTGCCCTTCTCATTCTCTGCAAGGACAATGCTGCCCTTGTCATTCTCTGCAAGGAAAATGCTGCCCTTCCCATTCTCTGCAAGGAAAATGCAATGCTGCCCTTCTCATTCTCTGCAAGGAAAATGCTGCCCTTCTCATTCTCTGCAAGGAAAATGCTGCCTTTCTCAATCTCTGTAAGGAAAAGGCTGCCCTTCTCATTGTCTGCAAGGAACAGGCTGCCCTTCTCATTCTCTGTAAGGAAAATGCTGCCCTTCTCATTCTCTGCAAGGAAAACGCTGCCCTTTTCATTCTCTGTAAGGGTAATGGTGTCCTCCCTCTTAATAGGAGATGCAGTGCTCTTCCGACTCTCATTAATGAACGTGGTGCCCTTCGCAATCTCAGTGAGGGATGTGGTTCCCCATCCTCCCTAGATAAGTGTTATGATGCCCTCCTTGCCCTAGTTATGGCACATTGTGCCCTACCCACTGGCAAGCAGTGGTCTCCATTTTAGATGACTAATTGGGCCAAATCCTAGGACTCCGTCAGAGCCCATGCCACATCTGTAGGGTCAGTCACTCCAGGTGATTTATGAATTAAAAGGCCTTTTTTCTAGTGAGTTATAGGTCAAGTGTCAGGCTCTTTGGGTGGACCCCTGGTTGCTCCCCTGCCTTGTGCTTATGGCTCGCTTCACCTGCTGATGGGTGGTTCACGTTGCATGAACCTGCTCAACCCTGACCAGCCTTTTCTCCCAATGCTCTCTGCACTAGCATTTTGTATGCCTTGCCTCTACATTCATTTTGTTTGTTCCCTGTATCTTTTGCATAGGGCTCAGAGCTTTCATGTAGCCTGGCCGCCATTTTGATGTTAGCAGAATTCCTGCCTTGATGCTAGCTCTGCTCTTCTCCACACTTGTCTGCCCCAATTCCTGGGCACTGCTCTGTGTGCTTCTTTTGCCTTTGTTCTCCTCCTGCTCTTAGGTTCTTTAGGACAGATTTCGGGAAACCCAGGACGAAAGAAGAGACTAAGGAGTTGCCTTCATATAGCTCAAAGCTCTGGTAATGCCCTGCTAGGCCGGCTTTCACATCTGAAGAGTTGCCTCCCTGCCTCGGGATGAAGTCAGGGAAATCACTTCTACACAGCATGTGTTGCATTATCGCTCTTTTATAGTTTTGAATGTCTACATTTTTACAATGTCTGGAACTGCCCTAGGGGAGTTTTAGTTACTGCTACATAAAACGATGAGCAAGGAAATGAGGTGTGAGGGGGAAGGCAATGAATGGATCTTAAAGGGTGCTGCCTGCTGATGTGTAGACATGGAATCTGAGGGCGCCACATTGAACAGCCAGCGAGAACAATCGCCAGTGAACTTTCCTTCATAGCAGTTCAGAAGATGTAAAAAAACAAATGTTTCAGTAACTGGACCCCGCAGGACCTTGATTCCTGCGCCACACGTCAGCTATTTAGCGCCAAACTATTGAACCCAACCTATTCCTGCAGCCACAAGCCTCCCAAAGATAGGAACACACAGCACCTACACCGGTCACATTAATATCAATTCTCTCTCTCTCTCTCTCCCTCTCTCTCTCTCTCTCTCTCTCTCTCTCTCTCTCTCTCTCTTCCCCTTAGCTGCAATTCAGCCTCCTTAACTAAGGATTCATTCTACACTAAACTACCAAGAACTTCCCCACATTGTATTAATTCTTCTCAGCATTGAGCTCTACCTAGCTAACTCATGCTCCATTCATTTTCCTCCCCCCTTGGTGTACCTTCTGCCTACTATCAATTGTACCCAACTGGGCCATTTCTACTCTGATTATTGCCAATGTATCAATTCCTAACTATTACATGTGTATATCGTCACATCACACCCACCTTGTTGTCACTATTCTACCTTAATGAAATATGTATGTTCTGATGCCACCTGACAATGCACCTCTTAACAACTCGCATCACTATTCACGGCAACTCGCCATCCACCACCACATAAATATTGCAATGTCACCATACAGCCTTGATAAAGACCTCAGGGTCGAAACAGGTGTCGGCGTTTTCCACATGATTGGCACCACATATGCCCTTTAGATTGTGCCATCTTATTATTATTATTATTATTATTATTATTATTATTATTATTATTATTATTATTATTATTATGCTACATTAACCAAGACTACACTTATAACCAAGTAGTGAGACTCATCATTGACTCGTGCTAGATGCACTACCTTATCTGGTGACAACTACTGGAATCCCGCGCCAACACAGTGGGGGTTCTCATCCTCTTCCTCTAAGATAATAAGATAGTTTAATAGCTGCAATTAACCTATTTTCTTTGAGGGAGGTGGGGTTTGTAGACAGAGATGGATGTTATAAATACATTTAATACAATGGGAGTTTGGGTAGCGTAGAAAAGCAGCTCCTAGTTAGTTGACAAGTCCACTTGTAAACCTCCATGAATGCCACCACTCCTCTTCACACCAATAACGTTTGGACTCGTTGCTCTTGCTAAAGGTGCAGCTATGAGCCAAAGCCTAAACATGATACAAGGCCATACCATGTTCCCATTCGATTTGGGCATTGAGTTATTGTTGGTCAAAGATCTTTGTGGCTAATAATAACTTGCAACATTCAAAAACCCAATCTTGAAATCACTCATAATCCTGCCTTGAAAGACAATGGGTGGAAATGCCTCCAATCTCGCCTTGATGTTGGTGATCGAATGGTCATTGGAGTAGCATGGGTGCCTCGCAGAGCTTGCGGTACCCTGGGCTTCTTTGCTCCCCCTCATTTCAACTAGGTGAATCAGGGTACAACTTCATGGTCTGATATTGAGCTGGTGGACCCTCCGCACAGCTATACACAAGGACACAACAGACACAAATACTGTGCTGACAACCTTTCACTGCAGGGACAAATAGAGGCATTATCCAAGTGTAGAACAGTCAATAGGAATCACGGTGGCATCCAAGCATTTGCGCACACAACTAGACTGACAGTCATATACAAAAGACTGAACATACCCCTAGGCAAGCTACCTCAATGGAACACAACTGTAGATAGCTGGATTCTAAAACACTTTTCTGGTCAGCGTGGTAATATGGCGCAGGAATCTGCATGGTCCCAGTTTCCCAAGCCTTTTTTTCCCACCCTGACCAGAAAAGAGCTGTGATGCGGTCCACCATGTAAGCGCATGGTGGCCATAATTACAATGAATCCCTATGGATTCTGCCTGAATTTCGCAGGAGTAAAAAGCATGCCAGATTCACAGGGATTGAAGTATCTCCACGAGTATCAAAATTAGATACCGGAAGTTATCCTGCATGGAGCATATTTTCCGCTATGTAACCGTTTTCCATCGAGGAAATACATCTTTTGCAAAATGGCACAGGGCGTAAAGAATGGGTTGAGAGCCTGCCTGCATCCGTTTTATTACAATCTGTGTGATTTTACGCCACTTGAAAAATAAACTGTATATCGCTATTTTCCAAGTTGCCTCTGAGTTGGGTTTTAGTTTTGATTTATAACGCGTCAGCGGCTCATCGGCAAGAAATCCGCAACACAGCCCAAAACAGGGTAAACATAAAAAAACATGGTCAGTCCAATAAGCAAATACAAAGGAAGGTTCTCATATATGTTCAAGCGTATGATGAGGTAAGAATTAGGGGGGGGAAATAATGTCTTTAGAGCTTTCTTGAAAATTGGCAAGGAGCCTATTTCTCTTAGGCTGGATGGAAGGCTGTTCCAGAGATAAGGTGTAGTGGAATCAAAAGCAAAACATCCAGCTCTGGCAGGTTTAGCACAAGGTTTCACGAAGAGCTTACAGTGGTTAGATCGCAAAAAATGTGAGCTAAGCTTCAGAGCAAGTCTATTTTGCAAATAGACAGGAGCACTTCCATACAGGCACTTATGGGTAATGGTAATAACCCAAAAGGCAATATGCTCCCTAACAGGAAGCCAATGATGGGAAGCACAAGCTTCGTTAACCTGGTCCCTGCGCCTTGGTTGGTCAACAATTCATACTGCACTGTTTTGCACTGTCTGTAATTTGGTCATATTGTCCTGTGATGAACCATACACATTACTAATGTTGTGATATATCTTTGCACTGATGATAGCACACACCAAATGGATACAGTTCTCGTTTGATAAAAAAGGACGAATATGGCATAGTAGCTTAAGATAGTAGGATGTTGTTGACACACTATAATTCGTTTGGGTTTTCATACGCAATGAGGTATCTAGTTGACTTTGGGTAAAACTGGGATGGTACATCCAGCAATTGAAAGCTCCTTGCATTCAGGTGAAAGCCTATTTAACCTATACTGAGTACCAACAATCATCAGTTCTGTTTTGGAGTCATTAAGGGCCAATTTGTTACAAGCCATCCAATTGTGACCAAGGTGATTCATTTTATTGATGTGGTTTATTTTAGTAATACCTGTGTATCATCTGCACAGTTTGTGTAAAGAACACCCAAGTCATCCAGAATTTCGAAAAGTGGCTTGGTAAAGATATTCTGTGTGGAGGACAGGCAAGAGCCCCGAGAGATTGCACAGTCAATTATTATGGGAGCAGTTGCTGTGGAGTCACTAAAGATTCTGGCGGAACGCTCTGATAAAAAGAAAGAATCCAGTTAGCAGCACTTGCTGAGAAGTTAGCTGAGGACGTTAGCCTGTCAACTAATATCTTATGGTCTACCAAATCAAAGACTCTGGCGGAACGCTCTGATAAAAAGAAAGAATCCAGTTAGCAGTACCTGCTGAGAAGTTAGCTCAGGACGTTAGCCTGTCAACTAATATCTTATGGTCTACCAAATTAAAGACTCTGGCGGAACGCTCTGATAAAAAGAAAGAATCCAGTTAGCAGTACCTGCTGAGAAGTTAGCTGAGGACGTTAGCCTGTCAACTAATATCTTATGGTCTACCAAATTAAAGACTCTGGCGGAACGCTCTGATAAAAAGAAAGAATCCAGTTAGCAGTACTTGCTGAGAAGTTAGCTGAGGACGTTAGCCTGTCAACTAATATTTTATGGTCTACCAAATCAAAGACTCTGGCGGAACGCTCTGATAAAAAGAAAGAATCCAGTTAGCAGTACCTGCTGAGAAGTTAGCTGAGGACGTTAGCCTGTCAACTAATATCTTATGGTCTACCAAATTAAAGACTCTGGCGGAACGCTCTGATAAAAAGAAAGAATCCAGTTAGCAGTACCTGCTGAGAAGTTAGCTGAGGACGTTAGCCTGTCAACTAATATTTCATGGTCTACCAAATTAAAGACTCTGGCGGAACGCTCTGATAAAAAGAAAGAATCCAGTTAGCAGTACCTGCTGAGAAGTTAGCTGAGGACGTTAGCCTGTCAACTAATATCTTATGGTCTACCAAATTAAAGACTCTGGCGGAACGCTCTGATAAAAAGAAAGAATCCAGTTAGCAGTACTTGCTGAGAAGTTAGCTGAGGACGTTAGCCTGTCAACTAATATTTTATGGTCTACCAAATCAAAGACTCTGGCGGAACGCTCTGATAAAAAGAAAGAATCCAGTTAGCAGTACCTGCTGAGAAGTTAGCTGAGGACGTTAGCCTGTCAACTAATATCTTATGGTCTACCAAATTAAAGACTCTGGCGGAACGCTCTGATAAAAAGAAAGAATCCAGTTAGCAGTACTTGCTGAGAAGTTAGCTGAGGACGTTAGCCTGTCAACTAATATCTTATGGTCTACCAAATTAAAGACTCTGGCGGAACGCTCTGATAAAAAGAAAGAATCCAGTTAGCAGTACTTGCTGAGAAGTTAGCTGAGGACGTTAGCCTGTCAACTAATATTTTATGGTCTACCAAATCAAAGACTCTGGCGGAACGCTCTGATAAAAAGAAAGAATCCAGTTAGCAGTACCTGCTGAGAAGTTAGCTGAGGACGTTAGCCTGTCAACTAATATCTTATGGTCTACCAAATTAAAGACTCTGGCGGAACGCTCTGATAAAAAGAAATAATCCAGTTAGCAGTACCTGCTGAGAAGTTAGCTGAGGACGTTAGCCTGTCAACTAATATTTCATGGTCTACCAAATTAAAGACTCTGGCGGAACGCTCTGATAAAAAGAAAGAATCCAGTTAGCAGTACCTGCTGAGAAGTTAGCTGAGGACGTTAGCCTGTCAACTAATATCTTATGGTCTACCAAATTAAAGACTCTGGCGGAACGCTCTGATAAAAAGAAAGAATCCAGTTAGCAGTACTTGCTGAGAAGTTAGCTGAGGACGTTAGCCTGTCAACTAATATTTTATGATCTACCAAATCAAAGACTCTGGCGGAACGCTCTGATAAAAAGAAAGAATCCAGTTAGCAGTACCTGCTGAGAAGTTAGCTGAGGACGTTAGCCTGTCAACTAATATCTTATGGTCTACCAAATTAAAGACTCTGGCGGAACGCTCTGATAAAAAGAAAGAATCCAGTTAGCAGTACTTGCTGAGAAGTTAGCTGAGGACGTTAGCCTGTCAACTAATATTTTATGGTCTACCAAATCAAAGACTCTGGCGGAACGCTCTGATAAAAAGAAAGAATCCAGTTAGCAGTACCTGCTGAGAAGTTAGCTGAGGACGTTAGCCTGTCAACTAATATCTTATGGTCTACCAAATTAAAGACTCTGGCGGAACGCTCTGATAAAAAGAAAGAATCCAGTTAGCAGCACCTGCTGAGAAGTTAGCTGAGACGCTAGGCTGTCAACTAATATCTCATGGTCTACCAAATCAAAGGCAGCTGAAAGATAATGTAGCATCAGTAATGCTAGACCGCCTTTGTCCATAATCTGTACCATGCCGGATTTAAGATCAAGTAGGGTGGGTGGTATCTGTACCATTGGCCGTTCTGAAACCCGATTGCCTATGACCAAATAGATTATTTTTTTCTAGACATGGCTGTTATTGCAAATAAGCAAATCTTTTTAGTAAGAAGGGCAAGTTTGCTATCATCCGATAGTTGGCAGCCACTCTAGCATCAAGAGATGTTTTCTTCAGCAGAGGAGTAGTCCAGGCTTGTTTGACTGATGAAGGGATTAAAACCATCCTAAAGGAGGCATTAATATATTTAGTAATGAGGCTTACTAAAACAGTTGTGCCGTCGTAAAAAAAAGCTGCAGGGCAGAGGTTGCTTTTGTAGGTCGTGGGGTTTAGCGAGCTAATGAAATGATAGCTATAACATCTTATTCTGAGACCTCAGAGAATTCTAATGGAGGACAATCTAATGGAGATGGGTCCCTATTTCCAGTTTGTAGGGGCATGGATGTATTCCTTTTTGCTATTACCTACTGCAGTGCGAGCATTTTATTTGTAAGGGCTTCCTGTATGGATGTACACCAAGAGTCATCTTTCAAGATGATGCTATGTGCTTTTACATCTGGAGACTCCAGATCTCACAGAATTGTTAACAATTCTTTTGAATCGGTGTCTGCGGAGGCAATTCGATGTTCATAATATTCCCTTTTTTGCTTTGATAAGAGCATTCTTATATTATTTAGATATGGTTCACAAGCCTTCCTTGTCAATAGGTGACAACGTTCTAAGGCAATTTCCGTAGACTTTATTTTTTACTGTTCGTAGTTTATATAGTGTTGGCGTGAACCAGCTTTGTTTATTAACCTCAGTACAGAACTTACATCATTTCAGCAGAGCAATCTTAGCGATGGCTGTCAGTAAAGACTGATGATAATGCTCAGCCATATCTTGTGTGGATGCAAATGTATCAAGCGGCTCTCAGGAGGCGCTCAGCAAGGGAAGGAGAGCAGTTTTGGTAAACATATCGCATTTAGTAGTCACAGTATAGGGGGATGCAGTTTCGGTTCCAAGCCTATGGTAGGCAGCATGAACTTGATAAAGAAATTATCTGACCAAGGCCAAGGGACGATGTTTAGCTTATTCGTGGCTTTGCCATGGGCACATACCCAGTCTATCGTATGTCCTCCTAAATGAGTAGGAGCCCATGTAAGCCTTCAAGAGATTTTTTTTAAATGATGCACAATAACACTTCTTTAATATGACCACATAGAGCAATCATGCTTACAACTACTAGTTGATCCAATGTGAAAGAGAAATAAGTACAATCACTTAAAATCTTGAAATATCTTAAAATCACAATAGGAACAATAGTGAATTTACCTTTGGCGGTGCATGTGGTTCCATCCCAAACTTGTCTGGAAATGCTCTGCTTAGAGTGAGGTGGCGGGCATGCTTGTAGAACTAGTGAAAAACAGACAAACATTAATGTTACAAAAATCAAGGATTGGGTGAGTGTACGCTGGGTTAGAAATAATATATAAAGGGGCGTGGCTAACACGCTGACAGGATGGACATGTAGACCCTAAGCGCTCTCAAATCAACGATACTTTCTTTGAATTTTACTGAACTGATCAAACCATTCTTAATGAAAATATTACTAACTATCTCTGCTCAAACACGAACATTATTGACAATGCTGTAGATCTTTCCTTTTTAGATGCCCCCATTTTATTACAAGAAATTCAAAAAGCTATCCTAGACCTTAGAGTTGGTAAAGCTGCAGGACTTGATGTATTCCCTATTGATTTTTATTGCTCCTTTTCTACCTTTCTCTCCCATAAACTACTTGAAATTTATAACCATTTCTTTATGTTAGGTTCCAGCACCGGATCCTTTGGAGAAGCCTTACTAATTCTGTTCTCCAAACCGGACAAAGGCCCTTTGTTAGTCAAAAATTATCGTCCTATTTCTTTAATCAATTCTGATTCTAAAATCCTAGCCAAAGTAATTGCTAATCGACTTGTTAAAATGCACAAATTAATTAATGTAAATCAAACGGGTTACATCAAAGGAAGATATGCCTCATCCAATGCAAGGATCCTTTTCAAAACTCTTTCACATGTGCAAAATTCACCTCACTACTTTATCATCCTTGCCTTAGATGTTGAGAAAGCATTCAACAGAGTTGAATGGCCCTTTCTATTTGAATCCCTTTCATGGCATGGGGTTAGCCCCACCTTTTCTACACTCATCTCCCTTTTATATTATACACCCTCAACTAGAATATTTATCAATAATACCTTTACCAAACAGTTTCCGATATCACACGGAACCGGACAAGGGTGTCTGTTATCCGCACTTCTGTTTATTTTAGCCTGGTACCACAGCGGTGACTATCAGGATGCAGATGGACCACAAGAACAGCATTAAGTGTAAGTAACACCAGGATTAAATATTTCAGTGCATGGCTGCCAGAGCTCATCTGATTTAATCAGGGAAATGACAATCAATCATTGGGCCTCATTACGAGTTTGGGGGTATCCATGCCCTTAACAAGGGCATGGCTACCCCCAAACTCGGGTCCGGTTTCCCTGAATGGGGAAATACCAGGCCATTCTGACCTAGGAGGGCCCGGTAATTCCACATTCAGGGGACTCAGTCCATCCCCATTCCCATTTGAGCCCCCATGGGGGCGGGCTTGAGCTCGTTGTTAGCATGCTGGGCCGCTCGTGGGACCTGCTAAGGACGTCTGGTAAAACCAGGCATCCTGAGCAGGTCCCGCGAGCGGACCTCGTAATGAGGCGGTATGGGGTTAACGGCGCTGGCACCTCTACCGGCGCCGTTAACCCCATACCGCCAGGGTCGTAATGAGGCCCATTGTGCCCCACAGTGCAAGAAACCACACTGCCCAGTAGTTTCAGAAGCTCACAGCTTACATGGTTTATTGCCAGAGTCAAGGTGCCTAGAACAAAGGGCACAAATGCCCACCACCAAGGCCAGGATCCTACGTGTCCATCAATTCTACTCATTGCCAGAGGCCAGGGCACCACTGCCCATTAGTACCTCAGTAGTGCCAGTGTATTCAGTGATTATCAGTGAAAGTAGGTTTCTCTGCAAGTGGACACATATTATTCCCTTTCCCATAGCTTTTTCTGATCCTGTGTCTGCTTGTGATGGGCAATGGCTTGTGGCAGAGGCAGGACAATGCCTCTTCTGCCCTGATGTGGAGAAGTGCACAACCCTGCCAGATCTATCGCAGGCTTTGCTTCTAGGTGGCCAGCATCCCCAAGCACACTACAGATGTATATATTGATGTGATAGTGGTGTACCGAGATATGGAAACCTAACATGTGTTTGGGATGGGGAAGGGTGACAATAGACCATGGATAGAGAGAAGGCAACCAAGACATCAAGGTGTGGGTAAAGCTGCAGACACTGTGAGAGAAGGAGAGTGGGAAGCTGCATAGTGCTTTGCAGAATTGGGCATATTAAGCTTCAGGATGGAGGCAGAGAGCAGGAGGACATGCAGATCAGTGGCAGATCCTTCGTGTTACCTCAACACTAAACTCACTTTCCTGTTCCTATCAAGCTAGTGGAGAGCAGTGTATTCTAGGACAAAAATGTTCCATTATGATCAAATATATTCTTTACTTTGGAGCTTAATATTTTCAAATACTAGGGATTGCATTTTGTGTAGGAACTTTTTCAGGACTTCAGAAACAAAGATGTCTAGCTGCATACCAGCCTGAACATTTGCTGCTGCTTGGAACAATTTCTTCTACTCTAGCCAAACAAATGTATTCTTTTTATTTGTTTAAACGTTTTATTTAAGGCAAACGAAAACATACAAGGTATATGTGGATTACAACCAAATTTGTGAATCACATTTATAATGCAACAAATCTGCAGTCAAAAATGAACATTAGAATATATGAGGCCATGTATGAATAGGAGATCTAGATATATGAAACTCAGAATTTTGACTAAGTGAAAGAACATGACACACACTGAACAAAACCAACAAAACATGTACGAAGGAGAGGGGAGGGAGTTGCAGGGAGATGATGTGCAGATTTTCTATTCATTCATTATTAATTAACTAGAGGCTACACAAGCTAAGAAACCTGGAAAAGGCTGCCTTTTCAGCTCATGCTTTGATAGTAAAAGAGGATTAGAGGCATTACATCTTTCCAATGTATGGATGTTACAAATTGAGTTCCACCACACTTTATAATGAAGTTGGTTTAAATTATCTCCCCTTTCTCTCTCCTCTGTTCTGCAGCTTGTTTCATAGCTTGTAAAGTTCCAACCAACTACAAATACAAAATACAAAATTAATACTTTTATGGACTACAGGAAGTTGCTAAATAATGTCACAATATTCCCTAACAACATAAAATATGGACTGGAGCTGTAAAGCAAAATAAAGTATTTTATTTACACATAGGCTGGAACCTTTATTCCGGAACGCAATGTGACCTTTGAACTGGATCCACGATGGCTTCTTTGAATCCACTGGCTTCCACTATGGTTAGCAACAACCTATTTCACCTCTTTGTGAAGTCTCTGTGTTTCTCAGTCAGGTTCACTTTTTCAGTGTTGGTGTGTGATATTCTTTATTCAGTTTCCAGTTCTACTTAGCTTTCATCAGGCTTTTTGCATTTGGAGTTATAGTGTCTTTCGATGGGAATTAGACATTGTTTTCCAACGTGTGCCGTCTTAATCTTTTCTAGATTTAGCATCAACTGTCATAAGTTTGTATTCCTTCAATGAATTTTATATTTAGGACTTGGCTTGAAAACATATATCACTTTGTATAACTTCAGTGAATGTTAGACTTGGAGTAGACTTTGCTTTGCCAGCATGCTTCACTTTTCTTGTTCTTCATATTTATCAAAATTTACCTGGACTCTAATTCATATCTTTTGAATTTTTCAAATCTCTTTACTCAAGGACATTGGAGTACGTGTCCCAACATGTTTCAGTTCTCTTATGTTTGTCAGATTTGGCCTGGAGTAATTTTGCAGTATTTTAAGTTTTCAAGTCTACTGGCTTCAGGCCACGTAGCTATGTTTCCCAGGATGCATTCATTCTCTCACACTGAGAATTTGACAGACCTGGCCTGGACTTTATGCTCCAGTATTTTGCTGTTGAAGTCTTTTAACTTCAGGGCATAAGACTAGGGGCCTCATTACACGGACGGCGGTAACCATGGCCCGCCGGTATTTTAACGATTCCGCCTTGTTGAATGGGGGAATTACCGCCCCATTCCAAGGTTGGCGGGTGGTAATTCCCCATTCACCAAGGCCTTTCCCCATTCCCATTAGAGCCCCCATAGGGCTCAATGGGTATGGGGAAGGAGCAAATAACGCCCTGAAGTCCGTCAGCGGGTCCCTTCCTTAACGTGTGGTCTAGCCACACGTTAAGGACGGGACCCGCTGAGGGACCTCGTAGTATGGCGCTAAGGGATTACCGGCACTGGTGCCCTTACCGGTGCCAGTAATTCCTTAGCGCCATCCGTGTAATGAGGCCCTAGGTGTCTCAGCATATATTCTTTCTCACACTCTTAATTTTCACTACTCACGCCCCTTTGCCATATGGGACAGAGGTACGGTATCTGGTTCCCCACAACATCCTTTTCCAAATGGGGCTTCTTTGCACAGATTTTACGTGCTCTCCATCTTTGCCCCTTTAGTTTCCTCATACTTCCTTCTCACCAGAGAGCATGGGTCCTCTCACTTGGTCCTACTGAATTTTCGCTGTTGGCAAGATTTGTGTCCATTGGTCTCTTCCTTCAACCTGTGACAGTCTCTGTGGCAGAGTGTGCGCCATCCTCTCAGCCAGCCGCCTCTCCCCTCACTTCTACTCTGCTGTTCACAAGTTTCGGTTAGCGTTCTGATTTGCATGAGTTCTCTCTAGTGACAGCATCTCTGTCTTGGTGTTTCATATGAGAAACACCAGCTCTTGGTCTGAGTTCTCTGGTGGCTCCCTGTGAGAGTGAGGCTGTGCTCCTCATTCCTGCCAGGCCCCTTCACCATTTGATGAATTTCAACATTTCCCCTCACTACCTCTTTTTCTAAGGTCTGAGTACTGTTGGTCAGATCACGTGATGATCAACACAATAATTCTCATGTGGCCATTACCTTTTCCCAGTAAGCTCCAGTTTGTCACAATAGTTTGATAGGCATAAACGAGCATATTCCTGTCCATGTCTTCCAGCACAGACTGACAGCCAGTCTACTGAAAGACCTGGATCATGCCCACTGTACCCATCAACCTCCTGATCCTGCCATAGACTAAGAGGAATGCTTGCTTAGCATTTATCAAGCATGTATCAAACGGTTGGAATATATATCAGTTCCCAGTGAGAAGCATTTCTCTTCTACACGCAGTTCAATTATTCTCTAATGATTGAGCAAACCTAATACTGGCTGCCAATGCCTAACATGGAGACAACACTATGGAGTCCAAATCTCCACTTTCAACTTTACTGATAATGTGATGGAGAGTAAAGTCCAGACCGAATTTGCATCTACCAATTAGAATTATAATTGTTCATTTATAAGGCGCTTAATACCAACTAGTGGTTTCTAAGCACGGGATTGGGATTCGAATCTCTGCTGCGCTGTGTTGTCTTGCTTCCGTTGCCCCTGAGCTATCCTACCCCCAAAGTACCCCATATGGAGCTTTTGGTTACCACAGGGTTTTAACTGAATGGCCAACGTCTTCCAGGAGCAGCACACAATCAATCCAGATCTGGAGGTGTGGCTGTAAGGCCGAGAACACAGATACTCTCACTATATCCAGATCTGGTGGTGTGGCTGTAAGGCCGAGAACACAGATACTCTCACTACTTCACCTGCCTTCCTTCTGGTAGTATAGCTCAGTGGCAACGCACTTGTGTCGGAAGTAAGACGACGCAGAGCAACAAAGGTTCGAATTCTGGGTCTGCGCTTAGAAACCTCTTCGGTGTTAAGCATATTATAAATAACCAATCATACATCCCAAACTTTCCTCTTTGCAAATCTGTACATGACGTGCTTCATTGATTAGAATATCATTTGGGGAATAAAGGGTGTCAGGTGTGAAATTTAGAATCCAGCATGTTGGCAAAGAGCACTATGCATTGTGGGGTTTGCAGTTTCAATGTTCCCATTATAATTACGGGTCTATAGGTGCAAGCATGCAAAGTGATGTTGACTGAAACCGCAGCACCCTCTGAAGGTAATGCTCACTTTTACAGGGCACACATTTGCAAGCTATGATATTCACTCTTGCAACGCTTTCTCCTGTTGTTTTTGCCTCAACAATGCTGCATGCTTTTATAGCAATTGAACTATCCAGTGATAGTTGTGACTCCAGAGGGCACACCTTGTTTACTGTGGAGCAATCTACTTTGGAGCTTATCACCTCTCATCGACTGAGTAAACAAGGTCCTCTGGACCTAGACTAACTAGCCTATAAAACTAAAAATGAGTACCAATTATGTAAGCTTGAATGTTATCTGCCGTTTAATCAAACGGTAGTCTGAGAAAGTGGAATTCCATTTCCAGAATAATCAGGTCCCAGACATCACTGTCATCTCTGTAGGAGAACAGACTGGTGAAGGGAACACACCCCCATTCTTGAAAATCAACCTTGCTTCCCGTTGTAAGTGGCATTCCACACTAGACGGAAACACCCTGAAATTGTACATTAGTGAAAAGTCAGAAGAAACACAGAGTCCATTGAAAAAAGACAATGGAGATCTAGCTCAAACATCTGACAGACATTCAGAAAAAGGGAAAACAGTTGTTTCTTCCCATTCAGATAAATGAGGGCGTCCTTTATTGAGGCATACTCTGGCTAGCACAGGCTCCTGCCTGTGCTAGCCAGAGTATGCCTCAATAAAGGAAAAAGCTCAATCAGCATAGGATTATTCAGGGAACTCCCAAAAGATCAGACCATTCCCACAAACCCCAAATATTTACTGTCTAGCAGGTGTATGCTAAAAATGTCCATTGGCAACAAAAGCATAGAACACAATTGTTGGATTGTGAGAGAAGTCCCTTCCACCTTACAATTAGATGGTGACATTCTCAACCAATTCGCTATCAATTTGGATTTAATTAATAATACATTCTGGTCACCTAACCCCGTGGGCTTTGACAATGCTGAAAACATATTCCAGTCAGCTCAATTGCTGCATTTTGCAGTTGAAGTACAAGTGCAAGAAGAGGATACCATCCCAGGACAGGTTCGAGGATTCACTATTCCCCTCAAAATTATGCAAGGACACAACCTCAAACATCAAGACACCTGCATACATTTCAATTCCCATCTCTTACAACAAGATTTGTATTTAAATCTGACACCTCATGTGGATCTAGAACATGAGACCATTTGAATATTGGTGGGTAACAGCGACTCTCAAAGTATGACTTTGGGCACAGATACCTTTATTGGAATGGTGGTTGTTGCCAAAGATCATTCTATTGATTTAGGTAACGTAATCATCTGACCAATTCCAAACAAATGTTTTGACACCAGCAACGGTATTCCTCCAGAAAAGATTAACAGGCATTGGGCGAATTTCTTGGTATACTCTTTCTGCCCTTAAGGCGTGGAAGAGGTGATCTGTGACATCAGGAGGAATGAGGTGGTATTTAGAGAGAATAACAACTACCTCAACTTCATGGAACCTTCTGTACAGGATAACACCATAAAAAGAGATCTCTCCACCCTACTGGAGGATAACGCTGAAATTGCCAAGCCTGAGGTCTTTTCAGGTTTGAAGCAAATGGTTGAAGAACAGATTAATTATGCCGATGCCTGTGAGACTGAGGAGCAAAGACAAAAACTGAAACAGGTATTCCTGGGCTACCAGGATATCTTTGCAGTGGACTCGCAAGACTGTGGATGCATATCTATTCATTCAACCACCATATTCACGGACCCAGAGATGGCTCCAGTATTTGTGAAACAATACCGGCTACCTCTCATGTCCATGGAGTCACTCGCAGAGATTATTAAGAATTTAGAATCCTGTGGGATAATCTGTCCGGTCCACAGTACCTTAACAACCAGTGGATACTAAAACCAAATGCTCAATGGGGACTATGTGCATACCTGAGTGAGTTGAACAAAGGGGTCCACATGTCAAGATGGACACTTCCCTACATCGATCAAGGGCTGGCACAGATTCATGGTTCAAATGTGTACACACCCATTGACTTGAAAAACGGCTACTGGACATGATACCAGCTTGCCTTTTACGTTCGGGGCAGCAATAAACGTGGACCGTAAAACCCCCTTTGGATAAATAAAGTCCGGCAATGAGTTCAACATTTTTCTACATAAGGCCATGCATGATTTGGGCAAAAGGAGAAACCTGTCCTATTTAGATGATGTTCTGATCAAGAGCTCAACTGTGGGGGAAGACAGAGCAGAAGTCCTCTATGTTCTGACCCAGTTGGAGAAATCCAGAGCAAAACTATTCTTTCAGAAAGCACAGTGGCGTAAGACCCGAGTGAACATTGTAGGGCACGAAATCAATCTTCAGGGTCTCAATCCCCAGGCAAAGACAGTGGAAGCCTTATTGAAATTAAAAGACTCCACTACTCTGAGAATTTTAGAAGCTTTCTTGGACTCACTAATTAGAGTCGAAACTTCAGTGAAGTCACTCAACCTGCTACCAGCAATGGTCAGTTAATACCACTATGGAAGTTCCTGGCAAGTACCTTTCCTACACCTATACAAAAGTCAAAATTGTTGGCATTGCAAATGCTTGTGTTGACTTGGTGCCTGTGACTACTTTTTGTACAGACCGATCCTGCATGCAGGTGACTATTCTAGTCCGCAGGAAGAAGGCATGAAACTTTTGGGAGGAAGGAAGGCATGATCTCAGTGTTATAACAGTTGGGAGTAGCTCTGATGTCTAGTATCCTCCACAATGAATAACTATTGATAATAGCCCAATGAAAGATTTCCTTTAAAATGTACAGTAGAGCATCACAGAATTTATTAATGGTTTAAGTTTCTTTCAATTGGAGCTATGAGTTTTACACAGGAAAGAAAATGGAAACAGGACAGAGTTGACAGGCCCTGTGACTCAACCCTAGAGCCCTGTTTCATGGAGTAAGAATTGGAACTCCTGTTTTTTGGTTTTGGCACATATGGGGGTGCTAGTGGCAACTTTATGGCAAAACATTGCTAGCATAAGAAAGAAGCATGGGTGTTCAGAAGCAGAATCTGGTTGACATGGTAACTGGAAATGCTAAGGCATGAAAATGTTGAATAAGAACATTTGATTTTTTGTGTCCCTTGGCCATTGAATCCAATGCATGGGTATTTTCCAATGTTTCTCCAAATCAGGAGTCTTGTTTGAAGTCACATGTTTCCATCCTGTACTGTCGTAGTGATCATTTCCTTTGCCTGCTCACCCATTGGTGTAACATGGGCCCCTGCAGCCCCCACATTGTGGGGAAGCCACCGGGTAAATGTGGGCCTCCTGATTCTGGCCAGTTGCACACCAGGGACTGCGGGATCCCCTGCTTCTGAAAGCAGCCCCACAATGTCCACAGTCTGGGTATCAACCACATTTCAACACATGTTTTTGGGACTTATTACAAAGGGAGTCAGGCTTGATTTAACAAAACTTTAAGTAAGCCCAAATTCCCTTAGAAGGAGGCCCACAATCACCTGCAAACTCAACACAAGGGTGAGTGAGGGGATTACTATTTAGCACCAGGACTCTGAGAAGACCCCTAAACAGCAGAATATGAAGGTAAGTAATATAAGTGTGTGTATGTATGCATCTTGTAAGTAAAATAAAATAAAAACGTCTGTGTATGCATGCTTGTTACAGTGCATTTCAAGATTTCAATATGTGTTTGTATGTGTGAGCCAATTGTATTTGAGATTGATTGGTTGTGTGTGTGTCCCTTGCATATCTCTCTCTCTCTCTCTCTCTCTCTCTCTCTCTCTCTCTCTCTCTCTCTCTCTCTCTCTCTCTCTCTCTTTGCCCTGTCATACTCTCTCACGCTCTTCTCTTGCTGTCACACTCTCTCTTGTGCAGTCACACTCTCCCTGCACTGTCACACTCTGTCACACTCTCTCCCTGAACGGTCACACTCTCTGTCCCTATTTGCACTGTCACACTCTCCAACGCTCTCTCCTTGCACTGTAACTTGCTCCTGCATGCTCTCCTTGCACTATCATACTTTCCCACTCTCTCTCCTTATATTCTCTCTCTCTCTCTCTCTCGCTCTCTTTTTTACCATGTTTCTCTCTCTCTCTTCTTGTACTTTCTCTCACTCTCTCATCATATAGTGTCACTCTCTCTCTGCACTGTCACTCTCTCACTCCCTCTTTTCACTGTCACTCTCTCCTTGTACTCTTTGTCGTCGCTCCTTGCACTCTCAATTCACTGTCTTACTCTCACTTTGCTTACACATTCTCTCTCTCCTTGCACTTTAAACCTCTCGATCACACTGCTTCTACCTCTCCTCCTTGCACTGTCTCTCTCTCTCCTTGCCCAATTTCTCCCTACCTCCTTGCACTGGGGGTCATTACAAGGTGGGCGGTAAGGGATACCGGGCACCGGTAAGGAGACTGGTGCCGGTAATCCCTTCCCGCCCTACTACAAGTTCCCTTAGCGGGTCCCACCAGGAACGGCAGGTCTGACGAGCCGTTCTGGATGGCACCCGTTAAGGGACCAGGGCACTAATAACGGGCTCGCAAGTCGCGAGCCCGTTATTAGCACCCTCTCCATTCCCATTGAGCCCTATGGGGGCTCAAATGGGAATGGGGAATGGCATTTTCAGTGGGAACTTACTGGTCCCGCAAAGGTCGGACTACACTGGTAAGTTCCCATTTAACTATACCGGTGCTGTACCCGTTATTGGTGGCAGTCATGGCGCAAATTGCGCCATGACTACTACCAACCTCAGAATGAGGCTCACTGTCTTTCTCTCTCCTTGCACTTCCACACTCTACTACTTTCTCTCCTTGCACTGTCACCCTCTACTACATTTTCTCCTTGCAGTGCCACACTCTACCATAGTCTCTGCTTGCACGGTCACACTCTCCCAGACTCTCACCTTGTGCTGTCACATTCTCTCCTTGCACTGTCACATTATCCTTGTACTGTCACCTTTTCCAACACTTTCAATGTTATTCTATCACTCGCCCTCTCTCTCTGCACTGTCACACTCTCTCTCCATGCACGGACACGCTTTCTTTCTGTGCACTGTCAAACTCTCTCTCTGTGCACTATCACACTCTCTCTGAGAATTTTTACACTCTCTCTCAATGCGATGTCCACAGCTGTCCCTGTTTAATATGGGTTTTGTTAAATAAAACAGGTCTTTGTCAAATTTTTTGACTCTTCCATTTTTGTTGGGCATGGGATTTCCCATGGCCTGTCCTCTTTGCTTATCCACAGGGGGTTTCCACCCCACCACCTTTACAATGTATCTGATTCTTTTAAGAGGTACAATTTATGTTTATGCGCTCCATGTTGTATTTTACATTTTTGTGGATGTACTCCAAAATAAGTGACTTAAACATATCCTATTGGAATTAGAGATTATATGTGAGATAGGAATACATGTTAGATGATTAATGCAACATTCATGCACACCTTTTCTGACTAATTTGCACTCTTCTGCCTCACAAAGAGAGCACCAGTAAACTCCAAAACTATTGGCTTTGCCAATGCTTGTTTTCAAGATGCCCCAGTGCCTCAAAGCGCCAAAGCGCACTGAAAGTGATAAAAATGACAGCTAATGGGTGGCAGGACTTATGCTGACCCTGTATCAGATCCCTCTCTAAGGCAGTGTATGAGAAAGTGTGAGGACCATCTGATTTGCATAAACTGGGTTGATCCAGTTAATGGCCATTCGGCAGCAAAAACACTATAAACACAATCACTTTGTCTGGTTTGACTCTGAGCACTGTGGAGGCAAGGCTGAGCATGAAGTGCCTTGCCTGGGTTGCCTCCTCACCAAGATGTATCTGCTGAAAAAGGCACCAACTCTGAACAACCAATCATAATGGTCGACTATCCTCGTGATGTGTGTGCCCTCCTCCTTTGTAAAAAAAATGCTTAATTTTCTTCCTTGAAAAGACCAAGAGCTCCTGCAAGACTGATCAGAGATTTTTGCAACCTCTTCAGCTGCTGCACAGTCCTGTTGGAGGGAGCAGGGAGTGGGGAAACAAGCCCCAAGATGCGGTGTGAGCAGTATGACAGGCAGTTTTGCAGGGGAGGCTGTATCATTCTGCTCCTGGACCTAGTGAGTCTTTCTACAGTGCCTTACATGTTGCAACTGGCTCCACCGTAAAATCCCTTGGACAGTGGGGACTGTGCGCGATGTGAGCAGTGGGACATCAGTTTTGCAGTTCGGCGAGTGAGGTGCCGAGAGGTGCTGTCTGCTTTGTTGGTCTTGTGCTGCTCTGCTCTCTTGGTGAAAGGGAAAAGGACACATACGCGTCACAGAGAGTCCATCGAGAATGCCTCTTGCCTGTGCTCCTGGATAACCAGTGACCGGCACTCGGGATGACCTCCTTCATCTACAATCTGAGGAGTGGCCCCCAGGTAAGGTGAGCGCCCTGTCCACAGCACAATTCAAGATGTTTGGGGTAAACCTGACTCCGGCGGTTGGTGTGTACAATGCCACCACCTTGCAAAGTGATTTTAAAACAAAACCCAAAGATAGACTCCAGCCCTCTTCATTACCACTTGCATGTGTGGTTTCATGTAATGAGGCCGCGGATGACTTAGCAACTGCAGCAACCTCAGAGACCGTGCTTACTACCCATAAAGTGGTCCGATTCCACGCTTCTACTCCCCGGCTCTTGCCCATGGCTAAAATTGAGAAAAAAGGGGTGGAGCAAATGGCTGTACCTCCTGCTCCCCCGTGCCCCTGGGCTAATGTGGTAGTAAAATCAGTGAGGCCCATGGTTTTTATATTTGGCTCAAGCTCCTTGGGTGCTTCAACTGACTGTGCTTCGTTTATGGACTCACTGTGTATCCTCGTCTATGACCTACTTGGTTTCACCATAGTTGGTTTTACTGGCGTCGGGTGTAGTGGAATTGGATGATTCTTTTCAGGTACTTCTCTCTGTAAGTAAGGGCATGCTACGTGAGATTAGGGACATAGAAATAATTTTTAATTAAAAGGATACTAACCCACGAGGGGAGTAGGTCAAACTTGGCGACTTGGAAATACCTTTCAGTGTCAAGGTGTCAAACGGGAAATTATATCGTATCTCCTATTGCAATGAATATATGTATATTGGCCTACGCCAATCTGCTTGTAAGCTACTTGACTTGCGAAGAAATCCGTGTTGCAAGGTCCTGACCTTAAAATCAATGTAAGCCGCCATTTTAGGTCAATCTGCCATTTTAGGTTCGCTCTGTAAAGTCACCCTTGTGAGTTAAAATGGTGGACGATGTCATTCCGAAATACAACATGGCCGTCTTGACCTCTGTGTGTAATTAATATGTAACTTGCCTGCAGGTCACCTGTTGAGGTCGTGAACTGAGACCTTGTCCTTCGTTGACCTGTGTGTAAAGGATTACTTGCGTCAATAAAACTAATCCGCGAGCATATGTTAAGAACAATGTATTCAAATACTGAACTGAGAACACTTGTTTAACTACATTGTATTAATGTTTGAGAAGACCTGTATGAGTAATCCCAGAATACACAGTTGCCGTGTAGGCTTTTTTGACGTATGTATTTAAGGCAAACTAGTTGCATGTGGATATGCGAACTCGGCATGAACCCTAGATCAGTAATGTATTAGAAGAATATTAACCCGAAGTAGGGTTGGACATCATGTTCGCAAATGGTATAAAAGGGCGACTAATTCTAATGTACAGCGTCTCTCACTGAACACACTGAACCACGCTGGAGTTCGTTGTGTTGTACTGAGGGCCGATAGCTCTCTGTTACTTTTCTTGGAAAACTGTTCAGTATAAAATAAAGTTCTTTGTATGTTCCTTTGTAACCCGTGTTCGGTGTATTTCCTTTTGGGGTACTCGGCCTCGATATTTTGATTTTGTTTTCACAAAGGCACCAGTTAATTTTTTAACGTCTGTCCTGCCACTGTGCCCGGATCTGTCGCTACACAAACACTAGGCTGTAGCAACACAGGGCCCTTGGTTGCAGAGGCAGCAACAAATAAGGGGCAGTTTCTAGTTTAGTATGCAGGGGCAGCCCCTGGCTGGCGACCTCACCTGTTGGGAAGGTGTACTTTCTCTCCGTCCTCCTAAAGCTTTGAACCAGCCAGCAGATATTGATCCTCTGCAGAGGTCGACCTTTTGATGTCTTTAATTCCAACCTTACATGATAATTTATCCTTGGCTCTTAAAGTCTTAACTACTTCACAGGAAAAGGTGGGTTGTGTTTTGACTGATCAAGCGCTCTTATTGGCTAATCCATCTGATCGATTCACCTTCATGGAAGGATTTCTCAAGGGGCGGGATCACGCCCATCACCTACATGGGTGCTATGCCTTGTGCGGCTCAGTGGGGGTTCCCCCGGCTTTATGTATGCCTCAACCAGAGAACCTGGCTGTGAAACCTAACTGTTAGAACAATGATATTACTCCCTCTTCTGGAATATTTGAGGTTATAAATCTGGAGGATGCATCTATGTTATGTTCATTACCACAGGTTGACCAGAGATTTTTTTACTGGCCAAGTGCTTCCATCTGGGTCTACTTCCCAGTTCAGTGAAAGAGTGATGCAGGTGGCTGAGGATTTGTTGGCAGAGGGGAAGTGAGGGTGATTGCTGCTTTCGATGTTGTTGTGGAGGGTGGTGCCCTGGAGTGTGATGAAAGGGGGCCTTCCCAATTTATCAAAAGAAGAAAAACAAGAAAAGGTGCAACAAAGGTGATGTTGTTCTTGAGGAGAAAAAAAGCAAAAAAACAAAACAATGGTAAAGAACAAACATTCTACGGGGTCCGGGAAATTCTTGCGAAATGCATTCCTCCCCTAGTTCCCTCTCATATCTGCCCTCTTAATGTGCCTCTATAGGACCATGTTTCTTCTCAAACAAATCAAGTAAGAGATGAGCTTGGAGCCAACTATACTACGACCACCGACCAACCTGATTCTGGGGTCGACAGGCTGGCTCCATTAGAAAGCTTACAGAACGTAGAGGTTGGAATGGGGGTAAATCGGGAAATGGTTGCTGACATTGATGTCGTACCAATGCCTTTCTGTGTGCCAACTTCATTTGTTGAGAGATATGTTGGCCTTTGCTCTAAGGCAGCACTGTTCAGACCATCCCTTTTAGACTAAGTGGGCTTGGGAACTAGAATGGTAACGCTATGGGTTGGTCAGGATGTGCCGGGAGAGGGGCGCTTACCATGTGAACCTGATATGCCCTGTGAAATTGCTCAGGTTCAGACCGACTCTGTGCCCCCAGCCTTCAGAACTCTGGAAGAGAGGAGATGCATGATCGGCTTTGTCTGAGCCCCTGCAGAGCAGGTTGGTGGTGTAGATCCGCCTATCAGCCACCAACCTGTAAACCAGGTGTTATTGGAAAAACTCACTGTGGACCAGGATAACATGGTCCTAAACAGAGCTAATGTTGTGCGCCTATTGAGAAGTATTCTACTTTATCACACATTAGCTCTGGGGCATTACACCCAGGTTGAGCTTTGGAATGACCAGAGACTGGATAAGGTAATACTTCACTTGCCGTCACGTCTGGTGTTAAATCAGATCATGGCTGTGTGAGAAATCTGAAGGTGTCTCATCCGCTAGTCCCCGGAGATCTGTAGCCCAGGTGGCCAGGGCACGGCCATCGCTATTGGATCCAGTTCCTGGGGTTGGACCAGTGGGGGAGGATCACCTGGGCAAGGGGTCTTCAGGGAGTGGAAGTGGGACACTGAGGGTTGAGACGCGGCATCACCTTCCCTGTAACACCTTTTTTCCATCCTACCCTGTAGGATATTTAGAAACTCTACCCCCCCTTTTCCCACACAAACACTTTCTTACACGGTAACAGACAACGGACTAACACCAAAGCCATTTACCTGACATGACCCAACTCTCAGTCAGGCAGAGTCAGGCAATTGACAATAACCAAGCACACCTGACAGCCTTCTACCTTCCCCACAGGAAAAAAAGGCAGAGCACGAAAGCACACTTCGAGCAAGGCTGAACGCACGAGGAGACAGCTACACCAAACCGGCAGTACAAAAGGAGAAGAAAAGCTGTGAGACCTGGAAGGACGACCAAGGGGGAATTGCCCTTGCCCTTTCTAACAAAGACCTGCGAAACCCCCAGAAGGGAAATTGTAAGACTGGGAGTTACGGCTGGCGTGCTGAGCAGCAGATGTCAATGACACACAAGGGCCTACCGCATTGATAACGCAGGCGGAGGGGCAAGCTGGCTACCGTAGTACTATCCTTGAATCCAGAGAACAAAGAAGCCAAAGGGTTCAGCACAGACGGTGAGTTAGAGGAAGCTGATATCAAACCAAACTGTGTTAAACTCAAGGTTGCGAGTAGCAACATTTTTAATGCAAGAAGAAGGAACTTGTGTATATGTTTGAACTTTAAAGAAATGTCACACTTGTTACACTATGCACTCCTTGCAGTCTCCAAAGTTAATCAATTAAATCAAAAGTATTGCTGAATGTAATAAAGTTTCAGGGGTCGGGGAGAAAAGGTCAACCCTGGCACATTGGTTGAAAAAACTGAAACAGATCAAAATCCCGTCCCTCACACACTATCCTAGGCTCTAATATGAGCCAAACATTTTAGAAAATGAATTTCAGTAGTTTATGCACGTTATTATTATTTTGGGGATATAAATAGTATCCACACAATCTTTCATAACAGCATATTTCATCCCAGTAATTATTTTCAAAAGATTTATTTTTCCAAATTAGTTCCCCTTGTTGTATAAATCTGATCAAAGGTAATGTTCATTGATTTTCATAGAAATGTATTCCTCAGACCCAACACGTTTCGAGATCACATATCTCTTCATCAGGTGCCATTTTCAACATCAATTCTATAACAAATTTAAATAATTTATATTTAGTGTAGTGTTACAGACCAGCAAATGATTTCAAGTTCATAGATATCACAGATACCTCAACTCCAAGGGAACTGTAAATTCAAAAGGCCAAAAAGAAACTACGCTACCCTCACAGAAACTATGAAACGTCCTAGCGGACCACTTAAAAAAGAAAAGAAATCAGCGACATCCATCAAATCATACAAAACACCCCAGTCAATCTAAACACACAACCAACCCCGCCAAACAAGGAACCACAGCATAAACTCCAAAGCTTCGTACAAATATCAGTAGAGACATTCGTCAAGCTGGTAAGACATAGCAACAAAGCAGGCTCCCCCATGGTCCCCTGCCCCTCAGACATCTACAAATCTATCCTCACACAGTGTGCACCACTGGAATACTACAGAAGCCTTTTTAACCTGTCACTTGAAATAGGGAATGTGCTGCAAGCATTCAAATCGGCATACATCAAACCACTCCTCAAGAACACGAGAGGCGACATGGAAGACCTCTCCAACTACAGACCTGTTTCAAACATTTCCTACCAAGCAAAACTGCTAGAAACCCACGTCTACAAACTAACACAAGAACATGTAGAAAAACACCAATTGCTGGACAAGGCACAATTCACTTTTAGACCCGCGAAAGGAACAGAAACGGCACTCCTATCTATCTGGGATGACGTAAAGACAAACTCTGCCCTGATACTACTCAAAATCTCCACCCCATTTGACACAATCAGCCACAACGTCCTCAATAAGAAAATAGAAGAAATAGGAATAACAGACTTAGTTCTACTCTGGAGTAAATAATTACTAGCAAACATAATGGAAACTGTCTGGCTAAAACCCTTCAAATCCACACCTGGGGACACTGACTGTGGATTATGAGAGAAACCTGAAGGTGTCTCACCCGCTAGTCCCCGGAGATCTGTCATCCAGGTGGCCAGGACACGGCCATCAATATTGGATCCAGTTTCTGGGGGTGGACCAGTTGGGGAGGATCACCTGGATGGGGGGTTTTCAGGGAGTGGAAGGGGGACACCGACAGGTGAGATGCGGTAGCCCCTTCCTTATAACACCTTTTCCCCATACTACCTCGTAGGATATTTAGAAGCTCTACCCTCCCCTTTCTGACACAAACACTTACTTACACTGTGAAAGACAACGGACTAACACCAGAGCCGTTACCTGACATTCCCAACACACGTAGCAGGCAGAGTCAGGCAACTGACAATAACTACACATACCTGACAGTCCTTTCCCTTGCCCAGAGGTATAAAAGGCAGAGCACGAGAGCACACTTTGAGCAAGGCCAAATGCAGGAGGAAGCAGCTATTCCAGGATGGCAGTTCAAAGGTAGAAGAAAAGGTGGCGAGACCAGAAAGCACAAAAAGGAGGAAATTTCGCATTTCCTTTCGACGCAGCCGGTGATTCAGAGAGAGTACCTATAGTAAACAGTGTTGAGCGAAGGTTGCAAATGGTAACATGATGTGAACAAAGAACTTGTGTGCTGCTGAACTTTAAAAGACCAGGGACAAACTAGCTGCAGAGTGGTCCACAACCACAATTGGGAATTCATTTGAAAGACTCTGGCAGGTCCCCTTTTCTTGTGAACATTATAGTACCAAGAGGCCATAGGAAAGGGCGGCATATAAAGTTAAGGTGGTCATACAACGGTCAAGCCAAAATCCCTTGTACAATCGAAATTTCTTAACCCAGTACCAAAGTTTTGACATTGTGAAACAGGTGTGTGCGCCCGGCTGAGGGAAATTCTGTGCAAACGGAAAATGTGTGAAGCCTGACTGGAGGCTTAAGAGAGAGCCTGACTGGGGACTGGAAAAAGCTAAGGGAAGGGAATCCTGCAAGGTGTTACAACTAAGTTAACTGTGTTAAACTGGCTAATGTGAACCCGACTGAGGGAGGCCAACGTTGCAAAAAGGATCGGAGCCGGTTGATGGGGATCCACGAATGAAGGGAAATCACCTGACCGGAAGATTACTGAAAGGAACTTCTGTTTTGTTGTTTATAGCACATCAGGCCCTCTGGGGCAAGAGACTTGGGGCCTCATCACGAGTTTGGCGGTATCCCGGTGGTATTACCGCCGGGATACTGCCCGGGCTAATGCCGTTACCGCCAAATCCTCCACTATTAGCGCCGGATCATGGGTTTGGCAGTAACAGTAGTTCCCCATTGGGTTCATGGGGAATTTTTGGCGCAATTAGAATGCGCTAATTGCGCCCGAAAATGGGAATTTTCCTGCCACATTTACCCCCAGCTTTGAGCTGGGGGTAAATGCAGCCAAACCTGTGATTTGGTGGACCCTTAAATGCGGCGGTAATAGCGTTACCACCACATTTAAGGGTTACCCTCAAACTCGTGATGGGGTTGCTGGTGTAAAAGAGACTTGGCCACAGAAGGCCCTGATATTTTGGAAACCAATTTTAAGCTTGTGCTAGAGAAGCCCAGGATTGTGCTGTGCTCGAGATTCCCACCTTGCCCTGTGCTAAACACGTGGGGAGGGGAGACCCCAGTTATACCATCCTGACTTATCATTTTATGAACAGTTTTTTCTTTTCCGGTGAACATTATCCCACACTATTTTGTAACGTAGCGGTAAGAATTGGCAATAGTTGATTTTAGTATAGGCCCTTTTTATTTGACAAGACACCTCTGGGACGGCCTTATTATTTGATGGTTGTAGCTTGCTCCCGTCTTATATTTAGGTTTAGATTAGGTGTTTTTCTCACCCATGTATACAGTTTAAGAAACACCCTTGAACTATGATCACTTGTGTCTGTCTTTACTGTTGTCACAATGAGTTCCTTGCAAGTATCACAATGATCGCCCCTATCTCCACTGTTCGTCAACATCTACCTAGCCTCACTAATCAAGGTTGTAAAAAAACAACTTTATGTGCTACAACTATGTAGACGACACACAAATCATCCTTAACATCGAAGACACTGAAGAAAAGAACACAACGCTGGAAGAATGTCTCAAAAAACTCTATGACTGGATAAACACAAACAGCCTAAAACTCAACCCAGGCAAGACATATCCAAAAACCTGGAAAATAACATTTATATCCCATGGCCCATAGAACTAGGAACAGCACCCACGCCATTAAAAATAGTAAAAAGATCTTGGAATACTAACGGACAACACGCTTACATTAGAACCACAAGTAAAGGCAATAATCAAAAAATGCTTCTTCCTCCTACAATCACTAAAAAGAAAGCTACCATTTCTGTTCTTCACCCATAAAACATTGACAATCATTGCTCTCATGTCTAGAATTGACTACGCAAACGGCCTGTACCTCAGAATGCCAGAACACCTGCTGAAGAAATTGCAAATCATCCAAAACGCAGTGACCAGACTTCTACTTAAACTATCATGAAGAGACCCCATCACCCCAGCGCTAAAAATGTTACACTGGCTCCCAATCAAACAATGAATCACATTCAAAACAATGTGCATAAAGCACAGAGTAATCGAAGGCCTAAAAAAAAATAACCACTCACAAACTGACAAGAACACTCAGATCAAGCAACGACATCCGCCTGGAACCAAAACCATACACAAGGAAAAAACCTTGGGGATCCTCTTTCTCTCACCTGGCAGCAGAAACCTGGAACACCCTCCCGAAAGACATACGAAATACAAAGGAACACCTTAAATGCCGGAAACTACTCAAAACCCGGCTCTTCACCACAGAACCAGACTGAAACAACAAAAAAAAAAAAACAGGACTCAACCCTCCAAAGCCAAACCCCTTTGATGGGCAAAACCCAAAGGACAGGAACCGCAGCTGGAGACAAAGGAGCGCTTAGAATTAGAGGACCACACCCTAGGAGCGATGCCGAACAGAGCCCACTTACGACGAAAGAGCAACCAAAAACCTTAGCAATCTCGAACGTGGGTGTTGGAGGCCCTCACCACTCTCCCACCAACAGATCACTAGACAGCCACTGTCTTTTTCAGAAGCTGGTGAATGAACCACAGAGGAACGCTCCAGCAGACAGCAAGGCCAAAGACACCCAACACAGATTGCCAAAAGAACGAGGTAACCCCACTAACCTATCTGCTAAAAACAACTCTCTGCACACACCTCTCAAGCCCTAAACAAACACAACCACTTTCTCACACTGCAAACAGCAAGCACTACACTACATGGCAACAACAAAAGAAACTACACAGTCTCACAAAATAGCACATGGGATACCACAGATCCATTAACGGCACCCATGCTCAGCGAAGGGTTTTAACAGAACTGAAGCTGCCAACAGGACATCACAAATCTCGCTCTACCTTTATTCCCCTACATCCTACTAACTGATCCGACCCTCTTACCTTTCAGATCCGTCAGAGTGAAAGGGGACCACTCCGGTGGTGATAGTGTGCGGTATAAATATCCTTATTTCACCACACATGGGAAAGAGATGTCCAGAGCAGCGTGTTAGACTACATTTTAGTTTCTGAAGGAATTTTTGTGTTAGTAACATCTTTTTCAAGCCAACAAAATGAAGTGACCATTTGCCTCTTAATTTGAGTTGGTGAATTCAAGACAGAAGGTCCGTGCCTGACGTGTTCCCTTCAGTTTTGCAGGCAAACACTGGGGGCAAACATCTGATGTGAAATGATCACAACATAAGGATATTCAATTCTACCCTGGAGGCCCTACTTAAAGGTAAAGACATTTATGAGCTGTTGGGAAAAGTGTCTTACGTAGTGCTATTAAGTATTGTCTTTAGTAAAATGCTGTCTCGCAGTAAACTGTTATTAATCCACAAGCAAGTATTTGATCCTGTGCTACAAGCTAAAAAAAGTACTTGTGTAGAATGCTGCATGATGTGGGATGTTCTGACCCACTAGGCTCTGCCCTGCAACATCACTGGTGTGCTGCTTTTATCAAAAACAACAGAATGGCCGCCGCAAAGCCCTATGCGCACTAAAAATCTCTGAGAAGTGCGCAGGGAAACTGGAAAAATAGGCTGCCAAATCTACTTTGTCTGTGGTAGAACAGGAGACCACACTGTCAAAACCTGTCATTGGGCTGCCCACAGAGTGAAATGGAACTACAAGAAAAGGCAGTGCTGCATTGCCAGGACAACCCAGAAGTGCTCTAAAATCCGTTTCTCCTTGGCTGTTGAAATTGCAAATAAATGGTTCCCAAAAATCGGAAAAGTACCAACATCCTTGTGGGGTGTTAACCATCACCTTATTTAAGGAATCCCCATAAGAATATCAGGAGAAGCACATTTCATCACAAAAATATCCACATTCAAAAAGGTGCTTGCCTGGAAAAATATGTCAGATATGGGCGCAGTACCGCTAGCCGCCTGTGTCCAAGCTGTCATTACTTATACTGTTAGTTTAAACTTGTACATTAAGATCAAATTGTGGAAAAGAAGAGACTTGCCATCAAAATCAATATAGGTTGCTAGTATTCAATTTCTATGTTTTAAAAAGACTGGAATTAGAGATCTGTGTGTATATTTGTTGAAAATATAAAGTTTATTTAGAAAAGACAATTTGAAACAAAGTGTTTTAAAGTGAACTGATGCCAGCCACAGAGGACTTCAAAGCACATTCCCCAGTTTGCTCCAACAAAGGGTTCCTTCCTTTGCTCTCTGCCCAGGAATTATCATTTAGATGCTAAAGAAAGGAGGAGGGGATTTTGCTCTGCTTCTCTGGGAGAGAGACAATAGGCTTCCTGGACTGAAAGGGAATGCAAATTCGGGTGTCAACAGAAACTAACTGCCAGCAGGAAGAGGCCAGGAGTGCTCAGGACCCAGCCAAACCTTGGGGGCAGGACCAGACAGATTTGTGTACCTTTTTATTTTTTAAAACAAATATTTTATTAGATTTTCAATTTATAACACATAGATCAGTAATGATAAAACAGTTCGATAAAGCTCCTCCTAAGTTCATTCAACAAGAATAAGCATAACAGTAGGTGATCTCCTAAAGCCATTGAACAATTATTAAACAATAATCGACCTTCCACCCCGCTACGTTTAACGACCGTATTACATAGTCCAACTTAACTTGAGATCGAATATGCAACATATGGGGGTACATTCGGGAAGTATTTTGCCCGCAACAATGGATTCTAACTTAAGGTTCCCTTAGTGAAACTTTACAGTACATTGCCTTCCCTGCTTCATCTCCCCGCCGATGTTTTACTGAAGCGTTAATAAACTCGGAATACATCTGAAGGCATTGTAAATGACAACTCTGTTCATCTCAATTAATTACCTCCAGGGCTTAGTTCGAAATTGACCACGCTTCTCCTCCATTACAAGTTAAATAGCTTTCGTAAATGAGTAAATCCATCATTTGTCCTTAGGCCATGTCCTTTTGGTATTGTTTCAAAATTAAATTGTGCTTTTAACCAACTTTATATGTACAAAATCAATTTCACTTACATACGCTATATAGGACCGAGTTGTATCTTAGTGAC
Source organism: Ambystoma mexicanum (assembly GCF_040938575.1). Taxonomy (NCBI): domain Eukaryota; kingdom Metazoa; phylum Chordata; class Amphibia; order Caudata; family Ambystomatidae; genus Ambystoma; species Ambystoma mexicanum. Next base: position 281,904,154 of record NC_090936.1, read on the forward strand.
AGTCCTTTCTCAGGCTGTTTCTCAGTCTTTGACTTTACCATTTCGGTCTAGCTTCCATGTCTATTTTTGGTTCGAAGGCATATAAGCAATTACAGCATAGCTTTGACTACATTGAACTCTTATGCTCTACATTTTACTCATGTTCTTGTCTTACAGAACGTTATAGTTCATATTACCTCCTAAAATTCCCCAATTCTCTCCTTCCCACCCTCATCCCTCCTCCCTTACCCCCTCACTTCTTTTTATTAACCCCCCACCTCTATACAATGCTCTTCCCCCCTACTATAAGTATTATTTTACATTTAAGATTCTAGGCTTTTAAGGTTTTCTCCCCCTTCTTAACCTCAGCGTCTCATTATCTTTGTTTTTGAGAGAGTTCAGGTTACATGTGTGTTTCAGAGCAGGCGGGGTTTGACGAAATGGGCTTCTCTGGCCCGTACATGTTCATGAAATGGATTCCATATAGTTAGGAATCTTAGGTATTTGCTGCTGCTGATGGTGCATATCTTCTCCATAGCCATCACCCCCCAAATCTTAACCCACCAGCATGCTGAGATTGGACCTTCTTTGTTTTTCCAATTTTGTGCAAGAGTCATTCTAGCTGCTGATAGTAGATGGGTGATGAGTTTAGCTGTCGCTCCTGACATCGCGTATTTCCCTTCTATAGGGACTCCTAAGAGGATTGTCTTTGGAGATCTCGGTAGATCCACCTCTGAGATGTCTTTTATGTAGCTTAGTATTTCCTTCCAGTAGGCAACTGCTTTAGGGCACGTCCACCACATGTGGAACAGGTCTCCCTTCTCACCGCAGTTTCTCCAACAGTTTGGTGAGTAAGACTTTGCGATTTTGTGAATGCGGTTCGGGGACATATACCATCTGAGGCACAGTTTGTACGCAGATTCCTTAATTGTGGTGCATCTGGAGGTGCTGTGTGCAGGTGCCCATATTTGGTACCATTCCTCCTCCGTTAGTGACTCTTGCATATCTCTCTCCCAATTCATTTTGAAAGAGAGATGGTCGGTTGGCTTGTCATTGGAGAGGAGTTTGTAGAGTCTAGAGACCCCCTTCACCGTATTGCCTTCTTGAAGCGACAGTTCTAGGCCTGATGGCGTTCTCATGCCCGCCTTCTTCTCCCTTGGGTGGGTAATCCAGTGCCTGATTTGCGCATATCTATAGCGTTTATTTTCCCCTATATTGAATTTTAACTGGCAATCTGTGAAGAGCAATGGAGCGCCGTCTTTGTACATGTCTTTCAGGCTATTAGGGGGACGGATGAGACTGATTGTTCGATTCTGCACCATCCTTTATGATCCTCTGGTTTTGCCACATCGCAGCATTGGTGCTAGTCGTGCCGCCATAATGTATCTGTCCATTTCTGGAACTCCCATAAAACCCAGATGAGGGGAGCGCAGTAGGATTTGTTTCTGGATTCTAGGTTTCTTATTATGCCATATGAATTTGAATACCTCATCTTGCAGTTCTCGGATCTTGGCTGGTGGTATTGGCACTGGCAGTGAGATTACTACATAGAGGAGGCGGGGGAGAATGGTCAATTTGACCGCTGTGATGCGGGTGAACCATGACAGCTCCTGGGAGTCCCATCTGCGCAAGTCTTCCTGTAGTTGTTTCCACAGCGGCATTATGTTTGTTTGATATAAATTGTGCGGATCACTGGCAAGGTGGATTCCTAGATATTCCAGTTTTCTTTCAACCCAGCACATCGGGAATGATCTTGCCAATGTCTCGATATCTTCTCTCCTTGCCGTTATGTTCATACCTTTCGATTTGGAGAAATTTATGGAGAACCCTGAGACTCGTCTGAATTCCTAGAACTGGGCCATAGCTCTGGGCATTGTATTTTTTGGATCTCCCATGAAGAGCATGATGTCATCCACGTATAGGGCTATTTTGTGGGTTTCCTGACCTATTGTAACTCCCCTGATACTGACGTCCTGGCGATCTGCATAGCACATGGTTCCATTGCCATTGCAAAAATTAGAGGGGAGAGGGGTCAGCCCTGTCGTGTGCCCCTTCTGATCTCCACAAATTCTGTGCTCTGACCATTGATCCTGAAACTTGTCGATGGATGCTGGTAGTTGGCGAGCACCATTTTCGTAAATTCTGGACCGCAACCAAACTGCTCCAAAATCAAACTCAGATAGCCCCAGTGCATGCTGTCGAAGGTACGGGTGGCATCCAGGGTTGCTACAGCAAATGATTGTTGTGCACGTTGCCCAGCATCAATGACGTCTACTGCCCTTCTGACATTGTCTTGTGTGTGTATGTCTGCGATGAACCCTGCTTGATCATCCTGTATTAAGTTTCGAAGGATTTCCATTAGACGAGTTGCTAAAATTTTCGTGTAGATTTTCACATCCGTGTTCAGCAGTGCTATAGGCCGGTAGCTTGCACAATTTTTGGGATCTTTGCCTGGCTTTAGCGGTAGTGTAGTTATGGACTTCCCCATATCTTGCGTGACCTTCCGCTCTTCTCTAATTGTGTTGAATAGTTTTGACAGTGGGCCTAGCAGTTGTCTACAGAATGTCTTGTAATAGCCATTGCCAAAACCGTCAGGACCTGGCGTCTTATTTGCTGGTAGTGCTGTGATAGCGTCGCTGATTTCTTGGGCAGTAATCGGTTTCCCAAGATTGATTTTGTCTTTCTCTGTAATTTGGGGCAGCTGGAGAGAGTTCATATAGGCGAGTTGATGGTCTAGGTCTAGATTTTCCCCCTTTAATAGTTCCATGTGAAATCGTTTCATTATTTCCTTTTTGTCCAGCTCTGCTGTGTGGGATTTCCCATGGGAGTCATTTAGCTGCACTATATAGTTCAGAGTTTTTTGTTTTCTCAATTTTGCTGCGAGATTTGTGTATCTTAAACCTCAAGAAATTATCTTTTTGAAAAAGACTCACGGAGAACTGTGCACATTTTGTAAAAATCTGTAAATTATAGGTTGTTAACAGGAAAATTCTGCCCACAGTTTGAAATTACTCTAAACTCTGTGCTATGTTCAGAGACAGGACTACCAAAATGTTGACTTTGTAGCAATTGTGATGATGCTAGAAATATCAAACTTCACAGGACTATGCCCAGATGTCATGCACATGTATGTAAAAAATGTGTACAGATCTGACATTGGGTAACTAACCAAAAGCACGAAAAACTGTCAAATTTGAACCAAAGCCCTCACTGAGCTGGGACTCGGACAGATACTTGCTCTACTAAATCTGTGATGTAAATATGTATTGTTAGCAAGTTGGTGATAATGTAAATATGATTTATGTGAAAAATAGATTTACTGTACAGAAACAAAGGGGAGGTACTCCCTGGATTGTAAAATACAGCATCACTATGACACTAGATTTCCTTCTCAAATCAGGAGAGGGAAAATACTCTAACCAATAGGATTACTAGAGGGTGTGCTTAGTATAATTCAGCCTACCCACCCCTTTAGGAAATACATAAATAGGGACAGGTTAGGACCTAGAGACAGACACAGATTCATCCATCAACTGATTTACTGGCAAAGCACTCTGCAGGAGAAACCCAGATCCAAGACTCCAGAACCCTGAAAGCAGAAGGCCCAATTCCAAAGCTGACCCCTTCTCAGCTGGCCTTTTTAAATTTTAAAACCTGATTTTACCCCCAGACATCCAAGGGGCACAGCAAAAATTGAACAGCCTGCCTGTGCTGTTTCTGCTTTCTTGCTAGGAACTCTTGCTAGAACCCAGAGATCCAAACCAGTAGAGCAGAGCTGTAACCTGATAGCTGCAACCGAGAACCAACCCGTCACATCCAGTACAGAGGCCGTGCAGTGTCCAGAGTGCTGTGCTGAGTGCAGAACCGAGCGCCTGAATCCTGTCCGGTGGGCTAGCAGAATTCCAGTCCAGAAATCTTTTTGACCAGCTCCCTGACGGGGCTATTCCAAACCATAGATTTGAGTATCTATAGCATAGAGTTGTCCATAACCAGTATCTTATCCTTAAGTAATCCTATCCAAACTCTTCTATCATATCCAGAACTGCATTGTAGAATCTCTTTTGTTTTTCCTGAATCTTTCCCTCATCCATATAGTCCTTTGATAATAGTAGTGATAATATCATCTTTGCGCTAATATATTTGCTGAAGAAAGACAAGTGTCTCGGCGGGCAAAAGTCAGAAGAGAGGCGCCGCTGATCTGGTATGCTGTTCCGTTGGGTATCTTGTATCTTCATAGCCTCCCTAGTGTAAAGAAAATCCTGTTTGTAATTCAAAAGCGCATATTTCATTTGTAAATTTTGACGCTTTCTGAGAAAAATTGACCTCTACTAAAACCTTCATAACTTCTGAACCATACATGCTAGAAATGTAAGTGTCAAATTGAAGATAACCTCCTCAGCTTTCAAACAAACCTAAAACCGCATTTCAACTCCTTATAGTTTTTCTGTAATTGCGTTTCTGGCGCGCTGAAAAGTTTGCCGCAGATTTTTCGTTTGGCTCAATTTCCTCATGTGTAAAATAGCTATTCTTTGCAATTGACCTCAGAATTCAGTTTTCTATCTGCTAGTTATTCAATCATCATTGCTAGTGTTTACCTGAAACTATACAAAGTGGCTCCCACTAGTTGTGAATCCAATTTAGAGATTTAAATCAATTTTTGAGTGTTTTTACCATTCATTCAAAACCACATTCAAAAGCATTTGACTTGTTTTGAAATCATTCCTGTTTCTCTCTACGCTTGCTGGGGGGAATTGGGACTGAAACTGTATTTGTTGAGTGTTTATTCCTGAAACCTGTTTTCTCTCCTTCCATCTCTTTATATTGCGTATTGGGCGGGATTGAGTAGTGTGCAGGGGGAAAGAGTGATTACATTGCATTTGATTGAACGCACAAAGGTATTATTTCTGTGCTGCATTAATTTCCTATCATTGCATTTGACTGAACCCACACAAAGTTTTATTCTGTGCTGCATGATTTTTCTTATCCATACTCCTTGTGATTAAAGAGATTGTTGATTGTAACATCACCCAATGGTGATCATTGTATAAATATTAAATAGTGTAATATATATATATTGTTAAAATCCATAAAATAAATCTTTTAACTTTGCAAAACAACCTGCTTCTTGGCTCAGTGAGACCGGGGGGGGATTCAAAGAGAGGGGCGTGATATAAGGGTACATCATTTAGAAATAAAATACACAAATAAAATCACTTACAAGATTGGGGGCTCATCGTGGGATTTCTGAATTAGATATACCACTAGTGACAGTCTAATACAGTGTGCTAACTGACGTGGTACACAATCCCTATTGGGCTACCACGCTGTGTTACACTGTGAAAAGCATCCCTCAAAAGGAACGCTCTAAGGAATTAGTCTGTTTTGAAAAAATAAAATAAACTTCTGTAAGTCAGGAAGGAAATCAATATTTTCAGAATGGCGACTTTGGTAGAAATGAAGATGGATAAAGAACACATATTGCATACATTATTTGTAAGGGGAGAATGGACAGAGCAGGATCAGAATGTGTGGTTGCAGGCAATCACAGAACAGATCACTGCAACAGGTTTAGATACATGGCAAGATCAGGGTCCATTACATATGGCCCTGCGTGAACTATATATGGCCCCTAAGGCAAAGGAAGAGCAAAACAAGATTGCCAAAATAGCTGCATATCTATACCTATATATTTGAGCAATACAGGATAAATATACTGAGGGCCAAGATCTGGCAAACAAGCAACTGCAGGCATTAGAAAGGGCCCAAACTGATTTGGACTCCGCTGAGCAGAGGCTGCACAGGAGCCAGGAATCAGAAAATGAAAGCAGGCAGTACCTAATCAAAATAAAAGAGGACATGGGCATCCTGCAGCAGGAAAAGGCAGACCAGGATACCAGAATGCTGGCCCTGCAGAAGGAGTACCAAGAAAGTTTGGACTCCCTACTGCAGGGCCAGAAAAAGCTGCAACAACAAATACATTTCAACAGGGCATGCGCAGAGCAGGTAGTCACCCTGCAAAGCCACTTAGACAGAGAGAAAGAAGAGATTAATAAATTAATCCTGAAAGACCTGGACACCCCGGCAGAATTTGATGAAGAGCGCCAGAAAGCTGGTGCTCTTCAAAGACAGAGGGACGACCTGGCGGCACAGAGGCAGGCTCTTGCTCAGGAAAGGGACACCTAAGGCCAGGAAGTCTGCTATTTAAAAGAGAAGCTGGAAGAAAATCACCTGGCCCTTCAGAGTCTGGGTGACCTCCAAAAGGACCATCAAAAATTGTTAGAGCACACCAGGGAGGTGGAGGAGGGTCTAGCAAGGAAGGACCAGGCCAGTATGGACAGGACTCAGGAGGTAACCCTCCTGCAGCAAAGACTGGCCCAGTACTCTAAAACAACACAGGAAGTACAGAGAGAAAATGAGGCTCTCTGTGGGAACAATAACAGGCTCCCCAGGCAGGTAGACATGCAAGAGGGATTGATAGAAACTAGCAAGGCCTTGATAGAGGAACAGAAAGCTCGGATTCTTGAATGGCAACAGGGAGAAGGGGCTGACAGAGATGAGGTTCGCTGGGAAAGGGAAACACCTGAGCATAACCTCAGGAACCCTAGTACCAGAGGCCTTCATCTCTTCCAATCCCTGGACTCTGCCACCCCCATGTCCACTGGCGCACATGAGCCAAGGGCCACGGGAATGGCAGATTTCAATCCAATCAGGAACGTGGGGCTCATAGACCAGCACCTCCCAGGAATGGATGGGCGGGCATTTGGGTATGGGTTCCCAAGTACTGTGAAATTTAGTGGGGAACTCCATGAGAGTAGGCCCAGTAACGGCATCCTGGAACCCTCTGCACAGCTAGGACAGTGGGGGTGGGGGTACTCATCAAATCCTGGGAGCAAGGAGGAAACAGAAGACTCCTTTGAGCGCCCCAGGACACAGGAGACTAGGTCCCCACATTCTGCCTGCCTTTGCCAGGCTCGCAGAATCTGGGAGAGCCTAGATGACCAGACGGGCACCCCTGGGAGCAGTTCCTCTGAGTCAGAGGAGGAATGGACCAGGGTTACCCGAATCAAGAAGGCCAATAAGGCAAAAAAGGGCCTTGCTTAAGGACCCCTTAAAGCACATCAAAGTGATAAGGAGGGTCATCACGGCCTATCATAAGAACGCTAAGTATTCTGTTTGGGAGCACTTAGAGCTCTTTGAGCAGATGATGGAAACTTTCCATTTGAAGGACAGCCAAAGCTGTATTCAATATGTGAAATGGACCTTCTCACCAGAATACTCCAGCCTCTTTGCTGGGCTGGAGGACCAAAATCATTCTAGATGGTCCACCTATAGGGCGGCCATCTTGAAGCATTTTTCTGTGCATAGAAATCCTCAGGAGGCTCGCAAGGCAGCCTACAACTTGTAATGTGGGGAGAATCCGGCCCCACAAGAATGTGTGCAGGAATTAAAGCGTGCCTTTGCACAGACCACCAGAAGGGTGCGCACGGACAGCAAACAATTTGTGAATACTTTTGTCCACGCTCTCCCCAAGTACATCATGACCCAGCTAGTGAGAGATTTTCATGAGAAAAGATCACTAGACTGGGTCATTGAACAGGCCACACAAAACTATGAGGTGCAAAAGCCCATAGAAAACAAAAATAATGCAAAAAGCCCCAAACAAACCAACACCCCTGCTGTTGCTAAGGTGGCAGAGGTGAAGGTTGCCCTCATTTTAGATTTGGAGATGGGGGGCCTAAAAACCAGACAGGGAGCCAAGGAGGTAGTCCCACAAATGGGATCCCTCACTCCCCTGACTACATAAGTCCCTGCTACAAGGGGAATAGACCCATCCTGGGTTATGTGTGGACTCCTCCAGCCCAAGGGGGGGGATCCAATCAAACAGCAGATAACCCAGGGAACTTCCCTCCTCACTTCCCCCAGGAGGGCAGAAATTCCCCAAATCCTGGACCAAACTTCTTCCCCAGGTACCCGCCAAACTTTCAACCCCAAAACCATCCATCCTTCTTTCCCTAATTACCTGAGACCAGACAACCCAATCCGGGAGAGGAGAGGCCAAGGGTGGAGGGGTACCCAAATTTTCCACATTCGGGGTATTTTCAGAGAAGGGATAGCTACCCTTCCCGGGATCAGCCCAGGGGAGACAACAGAACCCTGTATCAGCCTGAGCGGGTGTCACAACTAGAGCGCTAGGTCCAAAACATGGCACAGGATCTCGGTCGCATTCTGAGGGCTCAACAGAACCCTCAGATGAGAATGCCGGTGCAGAATGCCTCAAACTCTGGACCTGGTGCTCCAGAGCAATGACGGGGGAAGAACCCAGACAACCCACCGGTTCCCAGGGAGGAGGCACAAGGTGAAGGGGGGTGTAAAGCCTTGGAGGAAGCTTCCTTCCCCATTTGTAATAAGCCCCTGGAAACCCAGGAACTGGAACTAAAATCTCCTGCCCCTGAAAGTCTGCCAACCAAGGAGCAGAGGGGGCAGGGGGGTAGGAGAAACAAAGTACCCAAACCGACCCATTTTGAGGAGGAGGTACAAATCTTCCAATTTGAAGGAGAGAGATCCTCAGAGGTTCCTGGGAAAAGGATCTTCTCCTTCAGAGATGTGGGAACTCCTCCCAAAGAAAAATGGATCCCAAAAGATCCAAATCCAGACTGGGTAGATGTGGGGACTGAGCTAACGCCACCCATCATCCAACCCCAGAACCAACAACATGAAAATCCCCTGGTTTAAACCCATCCTGGTGACTGCCTCCAAAAAGGGGGGGCAGCCCAGCACCAGAACCAGGGGAACCCAAAGCTTCTCCCATATCTAGTTGCCACCTTTTCTTTTCAGATTCACAGAGTGATGCCCAAATCTCTTCTCTATCAGTGTCCAAAACTAGAAAACTAACCCACCAGTTGTCCAAAAATGTACATTATCTGTGCCCCCTGGAGGAGAAGGAGGGAAAATTCTATGCCCCGGTCCAGATACAGGGGCAGGGTACAATTTTGGCACTGGTGGACACTGGATCCCAAGCTACCCTTCTGTCCAAAAAGGCCTTTGATAAACAGAATTCGGGAAGGGGGGAGAAATACCAAATTCCTCTCACCCCTCTTCCTGGACAACTTCAGAACTTTGATGGGAAGTAATTCCTGTTGAGGGGACTGCGGATCTGGACATTAAAATTGGGCGACACAAGGTGAAGCACCCGGTCATAGTTGTGACTCCAGAGGGCACACCTTGTTTACTGGGGAATGACATCCTGCGTAGGTTGTCACCCCCAATAGACTGTGTAAACAAGGTCCTCTGGACCCAGACTAACCGACCAATAAAGTTGAAACAGAGTGTCAAGCATGTTAGTTTAAACAGCACATGCCACATGGTTGAAGATAAATCTGACCCAAGTTGAATTTCACTTCCAGAACAACCAAATCCCAGACGTGACAGTAATAGCAGCAGGACAACAAACTGGTGATGGGGGTTCCGCTCTATTTCTAAAAATCAACCTTCCTTCCAGTCTAAGGTGGCATTCCACACTGGAAGGAAACACTCTGAAATTCTTTATCAATCCACAATCAAACATTCCCACTCCTATAGTCCAGAAAGATGAGAAATCAGCTCGGAGCCTGGCTGATATTCAGCAAATTGGAGAGCAGTTGTTCATCCCTGTTCAGTTAAATGAAAGGAAGGACTCTGTTCTCGCCCGAGTCTGTGTGAACAATGGTAAGAGCTTCATCAGCAAAGACATGTTCTGCAAACTCCCACAAGATCCAGCCATTCCCACATTTAAACTGTTAGACAAATGGGAAATGGACTGGAAACACCCAATTCCAAACATCTCCTGCCAAGCAGGTGTATGCTCAAAATCTCCATAGGCAACAAGATCATAGTCCATAATTGTTGGTTCGTGCGAGACGTCACTGCCGCCTATTACTTAGGCAGTGACATTCTCAATCGCTTTGCCATTAGTTTGGACCTAATAAACTTCAAACCTTGGTTCCGATTAGCGGATAATCCCATGGGCTTTGATGACCCAGAGAAAGCATTTAGGTCAGCTCAACTGTTGCCTTATGCAGTTGAAATTCAGATTGGAGAGGAAGTCACCATCCCAAAAAGGACCTGACAATTTTCCCTGGAAGTGAAAGTTAAAAGAGGACAGAAATTGAAAAACACTGATGCCTATATTCTTCTAAATGCTTTTATCCAACAGCAAGGGTTGGGGGTAAATCCAACACCACTAGTCAACATAGAACATGACACCATTCCAATAGAGGTGGATAACAGCGACTTAAAGAGTATCCCTCTAGCCGCAGGCACCATTATTGGAATGGCGGTTGATGACCAACATTTTTCCATAGATTTAGGCTATGAACTGTTAGGACCAATCCTCAAGGACTGTTTTGACAGTGATAGTGATGACAACACCAGACAGGATCTTTACCCGGCATGGGGGGAACTTCCTGGTGTACACTTCCTGCCCTTATGGTAAGGGAGATGTGACCTGTGACTTCAGGAGGGATGGTGATTTTCCAAGTCCGTGAGGACTGCCTTCCCCACCTGAAGCCACCAGTCCAAATCAGCACCCTGACCAGGGACTTCTCCACCCAGCTGGAGGAGACCACTGAGATAGCAAAACCAGAAATCTTTCCAGGCTTCATGCAGATGGTTGAAGAGAGAGTCAACGTAGCGGATGCCTGTGAGACTCTGGAGCAAAAGCAAAAATTGAAAGTTTTCTTGGATTTTCAAGATCTCTTTGCGGTGGACTCATAAGACTGTGGTCGCACTGACATCCACACAACAACAATTCCCAGGGACCCTGGCATGACTCCAGTGTTTGTGAAGCAATATCGCTTGCCTCTCGCATCAATGGAGTCCCTTACAGAAATAATTAAGAACCTTGAGTCCCGTGGGATAATCCGTCCAGTCCACAGCACCTTCAATAATCCGGTGCTTGGGATTCTGAAGCCAAACAGCCAGTGGAGTCTCTGCGTCGAGCTTAGGGAGCTCAACAAACGGGTTCATACTTCCCGATGGCCTTTCCCTAAATTAACCAAGGGCTGGCCCAGATCCAGGGGTCACAGGTATTCACTTCAATAGACCTGACCAATGGATACTGGACTGTACCTGTCAGTAGGGAGGACCAAAACAAGCTGGCCTTCACCTTTGGGGGGCAGCAGTACACATGGACCTGGACTCCCTTCGGAGTCAGAGGATTCTGAGCCCTCTTTTTGGCACAACCTCTATCTATTAGGCAAAGCCTAGAACATCAAACAAAACGGTGCCAAGGGGCTTAATTAGGTCCCTTTTCAAACAGCGTCCCTTCCCTCTGCAGCATTAATCACCCGTTATTGATTGGATTCAAAACGAGTTTACGAAAAATATATATCATTTATTAATTTTCATCAAAAATTGAAACACATTTTCTTAGATTTTCAAGATCTCTTTGTGGTGGACTCATATGACTGTGGTCGCACTGACATCCACACAACAACAATTCCCACGGACTCTGGCATGCCTCCAGTGTTTGTGAAAGAATATCGCTTGCCTCTCGCATCAATGGAGCTGCTTACTGAAATAATTAAGAAACTGGAGTCCTGTCGGATAATTCGTCCAGTCCACAGCACCTTCAATAATCTGGTGCTGGGGATTTTGAAACCTAACGACCATGGAGACACTGTGCTGATCTAAGGGAGCTCAACAAATTGGTCCATACTTACCGATGGCCTCTTCCCTACATTGACCAAGGGGTGGCCCAGATCCAGGGGTCAAAGGTATTCACTGCCATTGACCTGACCAATGGGTACTGGGCTGTACCTGTCAGTACGGAGGACCAATACAAGCTGGCCTTTACCTTCGGGGGGCAGCAGTACGCTTGGACGCGGACTCCCTTCGGATACATCAACTCCGGCAATGAATTCAACATTTTTCTACATAAGGCCATGCCCAACCTGGGTGAAAGGGTTAACCTGGCCTATGTAGATGATGTTCTCATCAAAACCTCAACTGTGGAGGAACACATAGCGGAGATCCGTTATGTTCTGACCCAGTTGAGGGCCGCCGGAGCAAAACTTTCCTTTCAGAAAGCACAGTGGTGTCGAACCCGTGTCAATTTCTTGGGGCATGAGATTACTCCTCAGGGTCTCTGTCCCCAGGAAAAGAAAGTGGAAGCACTCCAGAAACTGAAAGACCCCACAACTCTGAGGGAACTAAGGAGCCTCTTTGGACTGACTAATTACAGTAGAAAGTTCAGTGAGGACTACGCAGAGATCACAAGACGCCTGATTCATCTTTTGAAGGGGGGTCAAGTGGAAGTGGGGTCCAGAACAAGCTGAGGCAGTAAGACAACTCAAGAGAAGCCTCTCACAAGCACCTTGCCTAGCTTACCCTGTCAAAAACAAGGAGTTCTACTTGGAGACAGGGTTCTCAAATACATGCTTGACTGCAGTATTATACCAAAAGCATGACACGGTCAATAAAGTAATCTCCTATGCGAGTAAAATGTTATCCTTAAACGATTGTGAGAAGGCACTCCTGGCAACGGTGTGGGCATTGAAGAATTACCGCCCGTTTATCCAGGGGGAACACATCATAGTGGGACTCCATACCAGCCTCTGCAATATCTCCAAAGTGACAGAATCCGGGCCGGAAATGTGAGTAATTCCTGAATTACTTCCTGGATTCTGTCAATGCAAGGCTTTCCTGTGGAGGTCAGATATGGCCAAAACAAGAAGAGTCCCCTCGCGCAAGGTCTGGCTGACTTGCATGATTGTGCCAGAGAAAACTGTCTCGAGTACGAAAGTCTTAAAATCAAGGCCAACATGGAGGCATACCTCAATTCCCCACACAAAGTCTTTGAAGAAGACAAGTGTGAGGGAAGGCCCGCTGTCTATGTGGATGGATGCTCCTACCATGTTGACAACAACGGGGAAAAAGAACTTGTGGACGGCGTAGGGAAACGCATGGGTGAATGAGGCCCCAGAACCCTCTGCTGGGTACAAGATTGGTCCCTGAGGTAGTCAAGTGGCAGAGTTGATGGCTGTGCATCAAGCGAGCCTCACTGCTGTCCAACATCAACTCCACGAACTGGTCGTAATCACAGATTCGGATTATGTACGGGACGGGTTTGTGGAGCACCTGGTTAACTGGAAAATCAGAGGCATGGTCTGTGCTTATAATAAACCCTTGAAACATGGGAAATTAATTCAAAACATTGATGATCTGGTTACCTCGAATGGGATGACCATCTACTGGAAAAAGATCAAGGGTCATTCTAAAGTAGAGGGACCAGACAAAACTGGAAATGACTTAGCTGATCAGCTGGCCACAACCAGAGCCATCCAAGGGGATCTACTTGAGATCGAGTCCCTTTTGGGGGAAATCCAGGTCGCTGCTATCACTAGGTCCCAGACAAATGCTCACAATGAACTCTCAACTGCACAATGGAGTAAGGAGACCCCAGATTCTGATTTGATTACGGCTCAAAAAGGGGATCCAATAATTGGTAATTTTTATCAACACATTGAGGACCCTGAGAACTTTCCCCTGATGGATACCGATTACATTGGCAAAGAGGACCTCAGAGTGTTGATGAAATGTCCAAAAAAGTCCCTTATCCAAGACAGTTTGTTGGTAAGGAGATCCCTAGCTGGCCATGATCAGTGGGTGGTTCCTACCTCATTCTGAAGCCTGATGTTAAGTCACACCCATGATGCGGCCACAGCCGGTGATACGGGGTTTCATACACCACTTGAAATCTTAAGAGAGGTTGCCTACTGGCCACACATGGGGCAGGACCTCGACCAATACTTGAAGGGGTGTCTTGGGTGTGCACAATTTCAGCCAACATCCCTCACACACCATGCGCCCCTCCAAAGAGGGGGATGACACTGCCCTGGTCAGATTTACAAGTCGATTATACCGATCCTGTGATTCGCTCCTCTAGGGGAAACAAGTACATGTTGACAGTGACATGCTTGTTTACTAAATGGATGGAATGTCTCCCGGCCCCAAATTGCAAGGCAGAAACCGCAGCTGCCCTGATGATCAACCACATCTTCTCGCGTTTTGGACTACCACAAAGGATCGAGTCAGACTGAGGTAGCCACTTTACTAGCGAAGTAATGAGAAAGATCTGGGAGATACTTGGGGTCAAAAGGAAATTACACATTGCCTACCGACTAGCCTCTAGTGGTGCAGTGCAGAGATACAACAAGACAATTGTGAGCATATTAAAAAAGTTTGTGGCAGATTCTGGGCCAAGTTGGGATATTCGATTACCTCTTGTCCTAATGGCCATCAAATCTACCCCTTCTTCTGCAACTAAAATGTCACTGTTTGAGCTGATGACTGGACGCAGGATGGTGCTTCCCCAGGATCTGCTCTACAGAACCCAAGAGCAGACATTGATCAATACCTCCACAACTCACGAGTATGTTGAAAATCTAAGAAAACACCTTCAACATGCTTTTGCCTATGCTCAGAGAAATTTAGAAAGATCTGCCGACAGCATAAAGACCCACTATGACTTAAAGACTACGAGAAAAGCATACCATGTAGGAGACCGGGTCTACTTATACAATTTCCAAAGGAACCAGGACAAACAGTGCAGATTTTTGCCTACCTGCAGGGGTCCTTTTGAAATTGTAGACAAAATCTCACCAGTCACCTACAAAATCTGCATCCCCAAAGGCAATTTGGCAGAAGGGGAAGATAAGTGGGTCCACATTAACCAACTAAAGTGTTGCCATCGTAGACACACTTTGCAGCAACTGGAGGAGTCTTCTGGAACCCCAGAGGGGGTCACTCCAGCTCCCTAGAATTCCCACTAAAAAATATTCCATCTATATAGTCAATACATTGCCAAAAGAAAAATGTGTCCTGATATGCCAAATGTATGTGTTCACCCCACTACATCAATAGTGGTAGGGAAATATTTACAAATGTGTTTTTGCCTTGTCATCCTAGAATTGGAAACCATGGAGACTAAAACCAAGGTGGACCACCCAGGGACCGGAAGCAAAGATCCAAGGGGCCTGGGGTATCGCTCCATACTCACATCAGGACTGGGCGAGGAGAACTGGTCGATCCACCCCTGATGGGAGAAGCTGATGAATGTTGCCATTGAACCAAAAGAAAAGATGATGTATTTTGCCATTTGAACCAAAAGAAAAGAAACTGTTCATCCCAATCTTGCGACTTCCCATTGATGGGATCAATGACAAATCCCGAGGGGGGGGCTTGTAGGATGTTCTGACCCACTAGGCTCTGCCCTGCAACATCACTGTGTGCTGCTTTCATCACAAACAACAAAATGGCCGCCGAAAAGCCCTATGCGCAGTAAAATTCTCTAAGAAGTGCGCAGGGAAACTGGAAAAACACGCTGCCAAATCTACTTTGCCTGTGTCAGTGGTAGAACAGGAGACCACACTGCCAAAACCTGTCATTGGGCTGCCCACAGAGTGAAATGGAACAACATGAAAAGGCAGTGCTGTATTGCCAGGAAAACGCAGAAGTGATCTAAAATCTGTTTTTCCTTGGCTGTTGAAATTGCAAAATAATGGTTCCCAAACATCAGAAAAAATCCAACATTCTTGTTGGGTGTTAACCATCACCTTATTTAAGGAATCCCCATAAGCACAATGTCAGGAGAAGCACATTTCATCACAAAAATGTCCACACTCAAAAAGGTGCTTGCCTGGAAAAATATGTCAGATATGGGCGCAGTACCGCTAGCCCCCTGTGTCCAAGCTGTCATTACTTATACTGTTAGTTTAAACTTGTACGTTAAGATCAAATTGTACAAAAGAAGAGACTTGCCATCAAAATCAATATAGGTTGCTAGTATTCAATTCATATGTTTTAAAAAGACTGTAATTAGAGATCTGTGTGTATATTTGTTGAAAATATAAAGTGTATTTAGAAAAGACAATTTGAAACAAAGTGTTTTAAAGTTAACTGATGCCAGCCACAGAGGACTTCAAAGCACATTCCCCAGTTTGCTCCAACAAAGGGTGCCTTCCTTTTGCTCTCTGCCCAGGAACTATGATTTAGATGCTAATGAAAGGAGGAGGGGTTTTTGCTCTGCTTCTCTGGGAGAGGGACAATAGGCTTCCTGGACTGAAAGGGAATGCAAATTTGGGTGTCAACAGAAACTAACTGCCAGCAGGAAGAGGCCAGGAGTGCTCTGGACCCAGCCAAACCTTGGGGGCAGGACCAGACAGATTGTGTATCTTAAACCTCAAGAAATTATCTTTTTGAAAAAGACTCACAGAGAACTGTGCACATTTTGTAAAAATCTGTAAATTATAGGTTGTTAACAGGATAATTCTGCCCACAGTTTGAAATTACTCTGAACTCTGTGCTATGTTCAGAGACAGGACTACCGAAATGTTTACTTTGTAGCAATTGTGATGATGCTAGAAATATGAAACTTCACAGGACTATGCCCAGATGTCATGCACATGTATGTAGAAAAATGTGTACAGATGTGACATTGGGTAACCAACCAAAAGCACAAAAAACTGTCAAATTTGAACCAAAGCTCTCACTGAGCCGGGACTGCTCTACTAAATCTGTGATGTAAATATGTATTGTTAGCAAGTTGGTGATATTGTAAATATGATTTATGTGAAAAATAGATTTACTGTACAGAAACAAAGGGGAGGTACTCCCTGGATTGTAAAATACAGCATCAGTATGACACTAGATTTCCTTCTCAAATCAGGAGAGGGGAAATACTCTAACCAATAGGATTACTAGAGGGTGTGCTTAGTATAATTCAGCCTACCCACCCCTTTAGGAAATACATAAATAGGGACAGGTTATGACCTAGAGACAGACACAGATTCATCCATCAACTGATTTACTGGCAAAGCACTCTGCAGGAGAAACCCAGATCCAAGACTCCAGAACCCTGAAAGCAGAAGGCCCATTTCCAAAGCTGAACCCTTCTCAGCTGGCCTTTTAAAATCTTGAAACCTGATTTGACCCCCAGACTTCCAAGGGGCACAGCAAAAATTTAACAGCCTGGCTGTGCTGTTTCTGTTTTCTTGCTAGGAACTCTTGCTAGAACCCATAGATCCAAACCAGTAGAGGAGAGCTGTAACCTGATAGCTGCAACCGAGAACCAACCCGTCAGATCCAGTACAGAGGCCGTGCAGTGTCCAGAGTGCCCTGCTGAGTGCAGAACCGAGCGCCTGAATCCTGTCCGGTGGGCTAGCAGAATTCCAGTCCAGAAATCTTTTTGACCAGATCCCTGACAAGCCTATTCCAAACCATAGTTGTGAGTATCTATAGCATAGAGTTGTCCATAACCAGTATCTTATCCTTAAGTAATCCTATCCAAACTCTTCTATCATATTCAGAACTGCATTGTATAATCTCTTTTGTTTTTCCTGAATCTTTCCCTCATCCACATAGTCCTTTGATAATAGTAGTGATAATATCATCTTTGCGCTAATATATTTGCTGGAGAAATACAAGTGTCTCGGCGGGCAAAAGTCAGAACAGAGGCACTGCTGATCTGGTGGCGGTATCTGTTGGGTATCTTGTATCTTCATAGCCTCCCTAGTGTAAAGTAAATCCTGTTTGTAATTCAAAAGCGCATCTTTCATTTGTAAATTTTGACCCTTTCTGAGAAAATTCGACCTCTACTGAAACCTTCATAACTTCTGAACTGTACATGCTAGTGTCAAATTGAAGCTAACATCCTCAGCTTTCAAACGAATAAAAACTCCTTATAGTTCTTCTGTAATCGCGTTTCTCGCGCGCCGAAAAGTTTGCAACAGATTTTTAGTTTGGCTCAATTTCCTCACGTGTAAAATAGCTATTCTTTGCAATTGACCTCAGAATTCAGTTTTCTATCTGCTAGTTATTCAATCATCATTGCTAGTTTTAACCTGAAACTATACAAAGCGGCTCCCACTAGTTTTGAATCCAATTTAGAGAATTAAATCTATTTTTCAGTGTTTTTCCATTCATTCAAAACCACATTCAAAAGCATTTAACCTGTTTTGAAATCATTCCTGTTTCTCTCTACGCTTGCGGGGGGGGGGGGAATTGGGACTGAAACTGTATTTGTTGAGTGTTTATTCCTGAAACTGTTTTCTCTCCTTCCATCTCTTTATATTGCATATTGGGGGGGATTGAGTAGTGTGCAGGGGGAAAGAGTGATTACATTGCATTTGATTGAACACACAAAAGTATTATTTCTGTGCTGCATTAATTTCCTATCATTGCATTTGATTGAACCCACACAAAGTTTTATTCTGTGCTGCATGATTTTTCTTATCCATACTCCTTCTGATTAAAGAGATTGTTGATTGTAACATCACCTCTATGGTGATCATTGTATAAATATTAAATAGTGTGATATATATAGAGTTCAAATCCATAAAATAAGTCTTTTAACTTGGCAAAACAACCTGCTTCTTGGCTCAGTGAGACCGGGGGCGATTCAAAGAGAGGGGCGTGATATAAGGGTACATCATTCAGAAATAAAAGAACTTATAGACACAAGTATATAATTAAGGGTTCCAGCTGTGCATCACACGCTAGGCATTGACTTAGGTGGAGTGCCGGGTTGAAATCACTTACAATGATACTCCTTCAACAGCTTTGACCCACCGTAGAGTTTTAAAATCTGTGGATAGGAACTGGCTTGGAAACTATAGGCACATTCAGTTTCTACAGGACTCTCACAGAATGCTCCATGTAATGGCCTCTAAAGACACCCATTCTTTCTGGAGCCTTCTCAAGTCAGATCCTTAGTCTCAAGCTAAGTTTCAGGTAAATCCTATATACGAGTCAAAATGGGGGGAGCACTTTTCCAACATCTATGGTGGTGTCAGTGAGGACAATGCTCCACCCAAGATCTTCTTGGACGTGCCCTGGAGTTTGGACTTCGACTTGGAAGATCTGATTGGTTTGATCACCCATAGTTCCAACTCAAGGGTCCCGGGCGGGACGGTCTGTCCACGGCGGTACTGAAAGATAACCTGATCTTCTGGGCAGATGTCTTACTAAAAATCTTTGGACCAGTCTTGATTAACAAAAAGCTGCCGGTTTCATGTCGAAAGTAGATTTTAGTCCTGATTTTTAAAAAAGGGTTTTGGATCAACCGTGTTATCTATCGCCTTATTGCACTCTTAGATGTGTCATAAAAAACATGCTTCTGCTGTGTGATATGCTTTTATGGGCTAAGGAGGTGGGGAGTTGGACCCTCATCAGATAGGTTTTATAAAAGGAATGGGGATGAATGCTTACAGTTTTGTTTTGAATCTCCTAAAATCTGAAGCTGTGACAAAGTTGAGACCTGTGTTCATTTTGTTCATTAACTTCTCAATGGCATTTGATAGCGTTGATAGGGATATGTCGTGGAAAAAGCTTTTGAACTGGTGTTGCCCAAAGGGCCTCTTGAGTAAGATTGTGACTTACATACTAACACACGTGTCAGGGTGAGGTTAAATGGTAGGGGGGCCTTGTCGAGCATGAGTCAAAGTAGGCACAGCCTTAAGCAAGGCTATGTCTTGGCCCCCCTCCTATTTAATCTCTTCATCTCCAATATTGCAGGTGTTTTTATGGAGATACATTGTTTCCCGCCCTATCTAGCAGACAGTAGGACAAATTACCTTTTGTACGTTGACAACCTAGTCTTGTTGGACTTCACCCCGATCGGCCCACAAAGACAAGTTGCAGGCCTGGCAGAATATACGAGGTGTAACAGATTAACGATCAATGGGCCTCATTACACGGTTGGCGGTAAGGGTTTACCGGTACCGGTATTTTACCGGTACCGGTAAATCCTTACCACCTTACTACGAGGTGCCTTTGCGGGTTGGGGAAATTTAGCGCCTGCTTTTTGCAGGCGTTAAAAACCAACCAGCAAAGGTACCAGTGGAGCTAATTACAGTACCGCAATTTGCGGTACCGTAATTAGCACCTTCCCCATTCCCATTGAGCATTATGGGGCAAAAATGGGAATGGGGAAGGGCAATGGTGGAAGGGGGAATTACCGCCCCGCCAACCTTGGAATGGGGTGGTAATTCCCCTTTCCACCAAGGCGGTGCCGGTATTTTACCGGCATGAACCATGGCGCTAATAGCGGCATGGTTCTCCGCCTACCGTGTAGTGAGGCCCAATGTCAACAAGACTAAGGTTTTCCAATTCAGGGCTGGCAACAGAAGACATTATAGTAACTATAGATGGTTGCTGGGAAACTCCATTATTGAGCAGGCAACACACTTTTTTTACTTGGGCTTCTTTTATTTTAGGGTCATAGCCACAACAAAACTTTTCTCCATCAAAAGGCTAAGATTACTTCTTTGGCAGCTAAGGCTTCCCGCATTAATAAGAACTTTGGGTATTTTTCAATGGCACCAGTGGTGGAGTTCTACAACAAAAAAGCACTCACAGTAATTACAGATGGAGGCGAAAATCTTCTCTTCGATCCAACGACCTATTGGCGTAAACTAGAGGGTCGTTTTTGGAGAAGAGTTTTGTCCCTACAACCAGGAGTGCCAGCAGCTGTGTTACGCTATGAGCTGGGACTGTTGTCTATTGCTGCCCAAGTTGATTGGAAACAACTATGCCTACTGTCCAACATCACGTATGGTGAAATGTCTTCGTTATGGTGGGAATTGAAACAGGTTAATGAGGGAAAATCGTGTGCCTCTTTCAACAACTGGATTTTGAACAGTAATGACATTATGACCCGATATGTGGTAAAGTTGACTTTGCAGACTACTGCCCTCCTTGTTAAGAAGAAAATCTGGGAGTGGGACTGGAATTTTACCAGTCAGGCATTCCGTAGTTTTAATTCTTTTTGTGGAGTGCTCTTCGATGTGAGATCTTTGGGCGTTTTACCAAACTACATGTTCAGATTCCTGTGTTTTCATTGGAGATCGCAGTTCTTGTATTTGCGGCTCAACCTCCTCCTGATGATAGAAGTTCTAGGGTAGCGCGAGGGGGTTGAGCGCAACTGGAGAACCTGTAGGTTCTGTAAATCGGAGAGTACCATTGTTCATGTGTTACTGGAATGTGAGTCTTTACATGACCATCGTATTTTGCACTTTGAGCATCCTTTTCATGATTTTAAAAGCTAATCAAAGGGGGCTGTTTGGCAACAAATTATGACATCGAAAAATAACAGTTGGGGATTGGCAGCATTAGGCTTTCTGAAAGACTTGTTTACGCAATGCTCACCCAACAGTGTTTATGTGCCTTTTAATCTATACTATGAAATTATGTTTTTATTGGTGTCCTTATTAGATTGTGTTATATAATATAAATTGTACATTATTGGTTTTAACTTGTTTTGTACTCATGACTGGGAACAAATTATTTTAGAATGTATTTCACAATAACCAAAACAACAACAAAAAACAAGCTTCAAGATGCGCTCTAGGAGGGAGGTAACACTCTTGAATGCCCCATGCCACAACCACAGGTCAGTCATGGTCCTCCAAGACCGCCTATGCAATGGTCCCAATTAATACAATTTGGAGACTTTCTACAGGCCATTCACCAACCTAGGTGGTTGACAATAAACACTATTAACAACACTAACCCATAAACCCTATTGGCATGTTAAGATCATCTTGGCCTATTTTGGGCTCCTTTTTGCAGTCCCAGTATTTCTATTGTGTTTTGTCTGCTAACCATCTATCTATTCTTACTAGACCCCTGTGATGGAGATTACATATTTTATTTTAGACTGCTTGCAATATGCTTAATTTTTGGGTGTTTTTTTTCCTGTCTGTTGAACAGTTTGGCCATACTGCTGAGCCAAGGCTCACACGAGGAGGAGTTGCTGTGACCCTTTCTATGAGTCCAGTTGCGGTGGGTGCTCTGGTGCTTCGGCTATTTCTCGCCAGAATCAAGTTGTAGCATTGTGTTAGTCCGGTATACTGCGCAATGTGCTATGTTAGGTTGGTGTGTTTTTCGAGCTCGGGTATGCTGAAAGGCAACTTGGTAATGGATGCTGTGAACTTGTCAGATAATGATTTGTTATTCATATAGCGCTTACGCCTAAGCGCTGTACATAAAACATTTACATAAATTAATCCTCCCAACCGAAGTTGTACTCATTTATCAACCTCGGAAGGATGAAAGGCTGAGTTGGACTTGCTGGGATTCGAACCTCCGACCTGCAGATTACACAGAGATCACAGCAGCGAGCGCTCAACTCGCTGAGCTATTTTACCAGCAGATACCTTTTAGTATTGGAAATGATCACTATAAAAGTACATTTTTATGGCACTTTTGTAACCCGAGATGACCCTTGATGTCTTGGAGGTGCGATGAGAAGATGAGAGGTTGTTCCAGGTAGTGGAGGCGGCCCTTGAGAATATCTTATTTTCTTGACTTTATCTGAATGTGCTCTATGCTGCAAGCTTGCGGGTGCTAAATTGCAGGCATCATTTTGAACCTGCTGCAGACAGAAAACATGATAATTTGGTGAGCTGATATAAAGATTGTTTCCATAGTTTAATCTTGAGGCCACACATGGCGATGCTTTTTTTTTTATTTTTATCGCTGATAACATGGCAAAGGAGTTCCTCAAAATGTTAATTTGAAGAAAGCGCAATGTTTTGACATGACTTTAATATGAGGGGAA
The DNA here is from genome assembly GCF_040938575.1 of Ambystoma mexicanum. Taxonomy (NCBI): domain Eukaryota; kingdom Metazoa; phylum Chordata; class Amphibia; order Caudata; family Ambystomatidae; genus Ambystoma; species Ambystoma mexicanum. The sequence continues at coordinate 281,926,730 of NC_090936.1, forward strand.
CATGTCAGCTAGGTGTTCATGAGAAATCAAGGCTAGGTCTGTAGACTTGGTACCGGAGGGAGGCGACACTGACTTGGTGGCGAGCCCTGGCAAAGTCTCCCAGGCCAACACCAAGGGTGCCAGGCAGGGCACCCACTCAGCTCTGCACTGACGCCCAGGCTCCGCACCCTTGCATCAGACCGATAGCATTATGAACCTGGACTGCACGAAATGCTGGCTTCAGATGCGTCCCATGTCTGCCAGAAAATCCCCATTCATTACCGAGGCATGCCATCTCAGACCGCTGGGGCCCCAAAGAGGTCCAAAGGCCTGGCCCAACGACACCACATTGACATTTCTTGGTTTTTATTGGGTTTCACATAATGAGTTTCATACTGAAGAACAGTAAGGTGGATTTATTTTGTGACATTAAGAATAGGTTTTGAACAGCCTATGAACTTGAGGTGCATGGCTTGACCATACCAGGGTTTAGCGGTTTAATTCCGTTCGGCCTACCTATGCCACACAGTCTCCGCCTGTGCTGGATCGCTCCATCATTTCAATGAGCCACGGTCTGGTGAACTGCACCCGTGCGATCCCTGTTTCAGTTCACTGGGAGCAATTCCTCATCCTTATGTGTCACGTGTCACTGGGCATGTCTATGTCCTGGTCCCAGCCTAACGTCACAGTTGCATTATGGACCTTCTGCAGCACGCCAACCAATGACGTTCATGCGCGCCTCCACCGCATTACGCCACTAAACATGGCCGTGCTGCTACTCTGCCTATTGCAGATGCATGGTGAGTGCTTATGGGAAAACCTAATATACTGTTGGTTTCAACAAGATGGATGATCCCTAGAGTAGCAGGAGTCCCCACCCATCGACTGATGGAAGTCTGGTTTCCAGTTATTGTCCTGCAAAGTCACCAAGTAGCATCCGTAAAAGACTACTTTTTCCCCAAGAAAATAGATCCCATTTAGTGTTACTACATGTGAACTTAGGCCACGCCCCTAACACGAGCCCCCCTCGCTGAAGGCAGGGGGGGTGGCCCTGTGAAAGCAGGAGAGCTGGGGCGCACTGGCATTATTACCTTTGGTGTGCCTGGAGGGGCTTGGCGCACCAAAGTTGCGACACCAGTGCGCCCCAGCTCTCACAAGCATCAGGCAGCCCTTTCATTCAAGGAGCTGCGTGGTTAAAAACCATGGGCTTGTCTGCTGCATGTTGCCTCTGTACTCAGAGACAGGGGGAGAGCTGGAAGGCCTGGCTCTCATTTTGTTTCTGAGTAAAGAGTCATCATGCTGCATGAAGCACGAGTCCCTGCATCCACCTCCTGTTTCTGAGCACCGAGCCATGGTTACACGGGCTGTCTGCAGGTGTCAGTACTTCAATGCCTTTTCTTTTTCTAATCCAAACTGCTGACTCCTGCAGGCAGCCTGTGTAACGATGCAGCACTTCAGCTACATGGGATGCCTGAGGTGTTGCGTGGCTGGGGGTGAGCCCCGGCAGGGCCATGGTTTGGGAGCCCTTTCTGGAGACTGCCAGTGCTTGGCTATGGCTAGCCCCGGCCCACTCAGAGCCCTTCTTTTTATAGCTGATAAAGCACTGACAGAACATAATTAGCCCAGTGGGTCTGGAATTTAACAGGTTGTTAAAACATGGTGCCTACTTGGCGATTTGTAAACTGTTGTGTCTTGGTTCTCCCGTCTTGCTGCTGTGTGCATACAAGCTGTATGGCATGCCTGTGGAATGTTTATGAGAGGAATGTTTGTGTGTGAGTGCCTCAGAGTGTTCCCTGGTTGTCAATTGGTGAGCTGAGTGCCTGTGAGAGAGGGTGCTGGTGGATGTCTCCTATGTCTTCCTTATAATTTAGCTAAGAACTTACCTATACTTGTACCCTTGTCAACTGAACTTCAGTAAAGAAGTTACTCTTCCCAAACATGGTGTCTCAGAGTCAACTTCATTAAAGACACATCTTTCTATAAACCCACAAACACACATTGTTTTCAACTACTATTAGAACTACCTGCATTTTGGATGAGAGGAACAAAGTACACTGAAAAGCGTTTTTATTTTGACGCCCCACCACATTAAGTGCGAGGGACACTTCTGTGTTAGCACGATGGTACGTGAGCTCACATGCCATAGAAGGCACGCTCATACGTCATCATTTGGCAGCTCTTTAATCCTAGTCCGCATTTTCTAAAGCGGTCTAAAATGAAAATTGCCCCTCCCCACTCTCCAAATACAATCTAGTTTGCATTGCTTCAATGTTTTCAACATTAATCACGTGGCTGCCATCTTGTGGTGAACAACGGTATTGTTTAGCTGCATTTTGTTCCGATAAGAAAGAATTTTGGATGATCTGTGGAAATCGGGCAGACAGCAGTGCCGCCACTGCCGATATGCTCTCAATGCAGTGGATCTGATCCACAACGCGGTAGAGGCTGAAAAACCCGCCGAAACATGGATTTCAGGCATCATTTACTACTGATTACAGTGAGGGGGGTTGAAATATATATTTATACCTCCGACTGCACAAGGTTGGCAAAGATGCATTTCCAATAAATATCGGTCAGTGGGGATACGCCACCTGTGCGCTGCTGGCGGTATCCTGGGTCGCTACTGCTGTACGTAGCAAAGGTTAGCACATGCTCAACCATTACACGAGTCCAGGCGGAAGTCCCCTTTAAAATGCTACGTATTGTCCTGCCTTACGTATTACAATAACATATTGTTGGTGTTCAAAGTATTCCAATATCACCTTAAATGACCCCTGGCCCTAGAAGAACATTTAGAGGTAACACATACAAATAATGTAGTTGCATATCTATCTATCATATCTATTTCAATCTCATATAGCGCAAAGGTATCATGGCGCTAAAAAGATGCGATGGGTAAAATATTTCTGCCACACTGTTAATGTTAAAAGACATTTATACCGTGCACTATCACCACCGCAGTGGTGCCCTGGCGCTCTGGCGGATCTGTAAGGTAAGAGGGTAGCGTGGGTTAGTAGGGCAGAGCGGAACAATGTAGAGCGAGAGTTGTGATGTCCTGTTGACAGCTTCAGTTTCGATGAACACCGCTGGTGGAGCATGGGTGCGATTTATGGATCGGTAGACTGCCATGTTTTGTTGTGCGGAAGTACATGTGGTTGGTTTTGTTGCAGTGTAGTGTAGTGCATGCTGTGCAAAGATGTGGCTGTGTTTGTGTACCGTTTGAGAGGTGTATACAGGTGTATACAGAGAGTTGAGGTTTTAGCAGTTGGGTTAGTGGGGCTTTTTCTTACCTTGTGGCTTCGGATATCTGTGTTAGGTGTCACTGCTCGTGCTATGTACTGTAGAGTTTCGTGGTGGGTCACACGCGGGGTCTGCGCATAGTGGTGGCATATCTCTAACTGTCAAGTGGTCTTTGGGCAGGAAGGTGATGAAGACCTCCCCCCACCCATGGGGGGAGATGAGTATGGATGTAGGGTTTGCTCTTAGGTTGTCAAGCGGTTGTGCCTGCCATTGCCTCCCTGTGCTCCTACAGCAGGGTCCCCATCCCTCTGAAATCCAAGCGCTCCATTGCCTTCTGGGGTGCCAGTTATTGGTTAATGCTCCCTCATCTACAGCTGAGGTGCCTGTCCCCTAGGCGATTCCTAATGTTGGGTTTTTTCTTGGGAGTGGGTATATCCTGTGCTCCCTCCCCGGCTTCTTCCTTCCATGTGCGTTTGTTGAGACGCATTCTATTTCCTGTGGTGTCTTTGTTTTTCTAGTTGTTTCCGTTTGGTTCTGAAATGAAGAGCCCAGTTTTAAGTAATTTTCTGAATTTTAGGTGATCCTTGGTATTGTGTATTTCTTTCGGGACGGTGTTCCAGGTTTTTCTGCCAGGTTGGAGAGTGACGACCCCAAAGTATTTTTCATGTGTATGGTTTTGGTTCCAGGCAGAAGTTGCTTGATCTGAGTGCTCTTGTCAGTAGGTAAATGGTTATTTTGTTTGTTAGGAATTCTGCTCCTTGGCTATGGATTGCTATGTGCATTATGCACATGATTTTGGATGCGATTCATTGTTTGATTGGCAGCCAGTGTAGCATGTGTAGCGCCGGAATGGTGTGGTCCCATCGTGATAGTTTGAGGAGAACACTGCCCGCTGCATTTTGGATACATTGCAGTTTCATCTGCAGGTGTTCTGGCATTCCGAGCTGTTGGCATAGTCTATTCTGGACATCATGAGGGCGATGATAGTGTTTTATGAGTAAAGGAGAGGAATGGTAGGATTCTTTTTATCGTGTGTAGGCGGAAGATAATTGTGTATACTTGTGGTTCTAGTGTTAGTTTGTTGTGCATTAGGACTCCAAGGTTTTTGACTATTTTCCACTGTGTGGGCGCTGTTGCTAGTTCTGCGGGCCACAGGAAATAATGGTTATTTTCATGGTCGTTCGATACAATCATGATTTCTGTTTTGCCTGAGTTGAGGTTGAGGCGGTTTGTGTTCATCCATTCATAGAGTTCTTTTAGTCAGTCTCCAAGCGTTGTGTTCTCTTCTTGTGCATCTTCGATTGTATAGATGATTTGTGTGCCATCTAAATAGTTGTAGCTTGTAATGCTGTGTCTTTTGATGAGCTTGATTAATGGAGTCAGGTAGCTATTGAAGAGCAGTAGGAATAGGGACGATCCTTGTCATACTCAACAATTGGTGTTCCGTGGAGTGGATTTGAAAGGTTTCATACAGTTTCCATTCTATCAGTTACGAATGATTTAACCCAGAACAGGGCTAAATAGGTTATTCCTATTTCTTCTAGACTCTTGATGAGGATGTCATGGCTGACTGTGTCGAACGCTGCAGAGAGGTCTAGTAGTATCAGGGCTGATTTTGTGTGGAGTCTGCGTTTGTCTTTAGGTCATCTCAGATAGACAGGAGTGCCATCTCTGTCCCTCCCATAGTTCTAAAACTGACATGTGCCTGGTCCAGCCGGTGGTATATTTCTACGTGCTTGTGTGTTAGTCCGTAGATGTATGTGTCTAGCAGTTTTGCTGGGTAGGGAATGTTTGAAATAGGTGACGAGGAGGAGCCAAGTGTCTCTACCGGAAGTCCCGCACCTGTTTTGCCTATATTTTGGGAACCGTAAATTGCGACATGCAAAACACCAATAATGATGCCCATAACACAAAAAGCCTTTGAAACAAGGTATCCATTGTGAAAACTTTTCTTCATGTATCCTCGAAGAGCGCACGGCCTCTTAAAGAAATCCTGGAAGAAGTGTGAAGATGAATGAAAGAGAAGACTGGTGACGTCACATGAAGCAAAAAATGACACACCCAGAAGAGATACCAATGAAGAAGGTGGATAGACCTTATAGAATCTGATGGCGAAGTAAAGAATTGAGCAACATTTCATGAGCAAAAGGAAGATTGCACGTGTGGAGAGCACTGAAGAAAATGCAAGCTGTTTTATACAGATGCTGAAACGCAAGTAAACTAAGTAATCATGAAGGCTTTCTGTATGTAGTGAATAGACTGCAGGCGGTGCCACCATTATGGATGTGTATAGAATCTGGATGTGCCACATCGTGTTTTAGCAAACTAAGAGCCCATAAAAAGAAGAGCTGAAAGTGTGGGGCAGTAGAAGAAAAGAGCTGACGATGAAGGAAGAATCGAGAAAGCTTGTCTGGCCCAGAGTCAAGGGTTGGGGCAGTCAAGAAACTGGTTACCTATTCGAGAAGATACAATGAACGTGAGAAGCGAGGCAAGCTCCTGTTAAGGTGTAATGAAAAAACACTAAGAGTGCCAGGTTTTATTCATTTAATATCGTTAAATACGAAAGAAAGAGCTCAAACACGGTCTCCTGTCACATGGTCTAGATGGAAATAGACTTTGGGCGAGCTACATCGAGACTGAACATAAGACCATGCTCACACTCCCTTCTATTCTCAGGTGCATTTATAGTTTGCAAGGCCGAGTTCAAGGACAATTTAAATGGCAGACCGTAGGTGTGATGATGGGCTAATTGGGTGGGGATGCATGGTCAAGTCCAACCCACAAGCACCTGGGGTACCAGCTTGCATGCTGCTAGCGAGTGGAATATTCCAGAAGGGTACAAGCGTGCCAACCAATCAGAGGGCCACATAGCAAAGAATCCTATAGTTTGAAAACCAATGAAATGTGTATTTTATGACACTGAAGATGACTTGCACTAGGGGTGGGCATAGTTGTCCACCTGACTAGAAAGACCCAATCAGAATCCTATCCCTCATAGAACGTATACCTAGATGTTCCCTGTAGACCAACCACAATCCAACTTATGATGTTAATGATGATGAGTTTTTAGTATATAACTGTATTTCTTCATGTAAATCATTGAGACTTGAGCAAACATCCGTTGATGTATGTTGTACACCCTGTTTTAGATAAGTGTTAATAAAACATCTAAAGTTTGCCAATTCCTGAGTAAGTCTTATTATTGGTGTAAGAGTAAATTCTGCATCCCCATCCATCCCATATAGTGTTACCTCGCTCAAAGGGCCTACGGGTTCATAGGCCTGTAGTTAGAGATGTCTTCCACATCGCCTGTCGTGTCCTCGAGGAGTGGTTTGATGTATGCCGATTTGAATGATTGCAGTACTTTCCCCGTTGCAAGTGATAGGTTAAGGAGGTTTCCGTAGCATTCCAATGGTCTACCTTGTGTGAGGATTGATTTGTAGATGTCTGGAGGGCATTGGTCCAGGGGGACCCTGCTTATTGCTATGTCTTACCAGCTTGACCAACGTCTCTATTGGTATTTGGGCGGAGCTTTGGAGTTTGTTCTGTGGTTCCACGGTTGCTGGGGTGGGTTGTGTGTTTTGGTTGACTGGTCTGCTTTGAATGATTCAATGGATGTAGCTGATTTTATTTTTGAAGTGGTCTGCAAGGTTGTTGCATGGTTTCAGTAATGGTACCCGAGCGTTGTTGTATCCTGGTGGATTCCTCATTTTGTTTATGATTTTAAACAGTTCTTTTTGGGTGTTGGCGGCATTTGGTGATTCGGTTGTCGTAGTATTTCTTTTTGGCTTTTTGAATATTTTTTTTGTAAGATCGGATTTGTCGTTGATATTGTGATTTTTGTTTGCCTGGTCGTATTTGTTTCTCCATTATAGTTCAAGCTTCTTGTTGTTCATTTAAATGGCACTGAGAAGGGGAGTAAACCATTTTGCCATTGCACTCTTTACTGATGGGGTGAAAGGTTTTTCCTGGGAGATGCTGTCGAATTGTTTTGTCGATCTATTTATGAATTAGGTTTGCTTTTCCATCGAGGTCGGCTTCATCCAGGTTAGTAGGTGATGGTTTTGTGAGTTTGAGTTGTTCTGTTATGTTGCTACCTTTGATGGTCTTCCAGTTTCTTTTCATGATAGTCAGAGGTTTTTTGGGCTGCTTAGCAGTGGTTGAAGTGAGCGGGAGCGGGTGGGAGCGGTGCTCCTCTACTTTTTTAAATTACGTTTTACTGTTCCTATACTTTTATTTTGAAAAGAAACCGTTCCAGAATGGTTTTGTTTTAAAATAAAAGTGTATGAAGAAGTTGAAATTTGCACTTTCAGCGCACTACACTGAACGTTCCCTTAAAGAGCAGGTGCATGTGTTTGTGGTTTGTATTTAGTGTGTGAGGGGCCGTGGTGATGCAGTTTCCGTGGAGTGGGTGCAGGACAGTAGGGAACATAGTTCCACTAGATCTTTTCATACACTCCGACCACTGCTGCTTGGCTGCTTTAGTTGGTAGCATGATCACACATGGAAGGATGAGGTGGTCACTCTAAAGTATCTGTATTTGTGGTGCAGTGGTGATAAGGTTTTTGTTGGCGAAGATTGCGTCAAGCGTGTGTCCCGCTGTGCGTGTTGCTCCTTTAACCATCAGGTGTAGTTTCATTGTCTTGAGTTGCTTGATTAGCAATTTTTATGAGTTTGCATTTTCTTCTTCAAATCAAATATTGAAGTCCCTGAGGATTATCAGGTGTTCATGTTTGATGGTTAGGTTGGTGATTCCTTCTAGGAAGTCATCAACGAATGTTGTATCGTATGTCGGTGGTCTGTAAACCATTATGAATTTAAGGTTTGTTTTGGGGTTCACTGTCAAGCGAAGGACTAGGGATTCACAGTTTTTGATCTTTAGTGAATCATCTGTTTTTATTTTCAGGTGTTCCTTGTATGCTATTGCAAGTCCTCCTCCTCTTTTTTTCTTTTCTGTTTACCTGTGAGCACTTGAAGTTGTCCAGTAGGCAGCTGTGGAGTGCGATTTTGTAGTTGTCGTCTAACCATGGTTCTGTGATGAATAGGATGTCAATACCTCTGTTGCACAGTAGGTTGTAGATCTCTGTGGCATGTTTGGACATCGATCTTGCGTTGATTAGGTTGCAGTGGATTTCTTTGGCATGGTTTAGTTTAGTTTTTAATATCAGCCTTGTCTCATGGTTGTACATAGGTCTACTTCCATGTTGCTCTCAGGTTGTGATGGTTGTTCAGTGGGGACTGTTTCATCATCGAGTAGGTCTGCTAGATTACATATTGGGTTCCTGAATTCTTCCGGTTCCTATTCTCTATTTTGTTTTAGTTGATGGAGGTGTCACCGCGTTTTTGTGATATATGATGTGAGGGTGTTGATTTTGTTCTTTTTCCTTCTGGGTGTTTCTGTTCAGTTTCTACGTGGTTCTGTTATGTTATTGGTACATCTAGCACCGCTAGTGGTATTGTGTTGTTCTAGTGGGTGGCCAGTCGTGAAGTACAGTGTTAGGTATAAAGACTTCACTTCTTATACGCGTCTGCGGGGGTTGTGTTCTGCAGTCATGACTATGTCGAATGGTTGAGAGACGTGGTGTGATTCCTTTTGGTTTATTCCTTCTCCTGTTTTCCTTTCGCATCAACCTGTTCAGCATTGTGGCATATGGTGGTCCTTAGGCGTTAGTTGGTTTAGAAGTTTGTTTGAGTTTGGGTCGCAAGGGCAGTAGCCCATGTACAGCACCTGGCAGAGTTGGGATTGTGACAGTTCTTGGCTTCCTCGAGTTTGTGATTTTAGGTATAACGATGTGATCTGGGAGGTATTGTGGTTTGGTAAGTAGGGTGGTTATCAGATAGAGGTGGGAAGGTTGCCGGATGCAGAGTGACTGGGTAGTTCTTACCCTACAGCTAGATAGTCTTGGCGACGGAGTAAGGGGGGAGGGGAAGTCCCAGGCTTGATAGGATAATACGGTTATTGTAGGAGAGTCTGGCTATCTCGATAAAGGGGTGTCTGTGGTGTTAGCCACGTGGCGAGACAGTATCCTTGTGTTGCACTTTTCTGAGTAAGGTGGACTGAAGTGGAGATGGGTCTGAGTTTCTAGGCATAGCAGTGAGAGCAACTCACTCAGGGGTTGGCTGGTTGGGAGGAGAGAGATACCCCTATGGATGTCTTCTCTGGTTCGAGGGTAGTGGGCCTGATGTCCGAGTAGAGCAGTTAAGGAGATACACCTAGATTTCAGTTTCCTGGATAGTGGGAGAAAGGCCTAAGCTTCAAAGTATAGCGGTCAATGAAAAACGCGCCTAGATTTGAATTTCCTGGATAGTTGGAGAAAGGCCAAAGTTTCAAAGTATAGCAGTTCATTAAAACACACTTAGTTTTGAGTTTTTTTAAAAAGATGTCTAGCGTGCAACTATGGATGAACTAGAGCACTGTGATATGTGTAGTAGAGAGGTGGTGTTAATGATGAAAAAAATAAATATAAAAGTTATAGGCTAATATGAAAGGTGGGGTAGTTTAATGAGGATCAGTGATGGCTGTTCCCACTGTGCGCACCTTGCCTACCTTGTCAGTTGCTGCTGGTTGACGGCTGCAGGCTTCTTGCTTCCACCGCTGCTGACACCTGCAGACTAGGTCTGGAGCTGCTTCTTTAGGAGCCGCCCTTTGCTTCGGTGCCTTTAGCCGCAGGGGCTGTCGGGACAAATGCACTGGCCAAAATGGCTAGAGGCTAATTGACCGGGGTGGATGGCTACTCGAGGCAGTCGCAGGTGTAAATGCACGCCGGGTCCTCAGCCCTGGAAGATACTGTGCAGAACGAACGGAGCAAGCAGGCACCGAGCCCAAACAGGGGACGGGGCGGACTGGGAGGGAGGTGGGAAAGGGAAACCAGGAAACGGCTTGGTGGAGGGAGTGAGAGGCTATGTGAAAAAGATTTTAAAAAACAAATGCACAGGCCAAAATGGCCAGAGGCTGACTTACCAGGGGCGGATGGATACCCAATGCAGCCGCAGGTGTAAATGTGCGCCAGGTCCTCAGCCTTGGAAGCAGCTTTGCAGCACTAACGGAACAAGCGGGCACCAGGCCCAGTCAGGGGAGGGGGGCGGGCTGGGAGGCGGTTGGTGGGAAAGGGAAACAATGAAACGCCTTGATGGAGGGAGGGAGGGATTTATGTGCAAAAGATTAACAACAAAAAAAAAATGCACAGGCCAAAATGGCCAGATGCTGATTTACCAGCGGCGGATGGCTACTCTAGGCGGCCGCAGGTGTAAATGCGCACCGTCTCTTTAGCCCTCGAAACAACTTTGCAGCATGAATGAAGCAAGCGAGCACCATGGCCAATCAGGGGATGGGGCGGGCTGGCATTCAGGAGGTGGGAAATGGAAACGAGGGAACAGCTTGGTGGAGGGAGCAAAGAGGCTATGTGCAAAAGATTATTAAAAAAAAAAAAAAATGCACCGGCCAAAATGGCCAGAGGCTGATTTACAAGGGGCGGGTGGATACCCAATGCAGCCGCAGGTGTAAATGCAAATTCAGATTAGAAAAAAGAAATGCTTTTTCTTTTTTCTAATCCGAAATGCTGACACCTTCCGGCAGACATGTCACCGTGCATCACTCAGCTAAACGGCTGCCTGAGAGGTTGGCGTTGCTGGGGCTCGTCGGGGTGAGCTCGGCAGGGCCCTGGCTCGAGAGCCCAGTTTAGAGACGGCTGGGGTTTATCCCTGGCTAGCCCCGGCCCACTTAAAGCCCCGGGTGGCACCCTGAGGGGTGATTTAAAAAAGAGAAAGGGAGACCGGAGGAGAATGGCGAGTGAGCTATAGCGTGAAGGCCTTTTGGGACAGACGAGGAATCATAGATCCATGAAGGTCGTTTCCTAGATTCAAGAAACAGCTGCTCGCAGGCATTTTCCCACAGCACTGCCTGCCTTAACTGTCTTTTATAGCAGTGCGGTACAGAGACTGGAGGTGTCGCTACTTCAAAGCGCTTTAGGAAGTCTTAGGGCTGTCGAGGTGAAGTAGCACTGAACAGGCCGGAGGCCACTGAAAGACCCCACAGCCCACTGTTTCGAGTCAGCTGTGACCTGCCACTAGGAGGTCAGTGGAGTGCAGTCGGGGTATCATTCCATTAGTAGCAGAAGCAGTGGACAGCAACAACTGACGAGTCTCTGCAAGAGCCACTGGTTCTACATTCCTGACCTTGTCCCCAAATGCCTCACAGGGCGGGGGCGGGGGGTCAATAGAGTGCCCCCTCTCTGTCTAAGCAGATATGTTAAAGCGTGTCCTGGTGAGCTGGACCACGTGAGCAAAGAGCACTCTCAATTTCTTTTTGGCAGTCTGCTCAGGACGTGTGTTAATTTCACACCAAACACTGCCCATTTTAAACGGTGTCAGATAATGTATGATAGCAAGACCAGCAGTCTCAGAGAAGGGATATAGCTTTTAGTATATTGACTGGTAATAACGAAAGGGAGAATTTGGGGACGAGCAGTGAACTCTGAGCTGAATGAATGCATGTCATACAATTTCTGTCCGGGCAGTTGGTCAGTAAGGTTGAAACTCGTATCCCATTCTACCAATTGCTCAGACCCAGGCCACATTAGTGGGATGGTTGTGCTGTCAATGGCCTGGCTTCTTTGTGCTTCCTCTGTGGACGCTGGAGGCAGAAGGCAGAGGTGCCTTCCTTTTTCCATTGATGCCAAGTTATAGCTGCTGGTGCACCTCGTGGCCAAGAATCAGTGATGGCTGCAGGGAGTGGCGTTGGCAACCTCCCACCAGTGGCGTGTCCAGGCTCGTTTGACCAGTGTGGCCCAAGTGAGGCACTGACTTATGCAGGGGTGGCATGAAGTACGAGCACACACATAATGATCATAGTTTAGGATAATGGAGTGGCACCTGGGGTGGCCAATCAGGTACCAGGGGTAGCACGTGCCACCCCAGGCCACCCCCTGGACACACCTATGCCTCCCACTAGTATCAAGAGACCAATTAAGGAGAACCTTTCCTGGAACCATGTCTAAAGTCACTGAATGTTGGAGAGCCAGCCAAAAATCCTTGTGAATCTTTTGAAGAAGTGCCTTTTTATTCGAAATATTACCACAGGACAGGAATACGTTGGGATTTATGTTGCTGAAGCTTTAAGGGAGACCACCTTTCTCTTGTGTTGTAAATCAAGACTGTTTATACAATGTAACATAATATATTTCAAGGAATAATGAACTTGTAAACAGTAAAAACAATGTTCCTTTACCAACAGTTTGTTGTCCGCTGAATGGTAGGTCACATATTACTGCAAATAGTTGAGCTTTTTAATCTCCACTCTATACCCCAGGGGTCTACAACCCTGGCAAGAGCTACTTGTAGTAAATGGCCAATAGGCGGGAGCGACTGGCGAGACCTACTGGGGTGGGGATGTGCAGGAGTATGAGCATTTCTACCAAGATTTGATTTGGGTGGTTTATTTGCTCTTTATATAAAAAAGGAATAGCATATATTAATAACTTATACACATCTTTATTTCATTATTTTTTATTACTAGCCATCTGCTAAAAATTGTCAAAGATATCAGAATGTAGGAAACTAATCAGGACATTCATTGTGAAGGCTGACACTGCATGCAATCAGCCAGTGCTCAGCAATCTGGTGTGTAGCTTAAAACATCAACAACACTCAGATACTGTCAGATGGTGTCAACCTTTGATTTCAGGAAGTTCATGTCTGAAGAAGGCTGATTTGCAGAGACAGGCAATCACATTGGCTGATAGTGCAGATACCCTCCTTGCCATAGTGTTTGCACCTAACTGCACACCTGGCAATGCAGACATAAATTCAGGACAGTGTTTAACATCTCTTACAACAGACTCAGCCATAGGAGTCGCTGCGCCCTTTGAATTTGCACCATCTGTAAAAGTGCATTTGTTTTTCATCTGATAATTTGCAACTTTGAAGGATGCCTCTGTAACAGCATTTGCATTGCAGCGTTAAGTTCACCTAGTTTTTATGACTGCAGACAGCTTATTTTGGGACAAATATTTTCATAATGTGCGTGTATTATTGTAATACGCCTATCAACGTTACTCTCTTTTCCCACTGTAACTTGGGCACCGTAGATTAAAGATGAACATTTTCTTTTTACGCTGGAAAATCGTTTTCCAGTCTGGATGGAAATAGTACATCTTTTGCCTTTTGTTGGATGGTGCATCTGCAACCAGGATTTAAACCAGGGTAGTTTATTTCTTTGTTTTGGGGCTGTATGTGCAAAAACAATTTGAAGAGAACTTGAATGTGTCATGTAATTTTACAAAACAAATCAGCATATACCACATTCTGCTTTGTCAAAAAAATATAATCCACTGCCAGTTCAGAATATCTTCAATTCGAGCAAATTGCTCTCATGCCGGGTCACAGAATTCTGCCAAGGAAAAGTATTTATGTCAAAATATTTGGTAAGATTGAAAAAATTATCATATGGAAACTATGTGATCAAGATGGCAAAAAAGAGTATAAATCACACGGCTAAAATAACATTCAGTTTTGTAGCTATGACTTGAAACCTGCATGAATCATATAACAACCCAACCAGACAATCTTTGAATTCTTATATTAACATTTTGAGCAAAGAAAGTATGGCTGTAGTGAGGGGCGGCTTATTCATAATGGGTGGCTACCTGCCACCCATCTGCCCTTTATGAAGGAGGCGGTATCAGAGAGAACAGCTCACAGGATTGCTGCCTCTCCCTGCAGGAATCTTACAGGTCCTTCTGCTGCATGACCAATGGGCCACACCTGGCTTGCACATACAGCTCTCAGACATTTAAAAAAAAACTGTTTTATTTTCACTTAACATAAAACAAAGACAACCATCAGTTTTACAGTGTATTCACCGCACACAGTGATAGAGCTCAATACAAGAAAAACAAAGAAAAAAAAGATAAACAGAAACCAAAAACAATCAAACACACTTACGTAAAGTCCTGCTTGTGCAATGCCGCCTTGTATTCTCTAAGACCCACCAGAATGGTATATCCCTAAATCCCTGGCAGGCACGTTTTAACAAGGTAACATCCCACAACCATGCACAGTACCTTTTTACCTATGTTGGAATGTCGTCCGAGGGGGCAAACATTGCCTGTGTCAAGGCATTTCATGCATTCACATCGTCACTCACCTCTCTCATTCCACTATGCACCGCTCTATGCCAGACAGAAGTCTCTGCGACTGCCCATCTGTGTAAGTCATTCCACCATGCTGCAACACAGGGGTCTTCATTAGACTTCCAGGCCATCACGATCCTGCGCTTCGCATGAACACAGATCAGATCTTTCATCCTGGTAAAGTATGTCTTATGCTTATTTCCCCCCCAGGGGAACAGGCCCAGCAAGCATGCTTCTGGGGGTCAGGCATGGATCTCAATCTCCACTTAGACACTTTATCTGTGATTGCGAACAGGAAACTCTGAACCACCGGGCAAGTCCAGAACATGTGCATAAATTCTGCCCCATCCTCTACCCATCTTGGGCTAGCGCGATGACCCGGCCCGTGAAACTGGGATATTTTGTGTGGGGTCATGTACACCCTATGTGTAATGTAAAGCTGTGTCAACTTGAAAGAGAGGTTCCTGGATACCTTTTTAGTATAGATCAAGGCCCGGGCCCATTCCACATCCGTAAAGGTCCTACCTAGATCTGTTTCCCATTCTGTGCGCACTTTCACAACTGGCTCACTTAATTTGTTTGAAACAAGCTCGTACATCCGGAGCGAACATGACCACCTTCGGACAATTCATACGTAGTGTCGAGTATTTGGTACCCTCAATGCCCTCGCGTGATTCAAACCATCTACACCCCATCTTTTTAAGCAAACTCCCATGCAATAAAAATTGACCACTTTGCATGCTCTATATCCATACCAAGGACTCAAAGTCCATTACTTTCCTCTCCTGAAACAGATCACCCACTGTAGCCACCCCATTAGTTTCCCAGTACTCTCTGATCTCTCATACAGGGTTGAATTTAGTATCTAATAACCCCACCAGTGGGATATTAGGGGAAAGGGATCAAAAGTTCCCATTAATTTCCATGCTCTACCCCACAAAGTCTTACCCATAGCCACTAAATGGGGCAAGAGGGAACATCTGGCCTTGTGAACCCACAATACTGCCTTCAAAAAGTACTGCACAATGGAGGGCTGCAGCAGGATGGTATCTGGAGAGGGCTCATCTGCCAGCCTGCCCATGACGAACTGGAGCTGCCCCAAGAGGTAATATAATTCGAAGAGGGGTAGCCTGATCCTGTCCCTCTAGTCCCTACGCAGGGTGCTCAGGGCAATCCTATTCCTCTGCCCCCCGCCCCCACCCCATATACAATCTCTGGCTATGCAGTATAACCTACCAAAGAACTTTTTAGGGATGTTAAAGGGTATATTAACAAAGTGGTATAGTAATCGCAAGGTTACTACCATCTTCAGGAGTGCCATAGATAGGTGAAGTTTTCTCCAGAATACATCGATTTCACAATTCCACTGCTTCTTGTGTGTTACGTTCATGCACGTTATCAAACTGATGCCACACGTTTACCCCGAGGTATCTAAAGGTCTTAGTTTCCCATCTCAGGTCCAAATTGGGCAGTTGTCTTCGAAGGAGACCAGACAACTGAGCCAGCGGGAACAAACAGGACTTCTGGCGACTAATATGAATACTCGAGAGGTCCACAAAACTGTCCATTAAATCCAGGATGTACTGTAAATTGCATTTTGGGTGTGCGACGTACAGGAGCATATCATCCGCATAGAGAGAAATTAAGTGTTTGATCGCGATGATCAGGATGTCCACCTCAGCATGTTCCAATCTTATAAATACAGCCAGGTGTTCTAAAGTGAGAATAAATAACATCAGGGGCAATGGGCATCCCTGTCTAGTACCCTTCCTCAAGTCCCATCCACTAGAGATCTGCCTACCCGTGCGCACCCTCACCATCGGTTTTGTGTAGATAAGTCTCACCCACCGCAAGAATCTGTCCCCTATTCCAAAGGCGCAGAGGGTCTCGTAAAACCAGTCCCACCTGACCGAATCAAATGCTTTACCCGCATCTAGGGAGGCAAACACATAGTCAAGCTCCAAATGTCTAGTACAATATATAATATGGTGTAATCTCCTCAAATTCCATGAGGTGTTCCGGCTTAGAACATACCCAGACTGGTCTGTATGCACCAAAAGGTGACAAGGACCCTTTTGAGCCTATTCACCAGCAGGATCTTATAATCTTGGTTAACCATGGAGAGGGGTCTGTAGGAACGACACTCTACCACTGATTTGTTAGGCTTTAGTATTGGGACTATGATGGGTTCTCATAGGCTACGAGGTAGTATTCCAACCTCATAGGCCTCCTCAAATTCCTTCAAAAGCCTAGGGGTGAGTACCTCACCATACTCCTTGTAGAACTCACCTGGTAAACCATCTGCCCCTGGTTTTCTCCCGGACGGTAAAGCACGGATGTTGATCAACTATTCCTCAACTGAAGGCGGAGCATCCAGCATTCCCCTCTGTTCCTCTTCCAGGCGAGGCAACCTTACTTGAGACAGCGCTTTATCAATGTTGGAGACACAAGATTCCATCTCAGATGAATACAGAGTCACAGAGTATGTAGAAGAAACCTCATTGATTTCTACTTGCACTCGTCTGGGCACCCCGTGGTCATCTTGGATGGCGCTGATCATTTCCCTCTTATCCTCCGTACTACACAGCCAAGCCAGCAGCCTGTCAGGTTTCCTTCCCCTATTCAGGCTATTTTCCCTTATTCAAGTTTCTTTCCCATTATTTCTCTTTTATTATCCTTTTTAGATTAGCCTTGTGTGGGTGGGAAGTTTTCTATTGTAGTTGGTTTGGCCTTAACTTGCTGATTCAGAATCCTGGTTCTGACCCAAGGCAAAATGGACTTTCACAGTGACAGCTCTGATTGGTTAGAAAACACTGCTGAACAACAATGAACATTCTAAACTGTCACTCTTTGCCTTTCATCATCTAAACCCCAGCTGAGAGGACGTGTTTAGTGGCTGCTCCTGCTTTAGACTTGGGCCTGGTGGATTTTATCCTTCAGGCGTTAGCAGTTGAGCGGCTACTTTCTTGGGGGTTTCAGGAGAAGCTATCAGCTGTCAGGAATTCGTTTTGAAGACAGGAAACTCTGAAGATCTTTAAGAAATCGTTCTGGAGATAAGTGACTTTGTTTTAACTGTAGCTCTGTTTATCTTAATGACATTTACTTGAGAAATCGTAAAATGTTACCTTTGAATTTATATTATTGAACTCTCTGAGTGCGCTTGAACGCTATTTGTAAAACGCGTACTACGTGTAATCTGAAACTATTCGTTGAACCTTTGCGCGTGCGAGAGTATTCAACTGCGCGTGTGTTTTCCAGCACGTGTGCTTCCTTGCGCGAGAATCTGTTCGTCGCGTGAGAACTCTATAGCGCGTGTGTTTTCCAGCGCGTGTGATTCCTAGCGCGAGAATCGGCTCGCGGCGCGAGAACTCTATAGCGCGTGTGTTTTCCAGCGCGGGTGCTTCTTAACGTGAGAATCGTTCGTCGTGTGAGAACTCTAAAGCGTGTGTGTTTCCCGTGCGTGTGCTTCCTGGCGCGATAATCTGTTTGCCGCGTGAGACCCCGTGCGTGTGCTTCAGCGCGAGAACTCAACTGCGCGTGTGGTTACCTGCGCGTGTCTTTTTTAACGTGTGTACTCGATCGAGTGTGAACTCTTTTGCGTGTGGGTTACAAGGCGCCTGTGAATAGGCGCCGAAATTCATCAGCGCGGGAATTTACTAGCGCGTGTGTTTTCTGCGCGTGATCTCGTTTGAGCGTGAATTCTGCTTGGCGTGTTTTTGCAAGCGCGTGTGTTTTCTGCGCGTGGACTTTTCTTACAGTGCGCGTGTTCTTCAACGCAGGAAGTTTTCAACATGCAAATCTTCTGTATTGAAATAATCTGCGTGTGTGTTTAGCACGTGTTTCTTCAAGAATTCACAAACTTTATTGAATTGTAAAAAGTTTGAAAACAAAAGAAAAGTTTGAAAGAAAAAGAAAGAAAAAAAATAAAGACAATTTAACTGGACAACTAGTGAATTTTGGAAAAAAGGCAAAGAACAAAACTTTCCAGATTTGCCCAAATTAAGAAGTTGCTGTGAATTTCAAGAGTCTCAAGTAAGAGAGATTTTCAGCTTCTTTACAACCTTCTCTAAGAAATTTCAAGAGAAGAACCAGGTATGATTCTTAATTATTAGATAAGGATTTAAAGTCTTTCCCACTCTTAAGGTTAAGTAAGTAATAAAAGGATTTGTATCTGCGTTTCTTATATCCTCTGCAGGTTCAGCTTTGGTTAGCCTTGACGCAGTCAGCCTGGTGTTGTTTTGTTATCCACTTCCCCCTTTCCCTTTGGGGTGTAGTTTGCAGAGCTGAATTGAAATCTAGTTCTGGGAATTACATTTCAGGGGGATTGTCGGGGGTTCAGCAGCTTCCGCGGACACAGGACCTCTCAGCTTGACACAGCCTCTCTGATTTGTCTCCCTCTGCATGTAACTTAGGAGTGTATTTTGCGAATTTAAATTTGCCCAACCGATCGCAATCAGCCAGGCACTGTTGCCTCAATTTGATCAAAATTCCCTTTTTCCATTCCAATTTCCACATCCCTGCCCTCTACAGTTTCGATCCTAGCCTCAATTCTCGTGAGGGAGTCCAATGTCTCCCTCTGAAGACCCCCCATCTTGCCTATCGCTTCTCCATGCAGCACCGTCTTAAAGGTGTCCCACAGAGTACCGTCTTGCTAACACTGCCTGTGTTTTTCTGAAAATAATTCTCTGTCACCCCACCCAAGTATTCTCTAAATGTGTTGTCTAGCAGTACTTGCGCCCTTAGTCGCCAGAAGGGGATTGGGGGGTTTGCTTGGAGTCTTCCTCCATGTCACCATCAAAGGGGCATGGTCAGAGACAATTCTGGTCTTATAGAGTGCGTCTGTAAATTCCTCAAGCGTTTCCCACCCTGTAAAGATGTAATCAATACAGGTGTGTGCCCTATGTGGAGCCGAATAGTGCAAATAAGAGCGGTCACTTCTGTCTGTCAGCCTCCATATGTTTACGAGGTCAACGTCCTTCAACAGTCTATTTAATGCTTTTGCTGGAGGTGTGGGTCTTCGATACTTGTCATCTGATCTATCTACATTCGGGTCTAGGGTACAATTGAAATCACCTCCCTATATCCACAGGGCATTTCAATGGAAAGTCAATCTTGAGTAAATCGAAGTGAAAAAGGCAGTGGCATCGTGATTGAGTGTATAGGAGTTCACAATACTACCTCCTTGTCTTTCAGGAACCCATAAACCAGCACCATCCTGCCCTCATTATCACTTTTAGTTTCCAGCACCTTGGAAGGCACTGTTGGACCATATTTTGCTTATCCCTAGTGAAGCGAGTCTCTTGCAGCAATGCAATCCCCACACCCATCCTATGCAGGTAAGCATGTACCTTTCCTATCCTTTTAATATAGCCATTGGGGCCTCCGACATTCAAAGTGACCACCCATCATCCCCCATACAAACTTTTTCCAGATGTCTCGCACAGCCCCACAGAGCCCGCACTTCCTCTTTACTGAGGTTCTCCCTCCCCTTTCTTCCGGAGACCTGCTCTCTGAAAGCAGCCTGGATTTAACGCTGTATAACTGAGGGATACCCCCGTCCACAATAGGAGAGTAGCTAACCATGCAAGCCACGTCAACCACCATGCCCACAACAGTTTCCAACCAGCAGCAGGGCTCAAAGCCCTCACCCCGCCAAGCCTGGAGCACAAGCAAAGGACTAAACAAAAGAAAAAAGAAAGTAAAGGGAGAGTTCGAGGAACAGGGGCTCTCCAACAATATAATACCGGCCCAATAGCATACCGCATATTCAGGTCCAACTGCCGCCCATGCATCCCCACCCCTCCTTCCGGGTGCCATACAGCAGCGAGATGCCCTAAAACTGGCATCTTAAAGTCAAGAGTTTGTTGAGACGTAACAGCAGTGAACGCAACAGGCCGCCACGCCTCTCAAGTTAGATGTCGTCGTCTCCCTCTCCCGCGTTTTGCTCTACACATTTACGTGCCTTCCATTTGTTCAGCAAAGGGTACAGTAGAGTAGTGTCAATGCAACCTTTAGGGATCATTGTTCCCCCTCGCTGGCATCTGCAGAATCCCTATTGAATCCATCCAGTCATGCACCGCAATAGTGTCTTCAAAGAAATGCGTCTTGTCATTGTACAACACGTTGGGCCTCATCACGAGTCTGGCGGTAACCCTTAAATGTGGCGGTAGCGCTATTACCACCACATTTAAGGGTCATCCAGACCATGGCCTTGGCGAATTTCCCCCCAGCTCTGAGCTGTGGGGTGTCAGGTTTCCTTCCCCTATTCAGGCTATTTTCCCTTATTCAAGTTTCTTTCCCATTTTTCTCTTTTATTATCCTTTTTTAGATTAGCCTTGTGTGGGTGGGAAGTTCTCTATTGTAGTTGGTTTGGCCTTAACTTCCTGATTCAGAATCCTGGTTCTGACCCAAGGCAAAATGCAGTTTCACAGTGACAGCTCTGATTGGTTGGAAAACACTGCTGAACAACAATGAACATTCTAAACTGTCACTCTTGGCCTTTCATCATCAAAACCCCAGCTGAGAGGACGTGTTTAGTGGCTGCTCCTGCTTTAGACTTGGGCCTGGTGGATTTTATTCCTTTAGGCGTTAGCAGTTGAGCGGCTACTTTCTTGGGGGTTTCAGGAGAAGCTATCAGCTGTCAGGAATTCGTTTTGAACACAGGAAACTCCGAAGATCTTTAAGAAATTGTGCTGGAGATAAGTGACTTTGTTTTAAACTGCAGCTCTGTTTATCTTAATGACATTTAAGTAAGAACTCGTAAAATTTAACCTTTGAATTTATATTTTTGAACTTTTGCGCGAGCGAGTGTTTTCCAGCGCGTGTGATTTGTAGCGCGAGAATCGGCTCGCCGCGTTTGAACTCTATAGCGCGTGTGTTTTCTTAGCGCGTGTGCTTCCCAGCGCGAGGATCTGTTTGCCGTGTTAGAACTCTATAGCGCATGTGTTTTTCGTAGCGCGTGTGCTTCCAAGCGCGAGGATCTGTTTGCCGCGTGAAAACTCTATAGCGCGTGTGTTTTCCGTAGCGCGTGTGCTTCCAAGCGCGAGGATCTGTTTGCCGCGTGAGAACTCTATAGCGCGTGTGTTTTCAAGTGCATGTGTTTCAGCGCGAGAACTCAATTGCACGTGTGGTTTCCTGCGCGTGTGTTTTAACGCGTGTACTCGACCGCGTGTGAATTTTTTTGCGCGTGAATTCTGTTTCGCGTGTTTTACAAGCACGTGTGTTTTTCTGTGCGTGGACTTTCCTTACAGTGTTGTTCTGCGCGTGGACTTTCCTTACAATACGTGTGTTCTTCAACGCAGGAAGTTTTAAACGTGCAAATCTTCTGAATTGAGATTATCCGCGTGTGTGTTTTGCACGTGTTTCTTCAAGAATTCACAAACTTATTTGAATTGTAAAAAGTTTGAAAACAAAAGAAAAGTTTGAAAGAAAAAGAAAGAAAAGATAAAGACTATTTAACTGGACAACTAGTGAATTTTTTGAAAAAAAAGGCAAAGAGCAAAACCTTCCAGGTTTGCTCTAATTAAGAAGTTGCTGTGAATTTCAAGAGTCTCAAGTAAGAGAGATTTTCAGCTTCTTTTCAAGCTTCTCTAAGAAATTTCAAGAGAAGAACCAGGTATGATTCTTAATTATTAGTTAAGGATTTAAAGTCTTTCCACTCTTAAGGTTGAGTAAGTAATAAAAGGATTTGTATCTGCTTTTCTTATATCCTCTGCAGGTTCAGCTTTGGTTAGCCTTGACGCAGTCAGCCTGGTGTTGTTTTGTTATCCACTTCCCCCTTTCCCTTTGGGGTGTAGTTAGCAGAGCTGAATTGAAACCTAGTTCTGAGAATTACATTTCAGGGGGATTGTCGGGGGTTCAGCAGCTTCCGCGGACACAGGACCTCTCAGCCTGACAGAATGAAAGGCCAATAATTTTGTCCGCCCGAGCTGTCATGAACCCCGACGAATCCATGGAGGCGTTAGGATCTTTGATCAGGGAGTTACGGGAGGAGTTGAAAATATCTCGGGATGAAAATGCATTACTTAGCCAAAAGGTGGATGACTTGAGTGTTAAAGTAACACAAATTCAACAGAGGGGAGAAAGGAGAGAGGATGAGGTTTCAGGGGGTGCTGGTTCTCCACCTGAGTTAGAAAGGGAAGGTGGAGATCAATTACCACAAATACAACGGGCCCCTCCAGTGGCAGAAGGGGTAAGGAGTTTAATTATGCCAGTTCCTTTGGCGCCTCCAGAACGTTATCATGGGGACCCCATGAGGTTTAGGGTGTTTTTGACGCAATGTGAATTACATTTTATGAGTAGACCAGAACTCTTTCCCTCGGATGCATCTAAGATAACTTTTATGTTGTCCTATCTTTCTGGGGAGGCATCTGCTTGGGCTGGGTTGTTGGTGAGTCAAAAGAGTACGGTTTTAGGAAATTACTCCAGTTTTTTTAGAGATTTTCCGAAAGAAGTTTGATAGAAGACAGTTATCTTTGGAAGTGGATGGTGAACTTTTAGAACTCAAACAAGGTAATAGAGACTTGATCGCTTATATAACACAATTTAAGTCCCTTGTGTTAGAAAGCAAGTGGCCCGAGGATAAACAGGCCTCGTTGTTTTATCGGGGCCTTAGAGATGAGTTAAAGGATGCATTGTCAGGAGTGGTTGAGCGCCCTTCTACTTGTGAAGGTCTGATTGATTTGGTTATTCAATTAGACTTTCATTTGAGTGAAAGGAAGGCAGAGAGGCGTCATTGTCAGAGTGACGTAAAGTCTCTAGTTAGAGTGGATAGATCTAAAGTAGAGAGTAGATCCAAAGGGAATAATCCACCTCCGAGGGTCCGAGGTCCTTTAACTCTGGAAGAAAAGGCTAGGAGGAGAGATAACAATCTGTGTTTATATTGTGGAAGAGGTGGGCACTTTTTAGGGAACTGTCCTTACACTCCCAAGAAGACTTCTACTTCAGCGGTCAAGGTACAACAGATCGCCAATACTGTGCAGACAGCGGTTCCCCATATAACCGTAAATGTATCCTTGTTCTTTGGGTTGGAGTGTAAGGGAAATGGTCCCGTTATGCTTGACTCAGGTGCCACCGGGAATTTCATGGATTGGGATCTGGCAAAATCTTTGGGAATTCCAATTGTTCAGAAAGAGGTTGTAGAGCAGGCTAGGGCTGTTGATGGTACATCTCTATCTTCTGGTCCTATTACTCACAGAACTGGGTCTTTAACTTTGGAGTTATCAGGAGGTCACAGAGAGATAATTTTGTTCGAGTTAATTGATGCTCCTTTGTTAAAGATTATTTTGGGTATGCCTTGGCTTACTCTCCATAATCCTCTGATTGATTGGAGTGCTAGGACAATTGACATGCAGTCAGATTTCTGTAAAGAGAATTGCTTTTCAGGAAGTCTCTTTGAGGAAGATGTTAAACAAAGTAATTCAGTGTCTAGTTTTCTGGCTGAGACTGGAATTGGATGTCATGATGTGGGAGCTGTAGTGGGTCAACTTCCCCAGTGTTACAAAGATTTTTGGGACGTATTTGATGAGAAAGTGGCAGGAGAATTACCACCCCATAGGCCCTTTGATTGTAAAATTGAGCTGGAGCCAGGAACAATTTTGCCTAGTAGTAGAGTATATGCTCTTACCGAGAAAGAGAATGATTATTTAAAAGAATATTTAACGGAAAACTTGGCCAAAGGGTTTATTCGTCACTCTAAGTCACCGGCGGCCTCTCCTTTATTTTTTGTACCAAAACCGGATGGAACGCTTCAAACTTGCATAGATTATCGGGCAGTTAACAAAGTCACTGTTAAGAACCGGTATCCTCTTCCTCTCATCTCGGAAATGCTTAATCAGATACAAGGAGCAAATATTTTCTCTAAATTAGATTTGAGAGGAGCTTACCATCTTGTGCGTGTGCAGGAAGGGGACGAATGGAAGACAGCGTTTAAGACCAGGTTTGGGCTGTTTGAATACCAAGTTATGCCATTCGATTTATGTAATGCTCCAGCGGCTTTCCAATTTTTTATTGATGAGGTTTTTAGAGAATACCTGGATATTTCTATGGTCGTGTATATCGATGATATTCTAATTTTCTCTTCTGACCTGGATCAACATCAGAAACATGTTCGCTTAGTCTTACAAAAGCTGCGAGAAAACCATTTGTTTGCCAAATTGGAAAAAAGTCAATTCCATACAGATTCTGTGGAGTTTTTAGGTTTTATAATTTCACTTAAGGGTTTAGAAATGAATCCTAAAAAAGTTCAAGCAGTTCTTGAATGGCCCTCTCCTACTAAGGTTAAGGAAATACAAAGTTTCTTAGGGTTTGCCAATTTTTATAGGAGATTTATCAAAGGTTTTTCTCGACTGGTTGCTCCTATAACGAGACTTTTGAAAAAAGGAGTGAAATTTGACTGGGACCTTGAAGCAGAAGAAGCTTTTCAAGAATTAAAACAAAAATGTACTTCTAGTCCAATTCTAATTCATCCAGACCTCTCTAAACCTTTTTTTGTGGAGGCGGACGCTTCAAATTTAGCGTTAGGGGCGGTACTTTTTCAAAGGAATGAAACTACTTGTCAACTACATCCAGTGGCATTATTTTCTAGGAAGTTTTCTGCTGCTGAAGTGAACTATACAATTGCAGATCGTGAACTATTGGCAATAAAGTCCGCTTTTGAAGAATGGAGGCATTTTCTGAAAGGGACAAGACATACGGTAACGGTTCTTACTGATCATCGAAATTTATTGTTTTTAAAATCTGCAAGAACCTTGTCTCCAAGACAACTTCGTTGGTCCTTATTCTTTGCCGATTATGATTTCGTTGTGACTTTTAAGCACCGAAGTCAGAACTAAAAAGCTGATGCCTTATCCCGCCAATTTCCTGGTAGTGAGGAGAGAGAGGTTCTGGAGCCAGAACCTCTAATTGCTCCAGAACGTTTTTTGTTAGCCGGAGCCATTAAAGAAATGGATTTTTTGAACGAAGTTCGCCAGAATATGTCCTTGCAGAAGATGGAGGAGTGGGTGAGACTGGATCCAGCCAGAAGTTTGAAAGACGATCTTCCATTTTTTGATAACAAGCTTTATTTACCTACTGAAGAGTCAAGAGAAAAGGTTTTGAGAAATTGTCATGAATCCATTTTATCAGGACATCCTGGTTTCAGAAAAACTCTGGAATTGGTTCGAAGGAACTTTTGGTGGGAAAAAATTCGCCAAGACACATTGAACTTTGTAAAAACTTGTGTAGTCTGTGCACAAGCAAAAAGTCAAGTTGGGAAGCCGCATGGTTTATTGGAGCCGTTACCTGTTCCTCCTCGTCATTGGCACACTATTTCTATGGATATCATTGTTGATCTCCCTCAAGATAAGGGTTGTACTACCATTCTTGTTGTGGTGGATCTTCTTACTAAAGAAGTGCATTTTTTGCCAATGGAGGGAGAGGTTACCGCAGAAAAACTGGCTCATAGTTTTTTGCAAGGTGTGGTTAGACTACATGGACTCCCAAGTCAAGTTATCTCTGATAGGGGGTCTCAATTTATTTCAAAATTTTGGAGGGCCTTCTGTAGGAAACTTGGGGTAGAAGTTAGTTTGACTTCTGGGTACCATCCGGAGACTAATGGACAAGTGGAGAGAGTAAATCAGGAATTGGAGAAGTTTTTAAGGTGTTACTTACAAGCTGGAGAGGAATGGGTGGAATTGGTATGGTTGGCAGAATTCTCTTACAACAATTGTGGTAAAGATGCTACTTCTATGTCCCCTTTCTTTTTGGGTCGTGGGTTTCATCCTCGCTTTCTGAGTTTTGAGGTGTTGGAGGATTCCGGGAATCCTAGAGTGGAAGATCGTTTGCTGGTCATGAAGAATAACTTGGATAGAGCAAAAAAGGTGCTGGGAGAAAACAAGTTGAAATATAAAAGGTGTGCTGATTTGAGAAGGAAGGCTGGTCCTGAATATAAGGTGGGAGACTTAGTTTGGCTTTCTACCCGGTACCTAAAAATTAAGGGGAAGAATAAATTCAGTCCACGATTTGTAGGCCCATTTGAGGTAGAGAGAATCATCAACCCTGTGGCAGTACGATTGAAATTACCCAAGCATTTGAAGGTGCATTCTACTTTCCATGTTAGCCTTTTAAAACCAGTTTGTTCAGGAACTAGATTTAGAACACCACCTTCCCCTGTAATTTTGGAGGATTCATCTGAGGAATTTGTGGTTAAACAAATTTTGGATTCCAGGAGAGTTAGGGGAAGGTTGCAGTATTTAATTGATTGGGAGGGATATGGACCTGAAGAACGATCTTGGGAAGATTCAGTTGATGTACATGCTCCCCGTTTAGTTGCTAAGTTTCATGCTAAAAATCCACATAAGGTAGGCCCAGGGACTGGGCATTAGGAGGGGGGTACTGTCAGGTTTCCTTCCCCTATTCAGGCTATTTTCCCTTATTCAAGTTTCTTTCCCATTATTTCTCTTTTATTATCCTTTTTTAGATTAGCCTTGTGTGGGTGGGAAGTTCTCTATTGTAGTTGGTTTGGCCTTAACTTCCTGATTCAGAATCCTGGTTCTGACCCAAGGCAAAATGGAGTTTCACAGTGACAGCTCTGATTGGTTGGAAAACACTGCTGAACAACAATGAACATTCTAAACTGTCACTCTTGGCCTTTCATCATCAAAACCCCAGCTGAGAGGACGTGTTTAGTGGCTGCTCCTGCTTTAGACTTGGGCCTGGTGGATTTTATTCCTTCAGGCGTTAGCAGTTGAGCGGCTACTTTCTTGGTGGTTTCAGGAGAAGCTATCAGCTGTCAGGAATTCGTTTTGAAGACAGGAAACTCCGAAGATCTTTAAGAAATTGTGCTGGAGATAAGTGACTTTGTTTTAAACTGCAGCTCTGTTTATCTTAATGACATTTAAGTGAGAACTTGTAAAATTTAACCTTTGAATTTATATTTTTGAACTTTTGCTCGAGCGAGTGTTTTCCAGCGCATGTGATTTGTAGCGCGAGAATCGGCTCGCCGCATTTGACATTTGAACTCTATAGCGTGTGTGTTTTCTTAGCGCGTGTGCTTCCCAGCGCGAGGATCTGTTTGCCGCGTTAGAACTCTATAGCGCATGTGTTTTTCGTAGCGCGTGTGCTTCCAAGCGCGAGGATCTGTTTGCCGCGTGAGAACTCTATAGCGCGTGTGTTTTCAAGCGCGTGTGTTTCAGCGCGAGAACTCAATTGCGCGTGTGGTTTCCTGCGCGTGTGTTTTAACACATGTACTCGACCGCATGTGAACTCTTTTGCGTGTGAATTCTGTTTCGTGTGTTTTTACAAGCGCGTGTGTTTTTCTGCGCATGGACTTTCCTTACAGTACGTGTGTTCTTCAACGCAGGAAGTTTTAAACGTGCAAATCTTCTGAATTGAGATTATCCGCGTGTGTGTTTTGCACGTGTTTCTTCAAGAATTCACAAACTTATTTGAATTGTAAAAAGTTTGAAAACAAAAGAAAAGTTTGAAAGAAAAAGAAAGAAAAGATAAAGACTATTTAACTGGACAACTAGTGAATTTTTTGAAAAAAAAGGCAAAGAGCAAAACCTTCCAGGTTTGCTCTAATTAAGAAGTTGCTGTGAATTTCAGGAGTCTCAAGTAAGAGAGATTTTCAGCTTCTTTTCAAGCTTCTCTAAGAAATTTCAAGAGAAGAACCAGGTATGATTCTTAATTATTAGCTAAGGATTTAAAGTCTTTACACTCTTAAGGTTGAGTAAGTAATAAAAGGATTTGTATCTGCTTTTCTTATATCCTCTGCAGGTTCAGCTTTGGTTAGCCTTGACGCAGTCAGCCTGGTGTTGTTTTGTTATCCACTTCCCCCTTTCCCTTTGGGGTGTAGTTAGCAGAGCTGAATTGAAACCTAGTTCTTAGAATTACATTTCAGGGGGATTGTCGGGGGTTCAGCAGCTTCCGCGGACACAGGACCTCTCAGCCTGACATGGGGAAATCCACAGCAAAATTGCAGATTTTCTGCACCATTACCGCCGGCGGGAAATCCACCGGCGCTAATAGCGCACATTTTCCCCAATGGGCCCAATGGGTAATGAGGAATTCCCGAATGGGCCCAATGGGGGAAGGGCACTAACCGTTCCGCCAAACCGGTGATCCGGCGCTAATAGCGCTGGGGGGTTTGGCAGTAGGGCTAATAGCGCCGGCAGTAATACCGCCGGCGTTACCGCCCAACTCATGATGAGGCCCTTTGAGTTTTGTGGGGTAGATCAACATATATCTCAGATAAGCAGGCGCAGGGCCAAACTCGGCTCTCTGCTTCTGCACTAGTCGTGTATAGTCCGGGTATATTGTCAGCCTTGCAGATGTAGGCTCAGTCATGCCCCCTTCCCTGGAGAAGGTTAGTATCCGTTCTCTAGCCTTATAGTTCAAGATCTTTGCAATCTGTGGCCTTGGAGTGGGCTCCAGGTGGAGATCTTTTAGCCAAAGATCTATGGGCTCGTTCCACCATAAAGCCCTGCATCAGCGTACCAAGGCAACCTCCTGCAGCAGATTTTCGATATAGGAGTTGGGATCTCTGCCCGCCTCCCCCTCAGGCAAACCTAGGATATGTAAATTATTCCTCCTTTGCGCTTCCATCAGCAACCTCTGTGTGGCGTACCACTGCTTGCACTACCTCCGTCAATGCTATGATCTCCGACTGGTGTCTGGTGATAATGGCACTGTTCTCCTGTACTAGCGCTTCTGTCATGCACAGCCGGTCTGCGAACAAACTGACATCTTGCCTAAGGAGGCCAGCATCCTCAATAACCGTGTCAATTTTGTGTTCCAGGGTAGCTTGTAGTGCTGCAATAGCAGCAATAATCTGGCCCTCTGCCTGCTGGACACCAGGCACAAAGCCCCTCCACCCCCCCTCCATGGCCACAGGCGGTGAGGCCATGACCCCCTCTGTCCCAACGGGCGAAAGCCGCTATGACAGTCTGTTTGCCTTTACCCCTGCCATGCCTATTTGGCATTTGTGTGTAGTGCCTGATCACGACCAGTTGTCAAGCAGCACCGGCACACCCCACGCTCAGCCCTCTAGTTGGCAGCAGCAGATGTGCAGTGTCTCTGCCCCGCACCAGGTCAAAGGCAGGATCGTAGTGCAGCAACAGCGGTCCCCCGAGGTGAGATGCCAGCTAATCGCGGCTTTGTGCTACCGCAATCGAACTCCACTGCAGAGCCAGAATCAGGGGCTCCTCTCTACAGCATCCCAGCAGCCACTCCACAGGAAAGTGCAGTTGCCTGTCGCAGGGCGCACCCCTAGTCTCCCAGGCACCGCATAGAGAGCTCTGAGGCCCAACAGTCCAATGGGCCTCTCAGCGCTTCCCGTTCCAAACCGTGCAGTTTCTTCCCCAAGCAAGCCCAGATACCTTCTCGCCTTCTCTTAATCGTCGACCTCCCTTCTTCTCTCTTTTTATGCCCTCCTTGGTGCTGATGGAGAGGTCACTGCAGCCTGCAAAGGAGCAGGGTGTGGTCTTCGTGCTCACCTGCTAAGTGCAGAGGTCAAAGGGGGCGGGAGCGGTCGGAGCGGTGCTCCTATACTTTTTATTTTTAAGTTTCACCGTTCCTATACTTTTATTTTAGAAATAAATCGTTCTGGAATGGTTTAGTTTTAAAATAAAAGTGTAGGAAGAAGATGAAGCTTGCACTTCACTGCACTGAACAGTCCCTTAAATAGCAGGTGTGTTTGTTTGGGGGTTTGGATTGTGTGTGGGAGGGGGCGCAGCGATGGGGTGTGTGGAGAGCAGGGAAGGCCAGCAGGGAACATAGTTCCACTACTTCTTTTCGTACACTACGACCACTGCTGTTAAGTGTGATCATGATGGTCTCTGTCTTCCAGCTGCTGCTACAGCCCTTAAGCGACCCAGCAGCGTTCCGTAGGGCTACCTCTACATGTGCCAAGCCACCCAGACGATCACTCCACTACGGTAGCAGCGCTGCCCAAGGCGGGCAGCACTGGCAGACCTTTCCCAGCCAGGGCATCCCTTGGTTTTGCAATGGCTCGGAATTTAAAATGTTGCACTGGACTTTGCTTCAAAGTTCCACACAGAGCCGTATATTTGTGCCGCTGGGAGGTTAAAGCAAGTAAAGGTAGTACAAATAATGTGAGCTTCAAGTCATGCCAGAGAAGCAGTGCGTCACACAAAATGGATATATCATGCAAGATGTAAAAGCCCTCATACAGCACTGGCTGCAGTGGACCTCAACCTGCCAGCACGAGATCGAGGATGGTGCTGTGTGTCCCTAAACTGGTGAGACCAGCATGTTCACAAGCCCTCTGGGCCTCTGCTCAGGAAGCTATCCTGATTATTCCTTGTTTAGCATTCACTGTCTGTCACCCGTTAGTGCAAAGGCCTATAGCAGCAGGTGGGCTATGCAGCAAAAGTATTCCCAATACCCAGGGTCTGGCAACCACCGTAGAAGCGTGGATTTCTCTCCCTGGGGGCCTCGTCACCGCCAGCACCACTGTGCAGCATCTGCAGCGCTTCGGTGCCAGCAGGCAACCCCAGCTCACACTGTGGGCCTCATTACAACCCAGGCGTTAAGGGTTTAACGGCGCCGTCGGCGCCGTTAACCCTTGTCGCCTGATTACCATTTTAACGCCTGCTTTTAGCAGGCGTTAAAATGCAAGGCGCTAACCCGCCTTGGTGCTAATTACAGCACCATAATTTACGGTGCCGTAATTAGCGCCTTCCCCACTCCCATTATGCCCTATGGGGCAAAAATGGGAATGGGGAAGGGTAAATGGGGAATGGGGATTTACCGCCCCACTCACCTTGGAATGGGGCGGTAAATCCACCATCCACCATGGTGTAAACTGAGTTTACACCATGGTGGTAAAGTAAGGAACTTACCGCCTGGGTTGTAATGAGGCCCACTAGCACGCTTACCTTCACGCCAGTCGGCCGGCATAAATAAAGACACTCCGCCTGGCTGGGGAACGTGCACGCTGCTTCTCCGTTACTGCCGGCCCAGTTATAGAGGGCTCACCTATGCACCACCCACACTGGTGGACCACCGCTCCCGCAGCATCCGGCCACACTGCCAGTCCTCACCCCTCATTCTGGGCTGCAGCTGCTGCCATGTTGGGGACTCTGCATACTTCGCAGCATACCAGGTTTCGGCAATCAGTGCAGCACTGCAGGCTCAACCAACGCACCACACCTTCCAGCGCTCAAACGTCAATTTAAGGTATGGGTATCCGCTGTTAGAAGGCAATCTGGAAAGGATCATGCAGGAGATAACAGAGGCGGCTGCCTACTGCTATAAAGGATTTCAATCAGGCACACACCCAGGTCTCGCCTAGCATGTAGTGCACAATAAAACCCTTATTTATTTGTGTCTATAAGTTCAATATTCTGAATGATATACCACTCATATCACACCCAGGAATCAGGCTAGTTTGTAAAGGTAAATATGTATTTATTTATTTATTTAATATTCAAATCACACATAAGTTTAATATATATATATATCAATGAAAAAACTTTGTTAAAGGGACGTTACGGTTAAGTTGCACTACTAAAAACCTATGAAATTCAGTGAAAAAACTTTGTTAAAGGGACGTTATGGTTAAGTTGCGCTACTAAAAACCTATGAAATTCAGTGAAAAAACTTTGTTAAAGGGACGTTATGGTTCCAAGTAAAACCGAAAAACCCTTGAAATTCGCCAGTTATGGTAAGCGAAGCAACCATAACTCGCGCCACCACCGTGCACTGCTAAGACTAAAACCCACAACATCAAAGATGACATCACAAATGTCATTGCTGACATCACACGGGGCATGAGCGGGGGTTGGGGGGGAACAGGGGAGACACGGGCCATGAGCGGGGGGTGGGGGGAACAGTAGGGAGACACGTGGGCATGAGCAGGGGGTGGGGGGAACAGGGGAGACACAGGGCATGAGTAGGGGGTGGGAGGAACAAGAGAGAGACATGGGCCATGAGCGGGGGGTGGGGGGAACAGGAGGGAGACACAGGGCCATAAGCGGTGGATGGAGGGGAACAGGGGAGACACGTGGGCATGAGTGGGGGTGGGGGGAACAGGGGAGACACGTGGCCTTGAGCGGGGGGGGGACAGGGGAGACATGTGGGCATGAGGGGCGGGTGGCCGGGAAAAGGAGGGGGACACGTGGGCATGAGCAGGAGGTGGGGTGGAAAAGGGGAGACACGGGGCATGAGCGAGGGTTGGAGGGGAAAAGGAGGGAGACACGGGACATGAGCGGTGGGTGGGAGGGAACAGGGGAGACACGTGGGCATGAGCGGGGGGGAACAGGGCACACACAGGGCATGAGCAGGGGGTGGGGGGAAAAGGAGGGAGACACGGGGCATGAGCGGGGGGTGAGGGGAACAGGGAAAACACGGGGCATGGGTGGGGGGAACGGGAGGAAGACACGGGGCATGAGCAGGGGGTGGGGGGGAACAGGGCATACACGGGGCATGAGCAGGGGGTGGGGGAACAGGGCACACACTGGGCATGAGCGGGAACAGGGCACACACGGGGCATGAGCGGGGGTGTGGGGAACAGGGGAGACACGGAGCATGAGCGGGGGTGGGGGGAAAGGAGGGAGACACGGGCATGAGCGGGGG
This sequence comes from Ambystoma mexicanum, assembly GCF_040938575.1. NCBI lineage: Eukaryota > Metazoa > Chordata > Amphibia > Caudata > Ambystomatidae > Ambystoma > Ambystoma mexicanum. Next base: position 281,959,654 of record NC_090936.1, read on the forward strand.
GTGGGAGGGAACAGTGGAGACACGGGGCATGAACGGGGTGGAGGGTACAGGAGGGAGACAAGGGGCATGATCGGGGGGTGGGGGTACAGGAGGAAAACACGGGGCATGAGTGGGGGGTGGGGGGCGACAGGAGACACACGGGGCATGAACGGGGGTGGGGGCAACAGGAGACACACAGGGGTGGGGGGCAACAGGAGACACACAGGGCATGAGCAGGGGGTGGGGGGAACACTAGGGAGACACGGGGCATGAGCGGGGGAGTGGGGGGTAACGCGAGGGAAACACGGGGCATGAGCGGGGGGTGGGGGAACATGAGGGAGACACGGGGCATGAGCGGGGGGTGGGGGGCAACAGGAGACACACGGGGCATGAGCGGGGGGTGGGGGGTAACACGAGGGAAACACAGGGCATGAGTGGGGGGTGGGGGGCAACAGGAGACACACAGGGCATGAGCGGGGGGTGGGGGGAACAAGAGGGAGACACGGGGCATTAGCGGGGGGTGGGGGGCAACAGAAGACACACGGGGCATGAGCTGGGGGTGGGGAGAACACGAGGAAGACACGGGGCATGAGCAGGGGGTGGGGGAACACAAGGAGACACGGGGCATGAGTGGGGGGTGGGGGGTACAGGAGGGAGACACAGGGCATGAGCGGGGGGTGGGGGGAACAAGAAAGAGACATGGGGCATGAGGGGGGGTGGGGGGAACAGGAGGGAGACACGGGGCATGAGCAGGGGGTGGGGGTAACACGAGGGAAATACCGGGCATGAGCGGGGGTTGGGGGGAAACACGAGGGAGACGGTATTACCCAAATTGTTTGTTTACAATTGTTCGAATGAACAACTGACCGAATTTAAAGGGTCACAATTGACCATTTCACAATTGACTGTGTCTATATATATATATATATATATATATATATATATATATATATATATATATATATATATATATATAGGCTTTTTGGGGGGTTTGGCGTTGGGTGGGGGGTTGTGGGGGTTTCCCCCCACATATATGTTACAATTGACCTTCACAATTCGGTCAATTGTGAAAAGGTCAATTGTAATTCGAACAGTTGTAAAACAAACAATTCGTATACAACCGAGGGATACACAGGGCATGAGCGGGGGGCAACAGGAGACACACGGGGCATGAGCGGGAGGTGGGGGGTACAGGAGGGAGACACAGGGCATGAGCGGGGGGTGGGGGAAACAAGAGAGAGACAAGGGGCATGAGCGGGGGTGAGGGAACAGGAGGGAGACACAGGGCATGAACGGGTTGGAGGGTACAGGAGGGAGGCACGGGGCATGCTCGGGGGGTGGGGGGTACACGAGGAAAACACGGGGTATGAGTGGGGGGCGACAGGAGACACACGGGGCATGAACGGGGGTGGGGGCAACAGGAGACACATGGGGGTGGGGGGCAACAATAGACACACAGGGCATGAGCAGGGGGTGGGGGGAACACTAGGGAGACACGGGGCATGAGCGGGGGACTGGGGGTAACGCGAGGGAAACACGGGGCATGAGCGGGGGGTGGGGGGGACAGTAGGGAGACACGTGGGCATGAGCAGGGGGTGGGGGGAACAGGGGAGACACAGGGCATGAGCAGGGGGTGGGAGGAACAAGAGAGAGACATGGGCCATGAGCGGGGGGTGGGGGGAACAGGAGGGAGACACAGGGCCATAAGCGGTGGATGGAGGGGAACAGGGGAGACACGTGGGCATGAGTGGGGGTGGGGGGAACAGGGGAGACACGTGGCCTTGAGCGGGGGGGGACAGGGGAGACATGTGGGCATGAGGGGCGGGTGGCCGGGAAAAGGAGGGGGACACGTGGGCATGAGCAGGAGGTGGGGTGGAAAAGGGGAGACACGGGGCATGAGCGAGGGTTGGAGGGGAAAAGGAGGGAGACACGGGACATGAGCGGTGGGTGGGAGGGAACAGGGGAGACACGTGGGCATGAGCGGGGGGGAACAGGGCACACACAGGGCATGAGCAGGGGGTGGGGGGAAAAGGAGGGAGACACGGGGCATGAGCGGGGGGTGAGGGGAACAGGGAAAACACGGGGCATGGGTGGGGGGAACGGGAGGAAGACACGGGGCATGAGCAGGGGGTGGGGGGGAACAGGGCATACACGGGGCATGAGCAGGGGGTGGGGGAACAGGGCACACACTGGGCATGAGCGGGAACAGGGCACACACGGGGCATGAGCGGGGGTGTGGGGAACAGGGGAGACACGGAGCATGAGCGGGGGTGGGGGGAAAGGAGGGAGACACGGGCATGAGCGGGGGGGTGGGAGGGAACAGTGGAGACACGGGGCATGAACGGGGTGGAGGGTACAGGAGGGAGACAAGGGGCATGATCGGGGGGTGGGGGTACAGGAGGAAAACACGGGGCATGAGTGGGGGGTGGGGGGCGACAGGAGACACACGGGGCATGAACGGGGGTGGGGCAACAGGAGACACACAGGGGTGGGGGGCAACAGGAGACACACAGGGCATGAGCAGGGGGTGGGGGGAACACTAGGGAGACACGGGGCATGAGCGGGGGAGTGGGGGGTAACGCGAGGGAAACACGGGGCATGAGCGGGGGGTGGGGGAACATGAGGGAGACACGGGGCATGAGCGGGGGGTGGGGGGCAACAGGAGACACACGGGGCATGAGCGGGGGGTGGGGGGTAACACGAGGGAAACACAGGGCATGAGTGGGGGGTGGGGGGCAACAGGAGACACACAGGGCATGAGCGGGGGGTGGGGGGAACAAGAGGGAGACACGGGGCATTAGCGGGGGGTGGGGGGCAACAGAAGACACACGGGGCATGAGCTGGGGGTGGGGAGAACACGAGGAAGACACGGGGCATGAGCAGGGGGTGGGGGAACACAAGGAGACACGGGGCATGAGTGGGGGGTACAGGAGGGAGACACAGGGCATGAGCGGGGGGTGGGGGGAACAAGAAAGAGACATGGGGCATGAGGGGGGGTGGGGGGAACAGGAGGGAGACACGGGGCATGAGCAGGGGGTGGGGGTAACACGAGGGAAATACCGGGCATGAGCGGGGGTTGGGGGGAAACACGAGGGAGACGGTATTACCCAAATTGTTTGTTTACAATTGTTCGAATGAACAACTGACCGAATTTAAAGGGTCACAATTGACCTTTTCACAATTGACTGTGTCTATATATATATATATATATATATATATATATATATAGGCTTTTTGGGGGGTTTGGCGTTGGGTGGGGGGTTGTGGGGGTTTCCCCCCACATATATGTTACAATTGACCTTCACAATTCGGTCAATTGTGAAAAGGTCAATTGTAATTCGAACAGTTGTAAAACAAACAATTCGTATACAACCGAGGGATACACAGGGCATGAGCGGGGGGCAACAGGAGACACACGGGGCATGAGCGGGAGGTGGGGGGTACAGGAGGGAGACACAGGGCATGAGCGGGGGGTGGGGGAAACAAGAGAGAGACAAGGGGCATGAGCGGGGGTGAGGGAACAGGAGGGAGACACAGGGCATGAACGGGGTGGAGGGTACAGGAGGGAGGCACGGGGCATGCTCGGGGGGTGGGGGTACACGAGGAAAACACGGGGCATGAGTGGGGGGCGACAGGAGACACACGGGGCATGAACGGGGGTGGGGGCAACAGGAGACACATGGGGGGTGGGGGGCAACAATAGACACACAGGGCATGAGCAGGGGGTGGGGGGAACACTAGGGAGACACGGGGCATGAGCGGGGGACTGGGGGGTAACGCGAGGGAAACACGGGGCATGAGCGGGGGGGTGGGGGAACATGAGGGAGACACGGGGCATGAGCGGGGGGTGGGGGGCAACAGGAGACACACGGGGCATGAGCGGGGGGTGGGGGTAACACGAGGGAAACACAGGGCATGAGTGGGGGGTGGGGGGAACACGAGGGACACAGGGGGCATGAGCGGGGGGTGGGGGGCAACAGGAGACACAAGGGGCATGAGCGGGGGTGGGGGGAACAAGAGGGAGACACGGGGCATTAGCGGGGGGTGGGGGGCAACAGGAGACACACGGGGCATGAGCTGGGGGTGGGGAGAACACGAGGAAGACACGGGGCATGAGCAGGGGGTGGGGGGAACACAAGGAGACACAGGGCATGAGCGCAGGTGGGGAGTACAGGGGAGACACGGAGCATGAGCGGGGGTGTGGGGAAAGGAGGGAGACACGGGCATGAGCGGGGGGTGGGAGGGAACAGTGGAGACGCGGGGCATGAACGGGGTGGAGGGTACAGGAGGGAGACACGGGGCATGATCGGGGGGTGGGGGGTACATGAGGAAAACACAGGGCATGAGTGGGGGGCGACAGGAGACACACGGGGCATGAACGGGGGTGGGGGCAACAGGAGACACACGGGGGTGGGGGGCAACAGGAGACACACAGGGCATGAGCAGGGGGTGGGGGGAACACTAGGGAGACACGGGGCATGAGCGGGGGAGTGGGGGGTAACGCGAGGGAAACACGGGGCATGAGCGGGGGGTGGGGGAACATGAGGGAGACACGGGGCATGAGCGGGGGGTAAGGGGCAACAGGAGACACACGGGGCATGAGCAGGGGGTGGGGGGTAACACGAGGGAAACACAGGGATTGAGTGGGGGGAACACGAGGGACACAGGGGGCATGAGCGGGGGGTGGGGGGCAACAGGAGACACACGGGGCATGAGCGGGGGGTGGGGGGAACAAGAGGGAGACACGGGGCATTAGCGGGGGGTGGGGGGCAACAGGAGACACACGGGGCATGAGCGGAGGGTGGGGGGAACAAGAGGGAGACACGGGGCATTAGCGGGGGGTGGGGGGCAACAGGAGACACACGGGGCATGAGCTGGGGGTGGGGAGAACACGAGGAAGACACGGGGCATGAGCAGGGGATGGGGGGAACACAAGGAGACACGGGGCATGAGCGGTAGGTGGGGGGTACAGGAGGGAGACACAGGGCATGAGCGGGGGGTGGGGGGAACAAGAAAGAGACACGGGGCATGAGGGGGGGGGGGTGGGGGGAACAGGAGGGAGACACGGGGCATGAGCGGGGGTTGGGGGGAAACACGAGGGAGACGGTATTACCCAAATTGTTTGTTTACAATTGTTCGAATGAACAATTGACCGAATTTAAAGGGTCACAATTGACCTTTTCACAATTGACTGTGTCTATATATATATATATATATATATATATATATATATATATATATATATATATATATATATATAGGCTTTTTGGGGGGGTTGGCGTTGGGTGGGGGGTTGTGGGGGTTTCCCCCCACATATATGTTACAATTGACCTTCACAATTCGGTCAATTGTGAAAAGGTCAATTGTAATTCGAACAGTTGTAAAACAAACAATTCGTATACAACCGAGGGATACACAGGGCATGAGCGGGGGGTGGGGGGCAACAGGAGACACACGGGGCATGAGCGGGAGGTGGGGGGTACAGGAGGGAGACACGGGGCATGAGCGGGGGGTGGGGGAAACAAGAGAGAGACAAGGGGCATGAGCGGGGGTGGGGGAACAGGAGGGAGACACAGGGCATGAACGGGGGGTGGGGGTAACACATGGAAAACACGGGGCATGAGCGGGGAGTGGGGGGTAACACAAGGGAAACATGGGGCATGAGTGGGGGGGAACACGAGGGAGACACAGGGCATGAGCGGGGTGGAACACGAGGGAGACACTGGGCATGAGCCGGGGTGGGGTGGAACAGGGGAGACACAGGGCATGAGCGGGGGCTCGGGGGAACAGAGGAAACCCAGGGCATGAGGGTGGGGGTAACACAAGAGAGACACGGGACATGAGCGGGGGGAACAGGGCAGATACTGGACATCATGAGCAGGGGGTGGCGGGTACAGGAGGGAGACACGGGGCATGAGCGGGGGTGGAGGGTACAGGACGGAGACACAGGGCATGAGCGGGGGGAACAAGAGAGAGACACGGGGCATCAGGTGGGGGTGGGGGGAACAGGAGGGAGACACGGGGCATGTGCAGGGGGTGGGGGGTAACACGAGGGAAACAGGGGGCATGAGCGGGGGGTGGGGGGAACAGGAGGGAGACACGGGGCATGAGCAGGGGATGGGGGAAACACGAGGGAGACACGGGGCATGAGCAGGGGATGGGGCAACAGGAGACACACGGGGCATGAGCAGGGGGTGGGGGAAACATGACTTATACTGGGCATGAGCGGGGGGTGGGGGGTACAGGAGGGAGACACGGAGCAGGAGCGGGGGGTACAAGAGGGAGACTCGGGGCATGAGCGGGGGGTGGGGGGTAACACAAGGGAAACACGGGGCATGAGCGGGGGGTGGGGGGAACAAGAGAGAGACACGGGGCATCAGGTGGGGGTGGGGGGAACAGGAGGGAGACACGGGGCATGTGCAGGGGGTTGGGGGTAACACAAGGGAAAAACGGGGCATGAGCGGGGGGTAGGGGGAAACACGAGGGAGACACGGGGCATGAGCAAGGGATGGGGGCAACAGGAGACACACGGGGCATGAGCAGGGGGTGGGGGAAACATGGCTGATACTGGGCATGAGCGGGGGGGTGGGGGGTACAGGAGGGAGACACGGAGCATGAGCAGGGGGTGGGGGGTACAGGAGGGAGACACGGGGCATGAGCGGGGGGTGGGGTAACAAGAGAGAGACACAGGGCATGAGCGGGGGGTGGGGGGTAACACAAGGGAAACACGGGGCATGAGCGGGGGTGAGGGGAAACATGAAGGAGACACGGGGCATAAGCAGGGGTGGGGGGAACAGGAGGGAGACACGGGGCATGAGCAGGGGGTGGGGGAACAAGAGAGAGACACGGGGAATGAGCGGGGGGTGAGGGGTAACACAAGGGAAACGCGGGGGGTGAGGGGAAACACGAGGGAGACACGGGGCATGAGCAGGGGTGGGGGGAACAGGAGGGAGACACGGGGCATGAGCGGGGCATGGGGTGTAACACAAGGGAAACACGGGGCATGAGCGGGGGGTGGGGGGAAACACGAGGGAGACACGGGGAATGAGCGGGGGGTGGGGGGTACACGAGGAAGACTCAGGGCATGAGCGGGGTGGGGGGCAACAGGAGACACACGGGGCATGAGCGGGGGGTGGGGGGTACACGAGGGAGACACGGGGCATGAGCGGGGGGTGGGGGGTAACACAAGGGAAACATGGGGCATGAGCGGGGGTGAGGGGAAACACGAGGGAGACATGGGGAATGAGCGAGGGTGTGGGGAACAGGAGGGAGAAACGGGGCATGAGCGGGGGGTGGGGGGTAACACAAGGGAAACACGGGGCATGAGCGGGGGGTGGTGGGAAACACGAGGGAGACACGGGGAATGAGCAGGGGGTGGGGGGTACACGAAGAAGACAGGGGGCATGAGCGGAGGTGGGGGGCAACAGGAGACACACGGAGCATGAGCGGGGGGTGGGGGGTACACGAGGGAGACACGGGGCATGAGCGGGGGGATGGGGGGTAACACGAGGCAAAAGCAGGCCATGAGCGGGGGTTGGGGGAACACAAGGGAGACACGGGGCATGAGCGGGGGTGGGGGGCAACAGGAGACCCATGGGGCATGAACGGGGGGTAGGGGATAACATGAGGGAAACACGGGGTATGAGGGGGTGGGGGGGTAACACGAGGGAAACACGGGGCATGAGCAGGGGGTGGGGGGAACACTAGCTAGACACGGGGCATGAGCGGGGGGTGGGGGAACAAGAGAGAGACACGGGGCATGAGCAGGGGGTAACACAAGGGAAACACGGGGCATGAGCGGGGGTGAGGGGAAACACGATGGAGACACGGGGCATGAGCAGGGGTGGGGGGAACAGGAGGGAGACACGGGGCATGAGCGGGGTGTGGGGTGTAACACAAGGGAAACACGGGGCATGAGCAGGGGGTGGGGGGAAACACGAGGGAGACACAGGGAATGAGGGAGGTGGGGGGTACACGAGGAAGACACGGGGCATGAGCGGGTGGGGGGCAACAGGAGACACACAGGGCATGAGCGGGGGTGGGGGGTACATGAGGGAGACACGGGGCATGAACGGGGGTTGGGGGGTAACACAAGGGAAACCTGGGGCATGAGCTGGGGTGAGGGGAAACACAAGGGAGACACAGGGCATGGGGCATGAGCGGGGGTGGGGGGAACAGGAGGGAGACACAGGGCATGAGCGGGGGGTGGGGGGTAACACAAGGGAAACACGGGGCATGAGCGGGGGGTGGTGGGAAACACGAGGGAGACACGAGGAATGAGCAGGAGGTGGGGGGTACACGAGGAAGACACAGGGCATGAGCGGAGGTGGGGGGCAACAGGAGACACACGGAGCATGAGCAGGGGGTGGGGGGTACAAGAGGGAGACAAGGGGCATGAGCTGGGGTGTGGGGGTAACACGAGGGAAACGCGGGCCATGAGCGGGGGTGGGGCGCAACAGGAGACCCATGGGGCATGAGCGGGGGGTGGGAGGTAACACGAGCGAAACACGGGGCATGAGTGGGGTGGTGGGGGTAACACGAGGGAGACACGGGGCATGAGTAGGGGGTGGGGGGTACAGGAGGGAGACACGGGGCATGAGCAGGGGGTGGGGGGAACAAGAGAGAGACACGGGGCATGAGCAGGGGGTGGGGGGAACAGGAGACCCATGGTGCATGAGCGGGGGGTGGGGGGTAACACGAGGGAAACACGGGGCATGAGCGGGGGGTGGGGGGGTAACATGAGGGAAACACGGGGCATGAGCGGGGGGTGGGGGGAACACGAGGGAGACACGGGGCATGAGCGGGGGGTGGGGGGTACAGGAGGGAGACACGGGGCATGAGCGGGGGTGGGAGGGAACAAGAGAGAGACACGGGGCATGAGCGGGGGGGTGGGGGGAACAGGAGGGAGACACGGGGCATGAGCGGTGGGTGGGGGTAACACGAGGGAAACACGGGGCATGAGCAGAGGGTGGGGGGTAACACAAGGGAAACACGGGGCATGAGCGGGGGGTGGGGGTAACACAAGGAAAACACAGGGCATGAGCGGGGGTGGGGGGAAACACGAGGGAGACACGGGGCATGAGCGGGGGGTGGGGGGCAACAGGAGACACAAGGGGCATGAGCGGGGGATGGGGGTACACTAGGAAGACACGGGGCATGAGAGGGTGGCTGGGGGCAACAGGAGACACACGGGGCATGAGCGGGGGTTGGGGGGAAACAGGAGACACACGGGGCATGAGCGGGGGTGGGGGGTACACGAGGAAGACACAGGCATGAGCGTGGGGTGGGGGGAACATGAGGGAGATACGGGGCATGAGCAGGGGGGTGGGGGGTAACACGAGGGAAACACGGGGCATGAGTGGGGGGTGGGGGGAACAGGAGGGAGACACGGGGCATGAGCGGGCGGGCAACAGGAGATACATGGGGCATGAGCGGGGGAGTGAGGGGTAACACGAGGGAAACACTGGGCATGAGCGGGGGTGGGGGAACACGAGGGAGACATGGGGCATGAGCAGGGGGTGGGGGGCAAAAGGAGACACACGGGGCATGAGCTGGGGGTGGGGAGAACACGAGGAAGACACGGGGCATGAGCGGGGGAGTGAGGGGTAACACGAGGGAAACACGGGGCATGAGCGGGGGGTGGGGGGTAACACGAGGGAAACAAGCGGCATGAGCGGGGGTGGGGGGAACATGAGGGACACACGGGGAATGAGTGGGGGGCAACAGGAGATGCACGGGGCATGAGCGGGGGGTGGGGGAACATGAGGGAGACATGGGGCATGAGCGGGGGTTGGGGGCAACAGTAGACACACGGGGCATGAGCTGGGGGTGGGGAGAACACGAGGAAGACACGGGGCAGGGGCAGGATGTGGGGGAACAAGAGGGAGACACGGGGCATGAGCGGGGGGTGGGGGGTACAGGAGGGAGACATGGGGCATGAGCGGGGGTGGGGGGTACAGGAGGGAGACACGTGGCATGAGCAGGGGGTGGGGGGAACACGAGGGAGATACAGGGCATGAGCGGGGGTGGGGGGAACACGAGGGAGACACGAGGCATGAGCGGGGGGTGGGGTGGAACAGGGGAGACAAAGGGCATGAGCGGGGGATCGGGGGAACAGAGGAAACCCAGGGCATGAGCAGGGGTGGGGGTAACACAAGGGAGACACGGGGCATGAGCAGGGGGTGGGGGATCAGGGCAGATACTGGACATCATGAGCAGGGGGTGGGGGGTACAGGAGGGAGACACGGGGCATGAGCGGGGGTTGGGGGAACAAGAGAGAGACACGGGGCATCAGGTGGGGGAACAGGAGGGAGACACGGGGCATGTGCAGGGGGTGAGGGGTAACACGAGGGAAGCACAGGGCATGAGCGGGGGGTGGGGGGAAACACGAGGGAGACACGGGGCATGAGCAGGGGGTGGGGGGCAACAGGAGACACACAGGGCATGAGCAGAGTGTGGGGGAAACATGGCTGATACTGGGCATGAGCGGAGGGTGGGGGGTACAGGAGGGAGACACGGAGCATGGGGGGGGTGGGGGTTACAGGAGGGAGACACGGGGCATGAACGGGGGCTGGGGGGAACAAGAGAGAGACACAGGGCATGAGCGAGGGGTGGGGGGTAACACAAGGGCAACACGGGGCATGAGCGGGGGGTGAGGGGAAACACGAGGGAGACACGGGGAATGAGCAGGGGGTGGGGGATACACGAGGAAGACACGGGGCATGAGCGGGGTGGGTGTAAAGACTGGTAGGGGTGTCTGTACTTCTGCTCTCTATATGGTAGAAGAGAGGCACAGAAGATCCCAGCCAAGATTCTCTATTACGGTAGCAATGGACGAGCAATCAAGGCCTAGCTTCTCAGGAGGTGATGCAGGCTGGTTCTTAAGTACAGTGTAGTCCCCAAGCCCCCACAAAGGAATGTCCACACACTGTATTGGTTAGAACACAATCTTTATATAATCAATATTCAAGGTTATGTACACTTATCATAATAACTCACTTTGTACTTAGGAAAATCAACAATGGCAAATATATACAATTCTAAAGTGGTACCACCCTTTGTATTAGATCTCATTAAAGTGCATCAACAATACTGTAACAATGTCACACAGATCAATAGAGTGAAACCAGCAATAGAGAGAGGAGAGAAAATAAGATGGTTGAGCAATAGGCAGAATACTGGCCCCTATCACTAGACACAGTTCTGTGTGGAGATCCCCCCACCTGGGCAACCGGTAAAATAAAGATATAGCACAAGCCCAGTCCATATATTGTTCTGCAAGTCTTATTCCCTCCTATAATGTTTTTACCCCCCCAATGTACCTGGTGGAGTCGAGTTCTTCAAAGAGGCGTCGACAGATCCTTCTTGAGCGACCCCCTTTCAAGCGGGGGTCACGGATCGTCGAGAGGCGTCGAGAAGCGTCGAGGAGCTTGGCGTTCGGAGGCGGGGAATTGACGGCCCTTCTTGAATGCCTTCCCTTTCAAGCGGGAGACACGGGGCGTTGAATGTCCGTCGACAAACAGGGTAGAATGGCGTCGATGAGGCGGCAGTTTCGATCCAAGCGGTGCTCGTCGACGACGGAGCGTTGGCGTCCTGCAAGGCAGAGGCGTGCGGGGCACCTCGATGACAATTGTTCTGGACCGCAAAGATTGTGGAGACGGGGGTCCAGCAAGGGCGTCGAGTCGTTCGAGTCTTTGTGGTCTTCGGGTGGCGGGAAACCCACCGCCAGGTTCCTCCTCGGCGCGTTGGTCGTCCTCGACTTTCTCCGGCAGGATAAAGCGGTCGACGGTGCGGACCAGGGAGTCCTTCGATTCAAATGTTCTTAGGCAAGGAGCGGAAGGCTTCGGTCGTCGGCGGCGCGGCGTCAAGTGGTTCCCACGGCTGGGCAACACAACTTCGACGGGCCTCCAGTGGTTACACAGACCTCCGAACCCTGGTCGACGGCAATGGACTGCGATGTCCGGGTGCTTCACTTCGATCTCCTCGGCGGTCCCGTCTCGGGTCGGCAGCCTTTCGAAGGTCTGACTTCCAGGGCGCTTCGGCGAAGATGTAGCGGTGCTCGATGATCCCTCGGAGCACGGGAAGAGGGCGCCTTACCAGGTCCTCTCTCGGGTCAGTCCTCGACGAATTCGGAAGCTTTCAGATCGGTCGAAGCAAGTGCAACAGCAAGTCTTCTTCTTCCAGCTGGGCGTCGAGGATCAGCAGTTCCAGTTACTCTTAGAGTGGAGACTCAGCATCTGAACTCTTCTGAACAATTACCAGTGGTGAGAGGTCCCCAGATATTCTATTCTGTCTCTCATCCACACTGCTGGCACACACTCAGCAGCCAATCATACAGAAGGGCATTCATGCAGTCAGTCAGCCAATCAGGCACACAGTGCATTCAGGCCACACTCCTCCTTTTCAGACACTCACAACAAGGAATGTGGATTGGGACAAGTACCCAGGCATTCAACACTACACACTGCATTCAGGCCAGTTTCGGGCAGGGCTGTCTCAGTCTTTGTCTCTCATGCCAGAAACCAGACAACCACAACAAGGAGTGTATATTGGTCACACACTCCATTCACCCAGGTCCCACCCACAGGAGGTACCAACAACATACAGTCACTGGGAAGGCTCCAGTCAGTCTAGCTGGGCCTTCACAACAACACCATATATGGAACTTCCAACCAACAGCCAGTCAGGGGGAAGGGACAGAGTCAGGGCTTCCCAGGACTTTGGGAAAACAAGGTAACAGGCAATAGAAAGCAAGAGGCCACAGGGGCCATCTTGTTTCCTATCAGGAATCAACTGACCCCAATGACAGGGCCTGGTTATCCCAAAATGGAGGACACCCAGAGCACCTGTCAAATTCAGCATGGAGCTGCCACCAGCCCATACCCTGCTCTGTGGGCCACCCACAGATGCCCAAAAACATACACTAGGGGCACAGGGTTGTACCCCTACCCAGGGGTGCCATAAGGGTATCCCATGGGTCTGTTCACCAAACCAAAAGAGAGAGCTGCACTGCCAGGAGTCCCACATGGACTCCTGGGCAGAAAACATGACAGAACACACGATAAAAAGCAGTAAAGGACAAGGATTCAGAGGCCCTGTCCCTCTGATGCATTTCCAGCATCACAGTCGCCCCCCCCCCAGACTGAGGTGGAGGGTGTCTAATCTCCCACGGGATAGACACCCTCATCCAGACGGTCAACATACCTTCTGGAAAGGCCATCTGCATTATCGTGACTCTTCCCTGGTCTGTGCTCTATGGTGAAGTCTAGCCCTTGCAGGCTAATGGACCACCTGAGCAATTTCGGATTCTCCCCCTTCATCTGCATAAGCCACTTCAGGGGCTTATGATCTGTTTGGACCTTGAAGGTAGACCCCGTAAGGTAGGGCCTAAAACGCCTAAGGCTCCAAACTATGCTAAAACACTCCTTTTCAACAGTAGCCCACCTGAGTTCTCTACCCTTGAGTTGTCTACTGATGAATATGATAGGATGTTCTCTCCCTTTGTCATCTAAATGGGACAAGACAGCTCCAATTCCGGTGTCGCAGGCATCCGTCTGGACGATAAAGGGTCGGCTGTAGTCAGGCGCACACAACACAGGTTCCCTACACAGACTTTCTTTCAAGCCATCAAAGGCCCTCTGACAGTCTTCGGTCCAATTAACCTTCCTAGGCTGTTTGGGTGAAGTTAGAGCTGTCAGGGGTGCAGCTATGGTTCCATAGTCTGCCATGAAATTGCGATAGTACCCAGTGAGGCCCAAAAAGGCTCTCACCTGGGTTTGAGTAGTGGGAGTCTCCCAGTTCTGTACATCCTGTACTTTACTGGAGAGAGGTTGGATTTGACCCCCTCGTACCTCATGACCAAGATAGGTAACTTTCCCCTGAGCTATCTGGCACTTGGTGGCCTTGATAGTGAGGTTAGCCCTTTTCAAGACCTGCAACACCTTATCCAGATGTGTCAAATGCTCTTCCCAGGTGGAACTGTAGACGGCAATGTCGTCTAAGTAAGCCACACAAAAGGCTTCCAGCCCACTGAGCGCATGGTTGACCAATCTCTGGAAGGTGGCAGGGGCATTCTTCAACCCAAAAGGCATGACCCTAAACTGGTAGAGTCCCTCAGGTGTTGAGAAGGCCGTCTTTTCCTTGGCATGGTCCGTCAGAGCTATTTGCCAATAGCCTGAGGTAAGGTCAAAGGTGCTCACAAATTTGGCAGCACCTATGGTGTCCACGAGCTCATCAGCCCTGGGCAATGGGTGCACGTCAGTTTTGGTGACAGCATTGACTCCTCGGTAGTCCACACAGAACCTCCAATCCTTGGTACCCGCCTGGGAACTTGCCTTGGGGACAAGGACCACTGGACTGGACCAGGGACTGGTTGAGGGTTCAATAACACCCAGATCCAACATCTTGGCGACCTGAGCCTGGATGTGGTTCTTGACGGTATCTGACATACGGTAGCACCTGCTTTTGACAGGCACACTGTCACCAGTGTCAATTTCATGCCTACACCACGGTGTAAGGCCTGGCGTCAGTGAAAACAGAGAGGCATACTGTTGGAGCAAAGCCCTGCAGGCCCTCTGTTGCTCTGTTGTCAAATTCGGAGAGAGATGTACTCCCTCCACTGAGCCATCCTGAGGGTTGCTGTGCAGCAAATCAGGAAGGGGCTCACTCTCATCCTCTTCTTGCCCTGAAGCTACCAAGAGACATGAGACTTCTGCTCGCCGGTGGAAAGGCTTGAGCCTGTTGACATGGAATACCTGAGGGGCTACCCCAGAGGCTCCCATGTCAACCAGATAATTGACTTCGCCCATCTTGGAGATGATCCTGAAGGGTCCAGTCCACTTGTCTGCCAAAGCTCTAGGCTTGGTAGGCTCCATCACAATGATTTCCTGTCCCGGAGTCCAATCCACTTGCGAGTCTTTAAGGTCATGCCAGTACTTATTCAATTCCTGGCTGGCCTTGAGATTTGCTGTCACCTGACCCATCATCTGTGTCATCCTCCGTCTGAGGCCTAACACATAGTCCCCCACTTGCTTGGCGGGACCGGGAGGGGTGGCTTCCAAGCCTTCTCGGATCAAGGCGAGGGGCCCCCTCACGGGATGTCCAAAGGGTAACTCAAAGGGGCTGAAACCAACACCCTCTTGAGGTACCTCTCTGTAAGCAAACAGCAGGCATGGCAGGAGGAGATCCCATTTCCTCCTTAGGGGCTCTTCCAAAGCCCCTAGCATGCCATTGAGAGTTTTATTAAATCTCTCAACCAGACCATTGGTTAGGGGTTGGTAAGAGGTGGAGAACTTGTAGGTTACCCTGCACTCTTTCCACATGGTTTTCATGTAACTAGACATGAAGTTGGATCCTCTGTCAGAGACAACCTCCTTGGGGAATCCAACACGGGTGAAAATGCCCAGGAGAGCCCTGGCAACCACCTTTGCAGTAACAGTCCGAAGGGGTATTGCCTCAGGGTACCTGGTGGCATGATCTACCAAGACCAGGATGAACCGATGTCCACCTGAAGTGGGAGGGTCAAGGGGACCGACGATGTCGATGCCCACCCTCTCAAATGGTGTGCCAACCACTGGCAATGGCTGCAGTGGGGCAATGACCTTGCCTCCAGTCTTGCCAGACAACTGACAAGTTGGGCAGGTCCTGCAGTGGGACACCACCTCTACTCCCATCCGTGGCCAGTAGAAATGGGCAGAGAGCCTCTGCTTAGTCTTCTTGGTCCCAAGATGACCAGCCAAGGGCACCTCATGCGCCAACTGCAGTAGGAAGGGCCTGTAAACCTGGGGTACCACCAACCTCTTGAGGGCACCAGGTTCAGGCTTAGTGGGCTCACTAACAAGGAGCTCATCCTCCAAATAAATCCGGAATGTCCTAGGCACTTCTCCTTGTGCCTGGGACAGGGCCTGTTTCCTCAGTCCATCGAGAGAGTGGCACTCTCTCTGTCCCTTACAGAAGTCTGCCCAGGAGGGTCCCCCTTCAGCTAACAAGCATTGAAGGTCGGGATGATTCTCCGGGTTGAGAACCTCTCCCACAGGAGAGTCTTCTGTCTCTTCTCCCACAGGAGTTGAGTTTTGGTTTTCCACTGGACCCAGCCCGTCCGGAGCATGGATCCCGATGGGTGCTGTCGGAACAGCAGGAAGAGAAGGTGTTCCCTCCACAGAGGTGGCCTTCTTGGTCTTCCTTCTTCTTGCCTTAGGCCTCGCCTTTGGCTCGGGTACCTGACCCACAGCCAGACCCGGTGTCACCTGTGACCTAGTGACTGCAGCAGCAGTCATGGGAAGACCATCCGAGATCAACCCCAACTCTACTAGATCATTTCCTAACAGAATGTTAGCAGGGACATTGTCCTGAACCAGGACAGGAAGCTTTGCTGTCTTGTCTCCAATCATGAGTGTGACTAAGGCTACAGGCGATAATTTGGGAGGCCCACCAGCTAACCTGGTGGTTCTCAGAGGAGCACCTACATAGTCCTCTGGCTTGAGCAGGGTCCTGTCCACCACTGTCATGCTTGCCCCAGTGTCTCTCAAACCAGTAGAAGGCTGGCCATTCAAGAGGACACTTCTCAAAAACCTACGGGTGTTCTGTGGGATAGTCGCCAGTACTTCTGCATACTGATCCCAGGCCCCAAGGGACACTAAGGAAATCTCTACCGGAGCACCAAATGTGATCCCGGTAGAGGAGGGGAGGACAGTGGCCTCCACCTCAGACACGGGTTAAGGGTAGGTCAAGCTGACAGCCTGTACTCCAAGTGCCTTACCTTTACACTTGAAGTCACCCCTTTTGTGATCCAGAGCCCCACAGTCCCAACAAGCGCCAGGAGTGCGGGGTACGGTACTGGAACCACTGGGAGCCTGCTTTGCAGCAGGTGGACCACTACTCTTATTCCCACCCACAGATGACTTATCCCCACTAGATTTCTGGGTCTTGGGAGAGGAAGGTTTAGGTTTACCTGACTGTGACTGCTTGTGGGACTCCTCAGCCTTCTGAGAGGCCCCCTTTTCTTTGTCCTTGTCCTTCCCACTGGAGTCCTTAGGGGACACCCGGTGTGAGACCCACTTGTCAGCCAACCTAGCCAGCTTAAAGGGGTCCAAAATGTTCTGGTCAGCCACATACTGATGCAGCTCTGGTGAACAGGCTTCAGAAAAATGCTCAAAAAACAAGAGGTGGGACAATTCAACAAAAGTCTTAACCTTGTACCCATCGATCCACCCCATCATGTTCATGTGCGCAGCACTCACCCAGTCAACCCAAGACACATTCTCTCTTTTCTTAAAATCCCTGAACCTTCTAAGGTATTGGGTAGGTGTCTTGCCAAACTTGGCAATCAAAGCAGACTTCATACACTCATACTGACCCCTTTCTTCCACACTCAGCTTCAGAATACAGTCATATCCAGTTTGAGGCACTCTGCTTAACAAACACTTAGCCCAATCTCTTTTATCAACATCATGAATCGCACAAGCCATTTCAAACGCTTCAATCCATTGGAGGATATCTGAACCCTCCACAAATACACCAACCAAATCTTTCATAAACTTGGTGGCTGGGGACCTGACACTCTCACTGGTTTTAGCTGAAGTCTCCACTCTAGCTTTCTCTAGCTGGATTCTCTGACATTCAGTGTCCTGGCTCTTGAGTTCAAGATCCCTATTCTTGAGCTCCACTTGTTGAGCCAACTCCTCTTTCTTAAGTTCAGCATCTATTTCCAACTTGCGGTATTCAAAGGCCAATTTCATCCTTAATAACTTAAGCTCCAAGGAATTGCTGGGGTTTGGAACAGAGGCAGCAGGAATGGCGGCATTCCCAGAAACAGATTCAGCAGAAACCCCAGGGGCAGAGTCCTCATTGGTTGCATTCCCCCCCCTCATCAAGAGTTTCACTATCAGTCTGGTAGTCCACCAGGGCAGCTATCAGCTCAGCCCTAGACTTATCCACAAAGTCTAACTCCCTGGCTTCACAAGCACTCTGGAGAGCCTCCAAGCTCATCCGAGTCAATTTGCCATTTGCAATAGACTCCATTGTTTGTAATGCAGTTATCTTGTACACAACTAAACCTTAATTTAATAAAGTGCAGATATTTTGTAAGTGGCACGGTTATACACTGATTCTTAAAACCATAAGCATCCCACCGCTGCCACCAGCTGTAAAGACTGGTAGGGGGTGTCTGTACTTCTGCTCTCTATATGGTAGAAGGGAGGCACAGAAGACCCCAGCCAAGATTCTCTATTACGGTAGCAATGGACGAGCAATCAAGGCCTAGCTTCTCAGGAGGTGATGCAGGCTGGTTCTTAAGTACAGTGTAGTCCCCAAGCCCCCACAAAGGAATGTCCACACACTGTATTGGTTAGAACACAGTCTTTATATAATCAATATTCAAGGTTATGTACACTTATCATAATAACTCACTTTGTACTTAGGAAAATCAACAATGGCAAATATATACAATTCTAAAGTGGTACCACCCTTTGTATTAGATCTCATTAAAGTGCATCAACAATACTGTAACAATGTCACACAGATCAATAGAGTGAAACCAGCAATAGAGAGAGGAGAGAAAATAAGATGGTTGAGCAATAGGCAGAATACTGGCCCCTATCACTAGACACAGTTCTGTGTGGAGATCCCCCCACCTGGGCAACCTGTAAAATAAAGATATAGCACAAGCCCAGTCCATATATTGTTCTGCAAGTCTTATTCCCTCCTATAATGTTTTTACCCCCCCAATGTACCTGGTGGAGTCGAGTTCTTCGAAGAGGCGTCGACAGATCCTTCTTGAGCGACTCCCTTTCAAGCGGGCGTCACGGATCGTCGAGAGGCGTCGAGAAGCGTCGAGGAACTCGGCGTTCGGCGGCGGGGAATCGACGGCCCTTCTTGAATGCCTTCCCTTTCAAGCGGGAGACACGGGGCGTCGAACGTCCGTCGACAAACAGGGTAGAACGGCGTCGATGAGGCGGCAGCTTCGATCCAAGCGGTGCTCGTCGACGACGGAGCGTTGGCGTCCTGCAAGGCAGAGGCGTGTGGGGCACCTCGATGACAATTGTTCTGGACCGCAAAGATTGTGGAGACGAGGGCCCAGCAAGGGCGTCGAGTCGTTCGAGTCTTTGTGGTCTTCGGGTGGTGGGAAACCCACCGGCAGGTTCCTCCTCGGCGCGTTGGTCGTCCTCGACTTTCTCCGGCAGGATAAAGCGGTCGACGGTGCGGACCAGGGAGTCCTTCGATTCAAATGTTCTTAGGCAAGGAGCGGACGGCTCTGGTCGTCGGCGGCGCGGCGTCAAGTGGTTCCCACGGCTGGGCAACACAACTTCGACGGGCCTCCAGCGGTTACACAGACCTGCGAACCCTGGTCGACGGCAATGGACTTCGACAGCGGCGATGTCCGGGTGCTTCACTTCGATCTCCTCGGTGGTCCCGTCTCGGGTCGGCAGCCTTTCGAAGGTCTGACTTCCAGGGCGCTTCGGCGAAGATGTAGCGGTGCTCGACGATCCCTCGGAGCACGGGAAGAGGGCGCCTTACCAGGTCCTCTCTTGGGTCAGTCCTCGACGAATTCGGCAGCTTTCAGATCGGTCGAAGCAAGTGCAACAGCAAGTCTTCTTCTTCCAGCTGGGCGTCGAGGATCAGCAGTTCCTGTTACTTTTAGAGTGGAGACTCAGCTTCTGAACTCTTCTGAACAATTACCAGTGGTGAGAGGTCCCCAGATATACTATTCTGTCTCTCATCCACACTGCTGGCACACACTCAGCAGCCAATCATACAGAAGGGCATTCATGCAGTCAGTCAGCCAATCAGGCACACAGTGCATTCAGGCCACACTCCTCCCTTTCAGACACTCACAACAAGGAATGTGGATTGGGACAAGTACCCAGCCATTCAACACTACACACTGCATTCAGGCCAGTTTCGGGCAGGGCTGTCTCAGTCTTTGTCTCTCATGCCAGAAACCAGACAACCACAACAAGGAGTGTATATTGGTCACACACTCTATTCACCCAGGTCCCACCCACAGGAGGTACCCACAACATACAGTCACTGGGAAGGCTCCAGTCAGTCTAGCTGGGCCTTCACAACAACACCATATATGGAACTTCCACCCAACAGCCAGTCAGGGGGAAGGGACAGAGTCAGGGCTTCCCAGGACTTTGGGAAAACAAGGTAACAGGCAATAGAAAGCAAGAGGCCACAGGGGCCATCTTGTTTCCTATCAGGAATCAACTGACCCCAATGGCAGGGCCTGGGTATCCCAAAATGGAGGACACCCAGAGCACCTGTCAAATTCAGCATGGAGCTGCCACCAGCCCATACCCTGCTCTGTGGGCCACACACAGGTGCCCAAAAACATACACTAGGGGCACAGGCTTGTACCCCTACCCATGGGTGCCATAAGGGTATCCCATGGGTCTGTTCACCAAACCAAAAGAGAGAGCTGCACTGCCAGGAGTCCCACATGGACTCCTGGGCAGAAAACATGACAGAACACACGATAAAAAGCAGTAAAGGACAAGGATTCAGAGGCCCTGTCCCTCTGATGCATTTCCAGCATCACAGTGGGGGGCAACAGGAGACACGGGGCATGAGCGAGGGGGTGGGGGGTAACACGAGGGAAACGCGGTCCATGAGCGGGGGGTGGGGGGAACACAAGGGAGACACGGGGCATGAGCGTGGGTGGGGGGGCAACAGGAGACACAAAGGGCATGAGCGGGGGGTGGGGGGTAACATGAGGTAAACACGGGGCATGAGCGGGGGGTGGGGGGTAACACAATGGAAACACGGGGCATGAGCGGGGTGAGGAGAAATACGAGGGAGAAACGGGGCATGAGCGGGGGTGGGGGGAACAGGAGGGAGACAAGGGGCATGAGTGGAGGTGGGGGGCAACAGGAGACACAAGGAGCATGAGCGGGGGTGGGGGGTACACGAGGGAGACACGGGGCATGAGCGAGGGGGTGGGGGCAACTGGAGACACACGGGGCATGAGTGGGTGGGGTGGGGGGTAACACAAGGGAAACACGTGGCAAGAGCAGGGGGTGGGGGAACACGAGGGAGACACAGGCATGAGCGGGGGGTGGGGGCAACAGGAGACACACGGGGCATGAGCAGGGGTGAGTGTTAGGAAAGATTTCATGATTGCAGGTAATTTTCCTTCCATGTGGCAACCCCTAAACTTTTTGCTATTGTTTTTAACCTTGTTCTTGACTTTGCCCGAGAAGTACAGCCTTCTGCCGCACTTCTCTGGGCTTTCGCTCCTTTTCTTATGGGGAAACTGACATGCCCTTAAGACAGTCAGTACCGGGGAACGCTGTTTCCCGTAGTTTCTTTTATCATGTTGCGGCTTTAGTGCAACATGACACAAGAGGGCACTGTAAGCTAAGTTACAGCTCTCTTGGGTCTCTAGCCTTCTACAGACCCTAGATACTCTTTTAGGATGGTATTTGATCGGTGCAAGTCATTCAGGGACTCGAATGGTGGCAGCAATCGTTTTGTTTATTTTGAGCTCCTTTTGGCGTTCTGAGCACGTTTTTGCACTGAACCCAAAATGGTGGCCTGGCTCCCAAAATGGCCAGGCCGCGAGGCTCCTTTGTCCTGTCCACTGTCCGTCTTGCTCCCTTCACCTTCCCCAGGTCCGGCGACCCGGGGCCTTCCTTATTTGGGCATGTACTTTCCCGCGAAACGCAGTTGCTTTCGCGGGCTTCTACATGTCGTTTGTGTGCCTCCAGGGTGTGGGCTGGGATGTCTGGTCCCAATACACATCCTGGGTGCCAGAGAGTCTAGGGTGGTGTGAATGCCTGGGACCACCGTGGTCCGTGATTGATCCACGTATGGTGTGTGTGTTGAGGAGCGGATCTCCCATTGGCTCCCCTCCGTTTTGGCGCGAAGGGAACCGTGGATAAGAGGGGGCTGGAAACACCACTACCATGTCGATCTCCTGAGTTCTCACGAACGAAGGAATACAGGAGCCAAGTATCCTGCAACTACGAGGCTGGACCGAGGAATCGCTGGTGACCCGCTGAAGGAATCCTCCTTTGCACTGCTGTCGTCCGGAGAGCCCCTGTCCTCCTTTGATCGAACCAGAAGGCCTGTACTGGTGCTTCGACCTTTGGAATAGCAGGAACAGCTATTCCCGGCATCTTCAACCATCTCCTGCCAAGTAAGCCTTCGGAAGCGTCTCTGGGCCATCCAGTTGACTGACCAGCTTACCAAGGAGTTTGGCTCTGCAACCGCCGCCAGGTTGTGTTGTATTGCGAGTCCTTGTCCCTCTCCCACGCTTCGTACGCTTGGCGTCCCCAGGTCTGAAGGGAGGAGGGTTCATTTGGCTCGAATACACACGGCCGCTCCGTTGTCCTGTGCGGCAACAAAACTGTGCCGGTTTCGTCGATTGGGACGTCTTTTTGCTCTACACGACTACAAAGCGTTCCCTGCTCTTCTGAACCTGCCAGCTGCTGAAACTAACGTGGAGAAGCCTGGGTCTGCTTGCTTCGGGGACCGGTGAGTAGTTTAGCTAGGATCTGGTCGCCCTCCTGCAGTAGCCCATTGCTTTTCCCTGCTGTGTAAAAACAGCACCCTTTTGGCCGTACTCGCGCTCTGCTTCTGCCCGCTGTGGAGGCTGCGCTTGAGTTGCGGAACCTGTTCTCCTTCTGCTGTGCACTAACCCGAACTGCCTGACTTCCTCCGAAGAGCTTCCCCTTTTGCCCGTTGGCACCGGCGTGGCAGGTACTTTGAGCACAAGGCTCCACTCTTCGCAGGGCTCGGACTTCCATCTAGTTAGGTGCCTCTGAAGGCGAACTGAGTCTAAAGCGTTGTCGCACTGCCTGTTTTCCTTTCCTTTCAGGTGGACTACATATTTCGTGCTTTAAACGCTTGCGACTGTGTATTTGTATATATATTGTGTTGATATGGTATGTGTTGGTTTAATATTGTGATATTGTGATTTTCTCGCTACGGTCATTGTTTTAAAGGCCTTAAAATAAATGTGTATCTATTTTTGATATAACAACTGTTTGGAGTAGTTTGTCAGCGCTCTTGCTTTGTGTGCTCACTGCGGGCTTTCAGTCACCCTCACCCCTCTTGAGACCTAGTCTTGACCGCCGCGATCACTACCTTGATTGGTCTGGCTTGTCCAGAGGTTACCCTGTTCCAAGTAATTAGGTTGGCCTTCTGAACTTCTGCGCCACCAGGACAGAGTTCAGAAATCCGTCTTAACAAATTGGTGTACAGCGGTGGGATACGACTGAAGGTATCCAGTGTTGCGCTCGAACTAGGGCATTTCAGGTTATTCCAACCAGTACACGTAGTGAATTGTTGTAGTATAACTTTAAAAAGGCCATAGTCCTATCAAACAGTATGGAAACAAATACCTTGTTAACTTTAAATGCTTCCAAATCAGAAACGCTGAAAAAGATGTGTGCGGAGAGAGGCGTTTCCTCTCAAGACACAAAATTGGAAATGATCCAGAGAATCGTGGCGTGGCAAGAAGCGCAGCTTGACGCTATAACTTCCGAGGACAGTGCAGAAGGTGGTGGGGCTGCTCTCACTGGCAGAACCGACGGTTCTGCCGCTGCACTGATCCATCGCGACCACGAGGACAGGGAGGATGTAATGTCTAATGTTTCCTCTGCCAGTGTTGATGGGGAGGCTATGCTTGAATTCAAGAAGCAAGAGCTGCGGTTTAGGCAGCAGGAGCTTGAATTCAGCATAGCCAAACTAAAAATCGAACAGGCAGAAAAACAGAAAGACAGGGATCACCAGTTGGAACTGGCCAAGCTTCAGGTTGCAAATGGATCCAAGGGTCCTAGACATGGGTCTGGGGCTTCCTCTCATCCACGGTTTCCAAAAGATCTGCTCAGTGTGTATGAAGAAAGGAATGACATTATGGACTGGCTGAATGCGTTTGAGTATGCATGCGAGGTTCAAAAAGTTGACAGTGCTGATAAGATTGCGTGGTTGCTCAGTAGACTGCCCCATTCTGGCTGTAGTGCCATTATGGAAATGTCGAAGGCTGAGCGGGCTGATTTCGCAATGTTAAAGCAAACTCTCATTTTAAAGTTTGGGAAGACTCCGGCCCAATATTTAAAGCGTTTTCGAGAGTATAAGAAAAAGGAAGGTGGTACTTGGGTATCTTATGTCGCTGAATCTTTGAAAAACTTAACTGGCTGGGTCGAAGGTTATAAGGTTTCTACCTTCGAAGGCATGATAAATCTTGTCATGCTGGAACATATTTTTGCTTCTTCTTCCCCGGAGCTTAAGCAGCATTTGGCCGATTCGAAGGAGATAGATCCTAAGAAGCTGGCCATTGCAGCAGACTTATGGGTGTCACATCGAGTGTCCCATAAGGACAAAACTCATCCTGGTAAGCAGGAGGAAGGGGAAAAGTCCAAAGATATGGAGGGTGGGGAATCTGCTAAATCTTCTTCCCATAAGGGCCACAAAAAGAAAAACAAGGGTAAGACACAAGAGAACTCACAGGGTAGTGGAGGTTCACCTCCGAAACAGAACTCTGGTTACAATAAGCCTCCCTACGTAAACAGACCCACTGGGGCTTGTTTTTCTTGTGGAGCAACTGACCATGTGAAGGGGGATCCCCGGTGTAAGGTTAGACCTTTGGGGGTCCACTCCGCTAATCTGGCCTTCTCCTCCTACGAGGAAGAAGAGATTACAGGAGCATCCTTCTCCTCAGACTCATTTCCCAGCGGAATAGAGGCTGAGGTAGTTTTAGTGTCCCTGGGTTCCTGGGAGCCTAAAGTCGCAGAGGCTTATGCTAGGATTCCGGATAATACCAAGCACTACTTTAAAGACAGTGTGCTGATCAATGGAGTGGATACTCCAGCTCTTAGGGATAGTGGGTGCAGTCGCACTGTAGTGGATTCTACCTTGGTAGACTCAGAGGAAGTTGCCAGAGCTACTCTGATGCCCACTAAGTTGGCTGACGGCCCCCTCCGTATGTTTCCAGTAATACCTGTAAATCTTACTTTAAATGGTACAGCAGTCAGGATTCCAGTGAGCATTCAGAGAAACGTCCCGGGAAAGGTCTTGTTGGGTAATGATCTCAGAGCTTTAGGGCTCGTAGGAGACACTGCCGAAAGACCCTACACACGGTCTCAAGCACGGGCAGCATTGGCCAAGTCCAATACGCCGCCCCAGCCGAAGGGGAAACCCAAGGCGAAAGGAGTCTACAAGTCAAAACGAGGGAAAGAGAATATTCCCCCGAGCTCGCCTACCACTGCGGTGGAGGAAGTTGGTCAATCGCCCGGGCCTGACGAGGAGGTGGCGATGCCTGAAGTATTCGACCCCAACGATCATCCTGAACTAAAAGACTTGTTAGTTGAAGGAGGTCCTGATAGGGACGAATTCAGTAAAGGCCAACGTGAGTGCCCATCTCTGGAAGGCCTAAGGAGACAGGCCTGCTCCCAGCTTGAGGGTGAACCTCCTGGGATGCATAGGATTTACCAGGAAGGTGGACTCCTGTATAGTGAGCCCACAGAGTCTACAGAAGGAGACCATAGGAGGTTGGTGGTTCCCCTTGCTGTTAGGCCCTTCCTCCTGCAGTTGGCGCATGTCGTTCCCCTTGCTGGTCACCTTGGTATGAGGAGGACCAAGCAAAGGTTATCCATGCACTTCTACTGGCCCAAGATGGGGGAGCAAGTAGAAAGTCCCTGCAGGAGTTGTGCCGCCTGCCAGTTGTCTGGTAAGGTTGGCGCGACAATCCAAGCTCCGTTGGTACCGCTCCCAGTTGTGGGGGTACCATTTGAAAGGGTAGGGATCGACATGGTTGGTCCCCTTGACCCGCAAACATCCTCGGGCAATAGGTTTATCCTGGTGCTGGTCGACCATGCAACCAGGTATCCTGAGGCCATCCCATTGAAAACTGTAACTGCCAAGTCAGTTGCAGAAGCTTTACTCGGCATATTTACTAGGGTTGGCTTCCCTAAAGAAGTTGTGTCGGATCATGGCAGCAACTTTATGTCGAAGTATAGGCAGGCTATGTGGAAAGAATGTGGGGTCACCTACGGGTTCTCTTCTGCATACCACCCCCAGACCAATGGTCTGGGGGGGCGTTTCAACAGGACGTTAAAGAGCGTGATTGGGGCTCTGGAGGAGCCTCAGAGAAGAAAATGGGATCTTCTTGTTTCATGCTTACTGTTTGCCTACCGAGAGGTACCACAGGAGGGTGTTGGCTTCAGCCCCTTCGAACTTCTGTTCGGTCATCCCGTGCGGGGACCCTTAGCCATCGTCAAAGAGGGATGGGAGATGCCCACTCCCCCTGTTACTACCAATGTAGTTGATTATGTGCTAGGGCTCAGAAAACGGATGGTACTTCTGATGGGCTTGGCTAGTGATAAATTGAAGGCAGGACAAGCGCTGGTGAAACATTGGTACGACCAGAAAGCTTCCCTCATCAACTTTACACTTGGTCAGCAAGTCCTGATCATGAATCCCTTAAGGCCTCGAGCTTTACAGGACAAATGGTCAGGCCCTTACCCAGTGGTGGAGCCCCTGGGTGAGGTTAACTATTCAGTGGACCTTGGAAGGCCTGGACAGGCTCCAAAAGTGCTTCCCGTGAATAGGCTGAAGGCTTTCGGCCCAAGCGTCGAAATCGCAGCACTGCTACTGGCTTCAGATGTTGAGGAAGAGGAGTCTGAACCTCTCCCCGACCTGTTCCCAAGCAGTCCTTCAGTTAGCTCTTTTGAGGGTGTCCGAGTGGCCCCTCACCAAAATGGACAAGGCTCAGTGGTTTACCTTGGACATGAAGTAGGTGGAGGGAGGAGACAGCCTCTACTCAGTCAGGTACAAGCAGTACAAGACTGGCCTACCCCCACTACGCAAACCCAAGTGAGAGCCTTCTTAGGACTCACGGGGTATTACCGCAATTTTGTGGCAGACTATGGCACCATAGCTGCTCCTCTGACTGCCCTCACAACTCCGAAGAAACCCAAGAAAGTAACTTGGACCGACGAGTGTGAGAAGGCCTTCAATGGCTTAAAAGACTCCTTGTGCCAGGCCCCTGTGCTCAGGGCCCCTGATTATCAAAGACCTTTTATCGTGCAGACGGATGCCTCTGACACTGGGATAGGAGCTGTACTATCACAAGTAGATGAGAAGGGTAAGGAACACCCTATCGGTTTTATTAGTCGCCAGCTTAAGGACAGAGAGCTCAGATGGTCCACGGTAGAGAAAGAATGTTTCTCTGTTGTGTGGGCCCTAAGGAAGCTGAGGCCCTACCTCTATGGGACCCACTTCACTGTGCAGACTGACCATAAGCCGTTAAAGTGGCTAATGAACATGAAGGGGGAGAATCCAAAGTTGCTTAGGTGGTCCATAAGTCTACAAGGCTTCGACTTCACTATTGAGCATAGGCCAGGTGTCCAACATAGCAATGCTGATGGGTTGTCCAGAATGTTTAACCGACCTGAACAAGAGACTCATCCAGGGGTGGATTAGTTCCCCCTGTCCATAGTCTGGGAGGGGCGAGTGTTAGGAAAGATTTCATGATTGCAGGTAATTTTCCTTCCATGTGGCAACCCCTAAACTTTTTGCTATTGTTTTTAACCTTGTTCTTGACTTTGCCAGAGAAGTACAGCCTTCTGCCGCACTTCTCTGGGCTTTCGCTCCTTTTCTTATGGGGAAACTGACATGCCCTTAAGACAGTCAGTACCGGGGAACGCTGTTTCCCGTAGTTTCTTTTATCATGTTGCGGCTTTAGTGCAACATGACACAAGAGGGCACTGTAAGCTAAGTTACAGCTCTCTTGGGTCTCTAGCCTTCTACAGACCCTAGATACTCTTTTAGGATGGTATTTGATCGGTGCAAGTCATTCAGGGACTCGAATGGTGGCAGCGATCGTTTTGTTTATTTTGAGCTCCTTTTGGCGTTCTGAGCATGTTTTTGCACTGACCCAAAATGGTGGCCTGGCTCCCAAAATGGCCAGGCCGCGAGGCTCCTTTGTCCTGTCCACTGTCCGTCTTGCTCCCTTCACCTTCCCCAGGTCCGGCGACCCGGGGCCTTCCTTATTTGGGCATGTACTTTCCCGCGAAACGCAGTTGCTTTCGCGGGCTTCTACATGTCGTTTGTGTGCCTCCAGGGTGTGGGCTGGGATGTCTGGTCCCAATACACATCCTGGGTGCCAGAGAGTCTAGGGTGGTGTGAATGCCTGGGACCACCGTGGTCCGTGATTGATCCACGTATGGTGTGTGTGTTGATGAGCGGATCTCCCATTGGCTCCCCTCCGTTTTGGCGCGAACGGAACCGTGGATAAGAGGGGGCTGGAAACACCACTACCATGTCGATCTCCTGAGTTCTCACGAACGAAGGAATACAGGAGCCAAGTATCCTGCAACTACGAGGCTGGACCGAGGAATCGCTGGTGACCCGCTGAAGGAATCCTCCTTTGCACTGCTGTCGTCCAGAGAGCCCCTGTCCTCCTTTGATCGAACCAGAAGGCCTGTACTGGTGCTTCGACCTTTGGAATAGCAGGAACAGCTATTCCCGGCATCTTCAACCATCTCCTGCCAAGTAAGCCTTCGGAAGCGTCTCTGGGCCATCCAGTTGACTGACCAGCTTACCAAGGAGTTTGGCTCTGCAACCGCCGCCAGGTTGTGTTGTATTGCGAGTCCTTGTCCCTCTCCCACGCTTCGTACGCTTGGCGTCCCCAGGTCTGAAGGGAGGAGGGTTCATTTGGCTCGAATACACACGGCCGCTCCGTTGTCCTGTGCGGCAACAAAACTGTTCCGGTTTCGTCGATTGGGACGTCTTTTTGCTCTACACGACTACAAAGCGTTCCCTGCTCTTCTGAACCTGCCAGCTGCTGAAACTAACGTGGAGAAGCCTGGGTCTGCTTGCTTCGGGGACCGGTGAGTAGTTTAGCTAGGATCTGGTCGCCCTCCTGCAGTAGCCCATTGCTTTTCCCTGCTGTGTAAAAACAGCACCCTTTTGGCCGTACTCGCGCTCTGCTTCTGCCCGCTGTGGAGGCTGCGCTTGAGTTGCGGAACCTGTTCTCCTTCTGCTGTGCACTAACCCGAACTGCCTGACTTCCTCCGAAGAGCTTCCCCTTTTGCCCGTTGGCACCGGCGTGGCAGGTACTTTGAGCACAAGGCTCCACTCTTCGCAGGGCTCGGACTTCCATCTAGTTAGGTGCCTCTGAAGGCGAACTGAGTCTAAAGCGTTGTCGCACTGCCTGTTTTCCTTTCCTTTCAGGTGGACTACATATTTCGTGCTTTAAACGCTTGCGACTGTGTATTTGTATATATATTGTGTTGATATGGTATGTGTTGGTTTAATATTGTGATATTGTGATTTTCTCGCTACGGTCATTGTTTTAAAGGCCTTAAAATAAATGTGTATCTATTTTTGATATAACAACTGTTTGGAGTAGTTTGTCAGCGCTCTTGCTTTGTGTGCTCACTGCGGGCTTTCAGTCACCCTCACCCCTCTTGAGACCTAGTCTTGACCGCCGCGATCGCTACCTTGATTGGTCTGGCTTGTCCAGAGGTTACCCTGTTCCAAGTAATTAGGTTGGCCTTCTGAACTTCTGCGCCACCAGGACAGAGTTCAGAAATCCGTCTTAACAGTGGGGGTAACAGGTAACATGAGGGAAACACGGGGCATGAGTGGGGGCTGGGGGGCAACAGGAGACACACGGGAATGAGCAGGGGTGGGGGGCAACAGGAGACACATGGGGCATGAGCGGGGAGTGGGGGGAACACAAGGGAGACACGGGGCATGAGCGTGGGTGGGGGGGCAACAGGAGACACATAGGGCATGAGCGGGGGGTGGGGGGTAACACGAGGTAAACACGGGGCATGAGCGGTGGGGTGGGGGGTAACACGAGGGAAACACGGGGCATGAGCGGGGGTGGGGGACACGGGGCATGAGCGGGGGGTGGGGGCAACTGCAGACACACGGGGCATGAGTGGGGGATGGGGGGTAACACAAGGGAAACACGTGGCAAGAGCGGGGGGTGGGGGGAAAACGAGGGAGACACAGGCATGAGCGGGGGGTGGGGGCAACAGGAGACACACGGGGCATGAGCAGGGGTGTGGGGGTAACAGGTAACATGAGGGAAACACGGGGCATGAGCGGGGGCTGGGGGGCAACAGGAGACACACGTGAATGAGCAGGGGGTGGGGGGCAACAGGAGACACACGGGGCATGAGCGGGGGGTGGGGGAACACGAGGGAGACACAGGGCATGAGCGGGGGGTGGGGGGCAACCGGAGACACACGGGGCATGAGCGGGGGGTGGGGGACACGAGGGAGACACGGGGCATGAGCAGGGGGTGGGGGTACAGGAGGGAGACCCGGGGCATGAGCGGGGGGTGGGGGGGTACAGGAGGGAGACATGGGGCATGAGCGGGGGGTGGGGGGAACATGAGGGAGACAAGGGGCATGAGCGGGGTTGGGGGGAACATTAGGGAGACACGGGGCATAAGCGGGGGTGGGGTGGAACAGGGGAGACACGGGGTATGAGCGGAGGTGGGGGGAACAGAGGAAACACAGGGCATGAGTGGGGGGTGGGGGGGATCAAGGGGGGTGGGTTGGAACACGAGGGAGGAGATTGGGGCATGAGCGGGGGGTGGGGGCAACAGGGGAGACACAGGGCATGAGCGGGGGTGGGGGAATGGGAGAGAGACACGGGCCATGAGCGGGGGGTGGGGGAACGGGAGAGAGACATGAGGCATGAGCGGGGGATGGGGCGGAACAGGGGAGTCACAGGACATGAGCGGGGGTGGGGGGAACAGGGGAGACACGGGGCATGAGCGGGGGGTGGTGGGGAATGGGAGGGAGACACGAGGCATGAGCAGGGGGTGGGGGGGAACAGGGAAGACAAGGGGCATGAGCGGGGGATGGGGGGAATGAGAGAGAGACACAGAGCATGAGCGGGGGTGGGGGGAACGGGAGGAACACACAGAGCTTACTGTGAAACGCTCCATGAACCGATGAACAAAGATGGTGGGCGTCTCTCACAATAGACGCACTGCACGCTTCACGGCAGCCAATCAGAGCGCACGTCAGATGTCCGCGGACATCACGCAAGCGCTTGCCCAATCCCCGTCCTGTCCGCGGAACGAACAGGGAAGTGTGTCCGCGAAGCGGACACAGATATCACACATCTTTTGCACTTACATTTTTGTCATTTTTAAAAAGAACTACTGGACGGATTTACACAAAATAAAAAAAAGCATGCTTTTGGGACCAAGCTGCCACTCCCGCCACAAATTTGGTGTAAATCCTTCCAGCGGTTTGGGCTGTAGGCGGAAATTTTTTTTTCCCATTAGGTCTATGGGAAAAAAGGAAGTTTTGGGACCCCCCCCATAACTTTTTCCCCCCTGGACCAAACCTCACCAAACTTTGCAGAAAAATTCAGAGTGGGCCATATACTTTTTTTTGCAAAGTTTGGTGAGGAATCGCCCAGGGGGGAGCGAAGTTATAAGCCGCCCAAAAAAGTGCTCTTCCTATGGAAACAGCAACTCAACCATAACTACATGGGCACTACCGTGGCATGTAATATATATATATATATATATATATATATATATATATATATATATATATATATATATATATATATATATATATAGGACAGCAATCACCTAACGGCGACAATACAATTCAGAAAATCAGAAAATAAGCAAAGGAATTCAATTCACTTATAATGATGCAGAATAGAAAACCCAGGAAAAAGAACAGTTTTGGTTTGTGAACAGATAGTCTTTAGGTTAATATTCCCCCTGCAAAGTTTTGTTTAAATACAAATGAGCAATCCTACACAGATGTAAGTAATCAGCAGGTATTCTGGAATGAAAGACAATGTCTAGAGCTTAAATGCAATCTCCCCTCCCCAAACAAGAGAGAAAACTGTTTTTTGGAAAGTGACACGATTAAACTGACAGGTGCCAACTGCTTTGTAACATAATGCAACAGGGTGTAAAAAGTCTTAAATGGATAGAAATTCTGAGGTGAGCAACACTAAACAGGTCCTAGCACACATGAGCTATAATATAAACAACAGTACACACTTTAGATCAGGATGGGATGGAATAAGCACTTTGAAATGGGAAAAAGACACATGTAAACTTTTGCAAACTGCAATTTGCTGCAAACTTTTACTATGCAATATTGGAGAAAAACGGGTCAAATTCACTGTTCAGCGATTTTAGTTGTGGATGTAGCTAAGGGTCTTAGGTATCAGTGAGAGTTGAAATTCCGTTTCTATCTTTAAAATTGAAGAAGTTATGGAGGTTTTAGTGAGAGGCATTTTTTGCAAAATAGGCGCGAAAATGGAACAGAAATTCGGTTTTAAAAATGACAGATAAGTATATTACACTATATTAATGACTATGAAAAAGAGGAGGCCACACATGAATCTTCACAGCTAGGTGGCCAGCGCAACCATTCACATGGTGGATACTCGATTTCGTTCTGGGATTTACTTCAGTTACTCAAAATCAAGGAGTTATGGTTTTGTAAAACAGATGAGAAAAATCAGCGCAAGAAGGATTCTAGCAATACTAGGGTTCTGAATTCAAAGATGGGATGGGTTGAGATTGGGATGATACAATGCAGATATACTATGGGTCACTGTTCTTCCTATTAATACTTACAGTCCTTTGTAATTAAATTGGACCGGGTCAGATCTACCGGCAGCAGGGCACTTCTGGAGGGATTGGATCAGCTGCGTGGTTCTGGTCAATTTTGGACTGCACCTCAGACTGGATTATGGATGGGCCCTTCTGGTCACTGGCCATGGCAGATTACAGGATGTAAGTTTCAGCGGGCAAGACTTAATGGTAGCAAGCCCATCTGAATCAGAATTATTCTTTTAATTTTTGGATGTTTTGAAAGTGGATCTAGCTAGCAAGAGTTCAGCAATGCTAAAGTCTAGATTCTGCAAGGAAATCAGGATCTTCAAAGAAGTCTGGAGTCAGCTATAAGATGAAGAGTTCTGGAACAAGGTGCTGCGCGGAAATCTGGATGGGTTCTGGAAGCAGTGTGTCCTATGTGTTGTGAATTTCCTATATTTATACTATCAAATGCCATCACCAGTTTTTGGTGTGGGCAGAATTTTAAAAACACACGCCCATGGCTGTGAGTGGCCACAGGCACTTGCCTTGTCCAGGTTGGCGGTCTGGACAGAGCTGTCATCTTTATGATGTGATTTAGGAACTCCCACATTGATTTTGACCACAATTTAGCTTTCTCATGAATACACATTTTTACAGCTATGCCCTCTACTAAAATCAGACACATGCATTACATTTTTTTATGGTTTATCCTGGCGTCCAATTCCCATCTCGGTGAGAGCTGTCTTTCTCAGTCTATGAGATTTCATCAATTTTAATCATAACAGTTTGGATTAATAATTTCTAATCAGTGGATCATGTACATACAATCTTAGGCTTGCAACATTAATAGTTCTGCTACCATAAGGATTTTTTCGTAACTTTGTGTCCTTAAGTGGTACGGATTTCAGCATTGGCCTAAAATTAGGTTAACATGTACCATTTTTTAGATTCATACTTCTTCAGGTTGCACATTTAAATAGTTTCAAACTTAATCACAAATACAGATTTAAACACCAAGAAGTTCAGAGTTTTTTTCTTTTTCCTTTCAACAAACAACAGTCAGATCCCTTTGATCAGGGAGGTGTGTCCCCTTCCTGGAGAGGGAAGCTCCCCTGTAGAGATCAGTTGGGCAGCTTGCCATTGTTCTTGGCTCAGCCAGAGACTAATGTCTGAGTCTCTCTTTGTTTTCATTATGCAGGAACCATTAAGCAGCCATTAGCCTTCCTGTAGCATTTGAGTGTCAAGCTGAAATGTGAATCTTTCCCAGGCTGGGATGTTAGATCAGAATTACATAGTTGATTAGCTCCAGACTGGGTTCCTTTAAATTAAAGTCTTTTCATTTCACACATATAAAATATAAGCATATTTTATAAGGGATTTGGACATGTAAAAGAATTAGCCCTTCACAAACATGCTTTAAATAGGTGAATTTTGCCATTTTAATCAGGAAACAGAAACACTTTAAACTGGGTTGGACAGCTAATTTTCTGATGCAGCTGTCAGTCAGTGAGGCCTGGATTCCTCTGACTGCACTCAGCCCACTTTAGCCCACATTTTTGGCCTTGGATTCCTGTAACAAGTAGCAGCACTCGCTTGCATTCTCCTGCAGGGAGTTCTGTTTTGACATCAACTTTGCCTGTGTGTGGCAAGGTGGTGCAGCCTCTTTGTGATTTCTGAACCATGTGCAGTTTTGCAGATTTGGCATGCACAGGGGTTAGCGCCCCAATTTTTGGCAGATTCTTTCCCCCATTGGCAAAGGGATGTAGTGTGGCGCATTGCATGGGTTGAAATATCCCACACAGCATGGCTGCTGGTCATGCCTCAGCTCTTTAAGACATATTAGAATGTTCCATGTGCTTGAGAATTGCATGCAATGTTTGCCCAATTTTTAGAAAAATCAGTGCTCATAAATTGCACCATTTCAACCCAGCATTTAAGGGCTGAAAATCCCCTGTCAGAATGTGAACATATGCATACAGGTTCCCCACAGATCTTTGTGGATCTCCCAGTTTGTGTACATAGCAAAGGGGATCAACCCAATTAATTGCTTTACCATACCATGGCTCTCCTCAATTTTCTCTCCCTGTATTCACCACCCAGTTTTGTACAATTCTCTTTACAAAACAGGTCACTGTCACTAGTTACTTAGTAACAATGGTTTAAGCTTAATAAATACTATTCATATCAACGCATATACACAAACCACGGCTCACTTTTACCACCTAAGCAGTTCATTTGTACTATTGTTTCGTAAAACATAGGCTAAAAAAGAAATCTTAAATCATGTTTTTTAAGTCCTGGCATTAATAACATGCGATTTTTCATGCCTTTTTAGTTTTATAAATCTAAGTGGAGTAGCACCAGAATGCAGTGAAGCAAATAGTTTTCCACATTTACTTAAAAGTAAAATTGCCAATAGAGCTTGAATTCCTGTATTGGGACACACATGGAGGTGGACTCCTCCGTATCATGGCAAATTCCATCCTAACCTTTAAGACTATTGGGGTACCAGCATGGAATGTAAGTATAGTATACTCCCTGTGCTGAAGTCCCCTATTGGAAGCTGGATGATGTGACTGTGGGGACCTTGGATACCAGGAGCTTGCACCCGCTCCATGATGCAGACCCCTGAGGAGGTGCAAGGAGGATTTTCTCTGTTTTTCCATTTGATCATCAGCCTTCTGTGTGCGGACCCCTCCAAGAACCTTAGTGAACCCTAGCTGACCAGAACAGTCCAGGAAATGTAAGATGACTAACCCAAAGAGTGACTGCCAGGGAAGCAAATTGCAAACAGCACAAGAAACTGGTCATAGAGGGAGCAGGGAATAAGGAAGAGGACATCTTGTGAGTCAAGGTTGTACAATGGTTTCAAGCACATTCTGGATCTAAATGTCTGGCACTGATACTCTGGAACTGATAACCTGGAACTGATGGGACTTATTTCCCCCGGGAACAAAGGTACTTGTGTATATCCAAGTAAGTGCTGCTACTTTTGGGCTTCGGGATGTGTGAAACAACCCCTGAAATTATGATAATAATGCAATAGAAGGGCCACACAAAATGGGCCGAAATAAATCTGTCTATTTTGTGTGAGGCCTACAAAATGCCAGTCCTGCTCCAGGGAGAGAGTCCTTTGCAATCCATCTCAGCCAGTCCGCAGAGCATCATGTATGAGGCAAAGAGATCTTCATGGAAAACCCCTGACTTGCCAACCTAAAGAGTAGTGGGGAACATGTGCTGCTGCCAGACAGCAAGCACACCAATACAAATAGCCGATATAAGAACTACAACGCGTGGAGCCCCTCTAGGGCCCTCAGATGACAGCTTCATGACACCATGGGCCTTTACAGTGTTTGAGCACATAAGCGCCCACACGCCATTAGGCACCTTGTGGAACGTCCTGCATCAATAGAACAAGCACTGGCAAAGCCAACAGTTTGGGCTTTTGGGAAGGCCTTTGCCAGGCACTGCGAACATGTTGCTACCTAGCCACGAAGCTGCCACAGCTGGAAAAGGGCGCGAGTACCTGAGCAGTGCCTGACTAATGCCTATAAACAAGCCAACTCTTCGGGCTTTGCCAATACTTGTTGTTAACAGGACTTCAGATTCAAGGACACACATACGCTTATAAATTAAGTGGCACACCGGGTTAAGACATTTGTATTACATTAGTAGCACATTAAGCATTGCAATTAAATGATTAACTAACAGAACACGGCCAACATTATGGAGGGCTTGAAAAACGGTATTATTTGGTTTTATTTGTGATTTGGTTGTTCATACCCAACCTTACAGATAAAAAACCGAAAAAAAACGTACACAAAAACATACACACACATTAAAACAGAAAAAGTAATTACCAACCCTGCTATGTGATAGTAGAGTAAAAAGCCACACATTCACAGATCCACCGAGAAATAATGACTGTAACTTCACCTCCGGATGAGAGCCACACAGTAAAGCAAAACAGGTTTGCAACTTAGCTGAACAGCTTGCTTTTATGTTTCATGTGAGTAAGTTGTGTTTGTATTATATGACAGTGCTATTTTATAAATTGTTTTTTCAACCCAGTACTGACAGCTCAAGGACGCAATAACCATCAAATAACACTCGCAGGCCCTTCACCAAACACATTCTGCTATGACTGCTTGATAAAGCTAGCTCAAAAAGACCCTAGTGGGACAGATGTTGTGTGAATAGAGTCAGGAAATGTGTGGGAATGGCCATAAAGACTAGCATTGTCACGGGCGGTCAATGGATGAGTAAATACCCAAATAGCACCCAAAGGCTGTCAGTCCCTCCCAACAACACAGTTCTCTCTTATCTTTACTTCCCTTGGCAATAGTGTTAGCCTAAAGGAAGCAGAGCCATTGCCGCCTAATAGCCCAAACAAAAACAAACAAAAAAAAAATTTGGACTCGAGTCTTATCCTATTCAGCAGCTTCAGAACCGCTATCCCAGAATCCTACGTATGTGGAAACGTTGGAAAAACGACATCACACGTGGGGAATATCGGACACTTTTGATGTCAACGGAAGATAGCCACATAGGATCCAATCAAAGGGCTGCACACTGCAAAGTCAAAGCAAAACACTGGTTGAAATGTGTTGGTATTAATGTGAATGACCAAATGACTTGTGCATTGATACGATACACAGACATGGGAAAGATAATGTGACAAAATGTACTGTTTTTTAAAAGATAACTCAAGGCATGCGACCAATAAACAATGGCTGATGTGTGAGTGCTCGGCGTGCGTGCGACTTCAAATGTTCAGAATTAAAAGGGCACCTTTCAAGCAGTAAATAAATCACTTGATTGGAAATGAAGCAATGGTTGGTTGCATCAATAGCGTAAACGCATGCATGCACTAGTTGAATGAAAGGGGAAGATGCAAGAATTCATATTTTGTTGTTAAACAACTGTATTTTCTGTTTCATCAAGAACAGTTTCCGATATTCAGACTTAAAATATTGTCCTTCAAATGTGTCATTTGAGAATATAGCTAAGCGTGTCAGGGCCCATCTAGTGAAAACAAAGGATTGCAGCGGCCTGCAGTGTGATGATTATTGAATGGCCCTTTGATGAAGCCTGGAGGCATTTCTTGACTGCGGGTGGCAGCCACTGGTTCCATAACCTGCAAGGTTAAGCCAGCTTCCAGGGTCAAGAAAATGGGAGCCCCCTTGTATTGGCTTTACCTCAAAATGCGTTCAAATGGCCAGTGAACCCGCATAGTTGGAGAGCGCAGTAATGTGAGCGTGGGTTCTATAAAAAGAGCGGAGTAAAGCTGGCTGTCTGTTGACTTGGGCTCAGCGTGTTCTGGAGAGATCGGCCAGTTTCAGTGCCTTTGATGTATTTCCAGTCGTCACTCTGCACCTTTTTAATCACATTGTTCCGAGCTGTGATATTGCTGCCAGTATTTTTCAGTGTTTATTGGTCCTAATCACAAGCGTGTAGATACCTACCTTTGGGTGATAGCGCCTCTCCATGGGTATAACATACATCGTGTCCCAATCGCCATGATTATTCTTTCACTTTTAATGATTGTGCCCGTTCAAAATGGTGCTTCAAGACACACATGCATTGGCACCAACGGCAAAATGAAAAAAAAAGAATGGCATGTACCAACACTAAATAATACATTGTGTGGCATGCAGATTGAATTGGGCTATTTTTGCAGCTTGGCCTGTCCTCCCATGAAGTCCACCATCACCCACCAGGCGTAAGAGCAAACGCACTGCTAAGCGAAGTTCTGTTTTTCCCACTTTTTTCAAATGAATTTTAACAGCAAATAAAGCCGCTCTGTTTATGTCTTTATACTTTAAATACATATATATATATATATATATATATATATACATATGCACAGGACTTCAGATGCTTGTTCCTAACATGACTTAAGCTGCAAAGAGACACAAGGTTTAAAAATCAAGTGGCTTAACGCAGACTTGGTTAAGATATTTGTATTACACCACTAGCCCTTATCAGCTGCAATTAAGCCATTAACTATCTGTATGCTGCTTTGAAATACTACTTGTAGGCCCTTGACAGAAAAAGTCTGATGGCATTGCTTGATAGGGCAGCACAAAGAGATCCCACTGGGATATGTTTTGGGTGGGGAGGCGCAGGTAGTGGGTTGAAATGGGCATAGGGATTGGCATGGCAGTCAACGGGTGGGTACATAACCGAACACCCACATGCTCTTCTTTCTCATATGTCATCTCTCTTCTAGCTTCACTTCCCAAGACAATAGTTTTGGCTTTTAGGCAGAACTTGTGTCGCCACCTAATAGCCCAAATTAAAAGGCACAGGGAAGCATTGTGGTGTGGAAGTCTAATATTCATAGAATAAAGTGAAGTGTGTGGCAGTACAGGGGGGAGCCTAGGTGGAGAGAGTGAAAGCACTAAGAGTGCATTTATTTCTGATTTTATTTTAATGAACTAACTTGTGGGGGTGCCACTTCAAAGCACCTGGGAAAAACAGAACAATGGGCACAGTACAGGGGTGTAACTATGTACAAGGAAAAGGAAGCATGCAATGAGGTCACCCCCCAAGCAATCTGCTTAGTTACAGTCTGCAGCCGAGACCCAAGCTGACAGTGGGATTACATCATGTGGGTGACACTTTAGCCAAAGCACCCTGGCTTACAGGAACTCTGCATTACAACAAACATAAAAGAAGTCGACGTAGTACCAGGTCAGGTAAAACTTCGCGGGCCAAGGCATGCAAATTTAAGGTTATGAGGTAATTGCAAAATGCAAACATGCTAGTCATAAGGTTTAGGTGTGGTAGAGTCAAGCCCAGCAGTCATGGGCGAGGGAAGGTTATTTGGCTCCGGATACATCAGACTCAAGGTAGATCTTCTGGTCATGGAGTCCGATTCTTCACATTCCTTTTGAACCCCTTGTTATGTATATTCTGTTTTCAGGATTGTATGAAAGTTGTTCCAGAAAGTTAAACTTAATACTGAGAGGGATCTCCCGCCATGCTTAAGTCTTTTAAACCTGGGTTTAGTAATGTTGTTACTCTGTGATATTAGCAGTGTTCTAGGTACATATGTGTTTATATAAGATTTAAGAGCAATGCTATGGAGGATTCCGAAACGAATACAGTTGATTTTGTGTGTTATTCTCTTTGCAAAATAGGGTGGGGGGGGGGCAGCTGAGGTTTTTCAGGACTAGTGAGATATTGCCACAGGGCTTGAGTGCAAAAATAATCTGAATGTAGCTGGTTCAAATCCCTGCAAGGCCGACTCAGCCTATCATCCTTCCGAGGTGGATAAATGAGCACCAACTTGGGTTGGGTGATAATTGTATGTAAATGTGTTCTATATACAGCGCTTCGGGAAAAGTACTATATAAAAAGGTCATTATTTTTGGCTATAGTCAGCATTAGGCACTACACATGATGCTTCTATTCTTTACCTGGTCAGATGGCGTGGGTGCCATACCCACGACGGGCGTGCGGATCAAAAGTAGCATTCCCAGTGTTGGGATCTCAAAGCAGATAATCTCCATTTTAGATGTATTAAGGCAGATATCATCATCTATGGTCCAATCCTGTATTCTCTGGAGGAATTCAGTTACATGCATGTTATAATATCATCCAATCCTGTATTCTCTGGAGGAATTCAGTTACATGCATGTTATAATATCATCCAATCCTGTATTCTCTGGAGGAATTCAGTTATCTGTAGAGTGCTATAAGGTTCCAGGTTCAATAGCAGCTCAGAGTCCTCTGCATATATTTGGACAGGTTGTGAGAAGAGTTTGATAATGTCTGCTAGGGGTTAAATATCCATGGTGACCAGATGGAGCCCTGGGCGGCACCACACTTTAAGGGGAGAGTTGTTTAGTTCAAGTCTGCCATTTTAAGGTATCCAGTGATTTAAACGAATAAAAAACAGAGAATAACTTTAATAAAGAAATAATAATAACGAAACAATATCGATTTTATTTTTCAAATATATATGTGGTGGGGTAAGCAGTTAAAACAGGTGGGGAGGAGGGTTGGGGTCGGTTAAAAGCATAGGGAAATAATTTGATTTTTTTTTGTTATAAAAGTTATGTTGTAAAATCATTCTCTGCAATTTAATTCGGTAAAATCACATAGAATCCCATTTTAACTCTGAGTGCGATCATCAAGGTAGTTGCTGATCCACTCCAAGGCAGCGCCATCTATTACCATCCGAACTCTTTAATCTTTCTATTTGTGTCTGGCAATTGACGATCATAGGCACCAAATAGAAAACGGAATACTAGGACAGTTGGCGTGTTGTTGTCAAGCGCTTTCAGAATTTCCTTATTCATGAAAAGGAATCGTGTGTCCATACTCCAGTTTAAGTAGGAGGTTATCTTCACACAGAGGACCAGTTGAGGATTTTAGCAATGAAAGGAATGTTGGATAGGAGTCTACCGTTTTCGGGGATCCTTGGTATCTGCACTGGAGGGGTGTTAGAATGACATACACTAGGGACATCGGAATACTGACTGGTGTTAGTGATGAGTTACACATTCATTCAGTGGCGCCTCCAGACAAGCTGTATTTTCCTTTTTCAGTGTGGCTGGGCGTGGGTCAGATTGTGAAGCTGAATTGTTTCATCTTTAGAGTGATATTAATCAGCTCTTTGGAAGTGAAGGAGTTGAATGCCATAAGGTGGGGATGGGGATGGCCATTGCTTATGGTCACTAATCCTTCCGATCAATATGGGTTTGAATGTTTGCAATGTTATCCTGAATGGCCAGTTCCTTTCCGGGCTTGGGTCTTACATTGTGCAGAAGAGATACTGTTTTTAGCTGTTTTCTTTCTTATAATGGTCCTATCAAAACCTTGCTACGAGTTTTGCATGCCATTTTAAGGGAGACCAGTTTTTCTATGAAACCATTTGTTCATGATTTTGGTTCTGGTTTTTATTTGTTTCTGTGTCTTTGGTTGAATAATGTCTAGTGTCTTAGAAGTTTCGTTATTGTTCCAGCTTTTATTGCCATTTTTGGGTGTGTGACACTTTCTTCAAAATTATGTTTGTTGACTTTTTCTTATAAGGACATGTTCCTTTTGATTGTAACTCTTTTGTTTTGCTTGTAACGTTTTGGTTAGATTATTTGTTGGATTATTTTGGATCTTCGCTTCATTTAGTAGCAGATGGTGATCACACATCACAGTTCCACCTCTGAGGGTATGGTCATATTTTTGGGTAAAAGAAGGTCAGAAGGTCAGAAAGAGGGGAGTGTAGTTGAAGAGAATTGAGGTGGCGAAGAAGCGTTCAACCATAGTAGGACGAGAAGAAACAAGCTGAGGTTAGAAAAAGAGAGAAAGTTACCATAGGAACATCAATGGGAGCGGAGAAAGGGCCAAGACTGTGAGAGGTAGGGAGTGACAATGTTGGGACGGTAAGAACAGAAAGCAGGAGGGGCAAGAGTAGGTGAAAATCAGAAAGGGGGAAGTGATAAGGGGAACCTGGCAGCCAATGAGCGGGGCAGCAAAAGCAGCACCCAGTGTTGTACTTGACACACATGAAAGTGGTTAAGCCTTACAAGCCCAAGGTCCAACACAATCTAGGAAGTCTGCCTGGACCATGTTTTGAAACCTAAAGCACCAGGCATGGTGATACCAGATTTTTCTAATGCAAGGTGTTACCAGAGCCAAAGAGGAGTGGGACATCCTGACAACTTCTATGAAAGCCGAGCATTCTGCTATGGCAAGTCAAGAAAAAAAAAAGGAGGGTGACTTATTATTTTCCACAGGGAATGCAGAGTTTAAGGCAGAGGGGGAAGGACTGAGGAACACGGCCTTATATGGAAGCCAGACTAGTTTTCTTTGTCCAAATTCCACCATCTAACCTCTGTTCAACCTAATACCTTGTGTTTTGTGCTTGTAATAAAAACCTTTGAATTCTAGTACAGATATGCTCTTGTACCATGTGCATCA
This sequence comes from Ambystoma mexicanum, assembly GCF_040938575.1. Taxonomy (NCBI): domain Eukaryota; kingdom Metazoa; phylum Chordata; class Amphibia; order Caudata; family Ambystomatidae; genus Ambystoma; species Ambystoma mexicanum. The sequence goes on from NC_090936.1 coordinate 282,002,105, forward strand.
TAAACTGGGCAGGATGCCTGCACTTGTGATGGTCTGGAACCTATGGCTCATGAGCAGCCTTGAGAAAACCCATAAGTTGCCAATTACTATTGGACCCCTCATCACTAACATGCTGACTTCAGTGCAGTCTATGTTGCTCGCATCTGCATTGTAACCGATAAGAATGGAGTCAACTGTTGTCGCTGAACTGTTGTCGCTGAACTGTCCTTTGGCTTAAACCTGATGATAGAGTCAAGAGCAATATCCACACAGAAGACACACTTTGGCACCTGGTTACAGAATGTCATACATGTGACAAATACTCTGCAAGGGACAGCAGCATGAAAGTAATGCATGCTCTGGACACATGCCATAAAGGCTGGACTATTATAATATCAGTGGAAGCTCCACAAACGGCTGGAGGGCATGCTCAGTAATCAGAATATCTGACAGTGATAAGACAAATGCCCCCCTCCAAACTGTGGGCCTCATTACGAGTTGGGCGGTATTCTGGTGGTAAATCCACTGGACTACCGCCAAACTGAATGACCATTACTGCGACTTGGTCTGGCAGAATTGCCATGGGATTACAAGTGGTGGTGGTGGAGTAAATTCCCATTTTTTGTCAGAGTGCATTGGACTCTATGGGGCTTTTCCGGCGGAGTTACCGCCACACTAATTGTGCCGATTTAGCAAATTTTTCGGCAGACATTGGGAGGATTGACCTCCATAAATCCCCCACTCCAGGGCCATACTCGTAGTATGATGGAGCAGGAAAAGTAGTGGTAATTCCGTTACCGTCAATTTGTTCCCGTAAGGCCATACTTGTAATAAGGCCGAAGGGAAGAGCAGGAGGTTGGCAACCAGTTACCAGACACAGATTAGATCCTTGATGACTTAGTAGATCGCTTGGGAGACACCTATTGTGTCGAGGCATGCATTAGGTGGGTGGCTCTGAATTCCTTTTAAAGCTGCAGTGTTTTTTTGGAAATGGGTGCAGTTTTCCTGCCGCACCTTCTGTGGGAGTATGGATACCCATGAGTTGGGAAGAAGGGTGGGCAAGGATGTAAAATCACCCAGGCACTGCTATGTTGCATCCGTCTTGCAATCTCATATTCGCTTCTGCCTTGCTAAGGTGAAGTTTGAGTCTCCAGGTAAAGCGAGCAATGGGTCTCTGTCTGGAGGTTCACTAGCCACAGATTCTACAGCGAGAAAAAATATAAGAGAAGCCTATGCATTTTAACTGCTAGGAAATTATTGTTTTGTTCTTGGAAGGCTTTTCCTTCATATCTGGATGAACTTTGTGAAAATCCCAAAGTGGAACTATGTAAGCACTAAGTACCAACACTGTGTAAGTAAAGGCATAACTTTTACAAACCCTCTGTGAACGGAGGATAGCACAGGGGCAATGCGCTGGTCTTGGAAGCCAGACCACACAGAGAAACAGAGGTTTGGATCCTAGATCCATGCTTAGAAACGAACTCAAGTAAGGTATTAGGCGTGTTATAAAAAAAACAATGGAATTAAATTAAATTGTTGGCTCTTTATGAGCTTTATGCAATGTGTGTGGCAATATTGAGAATATCGTGTTTGATTTTAGGAAGTGTGATAAATCCAGGGAATTTGTCCCTTCTCCCGAAGTTGGATCCATCCCCTTTGGGACTAGGGAGGTGAGCCCGCTAGGCAATACCCTCACTAGGGGACAGAGCAAGCGGGATCCCACAGTGTGTGACCCTCCCTCTGGGGACAAGGAATGCCCAAGTAAGAATTCACTTTCACCTCCCCTAATTGCAAAGTCGTAAGCATTTATGGGTTATATGGGAACTGAACAAGGTTATCAGATACAGGGCTGCTTTAAGGTGGATAGCTCGGTTTCTGACTTGTATGATGGCCAACTCTTTGTGAAACTCAGGACCAATGAAATCCTCCCCCTCCGTACTAGGGAGGTGTAAGGATATTTGGCATGTTACAGCACAGAGTACAGCACTACTACACAGGTAGCAAACAGCACAGAGTACAGCACTACTGCACAGGTAGCAATTTTTGCAGCACCACCACAAGGGTGCGGTGCATTGCTATATGTGTTACCAGATTAACAAGAAAAGACAGGGTATTCAGTCAAAAACGATTTTAACATATAAGATGCAAATCTATTTTTACAGTTAAAAGCACACGTGCACATTCAAAAATGCACACTATTTTTCACCTGAAATGCCTATGGTGCGAGAGACACATTTGAAAATAATAACTAACATTACTTATAACTAACCTGACTAATGAAACATAATCCACTAATAAAAATGTGTCTCCACTGCAGAATTAGGCTTATTCTGAAAGTGAACTTTTAAACGCACATCCATTTTTTTTTTCTTTTCTCTGCTGCCCTGTCCACATAATTACAGGAAGCAAAAGAGCTCGAAAGAACAGGAAATCAGTTGGTTACAAAGTATTACTATAAAAATGAGCCATTGTGTAGAGAAGGAGGAGATGGCATGATTGATTCTGATTGGAGCAGCGTCATAGCAAGTATCATGCTAGAGGGAGTGATCAGAGTTTTGCTGGGGGGAGTTTGAGGAGAGAGAAGGGCAGTCAAGATTTGGCAGAGCTGGGAGAAGGACCTATTTTTTCCTTGTTGGAGCATTCCTATCTGCAAAAGCTGAGAATTCCAGGCAATGACCCCGGTTTGAGAAGGAAAGGCGATCCTTTTTACTGGGGTTAATCTTCAAGGGAGCCACATTCAGAAAGAGAACAGCTGAAGAAAACTCTGAACAGATAAGGTAATTACATAAGTGTGGGAGCTGAGTGTGTACGAGACGAGAATGTTCAGTCAGAGTAGGAAAGGATATTCCGGTGCCTTAATCACACATTAATGTTGCAAATGGTGTTCTGTTCTCCGCCAGTTTTTTTTTCAGTGTATTACAGACAATGCTGTTAATGTGCTGTTTTATTTATTTCTGTAAAGAGTGAGATCGTGTTTAAATGCAACTTTTATAATACAGAAAAATATTTGAAAGCAGACGGGTGGTGTGTCTTCTATTTACCAATTCAGTGCTGATGATGAGGGGAGATTTTTAAACAATGCAATTGTCATTTTAAGACAGATGTGTGCATGATCATATTCAGTATGGAGAGTTGAGAGTGATTGTTTGTAGCATAGCTCGTTGGAGGTACATGAGCCAACGGGAAGAGGGACTCTCTGAACATAGTTCCCTACCGTATATAAGGTAGTGGAAATTACCACAAAATTACCACATATAGCTCTCTGTCGTAAATAAGTCAGTGAGATCGCCCATGGTGGCACACTAACATTAACACTGAAAATGTGGTATTCCTAAAATGTAGGTCTGAGGTCTCTCTAGTGATTACACGAAAAATCTAAGCAAAGATAAGGGATTCTGGACATTGGGGCCACAAATAAAACAAGGGAATTATGCTCACCAAAATACCACCAACCATGCATACCAACCACGTATACCAAATATGCATGTCTGGGTGCTGAAATAATGCATGTCCACTGTATTATTGTTGCACATGGCCAAATCTGAATACAAAGAGTGATTATTGCTAAGTTATTTTTCGGCGGTAATAAAATACCGTCAGGCCCCAAATCTCCACAAAATACTCTACAGAGGTTCCTAAATACATATGTTGTGCAAGAGAATAATGGAGAATTGGCTGTAGAGTGATTAACACCGGCTTGTGCCGATGCAGCCAAACCTGAAAGACATGCAGTCAGCGTGGTGGGTAGAGACACCAGGCAGCCTGCAGAACACTGCCACTTCATCCAAGTCAAAAGCCCTGATGAAAGCAGGACCATTGAAAGAGGAAGCACCATTAAGCAACTTGTGCGCTTCTCCGCCCCTGCTGAAGGAAAGATCCGGAACAAAGAAGCCAACCAAGCAGTACACAGTTGGGATGAGTATGTGGGTTTGTGCTGGCCAGAGAGACCGACTCCCCAGCAGAGCACTGCCGTTGGACAGATGGTATGTGGGGTTGGTTGCACGAGTGGTGGGTGAGGGTGGTGAGCCCACACTGTGGCACATCCGGGCTGATAATCAGAAGACCCCAGGAGGGGGTGAAAGAAACGGCAAGGAAACCTGGGCTGAGCAAGCCCATAGCCCACACAGGGCTGATTAAAGTAAGACCCAAAAGAGAGGGTGAAAGAAACCTCAATGAAACTAGGGTCAAGTAGGCTTGTAGCATGCTGGTAACCAGAATACCCTGGGAGGGAGGGAAAGAGTCTGCAATGAAACCAGGGCCAAACAGGTCCATAGACCATGCTGGACTGATCAACCGAGGACCCCAATAGGGGTGAGAGAAACACAAAGAAAACATGGCTGAAGAAGTCTGTAGTCCATGCTCGGCTGGGAATGAGAAGACCATAAAATGGGGTGAGAGACATCTCAACCAAAGGAAGAACCAAAGTTGGGCTAAGCAAGCCCATCACCTACCCAAGGCTGAAAATTGAGCTATTTGATTAGGAATAAGAGGAAAGCTATGTTCCCAAGTTAAAACTTATATTATCTTTCTTTCTTTTTATAGTGGTAAGGGCAGATGTTAGATTCACAAACGTTTGGCAGATGACCAAGTTTATTTGTTGGACATCCTGACGAGTGTCCATTTGTTTGTTTTTTTAGATTAGGGTACTCATCTTAGTGGTAAGGCTTAGAGGAGGTTTTCTTTAATTTAAACAATAAAGCATCCTTTTTAAACATGTGTCCTTGTCCGTCTTCTATATCTGATTTAACACAGAAACATTGATCACAAAATAGGTTTTTAAAAGGTTTGTACCTAATTTGTGAAATTTTTAATGATGTACAATGTAGAAAGCCTTCTTTCATGGAGCAGTTTAATGAATGCTTAAGTGTCCTAAATTGAATAAATTAAGTTTGAAAAATCTTAATTTTACTCTTTATAACTGTTTGAAGCTTTCAAAATGTCTTTAAATATTACAATCCTTCGCTGGGTGGAGTAATGGCTCAGCACTCATTTGAAAAAGACTTCGAAATATTGTATGTTCTAATTCAAATTTGCCCTCGCTAAATCTGTTTCTCTAATATTCTGATAGAAACCTTTTCAAGTTCAAAATATCTGAATATTTTAACAAGCTCAGGTTTACTGCATATGCCAGTGGTGCCTCCACATTATTCCAACGTGTCTATTACTTTTCTCAACTAGTCCCATTCCTATAAGAAAAAAGACACGAGACCTCACAGTGTGACCATTAAAGCCTGGCACTAATTGCCACCTATATAGTTATTGATATTCTTCCATTTACCACTTTCATACTTTTCAGTACATGTGACACATAATTTAGGTTTTCAAGGGTCTCCTACAATTGTTGGGCTGGGAATGGGGTAAATGCCTTTGGGTAATGGGATATTATCTAGGAGATATTAGGGTGGTCCTAACTTGGAACAATCTAAACAAGAGATGGTAAACCATAGTGTATTCTGGTTTCTTATCTAGTAGGGATATTGGTCTCCCACTGGATCTCCAAGGTAAGGACATTCTCAGGGATATTATGGCCAGCACATTTCTTTAAAGTCCTAGGGCCTCATTACGCGGTGGGTGGTAAGGGATTACCGGCACCGGTAAGGGCACCGGTGCTGGTAATCCCTTACCGCCCTACTACGAGTTCCCTTTGCGGGTCCTCCCTTAACGCCTGTTTTTCCAGGTGTTAAGGACAGGACCCGCAAAGGGACTTTAGAGCTAATAACGGTACCCCAATTTGCGGTACCGTTATTAGCGCCTTCCCCATTCCCATTGAGCCCTATGAGGGCTCAATGGGAATGGGGAAGGGCCCTGGTGAATGGGGAATTACCGTTCCCGCCAAATGTGGAATGGACCGGTAATTGCTCCATTCACCAGGGCGGAGTTGGTAAGGTTTTGGAGGCAGCCATGGCGCCAATAGCGCCAGGGTTACCTCCAACCTCGTAGTGAGGCTCCCAGTGTCTATTTTACTTCTTCATGCATATAGTAACACACCCGCTTGATAGCGGTGTCAGGAGCTCTGGTTCATCTGCTCTCCCAGGGAGTCAGAAGTACTTGCTGTGAAGAGATTGTTACTATTACACCCTAAAACCGAAGAGGATGACGCACGGCCATAGGGAAACCATGCTGATACCCATGAGGATCCTGGAACCAAGCAGGAGATGCCATGAAGCATGCTGTAACCGGGGACTTTCTGCACTGGTATTGCGCATGTCTTGCTATGGAATGAGAATCCTTTAGATGGGCCCCTTTTCTCCAGTTTAATTATCACTCTACACACCTTGAGAATAGTTGCTGCTGTTTTTTAGTTGTAGACAACAATAGTTTTGTTAGGCTTTCGGCCCAACCCAACCTGCTGATCTGTTTAAAGAAAGGTTTTGACGTGTCTTGAGTGTTCATTTGGTCTGACTTCATGACCGCCCATTTCTGTTTTTTAAAAGTCAATTGATTCTTTTTTGGGCACTGTGATGAAGTCCTCAGCCTGAGCCTATGATCCACCAATGGTGTGATTCAGGGGGACAGGTCCTTCCCTGAGCTATTCGATGATGATAGGGTCTTCTGGGGAGGGTCCCCTACTCTCCAATTCTTGCTGGTTGCACTTTGGAGGGGGAACATTGTTTGGCATCCCCCTTAACAGACCCTGAAGCAGCCCAGAGAATGAAGACTGCAGTGCCCCTTCCTCCCTTAATAGACCAGAATCCCCCTGAACAGGTAGCTATTCTAGCAGGAGGTCATAGCTTTTCTGTGGGCAACTAGAATCATCCTGTCCTTCATCCGTGCAGTATTTCAGAAAAACTCAGCAAGACTCAGCAAGAGACTCTGATTTTCTTGTTAGCAGCTCACCCAGAGCCATCTAGTAATCTACAGACCAAGCCACAATGATCTCAATGATCCTCGCTCAACAATGCGAGGAAACTACAGAGGCAGGCATACTCAAAATACCCCTTACGGTCTGTGCACTCTGTTCAATCCTTATCAGCTCAATACTGGGGGCTCCCTGTAACTTGTATAGTCTAGGAACAGCATGTAAACAATCAAAGATGGCATACCCATACTTGATGGTTTGGGGACTGCCCTCAGTGAATCAAACATCCACACCTGTAGTAATCTAGAGCAGCCAATCATAGACCCCAGGTGCAGATCCTCAAAGTATGTCCAACTAAACTCAGAGGGAGGAGACGCCAGTGTATAAAAGGCAGACTGCCCAGTCTACAGGGGTGGGGGAGGTTTTGTGGCAAGCAGCAGGAGAGTATTGAATGGAGGTGGTGGATTCCAGATGGGGAGGAGGAGTTGCAGGAGGAGGCAATATCGACCATGAGGTGGTGGTAGTCATGAGGAGGAGGCAATATTGCCCACAGGATGTTTGGAGTGCAGAAGAGGAGATGATGAAATCACACACTGGGGGACCAGAGGAGACAACGGCAGGAGGAGATAGGACAGTGTCTCCATTCAGACAGTCAGAATTGGAAGCTTCTAATGGGACCCGTCGAAGTCGGGGCAAGCATTTGGAGGGAGGAAGGTGTTGTATGTGAGGAGGCAATGGCCTACTCAGTCAGGGGACCCTGGGTTGCGATACCCCAAGAGTTTAGGAAGGGTCACAGAGCTTGCCTCATCGGCTGCGGCACAATGATGATGATGACTGGTAGAACTTGACGATGGAAGAAAAGTTCACCTTTGTGCTGGCTGGTTACCGGATCTGATGAACTTTCTTTCTTGAACTTGGTGAGAGGTAGTCATTTGGGTACAGGAACCCCAGAGAGCCTGCAACAAGCAAAGCTAGAACCAGAGTATCTGACGGCTCGCTGGGAGAAGGTCTGCAGGTCTACCCTTTGATTGACTGTAAGGTTAACTGGCTTGTCTCCTGGACTGCCAATATTTCTTTTTAAATAAAACTCTGCTGAACTCTACATTTGAGTCAACTGCTTTGTGCATTCCTATTATCTTTGACAGTATAAAGTTTCTAGTGTCTGCTTTATTACAGACTCATTTGCAGGTTGATTTTGGTGTGAGTGAAATCTTATTCACAATTGGCTGAGTCTTTAAAAGTCAGTGATGTTTCCCTATTTTGCTGAACAATGGTTAAAAGGTTTCTCAGTTAATTTTCGACTTAAAGATGGATCATGTTGCAGGCAAGGTTTGGAGGTGAGGTTTGCAGGCTCGACAGACCACCGGTGTGATATGATCTCTGTCTGCCATATGATCGTGGGAGGTTTTCAATGTGACATTAAGCATCTGTTCCAGGGGCTGGAATGGGCGTTAACGGCCCGGTGGCCCAAGTTAAAACCCTTAGTTTAAATTCAGGACCAAGGATATTAAAACCCAAAGCCGTAACCCAGGGTGCTGAAAGAAAAGAAGAAAAAAAAGGATTTCCTTCATGTAACGGGACACGAGAGTCGTTCGTTCAATGAATGACATTTTTTTCCAAGATGGCTCACATGGAAAGGGACAGGGGGGCTCTTCATAGCCCCTCTTCCCTTTCAATGGCGGCCGGATAAGCGGGGAAGCAGCTGCGGCCTGCACCGCCACAACAAACAGGTAAGTGGGGTGGGAAAAGGGCAAATCATAAAACAAAATAAGGCAACAGAGTCTGGGGTAAAGATGGCAGCGTGGGAAGCCGTCCACCAGGCGGCATGGAACGCAGGTTTTCACCCGAGGGTCAAGCCTGCGTTCCTAGCCACCTGATTGGCTGGCTCCATCTGCCAGTGTGCTAATGTTTAATAAACCTTCAAGTTTAAATGCATAATGTGTGTTTTCTGAATCCCAGGCAGGGACACATTGCTTGTAGAGGAGTCCAGATGGGGAGGATGTTGGAGTTCAGAGACTTACACTTCACCTCACTAATGACACTTGGGAGGACAGATGTGCATGTGTGATTGCAAGACGAATGTGACATAGCAGTTCACATCCTCCCCTTGATGATGCCCCAAAGCTTCATGAGCTATGTGATGACACTGGAGAGTGTCAGGATAAGAACATGTTGGACTCATGCAGAGGTTCATTGGCAATAGGACCACCTATGATGCAAGTTTGCTACTGGATGATCACACGTCACTGTATTTAGTCTTATAAGCAGAATTTCTTCTGAGCATATGCTGTTATCATTTCGCTGCAGAAGTGGTGTGGTCTTGGCACAATAAAATGTATTCTTTTTAAAATAACTCAGCACGTCTTGTTCTAAATAGCACTGACCTTTGCCATAAAAAGCCATATGCTTCTACTCTTACTGAGCGATTAAAGCAGATGTATGTTGTAATGTGTTCTGTTCTGTGCAATGAGCTTGGCTTGTATACGGAAGACAATGGGCCTCATTACGGGTCGGGCGGTCCGGAATTAACAGTGGCGGTAAACCCGCCGCCACTGTTAATTCCGGACCGCCCGATCCTGAGTCCTGCAGGCGGGAGGTGATCTTCCCGCCAGGTCTGACCTGGCGGGCTGAGCACCTCCCGCCTGCAGGCGGACGTGGAAACACCAGCACCATCACGAGATGGTGCCGGTGTTTCCACTTCCACAATCCCATTGAGTCCCATGGGACTCAATGGGAATGGGGATTTACACCATTCCGCCTCCGGGATTCCCAGGACACCAGGGTCGTAAAGCCCTGGTAATTCCGGGAGTCACGGAGGCGGAATTGTAATACGAGTCCGGCGGTAACCAGGCGGTTTTACCGCCGCGGTTACCCCCGGACTCGTAATGAGGCCCAATGTTTGCCTTTACCTCCTGTTACATTTCTGTCCCTGAAGACCTCCCTAAGGTGAGTTCCATGAGTGATATAATAGAGCCAAAAAAATGGTCCCAACTTGCCCTCAAAACCAACCATGTCCCTTGGATAAAGTGGCAAGCTAGAAGCATGTTGGCGTGTACGCCTGGTACCATGACCCATCCCCCCTCACTCTCTATGCTGTATCGGAGCAGCCACATCCATTTCCAGCCCTGCTGATTCTGTAATGGCGTTTACCTATTTCTACTCCAGAGGTCAGAAGACATTTCTACTCCAGAGGCCAGAGGACATCTATCATCTGCTGTATAAAAAAAACCTGCCTGACACTGGCCTTGGGATTCGGAGAACCAACCCCCGTGCCCTGTTGCCACAACTTGAAAATCCAACATGAAAGGCTATTACTGATGCTGTATTCATAACACGAAACTAAGCAGAATAAATTGCATGCAGGAGCTGAGCAACCACCACCCTCAACAAGTAGGACTAAACCGATTTAGCAATAAATCTACATTTCAGTGTTTTTCGTAATAGAAGATATGCATCTATTTTTTAAAAAAATATTAGATGCAGCTCACTCCGGAGACATGGGGGCAGCAACAGAAAAAAACAACAACCTTTCAATAGAAATAGGTGTTCTGAGAAAAAAAGTAAGCAATGGTTAATAGAGCACAATTCTAGATTCACATCTGGGGATGGCCACTCAGCCAATCAGGTGGCTGGAACAGCGGGGGAGAATACACCTTCACCGCCTGCTGTTTCCAGCCACTCGGCAAGGCCGGGGTGCAAATGGCTTTCACACCCACTGTGCGGGGTGGACATGGTCGGTAACGGCCCACACCCCTTGCCAAGGCCCTCTATTCTCTCGGCAATTTCTAGGGTCGGCCTTGTGGGCTGTTACCGGCATGTCCGCCCCCAAAGGCAGGTGTGTAAACCATGCTAAGCGCATTTGGGAGCCAGTCCTTTTAAACATGCAAATGCCAGGAACAGGAAAAGGTAGAGGTGGACTGGGAAAAAAATGTGGCCCTGGAAATATTTTTCAAAGTGGCATCAGATCACACAGTGTGAGAAAGCCAAACCCCCTTAAGCAGAGCTTGGGGGTTCTCTCTCAAAGAAAGTTTGAATAAGGGCTCCAAATAGTACATTTTAAAGCGCAGTTGCCCTGTTAAGGCATGAAAAGGTAGTTGAACACAACAACAACAAAAATGATATATAAATATTTGTGTATGATTGAGGAATTGGATGCGGAAGGATATACAGCTCAATCCTTGCTTTGAAGGCATGAGGGAGATGAAAAGAGATGGGGCCTCATTAGGACCCAGGCGGTAAGGGGTTTACGGCGGCGTAAACAGCGCCGACCCTTACCGCCTGATTCTGAGGTCCCTTAACACCATGGAGGATTTAACACCTGCTTTCAGCAGGTGTTAAAATCCATGGCGCTAAGGGACCATGGGCCTCATTCCGAGGCTGGAGGTAAGGGTTAACGGTCACCGTTAATGGCAACGGTGACCGTTAACACTTACCACCATATTCCGAGTTCCCTTTTGTGGGTTGGCATTTAACGCCTGCTTTTAGCAGGCGTTAAAAATCCAACCCGCAAAGGGACCTTGGAGTAAATTACGGCACCGTAATTTACGGTGCCGTAATTTACTCCTTCCCCATTCCCATTGAGCCCTATGGGGGCAGGAATGGGGATGGGGAACCGGTATGGTGAATGGGGAATTACCGGTCCCTCCAACCTTGGAATGGACCGGTAATTACTCCATTCACCATGCCGGATTTCCATGGAGTAAATAGCTCCATGGTTGCTTACCATGGTGCTATTTACTCCATGGATAGCGCCAGCCTCGGAATGAGGCCCCATGTTGTTAATTACGCCACCGTAATTTACGGTGGCGTAATTAACGCCTTCCCCACTCCCATTATGCCCTATGGGGCAAAAATGGGAATGGGGAAGGGTAAATGGGGATTGGGGACTTACCGCCCCGCCAACCTCGAAATGGGGCGGTAAGTCCGCCAACCACCATGGCGTAAACATAGTTTACGCCATGGTGGTAAAGGTACGACCCAGGCGGTAACTTACCGCCTGGGTCGTAATGAGGCCCATGGACGTAAAGGGGTTTTGTGACTGGAGGAGAGGGTAGGAGGTGCAGAAAATCAGGGTGTAGGGAGGAGACCCACAAGGAAATGTCCAGAGTTCCTTGTGGGCCACCCCACCACTGTGCTAAGGGTGCCTGAAGGATGACATAGCATCACCGTTGGATCACCAAAGATCAGTCCAACAGCAGCATTCTGAACATGTTGAAGGCATAAATGAATGACTGGAATGTCAATATAGGCGGAATTTGCGTGATCACATTTTGAATTAATCAATGCTCCTAAAACATATCTTTGTAACCTCGCCTACCTGCTGTGACTTTTAAAGGTCTGCATGCCAAAAAATAAAAAAATATATAATAGGGCTTCATTACAAGTTTGGTTGTATCAGCAGTAATACCACTGAGATACCAACAAATGGTATTACCGTTTCAGCCATAGCGCTGGATTACAAGTGGCAGTTTGGGAGTATTAGTTCCCATTAATGGGGTCCATAGACTCAATGGAGATTTTGGTATAACAAAAGGGCTCCTGGTTATGTCCCTATTCTCACCAGGTGGCTCAAACTTTCGAAAAACAGAATGAGCAGGGACAAGGACACCTAAAACACCACAATACCTTAATGCAAAAACACAATCCCATTGATTGAGGGTTATGTTAAACTTTTACTCTGTGTCCTAGCAGGGTGCTCCATCTTTAAATACAAAGGACAATAGTAAATGTTTTCGAATGTATTACCGCTGGTAGTAAGGCAGCTGAATTACCTCCAGCATTTTGCGGTAATAGAGTGGTAACAGAGTTACCACTGCATTACTGATGATTTTTCAGGCATCGCCAAACTCGTAATGAGGCCCACTTTCTTGGCATATGCCATCAGAAGATAAAAGATCAAAGACTGCAGAGGGACTAGGACGGCGAGGACACTATTCTGCATCTCTTGTTGGGGACTAACTGAAGCCAATACTCCAGCATCCAGATTTTCGTTTCTTTCAAGCAGAGTGCTGATGTTTTTAAAATCATTTCTGGGACAAATCACTGTTACTTAAACCTCTGAGTCATCGGCATATCATTGGTAAACATTGAATGTCACCAAAAATCAACAATAAAGGTTGGCTATAAACAGTAAATAAAAAGAAAGACAAGGGGGAACTCCACCGTGGTTTTCACAGGAAACTGGCCTAATTTCACCCTTTCTGATCGATTATCTTGAAAAGACCATACCTACTTAATAGCTTCCTCGCAGCTGCCCCACCTCTCCACTGCAGGAGTGTGGGCACATTGGACTCAGGCCACACACAGAAGGCTGATGGATCCGGAGCACTGATAGAAGGTAAGTGCCCCAGTCCCTTGGGCCTTACAGGACACTGCGGAGATCGGATCTGCAAGCCACAAGTCCCAGGCTCGAAGTCTTTGGGGGACAGATTCAGAAGCGCCATAGAGGTGGGGAAAAGTAATGCCTATATTTATGTGGGTTTCTCTTTTAAAGTGCTCCCCATTCAGAGCGGTTTAAAACGTTACACGGGAGAGCAGACGCAACTAGCACCTGATGTTCAACAATAACTGCAGGCAATGGCTGAGATATTGACAGCAAACGTCATTTTATACAACACTTAATGCCTAAGGCTTGCTGCTTTGAAAATCTAAGAACGCAAGCTATGCCATTACCCCAATTTTAATGAGACTTACATTGTAGCATGCCAAGTGAACCACAAGCACTAGGAAACTGGGCACAGACTGTTTTGGTGCTGTAAACAACCACATTTTACCAAAACACTTGGTACTGTATAAGAGAAAGGTGAAAGGGTGGTTCCGGAGCAGTGTATTGCACTGGAATGTCAATTTGCGACGCTTGTCGATTAAATGGCCTTAGCACCAGCTGGGCCTTGTTCATTTTCTCCATTTGTTTGGCCTTGTTTTTTATCCAGGTGCTTCTGCCATTCGAGTTTTAATGAGTTCCTCAAGAAGGGAGAGCATGCGCTCACACAGGCAGGAGGGAGCAAGCCATTCTTCCCTTCCAACAAGTGTTTTTCATACTGCGACTCTCGCAGATTTCGTCCCATTTGCTTATTAGATTTCTCTTTTTTGTGGCTGCCGTCTTTTCGAGCCCCAGTCACCTGAATGTAGCCATGGGAAAATGGCGTAGTCTGGTGGCAAGGGCTGTGGCATGGAGCAGCAGAGAAGGTAAGAGCTACCCGAGGGGAGGCTGCATGATTGGGGAACTGTGTCTTGTGCGAGTGGTGGCCAGGGAGGCATCACAGGCCCTGAGAACCATATCCCACCCCCCAATCCCGCGTCTGCTCTTCATAGTCTAAACACAGCAAGCACAGAAACGCACATTATCCGTTTGGGGTGGAGGCTTGTGTGCTCTGCTAATCAGGAAGTAACCAAGGCTTTGAGGGGAGAGCAGGCCTCTGGTGGGAAGCAGTACAAAGGCTTCATGGCTTAGCAGGCCGCTGGTGGCCTATTCTTCCTGGAATTAGCACGTACATTTAGTAAGTGTTGCAATCGGGGATAACGCCTGCTATCATCGGCATTTAATTAAACAAGTACCAGTTATTGTATAAAGTGTGCGTTGCATTCTTATTGTGCCTTGGGGTTACACGCCACAAAACATGCCTTGTCTCTGGGGGGTGGGGGGGTTGAGTGTGTAACTGGGGGCGTGTTATTTTCTGGATGGGGCTCTGAATTGTTGCAATGTGGTGCTATGATGTTTCAAGTGTGGGAGCCAATGTACAGGGCGTGTTATATTTGTATCGAGGTGGGGGCACAGAGCTCAGTTGTATTTTGGAATGTAATGGTAGAACGCTGCAAGTGTGAGTTTTTTTAGTGATGCGGTAAAGTGGCGGAGCACTGCTGAGCCGATGAAATGACGGGGACGATAACTATGATTTCATGGTGTATTCTGATCCAATATATATAATGTAATCTGTAAGTGGGGGTAGGTCGCTTATAGGGCCACCCCGTTTATAATACTACAGCCGTCGCTCAACATTTGAGCAGATATAGCTCATTCTAACAGTGTTTAAGCCTTTGTCAACTATATGGAAGTGGGTGAATTAATCTGGAAACACAGCATAATGCACTTTTGCACTGACAGGGCTATTCATTAAGGGCCGTCGCAGGCATGGCAGATGAAAATACCCCGCTTTGAAAAAACAGCAAAGGAATGCATGGCCATGTTAAGTAGAGGGTGCTTTACAAGCTCGTACTATTGCCTAGTTAATCAAACATGTTATCCTCCATTCTGCACTATGCTAAAGCCGTTTGAATCATTGTTTCTGCTGATCAGCCACGGTTTTGGATTAATCGAGGCCAGAGTGGGTGGCCTGGGCCATGACACCAGGATATTCTGGACTTTACATCTACAAGTTTGTTAAGTGACTCCAATCAAGCACTCCCACTAAGTCAGTGCATTGTCTGGGATTGCTCAAGGGAAGCCCTTATTTATATAGCAAGTTATACCCTGGATGATAAACCCTTGTATAACACCCCTCTCTATGAATCCCCCTGATCTCAATGAGCCAAGAAGTAGGTTTGTTTTGCAATTTAAAAGATTTATTGGAAACATTAAAATATATATATATATATATATATATATATATATATATATATATATATCGCACTTTTATGATAAATTAATATTTGATAGCACCCTTATGAATATAATGTTGATCAACAATAGATAATCTGACACTAGCACACTTCTTTACAATCAATGATGAGTTAGTATAGGAAGGATAAGGTAGCAGAAAATACTTTTATGGTTTCAAGGAAAAGCAATGAGGGAAGAATTGCAGCACAGAATAAACTTGATATGATTTCAACAAAAGATAATATGATCACTTTTTGTTTGACAATTCCCTCCACCCCTATGCAAGATAATGCGATGGAAGGAGAGCACACAATTCTCAGGAATACAAATGCAATACCAATTTCCAGTTCCCCCCAGCAAGCTTAGAGGAAAACAGGTACGATTTTAAAGCAGGCAAGATCATTTTAAATGTGGTTGCAATGAAGTGAAAAATATGCTGAAAATGCTTTTAATTCCCTCTAGAGGTTCAGGGTGAGTGAGAGATAATTTAAGTCAGTTCAGGTCAGCCCTACCAATGATTCAGGGATGGTTATCAGGTTGAAAACGGGATTCAGTGATGGAAGCAAAAGACAGATATTTTTACAGGTGGTTGAAATGAAGCAAACTGTCAATTTGCTGCACTTTTTTCCGAGTGCATCGATCGCAATAACGGAGGAACAATAAGGAGTAGCAAGTCGGTTTCAGGCTTGTTGGAAAGCTTAGAATCTTAGCTTTAAGATGAAACCTTCCTAGCACACGCGGTTCAAAAGATACGGATGATTTAATGGAGGTAGATTCTCAAAATAAAAGTAAAGCTCAGAATGACAGATGACAATTTTGCAGAATGGACACACGATTTCTTATGATGCAGTTCTAAATAGGTTAAAATAGTTGAATTAGATTATTTAAACTAAGATTTTGGTTTTGCACAGTTCTGGCTGAGTACTCCCACTGTGAATTTGAAATAGGCCGTCAGGGTCTGGTCAGCAGGTTTGGACTGGACTCCGGGCAGGTGGTTCTGAAGTCACAGCTCTCTGGGTCAGCTCTGCTCTGCACTTCACAGCGGTCTGGTCTGGGTCTCTCTAGTTCTGGTCTCTCTGGATACAGCACTGCTTTCTGGGTCTGCTACCGGTTCTGGCAAAAGTTCTTGGCAAAGAATCCGACAGCTCGCCCGGCTGTAGAATAGTTTGGTTGGATTGCTGGATTCTGAAGGCCTGCTGAGAAGAGTTCTCAGCTTGTGGGTTAGGCCTTTGCTTTAAGTTCTGTAGTCTATCTGGAGTCTAAGTTCTGGATGTTCCTTCTAGTTGTTGTGTGGTCCGGCAAAATGCTCCGCAAGAAAATGGAAAAATGACTGTCTTGCCTGTCCAAGCAGTCTCTTTTTATGTGTTTTGAAAGTGGGTGGGTCGGCTCATTCTGCATGCCCAACCCTCTTATGATTTGATAGGTCAAGAATTCTCTGTGACCTGATTTGAGAAGGGATAGTGTGTCAGAGTGAGTCAGAGTCTTACAGTCTATTGAAGAAACGCCCCTTTGCTTTTACTTAGAAAATGAATTTTTCATAGCTAACAGGTTTCCCAGATACACACGTCGTTGAAATTACATATTTCACAGATTAATTTAAGATACACTCTCGCCCAACTCTGATCCCCCTCAGAGCCTGGGTTCACAAATGGCAACATTTTGTGCTTTTTAGTGACTTTCGCCATATTGGTTTTTCCTCAAAATGTACACAGACCTGCACCCCTTCCCTGAGCATATTACTGGAAATTACTATGTCTCTATCCTAAACACAGTGTCTGCAATATTAATAAATAGCGGGGTTCGGTCCCAGAACACCACACAAAATGGAATTTGGGCACAAATCGTGAGGGCATTTTTCATTTTCAGGATCCCCAAATTGTACATTTCTGTGAGCTTAATACAAGATTTTAGAAGCATTTAACTGAAACATATATTTGCTGCAATATGAATCCACTGTCCTGTCTGGCCCGCCCCTAGGAACTGGGGAAGTCAGGGATCACATGTCTCTCCTTCCAGGCAGAGCTCTGTTTACAGTCCACACCCAAAATCAACATACCCCATTCAATTGAAAGGGTCTAATGTGTTGGGTCCAGCAGGCTGCAGGGAAGTCCCCTCCCTCTCAATCAACAGGGCCATGTGATATCCTGCCTCCTGGTGTGGGTCTCTGGGGTGTTAAGAGTTCTCAGGAAAGGCAAGTCTTTTGAACTTTTAATTACATAAGACCCCCTTCTGTTCACTGCACAGTTCTGCAAGACAGCACTCCTGTCAGGATTTATAGAGCGCCAGCGCCGGTCAATGTCCAATGCCGGTACTGCACCTATTTTTGACAGCTGTCTTGAATTAATATTTCAAAAAGAAAGGATTTTACTTGATAGTATATGATCCTTGCTTGACATGGCATTGATGTGGATCTGTAGTAGAGTAAAGTAAAACACTCAACCATAGTTGGATTTTTGTTAGGTGGTTTTGGGCCCATGATCTTAGCAATTTTTGACATTAATAAAAACGGATTTTGAACAGAAGCATCTTTCTTTGCACTGGTGGGTGGCAGGTCAGGGGACCATTTTGGTGTGTGCAAAACTGCACAGTTCTCCTGGATTCTGGCACAAATGTGGGCTTTTCCGCCATCTTGGATTTCCTAAGCCCACAGCACCAAATGTTGCAGCATAATAGTCCAAACGTGGGTCAGGACACCCAACAAGCCCCCCCGCGCGACTGCGCTTTGATTTCGAGTCGAGGGGGAGTCGGGTGCAAAGGATGTTTTGATCCACGCGCTGGGATGTCCGCATCATCTTCTTCCGATTCCGCAGATGACAAAGTTCAGCATCTTTTCCTCCATCAGGGTAGATCGATCGGTTCTCCTCGCTGGTCCTGATGGGAGTATTGGGCGATACCCTGGGCCCCTTGGATCTTTGCTCCCGGTCCGCAGGTCGTCTTCCGTGGTCAGTCTCCAGGTTTTCTTCTCTTAGGATGACAAAGCATAGCGGCAATACCTATTCGTAGACATTTCTCACCCACTATTGATATAGTGGGGCGGTATATACATTTTATAAATCAAACGACATGAACATCTACATTTTTTTTAAAATCAGGAGACAAGAACATATACATTTTTTTTAAACAGGAGACAATTTGCATTCAAGAATCATAGAATTTTATAGGCTATAAGTGGAATATTTTAGGGTTGGAACTGAATTACTCTGGAGCGGCCCCCTCAGGTATTGCAGAGGACTCCTCCAGTTGCTGCAGAGTGTGCCTGGGATGGCAACACTT
The DNA here is from genome assembly GCF_040938575.1 of Ambystoma mexicanum. Taxonomy (NCBI): domain Eukaryota; kingdom Metazoa; phylum Chordata; class Amphibia; order Caudata; family Ambystomatidae; genus Ambystoma; species Ambystoma mexicanum. The sequence continues at coordinate 282,020,755 of NC_090936.1, forward strand.
TAGCTGATTAATATGGACCCACTTCTCTTCCCCTTCCGCCAAACTACCTTTGGGGATGCGGATCTTGTAAGCGACTGGGGAGATCTTGTCTACAGTTTCAAACGGTCCTTTCCAGGCAGGCAAACATTTTCGCTGTTTGGCCTAGTTTCTTTGGAAATTGTATAGATAGACCCGGTCTCCCACATTGTATTCTTTCCGGCTGGTCTTCAAATCGTAATGGGTCTCCATGCTATCAGCTGATCTTTCTAGATTCCGCTGAACATAGGCAAAAGCATGTTGAAGGTGTTTCCTTAAATTCTCCACATACTCATGAGTTGTGGAGGAATTTATCAATGTCTGCTCTTGGCTCCTGTAGAGCAAATGCTGGGGAAGCACCATCTTGCGTCCAGTCATCCGCTCAAATGGTGACATTTTGGTTGCAGATGAAGCGGTAGATCTGATGGCCATTAGGACCACAGGTAATCGGGTATCCCAACTTGGCTCAGAATCTGCCACAAACTTTTTTAAGATCCTCACTATGGTTCTGTTGTATCTCTCCACTGCACCAGAAGAGGCTGGCCGGTAAGCAATATGTAGCTTCCTTTTAACCCCCAGTATCTCCCACATCTTAGTCATTACTTCGCTGGTAAAATGTCTACTTCTGTCTGACTCAATCCTTTGGGGTAGACCAAAACGCGAAAAGATGTGGTTGATCATCAGGGCAGCTGCTGTTTCTGCCTTGCAGTTTGGGTCTGGGAGACATTCCACCCATTTGGTAAATAAGCATGTCACAGTCAACATGTACTTGTTCCCCCTCGAGGAGCTTTTCCTGGAGACAGGGTTCTCTAATACGTGCTTGACGACAGTATTATACCAAAAGCATGACAAGGTCAATAAAGTAATCTTCTATGCGAGCAAAACTTTATCCTCTGTGGAGGAAAAATTCAACGATTGTGAGAAGGCACTCCTGGCAACGGTGTGGGCATTGAAGAATTACCGCCCGTTTATCCAGGGGGAACACATCATAGTGGAGACTCCACACCAGCCTCTGCAATATCTCCACAGGGGAAGCACCATCTTGCGTCCAGTCATCAGCTCAAATGGTGACATTTTGGTTGCAGATGAGGCGGTAGATCTGATGGCCATTAGGACCAGAGGTAATCGGGTATCCCAACTTGGCTCAGAATCTGCCACAAACCTTTTTAAGATGCTCACTATGGTTCTGTTGTATCTCTCCACTGCACCAGAAGAGGCTGGCCGGTAAGCAATATGTAGCTTCCTTTTAACCCCCAGTATCTCCCACATCTTAGTCATTACTTCGCTGGTAAAATGTCTACTTCTGTCTGACTCAATCCTTTGGGGTAGACCAAAACGTGAAAAGATGTGGTTGATCATCAGGGCAGCTGCTGTTTCTGCCTTGCAGTTTGGGGCTGGGAGACATTCCACCCATTTGGTAAATAAGCATGTCACAGTCAACATGTACTTGTTCCCCCTCGAGGAGCGAATCACGGGGCATATGAAGTCGATTTGCAAATCTGACCATGGCAGTGTCATCCCCCTCTTTTGGAGAGGCGCCCGGTGTGTGAGGGATGTTGGCTGAAATTGTGCACGCACAAGACACCCCTTCAAGTATTGGTCGAGGTCCTGCCCCATGTGTGGCCAGTATGCAACCTCTCTTAAGATTTCAAGTGTTGTATGAAACCCCTTATGACCGGCGGTGGCCGCATCATGGGCGTGACTTAACATCAGGCTTTGGAATGAGGTAGGAACCACCCACTGATCATGGCCAGCTTGGGATTTCCTTAGCAACAAACCGTTTTGGATTTGGAACATTTTTGGACATTTCATCAACACTCTTAGGTCCTCTTTCCCAATGTAATCGGTATCCGTCAGGGGAAAGTTCTCAGGGTCCTCAATGTGTTGGTAAAACTTACCAATTATTGGATCCCCCTTCTGGGCCGCAATCAAATCAGCATCTGGGGTCTCCTTACTCCATTGTGCAGTTGAAAGATCATTGTGAGCATTTGTCTGGGACATAGTGATAGCAGTGACCTGTATTTCCCCAACAGGGACTCAATCTCTATTAGATTCCCTTGGATGGCCCCGGTTTTGGCCAGCTGATCAGCTAAGTCATTTCCAGTTTTGTCTGGTCCCTCTACTTTGGAATTCCCTTGATCTTCTTCCAATAGATGGTCATCCAATTCATGGTGACCAGATCATCAATATTTTGGATTAACTTCCCATGTTTCAAGAGTTGGTTATTAGCACATAACATGCCTCTGGTTTTCCAATTAACTAGGTGCTCCACGGACCTGTTCCGTACATAATCTGAATCTATGATTATGACCAGTTCGTGGAGTTGATGTTGGACAGCAGTGAGGATGGCTTGATACACAGCCATCAATTCTGACACCTGACTACTTCAGGGACTAATTTTGTACCCAGCGGAGGGTTCTGGGGACTTCTTCACCCATGCATTCCCTACGCCGGCCACCAGTTCTTTTTCCCTGTTGTTGTCAACATGGTAAGAGCATCCATCCACATAGACAGTGGGCATTCCCTAACACTTGTCCTCTTCAAAGACTTTGTGTGGGGAATTAAGGTATGCCTCCATGTTGTCCTTGATTTTTAGACTTTTGTTCTCGAGACATTTTTCTCTGGCACAATCATGCAAGTCAGCCAGACCTTGCGTGAGGTGACTCTTCTTGTTTTGGCCATATCTGACCTCCATGGGAAAGCCTTGCATTGACAGAATCCAGAAAGTAATTCGGGAATTACTCACATTTCCGGCTCAGATTCTGTCACATTGGAGATATTGCAGAGGCTGGTGTGGAGTCTCCACTATGATGTGTTCCCCCTGGATAAACGGGAGGTAATTCTTCAATGCCCACACCGTTGCCAGGAGTGCCTTCTCATAATCGTTGAATTTTTCCTCCACAGAGGATAAAGTTTTGCTCGCATAGGAGATTACTTTATTGACATTGTCATGCTTTTGGTATAATACTGTCCTCAAGCACGTATTAGAGAACCCTGTCTCCAGGAAAAACTCCTTGTTTCTGACAGGGTAAGCTAGGCAGGGCGCTTGTGAGAGGCTTCATTTGAGCTGTCTTACTGCCTCAGATTGTTCTGGACCCCATTCCCACTTTACCCCCCCTTCAAGAGATGAATCAGGGGTCTGGTGATCTCTGCGTAGCCCTCAATGAACTTTCTGCTGTAATTAGTCAGTCCAAGGAGGCTACTTAGTTCCCGCAGAGTTGTGGGGTCTTTCAGTTTCTGAAGTGCTTCCACTTTCTTTTCTTGGGGACAGAGACCTTGAGGAGTAAACTAATGCCCCAAGAAATTAACACAGGTTCTACACCACTGTGCTTTCTGAAAGGAAAGTTTTGCTCCAGCGGCCCTCAACTGTGTCAGAACATAACGGATCTCCGCTATATGTTCCTCCACAGATGAACTGTTGATGAGGACATCATCTACATAAGCCAGGTTACCCCTCGCACCCAGGTTGGGCATGGCCTTATGTAGGAAAATGTTGAATTAATTGCCGGAGTTGAGGTATCCGAAGGGAGTTCGGGTCCATGTGTACTGCTGGCCCCCAAAGGTAAAAGCCAGTTTGTATTGGTCCTCCCTACTGACAGGCACGGTCCAGTATCCATTGGTCAGGTCTATTGCAGTGAATACCTGTGACCCCTGAATCTGGGCCAGCCCTTGGTCAATGTAGGGCAGAGAACATTGGGAAGTATGGACCCGTTTGTTGAGCTCCCTAAGGTCGGCGCAGATTCTCCACTGGCCGTTTGGCTTCAATATTCCCAGCACTGGATTATTGAAGGTGCTGTGTACTGGACGGATTATTCCCCGGACTCAAGGTTCTTAATTATTTCAGTAAGGGACTCCATTGATGCGAGAGGCAAGCGATATTGCTTCACAAACACTGGAGTCATGCCAGGGTCTGTGGGAATTGTTGTTGTGTGGATGTCGGTGCAACCACAGTCATATTAGTCTACCGCAAAGAGATCTTGGAAATCCAAGAAAACTTGTTTCAACTTTTGCTTCTGTTCCAGAGTCACACAGGCATCAGCTAGGTTGACTCTCTCTTCCACCATCTGCCTGAAGCCTGGAAAGACTTCTGGTTTTGCTATCTCAGTGGCCTCCTCCAGCTGGGTGGAGAAGTCCCTGGTCAGAGTGCTGATTTGTACCGGAGGCTTCAGGTGGGAAAGGCAGCCCTCATGGACCTGGAAAATCACCTCATCCCTCCTGAAGTCACAAGTCACATCTTCCTTACCATAAGGGCAGGAAGTGTACACCAGGAAGATCCCCCCATGCCGGGTAAAGATCCTGTCTGGTGTTGTATTGTCATCACTGTCACTGTCAAAACAGTCCTTGGGGATTGGTCCTAACAGTTAATTTCCTAGATCAATGGAAAAATGTCGGTCATCAACCGCCATTCCAATAATGGTGCCTGCGGCTAGAGTAATACTCTTTAAGTCGCTGTTATCCACCTCTATTGAAATGGTGTCATGTTCTATGTTGACTAATTGTGTTGGGTTTACCCCTAACCCTTGCTGTTGGAGAGAAGCATTTAGATGAATATAAGCATTAGGGTTTTTCAATTTTTGTCCTCTTTTAACCTTCACTTCCAGGGAGAATTGTTGGGCCCTTTCTTGGATGGTGACTTCCTCTTTAACCTGAATTTCAACTGCATAAGGTAGCAATTGAGCTGACCTAAATGCTTTTTCTGGATCATCAAAGCCCATGGGATTATCCGCTAATCGGGACCAAGCTTTGAAGTTTATTAGGTCCAAACTAATGGCAAAGCGATTGAGAATGTCACTGCCTAAGTAAAAGGCAGCAGTGACATCTCGCACGACCCGACAATTATGGACTATGCTCTTGTTGGCAATGGAGATTTTGAGCATACACCTGCTTGGCAGGAGATGTTTGGAATTGGGTGTTTCCAGATCCATTTCCCATTTGTCTATCAGTTTGAATGTGGGAATGGCTGAATCTTTTAAGAGTTGGCGGAACATGGCTTCGCTGATGAAGCTCTTACCATTGTTCACACAAACTCGGGCGAGAACAGAGTCCTTCCCATCCTTTAACTGAACAGGGATGAACAACTGATCTCCAATTTGCTGAATATCAGCGAGGCTCTGAGCTGATTTCTCATCTTTCTGGACTATAGGAGTGGGAATGCCTGATTGTGGATTAGTAAAGAATTTCAGAGTGTTTCCTTCCAGTGTGGAATACCACCTTAAACTGGAAGGAAGGTTGATTTTCAGAAATAGGGAGGACCCCCCATCACCAGTCTGTTGTCCTACTGCTATTACTGTCACGTCTGGAATCTGGTTGTTCTGGAAGTGAAATTCTACTTGGTCAGGTTTTTGTTCAACCATGTGGCATGTGCCGTTTAAACTAATATGGTTGACACTCTGTTTTAATTTTATTGATCAGCTAGTCTGAGTCCAGAGGACCTTGTTTACGCAATCTATTAGGGGTGACAACCTTCTCAGGAGGTCATTCCCTAGTAAACAAGGGGTGCCCTCTGGAGTCACTACTATGACCGGGTGTTTCATCTTGTGTCGCCCAACTTTAATGTCCAAATCTGCAGTCCCATCGACGGGAATTTCCTTCCCGTCAAAGTTCTGCAGTTGTCCAGGAAGAGAGGTGAGAGGAATCTGGTATTTTCCCCCTCTTCCTGAATTTATTTCATCAAAGGCCTTTTTGGACAGAGGGGTAGCTTGGGATCCAGTGTCCACCAGTGCCAAAATTGTACCCTGCCCCTGTACTTGTACCGGGGCATAGTATCTTCCCTCCTTCTCCTCAAGGGGGCACAGATAATGCACATTTTTGGACAACTGGTGGGCTAATTTTCTGGTTTTGGACACTGCGAGAGAAGAGATTTGGGCAGAATTCTGTGGGGAGTCATGGGAATCTGCAAGAAAAGTTGGCAACTTGAAAGAGGATATTCGAGTTCCCCTGGTTCCGGTCCTGGGCCGCCCCCCCTTTTTGGAGGCAGTCACCAGAATGGGTTTGAACCCGGGGATTTTGATGCTGTTGGTTCTGGGATAGGATGATGGGCGGCGACAGCTCAAACCCCATATCTACCCAGTCTATAGATTCGGTTTTGGGTTCCCCTGGTTCCGGTTCTGAGCGGCCCCCCCCTTTTTGGGGGCAGTCATCAGGATGGGTTTGAACCAGGGGTTTTCGGTATTGTTGGTTCTGGGATAGAATGATGGGCGGCGACAGTTCAAATCCCACATCTACCCAGTCTATGGATGCAGTTTTGGGTTCCCCTGGTTCCGGTTCTGGGCCGCCCTCCCTTTTTGGAGGCAGTCACCAGGGTGGGTTTTAACCAGGGGTTTTAGGTCTTGTTGGTTCTGGGATAGAATGATGGGCGGCGTCAGCTCAATCCTCACATCTACCCAGTCTGGGTTGGAATCCCTTGGGACTCATTTTTCCTTGGGAGGAGTTCCCCCATCTCTGAAGGAGAAGATCCTTTTCCCAGGATCCTCTGAGGATCCCTCTCCTGCAAATTGGAAGACCTGTACCTCCTCCACAAAATGGGTCTGTTTGGGTCCTTTGTTTCTCCTACCACCTCTCTGTTCCTTGGATGGCAGACTTTCAGGGGTAGGAGATTTTGTTTCCGGTTCCTGGGTTTCCAGGGGCTGTTTACAAGTGGGGAAGGAAACTTCCTCCAGGGCTTTACACCCCGCTTCCCCTTGTGCCTCCTCCCTGGCAGACCTGGCGCTCAAGTTGGGAAACCCGCTCAGGCTGATACGGGGTTCTGTTTTCTCCCCTGGGCTGATCCCGGGAAGGGTAGCTGTCCCTTCTCTGGTAGTACCCTGGCTTGGGTAGATTTTGGTACCCCTCCACCCTTGGCCTCCCCTCTCCCGGATTCGGTTGTCTGCGTTCAGGGAATTGGGGAAAGAAGGATGGATGATTTTGGGGCTGGAAGTTGGGTAGATACCTGGGGAACAAGTTCTGCCCAGGATTTGGTGAATTTCTGCCCTCCTGGGGGAAGTGCGGAGGGAAGTTCCCTGGGTTGGGCGCTTGGTTGGACCCCCCCACCCCCTGGGCCGGAGGAGTCCACACATAACCCAGGATTGGACTGTTTCCCCTATAGCGGGGACTTACATAGTCAGGGGAGCGAGGGACCGCATTTGTGGGACTACCTCCTTGACTCCCAGTCTGTGACCGCCCGAGGGCCTTCTGGGCTTAGAATTATTCGGTGCAGGCAGGTTTTTAGGCCCCCCCATCTCCAAATCTAAAACGGGTGCAACCTTTACCTCTGCCACCTTGGCAGCAGCAGGGGTGCTGTTGGTTTTGGGGTTTTTGGGCTGATTCTTATTTTCCACCGGTTTCTGCACCTCATAGATGCAGGTGGCTTGCTCAATGACCCAGTCTAAAGATCTTTTCTCGTGAAAATCTCTCACGAGCTGGGTCATTATGTATTTGGGTAAGGCATGGAAAAACGCATTAACAAATTCTTTACTGTCCGTGCGTACCCTTTTTGTAGCCTGCGCAAAAGCACGCTTTAACTCCTGCACAAATTCTTGTAGGGCCTGATCCTCCCCACATTGCAAATTGTAGGCTGCCTTGCGAGCCTCTTGGGGATTTCTGTGAACAGAAAAATGTTTCAAGATGGCCGCCCTGTAGGTGGACCATCTTGAATGATTTTGGTCCTCCAGCGCCGCAAAGAAAGTATTCTGTGGAGAATATCCATTTTACATACTGAATGCAGCTACTGCTGTCTTTCAAATGGAAAGTCTCCATCATTTGCTCATAAAGCTCCAAGTGTTCCCAAACAGAATACCTGGCGTTCTTGTGATAAGGGGTGATGACACTCCTTATTGCCTTGATCTGCTTTAAGGGGTCCTTAAGCAAGGCCCTTTTTGCCTTATTGGCCTTTTTGGTTCGGGTAACCCTGGTCCACTCATCCTCTGACTCAGAGGCACTGCTCCCAGAGGTGCCCGTCTGACATTCCAGGTTTTCGCTGATTCTGCAAGCCTGGGAATGGCTGGCAGAATGTGGGGACCTAGTCTCCTGTGTCCTGGGCAGCTCAGAGGAGTCTTCAGATCCCTCCTTGCTGGCAGGATTTGATGGGTACCCCCCCACTGACCTAACTTGGCAGAGGTTTTTAGGATGCCCTTAGTGGGCCTACTTTCCTGGGGTTCCCCACTAAATTGCACTGTGCTTGGGTGCCCATACCCGGATGCCCGCCCATCCATTCCTGGGAGGTACTGGCCTATGAACCTCATACTTTTGGCTGGATAGTAATCTGCCATCCCTGTGGCCCTGTGCTCATGTGCGCCAGGTGACATGGGGGTGGCAGAGTCCAAGGACTGGGAGAGATGAAGGCCTCTGGTACTAGGCCTCCTGATGTTTCCCTTTCACAGCGAACTTCATCTCTGTCAGCCCCTGCTCCCTGTTGCAATGCAAGAGCCTGCGCTTTCAGTTCCTCAGTTAAGGCCTTACTAGACTCTATCAGTCTCTCCTGCATGGCTACCTGTTGCTGGAGCCTATCATTGTGCTGACAGAGAGCCTCATTTTCTCTCTGAGCTTCCTGGTTGGTCCTGGAATACTGGGCCAGTCTTTGCTGCAGGAGGGTTACCTCCTGAGTCCCATCCCTACTGGCCTGCTCCTTTCTTGCCAGAGCATCTTCCACCCTCCTGGTGTGCTTTAACAAGTTCTGATGCTCTTTTTGGAGGTCACCCAGTCCCTGAAGGGCCAAGTGATTTTCTTCAATTTTTTCTTTTAATTGGCAGACTTCCTGGCCTAAGGTGTCCCTTTCCTGACTAAGAGCCTGCATCTGTGCCGACAGGTCGTCCCTCTGCCTTTGAAAGGCACCAACCTTCTGGCGTTCTTGATCAAACCTTTGAAAGGCACCAACCTTCTGGCGTTCTTGATCAAACTCTGCCTGGGTATCCAGGTCTTTCAAAATCAGTTTATTACTCTCTGTCTTCTCCCTATCTAGGTGGCTTTGCAGGGTGACTGCCTGCTCTGCGCATGCCCTATTGAAGTCCAGTTGTTGCTCCAGTTTTTTCTGGCTCTGCAGTAGGGCGTCCAAACCTTCTTGGTACTCCTTCTGCAAGGCCAGAAATCTGTTATCCTGGTCAGACTTTTCCTGTTGCAGGATATCCATATCCTTCTTTATTTTAATAATATACTGCCTACTATCATTTTCTGACTCCTGGCTGCTCTGCAGCCTCTGCTCAGAAGAGACCAGGTCAGATTGGGCCTTCTCTAATGACATCAGTTGCCTATTTGCCAGATCTTGGCCTTCAGCACATTTGTCCTGTATGGTTCCCATATATAAATATAAATATGCCGCTACCCTGGCAATCTTGTTGTGCTCATCCTTGGCCTTAGGGGCCATATATAGTTCACTCAGGGCCACATGTAAGGGGCCCTGATCTCTCCATATATCTACCCTGTTTCAGTGATCTGGGGTGCGATTGCCTGCAACCAGACCGCCTGGTCCTGATGAGCCCACTCACCTCTCACAAATAGCTTATGTAAGAGGTGTTCTCTTGATATTTTGCAACCTTTACCTCTGCCACCTTGGCAGCAGCAGGGGTGCTGTTGGTTTTGGGGTTTTTGGGCTGATTCTTATTTTCCACCGGTTTCTGCACCTCATAGATGCAGGTGGCTTGCTCAATGACCCAGTCTAAAGATCTTTTCTCGTGAAAATCTCTCACGAGCTGGGTCATTATGTATTTGGGTAAGGCATGGAAAAACGCATTAACAAATTCTTTACTGTCCGTGCGTACCCTTTTTGTAGCCTGCGCAAAAGCACGCTTTAACTCCTGCACAAATTCTTGTAGGGCCTGATCCTCCCCACATTGCAAATTGTAGGCTGCCTTGCGAGCCTCTTGGGGATTTCTGTGAACAGAAAAATGTTTCAAGATGGCCGCCCTGTAGGTGGACCATCTTGAATGATTTTGGTCCTCCAGCGCCGCAAAGAAAGTATTCTGTGGAGAATATCCATTTTACATACTGAATGCAGCTACTGCTGTCTTTCAAATGGAAAGTCTCCATCATTTGCTCATAAAGCTCCAAGTGTTCCCAAACAGAATACCTGGCGTTCTTGTGATAAGGGGTGATGACACTCCTTATTGCCTTGATCTGCTTTAAGGGGTCCTTAAGCAAGGCCCTTTTTGCCTTATTGGCCTTTTTGGTTCGGGTAACCCTGGTCCACTCATCCTCTGACTCAGAGGCACTGCTCCCAGAGGTGCCCGTCTGACATTCCAGGTTTTCGCTGATTCTGCAAGCCTGGGAATGGCTGGCAGAATGTGGGGACCTAGTCTCCTGTGTCCTGGGCAGCTCAGAGGAGTCTTCAGATCCCTCCTTGCTGGCAGGATTTGATGGGTACCCCCCCCACTGACCTAACTTGGCAGAGGTTTTTAGGATGCCCTTAGTGGGCCTACTTTCCTGGGGTTCCCCACTAAATTGCACTGTGCTTGGGTGCCCATACCCGGATGCCCGCCCATCCATTCCTGGGAGGTACTGGCCTATGAACCTCATACTTTTGGCTGGATAGTAATCTGCCATCCCTGTGGCCCTGTGCTCATGTGCGCCAGGTGACATGGGGGTGGCAGAGTCCAAGGACTGGGAGAGATGAAGGCCTCTGGTACTAGGCCTCCTGATGTTTCCCTTTCACAGCGAACTTCATCTCTGTCAGCCCCTGCTCCCTGTTGCAATGCAAGAGCCTGCGCTTTCAGTTCCTCAGTTAAGGCCTTACTAGACTCTATCAGTCTCTCCTGCATGGCTACCTGTTGCTGGAGCCTATCATTGTGCTGACAGAGAGCCTCATTTTCTCTCTGAGCTTCCTGGTTGGTCCTGGAATACTGGGCCAGTCTTTGCTGCAGGAGGGTTACCTCCTGAGTCCCATCCCTACTGGCCTGCTCCTTTCTTTCCAGAGCATCTTCCACCCTCCTGGTGTGCTTTAACAAGTTCTGATGCTCTTTTTGGAGGTCACCCAGTCCCTGAAGGGCCAAGTGATTTTCTTCAATTTTTTCTTTTAATTGGCAGACTTCCTGGCCTAAGGTGTCCCTTTCCTGACTAAGAGCCTGCATCTGTGCCGACAGGTCGTCCCTCTGCCTTTGAAAGGCACCAACCTTCTGGCGTTCTTGATCAAACCTTTGAAAGGCACCAACCTTCTGGCGTTCTTGATCAAACTCTGCCTGGGTATCCAGGTCTTTCAAAATCAGTTTATTACTCTCTGTCTTCTCCCTATCTAGGTGGCTTTGCAGGGTGACTGCCTGCTCTGCGCATGCCCTATTGAAGTCCAGTTGTTGCTCCAGTTTTTTCTGGCTCTGCAGTAGGGCGTCCAAACCTTCTTGGTACTCCTTCTGCAAGGCCAGAAATCTGTTATCCTGGTCAGACTTTTCCTGTTGCAGGATATCCATATCCTTCTTTATTTTAATAATATACTGCCACATGTAAGGGGCCCTGATCTCTCCATATATCTACCCTGTTTCAGTGATCTGGGGTGCGATTGCCTGCAACCAGACCGCCTGGTCCTGATGAGCCCACTCACCTCTCACAAATAGCTTATGTAAGAGGTGTTCTCTTGATATTTTGATATCTACCAAGGTCGTCATTCTGGAATTTGATTTCCTTCCTGACTTACAGATGTTTGTATTTTATTTTGCAAAACAGACCGTTTCCTTAGAGCGTTCCTTTGAGGGGTGTTTTTACAGTGTAACACAGCGTGGTGATACAACAGGATTTATGTATCCTGTCAGTTAGCACACAGTATTAAGCTGCACAAGTGGTAGATCTACTCCAGAATACCCGGCTCGAGCCCCCACTCTGTTAAGTGACTCCAATCAAGCACTCTCACTAAGTCAGTGCCTTGTTTGGGATTGCTAAAGGGAAGCCCTTATTTATATGTTTTTATAGCAAGTTATACCCTGGATGATAAACCCTTGTATAACACCCCTCTCTATGAATCCCCCTGATCTCACTGAGCCAAGAAGTAGGTTTGTTTTGCAATTTAAAAAATTTATTGGAAAAATTAAACAATATATATATATCACACTTTTGTAATAAATTAATATTTGATAGCATCCTTATGAATATAATGTTGATCAACAATAGATAATCTGACACTAGCACACTTCTTTACAATCAATGAGGAGTTAGTATAGGAAGGATAAGGTAGCAGAAAATACTTTTATGGTTTCAAGGAAAAGCAATGAGGGAAAAATTGCAGCGCAGAATAAACTTGATATGATTTCAACAAAAGATAATATGATCACTTTTCCTTTGACAATTCCCTCCCCCCTATGCAAGATAAGGAGATGGAAGAAGAGCACACAATTCTCAGGAATACAAATGCAATATCAATTTCCAGTTCCCCCCAGCGAGCTTAGAGGAAAACAGGTACGATTTTAAAGCATGCAATATCCTTTTAAATGCGGTGGCAATGAAGTGAAAAATATGCTGAAAATGCTTTTAATTCCCTCTAGAGGTTCAGGGTGAGTGAGAGATACTTTAAGTCAGTTCAGGTCAGCCCTACCAATGATTCAGGCATGGTTATCAGGTTGAAAACGGGATTCAGTGATGGAAGCAAAAGACAGATATTTTTACACGTGGTTGAAATGAAGCAAACTGTCAATTCGCGGCACTTTTTTCCGAGTGCGTCGATCGCGATTATGGAGGAACTATAAGGAGTAGCAAGTCAGTTTTAGGCTTGTTGGAAAGCTTAGAATCTTAGCTTTAAGATGCAAGTTAAACCACGTTCCTAGCACACGCGGTTCAAAGGATAAGGATGATTTAATGGAGGTAGATTCTCAAAATAAAAGTAAAGCTCTGAATGACAGATGACAGTTTTGCAGAATGGACACACGATTGCTTATGATGCAGTTCTAAATAGGTTAAAATAGTTGAATTAGATTATTTAAACTAAGAGATTGGTTTTGCACAGTTCTGGCTGAGTACTCACACTATGAATTTGAAATAGGCCGTCAGGGTCTGGTCAGCAGGTTTGGACTGGACCCCGGGCGGGTGGTTCTGAAGTCACAGCTCTCTGGGTCAGCTCTGCTCTGCACTTTACAGTGGTCTGGTCTGGGTCTCTCTGGTTCTGGTCTCTCTGGATACAGCACTGCTTTCTGGGTTTGCTACCGGTTCTGGCAAAAGTTCCTGGCAAAGAATCCAACAGCTCGCCCAGCTGTAGAATAGTTTGGTTGGATTGCTGGATTGTGAAGGCCTGCTGAGAAGAGTTCTCAGCTTGTGGGTTAGGCCTTTGCTTTAAGTTCTGTAGTCTATCTGGAGTCTAAGTTCTGGATGTTCCTTCTAGATGTTGTGTGGTCCAGCAAAATGCTCCGCAAGAAAATGGAAAAATGATTGTCTTGCCTGTCCAAGCAGTCTCTTTTTATGTGTTTTAAAAGTGGGTGGGTCGGCTCATTCTGCATGGCCAACCCTCTCATGATTTGATAGGTCAAGGATTCTCTGTGACCTGATTTGAGAAGGGATAGTGTGTCAGAGTGAGTCAGAGTCTTACAGTCTATTGAAGAAACGCCCCTTTGCTTTTACTTAGAAAATGAATTTTTCATAACTAACAGGTTTCCCAGATACACAAGTCGTTGAAATTACATACACATTTCACAGATTAATTTAAGATACACTCTCGCCCAACTCTGATCCCCCTGAGAGCCTGGTTTCACAAATGGCAACATTTTGTGCTTTTTTAGTGACTTTCGCCATATTGGTTTTTTCTCAAAATTTACACAGACCTGCACCCCTTCCCTGAGCATATTACTGAAAATTGTTATGTCTCTATCCTAAACACAGTGTCTGCAATATTAATAAATAGTGGGGTTTGGTCCCAGAACACCGCACAAAATGGAATTTGGGCTCAAATCGTGAGGGCATTTTTCAGTTTCAGGATCCCCAAATTCTACATTTCTGTGAGCTTAATACAAGATTGTAGAAGCATTTAACTTAAACATATATTTGCTGCAATATGAATCCACTGTCCTGTCTGGCCCGCCCCTAGGAACTGGGGAAGTCAGGCATCACATGTCTCTCCTTCCAGGCAGAGCTCTGTTTACAGTCCACACCCAAAATCAGCAGACCCCATTCAATTGAAAGGGTCTATTGTGTTTGGTCCAGCAGGCTGCAGGGAAGTCCCCTCCTCTCAATCAACAGGGCCATGTGATATCCTGCCTCCTGGTGTGGGTCTCTGGGGTGTTAAAGTTCTCAGGAAAGGCAAGTCTTTTGAACTTTTAATTACATAAGACCCCCTTCTGTTCACTGCACAGTTCTGCAAGACAGCTCTCCTGTCAGGATTTATAGAGCGCCAGCGCCGGTCAGTGTCCAATGCCGGTACTGGACCTATTTTTGACAGCTGTCTTGAATTAATACATTTCAAAAAGAAAGGATTTTACTTGATAGTATATGATCCTTGCTTGACATGGCATTGATGTGGATCTGTAGTAAACTCAACCATAGTTGGATTTTTGTTTGGTGGTTTTGGGCCCATGATCTTAGCAATTTCTGACATTAATAAAAACGGATTTTGAACAGAACCATCTTTCTTTGCACTGGTGGGTGGCAGGTCAGGGGATCATTTTGGTGTGCACAAAACTGCACGGTTCTCCTGGATTCTGGCGCAAATGTGGGATTTTCCGCTATCTTGGATTTCCTAAGCCCACAGCACCAAATGTTGCAGCATAATAGTCCAAACGTGGGTCAGGACACCCAACAAGTTCCTGCACTAGACACGAAAGCTGGATCCTAGATATGCAGCATTGCTGGCTCTCCTATCAAAACTAGCCCTTGGGTTAAGACCCTTGGTGTCTATTTAGACTCTGCACTAAACATGGAAAAACATGCCAGTCAAGTGAAAGCATCATGTGACGCCACTACTCGTCTTATAAGGCAGATTAAACCTTTCTTATCTGAAGCTAATACTACCTCCCTTGCAGATGTCCTGGTAACCCAACCTGGACTATGGGAACTGCCTGTTGGCAGACATGCCAATGTCGAACATGAAAATGCTTCAAGTTGCTCAAAACAATGCAGCGTGTGCTGTTAGTGGCCTCTCTAGAAGGATGCATGTGACTGATGCTCGTACCTCTTTGTACTGGCTTCCTATTAAACTCTGAATCACATATAAAGTCCTACTCCTCACCCATAAATGTCTTAATGATAAAGCGCCAGTGTACCTTAGGAATCGGATTAAGCATCCTTGTCCTGTTCTCTCACTTCAGTCCAATTTCATTAAGAAACTTGAACCACCTAGATATAAGCCAGAGTGCTATGGTGGCATCAGCTTTGATTCCATTGCCCCCCGCTTATGGAATCCCCTTCCTACCTCTCTTCGTCTCGGTGAGGAACTTTCCTCTTTCAAAAGACGCTTATAACGTTTCTTTTTAACTCAGATGACTAGTCTTCTATCGTCTCTGACGTCTCCTGATTCTGATCTCCTTTCTCATTTCTGACTTGCTGCGCACTGAGGCCTTTGAACGAGCTGCGCCCTATAAAAGTTACATAACAATAACAAAAATAACCAATTTATTACAAGATAAAAGAGTACATTCAGCTGTTAAATGAATGGCTAAGACTGCAGAAGTGATGTGCCAGTGCCACTTAGTATGTCCGTGCACTCAGTTACGTTGAGGCATTGCTCACAGGTAACCACGGAAGCCTATCGCGCCCTGTGCCTGTCTCTGTGTCTGGGCAGCAGTACTCCAACCCTGCTCCCCCAAAGGGGCCTGGTCTCATTCACACTGCTCCTTACAGCCATACTAGGATTCTAGCACAACCTCTGGAATGTCTAACCGCCCACCAACACGCTCCTCCCTTTAAGACAATTTTTTATTGTTTTGTCAGCAGCATTGTCTGGAATTTTCAGATGGGTGGCAGCTCCTGCCAGTCTCTTAGGGGTCCCATACTTTCTTAAAATGTCTTTACGTGTATGCCAGCAGAGTTTGGGCGTTATCGGTTTTAAGTTGGCATGACCAAATGATTTCGTTCACTAGGCCCACCAGGTATGTTCTACGAGTGGACTCTCATTTACCAAGCTAATGCATTCTGGGAGTTGACGTCATGGTGGACTTTTGCGGGATGTACGCACCTGAAACCAATGATTTGCGCAAGGGAAGAAGAGTGTTGCTGTGACATGGGGTCATCTGGCCACACTACTATAACGCCTTGGTGCAAGAAAGCATTGTTAAATTTAGGATGTAATGCATAGTGCCACCAGGTGGTGTTCACTTTCAGAAGCCACTTGTGATAGTAGTGTGCTATATAGAACACAACATAACAGAAATGGGCAGAGCCTGCACAGTATGGGCCTAGTATAATAAGGTAATTTGACACATCAAAATAAACATCACATAAATGATGGCATAACATAAATAAGAATAACAAAATATATCATAACATAGCCAGAGACAGCACACCAGAACACAGCATAGCGTAACATAACAAAACACAGCATGACAGCACAACACAAAGCATATCAAGGTATAGCACCAGAGCACATCATGTTTAACAGCATAAAATAGCTTCACAGAAATAGCATACTATGGCATAGCACCATTGCATGACCTTGCATAGCCCAGGCGAGTATAGCATGACACAGGACAACCCGCCATTATGCTCCTGCTGTTTCTATCAGCACAGTCACTGTACAGTTAGCATTGCAACAAACTATAAATACAAAATGCAACGGACATCAGTAAACGGCAAAACTATTGGCGTTGCCAATGCTTGTTTTTAAATTTATTTCTAAATGGAAGAGTGAATCGTCTTGGATTTGAATCTGCATCCTGCAGGTTACTCCATGCTCTAGCCAGCAGGTGGATCTGCCCACGACCTATTTTACCGGCTCCTGGATTAACTATATAGACAGCTGCCGATCAGGATGTGCTGCTTACGCTGACACTCTGGAGCACATCTCTTTAAAAACAAGTGTTCCGAACCGACCGTTTCACCTCCATCTTGTTTCTTGGAATTCACCAGCCCTTGATGTGTGGATAATACATAGAATAGTAATCACTTACCTGAATTTTGAGAACTTTACTCTAATTCCAGGGGCAACCTCAACCCAGGGGATACGAGGGAGACCCTGAACCCCGGGGAAGGAGACATAATCCCGGGGAGTCGGCTGTGACCTCAAATCCTAGGGAAGTTATAGAGACTCCAACTCCTCGGGATGTGTATGAAACCCCCAACCATTGGCAGTGTGAGGTGTCCCACACACCCTAGGGTGGAATGGTCCTGGAGTCAAAAGACCCTGACAGTGACGTGTGTGTATGTAGGGAAATGTGTAGGATCCAGACCGCTTGATATGATACCACAACCTCCAACTCCCTAGGGTTGTAGTTTGGACCTTAAGCTCTTTGGGAGAGGGGTAATGGCACACACTGAGTCTCTGAGTCTTGCTCGCCCCCTTGCTGTGAGTCTTGCTCACTCCCTTGCTCTGACATTCACTTGCATCCTTGCTCTGAGTCTCGTTCGACCCTTTGCTCAGTGTCTTGCTTGCCCCCTCGCTCTGATACTTGTTCCCCTTCTTGCTCTGATATTCACTTGCACCTTTGCTCTGAGTCTCACCCAACCCCTTGCTCTGAGTCTCGCTCACCCCTTGCTCCGACGCTTGTTCTCCCTCTTGCTCTGACATTTGTTTACACCCTTGCTCTTAGTCTTTCTCAACCCCTTGTTCTGAGTCTCACCCGCCCCCTTGCTCTGATGCTTATTCTCCTTATTGCTCTGATATTCACTTGCACGCTTGCTCTGATTTTCGCTCGCCCCATTGCTCTGAGTCTCGCTCGCCCCATTGCTCTGAGTCTCGCTCGCCCCTTGCCCTGATGCTTGTTCTCCCTCTTGCTGACATTCACTTACACCCGTGCTCTGAGTCTCACCCAACCCCTTGCTCTGAGTCTCGTTCGCCCCCTTGCTCTGATGCTTGTTCTCCCTTCTTGCTCTGACATTCACTTGCACCCTTTCTCTGAGTCTCGTTAACCCCCTTGCTCAGAGGAATTCCTGATCAGGGGCTTGTAGGCACCCCCGTTCTCATTTTCACTTGCACCATACCATAAACGTTTGTTCAGACCTTTTCATATTTTTACTAGTACCCAACAGCATTTTGGTATTGCTTACTATCTATAATGGTAAGTAAAGCGTTTGTTCATTGACATCTGTCTAACAACCGTATGGAAACACGTCACAATCTCCATGTTCCCTTTTTTTCTTAATTTGTTTAGTTGTAGAATTTTCGTTGGATGTTGTCCTTAAATTGTGACAATAGAGTTGTAAACCTAAGGGTACATGTGTTTATAGAGATACCTAAAAAACAAATTGGCAAAGGCAAAATAGACATAGTAAAAATACTTTGTACACCTGTGTGAACAGTAGTCTTTTTGTACTATCTACTTTACTAATGTGTGTCTTCAGGCACAAACGTGTAGATGTTTTGGGAACTGGGCGTGTAGAGTGCATGTATTTACACCATCCATGCCTACAAACATAAAATGCAATTACGTGTGAACACCACCACGGCTGCTGCCTTTGCCAATACTTGGTAATGAATTAGGATGGAGTGGCTACAATCGATTGTTAGTGCTGTGGTTGGCTAGTGTCTGTTTCTAAGTCTGTCCTAGTCTTAAAACGTGAGCAAGTGGCTTTGAAAAAACACTCTTTATTGGTCTTATTTCATTGCTAACCACGTCTGAAGCAAGAACTTCTCACTCTAAATCAGTGGGCATGTTCTAGAAAAGGGGTCTGCAACCTTTGGCTTTCCCAAAGGTTGCAGATGTTTTGGACTACAACTCCCAGCAGCCCGAGCCAACATAGTCAAAGGAGATGTATCATGGGAATTGTAGCACAAAACATCTGGAGAGTTTCAGGCTGCATACCCCTGTTATAATAGATTATATGAAACTGGCCCTTGGGTTCATCTCCCTAGAATCCTTTGGGTTAAAAACACATGTATTTCCGGTCTGTAGTACCACATAGTTACACTATGATATGAAAACGTTATATGTCAATGTTGTGAAGGGTTTAATTTGTCTGCTGTGTATCCACGTACACAACTGTTTGCACCATTGAACCACACTCTCACTATTGTGATTTCTGCGCCGGATTGAGGCATACAATTGGCTCGGGCACCAATGCAGAAAAGGCCCAAACATGCAAATGGTAATTTATTTCTTTTGTGATAGACTGCTTGAGTAGTACCCAGAGGGACGTTTTTTTCGGTGAAACGTGTTGCACATTTTGCATTTTAAGCCATATATATTCAGTAATACTGGTCAAAACTATTAGCTGCATAGTGCAGTAAACTGGACTAATGTGGCCAAAAAACAGGCCCACACTAACGTGTTGACTGGCACTTGGGGCATTGGCCTATTGGCCAGTCTGGGCCTGTGTACATTGTTTGACGGGACATAAGACTCCTTTCAGTAAATTGCTCCCAGAATCGCCACATGTCTCTCCAGTACCGTGCGCTTAATCTTCTATATGCCTTGATCAGAATCCCATAACTCACCCTGCCCAGGAATCTCCAGTCCAGTAGATCGGAGAGCCTCTCCGTTCGATTTCTCTGAACGATCCTCTGACGCCGGGACTGCTGGCAGAATCCATACAGGTATTGAGTCAATTGATTGCAGGACTCCTCCGGCGCGCGGAACCTCCTGTCAACAATGTAAATCCCTGGCGAAAATAAAGACGGACGGAAGACATTCATTACAACACCCGGGAATTCTATACACCATGTCGTCTGAACAATGAACGTGACCTCAAGGCATACATCATTTCCCATAGATCTTACTTAGCTTTCATAGGAAGATCAAAGGGGATGTATGGTAAAATAATGAATTTTACATACTAATTTCAAATATTTTATTCAAGACATATGAATTTCGCATCTCATGCACATTCATGAAATAACTAACGTTACTTCCCTTGGTACAGTAAATCTTACACAAAAAGAACTCTTCTATCCTTCCCTGGTATTATGCAGAGGTTACAGAATTGGCAGCTGGCAAGCTGCCTATTATTGGCTGTTTTATCCATCCTATTTCGTAGATGTCCCCACCTTCAGGCCTCTGTCATTTTATCCATCCGTGTAAACGTAACCCCCATAACATGCAAGGCTCACTCTGCATGCATTACAATAACTAACACGTCAGCACTATATTATATGTTTGGATAGCAAAGACACAGACACAAATGTACAAGTAAAATGTGAAATGGAAATGCAAAGTGCAAAGGAGTTTAATGTAAATGTGCTTTGGTGTTTTACAATACAATGGACCCTTCTATGTGTATTAACTAACAGATGACCCAATTATCCACTTCTAAACAATTCAAGAAAACACCACCCCACAAAATAATAAAAAAAACAACAATAACAGATTGTCCACTTCACCAAATGGCTGACTTTGGATGGCACTTTATTTTCATGTGACATAACTTAGAGACATCTCTGTTCCCCTCCAAGTGCTGTGCATATAGTGCAGTTCCTTGGGCTGCGTTATACACTTTTCCAAACCTCAAGTTGAGGAGGGAGCTAAGGGGACTTTAAAAAGGAGGGCCAACTGTGATGAGGGGTCCAGTCAAAAGATTAAAGTCTCGTCCTTGGCCCTGTGGGACGTGCCCTGCCTCTCTGGGAGGTTCCATGTCTTAAAATCGCGGCAAAAATGGCTGTGAATACAAAATATTGCGGCAAAAATGCTGTGATATTTTGTGCCACAATCATGTAAAGGTTGTGGGGGACACCCCCGTAACCCCTGGACCCATTATACCATTTAAAGGGAGCGGGGGACACTCCCGCAACCCTCGCTCCTCTTAAATGGTATAATGGGGTACACCATTACCGGGTCAAACCACAGCATTTTTGCTGTGATTTTTATTACCAGCGACATTTTTGCGGCAATTTTATTACCTGATACCCTCTGGGAGCCCTGTAGCGGGACATGTACTGATTTACAGCCCTGTGGGATGCCTCCCTGCACCCCCTTTAAAGCACTACTAGTCACATTCAGCACTTCAGAAAGCACCCCAAATAAATAAATATAGAACTACATTTTTAGGTGTTTTCGACTAAATGTCATCTTTTGGGGACCTACTGTTCAATTCAGCAAGAAAGTGGGATATAGTGGAAACAATGCAGGGAAAAAAATGTTTCCCAGTTCTGTTCCTCGGGTGCCCATCGTGGTGCTTGCCAGCATGAGTATGTGCCACACAGTGCAGGAACCCTTGGAGGTCCCATGCCGGGTTGCTGCGCTATGTGGGATATCTGTATGGCGCAGGCTTGGGGATTCCAATTTATACAGAATGCACTGATTCGCAATAAAATACATTTTTCTGAGTTACCGTCATCATTTTGACCTTTCAGTAATAAAACAATTTAACATTTACTAAAACACAAAGCAAAACACCATATCACAAGCAAACGCTATGAAAAACATAGATTAAGAAATGTCATATTTTGTGAGAACACATTTAAAAAGTACATATACATATATTGCAGCAATCCCTTATATGTCAACCCAACTCAAAAAATCAGAACTTGTTTCAATCCAAAATAATCAAAGACATTTTCCCTAAAAAGATTGCACTTGGTATTTCTCTGCAAAAACTAGGTAGCCATCGTTGCTATTAATAGAGCAAAGGTGGCCGCCCTTGCTACTCAGCACCGCATGTGCACCCCGCAATGTTTGCATATGTGCATTGAGGTTGCGGAAACCTGGACCAGTCTGGGATTTCCACACACTTCTCCAGTAATCCACTAATCCACTAAATCAGTAATCCAGCTTTGAACATATGACTAGAATCACAGGAAAGAGCCTGACTGAGCAGATATGAAACTGGTCTGACATACTACACATTCAATGGTCGCCGGGATAGAAAATTTGGGTTGCAGCTCTCTCTCTTTAGCAACCCTATCAAAATCTTTATTTGGCATTTATTTTAGGCAATTTTTTGTATCTTTGTGTAAAATGCTATTTTATTAGGATTTTTTAAAAATAATGAGCTCTAGTGTTTTTGTATGTGAGGAAATGTTCACCTATTTCCATGTAAATAAAACCTTTTGTTCATCTCTGCAAAGTAGGCTTCTTTGGAGAAAAATGTATTCCTTGGCGATGTAGCCCGATATATAAACCGGAAATGACAAATCCAATTGCTCCTGCTTTTTTAGGTGTTAGTGCGATAGACGGATAGAAGTTTGTATGGCTGGGCTTGTATGGAGAATGGGTTGGAGATTGTGATTGTTTAGATGGATGCTGGATTCCATGTAAATGGATGTAACTGGGTGGATGTGTGGGTGTAATGTAGTTGTGGGGATGGGCAGTACAAACATAGATGGGAGGGTGTGAGGAATTGTCATCAGGCAAGGCTGAAAGCCTGGCCACTTTAGATTTTTATTAATGAATAATATGATGCAGGTAATTTCATCTCTGAAAGGATAATCTGCTATCAGATTCCCTTTTCATAAGCTCCATGCCAAAAGCACAGTGTATATCTGTGCCCTGCTGCATCAATATCCTGATCTGCAGCGCCTGCTCTTCAGTGGCACAATGCAGGTACGGAGGTCGCAGGTACCCCTTTGACAGCTGCAGTGACAGCCAAGTCTCTGCAGCACAGGGGATGCATTTAAGATATGCACCCTTATGCCAAAACTATGATTATTATAAGTAACCCATGCTGGTGGCAGGATGAAACTAAATATAAGGCATGCATGAGTTAGGGCATGGTCCATATCACTGCTAATAATCATTGCAGCCTGTAGGTATTTGGAAATGAGAAGACCAGCCTTCAACACTTTAGACCTACTGACTTTTATTTGCAGAAACAACATGCTTCTTTAATTCTGGGGAAAATGGGGGACAACATGCCGTTTGAATTTCTTTCTCAAAAGGTGAAGATACTGTTCACGAGTCATTCTGTCGAGGCTAACAGTGTTCGGGAGTCTTCTCCAGGAGATGAGACTCTATTGCCTTTTATTCTCTGGAAACTGTTTTCCTAGGGATCATTCATCATCAATTCCTTAAAGTCTCGTATTGTCTCTCAAGCCTCTCTATTCATTTCTCTATAGTTCTGCAGAGAGGAGGTCTCCAGCTCACACCCTCACTGGTGTTGGTTGTACTGCAGCCTCCTTGGCCCAGCCCCTCCCCTTGTTGGGAAGGCTTCCTGGACAACTGTTAGCACGGTCCTCTGCCTCTCTGTTCATTCAGTCTTCCTCTCATTCACTCGACGCTCACCTTTGTTTCCGGATGACAGATGCCTCCAGCTGGGTCTCAAGTGCCGCTAGGGTCGTCAGCAGCAACTCTCTCACGGCTAACTTCTTCTTTGGGGATAAATGTCTTAGTAAGTCTCTATAAACGGGTTATAACAGGATAGGGCACAACGGGTGCAACTTGGACTACTGTTTCCTTATGGCCGGACGTCAATATGCCCACTCATAGGCCACCTCCTCCTCAGGCCACGGGTCGTCCTACAACTCTTCTCTCTAATTCGAAAGGCAAACACCAGAGACCTGTATCAGTATGACATCCTTGGAATCTTTCTTGTTCTAGAGCATTACCATTGGTCCAATTGTCTGTCTCTCCCAGGTTGTAGCCTCCCTCAATTATGACCTCATCCCCCAAGGTCTCCCAGGTTGTAGCCTCCCTCCATTATGACCTCCTCCCCCAAGGTCTGATTGGCTTCTTGCTAGAGATCTTGTCCTGGCTCTGATCTTCTTTCCTTTCCACCGCCTTGTCACAAATCCTCCCCCTGAAGCCCTTACGATCGGGAAGGGCATGCAATCTGGATAAGTAATCAGCTTGAGCCATTTTCATGCCCGGCTGATGGATGGTGTGGAAAGAGTATGGTTGTAGCGAGAGAAACCATCTTAAGACACAGGGATTTGTATCCTTATTCCTGGACAGCCAGACCAAGGGAGCGTGGTCCGTAACCAGAGTAAATGTTCTTCCCAATAGATAGTACTTTAGAGTTTCTACGGCCCATTTCACTGCCAGGCACTCTTTTCGATGGTTGCGTAATTAATTTCATGAGGTAAGAGCTTTCTGCTGATGAACAAGACAGGCCTTTCTTCTTCTCCCTTACTCTGGAAGAGTACAGCGCCTAATCCTGAACCAGAGGCATCTGTATGTAGGTAAAAAGGTTTCTCGAAATCCGGACACCTTAGAATGGCCTTATCCGATAGGGCACTCTTAAGGGCCACAAACGCCTCTTCGGTTTCTGTATTCCTCCATTCTCTCTTACGTGGTGCATTGGCTTTCAGAAGGTTTGTCAGGGGGGAAGCGATTGTCGAGAAGTGTGGGATGAATCGCCTGTAGTATCCTACGAAGCCCAGAAAGGCTCTGACCTGTCTAGTCGTTACAGGGAACTGTAGCTTACTGATGGCCTCTACTTTCTCTTGTTGAGGACGGATTTCTCCTCGACCGACATAGTAACCAAGGTATTTGGTATATGTGTTGGCCAAATGGGTCTTTTTGGGATTGACATGCAAGCCGGCTTCCTTTAGGGTTTGGAATATCGCCTTTAAATGTTTTAAGTGATCCGGCCAACTTTGACTGTATACCACTATGTCGTCTAGATATGCTCCGATGTATTCTTAATGGCCCTTTATCAAATAGTTCATTAGCCTCTGGAATGTGGCTTGGGCACCATGTTGCCCGAAGGGTAACACAGTAAACTGGAACAATCCGGCCGGGGATGCGAAAGCCGTTTTCTCGCAGTCAGCATGGAACAGTGGTATCTGCCAATACCCCTTTGTCAGGTCATTTGTCGACAGGTACTCCGCTTTGCCCAGCTTCTCTAACAGATCGTCAATTCTGGGCATAGGGTATGCATCGAATTTCGAAACTTCATTTAACCTTCTAAAATCCATACAGAAGTGAGTGCTCCCATCTGGTTTAGGGACCATTACTAATGGTGAACACCACTCACTGTGAGATGGTTCTATTACCTTCAGGCGTAGCATCTCTTCTATTTCTTTATTAACCTATTGTAGCCTGGCTTCCGGGATCCTATATGGTCTCAGCCTCACCTTTGTACCTGGGGATGTTTGTATGTGGTGACATGTCAATGATGTTCTACCTGGGATTGAAGAAAAAATCCCTTTGTAACGATTGATTAGGTCACACAGTTCTTTCTTTTGACGTGGGCCAAGGTCTGGGTTGACATTCAGGGCTTCTTTTCATATGTGGTCTTCCGCTGAGGGTAGATATTCTGGAGCTATTTGGTCATGCTCAGTATTAATATCCGAAGTTTCCTTAACGGCGTGACCCCCTAGCTTTAGTAGCTGCTTTGATGGGATCTCTTCGGTCTTGAACGCCCATATTGTGGCCACAGGCTCCTTCCATTCCTTTAAAAGATTAATGTGGTATGTTTGAAAGGGAATTCTATTCCAGGTTGATGGACTCGATAAGTAGCAGGGCCCAAAACTTCTTTTATCTGGTATGGACCCTTCCAAGATGCCAACATCTTATTTTCTGTAGTAGGGAGTAGCACAAGGACTTGGTCCCCTACCTGGAAGGTACGTAACTTCGTTCTTTGGTTGTAATAACGCTCTTGTTTGACCTGAGCCTGTTGTAGATGTGACTGTGCCACCTCCTGCAATTTCTCTACTCTGGACTTCAGCTGAGCCGCATATTCAGTCAACGACCTTTCTGTACTTGGCTGCTCCTTCCAACTCTCCTTTAGGATATCCAGGAGAGTCCTTACTGGTCTGCCGAATAGCAACTCGAAAGGAGCGAAGCCCGTAGATGATTGGGGGTATTTCTCAGCGTCATCAAGATCCATGGTATTCGTCGGTCCCAATTCCTCTCTCCTGGCAGGATGGTTTTCCGCAGCATTTGCTTTATCGTCTGGTTGTATCTTTCGACAAGTCCATCCGTCTCGGGATGATATACTGCCGTCCTGATTTGCTTGATACATAGGG
Source organism: Ambystoma mexicanum (assembly GCF_040938575.1). NCBI lineage: Eukaryota > Metazoa > Chordata > Amphibia > Caudata > Ambystomatidae > Ambystoma > Ambystoma mexicanum. The sequence goes on from NC_090936.1 coordinate 282,046,634, forward strand.
TGTCGCATACTTGCTTTAATATACTGGACATAAAGTTAGTGCCTCGATCCATGATTATTTCTTTGGGGATCCCCACTCTGGCCATGAAAGGAACCAAGACGTCGCATATTTGTTGAGTATTTGCAGAACGCAAGGGAAAGGCCTCTGGGTAACTGATGGCATAATCTACTATTACTAATAAGTATTTGTGGCCCCGACTTGAAGGGTCCAGAGGTCCGACTATGTCCATCCCTATACGTTGAAAGGGTTCCAATATCAACAGCATGGTTTGGAGGGGTGCCTTTAACATTTTGGGATTGTTCTTCTTTTGGCACTCAGGACAACGCTGGCAAAAGCATACCACCTGGCCATAAATCCCTGGCCAGTAGAATCTCGCCAAGATCTTCTGAGTGGTCTTCTCCACCCTGAGGTGTCCCTCTCCCACTTGAAGATGAGCCACTTCTAATACAGTCTGATAGTATTTGCTAGGGACCAGAAGTTGTCGTGTGGTTGCTTTTTCTGTAGATTCTGTAAGGCGATAATATAGTCCGTTCTCTTTCACAAAGCATGGCATTCTTCCATCTGGTTTGTCGACCACTGAGGCTCTGGCGTGTTTCAGGATTGGGTCTAGCTCTTGTACCATGCGAAAGCTGTCCCCCTGTTCATCAATCCTCCAATCTATTGCCACTGGACACATATTTTTCTCTATCCAGCCCCTTTTTTCTAGCCTCTTGGTAGACTTACTCTTCTTCAACTTAGGCTTTCCGGCGTTTAGGTCTTGGTCATAAAAGGGGGCTTCTTTCAGCCAGTGGTTTTCCAATTTGTGGATAAGGCGGGGAAGATCTGGGACATCAGAGCCAATCAAAAGCGATTCAGGCAACGTTGGCATCACAGCGGCTTTTTTTTTAAGCCATTTGCTCACCTGCTAACTTTATCTTGATTTTCTTAAGTGGGTATATTTTAACATCCCCATGAACACATCGAATGGGTATATTTTCATTTGAACTTCTCACCTCTCTTACCACTTCCGGTTGGACTGCTGTCTGTAGACTTCCAGAGTCCAACAAGGCTGTGGTTGGCCGACCTTCCACTTCAGCCTCACAAACAAATGGATAGGTGATCTTGTGACTTGGGGTTGAACTGCATGGAACTACCTCCTTTCCCCCAGCTCTTTCAAAACTTCCGATGTCCATTGGCTCTGACTTGGTATTCTTTGGACATAACCTTGCCAAGTGCCCCCATTCTCCACATTAAAAACACTGGGGACCCGCAGCGGGGCGCTTGGGGTTCGGGAAGGGAAGGTTGATCCAGGAGTTTCATGGTTAGGTCGGGGTCTTGACGGGTCCCAGTCTGTTCTGCGGAACATCGAATTTGGCCAGCGTGGATTGTTGGCCTGTCTAGAGCCTATGGTATTAGGGACTCTGACAGCCCTAACTTGAGGAGGATAGGAGGCCAATCTCCCCTGTCCTGCTTTCTGGTAGGCGGAAGCTATGTCCACTGTTTCGAGTAGGGTGGGTTTATGGTGTTGTCACACCCATCTCTGCATTGGAGGAGGAAGGGCCTCCACGAATTGCTCGAGGACCACCTTCTCTACCATCTCATGCACAGTAGTAGAAGTGGTTTGCAACCACTTGTCCCCAAGTTCCTTGATTCTGTAAAACAACTGTCGGGGGATTTCCTCGGGCAACAGCTTGGTATCTCTGAACTTGATCCTGTAGGCTTCTTCATCGTGGCCCATTCTCTCTAGGACGGCCCGTTTCATCTCAGGGTATGTAGTGTCTCCTATTGGGGGTTAGCAGCCTGGTATGCACTCTGCATTTCCCCCTTCATAAGGGGAGCAATATAGTGCGTCCACCTCTCGACTGGCCATTGAGTGTTTCGGGCTACCCTTTCAAAGTTAACAAAAAAATGGGCAGGATCTTCCCCTGGGGAGTATTTCTGCAACACTGACTCAGGAACTTGTGGCTGGGCTCTAACTGCGGTAGCTTCTAGCAGCAGAGCCTGTTGCATTTGAATAGCTTGCTGGAAAGCTTGCCGGTCAGCCTGGGCTTGCTGGCTCTGTATCTGAAGGGCTTGTTGTAGCAGTTGTTGTCCCTCCGTTAGTGACTTTATCAACTCTTCCATCGTGTTTCTTGATCCCACTTCTGACACCAAATGTAGGTATTTGGAAATGAGAAGACCAGCCTTCAACACTTTAGACCTACTGACTTTTATTTGCAGAAACAACAAGCTTCTTTAATTCTGGGAAAATGGGGGACAACATGCCGTTTGCTTTTCTTTCTGAAAAGGTGAAGATACTGTTCACGAGCCATTCTGTTGAGGCTAACAGTGTTTGGGAGTCTTCTCCAGGAGATGAGACTCTATTGCCTTTTATTCTCTGGAAACTGTTTTCCTAGAGATCATTCATCATCAATTCCTTAAAGTCTCGTATTGTCTTTCAAGCCTCTCTATTCATTTCTCTATAGTTCTGCAGAGAGGAGGTCTCCAGCTCACAACCTCACTGGTGTTGGTTGTACTCCAGCCTCCTTGGCCCAGCCCCTCCCCTTGTTGGGAAGGCTTCCTGGACAACTGTTAGCACAGTCCTCTGCCTCTCTGTTCATTCAGTCTTCCTCTCATTCACTCGACACTCACCTTTGTTTCCGGATGACAGACGCCTCCAGCTGGGTCTCAAGTGCCGTTAGGGCTGTCAGCAGCAACTCTCTCAAGGCTAACTTCTTCTTTGGGGATAAATGTCTTAGTAAGTCTCTATAAACGGGTTATAACAGGATAGGGCACAACGGGTGCAACTTGGACTACTGTTTCCTTATGGCCGGACGTCAATAGGCCCACTCATAGGCCACCTCCTCCTCAGTCCCCGAGCCCTCCTCCAACTCTTCTCTCTAATTCAAAAGACAAACACCAGAGACCTGTATCAGTATGACATCCTTGGAATCTTTCTTGTTCTAGAGCATTACCATTGGTCCAATTGTCTGTCTCTCCCAGGTTGTAGCCTCCCTTCATTATGACCTCATCCCCCAAGGTCTGATTGTCTTCTTGCTAGAGATCTTGTCCTGGCTCTGATCTTCCTTCCTTTTCACCGCCTTGTCACACAGCCACATCAAATTTGATATCACACGTGTGCCTGCTCCTGTCTTCTGTGGAAAGTGATGTGTATTCTGGCCAGACAGGTTGATTCTGATAACTGACAGGACAGGAATTTGAAGGGAAATGCCCCTTCTTTGATCTCTTTTTGAGGAAAGTTAACATCGTACTTCAGAAACAGCCACACAAAAGGGAGCTGTCCTGAGCCCAAAGGAGCAGACCCATTAAATGGGAGTAGGCTTATACCAGGGTGATGCATATCTAAAGACTTTTGATCCTATTGAGACGGAAAAGGGGCGGTTTAATGTCGACAGGGAGAGCTCTGTACTGTTGGTGAAGGAGTCCACCATCTTGTTTCTCTCCGTCTCTCTCTCTCATTCCTGTTTCCCCTACTTCCTGTAGCACAAAGCACTTTGGATGATGTCAGAAAGGCAAAGTCCTCTCATTTGAAGAGCAGGTTTTGGACCCCTGAAGCTGTCTAGCCTCAGTCCATTCACCTATGAACTGTAACCTTTAAAAGAAAGGGCCCCACACCACTTCTTTGATTCACTCTCGAACACCACCTGGGAAGGATTCAGAGGACCTCTTTTGGGGGAGTTGTACTTTCCAACACCCTCACCACTGAGGTAAAGGAGCAGTCCAAGGCATACTAAAGTTCTGTCTCCTACTTATTCCCATGACACATTGGAGGTGACTCTTGCTGTAAACCAGGACTTGCCACTCTGCACCAGAATCTCCTAAGTCTGGGTAAGCAGACCCTGGAAGGAATCAGCCTGTCCTCGAGACCCTGAAGTGGAGGACCAGAACAGCTAAGGCTGGCCATTCTGTTGCATCAAAGCCAGTCAAACTGTGTTGAAGCCAAGATTGACGGTTTCAATGCTACTTAGAGGCACTCCTCCAAAGGTTCGAACTACAGTTCCTTTATCTCGAGCTCGCTCAACACTGCTTCGTACCCTAGAATCAACTGCTCGTGTATGTGTGGTTGAAGAATGTGTTTGTATTGATTGGTGAACAGGTGAAATAGGATGGACGGGTGCTAGTAGATGAGTAAAGCAAAGCTCCCTCTAGCCAAATGCATTTCTTATCAGTTCCATCTGATGCCTGAGCCTGCCTCTAGATCTAGGCACTGGGCCCTGGAAAGTGGCATGCTGCGGCGCAAGCTATGCTGAATTTTCAACGAGATTTAGTGGAGGAATATGTGAAGTCAAAAAAAGATGAGGGAGGTTTGAAGCAAACTGATACCTGGTCTCAAAAGTGGCAGCAGCAGCTTTTGGTGCCCGGGGTGTGGATCTTCCCGAATGGTCCCTCCATTATAAATGATACCAGGTCAGTAGTGGCAGTTTTTTTTGCTTTTGAAGTGGGTTAATAGTTCTACTCAATGAGTGCATGCAACCACATTTAGCAAGGTGCCTGAACCAATGTAGTTCTTCGCTAGAGACATTATTTTAAATAATGGGTTGAAATATTGCATCTTACAGCACAATATCTGAGGAGAAACTGGCTAAAAAGTGATCCAAGAGAGAGAACTAGTAACACAATATAGTTCGAGGTGTGCTCACGTATAGCTCTCCTTTGGAGCTGCAATTGAATATATTGTTAATTTAGTGTTCATATTCAGCATGGCGAAAAGAAAGAAAACACTTCGTTTAGCTTATGAAATGCTTTCAGTTTTTAATTGCTCGAAGGCAAAACATGCATCCAGAAAATCAGTGCAACTAATTGTGGTATGCTTCCTGATTACTTATTGATAATATCCATTACATCTAGTCCTACATTCTGCCTTGCATTGATGTAGGGGGCCAAAGGCAAGGTCATCATCTATTGCATGCCGGGACACTGGGGCTGTGTACTCCCTGTGGGAGGGGTAGGGCATGATGGAAAAGGAAATGGAACTAAAAGTAGGTTTCCTGACATCGAGGTGGGTATGTTTATTGTATTGCTTGTATCGCAAATCTCGGTTGAGAGCAGTGGAGTGCTTTGTAATGGAGGGACAGGGGTACTAACAGAGATTTGTATTCATCCGGATGATATTGTTGAAAGAGACATGTATTTGGTGTTTTGTAGAACTGGAGTATGGTGTGGCATTTCGAGCCTCAGTCGGGACTGAGTTTCAGATGGGTGTGGCAGGGCATAGCAGGAAAGGGACTGTTTGCAAGTCTTCAATTTATAGTCCAGCTTAGAGTCCAGCCTTTTGATAATTCTGCTACATGAGGTGTGAAGTTTAGTCGCCAGGTATGATTGTGTTCCTTTCTGGACTGCTTTGTTGATGCTGCATGCAATTGTATTCTTATCCTGGTGGGGAAGGGGAGCCAGTCAAGCTTGAATAGTGTAGGAGATACGGTCAAATGTGCTGCCACCTGTAATGTGGCAAGATGCATCGTGTTTGGCTTCCTTGAGGGTGCCTGGTCCGTGACTGGAATCCCAATAAGAATGGCATTTCCTATGTACATGTGTGAGATCACGGGTGCTTTGACCATCGTGAGAAAGTTATGCAGAGGTAGGAAGGGTTGGATTTTGCAGTGTGCAGATCTGGCGCTGCATGGTTTGTGCCTTTTTAGTTTTGGAAGGAAGGGTTACTGCCAACAACTAAGCCCAGGGATTTGGCAGAGTTGAAAAGCTGCAGCGTGAATCCTTCCAGACGAATGTCACCCAGCCATTGTTGCACAAGTTGTTGCTTGGTGGGGGGAGTAATGACGATGAATTTGGGAGGCAAGTGATGTTCTTGTGGCCACTGACCTTACAGTATAGGGGAGCATCATTGGCATACTGATGAATAGCTAGGTTGGGATTTGGGGGGCTATAGGGGTTCCTGGTATAGGCTGAGGATGATTGGGGAGAGGATGAAACCATGGGAAACCGCACACATGAGTTGGCTGGATCTGAATGAGCTCATCTGTACCGCCTGGTGTCTCCCTCATAGGTAGGACACAATCCATTTTGGGATGGTACAGGAGAAGCCCAAATTGTCGGTGAGGATGGAGAAGGAAGAAGAGTGTTATATGGCCGACTGTGTCAAAGGCAGCCGAGCAGTCTAAGAGTACTAGGAGGCATGAGTCCCCTGTAGTGATGATTTGTGCCACATCACCTACCTCCTGACTTTTCTGCAGAGATCATATGTCTGCTTTGGGTGCAAAAGGATTTGAGGGATGAGAGATCCTCTGGGCTGCAGCCTTAGTGCCACATCATCTAAGAGATCGGATTAGTGCCGGATTAAACCCTGTGGAGTCTGCTAGGCAGTTGAAATGTCTCCTAATATGTTTGTAATTTTCGACACCGCTTTATTCTGATCCATTGTCACGGGGCCCCTAAAAGGAGTTAGGCCCATAGGCCGTTGCCTACTTGGCCTAATGGCTAATCTGGCACTGGATCTGATTAAACCTTTGTTGACAACGAGCCCGGATGTGTACCAGGATATGGACGGTTTGATTTTGGCACATCTAGACTTGGAGGTGAAGGTGCCTGGGCATCCTGTAGATTTTGGGCAAAGTGGTTGAATGTATCCAGAAGGGCTCAGGTATTTCCTGTGGTGGGAAACAATGGGAACATTGCCTCCAGTGTGCCCAGTGGGATATTCTTGACGAAGCAGTGATCAATCACAGGGCATTTAGTCTGGCTGTTGAGGGGCAGCTTTGTGTATAATACGAGAAGGTGGATTTCAGCGTTGTCGGTCAAGTCACGGGGAAGGGGGTTTGAGCATGATCGAAGCAGGTAGGAGGTGAAGACACTGTCAAGTGTGTGGCCTTTGACATGCATCAGGGAGTGTGATCTCTTTAAAGTTAAGGAATCAGTCAGGGAGATTGGAGAGTCACATAGGTGTGCTGGTTTTGACTTTGGAATGTTGGAAGTGTCAGAGGAGGATGTTATTAGAGTAGGAGACAGTTGCAGAGAAGGGAAGGTTGTGTAGTTACCACTCCCCTAAGGCGAACTTTAAATATGGTGGAACGTAATTGGGTTGCTGCCTGTGATGGGGAACTAACATCAGAGGGATATGAAGGAGCTGATTTCGGGAGTCGTGATTGCCATGCAGGGCCAGTCGATCTTATGAAGGACTGCTACCACACCTCCAATTTTTCTGTGTGGTCATAATGTTGGAAACTTTAGCCGTGGGGGTTGGAGGACGTTGAAGTAGTAGAGGGAGAAAGGTGTAAACCATATTTCATTAATGAAAAGGGCACTGAGATTGTTGTTGGTTCTGAGGACAGCGATGGTGATGCCTTGTGTAGATGCTGAGCAGGGCAGATTCCAATAGAAGCTACATATTGAAGGGGTCTATAAGGGATACTGACAAGGGTTGCCAGGTCAGCTGACCGGGGCTTCTTTGGGCATTTGGCTGGGTATTCTTGGTGATATGGGTTGTGGTTTTGGGAGACACATGTCGTCTCCCTGGTGTACAACGGGCAGAGTAACTGGCCCTTTCCAGGCCCAGACCAGACAGAACAGCAATTACCCTTTTCTTCACACATCTGGGCGAGGGACACCCTGTGATCTAACAGTTGAGAAGGAGGGGTAGAGCTAAGCACGTGGGTGGGGCAAAGTTGAATTTACTTAGATCCACTTGCCCCAGCTCACCAACTGCAAAGGAAAAGGAGGCCTAGAGGCTGCTTAAGTAAGGAAAATATTAGCAGCAAAACAAGAAGGCACCAACAGATTAGCAGTGCTTGACAGGTCGGTGGGGCCGTGGGCACATGACCTAGATCCACTTGCACCAGCTGACTGTGTGCTCAAGTACGTACTGCGACGAGGAAGAGCAAAACTAGATGCAATGAAGGTTACTGGTAAGTAATCCGAGTATTATCCTTACTTAGCAGCACACATTTTTTGAATTCCTTAATTGAAGAGGGAAACAATGTGACGGATCGATAAGTGACAGACTTCAATCATGTAACCTTTTACATAAAGGTCTCGCGTATCCTAAATGTACTGCTTTCAGAAATAAAATGCTATTATATTTCTTATATAGCACTAATCACCCCCCCACCCCCCGTACCCTCCTGCCTACCCCCCCTGACAACCTTGTGGGTTCCTAACACTCCTGGTGGACCGTATGTTCAAGGAAACCAGACTTAGGTTTATGCAAGCAGCTTGCTACGCCATTCAGGGAGCAAAGGAGTTGGTTCAACTACCTAAAAAAGCCAGCCAGCGTCCTTGTGTGATTCGATGCACAAAGGGACCAAGAGTGGAGTATGCATTGTGAAGGCATAGACAATCAGCATGTGTCCTTTAGCTGCTCAGTCTTTGACCATGAGTGGTGCATTAAAGCCACGATTCATCCGAGACACTTAGACTTGAGGGTGGATGGGGCAGAGAAGTGCTGGGTACAGGCAGGTCACCTGCCCAGAACCTCTGAGAACTGAGAGGAAGCATGTTCAGTTAAGAGTTTCATTTTTATCAAAACCAGCACTACTGTTGGCTTTGCTAAATGCTGTTTATTGTTCAGATGACGTCTTTGGGGCTTACGTATTCAGAGTGCAATGATGATGAAAGCCTCCATGCTTCATATAATTGGAAGTGAGGCATATGTTTGGAGGAAAGGACCTACCAATTACGCTTCCCTTGATAGTGTGCTATTCTATTAAAGTGCCGCCTTTACTCTTTGTAAAGCACGGATTAGATTTCAAGTCAAAGTTTTTAATGTGCCAACTAATCATATTAATTGGATTTTGCAGAAGAGGCTAAAGTGTCAGCAGAGGATTTTGACCATGAGGAAATCAGTCAATAGGAGCAGTGATTTGTTTACTTTTTGAAAAGTATGGAGGCTTATTTCTCCCAAATGAAAAATAGAAAGGTATTCTTCAGGGAATAAATCCCAAATGTATAAGGTTGTTAGAATCCTAATCGGGACATGCTGAGGAGGATGTACTCTTTCGAGCTCACCAGATAAAGGGGATTGGAAAGCATGTGCACACCTTTTTACCTCCCTAAATAAGAAGCACACTCTTGACGAAAGTGTTTTCACTGCCATTCTCTACGAGGCCCAGCCATAGTCTGGCCGCGCCCGATCAGCCACCCCATGCAATCCCTGAGGTTTTCAGGACCTCATGCCCCTATGGATCAATAGAATTCCCATCCATTTGTATGGCAGAAGCCATAGCTTTGACCGCCAAAAAGGGCAGGTCTTCAGCAGACTGAGAAGGCTTGAAGATGTCCATCTTGGAGGGTCATCCCAAAGTGGATATCTTGCATCCTATACGTTTCCCATTAATGGGAAGGGCTGGCCTTTTATAGCGCAGGATCCTCTAGCCATTGCGTGTCCTTTAGTAGATGTTTGATGCCAACCTAGTACAATCCAGGGCCCAATCCTCATGCCTTTTCCACAATAGAATCAGTTAGTAGAACCAAGCGTGAACAGAATTGCGTCAAAATGGCATCAGAAAGGGGTCATCAAGCAAGCAGCAGAATTTCCAAAAGTGTTTTTTTAGCATAATCATTTTAGGTGGAAAGACAAACACTGAATGAAATCAGTTTGCAGGTTACAGACATTTCTGGATCCGTTTGAACGAATTGGTATAAGATGTTTGTTTGTTTGTTTTTTTCACTTACACTGCGCATCAGACCCGAAGGTAGCGGGGCGCAGCAGTACAGAAAATGCAAAGCTTATGTGGTGAGGCCAGGAGATTGCTTGGTAAGGTTGTCTCTAGAGGATGCATATCTTACTTTTCAACCTTTCAACCTTCCTTCTTTTCCATTGGAAGCGTTCAATATTTTGGTTCAAGCTCTAATATTGTGTCCAAAATACAATAAAACAGAAAATAAAATTCAAAGTTTTATCGAATAAACTTAAAATTTGTCAGGATTGGGCTAGCTTTTGAACACTTCTCCATCCCTACTCCTTGTCCTGAAAGACTGCCTCAGCCTTGGTTAGGCTTCTGGATTTGATTTACTTCCCACAATATACCAGTTTTCTTGGGTTCCTAACTTGCAGCTATGTTCCTGAATGTAACATCTTAATCACTTTTTAGCTCCCTGGACTCTTATTCCACCATAGTCCTAGAATGCAGTGTCTGAACCACTTTCTCTATAACGCTCACCTCTTTTGCTCCACGAGAATACAATATTTGCATACTCTTTCCCTTCATTTCCTGACCCGTAGGTATTTGCCTCATTGTCCCAGAATGCATCATCCTGATAATATTCTCTCTATCTGGACTTTTACTCCACCAGATTACACATGTTTAAATATTTCGTCTGACTCCTGAAATGTTGCCGGTGTCTCAGAATGCATGTTACTGTTTCACGTCATTTGTTATGTGATCTTCTTTGGACCTGGAAAGTTGACTGTGAGTCCATTGTTCGTGCCACTTAATCAGTGTTCCTATTCTCTGACCCAGCCAGGTTCATGGACCCTTCCTCTGGTACTGATATCTCGCACCCAACACCTTGGAATTCTTTGCTGTACTAGGCTCTCTTGCCTTCCCTCTCAATCTCTGATGCACAAGCTCTCATAGTTCAAAGGGCAGCAATGCTCTGAATGCTGTGGCAAATACTGTGCTTTCATTTCTGTATAGAAACTCCTGAGGTTTGTCAGTTCCTCCAAAGCACATAGTGTTGGATCAATAGACAACTCCAAGGTAGACTATGGGAATGCTTTGTTCAGTGGACTTCCAAACGAACTTGTGCATTGCCTTCAGATTGTAGAAAATGCTGGTGAGAGTCTCATTTTCAAAATCCCCAAAGAGACTCGATTATCTTCTTCTACATGCAGTTTGCATTGACTGCCACTGAATCAGATGCAGGAGTCTTTGCTTGGTATATAAATGTGTTTATGGGCTAGCACCACCTTACCCAGCTGATAAAATCAAGTTCCATCTCCCAGCTCGCTGACTAACCTCCTCTCGCACTTTATTTCGGAATATTCCCAAGAGCCGATGCATTACCAGGGATGATGGGCGCTTCTCCGTTAGAGGCCCACAATTCTGGAACAAGCTCCCTACCTTACTTCGGGGCTCTGGACTTCTTGCACAGTTTTCATGAACACCAGAAAACTTGTCTTTATGCCTAAATTACTCCCTGTTTTTATTTTACCTGACCACGACCTCAGTTGCACTACTTCATCCTTTTAGAACAACATTACCCGTATGCAGAGGTCTCTTTGCCCGGTACTCCTGAGTTATGAACAGTTATAACTACTTTTGAACTCAAACTCGTTTTTTTAAACTCAAAAACCTCATACAGGCTTCTGGATGAACCCACCCATGTGTCTTCTGTACATCTCAATCACAGAACTTCACCCTAGACGTTCTCCCTGCTAGCACTGGTTAAAAGCTACCACACACTAAAGCTCCATGTTCATGCATTGAGTTCTGAACCTCTTGCAACTGGAATCCATTTTGACATGCTCTCTGCTTTGCTGGCTATGCTTCTTTGTGCTTTGACAGTGACTCTTTCCTGATTCTGTGCTGCCTTACTGTATTTTCTCCAGCCCTGTCTTGGAAGCTCTGTCATTTCCCTCTCTACCTCCCGCCTGTCTCCCTGCTGCTTTCCGTTGTGCTGTGTCCCTGCAGTTTTTAGACTCTGATACTTGTATAGTTTCCCCACAGACTTCTACCACCGCACTGTCTATCCCTGTTTCTTTTAAAGTGTTTCTTTTTCTGCAGCCTTCAGGCTTGTTCTTTCACTGTGCTCTTCCAGTTTCCACTGCTGACCACTATTCTACTCCTTCCCTGTTTTATTAAGTGTGTATAGTCTCAAGCTTTACCCTATATACTTAGCACCTGCTTCACTTACTTCTGTTGGCTCCTTTCAACTTAATTCTAGTTCTGAATCCTATAATACTGCCTTCTTTAAATCGCATGTTTGCAGCCCCGTTTTGCAGCTTACCACAGTTACCAAGATTTGAACCCTCGGTTACTCCGTTTCCAGCTACTTGCTGCAGTTGGATCTGACAGTGTAGAAAGGTTTACCTGTGTCATTAGCACTGAAGATAGGCATGCTACAGGTGTCTCATGAGCCGAAGACAAACATGCATTAGGCTCAGGGACTGAAGACGTACTTAAGATGGACTTCCGGAGGCTTTACGGCTGAAGAGTGATATACTGGATGAGTCGCTGTAGCTGAAGACAGGCATGCCAGAGGGGACTTTGAGGCTGAAGACATGCATGCTGGAGCTATCTTGGCAGCTGAAGACAAGCATGTAAGGGTGTCTGGGGCTGACCACGTGCATGCAGGAGGCTCTTGAGTAAGTGTCAAACATGGCAGAGGTTCATTGATTGAAGACACTCGTACCAAAGATGACTGCAGAGTTGGGGACCAGAATGTAGCAGAGTCTATGGCTGTTGGAAGACAGACTGAAGTCTCAGAAGTCGACCTACACATTGGTGGCTCAGGAACGGAAGGCACCTCTAGGGCAGTAGACTCCTTGGCACCAGTAACCAATGACTGAGCTGTACGTTTGCAGTCCCTTTTCCTTAGTGGATGACACAGACTCTCTTTCTTTGTGGAAGTCAACATTAACCAGAGGAAGCACCATAGTTAACTCTCTATTAATCAAGATTTTGGCAATTGTCCACTCATCTGTTTTAGCATCTGAAAGTAGCAGATTAACAACCAACAGTTCAGGAATCGCCTGCAAGGTTACTGGTTTTGTAGCCTGTGGATTGAGTTAATAAGAACATGGAATCTGTACTTGCTCTGACTGTTCGTTGTGACCCAAATTGGTAGGCGGAAAAGTGAACACAGAGTCAGCATCATGTTCCACATCAGCAAGATCATTTATTTTAGTGTCAGCAGCTGGATCAAGAGCAGAGCCTAAGCCTACTGTAGTGCCTGCATCTATGTAGGCCACTCTTGTGGTTTGTGTATGGAGATCACAAGCTTGCGTGTGTGCTAGCACAGGGTTGTGGTAAACTGCTACACAGGAAATCTTAGGTAAAGGAGCACATCTTCAGCTCACTGAAATCCCTGACAAACAGGAGTACAAATGTCAGAAACTGTGCCCTCTGCACATAAATGCCCATTCGTAAGAAGGAGTTCATTTATATAATAACTGTTGATTTGACTGTCCAGGTCAATGTAGGGGAAAAGTTCTGTACAAACTTGTTAGAGGCTTTGCTGCCTTTCTTTCTTAAAGTTGCCATATTCAAACAAACAAATCAAAGAGCACATGTGAATGCTAATAATACTTAGTCAGAGTGTGGGAATAGTGGGCTGGTAATTCAGTCATGAGAGCACAAATGCAATGAATATGGCAAGGAAAATGTGCACAAGATCACACAACAAATAGCTTTGAGTCAAACAACATACACTCAGGAACCAAGAAATATGTACACTAAAACCCAGCATGTGCCTGATAATAATACAAATATATAAAATGGATGGAGGATAAGCACTTAGAAGCTCCTTTCAAAGAAAGTCAGCAAGCTCCTCACCCACAGTTGCTCTTACAGGTACTGTCAGCACTAAGCCCACATACAGGACAAGCAACTACAGGATCTGTGAGCTAACACCCGTGATGGTATTGTATAAGGTAACTTAAAGGCAATACTCAGGAGGACAAGAAATACCACCTTAAATGTCAGCAAAGCCCACAAACCCTTTTGATCAAACAGGGACCCAGGAGTCTATAATAGCAAAGGGAGGATAATTTAATACATAAGACTCCTGACAAGTGACAAGTAGGAATAATGATTATAACATAATGAGGAAAACATAGGCATTCACACAGGAGCTGGATACAACAGCACACTAAATCTAACAATCAATACATAAAAAAAGGAAAAGTGCTAGGTGAAAAACCAGGAACAGACTTCAAGAGAAAGTAAAGGAATAGGAGCAGGGAAAACGTAATTACAAGTGCAAAATCTCACCCCTTCCTACCCAGGGAATGGAAAATCTATAAACGAGCAGAGTCTAAGGATCAAGGTTGCACTGCAAAAAAAGAGAAAATTAAAGGAATAATGAACACAATCAAACTAGGCTGTACAGAAAAAGGAAAGCACTGGGACTGTCAAACAGAAGAAGACAGAAAGGGAATACAGGTAGCAGAAAATAGTAATAAGCACACTCAATTCTAAATCCAGGCGAAAGGTAACAAGACATAAGGAACTAGGTACTAGACACTAAGCTAAGAAGCAGGAACAAGGGACTGGTGTAGGAAGAGCAGGAACACTGCATCAATGACCAGTGCTGGATTTAAGAACACTGAGGTTTTTAAAGCTGGCTAACGAGCACACGCCTGAGGTGTGCTGCTTGCTAGCACCTGTGGATGGCAGGTGCTGCATATCTTCCACCGAACATTGTCCTACAAGGGTGGAGATGAAGCAGTGGGCCATGCATTCTGGAAAGCATAGTGTTATGAATAAAACAGCATACTGGCTGCCAAAAACCTGGAATGGATCCAGAAGTAAAGTGACATGGAAAATAAGGATTTAGCGCTCCCAAATCACCACAACATTGTCTCATAAGGTTTGAAAGGAATGTCCAATAAGGAATAAACCCCAAATCAGGTTGCAAGTGGCAGGAAAGAGAGCGAAGGGAGAGAATCGTGATAATAATGTAACTTTGTCACATTTGTTAAATTGGAATCCCATGAAAAATCAGAGAGAGAAAAGACTGAATAGACAGTTTACCCGAATGCGGTAGAGCAAGAAAATACTGAATCCGAAAATGCTGAATTAGGTGAGCAGAGTCTGCGGGGGTGTGCCCCGCTCTGCCAGTTCGGTATTTTCAGGTTATGGGGTTGCGGGGGGTTTCTCCCACATACAGAAAAAAAGCAGGGACACATTTAAATAAACAAAAAGCTCGAATTGCAAAATGTGGCAGAGTGGGACTAAGTATTTTGCAACTCAAGCTTTTCGTCATCTGATATGATCACGTAGATCCGCTAAATTGCCATTGTTATCAACGCTAATTGGAATTAGTTATTTTGTGTGTTGTGGCACCACAGACTGTACCACTGCCCCCTGCATTTTTTATGGTTCTTGGGTAACCAACTATCCAATGAAAAACGTGGAAAAATATGTTTAAAACACATTGGGTTTCTAATGTAGGACAACAATTCTAAACTTACAAGAAACTGTCTTTCCAGTAACACAATTTCGGTGGATGGGAGAAGTACTTATGAACATTGCTGGGGTGAGTGTTAGGTGGGAATGATGTACAGGATGTACTAGAGATGTTTGACACAATGGTATGCAGTCATTTTATTCCCATAACGAATAGTATTCTTGCAAGATATTGCAAGGAAGACACCTGCCTAGCTCTGAGGATCTTAAGTGGGGTGAGCAAGGGGTGCCAGATACCTCCCTAAGATAGTGGTTGATTGGCCCGGGGGGAGCGAGAGGGATCTCCTGCCCACCCCACTTAAATACCCTCTATCATCGACTGGCCTTACCTCTGGATTCTGGATCTTTTTAAGTGTGACGAGATATAGTCTGGCAATTCTGGACATTAGCCTGTCGAGTGGCTGAAAGCACTGTGGCTCAACGGGTGGTAATGGAAGAGTAAACCCAAAAGAGAAAAAAATCCTAATGTGCTTGTTTAAGTCATAAACTCACAGCCAGAGTCGATGATATGTGTAGGATCAGCGGAATCAGGAGAAACATGTAATTCTTGGTACTTTCACTGCAGGGAAGGAGGCTGATCCTCAGGGAGGTCCAGAGGGAAACGGGCTTACAGCAGAAGGTAGGATAATGCATCAATAGAAAAGACCAAAAAATAAAGGTGGGAATGAGAATGACAAAAGGAGGCAGGGGAAAAAAGCCAGATGGAGGAATATCTCTCCTCCTTTCTGCTGTTCTAACCTTACATTCTAGTTTTGTTAAGTGCCTTTATTTATTTATTGTTCACTTATAAGGCGCTTATACAATTAGCAAAACTGTTCAAAGCGCCAACAGGGCAAACAGAGTGGGGACAGGGGAAGGTAATACAGCAAGGATAAATAATTGCATTAATAGTACAACAAATAATGATAATAAAGGGAAGGGGAGACAAACTTACTATGCCTTGTGAGTGTTCAGAACGTGCAATAGCAGCGGGGGTGGGGTGAAGGATAAGGTGCTTAGGAGCTCATGATGAAGTGCTCAGGGTAAGTGCTAAGAGGAGAAGAATGTAAGTGCATAACATAAGTTCATCCACCCATGGGTAGGGTGAGCCCAAGTAAGTGCAGCAGAAGACAGCGGCTGGGATGAGTGATGTGGGGGAACAAGACCCGAGGACACATAAGGGCCCTGCACATCAGTCACGCTGCTGTGGGCTTAATAGGGAAGAGAGGAGAAGGAAGAGGTCAAGAGAAAGGTCTTGCATTTTTTTCAGAACATAAGGAGGTCTTGCTCAAGATGCAGAGGGAGACTGTTTCACATGAGGGATCCAGCCGAGGAAAGTGATAGCACACCAGCTCTCTGTTTAGCAAAGCGCTTAACCCGCAGTGAGTATGTGCCAGAGGAACAGAGGAGTCCAGAAGGAGAGTATTTGGTCAGGAAGCATTGAAGATAGAGTAGTACCCGGCCCCAAATCGCCTTATGTATGATACAGAGGGATTGGAATTTAATCCATGCTTAGACCAGGGGCCAGTGAAGGCTCAGTAGGGCAGGAGAGATGCAGTCCCTGGGCTTGAAGCCAAGGATAAGTCTTGTAGCCCTATTCTGGGTTAGCTGGAGAGGTCGCAGGGTGGAGGAAGGAAGATGAAAGAGGAGGCTGCTGCAGTAGTCTAGCCTGGAGAGAACCAGAGCACAGGTAACATTGAGTCTCTGGGGGAAGGTGAGGAAGGATAGCGTCCCTTTGAGAAGGAAGAGTTGAAAGTGGTACTGCTTAACAATGTCCTGAATGTGAGGGATGAACGAAAGGGAGGTGCTAAAGAAGACTCCAAGTTTCCCAGCTACATTAGAGGGGGCATGGAGGAAGGCCAGAGTGCAGGGAAGAAAAAGGGTGCAAGGAGCCCAATAGGGGGGATCTCAGTTTTGCTGGCATTGAGGCAAATGTCATTGGCAATGCACCAGGCCTGGATGACAGAGAGGCAGTCATGGATGAAGGAGGGTGCACTGGATGTTGGGGTAGAAGAAGGAAATTAGTTGTGCCAGCAGAGAAAGGTATAAATTAAGGAGCCAGGGCGAAAGAATGGGGACCTGGAGGACGCCACAGGTAGCGGAGGAAAAAGGGGAGGAGACAGGGCTCAGGATGGTTTAGGAGGAACGGTCAGTTAAGAAGGAGGTAAGCCAGTCCAGTGCACGCTCCGAGATGCCAAGGGTGTCATGGAGACTTTTTATGAGGATGGAGTGATTCACTGTGTCAAATGCAGAAGAGAGATCAAGAAGGATTAGGACAGCATGGGAATCGGAGTCAAGAGATGCGAGCAGGTCTTCATGGGTGTTCAGAAGAGCAGTTTATGTGCCTTCGGAAGCTCAGAATCTAGACTGGTGGTCATGTAGACTGCCAAAGAGTTCGGTATTAGAGTTGAGTTGGGGTAGGGTTAGCTTCTCAAGCAGTTCTCCCAGGAAGGGTGTGATGGAAATGGGGTGGTAATTGGCTGGGCAGGAAGGGTCTTCAGAGGACTTTTTAAGGACGAGGTGCACAAGGGAGTGCTTGAGGAAAGATGGAAAAGTATCAGTGGCAAAGGAGTGGTTGCAGAGATAAGTTAGAGCAGTGGCGAGAGAGGCCATATTAGCCCTGATGGTTCTGGAGGATCAAGGAGCAACCTGTTTGGACGAGACCTTCATGGAGTTGACAACTTTGGTGACTTCTTCAGGGGAGACAAGAGTGAAGGAGGGAAAGGAGGAGGGAGGGAATGGAGGAAGAAGGAGGGTGAATGGTAGGGGGCAGAGGGTGGTGAGTTGGGTTGGGAGAGTGCGTGACAAGGCTGTTCAGTATGTGCTGGGTTTTAGAAGTCAAGTGAGAAGCGAGTGCATTGCAGAGGGCCTGGGAGGGATTAGGGGCAGAAGATGCTGTGGATGAGCTGGCAGGTTCCCTGCAGATTTTGAAGGGTTTAGCTGTGTTGTTGGATGCATTGGACACTTGTGCCTGAATGTGGGCTCTTTTTGTGGCACGGATGGAGAGTCTGTAGTGTCTCTGGATCAGGCGGCAGGCCAGTTTGTCAGAGGGTGAGCCTGAAGTGTGCCACTTCTGTTCAGCAGTCCTACAATTATGTTTTTGGTCTGCAAGATCGGAGTCGTACCAGGTGTTACGTTTGGAGGCAGGGTTCAGGCGCATCCTCATGACTGGGGAAAGGGTGTTGGTGATGGACAGATGGATGTTGCTGAGGGCAGAATCAGCGGAAACGCCTGTGTTGGATGGGCAAGGGGGAATGAAGGTGGAAGAGAAAGCGGCAGATGACACTCGTTGCGCCTTAATCCAAAGTGCTTTACAGAGCACATATTTACATACAACAATTAGTACTCATTTATCAACCTGGGAAGGATGAAAGGCTGAGTTTGCCTTGCCGGGAGTCGAACCTGCGACCTGCAGATCACACTCAGATGGCAGCAGCGAGCGCTCATCCCACTGAGCTATCTTACCGGCTTCTAACCTGTGGAATCGCATAGTTGTTCTACAACTTGACATGAGAGTTTCCTAGTGGCAGGTGTATACGCTCATCAGTGGGTACATTGGCCAGGTGTAAGAAGCCTCAGATGTTGTGCATCATTGAGATTAATTAATGCAATCAGTACCACATTATTTCATGCACACATCTGCAAATCTGATGACAAAGTCCCATGTGGAATCATAGACGGCCAACAGAGGCTTCTTTCTTAATACAGCATCAGTTTCGATGCCTTGTCCAAGGGACATGGGTCACAATGGTACTGTCATGTTAAATTCTAATGCATGGATAGTTCAAACAGTCGCTGGTCCCTCGAAGTTCATTATTACTCCTCTCAGCCTGAAAGCCACCCGCTAAACAATGTGTGGCAATTCATAGAGAACGGCATTCATTCTATAAATGGTGTGCACGCCAGAAAATGTATACATTCCATTAGACTGCAAAGGGGACAACACTGCTAAAAGGTAATGAGCACAGACAGTTGAGTGTAGTGTGCAATGTTACAAATGTTAGTATAGAGGTCCATAGATAATTAAGACCCTGATTCATGTAATTATTTGCGTGTAAAACGGGGATTTAAATCCTCATTCATCAAACAGGGATTTGAGGGCAGAATGGCAAGCAAATCCCGGTTTTACACGCAAATAATTCCATGAACCAGGGCCTTTGTTTTTCCTGTCACCATCCAAGGAAGCAATGAGTTCACAATCTTTCTTCCTCTCATTTTCCATTCTGAAATATTTAAATACATCTACGGGTGATCGTCAGTGCAGGTATATTTTCAAATTAGAGGTTGGCTGTGTAATCTTTGTAGCATTTTGTTATAGCTTCAGAAAAGATACCAATGGGGTACCTTAATATGATGGCCTATATTCCAGTGTGTACTGTGCAATGCTCCTAGTGTTCTGGTGTTAGTGGGCCAATTCTGGCCATTGAGGGAGGACACAGATTTGGCAGGATTGTGGTGACCCCGCACTCTCTGTTTAAATTAACCTGAACACATTGCCTATAGTTACAGCTCTTCTATCCAAATACTTGATTAACTCTGCTGTTAATTCTTGCTGTGCTCCTTGCCTAATTTCTGCAACTACAGTATTTAAAGTCTCGCCCGAGTCGCTCTCCTCCAACGCACACCATAATATCTACTTTAAATACCACTAAAAGGATTTTTACCCTGTACCAGAAAACCATGATCTGTTTGGCGACCAGTCTACTAGCATTCGTCTTATTGGCACAGGTATCAATTTCCGATGGACGCCTACGTGCCCCTTAGAAAATGGTTGGTGTGAGTAATCCAAAGATCTTACCATAAGCGGCAGGGTCGGCTACATGCTCCTGCATGAAGCATCCAAATCCTGAGAGGTTTGTCGTGACACTGGGGATCCCCATCACTGTGCACTCGGCTGTCGAAAGGAAGGCAGAATTCATTATGTGTTATGAATCCGAATCTTTGGAATCCTCTTGTCATGTATTAAGAGAGTAGAAATGCCTTCTTAAATCCTCTTTCGCTGCAACATTTAAGCTCTCAATCTTGATAAACAAACATTCTTTGACTTTTGAAAATCAACAGAGATGTAGAATTGCTTCTGGAAACATTTAGTGAGCAGCTTCAAGATAAAGTTCAGCACGCCATTTGGCAATCAAATATCTACACAACATTTAAAGTAACAACCCAAACAAGTGGAAGCACACCACCACACGTTCATGATTGCAAACCTGTAATCACAGGTCCTACACCACTTGTCATCGGGTCCCATGTACTCCAGTTTTGATCTGCAGAACAGAGGCCTGTGGCTTGCTCATCACCAGATATAGATCGGAAATGTGCCACAATGCAATGGAGAAGAAGCGTGCACCTATTATCCTCAATGTATACCATGCAGCATATTGGTTGCATGAAGTGGTTGGTTGTACTCGCACACAGAAGAATCTGTTCAGATCTTGGGCCTCATCACGAGTTGTGCTGTATCCCGGAGGTAAATGCGCTGGGATACTGCCCAACACTTGGGCTGATGCAATTTGCGCCAGATCCTGAGTTGCGATGGGGCTGTTAATCTCCATTTATTTTGAGTCCCTGGGACTTTGTGGGGCTTTTCTGTGCTTTTACCGACGGCAGTAATATCGCTGGTGGTAATAACACTGAAAATGGTGGGAAGCTGGAGATTTACTTTCTGCCCAAACTCGGGATTGGGCGGAGCGTAATGCTGCGGTAATAGCATATTTTTTTTACAGATTCAGATTATACACATGTTCAACATTTAAGAACACGTGGCCAGCCCGTTCCTCATAAATTTCCATAGCATGATTTAGGAAATGATCTAAAATGTCTCTCACTATTAAAATTAAGGGCTCTTCTCCATGTTGTCCTTTTAATGATTTCTTTACGCCTATTAAAAATAAATGTTATGCCCGCAATATCTGACCTTTGGGGAACTTGTATTTGATTTTTCCAAAACGAGTGGCAAGGAGGCACCTTACCCCACCCCAGAGAATGCCTGCGTAGAGACCTGTGGGTAGGATCTAAGTAATACTTTAAATGTAGCACAAAGATTCCTAATTTCGCATTGTGTGGTCATTTAAAATTTGATAACTTGCAAATATTTAGCCCAAAACATGTTTGGCTTTTTTCATTTGTATTCATAACATAGGTGAGCATTTAGAACAGCAATGATATCTTCCACCAAAATCCGTGCTTGTGTAACTGCTAAAAAAAATCACCATCACTCAGAAACAATTGGTTACTGTTTAATTAAACACACTTATGACTTAACTGGAGCTGCAAACGTTTTACTGGTGTAATGAAATGTGTTAACCAGGTCTGCCTTTAGCCGCTACATTTTTAGAATAACTATGCGTGTCCTTCAAGTCCTGTTAAAACCAATCATTGCTAAAGCCATCAGTTTTGGCTTGTGTATGTGTATTAGGCAGTTGCTAGGCATTGCTATTGTATACCTTGGTACTCACACCATTTTGCAGCTGTTACTACTGATGGCCCGTTAATTCCACTGTGGCAGTGCCTGAAAAATGCCTTTTCCATGCCTATAGAAAAGCCAAAACTGTTGGCATTGCCAATGCTTGTTCTTTTTTTCATGGTGGCAGTCATATTTATTTTTTCCCACTGAAGGGATTGTGTACTTGCCCTACCCCCAGAGCCCTACTCCTGTGGGGAGAAAATGTAAACTATTAAACCCCAGAGGGAGCCCCGGCATGCCAATAGTGATGAGCCTCGCTATGGAGGACTGATAGGGCTGTTGATGGCTCTGAGCCCCACAAAGCCCTAACCGCAATCTAGGTTACAGAGTTACCTCCAACTTTACCACTTACCGCCAAACTCGTAATGAGGCAGATTGAAGCCAACAATTTCCTTAAGTCCTACCAATCTGGCTTTAGACCAAGATGCAGCACAGAAATGGCTACTATCAAGGTGATCGACGATTCCCTTAACATTCTTGATAATGGCCATCCTTGACTCCTGTTTCTCCTTGACCTCTCAGCAGCATATGACACAGTAGATACTCACCAACAATCTACATTGCTGAATGGGCATCAGTGAGATCGTCCTCATCTGGTTCAAATTGTACCTTGCTAATCGTCACTACTTCGAACAAATGAATTCCTTCATATCACCAACTCTACCCATCCCCCATGCAGTGCTGCAAAGATCCATCCTCTTCCCCTGTGATCTTCAATGTTTACATGGGACTGCTTGAAACTCTGCTTGCTCCATGCAACCTCCACATCCACCAATACACAGATGAGACGCAGCTATACCTCAAGATAGCCTCCATTAAAGACATCGAGAGTCTCAAGGCCTGATCCAGTTGTGGATGTCCAGTGCTTAGATGAAGCTCAACCCCTCCAAGACTGAATTCCTACTGCTGACCAACAACACCGTACACCTGGACATTCAGACCTAGCTCTCTACTATGCACCTCAAGGGGTTCTACGTCATTTCATCGTCAGGCATTTCAAAGCCTGCAATATAAACGTGTTTGACAGTTCATTGATTTTTTTGGAGGGGGCACAATCCCCCCGACTGCAACGATTTTTACCTGTACCCAAGCCTCAACCACTTATCTGTCCTTTCTCACACCCCACCCAAAAATGTGATTAACTGGAAAACACGTTTAAATTGCAGGCTTTGAAATGCCTGATGATGAAAGAATGTCGTACCCCTCTAGGGCATCACACCCAGCTGGTCACCAGCGCCATGTCACTTGAGTTTGACATCGACAGCCCATAGCAGGGAAGACATAAACGGCTTGCTACCAACTTTCTCTCCTTTGAACAATCAAACCCTTCATCTCAGAAAACAACTTCAGATCTACTGTCCAAGCCTTGGTCCTCTCCCAACTGGTTGGTTGCAATGCCCTTTCAGCAACTACCCTGGCTCCCATGAGATGTGTCCTCCATGCTGTAGGACAACTCATCAAAGGACACTGAGAATTCTACCTCATCACCACTACTCTCATCTAAATGAACTGGCTCCTGCTCCAAGCCTCTATCATCTTCAAATCCTTGCATCATCTACAAGACTGTCACGTGGAAGTCCCCAAGCTACCTCCCTGAGAAACTCAGCATCTCCGAAGGCCTACGAGCCACCAGAAGTAAGCCATGTGCAGACTTGATCTCCGCTGGTGCAGGAAGGAAAAAAAACAGAAGACAGGCCTATTCTCTCTACGCCCCAAGACACTGCAACCTTCTCCACATCAACATCCAACTCGTCCTCTCACTTCAACAGTTCAGGAAGGAGCTGAAGACCCGCCTCTTCAAGGAATGGCTCCTCCCTAACACCTAGATCCCTACACCGTCCACTCCCCACCTAACCTGAGGATGGGTGATCTGATCCCCACTGTTTCCTCCCCTGGTTACTTTTAGATCCATTGCTGACTATTGCCCTCCCTCCTCTGTTGTTAGATCCCCACTCCCTTGTTTCCATAACCTTATTCTTCCCCTATGATGGTAAAGCGCTCTGTTGCTTCCTGAAGCTAGGTCTGTGCTCAGTAAATACCATAATAATAATAATAATGTCATCGTCATGCACACAGAGTCCGCACATGAGCCCTTGAGCCTTGTGCATCTGGCTTCCAGCAATGAAGCATGAGGAAATATACTGTGAGTTAAATAATACATTCTTTTTTATGTATGCATCCGTTGTTTATATTTTTCTACATTGTTTGTGCTCTTTATTTTAGTAACTGACCAACCGTCATCTCTTCTGTTAGGAAGTTGCATGCTTTGCCAGTTACAAGCAACGTGGCACTGGTGGTTTTCAATGAGTACGTGTTCTCCTTTGTGTGTGTTTAAGTTGAGATCTAGTTTGCTGTCATTCCAGAGCCTGATCTCAATGAAGGCTCTCTCATTCCCTTTGCGGTTTGATGCAGTAGAACAATTCTCTAAATCGCCTGAATGAATGTCTCAACTAGAACTAAAATACATCACATTCTGGCCTAGATCTGTAATAAATAGCAGCGTCAGAACGTTTACTTCTGGCTCATTAGCTCACATTTGTATAAAGTCAACTCCATGGGCCTCAGTTACAAAAAAAAGTGCATGCAGAAACTTGATGTACAAAGAATAACGAGTAGCGCCTGGAACGCTCCTCAATATGCCACCATTATAAACAAAACAAACAACTTTTGCGCCGGGTTTACCAGTAATCACCATTACTCCCACCCCACTCCTGCAACTGACAAGTCCTCGTCCCAGCACCTCCCAATAAACGGTGTCTTGACCCCTTAACTCGAAGCAGCACCTGGGTACCTCAACAAAACCCTGCCTCGGCCCACCTAACTTAAAGCATCACTCTCATACTCCGACGAAGCTACACCTCAGCCCCCTAACTTAAAGCAACACCTGCTTACCCTGAAAAAACTGTATCTCATTCCCCTAACTCAAAGCAGCACCTATGTACGCTGATGAAACTGCATATTGGCCCCCTTAAAGCAGCACCCGCATGTCCACCCTCATCCCAGTACCCCCATTGACCTGTGCCCCAAACACAAGGCAACACCTGCAAGTCTGCACTCCTCCCAGTACCCCCACTGACCTGTGCCCCAACCCACAAACTCAAGTCCGCACCTGCAAGCCTGCCCTCATTCCCGTACTCCCACTGACCTGTGCCCCAACCCCTAAACCCATGGCAGCACCCGCAAGTCCACCCTCTTCCCTGTTCCCCCAAGGACCTGTGTCCCAGACCCTGAACCTAAGACATCACCCTCAGGACCGCCCACATCCCAGTACCCACAATGATCTGTGGCCCAACCTCCGAACCAAAGGCATAACCCGCACATCTGCCCTTGTCCCAGTCCAATGTAGAGCACCAACCTCTCTGGTCTGGGTCGAACACGGAGCACACCTGCCAGACATCCTCCTCCAACATGGACACCTGGGAGCAGTGCTGTTTAATTCAGGACTATAGCATCTTACATGGCTCCCTGTGGGCTCACACTCAGCTGCACATCTAAAGCCAACCACTGTTACAGTAGCTACACTTTGGTCATTCGATGTACATGTGACATAGTGCAAGTGATGTGCATAGCCCAGTGATCCACAGTGATGCTGCATCCCTCCTCAACATCCCCAATGCCAATGAGCCAAAACTGTGAATGAAGTGTGAGCACATCCACATTGACAAGCAAGTGCCAAAGGGACACCAAAACATCAGTGTACCAGAAAGGAACACACTGTACAATAAAGTGAACTGCAAGTGGTGAATGGGTAGAGGTGAATGAGCTGTCACCAGATACAACAAACATCTAAACCATGTGGAACATGTGGCATTACACATGAAGAAATTAATACCCATCCCCAATGAGGTACCGTAAACACCATCATGAAACATCTCACACATCACCAAATGCATCCCCACATTGACACCATTAGACACACAAAAAAGCCAGTCATCCAACACTGACAACCCGACACCAAACATGCAGTGCCCCTGCACAAGGAATGGCATCAGACAACCTGCCATTGCCACCTCCAGCCATCTGATGGTCCCTCCCATACATATGAAACACATTTCCATATGTTCAAGTCAATCAAGGAAATGCCACCAGGGGAACCACATACAAGCCACAGCGTTACTTAACACCCATGAACAGATTCATAAATGTTATGTTATGTTACTTTGCATTTATATAGCACCTTATGTACCATTGGTATGGTCTGAAGGCGCTGGTAGGTTGAACGCCCTTGGAACTGAAGTACAAGTCAGTAGAGAGAGTAGAGAGAGTCAAAGGTGCGTGTGAGCACTGGATGTGTGTTAGTGTAATAGCTGCTTCTTAGCAGTAGGTGTGGTGGTTGAGAGATCAAGAGTATGTGTTCGTTCTGGCAGGATTTATCCAGACCGATTGGGGATGAGTTAGGCCTGACGAGAATGCCTGGCTGGGGGGTGTGTAACCAGCAGTGTTTAGTTAGAGTGATGGGGAGATTGAGGCAGATGTTGGTATGAGAACCGTTATACTGAATGGTGTCATAGTATCTCTGTGTTCTAGTTGAATGGTGGTGTAAAGAAGAGAGTAAGCATGGTGATGTGATATTATGGGTTACATGCGCTTTCAAACGTTGCATGCACTCCAAACCATTCCATGTAAGTCGCGCAATTCTATGCGCTCCAGTCCGCTCCACGCACTCCAGTCCCCTCCACGTACTCCAGTCCCCTCCACACACTCCAGTCCGTTCTACGCACTCCAATCCGTTCCATGCATTCGAAACTGTTCCATGTACTCTGATCCGTTCCGTGTATTTCTAAGTTGTTTTATGCACTCCATCCATGTATTTCACCCGTACCATCCAAATACTTCCCCGAACCTTTCACATATTACACCAGTACCTTCCACATATATTACCCGTTCCATCCACATACGTCCCCGTTCCATCCACATACGTCACCCGTTCCATCCACATACATCACCCGTTCCATCCACATACGTCACCCGTTCGATCCACATACATCACTCGTTCTATCCCCATATGTCACCGGTTCCGTTCGCTCTACGCTCTACGCATTACGCAAAGAAGTTCCATGTCAACCACAGCATACATGTATCACACACCTATGCACACCATGTACACAATTGGCTGCCATGCCTGTACTGCAAAGCATGGAAGTAGGAAAGCAAAGGATGTGCATGACAAAGATGTGAAACATGTGAATTCCAAAACATGTCACCTCCCCACATCTACAATAGACCACATACGTTAATCGAACATGGATGCAACATACTAAACATCACACACACAAAGCATGCACACATGTCCCCCAGCAAATAGCACAGTAACAACATGACCCACAGAGTGTGCTCCTAACCCACATGACAGCCATAGGACATACTCACTTGGAGAACATGGCCAAACAAAAAGTGCCATGGACAAAGAGACAGAAAGCGATGTGGTAAAATCAAGATATTGGCTATGGGATGTTTTTACCCATGCATCCAAGCCCTACCATAAAACTGTGCATTACTGGCATTTAAAACATCATGATGGCCAGAACTCCCCAGAGAGTGCACAGGGAAAACATGAAGAATAGGCTGCCACCCATTTTTGCCTATGTTGTGAGCACAGGGGGGCACTGCCTAAAACCACCATTGGGCTACACACACAGTAGCCTGAAACCATTGGGAATGGCAATGCTGATTGCCAAAAGCAACCCAGAACTGTGGGGAATTCATTTTCTTAATGTCAAAAATGGATGCAATACTGGTGCTCACCACTATCAGAAAGCCGGCGTTTTAAAACCACCAAACCTTTGTGTAAAACTGAACAAATTAACCCAAACCAGGCCAAGAAAAGCATTGCTAAGAGGTGGATACAATGTAAAACTATATTCTGAAATGACTTGAAGGAAGTAATTATTTAATGTATATATAAAAATAGCTGGGGATGTCAGCAGCTTAAGTGAATTTGGGTTTAAAGCCACTAAAATCGAAATGTTTAGAATAAATGAGTGACCTACTTGTGAGTGTCACATAGATTGCAATTGTTTAAATGTCATAGTTTTGAACTTAGAATCAGCATTCTAGCTGCATGTGCAAAAATTGTAAGTTGGATTTGAATGTAGAAAACTGGGAACTAAAGTGACATTTAGCTGAATTCTGCTTGACAACTACCCCCGACAGGAGTTGAACTGGCTCAACAACTCTTCCCAGGCCTGGCTGCATTCTGTTGCCCCTGCCAAAAGGAGATGACACCTCTCTGATTGAATTAGGGGAGTGGCACCTGGGGACTACAGGAAACTAAACAAAGCACTGTCACTGGCTCAGGCAAATGTTATATTGGGGGGGCCGTAAAGTGGCTTCCTCTTGGGAGAAACTGGGAGGGGCAGTGCTTGTGAGAGCAAGCTGAGCTTGGGGGCAGTGGATAAACCAGAAATTCCACCATGTGCTTTGGAAAACCACACCCCTTTGGGGCCAGAGCATGATTTTAAAAAGATGGATAATTCACAGTGCGGACTTGTCAAAATTATATAAATAACATCATCATTCTTGCGATTTTTCTGTGCACATTTTAAGAGGTGTTAGGACCCTGTGGTATATTCTTGGGAATAGTAGCAGAAAAAAAGGTTGTTACTCCAAATGTATGCATCTTAAAAATCTGACACTTTATCATCTGAAACCCATATCCCTGGTGCACATTTGTGTAAAATCTGGAAAGGTTTAGAGGTCGTTATCTGGATGAAAAGGGGAGAATTCTGTCATAAGTGGACACGACATCGTACAAAGACAGGGATTGGATGGTTTGGTGCTACAGAAAATATGTTAACTGGACCTATAATATTAGAAAAATGGTACATAGATAAATATGTATTTGGGTAGAAATAGATTTGTGTGCAATTTGACAAGGGGAGGTTCCTCTGACCATACAACCTACAGCATCACTCTGACACTCCATTTCTTTCCCCCAATCAAGGGAGAGAGGAAAGCTTGGCCAATGATAAATGAGAGGGGCAGGCTTAGCTAGGCCCAGGCACACACCCATTTTCAAAACACATAAAAGGAACATTGGAACCCAGGTAGAGACATTCACTTTCCACTTTCTTGCGGGACGCTTTAGCGGGAGACTTCAGACTTCACATCCAGAGAGCCAGACTTCAAATCCATCAATCTCCAGAGACCAGAAATTAACTCCAGAATTTGTAGCAGAGAGGCCTGAATCCACAAGCTGAATCCTTTTCAGCAGGCCTCAAAACCAACCAAACTATTCAACAGCCGGGCGAGCTGTTTGAATTCTTTGCCAAGAACTTTTGCAAGAACCTGTAGCAGTATCCAGAAAGCAGTGCTGTATCCGGAACCAGAGAGAACCAGAGACCAGATCGCTGTGAAGAACTGCTAGCAGAAGTCCAGCCAATCCTGACCCGATCGGTGACGAAGTCGCATTCCTGTCCAAAATCTAGTGTGAGTACCCAGCTAGCACTGTGCCAAAACCAATCTCTTAGTTTAAAATAATCTAATCCAAACTATTTTAGCCTATTAGAACTGTCTCCTAGAATCGTGTCATTCTGTCATCTTTAAACCTGAAAACTGTCATCTGTCATTCTGAGCTTTAAAATTTCAAATCCGAAACACTACCTTTACTAAATCGGCCGTATCTCCGGAACCGTTTGTGCTAGGAGCGAGTTTTAACTGTCATCTAAAGCTAAGTTTCTAAACTTTCCAACGAACCTAAAACCTACCCCGTATACTGCTTCCGTAATTGCGCTCGACGCACGCGACTAAATTTGCCGCAATTTGACATTTTGCTTAATTTCAGCCACGTGTAATAATATTTGTCCTTGCTTTCCTTGCTGAAATTCATGTGCAACCTGACAAACATTCATAGAGCATTGCTAAAGTGATCCTGAATTAATTTAAGTATCTCTCACTCACCCTGAACCTCCTATAGGGAATTAAAAGCAATTTGAGTATATTCTTCTTCACTTCATTGCCACCACATTTAAAAGGATTTTTCCTGTGTTTAAAACTCCTACCTGTTTTCCTACAAGCTTGCCAGTGGGGAACTGAATTATATTTGATTGCATTCCTGAGAACTGTGTGCTTTTCTTCCATCTCTTTACATTGCATGGGGGGGGGGTGAATTGCTACCAGGGGGAAAAGTGATTGCATTGTTTTGGTTGAAATCATATCAAGTTTATTTTCTGTACTGCATTTTCATTCATCATTGCATTGTCCTTGAAGCCATAAAAGCATTCTCAGCTACTTTATCCTCTCTATATCACTTCTAAGCCATCAAAAAGAGTGTACCACTGTAACATTATCCATTGTTGATTACTATCATCTTCGCAAGTGTGCTATCAAACATTAATTTATTATAGAAGCGTGATATATATATATATATTGTTTAATTTTCAAATAAACCTTTTAATTTGCAAAACAAACCTACTTCTTGGCTCAGTGGGGTCAGGGGGATTCTAAGAGAGGGGTGTTATATAAGGGTTGTCATCCAGAGTAAATAAACTGGACATAAAAATATATCAATAAGGGTTTCCCTCAGCATCCCAGACTAGGCATTGACTTAGTTGTAGTGTTGAATTGAAGTCGCTTTACAAAGTGGGGGCTCGTAGCTGGGGATTCTGGATTAGATTTACCACTTCTGCAGCTTAATACAGTGTGCCAACTGACCGGATACACATATCCGGTTAGATCACCACGTTGTTTTACACTGTGAAAGCACTCCTCAAAGGAACGCTCTAAGGCAACGGTCTGTTTTGCAAAATAAAATACAAACTTCTGTAAGTCAGGAAGGAACTCAAATTCTAGAATGAAGACACTGGTAGACAACAAAATAGCCAGAGAGCACTTCTTACATAAGCTATTTGTGAGAGGTGAATGGACTGAGCAGGGCCAGGATGCGTGGATGCAGGCAATCACACAAGAGGTCACTGCAACTGGGTTAGATATCTGGAGAGATCAGGGTCCCTTACATGTGGCCCTGAGTGAACTATATATGGCTCCTAAAGCTAAAGATGAACACGACAAGATGGTTAGGATAGCGGCATATTTGTATCTATATATGGGAGCCATGCAGGACAAATGTGCTGAAGGCCAAGAGCTGGCAAATAGGCAACAGATCGCGTTAGAGAAGGCTCAATCTGGCCTGGTCTCTTCTGAGCAGAGGATGCATAGAAGCCAGGAGTCAGAAAATGAGAGCAGACATTATCTCATTAAAATCAAAGAGGACATGTGTATCCTGCAACAGGAAAAGTCTGACCAGGATACCAGATTTCTGGCCTTGCAGAAGGAGTACCAAGAAGGTTTGGACTCCCTACTGCAGAGCCAGAAAAAGCTGGAGCAACAATTAGATTTCAATAGGGCATGTGCTGAGCAGCTAGTCACCGTGCAAAGCCACCTAGATAGGGAAAAGGCAGAGAGCAATAAACTGATCCTGAAAGACCTGGATACCCAGGTAGAGTTTGATCAGGAGCGCCAGAAAGCTGGTGCCCTTCAAAGGCAAAGGGACGACCTGGCGGCACAGATGCAGACTCTTAGTCAGGAAAGGTACACCTTAGGCCAGGAAGTCTGCCATTTAAAAAAAAAACTGAAGAAAATCACTTGGCCCTCCAGGGGCTGGGTGACCTCCAAAAAGAGCATCAGAACCTGTTAGAGCACACCAGGAGGGTGGAAGAGGCTCTGGCAAGAAAGGAGCAGGCCAGTAGGGATGGGACGCAGGAGGTAACCCTCCTGCAGCAAAGACAGGCCCAGTACTCCAGGACCAATCAGGAGGCACATAGAGAGAATGAGGCTCTCTGCCAGCACAATGATAGGCTCCAGCAACAGGTAGCCATGCAGGAGAGACTGATAGAGTCTAGTAAGGCCTTAACTGAGGAACTGAAAGCGCAGGCTCTTGCATTGCAACAGGGAGCAGAGGCTGATAGAGATGAGGTTCACTGGGAAAGGGAAACGCCTGAGCATAACCTCAGGAGCCCGAGTACCAGAGGCCTTCATCTCTCCCAGTCCCTGGACTCTGCCACCCCCATGTCCCCTGGCACACATGAGCACAGGGCCATAGGGATGGCAGATTACTATGCAGCTAAAAGGATGGGGCTCATAGGCCAGTACCACCCAGGAATGGATGGGCGGGCATCCGGGTATGGGCACCTAAGTACAGTGCAATTTAGTGGGGAACCCCAGGAGAGTAGGCCCACTAAGGGCATCCTGAAAACCTCTGCCCAGTTAGGTCAGTGGGGGGGTACCCATTAAATCCTGGTAGCAAGGAGGGATCTGAAGACTCCTCTGAGCGTCACAGGACACAGGAGACCAGGTCCCCACCTTCTGCCAGCTATTCCCAGGCTCGCAGAATCCGGGAAAACCTGGAAGATAAGACGAGCACCTCTGTGAGCAGTGCTTCTGAATCAGAGGATGAATGGACCCGGGTTACCCAAACCAAAAAGGCCAATAAGGTGAAAAGGGCCTTGCTTAAGGACCCCTTAAAGCAGATTAAGGCAATCAGTAGTGTTATCACGCCTTATCATAAGAACCCAAGTATTCTGTTTGGGAACACTTGGAGCTCTATGAGCAAATGATGGAGACTTTCCATTTGAAGGACAGCAGTAGCTGCATCAACAATGTCAAATGGACATTCTCCCCTGAATAGTCCAGTTTCTTTGCGGGGCTGGAGGACCAAAACCATTCAAGATGGTCCACATATAGGGCGGCCATCTTGAAAAAAAATTCTGTACATACAAATGCCCAAGAGGCTTGCAAGGCACCCTACAATTTGCAATGTGGGGAGGATCAGGCCCCACAAGAATTCATGCAAGAATTGAAGCGTGCCTTTGCGCAGACCACCAGAAGGGTGCGCACGGACAGCAGAGAATTCATCAACACTTTTTTCCATGCTCTTCCCAAGTACATAATGACCCAGCTCGTGAGAGATTTTCATGAGAAAATATCTTTAGACTGGGTCATTGAGCAAGCCACCCGGATCGATGAGGTGCAGAAGCCCATAGAAAATAAAAGTAATGCGCAGAAACACCCCAAAACCAACAGCACCCCTGCTGCTGTCAAGGTGGCAGAGGTAAAGGTTGCCCCCGTTTTAGATTTGGAGATGGGGGGGGCCTAAAAACCTGCCTGCACCAAATAATTCACAGCCCAGAAGGCCCTTGGGCCAGTCACAGACAGGGAGTCGAGGACGTAATCCCACAAATGGGGTCTCTGGCTGACCTGATTATGTAAGTCCCCACTACAAGGGAAACCGACCCATCCTGGGTTATGTGTGGACTCCTCCAGCACAAGGGGGGGGATCCAGTCAAGCACCTAACCCAGAGAACTTCTCTCCAAAGTTCCCACAGGAGGGCAGAAATTCCCCAAACAATGGGCAGAACTTTTTTCCCAGGTATCCACCCAATTTCCAACCCCAAAACCATCCATCCTTCTTTCCCCAATTCCCTGAGACCAGACAACCTAATCTGGGAGAGGGGAGGCCAAGGTTGGAGGGGTACCCAAATCTTCCCAACCCAGGGTATTACCAGAGAAGGGATAGCTACCGTTCCCGGGATCAGCCCAGGGGAGAAAACAGAACCCCGTATCAACCTAAGCAGGTTTCCCAACTTGAGTGCCAGGTCCAAAATATGGCACGGGATCTGGGTCACATACTGAAGGTTCAACAGAACCCTCAGATGAGCATGCCACCGCAGAATCCCCAAACTCTGGACCTGGTGCTCCAGAACAATGACGGGGGCAGCACCCCGATAACCCACTGGTTCCCAGGGAGGAGGCACAAGGGGAAGGGGGGTGTAAAGCCTTGGAGGAAGCTTCCTTCCCAACTTGTAAACAGCCCCTGGAAACCCAGGAACCGGAAACAAAATCTCCTACCCCTCAAAGTCTGCCACCCAAGGAGCAGAAAGGGGGTAGGAGAAACAAAGTACCCAAACAGACCCACTTTGTGGAGGAGGTAAAGGTCTTCCAATTTGAGGGAGAGGGATCCCATGAGGATCCTGGGAAAAGGATCTTCTACTTCAGAGATGGGGGAACTCCTCCCAAGGAAAAATGGGTCCCAAGAGATTCCAATCCAGACTGGGTGGATGTGGGGATTGAGCTGTCGCCGCCCATCATCCTATCCCAGACCCAACAAAACCAAACCTCCCTGGTTCAAACCCAGCCTGGTGACTGCTTCCAAAAAGGCAGGTGCGGCCCAGAACCAGAACCAGGGGAACCTAAAACCGAATCAACAGACTGGGTAGATGTGGGGATTGAGCTGTCGCCGCCCATCATTCTATCACAGAACCAATAATACCAAAATCCCATGGGTCAAACCCATCCTGATGACTGCCTCCAAAAAAGGGGGGGGGGCAGCCCAGAACCTGAAACCATTTCCAGTTGCCAACTTTTTCTTTCAGATTCCCCAGGCTCTTCATAGAATTCTGCCCAAATCTCTTCTCTCGCCATGTCCAAAACCAGAAAGTTAGCCCACCAGTTGTCCAAAAATGTGCATTATCTGTGCCCCCTTTCAGGAGAAGGAGGGAAGATACTATGCCCCGGTACAAGTACAGGGACAGGGTAACATTTTGACACTGGTGGACACTGGATCCCAAGCTACCCTTCTGTCCAAAAGGGCCTTAGGGCCTTTGATGAACTAAATGCAGGAAGGGGGGAGAATTACCGTATTCCTCTCACCTCTCTTCCTGGACAACTGCAGAATTTTGACAGGAAGGAAATTCCCGTCGAGGGGACTGCAGAGTTGGACATTAAAATTGGGTGACACAAGGTGAAACACCCAGTCATAGTAGTGACTCCAGAGGGCACCCCTTGTTTACTAGGGAATTACCTCCTGAGAAGGTTTTCACCCCTAATAGATTGTGTAAACAAGGTCCTCTGGACCCAGACTAGCCGACCAATAAAATTAAAACAGAGTGTCAACCATGTTAGTTTAAATTGCACCTGCCACATGGTTGAACAAAAATCTGACCAAGTAGAATTTCACTTCCAGAACAACCAAATTCCAGACGTGACAGTAGTAGCAGTAGGACAACAGACTGGTGATGGGGGGGTCCTCTCTATTTCTGAAAATCAACCTTCCTTCCAGTTTAAGGTGGTATTCCACACTGGAAGGAAATACTCTGAAATTCTTTACCAATCCACAATCAGACACTCCCACTCCTATAGTCCAGAAAGATGTGAAATCAGCTCAGCGCCTGGCTGATATTCAGCAAATTGGAGATCAGTTGTTCATCCCTGTTCAGTTAAATGATGGGAAGGACTCTGTTCTCGCCAGAGTGTGTGTGAACAACGGTAAGAGCTTCATCAGCGAAGCCATGTTCCGACAACCCCCGCAAAGATCCAGCCATTCCCACATTCAAACTGATAGATAAATGGGAAATGGACGGGGAAGCACCCAATTCCAAACATCTCCTGCCAAGCAGGTGTATGCTCAAAATCTCCATTGGCAACAAGAGCATAGTCCATAATTGTCGGGTCGTGAGATTCGTCACTGCCGCCTTTTACTTAGACAGTGACATTCTCAATCGCTTTGCCATTAATTTGGACCTAATAAACTTCAAAGCTTGGTCCCGGTTAGCGGATAATCCCATGGGCTTTGATGATTCAGAAAAAGCATTTAGGTCAGCTCAATTGCTACCTTACGCAGTTGAAATTCAGATAAAAGAGGAAGTCACCATCCCAGAAAGGACCCGACAATTCTCCCTGGAAGTGAAAGTTAAAAGAGGACAAAAATTGAAAAACCCTGATGCTTATATTCACTAAATGCTTCTCTTCAACAGCAAGGTTTAGGGGTAAACCCAACACCATTAGTCAACATAGAACATGACACCATTCCAATAGAGGTGGATAACAGCGACTTAAAGAGTATTACTCTAGCCGCAGGCACCATTATTGGAATGGCGGTTGATGACCGACATTTCTCCATTGATTTAGGAAATGAACTGTTAGGACCAATCCCCAAGGACTGTTTTGACAGTGACAGTGAGGACAATAGAACACCAGACAGGATTTTCACCCGGCATGGGGGGAACTTCCTGGTGTACACTTCCTGCCCTTATGGTAAGGTAGACGTGACTTGTGACTTTAGAAGGGATGAGTTGATTTTCCAGGTCCATGAGGGCTGCCTTTCCCACCTGAAGCCTCCAGTCCAAATCAGCACCCTGACCAGGGACTTCTCCACCCAGCTGGAGGAAGCTGCTGAGATAGCTAAACCAGAAGTCTTTCCAGGCTTCAGGCAGATGGTGGAAGAGAGAGTCAACCTAGCTGATACCTGTGTGACTCTGGAACAGAAGCAAAAGTTGAAACAAGTTTTTCTTGGATTTCCAAGATCTCTTTGTGGTAGACTCATATGACTGTGGTCGCACCGACATCCACACAACAATTCCCACGGACCCGGGCATGACTCCAGTGTTTGTGAAGCAATATCACTTGCCTCTCGCATCCATAGAGTCCCTTATTGAAATAATTAAGAACCTTGAGTCCCGGGGAATAATCTGTCCAGTCCACAGCACTTTCAATAATCCGGTGCTGGGAATATTGAAGCCAAACGGCCAGTGGAGACTCTGCGCCGACCTTAGGGAGCTCAACAAAGGGGTCCATACTTCCCGATGGCCTCTGCCCTACATTGACCAAGGGCTGGCCCAGATCCAGGGGCCACAGGTATTCACTGCAATAGACCTGACCAATGGATACTGGACCGTGCCTGTCAGTAGGGAGGACCAATACAAACTGGCTTTTACCTTTGGGGGCCAGCAGTACTCATGGACCCAGACTCCCTTTGGATACCTCAACCCCGGCAATGAATTCAACATTTTCCTGCATAAGGCCATGCCCGACCTGGGTGCGAGGGGTAACCTGGCTTATGTAGATGATGTCCTTATCAAAAGTTCATCTGTGGAGGAACACATAGTGAAGATCCGTTATGTTCTGACACAGTTGAGGGCCGCCGGAGCAAATCTTTCCTTTCAGAAAGCACAGTGGTGTAGAACCCGTGTTAATTTCTTGGGGCATGAGATTACTCCTCAGGGTCTCTGTCCCCAAGAAAAGAAAGTGGAAGCACTCCAGAAACTGAAGGATCCCACAACTCTGCATGAACTAAGGAGCCTCCTTGAACTGACTAATTACAGCAGAAAGTTCATTGAGGGCTACGCAGAGATCACCAGACCCCTGATTCATCTTTTGAAGGGGGGGTCAAGTGGGAATGGGATCCAGAACAATCTGAGGCAGTAAGACAACTC
Source organism: Ambystoma mexicanum (assembly GCF_040938575.1). Classification (NCBI taxonomy): domain Eukaryota; kingdom Metazoa; phylum Chordata; class Amphibia; order Caudata; family Ambystomatidae; genus Ambystoma; species Ambystoma mexicanum. Next base: position 282,083,341 of record NC_090936.1, read on the forward strand.
AAAAGAAGCCTCTCACAAGCGCCTTGCCTAGCTTACCCTGTCAGAAACAAGGAGTTCTTCCTGGAGACAGGGTTCTCTAATACGTGCTTGATGGCAGTATTATACCAAAAGCATGACAAGGTCAATAAAGTAATCTCCTATGCGAGCAAAACTTTATCCTCTGTGGAGGAGAAATTCAACGATTGTGAGAAGGCACTCCTGGCAACGGTGTGGGCATTGAAGAATTACCGCCCGTTTATCCAGGGGGAACACATCATAGTGGAGACTCCACACCAGCCTCTGCAATACCTCCAAAGTGACAGAATCCGGGCCGGAAATGTGAGTAATTTCCAATTTACTTCCTGGATTCTGTCAATGCAAGGCTTTCCTGTGGAGGTCAGATATGGCCAAAACAAGAAGAGTCCCCTCGCGCAAGGTCTGGCTGACTTGCATGATTTGTGCCAGAGGAAACTGTCTCGAGGATGAAAGTCTAAAAATCAAGGACAGCATGGAGGCATACTTTAATTCCCCCCACAAAGTCTTTGAAGAGGACAAGTGTGAGGGAATGCCCACTGTCTATGTGGATGGATGCTCTTACCATGTTGACAACAACGGGGAGAAAGAACTGGTGGCCGGCGGAGGGAATGCATGGGTGAAGGAGTTTCCAGAATCCTCCGCTGGGTACAAAATTGGTCCCCGCAGTAGTCAGGTGGCAGAATTGATGGCTGTGCATCAAGCCATCCTCACTGCTGTCCAACATCAACTCCACAAACTGGTCATTATCACAGATTCGGAGTATGTACGGAACGGGTTCGTGGAGCACCTGGTTAACTGGAAAACCAGAGGCATGCTATGTGCTAATAACAAACCTTTGAAACATGGGAAGTTAATTCAAAACATTGATGACCTGGTCACCTCGAATGGGATGACCATCTACTGGAAAAAGATCAAGGGTCATTCCAAAGTAGAGGGACCAGACAAAACTGGAAATGACTTAGCTGATCAGCTGGCCAAAACCGGGGCCATCCAAGGGGATCTAATAGAAATAGAGTCCCTGTTGGGGGAAATCCAGGTCACAGCTATCACTAGGTCCCAGACAAATGCTCACAATGATCTTTCAACTGCACAATGGAGTAAGGAGACACCTGATGCTGATTTGATTACAGCTCAGAAAGGGGATCCAATAATTGGAAAGTTTTACCAACACATTGAGGACCCTGAGAACTATCCCCTGACGGATACCGATTACATTGGGAAAGAGGACCTAAGAGTGTTGATGAAATGTCCAAAAAGGTTCAGACTCCAAGACGGTTTGTTGGTAAGGAAATCCCAAGCTGGCCATGATCAGTGGGTGGTTCCTACCTCATTCCAAAGCCTGATGTTAAGTCACGCCCATGATGCGGCCACCGCCGGTCATAGGGGGTTTCATACAACACTTGAAATCTTAAGAGAGGTTGCATACTGGCCACACATGGGGCAGGACCTCGACCAATACTTGAAGGGGTGTCTTGTGTGTGCACAATATCAGCCAACATCCCTCACACACCGGGCACCTCTGCAAAAGAAGGGGAAGACACTGCCATGGTCAGATTTGCAAATCAACTTCGTAGGCCCTGTAATTCGCTCGGCTAGAGGGAACAAGTACATGTTGACCGTCACATGCTTGTTTACCAAGTGGGTGGAATGTCTCCCGGCCCCAAATTGCAAGGCAGAAACAGCAGCTGCCCTCATGATTAACCACATATTTTCCCGTTTTGGTCTACCTCAAAGGATTGAGTCAGACAGAGGTAGCCATTTCACCAGCGAGGTAATGAAAAAGATGTGGGAGATACTGGGGGTTAAAAGGAAGCTACACATTGCTTATCGGCCAGCTTCTTCTGGAGCAGTGAAGAGATACAACCAAACCATTGTGAGCATCTTAAAGAGGTTTGTGGCAGATTCTGGGCCAAGTTGGGATATCTGATTACCTCTGGTCCTAATGGCCATCAGATCTACCCCTTCATCTGCAACTAAAATGTCAGCATTTGAGTTGATGACCAGACGCAAGATGGTGCTTCCCCAGCATTTGCTCTACAGGACCCAAGAGCAGACACTGATAAATGCCTCCACAACTCATGAGTATGTGGAGAATTTAAGGAAACACCTTCAGCATGCTTTGCCTATGCTCAGTGGAATCTAGAAAGATCAGCTGACAGCATGAAAACCCACTACGACCTGAAGACCACCAGGAAGGAATACACTGTGGGAGACCGGATCTATCTATACAATTTCCAAAGAAACCAGGCCAAACAGCGAAAATGTTTGCCCACATGGAAGGGACCGTTTGAAATTATAGACAAAATCTCCCCTGTAGCCTATAAGATCCGCATCCCAAAGGTAGTCTGGCGGAAGGGGAAGACAAGTGGGTACATATAAATCAGCTAAAGTGTTGCCATCCCAGGCACACTCTGCAGCAACTGGAGGAGTCCTCTGCAATACCAGAGGGGACCGCTCCAGATTAATTCAGTTCCCATCCTAAAATATCCCACATATAGTCTCTAAAATATTATGAATGGAAAAAAAAATGTTTCATGTTATATCTTGTTTTAAAATAAAACTGAAAAATGTATCCTGATGTATAAAATGTATATGCCGCCCCACCATTAATAGTGGTGGAGAAATGTCTACGAATAGGTATTGCCGCTTTAACTTTATAATCCTAGGAGAGATAAAACCACAGAAACTGACCAAGGAGAACGACCCGGAGACCGGGAGCAAAGATCCGAGGGGCCCGGGGTACTGCCCAATATTCCCATCAGGACAGGCGAGGAGAACCGATCGATCCAACCGGATGGAGGAAAAGATGCTGAACTGTGCCATCTACGGAACTGGAAGAAGATGAGGCGAACATCCCAGATCTTGCGAGTTCCATCAGTGAAAGATCAGAATGGCCATCGCAAGAGGGGGGGCTTTTGGGATGTTTTTACCCATGCATCCAAGCCCTACCATAAAACTGTGCATTACTGGCATTGAAAACATCATGATGGAAAGAACTCCCCAGAGAGTGCACAGGGAAAACATGAAGAATAGGCTGCCACCCATTTTTGCCTATGTTGTGAGCACAGGAGGGCACTGCCTAAAACCACCATTGGGCTTCACACACAGTAGCCTGAAACCATTGGGAATGGCAATGCTGATTGCCAAAAGCCACCCAGAACTGTGGGGAATTCATTTTCTTAATGTCAAAAATGGATGCAATACTGGTGCTCACCACTATCAGAAAGCCGGCGTTTTAAAACCACCAGACCTTTGTGTAAAACTGAACAAATTAACCCAAACCAGGCCAAGGAAAGCATTGCTAAGAGGTGGATACAATGTAAAACTATATTCTGAAATGACTTGAAGGAAGTAATTATTTAATCTATATATAAAAAATAGCTGGGGATGTCAGCAGCTTAAGTGACTTTGGGTTTAAAGCCACTAAAATCGAAATGTTTAGAATAAATGAGTGACCTACGTGTGAGTGTCACATAGGTTGCAATTGTTTAAATGTCATAGTTTTGAACTTAGAATCAGCATTCTAGCTGCATGTGCAAAAATTGTAAGGTGGATTTGAATGTAGAAAACTGGGAACTAAAGTGACATTTAGCTGAATTCTGCCTGACAACTACCCCCGACAGGAGTTGAATAGGCTCAACAACTCTTCCCAGGCCTGGCTGCATTCTGCTGCCCCTGCCAAAAGGAGATGACACCTCTCTGATTGAATTAGGGGAGTGGCACCTGGGGACTACAGGAAACTAAACAAAGCACTGTCACTGGCTCAGGCAAATGTTATATTGGGGGGCCGTAAGGTGGCTTCCTCTTAGGAGAAACTGGGAGGGGCAGTGCCTGTGAGAGCAAGCTGAGCTTGGGGGAAGTGGATAAACCAGAAATTCCACCATGTGCTTTGGAAAACCACATCCCTTTGGGGCCAGAGCATGATTTTAAAAAGATGGATAATTCACAGTGCAGAGTTGTCAAAATTATATAAATAACATCATCATTCTTGCGATTTTTCTGTGCACATTTTAAGAGGTGTTAGGACCCAGTGGTATGTTCTTGTGGATAGTAGCGGGAACAAGGTTGTTACTCCAAATGTATGCATGTTAAAAATCTGACACTTTATCATCTGAAACCCATATCCCTGGTGCACATTTGTGTAAAATCTGGAAAGGTTTAGAGGTCGTTATCTGGATGAAAAGGGGAGAATTCTGTCATACGTGGACACAACATCGTACAAAGACAGGGATCGGATGGTTTGGTGCTACAGAAAATATGTTAACTGGACCTATCACATTAGAAAAATGGTACATAGATAAATATGTATTTGGGTCAGAAATAGATTTGTGTGCAATTTGACAAGGGGAGGTTCCTCTGACCATGAAACCTACAGCCGGGAACTTACGTCCCCATGCACACTATCTAATATCTGGAATACCAGACCAACAATTAGATATATCTAACAAGTGATGTTTCTTAATAAATTCAAGAACGTCTGTAAATGGTAATACATAGAAAAAGGTAATTTGTTAAAAAAAAATGACTTTGAATCAGATAAGGTTACAAGAACCATTCTTCATTGTTTATTCTTGATGTTGAAGCTGTGGAAGGCCCAACGCGTTTCGAGTGCTACAACACTCTTCATCAGGGGCAATAACAAAGGTTTCTAGGAAAAAATATATATAATATGTACATTAGGAATATATTTACACCAACAACGTTTGTTCAACAACATTTCTAAATAACTCATTTTAGATCAGGATATGTATCACAATAACCCATGACATACAAGGATTACCTATGTATCAGAACGTTTGACATTTTAAATGTACAGAGTATACACTAACACACAAGAGGACAAACTGTCCCTCATTAATATCTGTAGAAACTGTTGGCAAATTCACTAGGTTAATAATATCTTCTCTGCTATGATCGAATGAGGAAATATATAGAAAAAATATATATAGAGAATAACTCCTGATAGTGAATTCATTGAAGTTCTAATATGGTAAGGTAAGAAACTGTGCAACTATTTAGAGAGTCTAACCTTGTGTTTTTTTTATATGAGAGAGGTACTTCAAGAGAACGGGGGTGGTCTGGGACGGGAAATCCAGGCCTCCGTCTAAACAAGACAGCGGGTCTTAGATAGTAAGTCCTTATCTGTAGGGGTCAGAAGACAAAATAAAATGGTGGACTGTAATTAATTCTAATTATAGTCATACATGTGAGATCTGAATTTTAGGGTCCAAGGTGGTTGAAGACCTTATCCATGGTTGTAGTAATAAACATAGTTGATACTAATGGTTAGGTACATTAGTACCAATGTACCTAACCATTAGTATCAACTATGTTTATTACATTAGTACCAGACCTTTTGCGGTCATTGACTACCACTTCCCCTCAGCTATCCTTGATATTGGTCAACCGCGATACCACTGTAAGTGACTCATTACTGGCTTAACTTATTCTATCACAACTATGTCACTCACAACGGTCTAAATAGACGCTTTTGATGTTTATGTCTACAGATAAGGACTTACTATCTAAGACCCGCTGTCTTGTTTAGACGAAGGCCTGGATTTCCCATCCCAGACCACCCCCGTTCTCTTGAAGTACCTCTCTCATATAAAAAAAACACAAGGTTAGACTCTCTAAATAGTTGCACAGTTTCTTACCTTACCATATTAGAACTTCAATGAATTCACTATCAGGAGTTATTCTCTATATATATTTTTTCTATATATTTCCTCATTCGATCATAGCAGAGAAGATATTATTAACCCAGTGAATTTGCCATCAGTTTCTACAGATATTAATGAGGGACAGTTTGTCCTCTTGTGTGTTAGTGTATACTCTGTACATTTAAAATGTCAAACGTTCTGATACATAGGTAATCCTTGTATGTCATGGGTTATTGTGATACATATCCTGATCTAAAATGAGTTATTTAGAAATATTGTTGAACAAACGTTGTTGGTGTAAATATATTCCTAATGTACATATTATATATATTTTTTCCTAGAAACCTTTGTTATTGCCCCTGATGAAGAGTGTTGTAGCACTCGAAACGCGTTGGGCCTTCCACAGCTTCAACATCAAGAATAAACAATGAAGAATGGTTCTTGTAACCTTATCTGATTCAAAGTCATTTTTTTGAACAAATTACCTTTTTCTATGTATTACCATTTACAGACTTTCTTGAATTTATTAAGAAACATCACTTGTTAGATATATCTAATTGTTGGTCTGGTATTCCAGATATTAGATAGTGTGCAGGGGACGTAAGTTCCCGGCTTGGGAACTTAAATTCTCTTCATTGTATTGTGCAACCAAGATGTCATGGTTGCCCCTCTCTCCTCTGCACCTCATACTTGATGAGCAAATTTTCCAAACACCTAGTATCCAAGTTGACTCTTACCATTTACAAATATTTTTCCTTACTAGGGTGTGCCATAGTTGTCCTATCCTTCCCTTCATAAAACCTACAGCATCACTCTGACACTCCATTTCTTTCCCCCAATCAAGGGAGAGAGGAAAGCTTGGCCAATGATAAGTGAGAGGGGCAGGCTTAGCTAGGCCCAGGCACACACCCATTTTCAAAACACATAAAAGGAACATTGGAACCCAGGTAGAGACATTCAATTTCCACTTTCTTGCAGGACGCTTTGCCGGGAGACTTCAGACTTCACATCCAGAGATCCAGACTTCAAATCCATCAATCTCCAGAGACCAGAACTTAACTCCAGAATTTGTAGCAGAGAGGCCTGAATCCACAAGCTGAATCCTTTTCAGCAGGCCTCAAAACCAACCAAACTATTCAACAGCCGGGCGAGCTGTTTGAATTCTTTGCCAAGAACTTTTGCAAGAACCTGTAGCAGTATCCAGAAAGCAGTGCTGTATCCGGAACCAGAGAGAACCAGAGACCAGATCGCTGTGAAGAACTGCTAGCAGAAGTCCAGCCAATCCTGACCCGATCGGTGATGAAGTTGCATTCCTGTCCAAAATCTAGTGTGAGTACCCAGCTAGCACTGTGCCAAAACCAACCTTTTAGTTTACAATAATCTAATCCAAACTATTTTAGCCTATTAGAACTGCCTCCTAGAATTGTGTCATTCTGTCATCTTTAAACCTGAAAACTGTCATCTGTCATTCTGAGCTTTAAAATTTCAAATCCGAAACACTACCTTTACTAAATCGGCCGTATCTCCGGAACCGTTTGTGCTAGGAGCGAGTTTTAACTGTCATCTAAAGCTAAGTTTCTAAACTTTCCAACGAACCTAAAACCGACCCCGTATACTGCTTCTGTAATTGCGCTCGACGCACGTGACTAAATTTGCCGCAATTTGACATTTTGCTTAATTTCAGCCACGTGTAATAATATTTGTCCTTGCTTTCCTTGCTGAAATTCATGTGCAACCTGACAATCATTCATAGAGCATTGCTAAAGTGATCCTGAATTAATTTAAGTATCTCTCACTCACCCTGAACTTCCTATAGGGAATTAAAAGCAATTTGAGTATATTCTTCACTTCATTGCCACCACATTTAAAAGGATTTTGCCTGTGTTTAAAACTCCTACCTGTTTTCCTCCAAGCCTGCCAGGGGGAACTGAATTATCTGAATTATATTTGATTCCATTCCTGGGAACTTTGTGCTTTTCTTCCATCTCTTTACATTGCATAAGGGGGGGGGGTGAATTGCTTCCAGGGGTAAAAGTGATTGCATTGTTTTGGTTGAAATCATATCAAGTTTATTTTCTGTACTGCATTTTCATTCATCATTGCATTGTCCTTGAAGCCATAAAAGCATTCTCAGCTACTTTATCCTCTCTATATCACTTCTAAGCCATCAGAAAGTGTACCACTGTAACATTATCCATTGTTGATCACTATCATCTTCACAAGTGTGCTATCAAACATTAGTTTATTATAAAAGCGTGATATATATATATATATATATATATATATATATATATATATATATATATATATATATATATTGTTTAACTTTCAAATAAACCTTTTAATTTGCAAAACAAACCTACTTCTTGGCTCAGTGGGGTCAGGGGGATTCCAAGAGAGGGGTGTTACATAAGGGTTGTCATCCAGAGTAAACGAACTGGACATAAAAATATATCAATAAGGGTTTCCCTCAGCATCCCAGACTAGGCATTGACTTAGCTGTATTGTTGAATTGAAGTCGCTTACATGGCCCTCATTCCGAGTTTGGAGGTAAGTAACGTCCCTTACCGGCATGGCGTAAATAGTGTGTCTGGGCTGTCACCAGTCTGCTAATAGAGGACTATTCCGACTTTGCGGGCACGAGCCTTACGCCATGCCGTAATGTCATTTGCGCCATGCCTTAGAAGGCACCCAAATGCCCTTAGCGGCATCAATCATAGCGCAGATAACACTACCGATGCGGCATTAGCGGTGACCGTAAATAGCGGTGACAGCTAATAACGGTCACCGCTATTTACGGTCACTGCTAATAAGCGGAACCGGATGTAGCGTCATCGCACAGGAACGGGAAGGAGCACGGTGGCCATCTTTAAAAACACAATCCATTGCCATCCTAACCCCACAGGACCCCTGGGACTCTGCTGATTCTTGGAAAAGATACACCTACAACACCACTATGCCAAAGGCCCTGAAAAAGGGAGCTGCCCGCCATCGTAAAGAAAGGTTCAATGAGGAGGAGCTGCAGATTCTGGTAGACACACTGCAGGAGCATGCTGCCATAGTGTTCTCAAGAAACATGAAAAGAGAGGCAGTACTTCAGAAGAAAGAGACCTGGGCACTTGTTGCCCAGAAGGTCAGTGCTGTGGGGAACACCCCCCGCACAAATAAAGTCTGTCGCAAGCGCTGGGACGACCTGCGACTAAGGGTGAGAAACATCCTCTTAGTGAACCACAGCCAGGCCATGGGAGGACATCTGCGCCAGCATGATAGGGATGGAAGCCATCGAAGGTATTGGCGAGTTGGAGTGTGGCGCCACAACATCGGGCGATGGAGGTGAGTGTCCAAAGTAAACATTGCTATGCCAAATCTGATGAAAGTCAACCAATATGTCAGTTCAAAGAGTCAAGCCATTGGCCCACACACACACACACTTCCAGCAAAGTAGGCTGATGCATTACAGACACATGCAGATGCCTGGTGGAAGGCAATATAGTACATGACACATACTACACAAAGATGTAAATGCTACGAGTCACACAGCATGCATGACAAAAATACTATGCATGCCAGATAGCACAGCTCTTGGTCAACATGAGTGACACCGACGTATGCCTGCAAAACCACCCATGTATCAAAGAACGTGCTCATCCAAATGCAAATTCCTATTATCCCCAATTATGTGGGTGAGCAATTGTCCTAATGTATGCATGATGCCTACCAATACATCACTCATGCCATCCCTCTCTTCGACCCCCACAGGCACTGACCATGGCAGCGATGGGCAGGATGCAACCCCTGCACAGGCCACACCCCGGAAGAGGTCCCGGGATGACAGCAACCACCCTTCAACCTCAAGGGGACAACCCAGGGGGCGCTGTGTACCAACAGGCAAGCCACCCCAGGTACCCATCACACCGGTGCCACCAAGGCCAGTAGAGGGCGAAGCACCACAATCACCACCACCACCCATTGGCCATCCTGATGATACATGCAAGGCACCACACTCCGAGGAGTCGAGTTTGGCTGAGGAGGTGGCAGCCACGGCACCCCTGCCTGTGGAGGACACACAGGATGACATCTGGGTGCCCATGGAGGATGATGTTTCGGAAGCGGTCCATACCGCAACTCCACCGGCATCCCCCCAAGTATCGTCGCTCGATACAGAGCACGCCACCACCCGGAGCAGTCTGGTCAAGAGCAGATGGAGGGACACTTCAGTCCAATTAACATAACTAGGGAGGCTGAGCAGGCTAGGCAGGACAGCCAGGGGCTCACTACTTCCACAGGTGTACCCTCTGGGCCACAGTGGTCTGACCTGCTTACTGCACTTGTGCAGGAGTTTGTCCAGGACAAAAGACTGGCCAGAGAGGAGTGGCGTCAGGACTTAGCCGCCCTAGGCAGGTCCATCACAGACAGCACTGCCTCCATGGCAAAATCATTCTCTGACAACACCAGCCGCCTCTGCGAGGAGGTCTCGGCCCTCCGGCAGGTGTTAGGCCGCATAGCGGATGCCATGGAGGCAGTGCATCCCGCTACACTATCACAACAGGCGGCCACACCGTCCTCCTCCAGTTCTACTGAAACAAGCCCGCTCTGCAGGTCGGCACGTACCCTGCGCCGGCAAGACATGCCGCCCCCTGGACGGGAGTGCCAATTAATCGACACGGCAGACTCTTGTAGGCTTTGGAGACTCAATGGGACTTGTGTGGGGGAGTTGTGGGAGGAGGAGGAGGGGGGTGAGGGTGTGTGGGGGAGTTGTGGGGGGAGATGGAGGGGGTTGAGGGTGTGTGGGGGAGTTGTGCGGGGAGGGGGGTGAGGGTGTGTGGGGGAGTTGTAGGGGGAGGTGAGGGTGGTGGAGGGTTTTTGCACTTACATTTACATTGTTATATTTAATACACCCGTTGTGTAGAAAACAAGACCTGAGTGGACATTCTTCATTTTGCATATGTCATTTATTTATTTACAGTGCATAGTGTACATGTACCCCCACACCCAGTGCCCTCTGTCCAACCATCACGTCACCCTCTGCTGCCATGTGTGTCAGAAATATTGTGCAATCATTGACTGGCGCACAGCACATCCCTCCTGTGCATCGGCAACACAATGATGTCCGCCCACATCTTCTTCTTCTGCTTCCTCATCACCAGGTGGTAGCAGTTCAATGTCAGGGGGCAGAGGCACATTCCGGTGGATGCACATATTGTGCAGCATGACACATGCCATGATGATCTTGGCCACCTTCTCATGCCTGTAGAGGAGTGCTCCACCAGACCGGCTGAAGCAGCGAAATCGTGCCTTCAACAGGCCCAAGGTCTGTTCGATGACCACACGGGTATGGGAACAATTGTAGTCCTCCTCGTGCCTGTTCTGTGGGTTTCGGACAGGAGTGAGGAGCCACGCCTTCATGGGATAGCCACTATCACCTGCATGAGAGGCAATAAAAGGTAAATGTTAGTCAATTCATGATGGACAGCTGTACTAGTCACACATGCCTGCAGTTTATTGTTAGCCATATGCACATGTTCATTGATGTATTTACGCCATCTCCAGTCCCTCAATATGTCCTGTGGCATGGACTAATGGTGTGTGTTGCATCTTCAAGATGATACATGGTGTGCACTGACGTCTTGTTGCACATGCATCTTGTACGCATGCAGCAGTGTTCGTGTCGGAATTGTGATGTGTTGTGTTCTGTGAGATTTACTTAGAGGGAGCATTGGCAGTAGTCTGTGCAATATTGGGCAATCAGCACTGATCATTCCCATGGTGACATACAGCACTCCTGTGCGTGTGCCGTCCCTGTGACAGACAGTGGGTTCCCTAGTTGGTTCAGTTTGATGCACTCACAGGGATGCTTGTCCTGTGTGGTGATATGCTGGAGACAGAAACATAGTGCATATGCACTGCAAGGTGCTGGATGGCTTTACGGAGGGTGACGGCCGCTGATGAGTGGTGCACGTGTTGTGGGATGTGGGGTGGTTTCCTGTTAGTCATGTAGTGATAGGTGTCGACCTTACTTCATTCATATGGTATTTGGGTGTCATGTACCGTTTGTGATGGTTTGGGGCACAGTATTCAGTGATGTGCACATCGTGCAGTCACATCAACATTGACAGCATGGTGGTGTGTGCATCTCTCCACCCATTTCAATGCCATGTGCATGTCCTGCAACTTACCAAGCAGCCAGGCACGTTGTCCAGCATGTTGCTCCATGAAGCATGGTAGCGTGGAGTTCCGCAGGAACATAGAGTCATGAGTTGATCCGGGATATCGGGCACAACAATGTGTGATCTTGCTGGCGTTGCATACCATCTGACCATTGATGGAGTGGTATTGCTTGCAGTCGCGGTACACCACCTCCATGGCATGCGGCACCACCAACTCCACGTGGGTGTAGTCGAGGGCACCTACACAATTTGGCATGCCTGCCAGTGCATGGAAGGCAACTTTTGTATCAAATATCTCCTGGGGAGTCTGTGGTAGGGATATGTAGTCCCTTGTGTGCTTGAGGAGGGCATCCAGCACTTGGTTCAGAATGCGAGCAAAATAGGGGTTGTGATATGCCATGCATGTGCCCCACTGTGTGTTGGTAGGTGCCTGTGGCAAGGAAGTGGAGCACAGACACTACCTTCAGTAGAGGGGGGATGGCGGTGCGTATTTCGATGAGACTCACTATGTCGTCGTGTATCAGGTCCACTATGGTAGTGATGATGTCCCGGTCCAGACGGTACAGGGTGTGGCTCTGATGCGACTGGCTCTGATGCGACGGATTGTGGGCTTCCGGCGTGGTAAGGGTGGCTGCACTGGTGGGGCATGCTGGCCCTGTCTCACCCTCCTTCTCCTCCTGTGTCTCCTCTGTGGTGCCGGCTGTTGTTGTTGTTGATGTTGTGGCAATGCAAGCATGTCCTCCAGCTCCAGTAATGCTACTACTATTGGAATCATCTTGGTGTGGGAGGGGGTGTGGTGTGTGGGTGTGCTCCTTTTGTACTGGGCCAGACTCCATTGCCTCCACCTGTGCTGATTGTGTGCACCTGTGGCAGTTGGGAACACTGCTCAAGGCATTTTAGGGTAGGTCGGCGATGCCGGTATTTGCGGCATGCCGGTAACCACTTTTTCCACCTTCATGAGGCCGTTATTTGCATGTCCGCTTCACTTGTGATCTACTCCAGTTTATGGCATGCCGCTATTGCTGGCATGGTGGGTCGCGTGCCAGCGCCCAGACCGCCATTTACGCCACCGTACTTTACGATGCCGCTAATAGCTGTCAGTCTGGTCAGACTAGCCCGTAGTGGTAAACTATGCTGGTATTCCTTTACCGGCATCGTTGTTCCCTTAGCACCAACCTCGGAATGACCCCCATTAAAATGTATTTAATACAAACTATGTACAAAAAAGGGGGGAATTAGAAAAATTGTCAAAGGAAAAATAAATACGTGAAAAAGGAAACCTACAACTAAAGAACTATTTACATGAGTCAGCGGACTAGTCCAATTTGATCTTCAACAATGCCTCATCCAAGGCCAATTCCCCCTCCATCTCTGCCTCTTGTTGGTGGGCCCCCGTTCCTGCCTGGAGGGCTTGCAGGGCTTCCCTCATTTGAGATGCTATCTCCTCTGCTGCCATGTGTGAGAAACCTGAAGGTGTCTCCCAGACTAGTACCAGGGGATCTGTCATCTAGGTGGTCAGTACACAGACATCGCTATTGGATTCCGTTCCTTTGGATGGACCAGTGTGGGAGGGTCACCCGGATGGGGGTTCCTTTGGGAGTGGAAGTGGGACACTGATGGGTGAGACGTGGTATCCCCTTTCTTATAACACCTTTTTCCCATCCTATACCACGTAGGATACTCAGAAACTCTATTCTCCCCTTTCCCCCCTTTTCCGACACAAACACTTTCTTACACCACGAAAGATAACGGACTAACACCAGAGCCGTTTGCCTGACCCTTGTGTTAGGACATGTCAGGTAGAGTCAGGCAATTAATAATAACCACACACACCTGATGGCCCTTTCCCTTCCACACAGGGATAAAAGGCGGAACACAAGAGCACGCTACGAGCTAGGCAGACCACACAGTGGGTAAGCTGGTCCAGGATGGCAGTTCAAGAGGAGACAAAAAACGTTGAGAACCAAAAGGATGACAAGGAGAGAAGTGCCCTTGCCCTTTTCGACCCAGACCCACGAAGCCTCCCAGAAAGGAATCATAAGACATATCATATATCAATGCAGTGCTCATGGTCAGCAGTCAGTCACACTTTAACATGCAGCAGGAGATGGTGAGGTTAGGAGGCAAAAGGCTGTAATAGGAGGAAAGAAATGGCACGAGGCAGGAGGAACAGGTGTCTTCCATACATGCAGGAGGCAGTAGTGTGAAGACAAGAGGAAGGGGCGTATGCACATAATTAACATGCCACAAACTGCACGCCTATGCTCTTAACGCTCTATAGGATATGCACTCCCTTGTGTGCACAGAGTCAGAGATATTTAGGGGGTGCAATGTGCATTTCCTGGCAAGCGTGGTGAGAGAGATAGTTAGGGGGTGCAACATGCATTTCCTGGGTTGCGCAGGGATGGAGACTGTTAGAGGGTGCCATGTGGATTTTGCGCCCACATTTTTCTGGCCTCTGCCCAAGCTGCCGAAGGCACAACACGACATTTGGACAAGCTGACTCCATTTTAAAAGGTTGCCAGTGGACTCATACGCACTGAGCACCTGGCTGGTGTGGAAGGCATGAACAGCTATGCAGCCACATCAGGTGGGTGACATGTGTGCATGTCAAATGTGCTTCCATCTTTCCATAACAAGCTGTCACATGTTGTGGTACAGTTGGCTGGGGTCCTCCTCACCCATGCATGGGTACTGCAGTAATGTTACCATGGTCATTTCCATCACATGATGTGGATGCTTGATGTATGTGTGTGGTTGACATTGATCTCCCAGTACACATCACTGTATACAGAATGTTACTGCTATGCCAATACACCTATGTGTGGCGATGGCATGCAAGCCACATTTCATTGGACATGCACGCAGTGTAATTCTTGTGCATAGTGCATTGTGAATACAAATCATATCCCACACAGAATTACATAAAGGTGTGGATGATGTCAGAATCATCCATTCACTGGCCCTGGTTGCCAGTGGATATGGATGAGTGACAATTTCATTGCTAAGACACAAGGGTGTGTTCCAGACAGGAGTTGCAGTGACTGGCCAAGAGATGTTTGACTGATGTTCATTCCACATTTGGCGTGTCAATGGTTCAGTGGCCATGCAAGTGCACAGTGGTCATGCCCATGTCGCACTCTCTTCACACATGTTTGAGATGCATGTGTGTGTGGCTAACCACATATCTAGCATAGGGCAATGTGGTGATGGGGGTTATGGGGCTTGTGGCAACACATATGCCTGCATGCTGGTTTGGTCAGCAGAAGTTGAGTTGACACTTCTATATGTTGCAAGAAGACAGGGTTGGAGTAGGGACTCAACAATGATGCACGGGCCTCCATCCGTCCACCAGTACACCAGTAGAACTTCCACTTTCGTACATGTCTGGATGTATGCATGTTCTCCTACTCCTGCAAACCATTGCATGATGCCAGGCCTAATATTCACCACCATGATTACAAATGTCATTGAATGTCAGTCACCTGTGCCTTTCAAGTTACAGTGTTCCGAGTTTCAACATGTGATGTATGTGTGGCTGGACCTATTGTGTCTGCATGCATTGTAATTGACATTTGCATGTTCAGCCAGGTAGTTATGACTCTGTGTACTGTCTGTCTTTGTGCAGGTGATGATGCAGTGTATGAGGAGGGGGATGAAGAGGATGAGGGGGAGGAGGATGACGGGGATGAGGGGGAGGAGGATGAGGAGTATGAGGCACAACCATCCACCAGTGCAGCCCGTGGTGCTGTGCCCGGTGAGAATCCCCTTGTGCTGCAGAGCATCATCAGCAGGCCTGATGGCTCTTAAGGTGATGCTGCCCTGATGAATCTGATGTGGAGGGCATACTGATGACATGGTGCAGGGTCCACCACTGAGTATTCCGGATGCCATGGAGCTCCTAGAGTTCCTTTAGGCTGCTGAGTCTGAGGAGGAGAGCCAGAAGACCCTGGTCCGGCAGTGGAAAATTCTGCATCAATGGTGGATTCAGTATCTACAAGATTGCCTCTGCCCATAATGGAACCATCAGTGGAGGCTGGTGTCAGTTGGAAGGTTGCAAACTGCCAGCCAATGCACTCACTGCGATGGACCAAGGCTTTGGAATCCTGGCGTGGTAGGCCTGCACGCATGGTGGATGTGTGCCTGCTGACACCAATATGGTGAGGAGGAGGAGCTGCTGCATGCAAGTGCCCAACGGGAAGAGATCCTGCAGGAGATGTCCAGGCACATCCATCATCTGACTAAAAATTTGATCTAATCAACTGTTGCACACACTAACTCCCTCTGCCTATTGTGCCAGAAGGGGAGGGAGGACATGCAACAACTGAGGCAGGCAATTTGCGTGGATGTTCGTCTCTCAGGCAAACCCTGTTTGATGAGATGTTGGCCTCCTGGGACCTCCAGCGGCAGGTGATGGACACCTTAAGGGAAACACTGCAGGCAGAGATGTTGGCTTTCAGGGAATACCAATGTCAAGACGCAGAATCCCACTGTAAAAGCCTGCAGGCAGAGATGTTGGTTTTAAGGGGATCCCAACTTCAAGACGTGGAATCCCACACTAAATGCCTGGAGGCAGAGGCGTGGTCTTTAAGAGAATTCCATCATCAAGAGATGTCTTCCTCGAGACAATCTCTCAACATGCAGTTGGAGTCATCAAGGGTCAGCATGCATAATGTCGATTTGGCCACTCGCAATGTACATCACCAGGACCTTGTAATGATTGGGACCCTTATGCATGCATCCCTCTCACGAGTGGGCGTAGCTGATGAGGACCAGGCTTTCGCACTGCGTAGTCAAAGTGCACTATCTGAAGATTCACCACAGGGTGGTGGTCCCGGATGAACCGCACAGGTGCTTCCATTGGCCATGTCCACACACACCCTTATCCTCTTGCCACTGCCACCTCTTCGTCATGCACCCTGGTGTCCTTGAACCCGTGGAGGGGGTATGCCTTTTTACTTAATTATTTGATATTTGTACAGACCCCTGCTCTAGGGTGGACTATTTTTGTTTTTCTATTTGGATTGTTACTGTCATTCAAGCTGGACTATATTTTATTGTTGTCCTTATCCAGGGTGGACTGTATTTGTTTTTACCCCCGGCCAAGGTGGACTATATTTTATTGTCCTCATCCATGGCGGACTGTATCTATTTTTTACCCTGTCCAAGGTGCACTATATTTTATTTTTGTCCTCGTCCAGAGTGGACTGTGTAATCATTAGCTATCCATCATGTCAGAGCCATTGCCCTCTAAAGGGCATATCAAGCTGGAGGACTGGACAAGCGGGCATGTCAAGCTGGAAGACTGGACAAGTGACCATGCTAACTGGAGTCAATGGACATGGTGCCGAGGACTGCAACAGCCTCCCACATACAGGTGAACGTTCCATTCCACACATTGATGTGTATATGTGCAGGCTGAATGACTGACTGCTTTAGCTGGTCCAAACATAAGTCTGATGTTATTTCAGGTATCTTGACTGATCCAGTGCCCAAACTCCCTGAGAGGACCCCTCAGCACCCTATTTCCACCCACATCCCCATTCCCTCTGCTGGACACTGGCCCTCCTAGCATCAATGCGGAGGACCAGTGTTAGGTAAAGGTGGTCCGGGATTCACAGCACTCCAGCTGCACCAGCAGGTATGGCTGTGCACTGTCAATCTTATTTATGTCTGGTGACATGCACCCCAATAGTGACGTGATGTGGCCATGTAGGGTTTGCAGGGATATTGTGATTTGGTGATGTTTGGGTGATGGTCACTGTCACTGAAGATGTGAGTTGGTCTACATGACTGTGTGTGTGCATTACTCCTTGATCAGCTATGCATGTGCTTTGGGTTGCTGGTTTTACAACCTCAACTTGCTGCTTGGTGACAGTTTCATCAGGATGTTTCTGTGCACATGCTTTTGGCGAGTGCTGATGCAGTAGCTTCATTTTATGTGTGTCATTCCATTTACACTCCTGTGATATCAACCTTGCATGCTGTCTCCTGTCATGTGTCATGCCCAGTAGCCACTCCATGATCAGGGATGGACTGGCCTATTGGGCACTGTGGTAATTTCATGGGAGGCCTCTGTACTCTGGGCCTCATTTATGTGGTGGTTCAAAATTTTCACATGAGAATCTGGTTGGCCTTGTAGTTGAAGTGTGATATGGGGTCACTTTGGGTATCATTTCCATGGCCTCTTTTGGTTCCCAGTCCGCCTCTGTCCATGTTGAATGGGCATGCAAAACACTTGACTGTCTCATTCAACCAGTTGATGATCCAGTTCACATGTATTCATGTGGGTGAGGTGTGTAGTGTGCAGTGTATTGCTGGTGAGGTGCAGGTGTTGGATGCCGGTATGTCCTTTGCATGTGTCAGGGGGAGGGGTGTGTTACCATAGCTTTTTATGTTTGTGTTTCCTGTTGTTGGCTAGTTTGCTATCTGGTATTCCTGACGAGCATCTTCATGATTGGACTGGGACATGTTTAGGGTATCCGAGACATGCATGTGGAAGGGATGGGTGGCAAACTGTGGATTATTCCCATTGCAGGAGCACATACATGGCAGTGGTGTGTGAAGGTGAACAGGTCCAGCAGCAATGGTTCGTAGGGATACATCACGAAGATGGCAGTAAGGTGAGCCCTTTCTTGCACTTTGTGTATTCCATTCAGAGAAGCACATGGTATTGTGACATTGTGCCTGGGGATGGCTTCACACTCTTATGAGATTTTACCTGTGTTGAGTGGAGGTGAGCAGATCCATCTGCAATGGGATGGAGGGAGAGATCATGAAGATAGCTGTCAGTTGAGAGTTTCTTGCCACTCAGGTGAGCAAATGGCATGGTGACATTGTGACTGGGGATGGCAGGGGATCTGTTTAGGATTGTGTGCCTGCGACAAGGATGCCTTTATTTCCACTTGCTACGACTATGTTGGTGGTTTGTGCACATGATGTGATGGATGTTGATGGGGGGCATTGCAGTGTTCATGTTGTAGGTCACACACACTCTCAGGGTGCTTCTATGTGCAAGCTGGATTGGCACAAATTGCATCATTGAAGGCCACCAGGGATGTGGCATCACTGTGTGTGCTCCACGGGGTTTGCAGTTCAGGTGAAGTATGTTTCTACAACCTGATTGTGTGCGGCCTGTCCATGCTCCCTTTGGCCTATTAAGAGAATGAGTGGTGCCTGTGAATGAGGATGGTGGCCCTCCCACAGATCTACTGATAAGCCACGACGAGTGGCAATATTGTGCAGGACACAACATGGCATGATGATCTTGCATACCACAGGGGTTGCAAACAGCAATTCGCCAACTGAGCTCTCAAGGTTTCAGAGGTGTGACTTGAGCACTCCGAATGTGCACTCCACTATGCCCTTAGTGGCTATGTGTGCTGTGTTGTAGCTTGCCTCACCTGCGGTGTCTGGATTGTTGATGGTGTCAACAGGAATTGTGAGAGCGGGTAGGCACTGTTCCGTGCAAAGGGAGAAATGGTTCTTATTTGCATTTATTGTCATTACTTGTGTTCATATGTGTCAAGTGGCTGATTGTGCTTGTGTGAGGCTGATACTCAGCCACCAGCCACGTGTTTCCAAAGGTTCCCGGGGACTGGTATACGGGTGCATGGGGCTAGATGTAGCTGTCATGTGGCATTGACATGCGTGAAGTGTCCCTTGGCATCAGAGATCACCTCTGCATTAATGGAATGCCAATGTTTCCTCTAGCAATAGTTTGCTCAGTCTCTCGGGGGACTGCAGCACTACATGTGTGCAGTCAATGGCTCCCAGGACCTGTGAAAAGTGTGCAACTGCGTAGAATTCCTGGCACACTCTCTGAATTACATGCAGTGTGAGTGGCATGTATAAATGCCTATGCACACGTGCTAGGATGCAGTTCAATACCTGGGGCAAGCACCTGGATTATGTGGGCTGTGATAGTCTGCTGACAATGGCTGTGGTAGGCTAGAATTATCCAGTAGCCAGAATGTGAATTTTCATAAGGGGTGTCACTGCATGCGAGCACATGGTGGGTGATACCAGGTCATTCTAACACTCTCTGACCAGATCTAGGATGACATGGGGACGGTGGCAGTATCTTCCATATATCTCCTCATCTGGAATCACAAATAAAGTAGTTTGTGGTTGGAAGAATCTGGTCCTCCTCCTTATCCTCCTCCCCCTTCTACAATGTAGTAGGATCAGAGCAAGCAATGCAGGGTCTGGCATTTTGGAAGACCTATGTTTAATGGGGTTGCATTGCATTTTTATGAGCTTTCATAGCGCTTTGTGCTTTTTCGACATGTAAGGAGTGGTGGTAAGATTGTGAGATGTGCATTCTCCTTTGCACTCCAGACAATTGTGTGATAGCTTCAGTAAATAGGGTTTCCTTGGCACTTGATAGGTCGTGTTTGTTGTTTGCACTGTTCCTCCCTCCCCACACCCATGTCCTTCTTCGTTGTCTACATTGAATGGGGATTTTGCATGCTCCGGCCCCTATTTAGTTCTTTGAGCTTGCCCTTCCCATGTGCTGTGCTCTGTGCCGAGCAAAGTACACTAGTACAGCTCTAACTTGGAAGGACCAGTGCAAAGTCCGATCTTTGAATCGTGAATGGATTTTTTGCGCGGTGCAAAGTATCCTTTTACAGCACAATGGCCCTCATTACGACCCTGGCGGAAATCATGGCGCAAAATGCACCATGGAGCACGGCGGAAAGCTGCCGATAGCGCCATGGGGGTTGGCGGATTTTCCGCCCCATTCCGAGGTTGGCGGGGCGGTAAATCCCCATTCCCCATTTTACCCTTCCCCATTCCCATTTTTGCCCCATAGGGTATAATGGGAGTGGGGAAGGCGTTAATTACGCCACCGTAAAATACGGTGGCGTAATTAACAACAAGGTCCCGTAGCGCCATGGATTTCTCCGCCCGGAAAAACCAGGCGGAAAACGCTCCATGGCGCTACGGGAACTCGTAGTGGGGCGGACGGGTCCGCCGCGAATACCGCTGGCGTAAACCCACTCCGCCAGGGTCGTAATGAGGCCCAATGTCATTTTGTGCTGCGCAAGCGCTGCGCAAAAAGTTTTGTAAATTAGGCACCATGTCTGTTAACTTTTCATTTGGCTGTCCCTTTTCTACATTCAAACCCAAGGGACAAATATATCTTTACCTACATCATCACAGACAGTATTCTTTAGATGTGCCTCCTATATTTACTTGTCTTGTGTCCCCCCACATAACATATTCCAATTAATTTCACTTAACTTCATAGTTTTGATCTTTTCTGCAAATTCTATCATTTGTCACATATATAAAGGAGCAGAAATTATATTTCATGTATCTTTTAAAGAAATGTGCCTCAGATATCAAAGTGATTTTGTCATGGAAAGGATACAAAGAAATCTAATTGGGCAATCTGCTTGTTATTTTGATACTGTTGCACTTCTGTATTCTCGTTGGCAACAAAACCTACCTAATATTATGTTGAAAATAATGACAAAATGTTTCACATCTCATATTGAGTTTTGCTTCTTTTAGACCACTCTTGTTCAACTTCTCTCATATTTGTGCCATTTTGTAAACCACATGGGAAGGTTTGTTGTAATATATGGCCTGAATTTTAATTGGGCGATAGGTTATCATTGTCATGAGACGCTCCCGGTTTCCTATAATTTGCATTTACAGGATTTACAAAGCAGGAACCTAGCTAGGAATCAACGGGACACTATGCGTCGGAAGCGCATCAAGGAGTTTGATAGTTAGGGTGTTGTGGTAAAAGAGGAGCTGGGATGGTTAGGAGCAGCAAGGGACTGGAAAACTCCTAAGACATAGAATTAAGGAGCAGTGGATCTATCAGCAAGAGTTACTCTGAATTTAGGGTCTTTGGGTCCTTTCTGCAATGTAGGATGAAGGAAGCCAGTTTTATCCACTTTGGTAACTTGTTCCAGGGACAGGGTGAAAGCTTGTTTCCATGGTGTCCCTATTGATGTTGTTTGTTTCCAGCCTGGCAATGTTGTGGCTTCTGGTGGGGTGCGGGACTCCAGAGATAGGGAGCTCCTCAGGCAAGTAAAGTGGAGAACATTTTTGATAAAACAATTCTGAAGTTAGCTAACAGAGCAAACTGCTCGAGTGATGTGACAAATCCCTGTTGGAAGGTGGCCAAGACAAGATACCTCTTACAACGGAACAAACACCTTATAACCAACATTGAATACATGATGCAGCAGAAGAAAAAGCTTTACGCTAGGTGTGCGATTTATGGCCTTATAAAATGACAAGGTACATGCATGTTTTGTAATGCATTGTGCATGTTCACCATTAAAAGCTTCGAATACACATCTCAGTAGCACAGCTTTTTGATGTAGTTTGTTGTACATGTGATGCCCGCCAATGTGAAGGGGGCTGAAAAGCCAATGAGAGCCTGTGAAAAAACACATAATTGATGCACTTGGGAGGAAAGAAGGGGATCTTACACAGACGCTCAAGGGTGGCTTTATGCCACAGTTAAAAATAGATCTGCTGATATACAAGCGAAAGGCGTGGATCCTCTCATGAAGTACACTCCATAGAATTTGGGCTGTTTGTGCTCACTTTGGGATATCCACATCATAGCTTCTGTTTCACTGAAACACATGATTACATTGGATGTTTATTTACAATCCTACAAATGTCAGTGATTCTTAATTCCTTAAGATACTGAGTATCCTTTGGTTGCAAATCACAAAAAAAGTATATTGTGAAAAGAAAAACAACACAATTCGGCCCTACACGTGTTTCACTATATAGTACTCCCTATGACGTATTTATGTGGTTTTCTATAGCACAAACCTAGATGGGGAGTAAAGGGGCGCTGAACAGTGATAACAGAAGGGGTTACAAAAACATGTAAATGCTAGGTATGTTATGGGAGGGCGTGGGGGTATGTCTGTAGAATAGGCTAGGGAGTGGTTCTCCTGTGGTGGGAGATTATCATTTGTGATGTCTCCTATGTATTCCAAAAAGATCTAAGTCTTAAGCCCTTTCCTGAATAGAAGCAGTGTCAAAGCTATTCAAATGGAACTGGCATATTGCCCAGTTGGCTGGGGCATAGAAGGAGAATGTTGGTTTCTTGATTTTCAACTCACAGGCTAACGTGGTCTCTATCCCAGAGATGGTCAGACTTCAAGGGGTGTGCAAGCTGCTAGAATTGGAGAGTTAAGCAAAACAAAAGAGGTGATGTCTGGGAGGTTTTGAATTAGTCTTAACCTCTGGGTTTGCTCTGGGCAACCCTCCAGGACCATCGTTCTTCACCTGCCAAACCATTACAAAAGGGGAAAGACAATATGCAAATCAGACTTGGTCCTTCCGCAAAAGGGGCAGTCCAGCCTGAACTGCTTGAACACATCCGTTTTGCACGAGACCACAAGCATCCCCAGACATGTTTTGGCATCATTGGGCATCATCAGTGAGGAGCAGCTTGGGTCTCTATGCCCAGCATGCACGGGACTCACGTCTGAGCATGCCCGTCCCACTCAGGATGACTAAAGCAAAACAAAAGAGGTGATGGCTGGAATGTTTTGAACTCATCTTTATGATTTGCCTTGGCTGGACACCTTTTGCAATGGCACAGAGAGGCTAAAGAATGTTGGTGAGGAAAGTTGCCCAGAGCGGTGGCAGTGGTACAGATTAATTCAAAACCTTGCGCCCATCAATTTTTTGGTTGTAGTTTTTCTTTTGATGTGAGAGACAGATTCACCAGACTTGCTTGCTGTGGCATAGGGAACTAAGTTGCACCTCACTGGTGAGGCCCAACAAGGCTGAAACATGTTTGGGGTTGCTTGTGTTTCCATGCAGAAGCAACCTAGCCTAGCAGTTTGTGCTGCGCTGCTCTCATTGGTGCCATTGGTGGCGAAGGTTGCCCAGAGCAGTGCCAGTGGTTCAGATTAATTAAAAACCTTCCACTCGTCACTTTTCTGGTTGTGGAATTGGAGAGTGTGGCCAGTACACCCCCCGTAACATCACGTGCCTTGGCTTTGCCCCTAATACCATGCCGCTGCAAGAATAACCATAAGTATACACTGATTCAGCTGTGCCCGTATAGGCACCTATCCCACATATGAGCACTCACTTTGGCTATCTCCATGTTGCCATCCACTACAGAAATACTACATTTCCACCATGCTGCCTGTTCCCATATAAGCCAGTACCACCCCAGTCACAACATGGTACTTTGGCTTTGTCCTTAATGTCTCCTTGTGGCTTTGCACATGTTGCCATGTCACTGCAAGAAAACAAACTTGTCTTTCACACTGTCTAAGATCATGTAGGTCAGAACCACACACTGCAGTAACAACTTTGGCTTTCTCTTTAATGGAATGTCACTGCAAGAATACAAACATTTTCTCCATGCCGCTTGATGGACATGCCAATGTAGGGCTGGGAGGATGACTCGGAGGCAATGCGCTTGTCTTGGAACAAAACAATGCAGAGCAACACATCCGAATCCTGGTCCCGCGCTTAGAGACTGGTCTTCGGTATTGTGTAATAAAACATTAATTAATTAGGGTACTACGTACTCTGTGGGATATTTTCACCCATTCCAATGCACCCACTGCATCACTTCACAAATAGTGAAAGCCTAAAATGGATGCGCTGACTCCTGTGCGTGCCAAAATCTTGAAAATGCGTTTGGGTCACAACCAGAAAAGCTGCACACCCCGCCATACACAGTCGGGGGGTGAAAAACAGAGTTATCACTGCAGGAGCATGCCAGTGGGCTCTGCCACATAACATGGAGCAAAGCAGCAGGATTGTGCTGAAAACTGAAATTGCCTTTAAAATGTTAGCTTTGCAACCTTAAAAAGTGCTGTTTTTGGCGCTAGATCCATTGATTTTCATTGAATCATTGAGAGTCAAAGGGTATTGCAATGCCCAAGATCATCCAGTGTGGCTCAGAGGAACTGGGCATCAGTGACTGACAGCTATATAAAATGCATCCAATTAAGAAGCAACCTAAGACACCTTGTTTTCATGTTCCACGGGGAAAAATGCGGCTGAAATTGCAACATGTAACAAAAACTTTTAACAAAGGCAGGGTACATGTATCCAGACTGCGAACAATCCCAGCACTCAAGAGAAGACTTAATGCTGAATAAACTGTGTATGTGCTGTAGAGGAAAATCTGATTTAAAGGACTCAGTAGTTTAATGTGCTTTTCAGGAATTAAGTGCAAAATCGCCTATTTTGAAAGCATGTTTTATTTAAAGGTTTAATTCTTTAAGAAATGTCAAAGGCTTGCTAAGGTAAAAATCCTCCTATAAACTGTGTTCATTTTATATGTTGAAATGAAATATTAGGTGAAACTTAAAATTACACCCAGTGTTGAGTTAATTAACTATTTTTTAAAAAAAACTCCTGCATTGACAGTCTGTGGCCTGGGAAAGGTTGACACTTCACTGCTTCACTGTGCTGGGAGGCCACACATGCTCATAACAAAAGACCTCATTAGACATTCGTCTTTTGCCCCAGGAAAAGACAATAAAAGGCTTGAACACTTATCCTTCCAGAGGAGGGGCAGGACGCTGGGAGAGGGTTCTCATTGAACTTCAAAGGACTGGCCATTTGCTCACACTTGGGAAGTAAGAAAAAAAACTGACCTGTGATTTTGAGTTTAAATTGCTTATTTTGCCACAGAACATCATGACATTTAACTTGGCAGCAAAAATAAGTAAAGGAATGAAAAGTACATACATTGAAATCTGAATTTATGATAGACATATGAAGACTTGGTAGGATTTCTTACTGCGTAAGGAACAAATGTTATGCAAAAAGACTAATTGTGCAGAGACTATTAATGCTGCAAATCTAATATTGTATACCCATGTTCTAGGGGTGACTGCACATATGTGTACCAAATTAGGAATTGTTAGGCCAAACCTTTATGATTAAAATTGACAAAATTCCACAGAAAGACAAAGCCAGGTCCCACCAGCTTGGGAGTTGAATGTCAATGTAACCCACAAAATATGTAATGCATGTGTCTGATTTTATTAGAGAGCATGATTATATAAATATGCATTTGTGGGAAAGTTCAATTTTGGTCCAAATAACTGTGGGAGGTTCCCAAGTCACATCATAAAGTATGACAACCCTTTCTGTCATCCTATCAACAAAAAGCAAGAAGGAAACTGTGCCTTTGACCAATCATAGCCTTGTGGGTGTGGGTTGTAAGTCTGCTCCTATCATAAACTTAGTGATGTCATTTGGCAGGATAAATAAGGGAACCTCACAACACACAGAAAGACACTGATTCCTGACTCCATCCTGATTTCCACGTTCCTGACTTCTTCATCTTGTTCCTGATTCCAGATTTCTTTGCAAAGCCAAGGCCTCAGCATTTGCTGAACTCTTGTTCAACTAGGCCTAGATCCTGAAACCATTCCAAAACTTAAGGAAAATAATTTTGATCCAGTCTGGCTTCCTACCATTCATGCTTGCCTGCTGAAACTCGCCATCCCACTGATCTACAGTGTCCAGCAACCAGAAGGGCCAATCCAATCCAGTCCAGTTTGAGGTGCCAGTCTGTTGACCAGAACCTGCCAGCTGACCTATCCTGACAGAAGTGCCCTGCTGTCTGTAGACCCGACCCGTGATGACCAGAGCCCTTGACGGTCCAATCTTAAATTAAAGTGGACTGTAAGTATCAATAGGAATCATAGTGAACCATAGCATATGTTACATTGTCCTGTCCCAACCTATAACCTATCCCATCTTTAACATAAGAACCATAATATTGTCAGAACCATTCTTGCAACTCTATCTGTGATTCTTAGTGTTAGCACCGATTTTCTCTCATTTGTTTTTCTTGAACATAAGCCATTAGTAATTTGGGTTAAATAAAGTAAATCCCATAAAGAACGTAGTATCCACCACGTGAAGGGTTGCAAGCGGCTGTGCGTAACTGTGGAGATTCACGGGTGGCATTCTCTTTGTCTTAGCCATTAATATAGTTTAAGTAAAATCAACCTATCATTTTAAAATCGATTTTCTGTTTTTCTCTGTTCTATTTTTCTAAAAGCGCCTCTCACTCAAACTTGCATAACTTCCTGAATTTTATAGCTAGAGACTTAATTTGAACTCTGACTTAAACCTAAGACCTTTAGCTACATCCTTATCCAATAATAGGGAAATTTAGGCGGGAATTCGCAATTTTGCAAACGTTTTACACGTATGTTTTCCCATTCAAAGTATTTCCAAACTTCCATTCTGATTCAAAGTGTGTATTGTTGTTCATATTATTGCTTATGTTTGTTAGGATCTTTTTAGTGTTGCTCCCATAGAAATGTATATCAGTGTAAGGATTTTTGCAAACTTTTCATTGTTTTCCTAAGCCATATTTTAAAAGTGTAAAATTTCCATAACGCTTTTCTCTCTTGTTTGGGGAGGGAGGATTGCATTCAAACCATATACACTGTTCTTTATTCCTGAATACCTGGTGCTTCCTTACATCTGTGTAGAATTGTTTCTTTTTGAGTTGAGAAACTTGCAGGGGGAAATCTTAACTTAAGCGCTATCTTTCAAACAGGCCAAAACTGTCTTTTCCCTGTGTTTTATATTCTGTGTTGCTATAAGTGAATTCAACTGCCTTACCTACTTTCTGATTTGTATTGTCACCACACTGCTGAGTGCTGCCCCATATATTAAAACGTATGTTTGATTTGAATTTTAATGAATAAATATTACCTTTACCAACCAGCCTGATTCCTGGTCCATTGTTACCTAGGGGTATTTTGAGAAGGGGTGTGATACGAGTGGTATATCACTCAGAATATTGAACCTATAGACACAATAAAATAAGTATTTCATTTGCGCACTGCATCCTAAGTTGAGACCAGGGTGTATTGCCTGATTGAAATCCTTAACAACCCCGCCTTCCCAATAACAAATCTCAATTTAGCTGCCACTTTGCTCATAATGCCAGTCCCCTCCCCACAGAAATCACTGGCTTGCCCCCTGCAATCCCCACGCACACATATCAGGAAGTTCACTTCTTTCTCATAGTTCCAAAAATACAGTGATAGAAGCATTACATTGTGGCAATTGTAGTTCTCCACTTAGGATGTGGGAAATTATTAGGGGAAAAGTTAAGATAGGTTTTTCTTATTTACCTGAAAGAGATTTAAAAAAGTTTGAATCTTAAAGGGAAGCTATAACTTGGTACACCTTTATTCACCAGTTCCCCAAAAGCCTTAGACGTCCTGGTTTAGACCATGCCCCAATCTTCTCCCAAGCTCTAAAACAAAAGCCCTTTTCCCCCTTTGGCACCAAAGGGAGATTTGTATAGGTGCCCATGTACCATTTATTAATTAAAGACGTTTTATATTATACTTTGTATATTTTTGTATTATAATTATTATTTATTTATTTTATTTATTTATTTGCATTTGTTAAGCGCACTTGCAGCCCATAAGGCATCGAGGCGCTGTTACAGAGGATACGCAAACTTAGGATTACAGACAGGTGCCAGGAGGGCTCTTAGTTACAGATTGGCAAGCATATATGCAGTGGAAGATACAGGTTAAGGTTAAACAAAGAGTCTGGTTTTGATAGCCTTACGGAAGGCTAGGTGGGATTCAATGAGTCTTAGGTGAGGTGGCAGAGCGTTCCAGTGCATGGCTGCTAGGGTGGGGAAGCTGGAGCCACCAGCGCGCACTTTCCGAGTAGATAGTATTATAATTGGTTATTCATACCAAGAGGTTTCTAAGCACAGACCCAAGGACCGTTATGTTGCTCCGCTCCCTCTTGTTTCCAAGACGGAATGTGTTGCCCCTGAGCTATCCTCCCGAGACAATAAAACCATCCTTCACTCTTACGAATTTCTTTACCTCCCATCTTTGGAGCAACATTAGGGTGTTTCCAATAAGATGTCCTGAATTCCATCATGTCCACATATGTCCCTCTGTATCTTTAAATGTGTGTGTAAAGCTCATCTCAAAATACTTTCCAGGGTGGGAAATACTGTGGATACAACATTCACCAGGTTCGATCCCTTCCTTAATCCGTTTACCCCAATACGCAGCTCTGTAGTTAATTTTCACCCCTCATCAGATCAAGACCACTTTGGGGTCCCTCTCGCGTCACTGATCCACCAACCCTTGACCAATTTTCCCCAGATATGAAAAAACGAAAGCACAGTTGCTCGATCTATGAGTCGCATAAGGGGCTGCAGAGGGGGGAATATGAGTGCATGTACTCAATTAGAAAGGGTGAACTTTTGAACGGAGCTACCATCATTAATTTCCCTGCAGGTTCGCATTTGGATCCCAAACAATTGTTTATCATACCTCACGTCCCAAGATTATTCTTTTTGAACATCAGAAGTCTGAAACCTCTGGCTGTCCAGATGTTTTGGACTGCAACACGCATCACCTCTAGCCAACATGGGCCATGGCAAAGAATCCTGGAAGCTGAAGTCCAAAACACCAGGAGGGCCATAGGCTGAAAACCCTTCAATTAGACATTGCAATCTGCACAGAGCAAAATGGGGCCTGAGATTTCTGTACTTTCATTTAGCTCTAGTACGTCCCAGATATGATATGATATATGGCATTTATAACGCGCCTATACACAAGTGTTTCAAGGCGCGTCGAGGCATGGGAGGTCCCACACATTTGCCCACTTTTCTCACCCAATGACTGCATTCACATTCTTGTGTAGTAAGAAAATGCTGAGGCACAGCTCTCGGACAATGCCATATCTGCCCCGCCACTGTTAGCCCAAGGCATTTTTCATTTCTGCGAGTTTATAAGTCATACCTACATGAAGCTACGTACACAGGGAAAATGCTGGCGGAAGCGGGCCCTTTGAAGTCCCATATCTCTGCGCTTGGTCCTGATCCTGCACCCCTCCTTCAGCCCAATAGGCCTAATTATTAAAATACTCAGACACGTGAAAGCTCCAGCACGAGGAACTATATAAAAACCTGCTACGACATAAAATCGCGGCGTGCCCCTGTAACAGAGGCATTAGCAAGGCACCCTTTAGCGATTGCCATCACACTCCCCAGAAAAATGTTATTTTGCTGGCTTTCTATAGCAGACACCCCCTACACAGACATCTTCTCGTGGCACCCAGCTCCCTGAGGAAGGTGTCTGTCTAGTCTTTAAAACATGCATCTAAAGTATACATTAGACGCATGCACCACCCTTTCCTTGCACGAGTTTTTTTAAAAAAATATTTTTTTAATCTATCCATGTTGTCTAGTTAGCACAGTAACCTTCCTAAGCACTCCAGGGTTCTTGCTTGCCATGTAGCCCCCGTGCTTCTTCACACTTGCTGCCGCTTGGCAATTGATGGCGTGTTTCCTCTTCATCGTGCAGGATGTGTGCGCGCGTGTGTGTGTCTACGGTATCGCTGCCCTTCCGCCTATTGTGCGCGTTTACACACATGTCAATGGGCCTATTCCCTTGCCCTCTGGCCTTTCCTACTCAGTCCTATTCGTTTCTATGGCACATGTTGCAGAGTGTTTTTGTGCTGCTCTGGTTGCTATGGCGTGGTGGTACAGTTGTATTTTTATCTGTGTCCGGCCTTGACACCGCATCGCCGTGCAAAGAACGACTCACCTTGTAACACGTTCACGCTTCAGCAAAACGCTGCTATGAAAGACCCCAGTTAATAATACGGCCGTTTAATAGACGATGTTTTATTTCAGTGGTGTAGTATAGATGAATTTGGTACATATACATCATTACAACATACCTCAGTATGGATTTTAAATCGCCCTACTGTATTCGCTCTATAAACGGGTACATTACCAATCTGAAACGCATCGTTTTTTATTAACGTCGTGCATATAGCCTGCTTTTCACGAAGATCTCCTAGTCGTGTGTATTATCCTGCTGAGTTACCTACAGTTGATAATTTTCTTAAGCACAACAGTAGTTTATTTTTGGTAGGTGCCTGGGTGTGTAATGGTTCACATATATCTCCTTGGCAGGTGCATTTACCTGCTGTGTAATAGACTATTGGATAGAAGAGACTAAACCACATAAAATGCCATGTGTACACGATAGCTATCCTGTGGAGACGACAGAGGTCCATTACGTGTCGGGAGACCTTACCAACCCAAGATGTCTGCCCGGAATCCTTCCAAGAGCAATCTAGCGGCAGGCCGTGTTTCCTTACCTGGAGTGTAGCCCCAGGGCTCGTAGTAGGATGGGAAGACTCCCAGGTGGCAGCCCCTGACAAACTCATCATAGTCCATAGGCAGCAAGGGGCTGGTCGAAGACAAGAACTCTGGGTGGAGGATCACCTGTAAAACCCAAAGGCATGTTAGAGTCGGATGTATTATTGCCTGCAAAGCTCATTAAGAAGCACACACTTACACGGGGGGAAGTGTCTGCGTGTGCAGTAGTCAGTAAACGGAAGGAGCCTGTGTCTTCTTGCTAAATCCAATAATGTGTTAGTATGAATACATATTTCTCAATACTCTTTCGGCTCCATGAGCCTTTTATGTTAGCATACAATAAAACACATACATTAACATTGAATATATCAGAAGTATTTATTATTTTAAAATAAAAGCAAGCCTGCAACATCCGTTTGCAAACCTGAGCTTAATTTTTGTATTGTTGTCTGTTTGTGACACCACTACTCTACAACAAGAAAATGACTTTCCTGTGGGAGAGCCGAGTATATGACCTCACACTAACATGGAAGCCTGCATTATCTGCATACATGAACCAGTGTTTTCCGATTTTCTTTCCTTTTCTTTCCTTCAGATTTTACCACTTTTTCCCCCCTGCATACTGCCTTCTACCCCAACCCCACGCCCCCATGTATACCATACCCATAATTACCATCTATAGCTTTGAGGGTAAAAAAGTGGTAAAAACAATGTGTCCAAAACATTTGGCAAAAGTGTGCAATACCGCAAAAATTGCTGCACATAATTTATCGGATGAGATGCAGTTATTATGACGAAGTCACAAGGACACCTTGCGCATTGCCACCTGTCTGTCTGAGCGTGCGAATAACGGGGCGCTATATTACACCCCACCACCCGACCAGTTAAGCATCCGAAGTGTTGTCGGGTGTTATTGGGTGCAAAAAGAAACATTAATACACAAGAGGGGGGAGGCCATTACAGATTAACCCAACAGGATTCTGCCCAAAGACCATTTATTATTCTCTCTAAATCTAAATCCGACCCTGGATGTTAGACCCATAAAACCTTTTCATCACAGCATTCCAAAACAAACAATGGCATAACAAATACATCAAAATGTCTTGTATAACAGTATTAAAATGAACATATACTATATAAAGTCAACAGCAGTACAACCATAACTAATTTCCATACTCTCACCATATAATTTGATACAAACTTTAACATTTGGATATAATTATAATTAGCATTAGCACCTTGGAAAGGGAGGGCAGACGGCTTCCCAGCCAATCAGGGAAAGCCAGGGAGCCTCCCAGCCAATCGGGGATCTTGGAACGCAAACCTTACCTTATGGTAAATCCTTCTTCCAAGTCCCCTGAGCAGTGGAGCACTGCCATTTCTCCCACTGAGAAGATCAGAAATCCCGCGCCCTCTCCCGCTACAGCCGTACCAATTTCCACCTCCCCCTCCTACTCTCCCCCACACCACCCCCATCCCACTCACCTAAACTTGCCTGGTCCCTTGCCGGTGCTGGGTCCCTTGCCATCTCCCCTAATCCCCCTGCCTCTGCAATGGCCACCATGGAAAGGGATTAGAGAATACACATAGTCCCTTTCTCCCTTGACCACGGTGGCCATCTTGGTTTGCTTTTGTTTTTAAGTTGAGAAACACTTACAAAAACAATTAGCATCCCAGAAAACCATGCTGGGATGCTAACAACAAGTCCCTCCAGATTTTTTTTTTTTTTTTAGTCAGCTCTGCTAATGCCCTGGGCACATGTTAAGGCTCACGCTTTCCTCAGGCCTGTAACTTTTACCTTTTTTTTACCATTTACCAATACCTAACCCATTCAAGTCTAAATTTGTCTGAGTTAATTGCTGAAGTAGACATGCAATGTGTACATTTGTAATTTACTATGCTTTGGCTATCTTCTGATCCAATCCCATAGCCCAGAGTCTCCCAATATTCGCCTTTCCCCAAATTCGAGTTACTGACAGAGATTTTGTCTTCCCCCCTCCTTTTTATCCACTTTTATTTAAAAATGAATTTCAAAAACGTATTTAGCATGGCCCTGGCCCAAAGGCAGCAGGGTGCTGTACAACAAATAGGAACAAATACAAAATGTCACTAAAAATACAATTGAAACAATAACATCTTAAAAGAATTATGTAGTAACAAGGGAAAAACAAAAAGAACTAGAGACATATCCTAAACATGTAATTAGAAAAAATGAGGGTAAGAAACTAAAGTAAATCAGGCTTCTTGCTTTTCTGAAATCAGTTAAAGTGGGAAGTATGTGCTTAGAAGTGTGAAGGGCCTTCCAAGCACAGCTGTTGAAAAAACTTGATCTATAAAATGGGTTTAACTAAGTGCAGTATTTCAGCAATTGAAGTATGTCTTGATCCCCTGGAAATGCTGAGATTGTCACAATGATAGGACAGCTGGCCCCAAACATCCAGCTTATAAATTAGAAATCCACTATTCAGAAGTGATCGTGAGTGAATGGGAAACCTGTGAAGAGAAATGCACGCTGGAGAGATTGGCTCGAACATCCATCTGCCTAAGATCACGCGAGTGATAGGTTGCAGACCAATCTCCAGTGGTGCCAAGGTGTCACAGTAAGGCCCATGAAAACTGTATTCCTGCTGTCCAAACATGACAGAACTGAGGCATGGAGAGTGGTACAGAAGTACAATCAGCCCTTCTCCCCTTTTGGGGTGCTGTTTGGCTTCCCCTCACACTTCACCTGTTGGCTGGTACTTTCTGCTCCATTTCTGCCATTCACTCCATTCCATGCTTTTGTCTATCTTCATTCCATTGATGCTTCTTCTGTTTTTCAGACTCCTCTCCTTGCTCCCTCTCTCTGGGGAGCACATAGCTTTAAACTGCTCTCTTCCGACTAGCATTCACTACATTTTCCTATCATCTCCCCCCCACCCTCTTTCTTTCCAGAGATTTCTGGTCTATATCCCTTTCCTTCCCTCTTGGCACTTGTTCTTGTCCCTGCTACAGCTTTCCATTGTTTGCTGGCAGGCTCCTGCTTATGCCCCTCTGTCCCCTTCATCTTTTTCCCTCTTACCACCAGAGGAAGTTCTTCATCCTCTGAGCTCCGCTTCCTAACCCACCTATAAAGTCCCAATGCCTTCTCTTGCCACATTCCTGGGCCTGCGTCTACTCTTCCTTCGCCAGGGCTGCTGCGCCTCTAAGCCCCTTTCCCTCATTCCTTCCTCTCTTTTGTTTTTCGGGACAAAGGGTAAAAGGTGAAAGAAGTACTGTGATCTGAGTGAGAATAACGAAGGGAGCTCTATTCATATGAATGCGCGGCATTTGGTACTATGAACACTCTGATTCATAAATATATATATAAAATACAGTGTGCAGTTATAATGTCGAAAACATAATGTCGAATTACAAAAATGTCTAAAAAATAATGTTGACATTTTTATTTCCCGAATGCTTTCTTTTTTTATTTACGTTTTTTTGGGTTCCGCAAGTAAAAAAAATGGTTAAAACAAAAGGGAGGTTGGGGGGGACCCCCGATTTCGAACAAAAAACAAAGAAAAAAAGACATTCGAATTTTTTTTCTTTGACATTTTGTTTTCGACATTTTGACTTTCGACATTATGTTTTTCAACATTATCACTATAAACCATAAAATACATTCTGTAAAATACAGTGATGCCTCCAAAATCCTTTGCTTTGCTGCACAGCTAAAAAAATTCATTATTTTTAAAATACTGTGAAAGACAGTGTGTAATATTGCCAAACTCCCGAACCTAGAATAAAGCCACGGTGGGTTACATTTGAATGAAACAAGAAATGAGGAATTAAATGTGGAATGAGCAAAGCTCTATTATAATTTGTTAAAAAAAAAAAAAAAAAACACATGAGCAGTTATACAAAGGCACTGTTACTGCAACAAGAGAGACGGTAAACAGACCATGGACAACATTTGGTACAGCACATGTTTATTAAAGGAAGAGACAGATTCTAGTGACAGTTGGATCTGAACGGACACGAAAAAGCATTTAGATAGTAATGTGTTTGGTTTGACTGAGGGCTATTGTGTTCAGAATGGAGCATCCATCACGCACAATGAAGCCATTGTGGTGTCTCAGGGTGGGTGACCAAAGATGTCATGTTAGAAGTGAATTGTCATTTTCGGAGCAATGAGGCTCTGATTGGAGGAACTTATAGATGCATATGGACATTTTGCACAGGAGACTATGGAACTATGAAAAGTGACTGCACATTGGAAAAAGGTTTTTTTTATTGCGTGTTCTGCCTGCAATAAATAACTGGATAGATAAGGATGACATTTTCCTGTGTGGAAAGAGGGGCTTGTATATTTTCACTCTGAAAACGCAAGCTGTTTTCTGTTTCTGAACATTTAAAAATTAAAAGGACATTTCTGGGACCAACCTGGACAGTCCTCAGGACCACTGCTGGCTTCCATCGAACTACAAAAGAGGGTTCGGAGGAGTAGTGGGAGGCCAAGATTATAGACACATTTCTGACTGCAGTGTGTGTGTCAACGCTACCTGCAGGTGCCCTTGTGCAGGCAAAATATAACGAGATACGCACCTATGCAAGTATTTAGTAGGGTGCTTATAATAAGTAAAATGTTTGCTACTTTCTAAAAAGGGAAGTTGTCATCTTTTAAATCGCAGACAATATGACAGATTAGAGTGCATAAGCTTCGGTAAACATGTCGTTATGCTTGTGCACGGTAAGCTTATTATTAGAGACAAGGACGAGTATGCGACATTGTGGCTGTAAACGGCATGTTGTAGACCAAAATCAAATCTTAGTGATAAGTGTCTTGGGGAACACACAGGCCTATTTCATGTGTTTCTATGATGTTCACATTGTTGGTTTGCATGAAAAGAGTTTGCCGATTAGCTGACTGCTTGTGTATTGGAATTAACATGCTGCATTTTTAATTTGAAGATGAATATTGATGACTTTCTGAATGTGCATTAAACTTACAATGCCATGTTTTTAATTACAATGAGAAGAAAGCTTGATGAATTGTGATTCTCGTGGTTTTGAATTAATAAAGATAGTTTTCATAAGCACAATCACAGCTGTGTTATTACATTAGTATTACCATTCAGACGCAATTATTGATCCATGCAAGTGGAGATAAGATTTGGAAAGTAAACAAAAAATTCTTCTGGGTGCCATATCTCATTTTCCATGGCTGTAAGAGCCCCACATTATAAAAAGGAAAATGAATGCAGATACACAATAAGGAATATTATCACAAGAAACGAAACTATAACTTTTCAAAAAGTTCCTACATGTTCTCCCCTTATGCCCCCCTCGACTTCCAAGGTTGTTGTGTCCAACTGGTTTACCTGTATCTAGTGCATACACTAGTCTTCAGTTTGGCTGTACCTCACCTGTTCCAGCCTCTATTCTGCCAAGAGAACTTCCGACTGGCATTCCCTCTCGGCTCAGTGAACCTCAACTACCAGATCGGAGGCAGCCCTCTTGAGGTCAGTACTTCTCTTCATTGCAGCTGCCTGACTTCCCTTATGAACTGCCACGTTTGGAATTGCTACTCTTTCCTTCTCTGGTCATATGATACCAGTCCATCCTCCCCATTCTAGGATATGGTATGATAGTTTATTTATATAGGGCCTATACACAATGTGTTTCAAAGCGCTTCAAGGCAAGGGAGGGAACGAGGGAAAATACAATGACGTTCTTACACCCCATGAACAGTAAGGATGTGAAATTAACTATCGTACTCTGCCCGATGACATTTCGGATAGTGCAAGAGCTAAGACATAGATAAGGAAGGGAGGGCAAGAGTGGGAAGGAAATGGAAATAGACAGGCGACTAACATACTAGGCCTGACAACATTTCTGGTAGAGCCAGAGAAAAACAAAAGGTGAGGGAGAGGGGTGCAGAAAGGGAGGGGAGGAACAATACATGTGACTATCATACTAGACCTGACAACATTTCAGATACTGCAAGAGCAAAGACATAGATAAGGAAGGGAAGAGGAGAGTGGGAAGGAAATGGAAACTGAGAGGTGACTACCGTAATTAGGCCCGACAACGTTTCTGATAGAGCCGGAGCAAAACAGAAGGTAAGGGAGAGGGGTGCAGAAAGGGAGGGGAGGAGCAAAACAAGCGAATATCGTACTAGGCCTGAAGACATTTCAGATAGTGTTGGAGGGTGCTGGGGGAACAAATAAGGGGAGAGGGGAGGAGACAGACAAGGTTGCTATCATACTAGGTCCAGGGACAATTCTGATAGTAAGTTAATAGACGAAAATAACGCGAAGAACTGGGAAAAGGGAGAAGGGGAGAGGAGAGGAGAACAGAGAGCAAGCAGCCAAAAAGGGTGGAGAAGCAAGAGGGGAGAGCAAATACAATTGCAGAAGTCAGTAGTAACACATAATGTTGAAAGCCATGGTACAAGATGAAGACGGGAACAGGCATGATTCAGGGCCACTATGAGTACAAGATGCAAAGGAAGTCCAGCATGAGAGTTGAGAAAGGGTGACATACCGTGAATCAATGAAGTCCATAAAAGTCAAATCCAGCATTGGCCACAAGAAGGTGATGGTGAAACCAGAATGTCTCAGGACAGATGTCATGGATGTCATCCTCACCCAGGCAAAGGGATGGATGGCAGGGGAGGGCTCAATTTCTCTGTTTTCCCCCTTTTCCAGGGTGTCCTTTTATTTCATGAGCAGTGCTCTCTGACCCCTGAATGCTGTGTCAGACTTTTCTCTAGTTACTTGCATTTTGGCATATTCATAGGGATCACTGTAAGCCAACTCCTCCCCCTTTCCTTTTAATCTGTGTTACATTGCTTGTACTTCATAGCTCCATGCTGATGTTAGACTCTCCACTCAGCCCAGAATTGATGCTGTGTTTTTGAAAACTGGGCCATCATGTCTTAATTGCCTAACCTGAACATTGTCCAGTACACTAAAAGCACAGCTTGCTCCCAAAAATATTAATCCATCCTTTAAACTGAAGTCTTTTATATTCTCCACACTCTAATCGGGGCTCTCGTGCAGATTTTCTCTGAGCCTGCATGCAAAAGCTTCATCCCTCCTTATGGCACTGTCTGTTTCTCCACCCCTATTTGACCCCCTTCTCACCTTCCCCGCCAGGTCACTCACATCACCTAAGCCCAAGTGCCATATTTATTTGAGTGGTTGTACAAGGCCCCTTTATTGCCTGTGTGTGCCATTACCTTTTGAACCAGCCAGTAGCTAGCAATTTCTGTAACCTGTGAGCTGGCCCATCTGAGCTTGTGTGCTCTTCAGAATCCTGCATAAGTGTGCAGAATTTTAATGACTGCCCTTCAAAGTCTGTGAGCTGCCCCTGTTCTGACCCATCTGAACCTGTGAGAGGTCCACAGCTCTGAGACTGTGAGAAATCATCTTACCTCTGAACCTCTCAATGTCACGAGTTTACTCCTTTTGAGGCTGAAGCATACCCCCATGAGTATATATGGCTGTCCCCCTGAACCTGTAAGCCCCCTACACATCATGGTAAAATGTAGCATTCTACATGTTGTTCTACAAACCCATATGCACCGCAATGCTTCTTTTCTTAAGTACATTCCATTCCATCGGGAGTTAAACCCTGTCATCTACCTCCAAATCTGTTACCTCGTTGTACATTCTATCTACTGAAATTCTATGTTTGCCATTTTTGACCTGATACTCAAGAAATAAAGAACAGGAAATAATGACTGATGTCTGCAAGATCTAGCCTTTGGTTCCAACTGCAATCATACCGTTATAACGAAGGAGCTGAAGATTTTCTTTAATTTCAGGTGTTTAAAACTCTGTCAGGAATGTGTTGTTGGCTGTCCCTTTTGCATCCATTTGAGACTCTCATATGAAAGACTAGCCACACCACCAGACGTTGCCCGGGTCTGTAGCTGATATACACATAGGAGATCTGCTGTAGCCTTGTGTATGTTATATTGTGTCCTAACTTCCTATTTTTGAAACATCTCTAAATCGTCAATCTCCCAGAATTGCCTACACTGGTAGCACAAGGCTGGACCCCGCTCCACCCCGGTGCAGGACGAATGGGTGGGGTTGGTTAGATTTCACTATCGCCAGTACACCACAGACTGGTATGCCAACCTTGGGTCAATACTTCAGCCAACTAACTGTTGCGGGGCTGGAACCAACAATCGCAAAATCGTCAATCTCCCAAAATCACCCATACTGATAGCACAGGGCCGCTCACTACACTGTGCAGGGTGAATTGGTGGGGTCGGTCAAATTTCACTATAACCAGTACACCAGAGAATGGTATGCGGACCTTTGGCCAAAATATCAGCCCACCAACTGTTATGGGGCTGGAGCCAATGGCTATACTAATAGCACAGAGCCCGACCCCACCCTGTACAGAGCAAATGGGTGGGGTTGGTCCCGTTTCACTATCGCCAGCACACCCCAGATTGGTATGCCGACCTCAGGCCAAAACTTCAGCCCACCAACTGTTGTGGGGCTGGAGCCAACAATCGCAAAATCGTCAATCTCCCGAAACTGCCCATACTGATAGCACAGGCCCAGACTACTACTAGTACTATATAACACTGCATTTTATTCAGTTTGAAAATGGTGCATGACTGTACATGTACACATTTGCTTTTGTGCAAGTGAAGATCTCATGTTTATGTATGTATTAATCTCTTATTAAAGTGCTTGGTTGTAATGCCAAGGACATATTGTGGCCAGAAACAGTATTTCATTCAGATGCATTCAAGTTAAGATGAACAAAAAGCTTCATGTTTACCATTTAATCTAAAAGCTATAATCAATTAAAAATCCATAACTTTATAATCGAGAATTCTAGGGATCTTCAACCAATTGTGTTTGATAGATAAAAATGATATATTTCAACTAAAATCAAATTCGAATTGTTTAGAATTATGAACAATTATGAAAATTGAGAACACTCAATAACTCCTAAAATAAACATGCCACAGTGTTGTGCAATAGGTCTTTCTTTGCAGGGTAACATATAGCATGATGGTTTGTGTTTTATAAAATGATCACATTTATGGCAAAATGTTATGGTGAAAAACCAAACAGCTATCAATAAGACTAGGTGTCACAACTCCCTAAACCCCTGCCACCATTTTTAAGTAATGATATGATATGATATGGCATTTGTAACGCGCCTATACACAAGTGTTTCAAGGCGCGACGAGGCAGGGAGGGGGGAACAGGGGGGAAAGACAGACAACGATCCTACTAGGCCAGGTGTCATTCAGAACGCGCAAGTGCAGGGGTAGGGGGAAGGGAAAAAGTGCAAGGGGAAGGGGAGAGGGGGAAGTGCT
Source organism: Ambystoma mexicanum (assembly GCF_040938575.1). Classification (NCBI taxonomy): domain Eukaryota; kingdom Metazoa; phylum Chordata; class Amphibia; order Caudata; family Ambystomatidae; genus Ambystoma; species Ambystoma mexicanum. The sequence goes on from NC_090936.1 coordinate 282,123,646, forward strand.
GAACAGGGTAAGTAGAATAAAAAAAATAAATAATAAATAGGGCCAGCTGGTGGCAAGTGCAAGGTAAGTGCAGACAAGTGCTGGGAGGGGGGGGCTGTAAGGGATGCAGAGACAGTCCCGCAGTGCAGGGGTTGCCAGGGAGGCAGTGCAAGTGGAGAGTGGCTGGGCCAAGGACCGACGTCGGTGAGAGTGGCCCAGGTGCAGGTTCAGTGCAGTTTCAATGAAGAATTAGCAGGGGAGAGGGAGAGAGAAAGCAGAAGCAAAGAGGAAGGCTTTGAGGTGCTTCCGGAACCGAAGATGGTTCTCCTCAAGTTTCAGGGATGCAGGAAGGCTGTTCCAGAAGGAGGCCCCTGCTGCAGAGAGAGATCTACCCCCAGCTCGTTGCTTCGAGAAGCGGCTGACCCTGAGGGAGTTGGAGACAGATGAGCGAAGGGCTCGGGAAGGAAGATATTTAGGAAGAGAGAGTTGAAGGTATTTAGGCCCCAGGCCCCAGAAGGCCTTGTGGACAATGCAGAGGGTTTTGAACTTAATCCTCGCAGCCACAGGGAGCCAGTGTAGAGATTTCAGTCCTGGAGAGATACGGTCCCTGGGCTTGAGGCCAAGGACAAGTCTCGCAGTCCTGTTCTGGATGAGTTGCAGAGGGCGGAGAGTAGAGGCAGGCAGATTAAGATAGAGGCTGTTACAGTAGTCCAGCTTCGAGAGAACCAGGGCTCTGGAGACCGTGAGCTTCTGGGGGAAGGAGAGGAAGGGAAGAATACCTCTGAGGAGGTGCAGCTAATACTACTAGGAGTGGAAAGCTTCACCTCTCAAATCACAAGTCTAAGGGTGGATCAAGCCCTCTCTCCGATCACAATTAGGGGAGCATTTGGATTATAAAAGAGACTGCACACGCAGATGGCTATTAATATTAACCAGAGGAGATGGCTGGCTGGAGAAGGAATTGGGATTGATGACAGACACCAACTGGGAGAGCTGGGATGTCCATAGAGGCTGAAGAAATATGATCCCTATTCTAAACAGATGAACAGTCCATATTGGAACCTGGCCACAGCAGCGTAAGGGACCTTGCACAATGAAGAAATCCCAATGGGCAGGGTCCAGGATGATTTCCAAAAATAGAAAGAATCATTCAAATGCAAGTACATAGCCCCAAAGTAAATCTAGATTGCCCCACAGTCCTGTTTATGTTAACTCCCTGGAAGTGAGGCTGGCCTTGGAAAAAACAAGCAAAGCTAGTTTTAAAGAGACCCAGACACAGTGCAAGATAAAAATGTATTGTGTTTTTCCATTGTATTTAAGTGTAAATTGAGAATTTAATTTCTTTAAAGCCCATTGAATTTTTGTATTTTGAACAACATTTCTGCAACTTAAACACAGGTTTTTTTTCTAAAACTAAGCCAAATTGAAATAGAATCCATGTGTTCCTGCTGGCATATCCAGTAGTTCAGGTCACAAAGTAGTCATGAAATTGTATTGCCTGACAAAACACATTATGAATTAACGCCGGGGGAACCTAGCCATTAAGTAGATTTTTGCAAAGGAAAGTAGCTTATAGGATTTATTTTTACTCACAGAAAGTAGTTCAAGATATAAATCCAAGGCAATCACATATACTGAAATACACAGGTGGACATATGTGTGATGTGGTAGGGCAAGCATGCTATCACCATTGTACCTTTTAACCGAGAATATTATATCTCCAGCCTAAAACCTGTAGATATACAGTCACATGATTATAAGTACATTGAAATTTGCACACACATGTTAAGAATCCCTTTCTCTTCATTTAGAAGCTATGAAATCTGTAGCGATAAGGATATTGTACATTATGGGTGTTATTGGAAAAAATTAAGACTGTATTTTGATGCATTTGTTTGAAAATGTGATTTTTATAGGTATTGTTGAAATGCTTTTGTGAAGTTAAGCCTTGTGAGAGATATTTATTGACAAGAGATAGCTCCACCCCCTTCTGCAACTAAGATCTGCGCTGCCGATTCGAGAACAAGATCACTGACAACAACGCACATGCTGTAAGTGACATATTGAAGTCTCTTAACCTCACCTCGCCACCAGCTAGCAGATCAACACTACCAACATTATCTTGCAGTAAGTCCTTTGTTTAGACCCCTGCATATGATATAAAATGTTTCCATAATTATAGAAATAACTGTCTGCAGAATTGTTCACCCCTCATGAGCACAAGCTCGGCATGTACCCCTGCTTAGGATAAGAAAGGACATCTGGTGAATAGTAATATCCACCAGCAAATATCTACGCCACCTGTTTACTCTGCTCACAGTGCTACCACTGATACCTTTCCGCAATCCACACCATATATTTTCGAATAATTTTTACCACTACTCCACCGAATTCAAAGACCGTGTCACTCAGCACACCTCATGTCTCTCATACTTTGCCTATCGACATTCTAGCGGAACCCATCTACACCAGCATTGCCTCTGAAACAAATCTTGACTTATCTCTACCCAAGTCTGTGCAATTGGGCCTCTCTCCATTTTCTATCCATGCTTCATCCACACTCCAGGTCTTGACTGAACCAGACTTATATGACCAGATCCCTGCCTCCACTTCCCCCATGCTAGCCTCCTTCACCATGACCCTCACCAACCCTGCCGCCACTATAGCTGGCTCCCATAAGTTACCCAATCTAACCCTCACTTTAGCTCTGGTAAATGCTCAGTCATTGCCTGTGCACGCCTTAGACATCCACAACCTCCTGACAGTGAACAGCATTGATACCCTCGCTATCACTGAAACCTGGCTACATGCAACATCTGGATCGGCCCTATCCCTCGAAATTCCCCCAGGATAAACCATCTACATGAACGAGAGAGTGAACTCTAGAGCAGGGGGAGGGGCCCTCATAGCCAAAGACCACCTGTACATCAGACAAATCAACACCTTGTTGAACAACATTGACACCCTCTCATTAAAACTGTCCACCTCCCGCACTAACAGATCACTGTCCATTTGATCTACCGCCCACCTCGTCCTACGCTAACATTCAAAGGAGACCTACTTCACGCTGTTTGTCACAATATCAAGCCGTCCTCTCAAGTGCTCCCCCTGGTCTATCTCAACATAGACCTTAATGACTGTACTGACCTACATTCCCCTTCACTACATTCCACTTCACTAGCCAACTCTTTGGCTGCTCTTTGCTCATGCCAATGCATTTATAACCCTGCGCATAATAAAGGGCATTCCCTTGACTGTCTTGCGGATCTCAACTGCCACATCTCGGTCAAAGACAATGCTCCCTGCCTGTGGTCTGACCACCATGTCATCTCCTCCTCTATCCCTCGAGTCTCAAGGAAGTATGGGTTCTCCTCCTATTAAAGAAACCTACACTTGACCCAGCATCATCCAATCACTATCAGCCCATCAACGCAGTTCCCTTCCTACTAAAAATACTTGCTAGAGCAGCTGACATTCAAACACAACGTCATCTAGAATCTAACCTAATCCTAGGAACCTTCCAATCTGGCTTCCGTCCAGGGCATGGTACAGAGTCAGCTCTCCTTGACCTCAAAAACCAAATGGACAAGATTAGGGATGAAGGGAAACCTGCCTTATTGCTCCTTGTGGACGTGTCCACTGCCTTTGATTTAGTCGACCACAGTATCCTATGTCATCACCTTATTTCTTCAGCGTCCTTCTCACTGGAAGCAGCATCCTGGATCGCCTCCTTCCTTGAAGGTAGAGTAATGAGAGTATTCTCTGGAATGCCTGCGCGGCACCTGCTCACATCAACTGCAGTGTAACACAAGGTTCCTGTGTCTTGCTAACCCTTTATAACATTCACAAAGCACCTGTTCGACCTCTTGGATTCACTCAGCATAGCCTACACAAACTATGCTGATGAGACAGAAATCTTCCTCCTCCTCCTCCCTGGCACCTACATCAAGGACAGTGCTACACTGAGTGCTACCTACACAACCATCCAAGCCTGGGTGGCAACCCATGACCTTTGCCTCAATGATGAGAAAATAGGGCTAGTCATGATTGCCCCCCCCCCAGTTGTTTTGAAAAACACTGGACACTAAGTATGCTGCCTTTACTATAGATGGATCTCTGATCCAGGTTTCTCCAGCTGTTAAAACACTTGGGGCCTCATTACGAGAATCCTGCTAAAAACAGAGTCATTACCGGCATGGAGGAAGTAGCGGGTCCGTGCTCCTTTGAAGCCGCTAATAGCGGCTGATTACGAGTGTGCAAGCATGCGCGAACCCCCATTCCGGTAATGGCCATACCGCCATGCCGCTAAAGGCCCTCCAACCCCCCGATAGCGGCATCACGGGGCCCGCCGATACCGCCTCCAACAAGGAGCAACCCCTTAATACTGACCCGGTAATAACATCATGTTAATACCGGGCTCGTAATACCGGACCCGGAAGTAACGTCATCACGTCGGAACGGGATATGCACCGTGGCCATCTTAAAAAACACAATCCATTCCAATCCTCCCAATCCACCAGTGCTACAGAGGAGAGACCAGGGCTATTGTGTACATCATGTCCAAGGCTACCCGTAAAACCAACCCCCGCCTGCGCAAGAAGTGCTTCTATAATGAGGAGTTTAATATGCTGGCAGATACCCTTGCTGCCCATGCTGATGAGGTTTTCATACATAACCTCAAAAGGGAGGTGCAGCTGAGGAAGAAGGAAATCTGGGAGGAGGTAGCACACAAGGTGTCAGCAGTTGGCACCACCCCACGCACAGTCAAAGACTGCAAAAAAAGATGGGACAGCCTCTGTCTCAGGGTCCGGAACATCCTGGCCAGCAATCGTAGGGAGGCCATGGCCACAGGCGGGGGTGCCCACTCACCGGTGAAACTCACGCGCTTGGAGGAAACCTTCAGCACAACCATCCAGATGGAGTCGATAGAGGGCTTCGGGGAAATGAAGACGGGTGCCGCAACATCTGGAGATGGAGGTGAGTGACCCTGCAAACCCCAGTAGGCCAAACCATGACGTAGCACAAGTGATGTGAAAGTGAGCCAAGCCAAGGAAATGCATGGGCCATCATACACACATATACAGATCCATGTCCAGATGGAGGCCCAAACCCTGCCACACTGAAATGCATGCTGTGTGCCAATCCCATTACCAACAGACACCCAACACACAGGGACCATTTGCATGTCGTACATCACACAAAGCCCAACACAATGGCATACCACCTGGTACGCATCAGTGCCGAATGGAGACGCCACGGTTAAATCCAATATGCCCCCCCGTTGAAACTGCCCTGTGTGACACACCTATGAGATTGCAATGCATGAGAAATGAAAAACTGTACAGCACCATCTCATGCATCTTGCATGTAACACCATCACTGATCCCCTGCATCTCTTCTTCCCCCACAGGCACTGATGGAGAAGGTGGAAGTCAGGACCCTGCCACAGGGCCATCTATGTCCAGGGCCAGACCACCGGGCACTGGCCAATCCACCTCCAGGGTAGCACGGCGGCCCACAGTGCAAGCCAAGGCAAGTGCACAGGCCATACAGGCACATGAGGACCCCACAGCAGCGGATGAGACTGCGACCACAGAGCTACCAACAACAGCTGAAGGGGAGGCTAGTGGCACCCAGTCTGCTGCCACAAGTTCAGTGGGTGAGGCAGCAGCCACAGCCCCACTCAGTGACGTGGATGCAGGAGCGGAGGAGTAAGTGGACCTAGATGGAACAATCCATGTGGCATGTCCACACACCTCAAACACCCCGTCCACCCCCCCAACACGCCACTCAGGGCTCACTCTCCAGCCCCATGCTGGATTCTGCAGTTCTACTGCACAGTTCAGGCATCACTACCACCCCAGAGGCCAGCCCTGCAATGGCCCACCCAGCCGAAGCACCCTCAACCTCAGCAGCCCACACTGACATGGAGGCTCACCTGTCTAGGGTGGAGGCAAGGCAGGACTCAATGATCGAGCTGGTGCGCCAATATGTGGCTGACGGGGTGGAAACACGCAGAGAGATCCGTCAGGCCAATGCTGCGACCATTGTGGCCATTAACACCAGTGCAGTCATGATCCATGACAGTTTGAGGGCCGTCACGCAGGTCCTAACCAGCATGCTACAGCACATGCAGCGCCAACAACCAACATCGGCGGTGGCAATACCATCTGCATCCACCGCCTCGTCCACACCTGCATCCTCCACCCCCTCCAGCCCTGTGCGGATGACAAGGTGGTGTGCAAGGCAGACCAAAATGCTGACCCTGTACACTAAAAAAACCCTCAAATAGTGTGGGATGACATTGGGTGAGGGGGGAGGTGGTGTAGGTGGTATAGAGGGGATTAAGGGATTGTTTATTGGGGGTATGGTGTGTTCATTGGGGATTAAGGGATTGTTTATTGGGGGTATGGGGTGTTCATTGGGGATTAAGGGGGTGTTCATTGGTGGTATGGGGTGTTCATTGGGGATTAAGGGGTTGTTTATTGAGGGATATGGGGTGTTCATTGGGGATTAAGAGGTTGTTTATTGTCATTGATGTACGGCATTGGTCTTATGTATGGCATTGATGTGTCATGTTCGGGTTGGGATGTTCAGGTCAGCAGTGTTTGGCTCTGGGTGCATGGTCCTCTCACCGCCCAATGCCCCCCAGGTGGAGTATGCATCCCCCCCAATCCCTCCCAGGTGGAGTATGCATCCCCCCAATCCCTCCCAGGTGGAGCATGCATCCCCCCCAATCCCTCCCAGGTGGAGTATGCATGTCATCCAGCATGTCGCTCCATGTGACGGGGTAGCGTGGAGTAACGCTGCACCATGGCATCATGTGTAGATCCAGGATATCGGGTGCAACAATATGTGATGATCTTGCAGGAGTCACATACCATCTGCACATTGATGGAGTGGTATTGCTTGCGATTGTGGTACACCGCCTCTATTGCATGAGGGACAACCAATTCAACATGGGTGCAGTCGAGGGCACCGACGCAATTGGGCATGCCTGCCAGTGCATGGAAGCCTACTTTAGTGTCGGCAAGCTCCTGGGCAGTCCATGGTAGGTATATGTGGGTGCTAGCGGGCTTCATGGGGGCATCCAGCACTTGGGTCAGCATGCATGAAAAGAGTGGTTGTGATATGCTATGCAGCTTGCCCATTGTGTGCTGGTAGGTGCCTGTGGCCAGGAAGTGGAGCACAGACACCCCCTTTAGAGTGGGGGATGGCAGTGCATATTTCTATGAGGCTGACAATGTCGTCATGTATCATGTCCACTATGGTGGTGATGGTGTCCCGGTCCAACCGGTACAGGGTGTGGATCTGCTCAGGGGCTAGATTGAATGGACTGGGTCTGGTGCAAGGGATTGGTGGCTGCCTATGTGGTACCACTGGCTGCACTGGTGGAACGTGCTGGGCCTGTCTCACCCTCCTTCTCCTCCTGCATCTCCTCTGTGCTGCCTGTTGTTGTAGCTGTAGTTGTTGTTGTTGCTGTTGTTGCTGTAGTTGTAGCAGTAAAGGCATGTCCTCCAGCCCCATGATTGCAACAGCTAGTGGTATCATTTTGGTGTGGGAAGGGGTGTGGTGTGTGGGTGTACTCCTTTTGTACTGGGACATGCTCCATTGACTCCACCTATGGTGATTGTGTGCACCTATGGCAGTTGCCTACACTGCAGGTTGCTATTTACGTGTGGTCCGCGATGCCTGTATTGCTGCCGTTGTGCAGGCCCTAATTATCACCTTCGGGATGCCGGTAAGTGCATGCCCGCGTAACTTGTAATGTCCTCCTATTAGAGGCATCCCGGTATTTCTGCCGCGAAGGGGCACGTATATGCGCGCATGCCGGTATGAAGGGGCACGGTACGGGCAGTGGCGGTATTGGCGGGTTGTCGGGTCGTAATGGCCTGGATCCGTTAATGATGCCGGTAATACCATTCCACCTTCCTATTTTCATTACCTCCATGCTCGTAATGAGGACCTTTGAGTCTATCTCGATGCTACATTCTCACTCACTAGGCAAGTAAATGCTATATCTTCATCGGCGGCCCACTCAACAAAACTTCTAAACTTGGCTAGATCTTTCCTCTCTAGTGACAGTTGCCTGACGATTGCCCATGCAGTTGTGGGTGCCAGGTGTGATTGTTGCAATGTACAATTTGCTGGCACTTCGGTCCAAAACTTCAAGAAACTCCAGACTATCCAAAATAATGCCCTACACTCCGCCTTAAACATTCCCAAGTGGGAACACATCTTTACTGCCTGTAGAGTGGCTCTTAGGACTCCCGTCAAAGAAAGGATCACGTTTAAGATTCTCACAATCACATAAAGGCGTATCTCCAAATCTGCCCCGCTTTATCTGGTTTAAAGAATCTTCAAAACTCACTCGACCAGACCCAGCAGAAGCCCTTACACCCACAGGCTGATCCAGCCCAGGTTCACGCGTGCAAAATCAGGTGGCTCTAGCTTCTCAGTAATTGCCGCCAAGCAATGGAAAGAGCTCCGACATGCACTAAGAGTGGAGGAATCGTACTGGACCTTCCGTGGAGCCCTTAAAACTTTGCTGTTTGACTAACTTACCCAACCTGAACTGTTTATTGAAATTCCCACCGGATCATTCATGTGACCCAACTACTGAATGTTACAGTGTGTATGTATGCTTCCACCTCATGTTCCCCATCTACTGAATGTTACAGTATGTATGCTTCCACCTCATGTTCCCCATCTACTGAACGTTACAGTATGTATGCTTCCACCTCATGTTCCCCAACTACTGAACGTTACAGTATGTATGCTTCCACCTCATGTTCCCCATCTACTGAACGTTACAGTATGTATGCTTCCACCTCATGTTCCCCAACTACTGAACGTTACAGTATGTATGCTTCCACCTCATGTTCCCCATCTACTGAACGTTACAGTATGTATGCTTCCACCTCATGTTGCCCAACTACTGAACGTTACAGTATGTATGCTTCCACCTCATGTTCCCCATCTACTGAACGTTACAGTATGTATGCTTCCACCTCATGTTCCCCAACTACTGAACGTTACAGTATGTATGCTTCCACCTCATGTTCCCCATCTACTGAACGTTACAGTATGTATGCTTCCACCTCATGTTCCCCAACTACTGAACGTTACAGTATGTATGCTTCCACCTCATGTTCCCCATCTACTGAACGTTACAGTATGTATGCTTCCACCTCATGTTCCCCAACTACTGAACGTTACAGTATGTATGCTTCCACCTCATGTTCCCCATCTACTGAACGTTACAGTATGTATGCTTCCACCTCATGTTCCCCAACTACTGAACGTTACAGTATGTATGCTTCCACCTCATGTTCCCCATCTACTGAACGTTACAGTATGTATGCTTCCACCTCATGTTCCTCAGCTACTGAACGTTACAGTATGTATGCTTCCACCTCATGTTCCCCAGCTACTGAACGTTACAGTATGTATGCTTCCACCTCATGTTCCCCAGCTACTGAACGTTACAGTATGTATGCTTCCACCTCATGTTCCCCAACTACTGAACGTTACAGTACGTATGCTTCCACCTCATGTTCCCCAACTACTGAACGTTACAGTACGTATGCTTCCACCTCATGTTCCCCATCTACTGAACGTTACAGTACGTATGCTTCCACCTCATGTTCCCCAACTACTGAACGTTACAGTACGTATGCTTCCACCTCATGTTCCCCATCTACTGAACGTTACAGTACGTATGCTTCCACCTCATGTTCCCCAACTACTGAACGTTACAGTACGTATGCTTCCACCTCATGTTCCCCATCTACTGAACGTTACAGTACGTATGCTTCCACCTCATGTTCCCCATCTACTGAACGTTACCGTATGTATGCTTTCACCTCATGTTCCCCAACTACTGAACGTTACAGTATGTATGCTTCCACCTCATGTTCCCCATCTACTGAACGTTACAGTATGCATGCTTCCACCTCATGTTCCTCAGCTACTGAACGTTACAGTATGTATGCTTCCACCTCATGTTCCCCAACTACTGAACGTTACAGTATGTATGCTTCCACCTCATGTTCCCCATCTACTGAACGTTACAGTACGTATGCTTCCACCTCATGTTCCCCATCTACTGAACGTTACCGTATGTATGCTTCCACCTCATGTTCCCCAACTACTGAACGTTACAGTATGTATGCTTCCACCTCATGTTCCCCATCTACTGAACGTTACAGTATGTATGCTTCCACCTCATGTTCCTCAGCTACTGAACGTTACAGTATGTATGCTTCCACCTTATGTTCCCCAACTACTGAACGTTACAGTATGTATGCTTCCACCTCATGTTCCCCATCTACTGAACGTTACAGTATGTATGCTTCCACCTCATGTTCCTCAGCTACTGAACGTTACAGTATGTATGCTTCCACCTCATGTTCCCCAACTACTGAACGTTACAATATGTATGTTACAATATGTATGCCTCTGCCCTGGCTCAAGGGCCTCATGTGACTGGTTTTCTCCAGTGGCCTGATGCCCAAAGGGCTTGCACGTGCTATACAAATGTAAGAAATAAATGATATCTAGTATTATTTGGAGTTTAATATATGAAGAATTGATTATGGAAATGAGTGCTTGTGTGTGAAGTAGTGAGACACACAGGCAGGTTTCAGGTTTTTTGTACACCTGCTGTTTGTGATGGAGCAACATTGAGGTTACTCCCCTGCCATACACCTTTGTCTGGATTTGACTTCAATTTTATTTAAATAAATCAGAGTTTTCCAAAAGTGCCCGTTTTATTTACCAAGAATTGTGGAGTGCGACTATGTCAGTAGGGGATGTAACATTGGTGATATCACCCTAATTGAGAATATATAATTTAAATCAAATATATTTCTAGAGTACAACGTTCCCCTACTTTTTGGGGAAATCCACCATCGTTCCCTTACTTTGCACCCAGAGCACTATTCCAGGGAGGCAGAGAAGGGAACCTTTTTCTTTTCTTTTCCCCTGCTGGCTGTCTCGCACTCTGGGTTGCTTTTCTTTGAATAGACTGCTTAGGATGTAACGCCCATTTCCGAGTCGCCTCAACGTCCTGCTTTGCAGTGATTTGCCTTTGCATTCTGCAAGTAAGCATGAATTGCTGCACGCACATCTGCCTGTGCAGGTAGTGGTGAGAGGCGTTTGATTAGAAACGGTGCTTACAGTAGGCATGTTAGTGACATCAGTTATTGTGTAGTCTTAAGAGCCCATATTGAAAAATATATCTTTTTTTGGGCAACATTTTAGGACAGTATGGTTGAGTCTTATTATTCAAAAATCCACACTACAGCGTGGGTTAATAAACATATCCACTAAAAATATCTGTCTGACTTTAGAGAAAACAACTAGGTCTAGAGGTAATTATTACATTAGGTGGCATTGGTCAGTGCTTGGATAATCTGCAAGCTTGCATGCAGCACTATGCAAACATCTTCATTGATTCAAGACCTTCAGCTATGTAGACTTTACCTTGACCCGGTCTGTGCGGTTATTGAAGAGTCCTATCCGCCGGATAGTATTGAGGATTGGATCTGTGGAATCGTCAATCATGTTGTGGGTTGTCACAGGTGGTAAAGATTGGCGCTGCACGAATGCAAGGTGTGAAATTGATTAGTTAGAAAAAAATAACACAACAGTCCATTTACACCGTGGTGACAACAAGATCTCAAGTGCAGAGTGTCAAACAACATATCGGCAGCATGCAATAACAAACAGACTCTGAAAGGTATGAATCCTGTCATAGGTTCACTGCCTAACACTTCAGTATTAGTGAAATATGGCTCTTGCTGTTTGATGTGTACAATTATACTTACTATGTATCACAACAGAGCTATCTATTTCTTCGTGGGGATAGGGCAAATGAACATTGAGGATTCATAGACAGTCTTCAATGCAAACTCCTGCAATAACCAGTTCTTCAGGAGTGGTGCGGCCAAAATCAACACTACAATTCAAAACTGCTTGGGATAGACAGAGGGGCGTTAATGGATTGTAAGAGCAAAGAGGTAACTGGAGAAGACCAAGTATATAGTGCTACGGGTTTGGAAATGTCCAGAGTAAATGGGCCTGCTGGTCCTTCTTAGACTGCTATCAATATTGAGTCATCTTTCCAGTTCCCCTATGACAATAATTCAAAAATGTGAAAAAAGATGCAATGTTTATCTAACCTGATTTAAAAAGAGCAATTGTGCAATTCTAACTGTATGTGTGCAATCTGTGCTGGACCTTCTCCAAGCTACAGTTGCAGAATGGGCCTAAATGGCATAGCCAGTGCACGTATGAGGGTATTTTTTAATCACAATCAAAGTGCTAACATTTGCACCCACTTCATTTGGGAGTTCCAGATCTTGAAATGTACCATTTAATTGCACAAGTAAGGTTGGGTTGTTAGTTTATTGCCACCTCCAAAGCCCCACTTAACTTGCAGTTGGAGGAAGCTATCTACCATCCTCGCTTTCTCCTCAGTGCTTCATTAGAATGTGCCAAAGACTAGACTTCTGATATTGACACAGAAGTGTGGGCGTGTTGGAGATTGCACAAATGGCTTTGTTAGCATTGATGCTATTCTTCTATTTTTTTTAAAGATAACATAAATTGCTTTCAAATTACACACAATGAACTATTGGTTAAAGGGTAAACTGACTTGGGCTTAATATATTTAGATATTTTTCCATCTGCGTCCCTTGCCTGTTATGAGAGGGTATGTGAAGTAGGAAGCTCTTGAACCATGTTTCCTGGGACGAATCCCAAGAGGTTGTCACTACTTTAGATGTGGGAGCAGCTTTCCATGAGACCAGGGTGTTGAGGCAGCTACCCGATATTCCCCTTTGGGGTGGTGCTCAGCAGGAGAGTCTCATGCGGAGGGAGAGCTCCATTGAGAGTGGTGAGCAACTTGGGAAAGCACATTACCATTTTCTTCCTCCACCTTCCCTCTAAACCAATCCTTCTCTAAATTATCTGAAACTCAGATGTGTTAATTCAACACAACCCCTTACCAACTTCTGGGATGAGGAAGAGGATGCAAGCAATGGTGATCACCAACACGAGTGACAGCATATGTTCTAGCTTTTGCCAGAACCCAATTGACCCAGCCTCATTGAAAGGCAAAGAGGGAGCAGGAGAATGGCGCCTTTGTTCTGGATCTGGCACAGACCAGGAGAGGCTGCAGGTATGCGAAGGCCGGCCTGGTAGAGGAGAACATCGCATCCCACAGAGAACCACATTTGGAGAATGCTCGCCAACCAAGAAGTAGACCGAACCAGAGGCAAGTCACTGGTTGTGGAGCAGAGCCACAAGAGTGTAGGGAGAAAGAAACTGAGTAGTGAAAGCAGCATTGAGAGGCCTGGTTAGGATGCCAGAAAGACCAGGAAACCGCTGAAAGCCCTTGGAGACCGCAAGCAACTCAGGAGGGCAACATAGATCCTACAGGTAACAAGGTGGCTGATCCCAAGTTTGGGGATACCAAAATGGAGCAGAAGGTGAGGGGCAAAAGATATGAGAACCACATGAAGAGGGCCAGGGATCCATTTTTGAAACAAACAGCAAATTAGGGAAAAGGTAAGCTTTGCCTATTTAAACCCCAACATCCCCAGACCTTGGCAGAAGAGTAAACCAAGGCTATGGGGGACAGAGAAAGAGAACTGAGAAAAGATACAACTGAAGGGGTTCTCAGACCCATACTGGGTGAACAAGCCCCTAAGCATCACAAAAGGGAACAGACATGTTGCGAGCATAACAGAGTATCACAGACCCTGGATGGAGAGTAAACCACGGTTGTGGTCAAGAGAAGAAGCGAGATGGAAACATAATCAAGTGAAGGGGGTCCAGGAGCCACATAAGGAGCAAATACCTCAAAGCCTAAATACAAAGATTCCATGTGCACGGAAACACCACAAGACCTTGGCAGGAGAGTAAACCAAGGCTGTGGGTGCAAAAGAAGAGTATCCACCTTGGTAGGAGAGTAAACCAAAGCAGGGGTTCTAACGAAGGATTGTGAGTCCCCTCCACACAAGGTAGTTTAACCAGGCAAAAAGATACTGTGGAAAGATCCTGAAGAAAGGTAGCCAACCACTGGCATCTTTGTGGAACCTTTACTTGTTTGCATGTGCTGGAAAGACTCTGGGGAAAGGGAGACAACCCTTGAGTCCTGTGGAACTTTTGCTTGATTTTCTACACCATTTGGAACTTGTGTATGGCTGACAAGATCGGGCTGCAGGATGGCAGTCAAGAGACACTTTCCCCTTGTACATTTTTCTTAGTCTAGCTTGTAAGGGACAGAGTAGGTTTTGAACATAGGACGGCAAACTTTACTTTGGACATTCGGACACAGACCGCTTAATTAGTTAGTTTTGTTAAGACAAGGTCACCCCTATTAGAAAAATGGCTAGTTAGGGCTGTCTCTACCTCCCCCATTTTACTTTAGAATAAAAAGTCTTTGCCAATCAACATGCCACCATTGTGTCCGTGTCTTACACCTAGACCCTCCCATATGGTGTCAGAAATGGGATCAGATCTGATTGATACAAGTCAGGGGACCCTAAGGTTTAGAACCTGTAGGCCCTTTAAGGGAGGAGGCGCTCTATGGATGGATGGGGATGCAGATCTTACTCTTGCACCAATAATCAGACCGAATCAGGAAGGTGGCAAAACACAACTGTTTTTAATTGCAATTGTCTAAAACAGGGAGTACAACGGGCATCAAGGGACAACCCACAGCATAAGTCTCAACGATTCATATGAAAAAACATATATTTATAACAAAAATCTGTCATACGTGACGTCATACTACATGGAAAAATAAGCTAAAACCTATGTGAGATTGTGATAGGCTTAGGGGGAACATCTAGGTATGCTTTCTATGGGGTCTAAGGTCAGGTGGACTGCTATGCCTACCCCTAGTGCAAGTCATCTTCTATGTCACAAAGATACACGTTTCATTTGCTTTCAAACTATAGGGCTCTTTGCTACGTGTCCCTCTGCAATTGGTTGGCACGCCTGTACCCTTCTGGAATATTCCACTCGCTAGCAGCACGCAGGCTGGTACCATAGGTGCTGGAGGGTTGGACTTGACCATGCCTACCCACCCAATTAGCCCATCATCCATCATCACTCCTGCTTGTCTGCCATTCAATGAGTCCTTTGAACCCGGCCTTGCAAAGGATCACTGCGCCTGAGAATTAAAGGGAGTGTGAGCATGGCCTTATCTTCTGATCTCGGTGTAGCTTGCCCAAAGCTTGCCCAAAGTCTATTTTCATCTGACTCTGTGACAGGAGACGATGTTTTGAGCTCCTTCTTCGCAGTTAACACTTCTAGTGTTTTTCCATTACACCTCAACAGGAGCCAGTCTTGCTTCTCACGTTCATTGTATCTCCTCGAATAGATAACCAGTTTCTTGGATGCCCCAACCCTTGAACCTGGGCCAGACAAGCCTTCTCGAATCTTCCTTTGCCAAGCAGCTATTTCCTTCAACTACGCCACACTTTCAGCCCTTCTGTTCATGGGGTCCTAGTTTTCTAAAATGCATCGTGGAACATCCAGATTCTATATACACAAATATATATTGGCACAACCGCCTGCAGTCTATTCACTACGTATAGCCAGCCTTATGATTACTTAAGTCTACTTGCGTTACTGCATCTGTACAATTATAAAAACGGCTTTGCATTTTCTTCAATGCTCTCCGCATGTGCAATCTTCATTTTGCTGATGAAATGTTGCTAAATTCTTTACTTTGCCATCTATCTTCATTGGCATCTCTTCTGAGTGTGTCATTTCTGCTTCATGTGACGTCACCAGTCTTTTATTCATCTTCACATTTCTTCTGGAACTTCCCTCAGGAGACCGTCATCTCTTCGGGGATATATCATATAGGGTTTTCTCAATGGATACCTTGTTTCAAGGACTCTTTGCGGTATAGGTACCATCACTTGCATTGCGCATGTCGCAACTTCTGGTTTGCAACATATAGGCAAAATGGGGGCAGCACTTCTGGTAGAGGCACTTGGCTCCTCCTCTACAGTTTACAAAATTCTCAGCTCATGCCTCTGGCCCATCTGTCGTTACCTAGAAATCCATTGGCTTCAACCTTTGTAGTGTTAATGAATTAACCATAAAACCTGGGGAGAGACAAACAATTTCAACTGGCTTAATGGTAACTCCACTAGAGGGCTCATACATCCGCCTAATATCTAAATCTGGATTAGCATGGAGGTATGGGTTTGATGTTTTAGCTGGTGGAGTGGATTCTGATTATAGGGGGATGTTAAAATCTTGTTACAAAACAGTGCAAAGCACTCTTACCGTATTAAGATAGAAGACAAGGTGGGCTGAGGTATTCTGGAACCAGCCATATTCAACAACCTAAAGGAAGTCTAAAACCAAGATGAAACAGATTGAGGTACAAATGGGTTTGGGGATGCAGCTCTTTTGAATCCACCAGTACCAGGGTGCCTGATCCCCAAAGTGGCTACTAAGAAGTAGATATCATGCCAGACCTGGCTTTTGCTCAAAGAAAAAACCATCTTGTCTGAATCCTTCCTCAAGGTGATACCTGAAGAGGAGGGAAGTGGAAAGGAGGCTCTGTTTTTATTTTTAAATGAAGCATGGATTTCTTTATAGGGGTGACACTACTAGCGAGGGTGTGACTTGATCTCGTCGTACCCAAGAGTCATCAGAGGGTGGTACTTCAGATTTCACATGCCCATTTTACCATTGGACATCTAGGAATGAGAAAAACCCAAGTTCAAATGATTAACAGGTTCATTTGGCCAAACATCATTTCTGACATTAAAATCTATGTCACAGCTTGCCCACTGTGCCAGAAAACTGATCCCCAAAAACCTCCTCGAGTTCCCTTGCAACCCTTACCTATCATAGAGGTTCCCTTTTCAAGAATGGGCATGGACATCATAGGTCAATAGAGACTTCTAAGTTCGGAAAATGTGTCATTTTAGATAATGCCACACGTTATCATGAGGCTTTTCCTATATGGAATAATACCACTCAACACATTTTGAAGTACCTACTCTCTTTCTTATCAAGGGTTGGATTTCCCAAAGAGATCCTGACCGACCAAATACGAGCTTTATGAGCATGGTTATGGCTGAGGTGAAAGATGTACTCCAAAGTAAGTCTCTTAGGATGTCAGTCATTGAGCGATTTAACAAACCTTGAAAAGGATCCTGAGAAAACTAGTTGAGGCAGGCAAGACGAATTGGGATATGATGGTGCCTTGGGCACTGTTTGCTATAAGAAAAGCCCCAAAGAGTTCTATTGGGTTTTCACCATTTGAACTTTTAGACAGAAGAGACCTGAGAAATCTCTTATACATGCTCAGAAAAATATGGGATGAGAGGGAGGAAGCCATTCGGCTGTTATGTTCGACTGCACAACAGATCAAGGATTTCATGGCGTTTGTCAGAAACACAGTAAACACCAATACGGCCAAAGCTCAAGCAATACAGAAGGGCTATTACGACAGGAAGACAACTCCTTCTGGTTTCTCAATAGGGCAAAACGTCCTTGTCCTACTCCCTACATCAGAAAATAAAATGTTGTCCCGGTGGTACTGCCCATATGAAATCTTAGTACAGACCAGACCCTGGAACTCCCAGGTCTCCTAACCAGATCCACAAATGAAGGTACAGGTGTACCATATTAATCCCCTTAAAGAATGAAACAAAACCCAGTGGAGTCAACATCCGTGGTCATGGCCAGTTTGTTAACTGAAGAAGGAGAGGATGTTGAAGAGGGAGTCGGGGTCCCGAGACCACCCCACACCCCACCCCGGTAAATTCAAACAAGACGAAAAGCCAGAAATGCCTGCAGCCACCCATCATATTTCGTACAAATCCCAAATACACAAATGATTGGTAAGTATTGGTAAGTACACCGAGAGGTACACTCTCAGCCAGCCATACAGACGAAATGCAGTACAAATCTCTTCATGTGTGGGAGAGGAGCCCATGATCGTGAACAGAGACACCTATATGGACAGCCTGGATTAGGCACCAAGAAGCCATGTTACTGACGGCATTAGTGACACCACGACATAGCAGCGTTAGACATGAAGCACCCGTGCAGTCTGTAATATATAATATAAATTAGATTGCAAGGCTCTATGCAGCAGTCCCAATCGACCTTTCCTAGAGCCCCAATAACAGTATAAACTTTAAATACATTCAGCTCTTGGAGGCATGTGCTAAACCCCTTTCTGACCCATTTAAAATAGCCAGCTCAATACATGCAGCATCAACTCTTGCTAGACATTGCTGGAAAGCGTGGGGTATATTCTTCCAGTTTAACAATGGAAATCTGCTACTCGTCATGTCGAGTGAGTTTCTCTTTGCACCTCACATAGACTCTTTCTGTTTAAATACCTACAGTAGTATTATCACACTCCTGCAATGCTGGCTTTTTTCAATGAAGATTATGAAGGAGTTGGTCCCATATACTACTCAACTCAATCCAAATGTTTAAATATTGCTTGAACATGCTCCCTGATAAGCTCCTTTTGGGGTAGAATCCATAATGATGTGCCCATTGCAATGAATGCATGTTATGAGACAGACAGGATTTCTAGGTATGGCTTATTTCATTGGTAAATTGTTATTTGTAAAAACGTGGGTGAAAAGCTCTCGTCTTCCACCCACCCGCAGCAATGATTTTATGGCATAATGACTGTAATGAGCAAGAACACTTTTTCAGATATGCTTATAATCCAATATCTCGGCATAAAGACTAGACATATTGATTCAGACAGTATTTAGCAAATTCACTGCAGATGCAGACCAGCTGAGACCTATCTGTTTCTTAATGATGAATCTGGCTAAAATGACCTCTAGTATCAATTTGATTTGTTTTTATATTGCTTCCATTGTATGCAATGACTATCATTGAGGAGTGCTGTGTTGAAACATCAATCAATCGAAATTTTGAGAACTATGCATGTTGCCTTTACAATCAGTAAAAAGATGTATGAAAATATATATTTTAACATTCTCCACTGCTGAAAATTTGGCAATTATGGCAAATATTCCCACAAATATCATTTGTTTCACTTTCAGTCAAATTGAATTCTCTAAACCCTATTCAGCTATTTTAGACACATATTTCAATTTATTATATTAATTGTAACTGTTATAAATAAAGATGAATTGTAATTGTTGCCTCTGCCCTTGAGTTTTTTTCTTCTTTTATTACTCTCCTTAACTCTCCTTAACCACAACTTTGTTTCTTTTTTTGGTGAAGAATTGATTTTGTACGTGTAATCATTGGTAACAGGTTTAAATTGTTAACCAAATTCCAAATAAAATTAAAATAAATTAAAAAGAAAATATATATTGTTATTGTTGTATGAATACAAGAAAACGGTGATAACCTTTATTCAAAGAGGCAAACACAAATAAATAGGCAAACACAAATAAAGATACAATTCAAAATTTCGATCCAAATACACTTTCTCCTCATCGGAGCATTGGTAGTGCTTTTATGTAACAATCGACTTAGGAAGAACGAAGAGATCAGCCTTTTTTATACTCTTACCTGGGTTGAGAAAATAGCTCTTTTCATTGTTGAGAGGTCGTCGCGATCAAGAATCTTGTTCCAATCTGGAATTTCTCCTCTGTGGAAAAATACATTGTATAAGGTGCACAAGAAAGGATTGCTGGATTGGTGAGCACATCACCTCAGGTGCTTCCCTGTGGTGAGCAACCATTACAGTGAAAGAATTGTAATGACATGAACCCGTCTAAAATTGCTTCTGCAGAAGTATGTGTTTTTGATATGATGTGTTTTCTTGCATGGAATAGACGTAGCAAGCATGAGTCTCCCCTTGATTCATATTTTGTTTTACTGCTGTGAATTTATGCTTTCAACCTCTTTGTATACCTGTTTTACCCGAACGGCTGCGGCACATGTTTTTTCAATTCGTTCTTCTTTGTCTTCTGTAATGTTTTATGGACATTTTCCAAAATAAACACAATATGACTGATATGAACAAGAATAAAGCAATACATTTACAAAGGTATAAGTCACACCTAAGCTGCTAAATGAAATCACATGTTAAGGGCATATGACAGACTTGTGAGTCCAAAATGTTTTAAAAGTTGGCCCTTTTTAAATAAGATTTAAATCAATACATCTTGTGACACCCTATTTGCTGGCTAACAAGTTGTGTAATAACAAAGGGGATATATTCGGATCTTCTTTCTTCACGTTTCTAAAAGAATGTCTGTGAGCCAGATTCCCCTCAGAGCCCCGATTCAAATATTCTGGCTCATTTGGCCGTCAGACCTCAATGGAGTGACAGAGTTCATAGCCATTTTATCCTTGCATTCAAATTCTGAAGCTGTCCGACAAAGTATCCATGGTTCATGGTTACTAACACTTTAATGATAAGTGCTGTGCAAAATCCTCTTTATTTTATACAGTGCATAGTGGCCACAAACACTCATTGGTGCTATTCGTCCCCTCCCTCTTTCTCATAAGGGCATTTAGAAAGAGTACCAGAGGATTGTAACAGATTTTCTATCTTGGAAAGGGAATGTTCTACCAGAAAATAATTGAAATGACTATACTCTGGCATTC
Organism: Ambystoma mexicanum; assembly: GCF_040938575.1. Classification (NCBI taxonomy): domain Eukaryota; kingdom Metazoa; phylum Chordata; class Amphibia; order Caudata; family Ambystomatidae; genus Ambystoma; species Ambystoma mexicanum. Next base: position 282,144,229 of record NC_090936.1, read on the forward strand.
TTTGGCTGAGACTTGCCTAAGCAGGATCCCAGCTGTTTCCAGCTCACCTGGTCCCTGCAACAGCGCTTTTCACTCTATGCACCCACCCTGCCTCAGTCCTATCCTCACTGTTGGGTCCCCCTGTTGGGTCCCCCAGTTGGCCCCACCCTTTTGGCTGCCAAGGCAGTGTGAATCATGTGATTGCTCACATGATCCTGTTCTTTATAAACACCACTTCCAGGGCGTTTCAAGCCCACACATCTCCGAGAAGTGTCAGCGGTAAAATGTTCTCATGTAATATCATCTGTTATAAGCTGGTTAAAAGTCTGCACAGACTGATATAATATCCTACAGATGGGACACTAGTCTCCACTTTTAGATTATCTGCTGGCACACGTTTCCTATTTCTGTTTTTGTTCTGACTGTAAAAAGTACAGGGGTACTCTAGATCTGTTGTGCATGATTTAACACTGTTACTAGGTCTGTAGATGTCTGTTCCTCCCCTGTTTGTCTTTAGGCTGTTGCTTAAATGCTCAATCTGATGCAGCCAGTGCTTTTGCAGTTCTCGACTTGATTATAAACGAATGCATTGTTGAGATGGTTAAAGCCCTATTTTAATACTATCCTATATCATTGTATTCTTGAAAATGATGCTTTACTTCATCAGCCCTTCTAAAGGCCCTGATGATGGCACAGCCGTAATTTTCCAAACACATTTGCAAATTTGTCTTGTAGATTCTGTAATCTTCTTTTTTTATAGTTTTCTTTTTCATGACAATTGCTTCCTATAGTTTCCTTATATTTTCATTGATTTATTAATTCAATAAGTTTATTCGGATGAAAACATCCATTATACACCACAACAATACAAATTTATAACAATTACAATTTTCCACAATTGCCCATAACAAAAAATACCACTGTAAAACACATTACTAGAAGAATCATTCTCGTGCAATTAAGCAGAATACTAAAAATACAATTCCCAGAGAAGCCATGACACCCTTTGTGAGATACAGCTATTTCCAAAAAGGATAAGAATGCCCAGGAAACATATTGAGAATCAGCGGATAAAAGGAAGGAAAGTGCATATAAGTGTTTTCTCAATTTAAAATGTCTAAAAACAGGAAAAATAGTGGCCTTTCTAATGTCCATGTAAGCAGGATATAACAAAATAAAATGGTACAAATCTTCTACAACATCTACACACGCTAGGCAGCTCTCTAAATCTGAAAAGCCCTTCCAGCTCGCAGTGTTGCCCCTCAACAATAGACTGTTAAACCAGCCACGGGTGATCAGCCAACTGTCTCCCTTTTTCGAGCTCAGAAGGAGATATGGCTGAATAAAACTCACCCAACTGATAGCTACTGTGGCTCTCTTCGATGGAATAGATGTTACAATGTTTTTCTAAACTCTGCTCTGGTGAACAAATGTTTTGGAGGCCAACTTTGTTAGTGAAACAGGGAGCACTTCTGCAAAATTTAGCCAGGACAATTCAAGGTAGCTTGGAGAGCAGTCAAGGCTAAGTTGTCGGAGGAGTGGAAATGATCTGAGGTCTTTGATGAGCACACACAGTCGGACGACAAGACTGACCCTTAGACGTATATCAAAAATACACAATTTATTAGGCCCAGAACAAACACAAGTGAATAATGGAGAACACAGTAATATCACAAATTTTTTGAATTTTTTCTTTTTTTATTTATACGAGTATGTAATCACCGAAGTGATTTTTACAAGAAGATGAGCGTAAAATTTCACAGCATTTTTGTCCAATCGAAAAAAAAAAAATATCACTAATTAAACACACACTATGTAAAATATTTGTACAATCACTTTTCGGTCAATGCAGTAAAGTGTGGTTTCCCGACAAAACCGGTCAGGAGGAAAAGCAGATAAACTTCAATACATTGGCCAACTCCAGAGATGAATATCCTTAACTTAAAAAGTCCAGCCCTACGAAGATTGGAGCCTTGTGATCAGTGTCAAGTTTGTGCATAAAAGCGCTTGGTGATGTGTAAAGCTCACAAAGGAGAATTTTCAATTCAAAGGAAAAGTTAGCAAGAGGATTCTGAAGTGAGGAAATTCAGTTCTGAGAGTCAAAAGAGGATCTGCTGTGGAGAACAAAGCAGTCCCCAACTTTCAGATGGCTTTAGGAAGCAAGAGCTACCCAAGCGAAGGCAAGGACCAAAAGAGATCCTTTGTGCGTAAAAATGGGTTGGATGAACTAGGGGCCACCGGTAAGTGGTATGATTACTGACCGCCCTTAGCTCACTTCGGATCCAAACTTGGCAGGCTTGGAGATGGTTGCCTGGAGTATAAAAATCCCCTCCTTGGTTTAGCTTCAAAGTGCACAGGCGGGTGCAGATGCTGGTTCAGTTTACAAATGAAGCTGGATCTCTTGCCACAAATGCAGGACAGAGAAAGTACTGATGCAGCTGGTCTCAGGACACTTGAAGAAGGTGGAAAAGTCACCAGCAATGACTGCCACTGTCACACAAGGACGCTTCTCTTCTCTGGATACTTGGCTCTGTGTGTAGGTTGATTTGGACGTATGAGTGATCTGCAGGACTGCACTCAGGTCTCCTCCTCATATCCTAGTGCTCGCACCCAGCTGTCCAATGAGGAGATCTGCCCCACTCATGCATGTCAGCAGTGGTCCAACCAGGGACCACTGTGGTTCTCATGTTCTTGTGCACATCAGACATCCTGGCACCAGTTGTGTTCATTGGGACCAGAAAATCCCAGCCCACTTCCTGGGTACCCACACACGTGACATGCATAATCCCACAAAAAGAACTGACTTTCGCGGGTGAATGAATTCCCAAACAAGGAACCCCCAGGTAAAAAAGACCAGTAGGAAGGCCAATGGATAAAATGGCCAAAGGAGAAGACAAAATACCTTGTTGCATAACCCTGATGGACACTAGTCACAGTCATGTGCCAAATGCAGTAAGGCTCGGTAAAGAATTGTAAAAACACATGAAAAAGCTTCTGCTGCCACCAGTCTATTCCTAGGCACATTGTCCAGTTACTAAAACCTCTTTAAGGGATGTCTAGTGCCCAGAAACGCATGACCATCAGTGCACGGTTCATTAATGAACTTTTCAGACTGAAATACAGTTGCCAAAAGTGGCACCAAAGTCATATGGCTAAGAGAAACAAAGTTTCTCAGTACTGACTGCCTAAAAGACAAGTCAGTTTCCCCATAACCATGAGCAAAAGCCCAGTGAAGTGCAGCTGAAGGTTGTGCTTCACTGGCAGAAAGTCAGGACAGGAGGTTGAAACAATAGCAAAAAGTTGGGCATTCCAGAAATATAGAGATAAAATAGCAGTAAGTGAAATTTTATCTAACAATAGATAATTCATTACGTTCTGTTTTCTCATTAACTGCTGCTCTAAACATGTTTTTATAATGTCGTAAATGCACACCTGGCAGTAGCGTGCTCGGGGGGAAATGTGCAGAGACATTGTTTTCAATTTAAAAATGACTTATAAAAGAGAGCCAATGCATTTTCTGCCAATTGTCTGCGGCCTCAGAGGACTGAATAATAAACGGTGTAAGACTTGTCTTCTGATTTGACCAGAGACACGACCAGAAAAGGATCAGTTCCAGCACCCACTGGTTTTCCGGGAAGCTCCTGATGCACAGCATAACTGGGAGTGGACCCCGGCAGTCCCAAAAGACTCTTAGGGAATTTATTTTCATGTATCTGTAAATCAGACCTTTTCAAACAACCCCAAAGAGAGGATCCATAAAGGCCAATGACCTTAGTCTAAGTGCCATGAACATTCAAAATTGGCCATGACACAGGCCATAAAACGGGGAAGCCCACCCAGTTATTAGACCATTTTCATTACTGCCTCTGAAAAGCAAATCCCAAAAAGTCAAATTCCTTGACTGCATCATCACAGCAGATTTCGAGGTATTCATTTTCAGTTCCAAATTATTCATAAACACAGTGTAGGTATTGATGAATTTCTCAAGTGCCACTGAGGTTCTAGTGATCATAACTGTGTCATCAGAGTTAGCAAAAGTTGGAAAAACCCTAGCACCCAACCTCAGCAAATCTATCTAGGAATCCACCAGGGCTTCATGTAGACCAGTAATATATAGGGAATATATAGGGTGAAAAGGACCGTGGCCAAAGCACAGCACTGAGAGACCCTCAAACCAACTTCAAAGCAAACCGTACATTGCCCATATAGCCCACTACGCACACTTGGTCTATTTCCGCTGCGTAACTCCAACAACACAGGCAAGATCTCCTCTGGGCACTTCATGGACCCAAACACAGCCCATAGCTTTGACCTATTAACTTTGTCGAAATCCGTGCTCAGGTCCATGAATGCGAGATATATGGCCTCACCATTATAAAAAACAAATTTGTGACCAGTATGTATAAATTCACAACCTGTTCCATGGTGAAAGCCCTTGTCTATAATCAAGCTGAATGTCTGAATCAATGGAAAGTTCAGAAAGCCATAATTCAATATGCCCTAACAACACTCTCCCCAAAACTTTGAAGGCAGTATCAAGCAGGGAGATGGGTCGATAGGACAGTGGGCTGGCCGAGTCCTCCGTTTTAAAAATAGGACAAACAGAAGCTGACAACCAGGAAGTTAGATATTTGCAAGACTTCAAAAACGCATTGTATGCCACGGTTAACAATGGTGCCCAGAGTTTGACCTGATTGTGAAAGCGGTCCACTGGGATAGCGTTCGGGTCTGGGGTGCTATTGCACGCACGCTTATTAATGACTGAAAGTACCTCCTTGGGTATAAAATGCAGGGAAGAACTGGAGTACAATCCCGGCTGGGAAAAATATGTGCCATTAAACAGACCGGAAAAGTACTCCACCCTTAACTGTCCATCTACATACGTTCCCTTTGTCCTATTTATGGTCATGCAGGCCACTCCCCGTTCACAAATTCCGAAAATCGTTTTGAATCCTGGGATGAAACAGCCTCCAGCAAGCCCACGATGCTTCCTCATATCGCTCAATTTTCCTCTTTTCCAAGGCTGCACAAAACCTTGCTCTTTGGAGAAGGTCCCCATCAATTCTGCAAAACTGGACTGCACATGGGGGGTATTACTGGGATTGCCTAAAATAGACAAAAAACAAGGAAGTGGTTCTGCCAGAACTTTGAGATGTAAATTTGAATCCACAATTATGACCCAATTAATTTTCCTATGCTGCATTATCTTAACTTCTACCAAATTTGGGAAATTATTATTGGGAACCTTCCTTTCTTTCCCCGCAATCCCCTGCAGTTTAAGACTAATCGAATGATGATCGCTACTGGGATCCACTGTACTTCAAAATCCAGGATCCTATCCAACATTTCCACTGAAAGGCAAAAATAATCAATAGTGGATGATACCTGATGGTTACGAAATGTGGGAAGGCCAGGGATATCAGGAAGGACATGGCTACTGACTGCACGCATACCCCATTCTATGAGCCAAACAACAAATTGGAGACTTTTGTCGCAAAGTCAAGTGCCCTGCATCTGTGCTTCAGGAATTTTAAGAGTCTGCATCCATTTTAAGGTTAAAATCTCCCCCAAAAGGAATAAAGTGATACTATCTGCTCTCAATACCAATTGTTATTCGATAAAGATTTTGAGATTTTTGCAGCCTATTTGCCTCACCCTTGTGTGGGCTGTTATAGAATTTTAGGACTGCCAGTGACCTCCCCCATTACGCCAGGATAACTGCATCATTTGTAGGTAATCCATATCAGTCCTAATTTCCTCCACCCTACAATTAAGGGAGGTCTTGATCAGCACTACCAGGCCACCAAAGCATCAGCCTCTACTATTTGTGTTAGCCGCTACCCCATAGGACACCAAACCATTAAGGAGATATTTCCTGCAAAAGGATCATCTCATATAGATTTAAAAAATGCAATAAATCAGGATTTGCAAATTTCCCCTTAACCCCTGCAATGTTCCATGAGAGGAATCGTGTGGCAGAAGGCTGGGCCAAGTGCTGTAATAGAATGTCCTCCTCTTCCAACTCAAGAAGATTCCCCCTACTTTCTGGACCTGTGATGTTTAAAGGCAGAGGGACAACTGGTCAATCAATTTCCCCAATAGTGGAAAATAATTCACAACGATTGTGCAGTAGGGACCCCAGCTGGCCCATAGGACTAGGGGTTTCCAAACAGCACTTTAAGATGAGTAGCCGCACCCTTGAGATGGATGGGGATGCAGATTTGTACTCTTGCACCAAACCAATAATGGCAACTCAATAGTTTGGCAAAGGGAGTCTGTTTAATGACATGTCCAAAAAACAGGGAGTTCAATAAATATCAGCAATCGCTTGGTCTTCCTTCTCGCTTTAACTCCAATTAATTTCAGAAAAAAACATAAAATTTATTCCAAAAACTCATCATCACTGACGTGTAACTCTTTAAAATTTAGCATGCAACTTGATTGGTTCTAGGAAGGTAACTTTAATATAGGCACTATATCTGTATATGGTAACGGGGAGAGGGGATTGGATAAACAATGTCAGGTGGGGCAACTAAGCCCTGCCTTCAAAATGGCCACTGTTAACGTCACTAAAAGTACGACACCTCATTGGTTCTACTAACTATAGGACCCTAGATTACATGGTCCACTATGATTGGGTTGGCATCAACCCTACTCATACTTTTCCACTTGCGCTTAGCAGTGTGCAGAATAGGCTGCCAGGTGCAGGGAGTTGGTCTGTCCCTCCCCCACCCCCCCAGTTTCCCTGCAATCATTGTTACAATCAATCATCACCTCAGTGGTCATGTGTCAATTATTTCTTTGTGGTTGGCCTCGAGTCTGCTTCTTGGTCTGGGAAAGTTAAGGCGTCTAGGCATGGCAAAGGTCCATGCGTAGGTGTGAAAGTTTCATCCCTTCTTGCTTGTCTGGTCATGTGATTATGACACCGTGAAATCAGCCTTTTCTTCAGGCATTTTCGTACATTCGATTTAATTCTGCCAGTCATCTGCCATCTGTGGCTTATTTTGACCTTTCTGAACAGGATACTCTGTTCTTCTTCTCTTTAATTGTATCCACTGTTGGCCTATTTCAGACGATATGACCTTGGCTTCTTGGCATGATTACCTTTGTCTGAGTTTCTCTCTGTCTTTAATTCTCAATTTGTTTGCTGCGAAACCCGCCTCTTGAGACCTTTAGTAACCTTTGGTTGATTCTGCTCTTGTGCATAGTGGAAGTATACTTACGTAAAGTGCTCATTTTGAGGTAGATTTGTATAGGTGGCGCTTGCTGCAATCTATCTTACTACTAAGCATAAGCAAGCCTCACGATTTATGTGCTTCTTGCAGTTACTTTGCATATGTACACGTTTAAACTGACTGAATATCTTCATCGTGCTTATGGCATAAGTTTCTGACACCTTGACATCAATTGGTTCACCTTAGGCTTAGGATGTCATTTGTCCATGCTGTTTCGTCTTGTTTGTCATCATTCTCAGGTCATTATATCTTCTATATGTGAGTCAGGCCGGGTTGTTATGACATCATCATTCATCTTCCTTCAGTATCTTCTTAGTTTCTTCGGGTATTACATTCTGACGATCGTCATTCTGTCACACTTGTCCAAATGGTTTTCTCAATGGTTACCTTACTGTCCAGGTTTTCTTAGGTGTCAGTACTTCAATAGGTGCTGTTATTCTGATAGGTACTGGACAGGGCCCAACTGCAGCTCTCTGCTGGTTTATTTGCTCATCATACGTCAGATATTTCGGTGTGAACATTCCTGGTACTTCAAAATGGGCGGTTGGAGTGCGAATCGAGCTTGGCACCTCCTCTACACGATTTTAGACCACAGTCACCACAGTTACTGCTTCTGTGGCTAGCACCCTACTCATTTTCCTGGCTTGATGACTGGCAGACAGTCTAGTCCTTTGATGCAAAATAGGGCAGTTAATAGCCCCCCAGGGGTCACTGTTGTCTCACGGTGCCTCCTATCAAACACAGGTTGATCAACACAGGGATTGCCCCCCCGCCCCTGAATTAGGGTAGAAGGAAACCAACAAAACGATTTTTACTAAATAATGTACTACAATTTGGTTTTAGACCTCTGGACAGATTGGACTTAATCAAATATTTGACAAGTGATTGGTCGGCAATTGAAACCAATGTACAGTCGCCATTGATAGATTTCTTTTGTTGGGCCAACTCACTGTACCCTTCTGGCCATCAGGATTTCACTCAGATTGATGATAGGTTCCATTAAATTGGAATTTATTCAATGGCTGCTTTTATAAGTAAGCTTTTATTCATTAGGGAGGTAGTGGATTCAGGTCTCCCTCTAGGAAGGCCTGGCACACCAAGTATTACCCCAACCAGTGGGATGGAGGCTGGTGACACATTTTATGTCTCACCCTTTGTGCTTGTGTTCTCCAGACTCACTGATTTCCCTCCCATGGGTAATGGATCCCACCAATGGCTTTCCCCTATGGTTCTCTAAATCTACCTAATGATGTACATCTATTTCCACACTCACAGGATTGGGGGCGCTGACTAACACATCCTCCACACCCACCATCTCCAAATGCCCTCCACACTTATTGACTTCCACCATCGCTGATTTTTCCTTTGTATGGCCCATGATGTTTCCATTTGGGGTTTCTTCAAATCTTCTACTAAGCTCTCTGATGGAATCATCTGCAATAGCTTGGGTGTTCATGGCCCCCTGTTTAAAGGATTTTATGAACTCCAGAATGGATTTGAGACTGGTATCCCAAACTTCATTGCCTCCACGGCTAATGTCGCTCTCGGGCATTGTTAGGCAGAAACCTGTGCAGTTCCCTCTGGGACCACTGCAAAAGATTTAAGACTACAGGTGTTGACAGTAAACCCACTTGGTAGCAGTCTGCACCGCACAGATTCACTGTGGTAGCTGTGGCTGAGCAGTCAGACTTCCCTCAAGAAGAGTTAGGCAGTATACAGAGGATACATAATAGGTACAGAGGTACAATAGCACAAGCAAACACTGACCAGAGCTAGGTGTAAAAGTATAAACTTATTTATTAAAGGTACACTCAAAAATTACACTAGCACATTAGAAAAAGATAAGAAAGTCAAACACAGTTACTATTACTCATATGTACATCCCTAATCGTTTGTTGGACAATTCTAAGTTAACACCACTTATTTCCAACCAGAGGTGAGCGCTTAACGTTAGATGGTACTCCAACAAGTATTACCAAAAGGGAGGGAAAAGGCAGAAATAAAGAGAGCAGTTAGGTAAAACACTTTTCACATAAGGTTGGCAAAGACAGTCAATAGTGGAACAAGGGGAATTAGTTTGGGGCCCGCGTTAGAGGGAGCCAGGCGAAAATGTGCCCAAGATCACACAATGTCTTGCAGGTGAGTAGAAAACGGTTTTACTATGGTTCTAAAAAGTTTAGTTAGAGTGTCCCGGACCTACCCAGGTTCGAGAGCCGAGGGCTAAATCTACCCCGTACAATCGGTGGCAAGGGAGGCCGGGCGGATCACAGTACCTTTAAAAGTGGAAAGATTCCTCCAGCGGTGGTAGTCGTTCCTGGTAGTGGGTGCAAGTCGCGGCGTCGTCCCGAGGAAGAGGTGATCTCGACGGGGGGAAGGCTGCAGGTCGTTGCACTACCAGGGATGAGGCCAGCCGTGGAGTTCTCCGGTCACAAAGGATTTTTACCCCTCTTTCGCGGTTGAGGTAAAAAGTGGTATCCCGGTTGCCGGGGTGCTTGGCACAGGCAAGGTGGCCACGAGATGCTTCGGGACGGCGAAAAGAAGGCAGCAACTGGTTGTCCCCACCAGTTAAGGGAAGAAGACTCTCCGGCGGGAGATCTCCTCTGTCGTCGGGAAAAGTGGTGAGACGATTCTGCAGGGCTTCACCGGTGGTGTCGTCTTGGCAGGTCGGCTCGGCTTCTCCCTCTTCGGCTTCTTAGGTCCTGTGGCGACTTCTGAAGAACCAGTCCCAAAAACCCTGCTTTTATGCAGCAAACCCCCATTCATACAGCCTAGCTGTCACTCAAACATGCTAAGTGGTGAGCGGGGTGGCTCACCACTTGGGCCAATCACACTAGAGTGCGACCTGAGTTGGCAAGGCAACTCGGTCCAGGGTGCCTAAACCCCCTCCCACACCCCCTGTGGTACCCAGACAGAATGGCACCACTTTGGAGGGCTTCTGTGCAGAAGCCCGCCAAAAGTGGAACAAAGGCTCGACTCGGGTTCAGGGTTACTGAAGTGAACCTAGACGCCATTTTGGCGGCGAGTTCCAGCAAAAAATCCCAACCGGTGACTTTATATTAAATAAATAAACCGGCGGTATCTTTAACATTGCACCAAAAAGTGGTGCATCAAAAACCAATGGGAAATCCCATTGGGAAATATTCCGGTGGAATATTTCCGTGGTATCCACTGCCACCAGCCAGAACTCGGCGAGGGGGGACGGGACAGTACCCCCTCGACAACAGACCCAGGGGCAATCTAATTGCCCCTACCAGTACTTCCACAGTAAGATGGTTTGTACTGGTTAAGTTCCTAAGTTAAGACTAGTAAAGTCAATGGTAACTTTACAGACCCAGGGAGACAGTAGTCAGTCCCAGGGTGTGGAGTCTATGTTTGGGGGTCTCCAAGACACCCCTGTGCTACTGCACTGAGGGTGCTGTGTAACACACATTCAAAAACCAATGATGGCCTATGGGGAAAATTACCCCCCCAGCCCATAAGCACATAGCAAGTCACAGAGAACACTCTCAAGTCATGTCCAAGAGTGAGGATAAAAGAGTCTCACTCTTGGCAGGAGAAAAAAATAAACCCCACAAAATCCAGCAATTCAGCCTAAACAGAGAATTCTTCCTAACACTCGCCCCCCCCAGACTAAGGGACAGGAGGATTTAATCCACTCCTGGATGAACCTCATACCTCTAGTCGATGACATACATCCTAGAGAGTCCATCAGCATTTTGATGGTGACACCCTGACCTGTGCTCAATGGTGAAATCAAACCCTTGGAGGCAGATTGACCATCGCAATAGTTTTGGATTTTCCCCTTTCATTTGCATTAACCATCTCAAGGGTTGGTGGTCAGTCTGAATGACAAAAGTAGAACCATTCAAGTATGGCCTAAACTTCCTCAGTGCCCACACAATAGCAAAGCATTCTCTTTCGATTGTTGCCCACCTTGTTTCAGGATCCTTCAGTTTTCTACTGATGAAGCAAATGGGGTGTTCCCTACCCTTCTCATCCAGTTGGCTAAGAACTGCACCTATACCTACATTGGAAGCATCAGTTTGTACAATGAAAGTTTGGTGGTAGTCAGGAGCTCTGAGTACTGGAGCTTGGCAGAGAGCTTTCTTCAGGTTTTCAAAGGCCTGATTGCATTCCTCAGTCCATTTGACCTTCTTAGGGAATTTTGGAGAGGAGATCACATTCAGAGGAGAAGCTATGGTCCCATAGTTCTCAATGAAATTCCTGTAGTACCCAGTGAGGCCTAAGAAGGCTCTCACCTGGGTCTGAGTAGTAGGTGTTGTCCAATTTTGCACAGCTTCAATCTTGCTGAGCAAAGGCCTTATTTCTCCACCTCCTACCTCATGTCCAAGGTAAACCACTTTACTCTGACCAATTTGGCACTTGCTTGCCTTTATGGTCAGATTGGCCTGCTCAAGAGCCTGCAAAACATGTCCTAAGTGGGTCACATGTTCTGCCCAGGAGTGGCTGAAGACTGCAATGTCATCCAAGTATGCCATGCAGAAGTCCTCCATCCCAGCCAGAACTTGGTTTACCATCCTTTGGAATGTTGCAGGTGCATTTTTCAGTCCAAAAGGCATAACCTTGAATTGGTATAGGCCAACTGGGGTAGAAAATGCAGTTTTCTCCTTGGCATGGTTTGTCAGGGCTATTTGCCAATATCCTGACGTAAGGTCCAGTGTGCTGAGGTACTTGGCTGCACCAAGTTTATCCACCAACTCATCTGTCCTTGGCAAAGGGTGGGCATCAGTCTTGGTGACTGCATTAAGGGCTCTATAGTCCACACAGAATCTCAACTCTTTGGATCCTGCCTTTGGTACTAACACCACTGGGCTAGACCATGGACTAGTAGAGGGCTCTATTACCCCAAGATCAAGCATCTTCTTGACCTCACCTTTGATGTGGGTTCTGACATGTTCTGACATTCTATATCCTCTGCTTTTGACTGGCAGACAGTCACCAGTGAGTATCTCATGCTGTCCCCAAGGGGTCAAGCCTGGTGAAAGTGAGAACAGGGGGGCAAACTGATTTAACATTGCTTTGCACTCCTCCTGTTGCTCAGGGGTCAGATCTGAAGAGAGATTAACTCCTTCAACCTTTTCGTCCAAAGGTAAGCCTCTCAGGAGGTCAGGTAGAGCGTCACTCTCCTCCTCCTCTTCCGATGAAGCTAGAAGCAATGCTCCTACTTCTGGTCTAGAGACATAGGCTTTGAGGCGGTTGGTGTGGAAGACTCTGGGAGCTTCCCTGGGTTTGCCCAGATCCACCAGATAGTTGACCTCTCCAAGTTTTCCCACAACCTTGAAGGGTCCCATCCATTTGTCTTGCAAGGCCCTCTGCCTTGTTGGGAGCATAACTAGAACTAGCTGGTCTTGAGTAAACTCAACCATGTTAGCCTTCTGATCATGCCAATGTTTGATCAGAGCTTGGCCAGCTTTCAAGTTATCACTTGCTTCTGCCATCATGTGTGACATTCTCCTTCGGAGACCTATCACATAGTCAGTCACTCTGACTGGCTTGGGGGAAGGAGCACTCTCCAACCCCTCCTTAATCAGGGCCAAGAGGCCTCTGACGGGATGGCCATAGAGAAGTTCAAAGGGAGAATAACCTACTCCCTGCTGAGGGACTTCCCTATAAGCAAATAGAAGGCATGGCAGTAGAAGGTCCCACTTCTTCTTAAGGGGTTCTTCTAAGGCACCTATCATGCTCTTCATGGTTCTGTTAAATCTTTCTACCAACCCGTTTGTCTGAGGGTGGTAGGCGGTTGAGAACTTGTAGGTAACTCCGCAGGTTTTCCACATGGCGTTCATGTAGTTGGACATAAAATTTGTCCCCCTGTCAGAGATCACCTCCTTAGGAAACCCAACCCTGGTAAAGATACCAAGGAGGGCCTTAGCCACAGCCTGAGCCGTAACAGTCCTCATAGGAATTGCCTCAGGGTATCTAGTAGCATGGTCTACTACAACAAGGATAAACCTGTTGCCTGAGGAGGTTGGGGGATCAAGGGGACCAACAATGTCAATCCCTACCCTCTCAAATGGGACTCCCACAATTGGGAGAGGCACTAAAGGTGCCACATTCTTGGAACCAACCTTACCAGAAGTCTGGCAGGTATGGCAGCTCCTGCAATACCTATCTACTTCAGCCCCCATTTTTGGCCAATAGAAGTAGAGAGAGAGCCTTTCCTTGGTCTTCTTGAAACTCAAGTGACCAGCCAAAGGTATCTCGTGGGCTAGTTGCAAGAACTGTTGTCTGTTCTCTTGGGGCACTACCAGGCGTTGGTATGCTCCAGGTTCAGATTCGGCTGGTTCACTGTAGAGGAGGCCATCTTCCCAGTGTAACCTATACTTCCCAGGCTCTTGCCCATCAGCCTGAGAAGTTGCCTGCTGGCGGAGACCCTCCAGAGTTGGACATTCTCTTTGTCCCTTACGGAAAGCTGTCCTGCTGGGTCCACCTTCTGCCAGTAAAGACTGCAGCTCAGGATGGTCAGCCGGGTCCAGGTCTCCAATAAGTTCTGGACCTCCTTCTAGCTCTTCTTCAGAGTCTAGTTCAACCAAACAGGGTTGTACCTCCCTCTCAGCCTCAGCTGGAGGTGGAGTTACAGGTGTAACTTTGGACAACCTCGGGGAAGTCCTTGTTGGAAGCACTGGAGTGCTTGCTGTAGGTTTTTTTCTAGGAGTCTTGGGTTGCCCCTTTGCTCCTGATCTGGTAGTTACTGCAGTAAGTTGCTCCAGTGGGAGAGGTGTGATTTCTGTCATCATCTCCTGAGATAAACCTCGCAGGGTTTTCTCTCTTGCAGACTTGGTGAGCTCCCGTAATCTTTTACTAGGAGGTCTGGGGGTATGTGACACAACTCCAAGAGCTTTCAGGTCATTTCCCAGCAGAACTCTTCCTGGCACTTCACATTGTATACTGACAGGTATCTTCACAGCCATATCATTACACTGGATGAGGACTGGTAACTGGGGACACATCTGCACAGGCCCTCCAGCTAACTTGGTGAGGCATTTGGGTGCCTTAGCAACATCCTCTGCCTTGAAAAATGATTCATCCACCACAATTATGCTGGCCCCAGTGTCCCTGATGGCAGGGGTCTCCTGACCATTCACGTGGACACTGTCCTTATAATACTCTTTAGTATTATCTGGGATAGAATTATACACATCTAAATTTTGTTGTTCCCACAACCCCAGAGAGACTAAAGAAACACTGGCTGAGACTCCAGTGGGTTCATCAGCCAGTAGTAGAAAGTTTCCACTTGCCATAGTGACTTCCTCCTCTGGAGCGAAGGCTAAGGAGACAAGTTGGACCCCGGCAGGTTTACCCTTACATCTGGGATCTCCTTTCACATGGTCAGTAGCCTTACAAACATAACAGGCCCCAAAGGTCCTTTGGAATGGAGGCTTGTTCTGACCTCCTTCTGGTTTAGCACCAGAAGGTATACTACTCTGCTGTGGTTTCCCAGGTGGCTTACCCTTATGGTTTTGTTTGGGGCCCTCTTTGGAATTAGGATTATTAGAATTCTCTTTGGAGTCTTTCTTAGGCTGTCTTCCCTCATCCTTCTTCTGAGTTACCCCAGAATCCTTGTGAGTAGCCCTGTTGGCAACCCACAAGTCAGCAGCCTTAGCTAGTTTCCTAGGATCTAATTCCTGTGAATCAGCCAAGTGCTGTCTGAGCTCAGGAGAGCAGGCATCATAAATTGACTCCATCATTACAAGATTCCTCATTCCTTCATAAGTGTTCACCTTGTAACCCTTAATCCATCCCTCTAAGTTTTTCAACCCTTCACACACCCAGGTAGCCCAAGGGGTACCATCATGCTTTTTGAGGCTCCTAAACCTCTTAAGATACTGGGAAGGGGTCTTCCCAAACCTAGCTATCAAAGCTAGTTTTACACATTCATACTCTTTCCTCTCCTCCTCCCCCAACTCCATTACCACATCATGGTTTTACAAAGGTAGCGGGCGCCCCTCTCTCGCAAGAACAGACATGATAACCTGTTCAGTGGTTATTAACCACTTGAGATTTCGCAGCCACTGCTTTTACTCACTGTGCCTTTCACAGATGGGAAATATCCATTTGCATATCAGTCTTTGTCCTGCCCAGGGGCAGTCCAGCACCGAAATACAATGGCAATTCCAATCTGAACGAGAGTACCACCAGCAACCCCATACACGTGTTTCACCCTTGTTGGGGATCATCAGTGAGGTGAAGCTGATGCCTCTCTAAGCACAGTGAGAGGGAGACCACGTCTGGTTGCCCCCAGGAGACCTAGGGTTACCAATCCCAGGTTCCTTAACAAATAGTTTTACAAAGGTAGCGGGCGCCCCTCTCTCGCAAGAACAGACATGATAACCTGTTCAGTGGTTATTAACCACTTGAGAGTTCGCAGCCACTGCTTTTACTCACTGTGCCTTTCACAGATGGGAAATATCCATTTGCATATCAGTCTTTGTCCTGCCATGGGGCAGTCCAGCACCGAAATACAATGGCAATTCCAATCTGAACGAGAGTACCACCAGCAACCCCATACACGTGTTTCACCCTTGTTGGGGATCATCAGTGAGGTGAAGCTGATGCCTCTCTAAGCACAGTGAGAGGGAGACCACGTCTGATTGCCCCCAGGAGACCTAGGGTTACCAATCCCAGGTTCCTTAACAAATAGTTTTACAAAGGTAGCGGGCGCCCCTCTCTCGCAATAACAGACATGATAACCTGTTCAGTGGTTATTAACCACTTGAGAGTTCGCAGCCACTGCTTTTACTCACTGTGCCTTTCACAGATGGGAAATATCCATTTGCATATCAGTATTTGTCCTGCCCAGGGGCAGTCCAGCACCGAAATACAATGTACCATTACCACATCAGTTGCAACAGGGGGAAGCCTAGAGAACAACCAGGTGAGTAACTCATTACCTGTGATGTTCTGGAGCCCATGATTATACTCAAACATAGACAACCAATCCAACACATCCAATTTAGGCTCATACATACCAATCAATTCCTTAGGCATCGGGGTCTTTTAGGACTGGAACTTCTAGAGGAGCCAGAGAGAGAAGCATTCTCAACAGACAATTTCTTCATTTCTAGCTCATACTTGAGCTCCATTTCCCTTAGCCTTAGTTCTTTGTCAGTTTGAGCATTAAGTTTCTTGTACTCTAATTCAAGTTTCATTTTCTCCAGTTCAAAGTATTGAGGGCTAAATGTGGGACCTGGCAAAGGTCCAGTAGGTACAGCTGGTAGAGCAGACAGAGGCCTAGAGGGACTATCTACAACAGTTTCATCCTCCTCTTCTGGTTCTGACCCAAGATCATCAATACTTTGTTCCATATCAAGATCATTGCTGCTTTCTACATTGGCTGGAGTGATAGGTTCCTCTGGACCTTCCTCCAGACTTTGGTTTTCTAACAACCTTTCTATTAGCTCTATTTTCTTTCCTTTAGTCATGAGATTCTTATGCTTACAGAGAAGTCTTAGACAATCAGCAGTTTTTGTAGCAAGGGACTCTTTACTATAACTTTCCATAGTAGACAGGTTAAAAATGACTTTTTCTTTCTTGTGCTTAAGCTTTGTGGTTAGTTGCACTAAGGTATCTCAAAAGTACTTTAAAGTGTATACTCAATACAGATCCCACCGCTGTACACCAGTGTTAGGCAGAAACCTGTGCAGTTCCCTCTGGGACCACTGCAAAAGATTTAAGACTACAGGTGTTGGCAGTAAACCCACTTGGTAGCAGTCTGCACCGCACAGATTCACTGTGGTAGCTGTGGCTGAGCAGTCAGACTTCCCTCAAGAAGAGTTAGGCAGTATACAGAGGATACATAATAGGTACAGAGGTACAATAGCACAAGCAAACACTGACCAGAGCTAGGTGTAAAAGTATAAACTTATTTATTAAAGGTACACTCAAAAATTACACTAGCACATTAGAAAAAGATAAGAAAGTCAAACACAGTTACTATTACTCATATGTACATCCCTAATCGTTTGTTGGACAATTCTAAGTTAACACCACTTATTTCCAACCAGAGGTGAGCGCTTAACGTTAGATGGTACTCCAACAAGTATTACCAAAAGGGAGGGAAAAGGCAGAAATAAAGAGAGCAGTTAGGTAAAACACTTTTCACATAAGGTTGGCAAAGACAGTCAATAGTGGAACAAGGGGAATTAGTTCGGGGCCCGCGTTAGAGGGAGCCAGGCGAAAATGTGCCCAAGATCACACAATGTCTTGCAGGTGAGTAGAAAACGGTTTTACTATGGTTCTAAAAAGTTTAGTTAGAGTGTCCCGGACCTACCCAGGTTCGAGAGCCGAGGGCTAAATCTACCCCGTACAATTGGTGGCAAGGGAGGCCGGGCGGATCACAGTACCTTTAAAAGTGGAAAGATTCCTCCAGCGGTGGTAGTCGTTCCTGGTAGTGGGTGCAAGTCGCGGCGTCGTCCCGAGGAAGAGGTGATCTCGACAGGGGGGAAGGCTGCAGGTCGTTGCACTACCAGGGATGAGGCCAGCCGTGGAGTTCTCCGGTCACAAAGGATTTTTACCCCTCTTTCGCGGTTGAGGTAAAAAGTGGTATCCCGGTTGCCGGGGTGCTTGGCACAGGCAAGGCGGCCACGAGATGCTTCGGGACGGCGAAAAGAAGGCAGCAACTGGTTGTCCCCACCAGTTAAGGGAAGAAGACTCTCCGGCGGGAGATCTCCTCTGTCGTCGGGAAAAGTGGTGAGACGGTTCTGCAGGGCTTCACCGGTGGTGTCGTCTTGGCAGGTCGGCTCGGCTTCTCCCTCTTCGGCTTCTTAGGTCCTGTGGCGACTTCTGAAGAACCAGTCCCAAAAACCCTGCTTTTATGCAGCAAACCCCCATTCATACAGCCTAGCTGTCACTCAAACATGCTAAGTGGTGAGCGGGGTGGCTCACCACTTGGGCCAATCACACTAGAGTGCGACCTGAGTTGGCAAGGCAACTCGGTCCAGGGTGCCTAAACCCCCTTCCACACCCCCTGTGGTACCCAGACAGAATGGCACCACTTTGGAGGGCTTCTGTGCAGAAGCCCGCCAAAAGTGGAACAAAGGCTCGACTCGGGTTCAGGGTTACTGAAGTGAACCTAGACGCCATTTTGGCGGCGAGTTCCGGCAAAAAATCCCAACCGGTGACTTTATATTAAATAAATAAACCGGCGGTATCTTTAACATTGCACCAAAAAGTGGTGCATCAAAAACCAATGGGAAATCCCATTGGGAAATATTCCGGTGGAATATTTCCGTGGTATCCACTGCCACCAGCCAGAACTCGGCGAGGGGGGACGGGACAGTACCCCCTCGACAACAGACCCAGGGGCAATCTAATTGCCCCTACCAGTACTTCCACAGTAAGATGGTTTGTACTGGTTAAGTTCCTAAATTAAGACTAGTAAAGTCAATGGTAACTTTACAGACCCAGGGAGACAGTAGTCAGTCCCAGGGTGTGGAGTCTATGTTTGGGGGTCTCCAAGACACCCCTGTGCTACTGCACTGAGGGTGCTGTGTAACACACATTCAAAAACCAATGATGGCCTATGGGGAAAATTACCCCCCAGCCCATAAGCACATAGCAAGTCACAGAGAACACTCTCAAGTCATGTCCAAGAGTGAGGATAGAAGAGTCTCACTCTTGGCAGGAGAAAAAAATAAACCCCACAAAATCCAGCAAAGCTGCTGGGGGACTCACTAGGTTAGGAAATTCAGCCTAAACAGAGAATTCTTCCTAACAGGCATGTTGTTTTTCTGCCTTGAGAGAAGCTGACAATTGGGGTTCAGTTTCTCATCTAATAATGCTTCCAGCCAAATCTTATCCTCGTCTTCATAAGGGGCCTGGGATTCCTCAATGATGCTCTCCAGTTGTCCCTCCTCCCCCTGCACACCCTGACCCTGACTCCTGTTTCATCCCTTATGTTTCCCTGCGCTGTTTCTATGGGCCTCATCATGAGTTGGGCTGTAGCCCTTAAATGTGGCGGTGACAGTATTATTGCTGCATTTAAGGGCTGGGCCTATAACGAGTTGCGCGTTAAATGGCTGTTTTACTCCAGCTTTTTTCTGGAGGTGAAAATCCCATTTAGCGCCCTCTATTACCGTTGGCTGTATTAGGGATTTACAGTTAATGCTGAACCGGTGGGCGCTAACGTTATTATAGTTGGGCAGTATTAGAGCCGGGGTTACAACCAAACTTGTGTTGAGACCCATAGAAACAGCCCGGGAAAACATAAGAGATGAAAGAGGAGTCAGGGTGAGGAGGGGGAGGAGGGAATGTAACATACATTAAAACCATAATAACGATTCTCAGCAAAACAGTTTTTCAACATCTTTAAAAAAAATCTGGACCTTAATCAAACTGTTACACTTCATACTCATGGCTTAGTATATATTCTGAACTTAATTATTTTTAATCAATCTACAATTTGTACAGACCTGCCTCTTCCAGTAAACTGGAGATTTTCTGGTTCCCTTTTCTGTATATTCCATGATGTTGATGTTTTAAGAAGGGGTCTCATAATGCCGTAGCTTAATCTTTTTCTTATGCCTTTTGAAATAAATCTTTCTTGCATAGCACTCATTTTAATTTTCTGTTCCAATCTTATTCATCACCTGAGTTATCTGTAGCTAATTCAGTATGTCCTCTTTATCGTTTTAAACCCAGGCAATGTTCAGCAGCATCTTGGTATTCCTTCGAGTTGACATGTGGGAAACAGAATATTCGATGTCTTGAGAAAAAAATGGTATACATTTCACATCGACAGTTTTTTAAATGAAGTTTGTAATGTCCGAGCATCTTATAACTTTCATATCCAATGAGCTAAATTTTTGCATTTTCAGCTCCAAATTAATTTTGCACTAAATCGTCCTTGAAAACTGTTTAAGGTAATGAAGCATTGCCCCAATCCTGTTTTTTTTATTTTTCTCTACCTGCTTCTTGAGGTTAATTAATACCTTTACTTCATATTTTGTGGGGAAAATATAACAATTCCAGTATGTGATACACTCTAATCACTTAATTCATCATCCCTGAGCCTGCCTGTCAAACCTCATCCTATCCCATTTTGTGCCTTAAACTGAATCTGATTTATTGTCTTTAATCTCTACTATGAGGCCTACTTAAAGTTTTTTGGCAGCTCACTTGAATACGACTTTCCCAGATTAGACCATCTCTGTCTTTTCTTGGTGAATCCCTCTTTCAGCAAAGGAATCTCAATAGTCTTTGAAAAGCAGCCAAGTTCTAACTTTATTGAAGAAACCTCACCTTGATTCCTTACTCTGAGCCAATTATTCACTAATCACCAATTTGCCTTTCCAGTCTATGGGCCTCATTACGAGGTGGGCAGTACGGGATTACCGGCACCGGTAAGGGCACCGGTGCCGGTAATCCCTTACCGCCCTACTACGAGGTCCCTTTGCGGGTCTTGCTACGGCTGCCTGGTTTTACCAGGCGGCCTTAGCGGGAACCGCAAAGGGACTTTGGAGCTAATAACGGTACCGCAATTTGCGGTACCATTATTAGCGCCTTCCCCATTCCCATTGAGCCCTACGGGGGCTCAAATGGGAATGGGGAAGGGCCCTGGTGAATGGGGAATTACCGGTCCAGCCAACCTTGGAATGGGCCGTTAATTGGTCCATTCACCAGGGCGGAGTCGGTAAGGGTAAGGGAAATATAGGGCCTCATAATGAGGCCCTATATTTCTAGAAATGTGTGCAGAAACGAAATTTTCGCAACACTTAATCACTCACTCTCTTCTTTGGGGCTATCAATCTAGCTTCCAGCTCTTGTTTAGTAAGGAGACAGCTATCCTTCAAGTGGTGGACAATGCCCTGCGTACACTGGATGCTGTGACTCCTGTCTTCTGACTCACGTTGATCTTTCAGCTGCGTTTGAGTTGGCCATCTATGCAGTTCTGATTAGCAACCTATTCTCCAATACTGGTTTTCGTGGATCTCTTCCTTTTTGTCTCACCTCATTCAGTTTGTGCAGTTGGGTTCATCCAGATCAGGTGCCTTACCCCTATAGTGTGGCGCTCCCCAGAGCTTGACCTCATCAACCATGTTGTATGAGATTTACATGGAACCTCTGGGAGATCTGATGTCAGGATGGGTGTCAAGGTACACATATCACCGAGTTACACCTTAAGGTCTCATCTCTGGGTGACCTTCTCCAATTTAGGCAATGTCTCAGAGCTATAGGAGAGTGGATGTCTTCAATTTCTTTGAAGTTGAATCTTACTCTTGCACTTTTCTATGATTGGTTTTCAACCCTTAGTGTTAGTTCTTCACAGTGCCTTTTTCTAAATTTTTGGTTTCACTTTAGAGCCTAAGTTAAATGATAAACCCACTTTATTCGATGCTTTATCTTGTTTTTTGTGGTATCTCTGCTTTGTGGGATACAACCATTGTTTCCTCCTTCAAACTTCCTTCTTGAAGTACAAGTCTTAGTAATTTCCTGCTTTGACAGTGCTAAGGTTGTAATGTCAGGGTTTCCTGCTTCTACCATAACTCCTCTTAATAGAGTTCATGACGGACCTGCCTGTTTAATAACGGTGGTGAAGAGGTTTGACTATGCCCCTCTCTGATGAACTCTCTCAATTGACTTCCTATTCAACCTCATTCCCTATGTATGATTTGCTGCACCACTGTCAAATCAGTGGTGCAGAGTCAGCCTTCTAATGTGGCTGATAAGAGGAATATTGCAGCAGGTTGAAAGAACACCAGGAGCACTAATATTTTGCACTTAGATAGTCCTTATCTTAAGTACGCTCATTATTCGGCACAAGTCTTTTCTATAACTACTCCCTGAGCTCGCAAATCTCTTCCTCAATCCATCTACCATCTTCTCTCCCTACTTCACTTTGGGAAGGCTCTTAAAATTCATCTTTTTGAAAGAAAGTGTTTATTCTTGCCTTTCTTTTTCTTTATTTTATAAATAGTATTTGCATTGTTGTGTTGTTATTTTGTCTGCAGTGTGATTTCACTGTTATAAATGTAAAGCACCCTTCTGCCCTTGTGTGAGGATTGCACATTATGAATTACAGAGCCCAGCCTTCTCTTCCATGGCAGCCATGTTGGTAAAGGAATTTCCCTTGTACAACGGGACACCATGCGTTTCCCGTTGTAGGAAGGACAACCCCTTTTTTTAAGCACCCCGGGATTGTAACCCACGGTGCAAATGCCCTTAGTACTTAGGTCGGCTGGATTGGAGGTTAATGCCACATTGAGCAATTCTAAACAGACTCAGTTTACAATGTTAGCACAATTAAAGATTTTCCTTTTTAAATGGCTTCTTTCATTAAGAATGCACAGCATTTATCTCCCAAAATGTACTTCTTTGTTGGAAAGGGTTGTTCTGAGATCAAATCTGTTTCTTGACTGAGCAATTGTGCATGCCTCTCATAATACTGATCAGTTGGTAATGCTATTGAACACCTTTATTTGGTAAAGTATGCACAAACATTAATAATTAAGAAAAAGCTAGAAAACAAACAGTCACACTGGTATCTGGTACCCATCAAGGTATGTCTGAAACTTAGCACCCTTCCCAAGAGCTTATACATGTCCCCCTCACCTTCCCCTTACTGACAATGTGCCTTCAGTGTGACGACAACATTGTTGCAGGACACATACAATTTAAAGATATGATTCCAAATGCCAAGCCCTTCCCCACCTCAGTGAATGCATCCATCGCTGCTGGTTCTTTAACTTTTACCATATAAACCACAGCCCCCTTCTATCCTCTGAGATCTTTATGTTTTTTTCTTCTGGTAATGCTGCAGTCAGCAACGGCTGGAGTAGCTCTAGCAAACACACACCTGGCAATGCAACTCTCACAGAAAGAGATAGAAAAAGATAGAGAGACAGCAAGAGACAGTAACAGAGACATATAATGAGAGAGGCAACACGATCAGCATATGATACTCAGGGTACATCTAGATCTAATTTACATTTATCACTTGGTTTTTGTAGGCTTTTGTATCTGATAAAATGCGATTATAGTGCCAGGTAATTTCTTGCTTTTCAGATTATGTCTTACTCAGTGCTCTGCATGTGGACTTTAGGTTTGATCTTTCTAATCTGATAAGTGTCTGAGACTCCAACATTCCACAGTCCTGATATCTCTACTTCTAATGTATTGTGTCCTCCCTCAGATTCCCCATGTTTGATACACCAATATTCTGCTTGCAATCTTGGACATTTTTTCAACAGCAGAGGGCGCTGTGAGGCATCGAATTGATGTCCCTCAATGATTTCTATTCCCCGTGCTTGGACATGATGTTGATGATGGTATAACTAGCACGCACTGTGCCTGTTGCCTCAGTTCAGTTTTTTCCACATGCACTGAACAATTCGACTCGCCTCAGCGTCTTTATGTATTTATTTTTCAATCTTCAATAATGTTTACCCCAAAGAGAGGCTTTAAGAGATGTGCGGACTGTGATTCGAAGATGTCAATCACATGTCCACACAGAATATGTCTCTGGTGCCACAGCAAGGAGCATGAGGTCATAGAGTCTGCTTCTGCCAGTTGATGATCAGCAAGGCCTTAAAAGATAGAAGGTCGAAACACAAATCTCCAGTAATTCCAGAAAATTCTCCAGACACTCCAAGCGGTCTAGATTTAGGAGCGATTCTCATCATTCTTCCTCTTTGTCTTCACGTAAAAGATTGAAGAAGGAACTTAATTGTTTCTCATCTACAGACTACACACCAGACAAGAGACAGGCACTGTTTCCCGATAAGACTGCCTCAGTGGTCAAATGGGAAAAGTTCCATCAGATTATGATGGATGTTTTTTCAAAAGTGGACCCTCCTGGTGTCTCGAAAAGCTGAAAGAGGCTTACAAACCGACCATGCCTGTTGAAGCTGGCAGGGAATCATCAAAGCCTTTGACCTGTGTGCCGAAATGCAGAGTCAAAAATCCTCAGGGATGCTTCCTCGAGTAGCGTTGACAGTGTCGACCACTGGAATAGCAGTAAAGCCAAGGGTTCAGTCACTTCTTTGTCAAAGGGTTCTTTGGCATCAACGCCAACTGCGGATCGACTGAAAGTCTTAAACTGTAATCGAACAAAGATTTTTTCAAATCCTATTTATCAATTTTTGAGGCAGATAAAGATGGCAAGGTTATAAGGTTGTACCTTTTGGGTACGGATGTTTTGGTGTGCCTAATCTCCCAGAAGAGTTGGTCTCTGATCAATCTTGTTTAGAGGACATAGCTACTTGCCTTAAAGAAGCCAGTTGCTTGGACACTTCCAGACAAGCCAGACTTAACTGCTCATTGAAATGCAGCATACAGGACCGTTATGTACAGCGTCACTGAATATTTGGGTTAGGAGCATACTGTAAAGGACATAGTTCAGGATGATCTCACAGACTAACTTGATAAAGGCCCTCCAAAGGAGCTTGTGCAGACTTTTCATTCCGCTCTCAAAAACACTATTTTGGAGAACTGGCAGAAGCCTGGCAGCACTCCTGCTGTGGATAAGGAGTTGGTGAGAAAATACAGACCATCATCCATTGACCCTGACTTTCCCTTCAGGAGTCATACTCCAGAAAGTTTGGTTGTGCAGGCAGCTACTTCCACTTCAAGGGCAGCTGCTTAGCCAACCATCCTACCTGATAGGGATGACAAACAATATGATGCGTTGATAAAAAGGGTGATCTCTGTGGGGAACGTGGCATTCCAGGCCATTAATGCATCTTGTGCCTTGGTGAAATATACATACACTCTTTGGAATGTAATTTCCCAGGCAGCAGAGAACATACCTGAAGGAGAGAGGAGGGATGGTTTTAAAAACATCATTAGTGATGGCAGGGAGGCTGAATGCCAATCACTTCTGTCAGGGATTGAGGCATTGGACTATGTTGGCCATTCTATGGGCTCAAGTGCAGTCATCAGGAGGTTTGCATGGCTACGCAAGTCTGGATTTGCTCATGACTTTCAGTCTAGACTTTTGGACTTGCCCTTTGATGGGTCCAACTTTTTGGGCCAAAAGCTAATGGCAGCTTGGAGAAGTTTCAGGCTTCTAATGCAGCTGCAAAATCTTTGGGAGCAGCCATCGTTCCGCCACAACAGCAGCAACATCTGCCTATCCTTGTTTGGAGAGGGTGATCATTTTGATTCTATTCATCTTTGGGACAAAGAGGAAGAGTCCAGGCTACCCAAATAGGACACCGTAGATTCTCACGTGCCCCTAGAGACCATGGAGGACAGACTGCAGAGGCAGTCACCTCCTCATTGCCCACTGCCACAGCCAAATCCCCCATACCTCAATACCTCTCTGATCACTTTGTTCACAGAACCCCAGTGAGTGGCAGGTTGACCCATTATCTTGAAAAATGGCGTTGCATTACTTCGGATGCCTGGGCACTTCAGAAAGTAGCTCAAGTATGCAGCATCCCCCTGATTGTCCTCCCAGCAGGCAATCTCTTCTGGAACCAGATCCACCCCTTCTACAGGAGATTCCTCCCTGCTGGAGAAAGATGCTGTGGAAAGGGTACCTGTAGCGGAGCAATACCAAGGTTGCTACTCCATCTATTTTCTACTTCCGAAGTAAGATGGAGGACTATGACCCCTCTTGGACCTGAGACACTTGAACAAGTTCCTCAGCAAGGACAGATTCTAGATGGTCACTATTTAAGAGATCCAGCAGTCCTTCAGCTCCATGATTGGATAGTGTCACTCGATCTTCAGAATGGTTACTTTCATGTGCCTAATGCCTCCCAAGCACAGAAAGTCCAGGAGGTTCGCCATTGGCAGTTCTCACTATCAGTTTCGAGTACTGCCTTTCGCATGCCAGAGCAGTGCTCTTTCTTTAAAATGTCAATTGTCTTTCAATTCCTCAAAGGACTGACAAATACTTTCCCACTGGTCCCTTTTCTGGTCCCGTCCTGGAATGTAAACCTAGTTTAAACATTACTAATGGGAGCTCCATTTGAACCTCTCCTGCCCACTCAGATTATTAACTCTGAAGACAATCTTTCTACTAGCCATCACTTCTGCTCGCAAAGTGAGTGAGCTGCAAGCTATGTCATGTAAACCTCCTTTTACTCTATTTTCCAAGGAGAAGGTAGTCTTAAGGGTTCATCCCCCCTTCCTTCACAAAGTGGTGTCCGAATTACATCTCCCTCAAAAGATTTCCTTGACAGCATTTTATCCACCTTCTTACCTTTCTAAGAAGGAAGAGAGATTATATAGGCTAGACCTAAAAAGGGCCTCTTCACCTCTACATTTCTAGGATGGCAAATGTCAGCAAGATGACAAACTGTTTATCGGTTACACTGGCCACAGGCTAGGCCAGTTTTTGACTAAACAAACATTGTCACGTTCGATCATTCTTTGTATTTCAGAATGCTATTCTATGGCTGGAAAGGATGACCCAGAAAATCAAAGGGCTCACTGCACCAGAGGAGTGGGAATGACAGCAGCTCTCCCAAGAGGTGTACCAGTGCAGGGCATTTGTAATGCTGCAATTTAGCCCTCACTTCACACCTTTTCAAAACATTATTCTTTTGACACTCTGGGGGGTCAGGTCTCTCAGTTTGGAAGACGTTTGGAAGACCGGTTCTGCACAATATAAATAAATAGGGAGAATAGCATACAATTATTCTACTTCTCCCACCTACTTCTACAAATCTTTCAAAGATGAGAAATCCATGGGAGGACAAAATCAATTAGAAGAGCAAATTATTTACCCCGGCTAATGTTCTTTCTACTGGATGTTCCTCCCAGAGATTCCTCATCGCCCTCCCATCCTACCCCTCTCACTGTGGGTGCATTTTTTAACATGCTTCACTCTTTCAGCGCCCATGCAGGGTTTTGTAATCCTCAAGTTGGCTGGGCAGAAAGAGGGAACTCTAGAACTGAGGCAACGGGCGCAGTGCGTGCTATTTATATCATCATCGACATCACAACTGAGCATTGGAATGAAATCCTTCAAGTGACATTGACTTGATGCCGCACAGCACCCTCTGCTGTCTAAGAAATTTCGAAGACTGCAAGTAGGAAATCAGTATATCAAAGATTAGGAATCTGTGGGAGGAACATTCAGATGAAAGAACATTACTGAGGTAATTTGTTCTTCTCTAGTAGGCACCCTCCTCTCGCCATTCAACTAAACTCCTCACGCATTCTCCTGTCTTCTATTATGTTGATTACTGATCTTCCCAACTACTGAGCAACATCTATATTGTCTTCCACTTGAAATTATGCTAAATGATTCTGTTATTTAAACTATTTTATTATTTTAACTACACTCAATTGATTCTAATGGTATTTGGGGGTAAACATAACAAAAGCAAAGGCTCACATTCAGTATAGTTCATTTAGCTGTTCATCCTTAAGAGGGTAATTAAACAATAAGCTCCTTGTGGACTGCAGTACATGAATACAGTGGCGTCTCCCAAGTCTGAAGCTGAGCTCCCTGAAATGTCGAAGTCTCCTAAGAGTAGCATGCAGTCATGCTTTAATGTGTATGCACACATGGGAACAACGAGACTGTAAAATGTACTGTGAGTAGATATAAAGGGATGCAGTTGAATATGGGGGATTGTAGTTTCCAGTGGTGGTTGTGAGAGGAAAATGCAATCGTTTTTTTCCAAAAGTAATTTTAGGGATACAAATTGCTTTTCACCATTCAATGAGAAAATAATTGGTTGATAGTATTGGACTTCGATGAAGAGATATTTTTTAACCATGCTACTGTTTTAGGCCTGTTTCACAGCATTCCCTCTCTGAGAAATGTGTACTCCCAGGATGTAGTGTGAGAAAGCTGAAGGTGCCTCCCTAACTAGTCTCTGGGTATTTGTCATTCAGGTGGCCAGGATACGGCCATCGCTATTGGATCCAGATTCTGGGTGTGGACCAGTGAGAGGGGATCACCTGGATGGGGGGTCCTCGGGGAATCAAAGCGGGACACTGACGGGTGAGATGCGGTATCCCCCTTCTTCCAACACCTTTTCCCCATCCTACTACATAGGATATTCTGAAACACTGCCCCCCCTTTCTTCACACAAACACTTTTGCACACCACAAAAGAAAACGGACTAACACCAGAGCCGCTTACCTGACATGTGCCAATACAAGGGTCAGGCAAAGTCAGGCATTGACCAGAATCACACACACATGATGGCCCTTTCCCTTCCCCACCGGGATAAAAGGTGGTGCACTAGAGCACAGGTCGAGCAAGGCAGACCGCACGACGAAAGAGCTATCCAAGCTCACTAGCAACCATTTGTGGATCTGAGCCCAGAAGAGGGAGATCCAGGGGTGAAAATTCCATCCTCAACATCCATTTAAAAAGGAACTTTGATTTGTTATTTTTTTAATACATCAGGTACTCTAAGGCAAGAGACATTCAATAGCAAAATTGTGTACATATTTTCACATTTTGAAAACAACAACAAGTGATCACGTGATTGTAGGCTGCTCCTTCCTGACCCTGCTTTCTAAGAAAATAGAGTTTTCTGCAATGGAACCTTATGTTAATAACTCTGGTACCCGTTTATCTGTGAACCCACTTTTAATTTTAAAGTTTAATGAGGAACTATGGTATTGGTATGAGTCCGTTGTACCCGATAAAGTGGCAGAATTATTTACTATCTCAAAGTTATCTGGCTTTATCGTGACCAAGCTCATAATGTGGAGGAGGGGAAGAAAACACAGGTTTTACAGGCCAGGACAAGAAAAAAGGCTACTTTTGACATAAAGATTCAAAGGGCGAAAAGAGACTTGGGGCTCTGGTTCTGTAGTTTAAAAAAGAAGGTTGAGTTTGATGGACAGGCTTCGTCAACTGCCAAATGTTTGAGATTGAATTTTAAGAACTAGGTTTGAGGGAAGAAAGATAGGAGATATCAACTGTATTGAGAGAACATGTTAAGTGTTCTCTTTAAGGGGGACGCAAAACTACTTTAGAAATGAATGAATAATGACCCAGAATATCAGATGCACAGTCAGATGAAACCCTATCTTAGAAAATGTCTGGGAAGACTACTTTCAATCATTGTCCAAAGAAGCTGGTGTGGATAGAGGGTTCTTGCCTTGAAACACTGATGGATATGGCATTTATAACGTGCCAATACACATCATATAATATCTTGGCATCACCTGATGGGCATCCTTTGCACATGGGCTTAAGATATTTGTTCCCTTATCATTGCCACAAAGTCCTCGAGGGCTGCAGGCTTGGGATGGGATACCGAGCCTTGCCTTTAAAGCAGACCCAACTCTGTAGGTTGAAATCCTGTCTCTGTTCTGCGATATCTTGAAAAGAAAAGCAGTCCCAGAATCATGAGCCCCTTACAACTCACAGCGCACGCTTTTCCTGCCATATACATTTTCTTGCTATCTATAAACCCACCTAAGTGCTTTCACTCTGTTCCTTCTCCACACACAAACTGTCGATGGGTGAAGGGTACCCCTAAGCATGTCTTGCCTATACATAAGCAATTCTTTCACGATGCCCGAGTAAGGGCATTTTGAACTTACTGGGAGGGAAAAACCCTGACAGTACACCACCTTCTCTTCCAACTTATCTTTCCTCAGGGGTCACCATACAAGTTCAGCCCTTTGGTCCGGAGGAAGGCCGCTATGCCTACCTACACCACCGAAATGCAAAACCGGTGCACTAAGGTTACTTCTCGCACGTGGGCCGCGCTGCGTTCAGACCTACACTGGAACACTATGTAGACCCCTGAACTATTGAACTATCAATATCGAATCCATGTATAATAAAAAATCTGATTAATGTTCAGTTGTCTACGAGTGAAACAATAGAACTGCTATTTTAAAAATGTTTACATTTATAAAGTGCACAAGCAGCCCATGGACATCGGGGAGCTGTTACATGAAGGCTTACCTAATTACGAGGGAACACAACAATGAGGAGGCAAGACAATGGGGACAAAAAGAGATACAGCCTGACTGTGGTTCGTGGTTACAGTGAACCTGCTGGCAGTGAGGTATCATACAGTAAGAAACAATGATCTAACAAAAAGAATAGGTGACAATGTTGCGGAGGCCTAGGTGGGGAGGGTCTGTAAAAGAGAAAATAGGGCCGATGATTGATGAAGAACGCTCTAGCTATATTGTATACCGTATTAACTGTTTGCATTAAGACTTACTGTCCAATTGGTAGGTCTTATAGAATGTGTTTTCATTTTCTCTATGTGCTTTTGTACAGCTTTTAAGCTTTGTATTTTTCTTTTGTTCTACCTGTCACATGCATCTAGCATAATTTCATGTGTACAATAATTTCGCCCCATTAGTCTGCTAGACTCTTGCAGTAAAATCTTCTCCACTGGTTTTACAACATCTAAATATGTGAATGAGAGTCTGGCAGAGTAGACGAAAACCAAGCTGGTCTATACCCAATACTATTATAACAGCAAGCATCTCTGGAATAGGATAATGGTGGGTTAGAAGTTTCGTTATGAACTGCAGTTTTAAGGTGTTTAGAGGAAATATTTCTATTAATATGATAGAAATGTGCCTTGTTATATGTATTGCATATAATGATATAAAATATATATATGTGTCACATTTATAATGATGATCCATAATATGGAATGTGTAAGGTTTTACATAAACCATATGCACATGAATAAAATCAAAAAAAGGCTTTTATATGCAGTTTTTAAAGCAAAATAAACATGGATAATAAATGTTGATACGTTTAAGACTACATAGTATCTAAGCAAGCTGAAAACCATCTCTGTTCAGGAGACTGTGATTGTCGTGGTCTGGAACTGATCGAGAAACTCAATGGAGTGATATATTAGGTGGAAGACAGTCAAAAATGTGAATTCGCAGGGGTTTGACTTTTATTAGGAGCTAAAACTAGCTGAAACATTGTTTGATACTTCGTATACTATTGGGGTGGCGTCAAAAATGGTTTATATTCAACATCAAGGAGCCATGGGCTGTTTGTTGAAACCTGAGCCATGCAGGGATAATTGGTTAGTATTCAGGTGCATGTTTCTTTATGGTGTCACATGGTAAAAGCGATGGCCGCTGTGTATACAAGTAACATCTTAATTTTCTCAATTAACAGAGTTTGGGTAAAAACATTGAGGAACCATCTAAATCCTGAATTGGAAAAGAATAGTATAGCATTGAAACAGAAATGTGTGAAGCCTATAATAATAACAGTGTTGGAGATATCCATTTGGTAAAATACAATATTTTAAAATATTTTGGAAATGTGTATTTAAATGTGTAAATAAAATGTTTCACTATAAATTTGACTTTCATGCTGGAAACTGTAAATTCTATTGGTTTCAGTGCCAGGTTCTACAAAAAAATGCAAACGTCCATTAACTAGAGCTTGTAGATTTGTTCAAATAATTGGAGGGCTGTGGCCATGATTTAAAATGTACTATGCCCCCTGTTGCCTTAAATCTGGAATCTATCTATCGAACATATGGCAATGACTCTAAATGGAAGGGAAAGATGTACAAGGAGCAAACGTTTCTGGGAGTTTAAGATCTCCTACAATAGGTTGATGAATTAATACTATTTGGATTGCATTCAGAAATTGAATTTCCAAAATAACACTAAGTACATAAATACTCATTCAACGTAGACAATGAAAGGGGTCAGTTTCATGGTCCATATTTCAAAGTTGTTTAACGTTTGAATGTTGCCTGCGGCTTAAAATCTGTAGTAGTAGATTACATGTGTGGGAAAAATAAAAAATAAAAATGCGACTAGAGGAGAAATCCAGGAGACTGCCCACTGGCCAGCCACAATTGGATCCTTTTTAATTCAAAAGTAATATAATACGCTGGAAGTTAAAGTTGCTGGGAAATTGTAATTATTGAAAATGAATGTGTGAGCTACCCCACTTTCTTCACGTCTTTAATGGTAGTTTGCACAACAATGCGCACCTTGATATGTGGCGTAAAAATTAACATAAAAATGGCTATTCACAAACTACAGATTTCAACAAATTAATCAGGTACTCGGCTAGCCAATTGCTTAGATGCACCATGAAGCAATGATGTTGGTATAGTCAAAATATTTACTAATCATGTCAACCCAGAAAACTCTATTAGCACCCTGGTTGGGGACACTTGCCAATCGGAATGCTCGGAACACAGGCTGTATAGTATGGTACAAGTTCATGTTCTGAGCAGCCAGCGTAGCAAGCGCCCCCTTTAATTCCACGCTACCCATACTTCATCACCTCGTAGCACCCGTGTACTTTCCTATGCAGGTGCTAAAGTGTGTTTTTATTTTAAAAAAGAAACATACCTTTCTGTGTGGCCCAGCGCTGCACAGTGCTGTCGTCCCCAAAGTCCATACATTGAAAATGGACTTGGGGGGACAACAGCACTGCGTTGGGTCGGGCCCGCAGCAAATGTATGTTTTTTTTTTTTAAAGACACAAATTACCACACGTATAGAGACCGGTGAAATGTGGAGAGAGAAGCTCTCAAGGTTTATTTCAAGTGCAGTGGGGTGTAGGTCCTTGCGGCAAGTGCAGAAAGACTGGCAAGCATGCCTGGGACTAGTGAGACTCTGAGGTACACCAGGCGGCCAGTCTACAAGCTGTGTGAAGGGAGAGATGGAAGATCACACAGCTAGGTTAGCAGGGTAGGGTGAGAGAGGAGGGAGAGGAAAAGAGGAAGGTCTTGAGGAGTTTCCAGAACTTGAGAATTTCAGGCTCAAGACCGGATGCTGTTCCAGAGGGAGGCACCTGCTGAGGAAAGGGATCTCCCTCCAAATCTCTGCTTGGAGAACCGGCTCACTCGCAGAAGGTTGGAGGTAGAAGAGAAGAGGGCTCAAGAGGGACAGTATTTAGGAAGGCAACGCTGAAGGTAGGTAGGTCTCCAGCCCCAGAGAGCCTTGTGGACAATGCAGAGGGTATTGAATTTCATCCTTGCAGCCACGGGGAGCCACTGAAGGGATTTCAGCGCCAGAGAAATGCAGTCCCTGGGCTTGAGACCAAGGATAAGTCTTGTGGTTCTGGTCTGGATGAGTTGCAGAGGACGCAGGGCAGAAGCATGGAAGTTGAGGAAGAGGCTGTTGCAGGAGTCCAGTCTGGAGAGAAATAGGGCTCTGGAGATAGTGAGCCACTGAGGGAAAGTGAGAATAGTTAGAGTGCCTCTAAGGAGGTGTAGTGAGAGGAGAAGGAAAGAGTGGAGTTGAAGATGGCCCCAAGGTTTTTGGCCTCACGGGTGTGCGTAGGTGCAGAGACCAGGGAGGCCGGCCAGAGTGAGAGGGGAATGCAGGAGCAGGTGTCTCAATGCGGACAATCTCAGTTTTCTGACATTGAGACAAAGGTTGTTTGCAGCACACCATGACTGAACGGCAGTCATACAGTCTGTGGGATGTACCAACCCACTCATCCAAGCCCTGCAACATCACTGTGCATTGCAGGCAGCAGAAACATCAGAATGGCCACTGGAAAGCATGCTGCTTGCTCAAAATCACCAGAAAATGCGCAGTGAAAACCTGAAAAACAGGCCGCCATTCACTTTTTGGCTATCTTAGTGAGCACAGGAGACCACTGCCAAAAACCACCATTGGGCTACCCACAAAGTAGCATGAAACCACTTGTAAATAGCAATGCTGATTGCCAAAAAGAAACACAGAGCTGTTTGGGAATAAGTTTTCTTGATTGTCAAAAATGTGCTAAAATGTGCTAAAATCATGGCTCACAAAGCACCTAAAAGATCCAACCTCTTTGTTGGGTGTTCCACATTACACTACTGCAAGAATCCACATCAAAACAATATCAGCAAGAATCCTATGCTATCAGAGCAAAATCCCCTTTTAAAGATACTGATTGAAAGACAGCTGTCAAAAATGGGTGCAATACCGTTACTCGCCTCTACCAAGAAGCCAGCATTTTAAACCATTTTCCTTGTAAAGTTGAACATGGAACCCCAAACTATGCCAAAGAAATACTGGCTATTAGAAGCCTAAGGGGTGGAGACAATTTAAAACTATATTCTGAAATGACTTGAAGGAAGCAATTGTTTAAAGTATGTTTTAAAAATGTGGGTTATATTGTAAGAAAAGACAATTTGTAGACATTGGTTGCAGAGTTAAAACATTTCCCACACTGGGATCAAACAGATTCCACACCTTTTCACTGGACAAAAGAAGCTTTCTTCTGCCCTTGGCCAAGAGATTGACAGACTGGTGTGAACAGGAACTAGCCAAGGCACCCTGGCATGTTGCTCTCAGTCAAGACAATGGATTCTTGGGGATGAATAGGAATATGCTGATTTTGGGTGTGACTGGTCAACAACTCCTGGCAGGAAACAAGACATGTGAGCCTCTGAGTCAGCCAGCTCTGAGGGCGGAGACAAACCATTGTGTGTATTGAATTGAAAGCAAATATATGTTTGATAAAATTGCTTATAACAAATTTTACCAAGCTGTCAAAAATATGAAACTTTGGGATTCTTAAAATGAAAAATTCACTCACAATTTAAGACTAAACTGGATGCATGTGATGTTCTGAGACCAAACCGCCGGAATTAATTAATATTGTAGCTGCAGTGTTGTTGCTATGAACATAAGAACTTACAGTAATATGCCCAGAGAGGATCTGCATGCATGTATCAAATTTGGTGCAGGACCAATATTGGGAAACTCACCAAAAGCGCAAATAAGTGGTCATTTCTGAACCCAAGCTCGTAGGAACATGGGACTTGAACAGAGACATGCCTTAATTAATCTGTGATGTGTATATGTTTTATGAACAACTTGTGTATCTGGGAAATATGTTTTTTTTGGGAAAAATATATTTTCTCTGTAAAAGCAAAGGGGAGGGATTTCAGCTAAGCCATGAACACAGCATCACTCTGACTCATTCTGAGTTGCACTTTTTGGAAGGCTTCAGTCGGACCCTCATGACAGGGGCAAGAATGTCAAGAGTGGTGGAGATAGACAGAGGGCAATGAGGTCTGTGTGAGGGTGGGAGTCAGCTGCAGGAAAGGGAGGCAGAGAGTAGGTGGAGGCAAAAGCAGCCACTGTCACTTTTTTCATGGGTTTGGTGATCCTGAAACCCAGTGACTGTGCCAGGAGAGTTGCTGTCAGAGGAGAGGAGCGCTTCAGGTGAGTTGATAGAAGAGAGTGGTCAGTCCAAGAGAGGGAGGTAGTGAGAGGGATAGATAGTGAGATGTCAGTGGAGATGAGAGCATCCTACCTGTGGCCCATGGTATCAGTGGAGCCGGAGGGTAGAATAGAGAGAGAGAGAGAATCACATAGGCTGCGGAAAGGTCCAGACAAGTCAGGAGAGTCAAGGTGGATGTTGAGGTCACCCAACAGGAGGAGTTGAGAGGAGAGTAGAGAAGAGGTTAGGTTGGCCCTCTCCGAGAGGAAGAGAGTGAGCTGTCCAGGAGGTCTATAGAAGGTGGCCATGAGGAGAGAAAATTTAGGAAAGTGAGAGCCTGCACACTAGGCACTCGAAAGAGGAGTAGGTCTGAATAGGGATAATACACACAGGTATCCATTACGGGAAGATCAGGGCTACTCCACCACCTGCCTTCTTCAGCCTTGGCAAAGAAAGGATTTTGTAGCCTTCAGGGAGGAGAGTGTCAAAGCTTGTGACAGAGCTGCTCTTGAACCATGTTTCAGTGATGGCGAGCACATCAAGATCCATGAGTTCGAGGAGGTTGCAGATATCAGTTGAGTGTTTAACAGAAGAGCGAGTGTTAAGGGTGGCAATGTGCAATGGCTTGCCATCCTTAAAGGTCTTCCGCGGTGGGGTGCATGGGACAGTGGTCCCCTCAAGGGTGACAAGAGGACCAGAGAGATGGTAGTGGATGGAGGAGGAGTCAAGGCCAACAAGGGTGCCAGGACAGAGGCGGAAGGTGTAGTGGTCAAGGGGGCGTGCATTGAGGAGGAGGAAGGCACAGTCGGCAAGTGAGCCTGCAGGATGGGGAAGTAAGATTAGAGAGGTGCGGGAAGAGCTTATCAAAGAGGAGAAGGTTGGGTTGAGGACCCTGAACCATGATGGATCCATTAAGGTAGACATTAATGATGACTCTGGAAATGGTGAAGAGGTCATGGAGGACCTCCGTGCGAGTGCCCCCATTAATGGGAGACAAGGCGATAGGAGAGAGGAGACTGACCATGTGGCAAGCCCATAGGTCAGGTGAATTTACAAAGAAGAGGATGTAAGTGACAGTCTCTGTGGCGGAAGCTTTAACGTAGGTGTCTGCAATAGGAAGGCCTGGGTTGGAGCTCAGGGTGTCGTTCTTAAGTTTCTTCTGGCTAGATTTAGTGATAGGAAGATAGATGATCGTGAAACAGTTGGATAGGAGCAATAGATAGCGACATGGTAGGCAGAAAGGGGGGAGGAAGACACTTGCAGGCTGAGCCCTAATAAACTTGGAGTAGTGGGGGGAGGAGACAGAGGGTTGACCCAATTATGAGATGGGCGCAAAGTGGTACTTTTACCTCCAGCTTTTTTCTGGAGGAAAACATTTCCCCTTTCCACCCATTTTCAGCGCTATTAGCGCCGTGCTCATAGCGGAAGCACTAATAGTGCCACCCCAGTGAATGGGGATTTACCGCCTATAGCTAATAGCACCAGACTGAGTAGCAGTAATGCCATTTGCATTGGCAGTATCCCGGCGCTATTACTGCCGGGATACTGACAACCTCGTGATAGAGCTCCTTTGTATGCTACACTGAATGGAACTTTGTTATTGCATAGGACCTTCTTGAAACTGAACTTTGTTCAAGGTGTCCCTGCCTGAATTGATCCAGAGGAAAGGAATGCTCACAAGGATTATTGCTTAAATCTTTTGAGTTTGAATTAATATGTTATTTTGTGGAATTTAAGACTGCCAAACTGACCTGGTATAATGTTGTTGTATGTATTAGTGTGAGGGTCCGATACTTTTTGGACATGAGGTTATTTTTCTTTTGCCTTCCTTTGTTAGGCAGGAACGTCCTTGTTAGATTGTGGAAAGATATTTGTTTGTCTTTATTAAAATAAAATGGCAACTTGTGAGAAAACTATACCTTTGTGTACGTCTCAAATTTCTAACCCCTGACAAAAGGCACAGGAGGACGGAGAGAGAAATACCCAAGAAGTTGGAGAGAGGAGGACCCAGGAGGCTAGAAGAGAGAAAGATTGCAAAGTTAGCTCCGATTACAGATATGTTCGAGGCGGTGGTTAGAGAAGTTACACCTAAGGTGTTGAGTAGACTCAGAGGATTGCGTGAAGAAGCCATCCCTTAATACAGAGGCACCAAAGAAGGAAGTTCCTAAAGAGAAGGTAATGCACAGTGTGGAAAAGACCAAAGAGACTGGTGAGCAGTGAGGTGAAACATAAAATCCCAGGGTTTAGGGAAGAGGAAGAAAGGAAGATCGGGGAGAGAACAGAACAACAGGAGGAGGGGAAACGGAGGATGCACGATGAAGCCTGATATGGGTGGAGAAATTATCTGAAGGCGACCCCTTGAGGTGGTGCCAGAAGAGCAAAAGGACAAAGAGGGAGATACAGAATAAGTAACTGAAGGTCCTACAGGAACGAGCTTGGGGCAGGACATTTAGGAGGAAAGAAATATTGAGTGGGGAGGATGTCGATCCAGAACACTGATAGGAAGGTGGTAATAGGCCTAACGAGAACCCTGAAAATCTCTTAGAGTGGCCTCCTGACTCATTATGGATCTGGGTGTTTGTCTAAGGACAGCTTCATTGTGACTCTCACAACAGTGCTCTGCACTGACTTGACATCCAGTAGGATGCGGCTTTCCCACGTGCCATAGCTGCAACAGAACATTTCCAAGGGAGATATGAATGACATGAGTCTGCGACTTTGCTGAAAGACTGTGACAAATGGAGAGGGAACCCAAGAATACACAAGACATTTTTATTTTGAGACCTTTGTTTTGATCAACCTGCACCTATTCACCTCATCGTTGCTTTCCCTCTTAGCCACCGAAGAGACCAAGACCTAGCAGGAACAGAACAACTTTTATTTTGAACATTTTTTAACCTCTTTGAGAGACACTAACATTTGAGTTTACTCTGAGAACTTACCACATCCTGGTGAGTGACTACCCTGATACAGATTAAGGGGCCGATTCATGGAATTATTTGCGCTGAAAAACGGGGATTTGTGCACCATTCTGCCTGCAAACCGCTGTTTAACAAATGGGGATTTGCGGGCAGAATGGCGCACAAATCCCTGTTTTTCGGCCCAAATAATTCCATGAATCAGCCCCTTAGTGATTCTGTGCACATTCCTGGCCCTAGATATTTTTATCTGATTTATCTGTGTAAAATACCCTATTAAAGAATTGTAAAGACTGTTCATATATGTCTGGTGAGTGTTTGATCCCACTTCGCTTCCTGAGACTGTTCTTCTGAATTGGAAATTTTTAAATCCACTAAAAATAGTTTTGAAGATTTACAAAATGGATCACAACAACTTCTTGCTAAAGTACAAATTGGTAGGCAGCCCATTGATTGCCAATACTAGAATAAAATATATTATGGAAAATAAATAACTTGGGTAGACAATTTGGAAAGATATCAAGGTATTATCGTGTGAGGTGTTGCAATCCATAAATAATCACACACAATATTACTGTCCAAAACATGCTACTTTTAAACACTGAATTTCACATTTTAAGAAGTAAAGTCATTAGTGCTCTTATTAAGGAGTATCTCTGCAAATGCTTTTGATATCCCTTATCCAAGGGAAAAAGAATCAGTAAGCGTCAAGTAAAAAGATGAATTCTCACTGACATAAGGTATTTATTTTAGGGATTTGCAGACCATTACATGCCCCAGAATGAATGGAGGGATGTGGTACAAGAAGGGGATGCTTTAGAGCTTACAACCATTGCAGAAGCTCTTGCTTGCATGAGGCTGTCATTGATCCATGGCCCGGTCAGTCAGCTTGAACCATTCTTGTGAGATGTGTAGAGCTAGTGGCAAAGCCTTGAGGTGGATGGTGCCCCTTTATACACTTGCTCAGCAAGGAAGTGTGGGGCCTTCTGAGCATCTGCCAAAGTTGCCAAGAAAGAGACTTACCATAAAGACTTAATCCTTGACTAGAGCAGCAGATTGCCACTTTACAGCAACATATTACTTAAGTATTATATTGGTCAATGTACAGCATTTAATTGCTTGCAGGAATTTGAAAAAAAAATATTTAGGCCATTAAGCTCCCATGCTTCTTATTGTGAAAAGATTAAGGGCTTTTGGAATACGAGGAAGGAAGTATTATCTGATTAAGCATCAAAGCCTTCATAGCTTAAACAGTGATGTCTGTCACCATGTGGCACACAGGCTACTGCTGGGCGATCAATATCACCCATTACATAAATTCCCTCAAGTATCTGGTGAAAGCTGGAATCAGTGGGAACCTTTCATGAGACTTGTGGCGTGTACCTTTGTTGGAAGCTGAGCTGGCATAGAGACATTAGCATAGCATAAGGGTGTGCTCCACGATAATTCATATCCTCGAGCAAACACTGACCTGGTTTTAAGAAGCCAGTGGTTAAGTATGGAAATCCACTCTACTACAGACCAGCTCTGGAATATAATTGGGTGAATTTCAGTGAAAGCTGCGGCTTGTAGGGAAGTCCAGATGGTTCATTCCACTCACCTGGGAGGTGACATCAAAAGCCAAAAGATCCCTTCCCCAGTTGTGAGGTATTTTCCATAGATTACTGGACTGAAAGGGCAGAGTGGATGGTGAAGCAGGCAGTTTGGCGTCTTTTCATCATCATTCGTACAAATTAGAATAACTTTATGTAACATTATTCCACCTGTTTGTTAACGCACAGTGGAAGAAGTGCTCATCACTGTGGCAGGCAGCACTACCTTTGTATTGAGGATCCAAGACTACACTGTCAGAAAGTTAAGAGTATGCCTCATGGACGATAATGGAAATATTTGCTGATAACAGATCTGTTGTGTGCAAATGCAAGTCACAGATGAAGTCAGGAGCGAACTGTTGAACTTCATATCTTACTTAACTACCCTTCTTGGAAGAAATTACCTTTGCATTGATAAATCAAGAGATTAAATGTTAATGAACTGACCATCCAACATGTATGTTTATGCTATTTCATTGGCTGTAGGATGTGTTCAATATTTTCATTAATAAGATGAACTGTTAATGTCATGATGTGATAATGTGATGTCATGATGTGATAATGTCAGGAGCTATCTATCTGAGTTTTAATAGCATTGATAGTTCTCAAAGTGGGCCTTGAAATTTAGTTTCCTTATCTTTTGTAGTAGATTGGACTGGGATCACTTGTTGGAATTGTAATATGTCTTGGAACATTGCCTTGGTTGATGCAGTCACTTAGAGCTGCCAGTATTCCTCAAAGGAAACACAAATGACACTTGGTTAGTGATGACAAAGGGGATCAAAATTAATTGATCTGTGGTTTGCTATCAGAAGAAAGAGACACCAAGAGAGGAAGGAATAGAATGGTCTTTTTCTTTGACCATGAAAATAAACCATACTTACTTCAGGAGGGCTTCATAGAGCTTTTTCCCAAACTTCTCTTTCACCAAGTGTGCAGTATCCCTGCAAGTAGGACATCTTCATTAGACATGTAATATAGAGCCATATTTTGTGAGAAATATGCAAAGTACCGTATTGTGATCTCTCAAGAGCTTGCTTTAGCCCTAGAGTTCACCATAAATTCAGTTCTACAAGACTTTATAAATCATACATGACATCTTTTAAAGTTCAATCCAAATATTTCCTAAATTCAGAAAATTCTCAGACATTAGTCAGGAAATAGTAGAAGCAGCCAATTAGAGGATAATACACCGTAACACATTTTCGAACTTATTGGAAGATGGGTTTGATTCTTAAATGGTTGATATTTATGTTACCTATATGTTTTTACAAATCAAATCGTCCATTCAGTTACATTGGTGAGGATCAGATAGCCAACACATACCTTCATGTCACTATATTAAGCTGGGCACATTAAGTGTATCGGGAAGTGAATGTATATGAAAACACCATTAAACACCTTAATGATCGTGGGGCACCAAAAGCAGTATACCCAATATCTACACCATCAAGGGGGAGCAAAGTTATAAGCCACCCAAAAAGTGCTCTTCCTATGGGTTTAGCAACTTAACCATAACTACATGGCTGCTGCCACAGGCCATGTAATATATATATATATATAGTTGCCAACTAAGTGTTTGTGTGAGCATTCTATGCGTTCGTAAGTCTTGAGTTCTAGAATCATGTTTCTACAAGTGTAAGTGCATGATGGTCTAATGAAAACTATGTAGAGGTAGTACAATATGGATACGTTTCACAAGGATACATTCTCCTGAGTTCTAACAGTGGGCCAAGAAAATATATTGCTGATTAAAAGTAAACATGTCAGTTGCCCAAGAACATGGGAATCGCTTGCCTTGTGCAGAGATCTTTATACATGCTATAACTCCCTGCAAAGGTTTAAGTACTATCCTCGTCTGCAAAACCTGCTGCAGTCACACGACCAGTCCTGCACATTTATAGTGATGAGTCTTAAACTATGCATAAATATGAATGCATGATTTTCATTCTGAGTTCCGTGTGGGAACAAGAAAGGGAAATTTGAATAGATAGTTCCAAAACAGGATCACTTCTATCATTTGATGGTTAATGCTGTCAGGGCTCTATACCGATCCCCTAGATCACTGTGCATTCCTCTGTGCATGTACTATGATAAGGGATCACTGATGAAGGCAAAGGAAAGGCATGACAAAGCATATTCCATTGAGAATGTGGATGTGCTATGAGGTGCCAATGACTCTGTTAAAAATATCGCCAAACTGAATTATATACTTTTCTGCAAGCATGTTGCCAAGAATGGAATTGAATTGTTGAGTAAAAACTCTGCTCGAAAGGAAGGGACTGTGGCTGGAGAGCTCTACTGCAGAGAGGACCCGTAGAAAGATCCCAGCGGAAGAAGAGAGAGGTGGCAAGAGGACGCGGGACTATGGGAGAAGGAAGGGGACTACACTGGGTATAGAAAATGTACATTAGTAGGAAGAGGGATTGAAGAGCAAAAAAAAGAGGATGCCATGGAAAGAATGTACTGGCTGAATGGAGACAGCAGGAAAAATAAGGCAGATTGCTTGAGAGAATAAGGGAATATGTCAGAAGGAAGAAACTGCAGGGGGATCAGACCGACTGAGGCAAGGTACTCAAGGTAGCAATTGAGTCGTACACTGAGAATACTGCACAAAGGAGATACTTCTGGTGAGCTGTGATTTAATGCATGGTGGATAGAGAAGGTAGAAGACATATGATCATGGGACAAACGCCTGAGGTGCGAGACAGATCATGTAAAGGTAGTCAAACACTGTACTTGAAGGAATAGAAACGCTGAACCTGTGAATGAAATACTACAATGACCAGCAACTTCAGTAGGGATTACAGGCACTAAAACCCATGAGGAAGAATAGACAATAAGGGAAAGAGCAAGACCATGAATATGGGGGAGGACAGTAGTAAGATGGGTTAAACCATGATGACTTCAACTTGTCTAACTTGAAGACAGTAATTTATCTGCATTTTCATGAATAATGGTGGTGAAATTGACCTGGATGTCTGTTTGTTCGGCGAGATTAATGTTTGAAACAATGAATGCAATTGCTTTCAAAAGCAAGCATTGGCATTTGTAATTCGGCAGCTATTGGCCACATATGTCCAAGTACTGGTATCATTGCCAGGGAATGACTTCAAATGTCCAGGTACACAAACTGTTGGCATGAATTTCCAGAAATGTACACATACTCGCACAATTGTTATACCTTTGTGCAGATACATTGTTGGTGTGTTTGTGTTAAGTGTGTGTGTCAGACAGTGTGTTTTTGTATGTGAATGTGTGCTGTAAGTGGGCATTGTGTGGGGTCAGTGTGTGGGTACAACCAATTTGTCTGTGTGTTTGGGAGACAGTGATGTGAAGGGACAGTGTGGGGACTACTATGTGTGTTTGGGGTATGCAGAGTGTGTGTGTGTGTTTGTGTGTGTGTGGGAGGGATGAGTATGTCTGTGGGAGCAGTGTGTGTGGGAGTTAGTGGTATGTGCGCGGGGTGAGCAGATTATGAGTGAGGGGCAGTGTTGTGTATTTTGGGGCAGTGTGTGGGGGTGTTGTGTCTGGTGGCTGTTAATAAGTGTGGGCAGTTTGTGTGAGGGGTGGGGCAATGTGTGTGTGTGTGTGTGTAAAGTATATGTGGGGAAAGTGTATGGGTCAATGAGTATGGGAGAATTTTGTGTGTGGCGCAGCATGTCTTTGAATGTGGATGGGGAAGTGCATTTGTGGGGGAAGTATGTGTGTTGGGGTAGTGTACTTGTTGGAGGGCAGTGTGTGGAATTGTAGGAGAAGTGTGTGTTCAGGAAGTATGTTTGGACATTGCTAGTCTGCAGGGCAATGTGTGTGGCGCTTACCAATGTGTGCTAGGGGAGGTCTCAATGGGGAAATGTGTGGGGGGGCTATATGTTTGTGTGTGTGTGACAGGCTCTGCGTGGGTACAGAAGTACTGTGTGCAGGCAGTGGGGTGTATGGGGAGTATTTGGGGCAGTGTGCGGCCATTTGTGTGTTTGAGGGGAGAATGTGTGAGGGGAGAATGTGTGCAGGTGTGAGAACAGTGTGTGTGGGCACATCCTACATGGGTGGGAGTGTGTGCCTGGTGGGCCATGTGTCTGGGTGCAGGGTGTGCATTTGTGGTGGGACAACGTGTTTGGGGCAATGTGTTGGCTAGTGTGTGGAGTCCGTATGTTTGGGGAATTGTGTGGGGGCAGAGCAGGATCTGTGTGTGTTTGGGGGGCAGTGTGGTTTGTATAGGTATTATTTGTGTTTGTTGGTGCATGTGTGTTTGGACAGTAAATGGGTGTGTGTGTGGGCAATGTGTGTGTGTGGGAGGCAGAGTGTGTGGACTCAGTGTGTGGGTGTAAGGGGGTCAATGGGTAGCAGGGAGATGTCTGTGTGCTGGTGGTCTGTGTGGTAGAAGTGACTGTGTGCTGGGGAAATGACAGTGTGTGGGGCCAGAGAGTATTCATGTTGACAGGCTAAGTGTGTGTTGGGGAAGTGTGTATTTGGTGACACTGGGCCTCATTACATGTGTGCCGGTCTGGAAATAACGGTGCCAGTAAGCCTACCAGCATCGTTGTTTCCGGACCGGCACACTATGGATTTGTCTGCTGGATCTGCTATGGCCAACAGGGCAGACCGTGCCAGCCACAGCGGCCACAGTAGGCAAGCTGTCACGGAAGCACTGGCATCGTTGACACTGGTTCCGTTGCTTCTGTGGTCCCCACTCCCATGGAGTCCTATTGTTAATCCATGGGGATTAACAGAATTACCGGCACCTGACTTTGCGGCCACTGGGGTTGTCATATCCCAGTGTTACTGGGAAGTCAGGAACCTGTAATTCTTTATGGGTCCAG
This sequence comes from Ambystoma mexicanum, assembly GCF_040938575.1. Lineage (NCBI taxonomy): Eukaryota > Metazoa > Chordata > Amphibia > Caudata > Ambystomatidae > Ambystoma > Ambystoma mexicanum. The sequence goes on from NC_090936.1 coordinate 282,188,838, forward strand.
TGGCAACCCACCAGTATCACTGGCAGGGTTACTGCCGGACGCGTAATGAGGCCCACTGTGTCCAGGCAATATGTGTGTTCTGGGAATTGGGTGGGGCAATCATATGTTGGGGCAGTGTGTTTGTTGGGGGGGGGTGTGCTGCAGTAGTTAGTGGGAGCAGTGTGCATGTGTGAGGGCCAGTAAGTGCATGGTGCAGAGTGCAGATTGTGTGTGATATATGTGGTGAAAGTGTTGTGCAGACAGTGTCGGCGGGTGGCAGTCTGAGTTGGGTTAGTGTGTGTGGGAGGCAGTGTGTGGCAATCATGCATGTGTGGGATGAGGGTGTAGGGAGTTTTGAGTGTGTGTGTGAGAACAGTGTGTGGGGTCAATGTGTGTGTGTTTTAGTAGGCAATGTGCAGTGCAGTGTGTTTGAGGGACAGTGATAGTGTGTACGGGCAGTGGGTGAGCATATGGCAGGGTGTGTGGGAAATGTGTGAGGGGCGGTGTGTGTCTGGAGAGTCAGTGTGGGTGTGTGTATGTGTGGTTGGGTAGTCCATGTGTGGGGCAGTGGCCGTGTGTGTGGAGGGCAGGTACGCATGTGTCTGTGTGTGTGTGAGGGACATTTTTTGTGGTGGCAATGTGTGCAAGCAGTGTGTGTGTGTGTGTGTGGGAGCAGCCAGTGAGGGTGGGGCAGTGGATGTGGGGAGGGAGCAGTGTGTTGTGTGTCCATGAGAGTGGGAGCAGTGTGTATATAGTTATGTGATCGAAAATTGAATCAGCTCAAGGTTCTCTCTATTTTTGTAATCTACGCAGTACTCTGACTCTGACTGGCTAAAACACCTCTATTATATATAGTTTAGGAGAAAAGGCCCAAACTACACAGCTCCCCCAAACAGGCTAACATATCTATTTGTTTTAAGGTAGGAGGGAACCAGCAGGGCTCCGCCTGTCTTTGCAGCTTCTATATAGGACTGCTGATGCGTGTGGACCTTACATAAACAAGTCAATGATTGAGTCCTGTGGGGCCATATCTCAGTTTTCTATCTGCACATCACAGGCAGGCTTGCTGATAGAGTGTGAGGCATGCAGCTGATTGAAAACACTGTAAGAGTCTGCTATTGGGTGTGGTTTGGGTGGAGCGAGGCAGGGATGGCGAGGGAAGTCACATAGGCGTTCGCATGACCATGGGCATTGACAGGGAGGACACATAACCAAACAACATATGTTGCATCTTGTTAGAAGTGATTTCAAACAAGTTGTGATTTTGCGACAAACTCTGATAAACGACCGTTTATGTTTTACACTGTTACTTGTTGAAAATGCAGGTCACCCTTACCACAGCTGCTTGCGTACAGCTTGTCCCTTCAAGCTTTCCACGTTAAAATTGTTTGTCTTTGTGGGCATAATGAAGAACACGACGACAGTGACATCACTCTTGTGTACCTAGGGTGACAATTGAAGGTAGAACACAAGAGATGCAAACATTAGAAAAACATATTTTGAAACATTTAAATTCAGCTTTCCATTGTCAATGTAAAATAAAAAATACATTTACAGCAACAGGACCCTTTTGTTTCAGTTTTTATTATTTTTTTTATGAAGGAATAGTGCTGAAATGTTTGGACAGTTTTCACAAATGGCATCAAAAGTGTCGGTGAGCAATATAATGTTACAATGCCAAGAATCTTGAATTGAATTATGTTTTCACATACTGAAGGTTGGTATATGTCTGGCGATGCTTGTGGTCTCGTGCAGAATGGATGTGACCTAGCAGTTCGGGGTGGACTGACCCTTTTGGGGTGGGCCCACACCTAATTTGCACACAATCCGTCCCCTTCTGTAATTGCTTGGCAGTCGAAGAAAGATGGTCTAGAGGGTTGCCCAGAGCAATGCCAGGGGTTCAGACTAATTCTGAACCTTGCAGCATCATCTCTTGTGGTTTGCTATATTCACCTAATAAAGACGAAACATGCAGTACTTCTTGTACAATGACAACTTGATGAGATCAACTCTGTAGACACCACACAGGTCCTAAGAAAACGGGGCATCAATTAGCATGCAGAATGTGCCAAACCTCACAGGAAGCCATGTCGGTGGACCTTAAGTAACAACATTTCAGCCCCTTTCAGTAAATGGGGATATACTCAAATTAGTGAAGTGGGATGCCATTTTCTGTCAATGTTAAAAGTAACAGGTGGGTTGCCCTTTCCACACTCCTGAACCCCTATGTATTTGATTGACCTCCAATCATTTTTGATATAAATAAGAGCCCCAATATAGGCTATAAATATATTGAACCTGTATAAATTTAATGGAACCCCAAACAATTTAATTGAACTCCAAAATTTGTTATATACATTTTATACAAATTTTCTATCCATTTGCTATCAATTGGATAAGGCCATTATTGTAGTCTATACATAGATGCTGTAATGAACACCCATACATTTGTTTTCACCCAAAAAATAACCCTATTACTTTAATTTGGGCTTGGTCAACCCGTAACATCAAACCTTTATAAGCAACGTGCCATGCACGTGCCTACACAAAAGCCCAAGCTGTTGGGTTTGGTAATGCTTATTTATTAAGGAATGCAGAGTTATTTCAACACTGAGATCTTGAATCAAGTTTACAACGAGTCAACTCCATGCATAGCTTGACATTAAACTCTTTGCATTTAGCCATATTGCGATTAGTTAGGACATTTTAAAATTGCAATTGTGTCCATTAAGTGGTTCCTATAAACAGTTGGGTCCACGCCATGCATTGCTCAAGCGGTCATTTAAGAATAAGTTAGCCTGATTTATTTATTTCTGTGTACAGATTTGAAGGACTCTCTTAAAATAAAACGCCTTCACAACAGGTGTGTTACCTTGTAAAACATATATAGATTTTGGAAGTAATGTTTGGCAAGGACAGGCTTTTAAATTATGTTTTTGAATTTTGGTAATGCAGGCTGAGGGCTGTTCCCCCTTTTTAAATATAATGTGTGAAAGAGATGCAGTGCTTGCATTGTGCATCGCAGACCACATCCGTTATTAATCTATTTATTTTATTGTTTGCTTGTTAGGCGCTCATACATTAAGAAAATACTGTTTCAAAGCACCCTGGAAATAGACACATTTTAATTATATTGCTCTAGTACAACTTGTGGCAGAGAATAGCATAATTGAAAGACAGGGGGCATGTGTCTTTATGCGTGCAGAGTTGGGCCGGATTAAAAAAAACAGCTGTGGCTAGGGACAGCTTCTTGCTGGTTAGCATGACATGAGACATCACTACAGGGATATCAGCAGTGTCACCTTTGGAATCTTTATTTCAGATCTGTAAATAAAGGCAGGGGAACACAGGAATGTTGCCGGATCTACATTTACGAGGCCTGGTGTGCTCTGCGCTGTAATTTCCTGGGCCTTTAACACAACACAATGACTCCGGGTATTAGGGAGGGAAAGAACAAGCAGATGTTTATAGTGCATAAAACACTTCCAAGAACAATGGACGGTGTGTTTCTGGTGGTGTGCTGTGTCAGTGCCCTGCAGACTACAAAGCAGTATACCTGGGAATACTGATAAGATTATATCAAGCACTTTAAAAAAAAGGTGTCATGTTTTGTCATGGGTATGTGATACAGGTAAAAGATGGGCTGCCACGGATGCCATCTTCCTGGTGTCATGTTGTGTCAGCATGATTATAGATCCCTGCAGGATGTGTGGATTAAAGTGATAGATTGTTGGAAGGGACGCATTTTTAAAATAGTTGATGGCATGTTTTGGTGTGGGGTTGGCAGGGAACAGATGGGACGATGGGTTGCAGACCGGACATCGGAACTATGTTGATATCGGGGTTGGGGCGGTTCATTGTTCTGGACATGGAATAGCAGGCCATGAACCGTTAGATTGTAGAACACTCTGTAATTGGGCACATGGAGAGCAAAAGTGGATCTTTCTGAATTTGAAAGCCTGGCTGGAAAGAGCGTTAGGCACCATTGGAACCCTATGCTGTGTGATCAATTACATTTGCTGGTGGACAACGGTGAAGACTCTGCTGTGGGCTTCCCCAGGGACTAACTGGATACTCTAAAGGTCAACATTTGGTGACCTTGTTGCTGCATTCCGGCTGAGCACTGAGCAAGGCCTGCCGCTGTTTAACAGGATCACTGATAGCAGACTTTTTATTGCTTGCATTAAAGGTAAGTCAATTTTTGTTTTAAAATGATCAATTTTTGTGGCCCTATTCTAGTGGTTGGGGTTATTTTACGGTGCTATTGGGTTTGTATTTCTAAACTATTTATACATTCCAGCGGTTTCTGTTCAGGACTTGCCATTATTATAGATAAGGAGCTTTGTCCTAGAGCTCATGAAGTTTATGTTGCTAAGGAGGGCGTCAGAGCTTTGTTTTGTCTGATTTAAACGTGTAACTGTTTTTAAACAGATGCTAAGGGGTTTTGTTCAAAAATTACCCACATGAAATTTCTATGGCAAGCCACATGGCCTAATGGGCAAGAGGTATGGTATAGGCCTATGTTTTAACACAGTGTTTAAATGCACCCCATGCAGCTGTGAAGCCAATATTTTAATGTCATACGTGGAGAGCAGATTTTAAATCCGTTTTTTAATGTATTTATTTAGAGACACCATGGATTCTAACTGTGGGATCGCGCAGTCAGCAATAGCTGAATCAAGCATTGAGCCTATGGAATTTTCTGCATCTGTGAGTATGTGGTATGGCTTATTGGCTCTTTAAACCCCAGCCGATTTGGGTTGCTTCAAGGTTCAATGGTATTTTGGGGACCCGAACGTAGACACTTGCAGGCCGATTCATGGAATAATTAGCGCGGCGCAAGTGGGCAAAAACGTGCGAATCGCAGTGGAATAGCGAAAATCGCAGTTCAAGTGCGAAAATCGCACGAAAAGCAGCGCACGTCGATTCATGGAAGTCCGTGCGCGAGAAAACCAGCAGATGTGCGATAAAAAGTGCGCCGCGCACGTTGGCGCACAGGCCATCTAACAGCATGCGCCAGGTCACAGCGAAAATCGCACAGGCCACAGCGAAATTCGCACATAGCGCGGCGCACGCAACAAAAGTAGGCGGAACACGGGCGTAACACTCGGAATGGGGAACAACTTGCAAAAACGTGGGTGTCACGGGGGAAGTACAGGGCACAAGTGCGCGGAACGCCCACACGCTTGCCTACAACACGTATTCATGGAATAGAATAGGGCAAAAAAGCGCACGCTCAAACCAGCGCACAGGCACAAACACGACCGCCACAAGAAAGCAGGCGGTAGCGTCTCTGCGGCTGTAAGAAATTGCGCCAAAAGGTGCGCCAACAAATAGCACCCATATACTGCCATGATGAATGTCCTATACTGTGGCCCTCCTGGACAAATGACGTGCAAAGGGGTATCCACAAACACGGACACGCTGACAAAAAATACGTGTGCGTGTATACCGGGGTGCGCGGGAAGTCTCACACGCGATTTGGCCGGGTATGTGGATTTCAGGGGTGCGCGGGAAGTTCCACACGCGATTCCATCAGGGTAGGTGTATTTCAGGGGTGCGCGGGAAGTTCCACACGCGATTCCATCAGGGTACGTGTATTTCAGGGGTGCGCGGGAAGTCCCACACGCGATTACAGCAGAGTACGTGTATTTCAGGGGTGCGCGGGAAGTTCCACACGCGAATAGCCTGGGCGCGTGTATTTCAGGGGTGCGCGGGAAGTTCCACACGCGAATAGCCTGGGCGCGTGTATTTCAGGGGTGCGCGGGAAGTTCCACACGCGAATAGCCTGGGCGCGTGTATTTCAGGGGTGCGCGGGAAGTTCCACACGCGAATAGCCTGGGCGCGTGTATTTCAGGGGTGCGCGGGAAGTCCCACACGCGATTACAGCAGGGTACGTGTATTTCAGGGGTGCGCGGGAATTTCCACACGCGAATAGCCTGGGCGCGTGTATTTCAGGGGTGCGCAGGAAGTCCCACACGCGATTACAGCAGGGTACGTGTATTTCAGGGGTGCGCGGGAATTTCCACACGCGAATAGCCTGGGCGCGTGTATTTCAGGGGTGCGCGGGAATTATCACACGCGATTTGGCTTGGTACGTGTATTACAGGGGTGCATGGGAAGTTACACACGCGATTAGGCTGGGTGGGTCCTCATAGGTGTTCCCTGTACACCCTCCACAGCCCCTGCAGGCAGCCCACAAAACAGGGGACTACCCTGCACACCTGCTCATGTCTCCCACCACCCCCACCCCCCACCATCCAGGGGCACCCTCCACCAGGACCCCACTCATGTCTCCCACCACCCCCACCCCCCCAGTCACCAGGGGCAGCCTCCACCAGGCCCCCACTCATGTCTCCCACCACCCCCACCCCCCAGCAGTGCAGGGGCAGCCTCCACCAGGCCCCCACCCATGTCTCCCACCACCCCCACCCCCCAGCAGTGCAGGGGCAGCCCCCACCAGGCCCCCAATCATGTCCCCTATCACCCCCACCCCCCCAGTCACCAGGGCACCCTCCACCAGGCCCCCACTCATGTCTCCCACCACCCCCAGCCCCCCAGTCACCAGGGGCACCCTCCACCAGGCCCCCACTCATGTCTCCACCACCCCCACCCCCCAGCAGTGCAGGGGCAGCCTCCACCAGGCACCTACTCATGTCCCCTATCACCCCCACCCCCCCGCCACCAGGGGCACCCTCCACCAGGCCCCCACTCATGTCTCCCACCACCCCACCCCCCAGCAGTGCAGGGGCACCCTCCACCAGGCCCCCACTCATGTCCCCTATCACCCCCACCCCCCCAGTCACCAGGGCACCCTCCACCAGGCCCCCACTCATGTCTCCCACCACCCCCACCCCCCAAGTCACCAGGGGCACCCTCCACCAGGCCCCACTCATGTCTCCCACCACCCCCACCCCCCAGCAGTGCAGGGGCAGCCTCCACCAGGCACCCACTCATGTCCCCTATCACCCCCACCACCCCGCCACCAGGGGCACCCTCCACCAGGCCCCCACTCATGTCTCCCACCACCCCCACCCCCCAGCAGTGCAGGGGCACCCTCCACCAGGCCCCCACTCATGTCCCCTATCACCCCCACCCCCCAGTCACCAGGGGCACCCTCCACCAGGCCCCCACTCATATCTCCCACCACCCCCACCCCCCCAGTCACCAGGGGCACCCTCCACCAGGCCCCACTCATGTCTCCCACCACCCCCACCCCCCACCCCCCCAGTCACCAGGGGCACCCTCCACCAGGCCCCCACTCATGTCTCCCACACCCCCACCCCCCCAGTCACCAGGGGCACCCTCCACCAGGCCCCCACTCATGTCTCCCACCACCCTACCCCCCACATCCAGGGGCACCTCCACCAGGCCCCCGCTCATGTCTCCCACCACCCCCCACCCCCCCCAGTCACCAGGGGCAGCCTCCACCAGGCCCCCACTCATGTCACCCACCACCCCCACCCCCCCCCAGCACTGTGGGGCACCTGCCAGCAGGCCCCCACCCATGTCACCACCACCCCACCCCCCAGCCACCAGGGGCACCGTCCACCAGGCCCCCACCCATGTCACCCACCACCCCCACCCCCCAGCATCCAGGGGCAGCCACCCACCAGGCCCCCACTCATGTCCCCTATCACCCCCACCCCCCCGCCACCAGGGGCACCCTCCACCAGGCCCCCACTCATGTCTCCCACCACCCCCACCCCCCCAGTCACCAGGGGCAGCCTCCACCAGGCCCCCACTCATGTCTCCCACCACCCCCACCCCCCAGCAGTGCAGGGGCAGCCTCCACCAGGCCCCCACCCATGTCTCCCACCACCCCCACCCCCCAGCAGTGCAGGGGCAGCCCCCACCAGGCCCCCACTCATGTCCCCTATCACCCCCACCCCCCCAGTCACCAGGGGCACCCTCCACCAGGCCCCCATCCATGTCACCCACCACCCCCACCCCCCAGCATCCAGGGGCAGCCTCCACCAGGCCCCCACTCATGTCCCCTTGCACCCCCACCCCCAGCAACCAGGGCCAGCCTCCACCAGGCCCCCACCCATGTCACCCACCACCCTCACCCCCCAGCAGTGCAGGGGCAGCCTCCACCAGGCCCCCACTCATGTCACCCACCACCCCCACCCCCCAGCACTGTGGGGCACCTGCCAGCAGGCCCCCACCCATGTCACCCACCACCCCCACCCCCCCAGTCACCAGGGGCACCCTCCACCAGGCCCCCACTCATGTCTCCCACCACCCCCCACCATCCAGGGGCACCCTCCACCAGGCCCCCACTCATGTCTCCCACCACCCCCACCCCCCCAGTCACCAGGGGCAGCCTCCACCAGGCCCCCACTCATGTCACCCACCACCCCCACCCCCCAGCACTGGGGGGCACCTGCCAGCAGGCCCCCACTCATGTCCCCTATCACCCCCACCCCCCCAGTCACCAGGGGCACCCTCCACCAGGCCCCCACTCATGTCTCCCACCACCCCCACCCCCCAGTCACCAGGGGCACCCTCCACCAGGCCCCCACTCATGTCTCCCACCACCCCCACCCCCCAGCAGTGCAGGGGCAGCCTCCACCAGGCACCCACTCATGTCCCCTATCACCCCCACCCCCCCGCCACCAGGGGCACCCTCCACCAGGCCCCCACTCATGTCTCCCACCACCCCCACCCCCCAGCAGTGCAGGGGCACCCTCCACCAGGCCCCCACTCATGTCCTCTATCACCCCCACCCCCCCCAGTCACCAGGGGCACCCTCCACCAGGCCCCCACTCATGTCTCCCACCACCCCCACCCCCCCAGTCACCAGGGGCACCCTCCACCAGGCCCCGACTCATGTCTCCCACCACCCCCACCCCCCAGCAGTGCAGGGGCAGCCCCCACCAGGCCCCCACTCATGTCCCCTATCACCCCCACCACCCCGCCACCAGGGGCACCCTCACCAGGCCCCCACTCATGTCTCCCACCACCCCCACCCCCCCAGTCACCAGGGGCAGCCTCCACCAGGCCCCCACTCATGTCTCCCACCACCCCCACCCCCCAGCAGTGCAGGGGCAGCCTCCACCAGGCCCCCACCCATGTCTCCCACCCCCCCCCACCCCCCAGCAGTGCAGGGGCAGCCCCCACCAGGCCCCCAATCATGTCCCCTATCACCCCCACCCCCCCAGTCACCAGGGGCACCCTCCACCAGGCCCCCACCCATGTCACCCACCACCCCCACCCCCCAGCAGTGCAGGGGCAGCCTCCACCAGGCCCCCACTCATGTCACCCACCACCCCCACCCCCCAGCACTGTGGGGCACCTGCCAGCAGGCCCCCACCCATGTCACCCACCACCCCCACCCCCCCAGTCACCAGGGGCACCCTCCACCAGGCCCCCACTCATGTCTCCCACCACCCCCACCCCCCACCATCCAGGGGCACCCTCCACCAGGCCCCCACTCATGTCTCCCACCACCCCCACCCCCCCAGTCACCAGGGGCAGCTTCCACCTGGCCCCCACTCATGTCACCCACCACCCCCACCCCCCAGCACTGTGGGGCACCTGCCAGCAGGCCCCCACTCATGTCCCCTATCACCCCCACCCCCCCAGTCACCAGGGGCACACTCCACCAGGCCCCCACTCATGTCTCCCACCACCCCCACCCCCCCAGTCACCAGGGGCAGCCTCCACCAGGCCCCCACTCATGTCTCCCACCACCCCCACTCCCCAGCAGTTCAGGGGCAGCCTCCACCAGGCACGCACTCATGTCCCCTATCACCCCCACCCCCCCGCCACCAGGGGAACGCTCCACCAGGCCCCCACTCATGTCTCCCACCACCCCCACCCCCCAGCAGTGCAGGGGCACCCTCCACCAGGCCCCCACTCATGTCACCCACCACCCCCAGCCACCAGGGGCACCCTCCACCAGGCCCCCACCCATGTCACCCACCACCCCCACCCCCCAGCAGTGCAGGGGCAGCCCCCACCCATGTCCCCCTGCCCCCAGGTCCTGACGATACACAATCATGGCAGTAATGGGCAGCATACTCAGCACAAACACCCAGGCCACCCACATAGTGAATGCAATTACATGACACAACCCCAATGGCAAGTATGTAAATGAACACATGTCCGTCACACACACATACACAATGGCTGCAAGTGAATGTCAAAACCCATATCATGACATGTATGAAACCAAAGACAAAATAACACAAGTGGAAGTAAAAATAAAAAATGTATTAAAGATTAAAAATAAGTAAACAAATCAAACATACAACTATGTGGATAACAAAATAAATGGTCCATGTCGGAGAACAAAAGTAAAAATCAAAAAAAGAAAAAGGAATACAAAAACAAATGTTGACCAAAGCAATATCAAGTAGAAGGAAAAGAATGAAAAACCATTTCCACATGGTGAACACAATAATGAAAAAAAGAAAATGTTCCTTCTAAAAACAAACTAAATACAGGAATGTACCAGGGTCCATGAGCCCAACACCATAAAGGAAACCTACTACTACCTAATGAAAAAAATATATACAAAAAAGTGGCCATTGTCCGAGCGGTCCAAAATAATAAAAACAAATAAAGGAAACCTAACACTAACTAACTATATAACTATATACAAAGGCAGCGGGCAAGTCCTGCGGCTCACTTGTTGATGTTGCTGGCCAGGGCATCATCGAACTCCATGTCGATGTCCTGGAGGCGGGACTCTGTCCTGGCCCCGAGGTCTCGCAGGGATAACCCCATGTTCAGCTCAAACTCCCTGCGAGCTTCCTCGAGGCACTCAGCCCGCCTCAACGCCCGACGCATGGAGAACTCCGCCCTGACCATGGCGAGCCGCTCCTCTTCCGCCCGCTGCCGCTCCGCACCTATCCGCTGGACCAACTGCTCCCACACGGAAGACACCACCATCCCAGGGTTGCCCTGCCCTCCGACCGATGCCTGCCCCTCTGATCTTGATGGCCCCGAGCCATGATGCCTCCCACGTCGAGCCCGCTGCTGCCTCCGACGCCACTGCCTCTGCCAGCACGACGGCATCCAGGCTGATGGAAACCACCGACGCCGTCGTGCACGTGCCCTGCCTGATGATGCTGTCACATCTTCCATCTGCTGGGGTCCAGTTGCTGTGTTGTCCACCCCTGCTGGACCTCCGACTCCCAACTGTGGCAGGGATGGGATCCCCAACGAGCTGGCTGCATTGGTCGGGGCAGGTTCACAGGGGGCCCTGGTGGCATCTGGGCTGGAAGATGGCAAGGAGAACGACTGGTGTATAGCCTGCACAGAGGAGGAGAGGGCCGCCACATTGGCCAACACATGCAGGAAACCCCCAAATATGGCCGATCCCAATTGGGCCACGTCGGCACGGTGCACTTCGTGATAACGTGCGTGCTCCTCCCGGGAAGCACGCACGGCATCACGAATCACAGCCGTGCGCATCGCGACCCCAATCAGGACCTTCTCCGCACGGCCAGGGGTTCCCACGTCGGCAGGTGGAGGGGAGTCAGGTGACATGGACATCCCCTCTACCTGCGGACGGGCCTGGGACGGGGCATCCCTGCTGGTGCATGGTGGTGCACTCACAGGGTCAGGGACAGCGACATGCACAGGCCCCTCCACGGTGACCTGTGCTGCCTCCTGCCCCTGGCCCTGGACTGCACCACTTGCACCAGCAGGGATGCCCCCACCAGGCCCCATGTGTGCCCCAGTGGCGGCCTCCTCCTCCTCTGTGCAAACCACCAACCTGGATGGCTCCTCACCGTCTCCCACCGTAGCAGGCCCCTGTGGGGGCTCACCCACCCCTTCCGCTGCAGCCGTGGGGGCATCCCCGCCGCCTTGCTCCACAGCGCCGTCTCCGCCCTCTTCTTCACTAGCCGCTGCGTAGAGGGAGACAAAGAACACAAGCATCAGGGTACTGTACAATGGTCCCCTAGACAGGAAGCAATAGCAGATGACCACCACTGTCAAAGTACACTTCCATCATGTCCCTCCACAACACATGGGTCAGCCAGGCAAAACACACACAGTAACAGGCATGCTGCATGCCATGGACATTTCCATGCATGTCCAATGGACTCTTGAAACATTCAATGATATGGAACTCACATGCATCATGGCTCATGCCTTTCACATGCACACACTTCACCTCAGTCACATCCATCTGGCCCCAAACACAACAAACACAGCGGATACAAGGGTAATTTGGCTGCTTCACTGAATCTGTGTATTGTCACACACATGTGTCATGCATCCATGGCATGCACAAGTCACAGACACGCAGGTCAGCCACACAGACATGGCTACCACATATGTACCTGGCATCAGCACCCATCCCTCACCCCCACCCATGTCCCGGTACAGAGACTGGCATGCTCTCATGTTCAAAATCTGCATATGGGTCCCCATGCGGCATTTGAACACATGCAACAACCATGTGGGTCACACATCACTGGTTGCACATGCATTACCATGATGTCCATGCACACATACATGCATACATGGCCTATGGCACACATACAGGCAAGTATCATAGACCCAGCACACAGCAACATGCCCTGTGTCACACAGTAATGCTTGGACACTTACCGCTCAACTCCAGACGGGCCTCCCTCTCAAGGATCTGGGCGTGGAGCACTGGGTGTACGCGTTCCAGGACCCTCATCTGGATGGAACTCATGCGGCCCCGGCCCCCCTCCACGAGGCGCCGGGCCTTCACAAGGGTCCTGGACCTCAAGTCCTCCCAGCGCTTCTTGATCTTCTGGACGTTGCGGGTTGCCACCCCCTCCGCGTTGATGGCAACCACACAGTCGGCCCAGATCCTCTCCCGTCCATCCTTGCTGGCGCGGGACGATCCAAAGAGGGCATCATACTGCCCCAGGACATGCTCCACCAGGACACCAACTTCGGTGGTAGTGAAGCTGGTGCCCCTCTGCCCCTCTGGCCTGGGGTTGCCACTGGTGCCAGATGTGGAAGTGCCCGACATGGCAACCCCAGAGGCAGGTGTGGGTGGGCAACTGGGTCCTGGGGCTGGGCTGTGGAGCGATGTAATCCCAGTCGGGAGTCTTCAGTTCCAGCAGGGGTGGACACAGCAACTGGACCCCTGCAGATGGCTGATGTGCAGGCACCAAATGGCAGGGCACGGTGGCAGCAGGCAGGCAGGCAGGCAGGCAGCAGCAGATGGCACGTGGGAGGCTGCTCGGGGCACGGGGGGCAGTAACTCGGCCTTCTGGGCAGGAGCGTGGTCTTCCGTGTGTTTTCGCGTGGCCAGCTTGATACGGAGTGATTTGGCACGTGAAAATTCGGCACGTCAGCGTGAAATCTGAGGAAAGGCCCTTAGCGCGTAAGCGCGTAAGCACGCATACGCGATTCTATTGGTCCAGAGTCCCTCAGCGCGTAAGCGCGTATGTGACGTGACCCGCACGGGTGTTCCCCACCCATCACGTGATGACGGAGCACACGTGTAAATACTGCACGTCAGAGTGTCATCGCGTGTAATTGGACAAAAGTGCGCGTACACGCGATTGGCCTATGTACGTGTATTTCAGGGGTGCGCGGGCACTAACACACGCAAGTACGTCAGCGCACCTGTATCCCGTTGTGCGTGTGAATTTCCACACGCTATTGGACTGGGAACTGGATTCCAGGGGTGCGCGGGTCACACGCTCGCCTAGAACACGCGCAAAGCATGAATTTGCGCACTTTAACAATAACAAGCCAGACGCCAGGATGAACATACCGTTCCTAGCAGCAGTGGCAGTGGGCTACCAAAGGAGGAGGAGGAGGATAGTCAGGGCCAGAATATTCACACCCAGAACCAGCCTTTTCGGGATGCCTGATGACCAGGTGTATGGAAGGTACAGGTTTCCACCACACATAATACTGGACCTGGTGAGTGAGTGGGAGGATGACCTCACATCACCCACCCTGTGCTCCCAAGCACTCAGCCCCCTGGAGAAGGTCCTCAATGTACTGCACTTCTTAGCCACTGGATCATTTCAGCAGACAAGTGCCATAGTGGGTGGGGTGTCACAGGCCACCCAGTCACGCTGCCTACACCAGGTCTTGAACATCATCACTGCACGCCCATCAGTCTGCAGGCACATATACCTGCCCAGAACACCTGCAGAAAGGCATGCTGCCGCCCTGGATTTTTACGGTGTGGCACGATTCCCCAAAGTGCTAGGTGCCATCGACTGCACCCATGTGGCTCTACGTCCCCCCAGGGCATCTGAGTACATCTATAGGAACCGCAAGCACTGGCATTCCATCAACGTGCAGGTAGTATGTAATGCCAAGGGAATCATCACCTCAGTATATGCCAACTATCCCGGCTCCACCCACGACAGCTTCATTTACCGAATGTCCACCCTATGCCGGGACCTAGATGCTGGGCGGCATGGCGATACATGGCTGCTTGGTGAGTATGTATGCCACTGCACATGCATGCATGTTGGATACTGAGCAAGGTCACAACCCCACCAATGATACCAATCACCACCTCCACAGGGGACAGTGCCTAGCCTCTCAGCCCCCACATGATGACGCCAATTCGGAACCCCACCACGCCACCCGAGGTAAGATATAACACAGCCCACATTACAACCCGGGGCATAGTGGAGCGCACATTCGGAGTGCTAAAGTCACGCTTTCGCTCCCTTGACCGTTCTGGCGGGCAGCTGTTATACGCTCCCCCAGTAGTGTGCAGGATCATAGTGGCAGCATGTGTCCTGCACAACGTTGCAACACGCCGGGGCCTGGCTGTGGACATGGTGGTGGCCCCACATCCCCAACCACATGCACAGCCGCTGCGCATGGGAGGGGAAAGGGCACGTGGGGAGGCAGCCCGTACACAGCTAGTGGCTAATTACTTCACATAGAAATCACACCCCTGTGGAGTGCACACTGCCCTGGCACATTCCATCTGACAATCAATGATGACTCAACCTGACACTGATCCTGAATGTCTGGAGAATGAACCGTGAATACCATATCAGCCCGAGATTGTTCACCTGGAAGTGTCACAATGTGTGCATCCCTACCCACACAGACACCACCAATGCAGTTTTGTGGAGTTACACATTCAAGCAGCTAAAAAGAATACCCACTTGCAAAAATGCAACAAGAGGACAGTGCCATGTCAGCCAACCCAACCCCAGCACCGCCACACGACACACCGTACCATGTCATGCTATTTGCAGGTAAACAAAGTAATCCCCACAACATGACACTAGTGTCACTATGTACAGTGTCCCTATCAGAAACCTGCAACACCTGAAATGCTCACAGCAATGCCGGACCAACAACATACTTGAGCACGTACTACCATTAACATGACATCACAAATTTTACATATTAGTAGTCTCACCACCTGGAAATGCCTGCACTCCCACCACCACCAACTGTGCAGTGTTGGCGCCATGTAGAGTTGTAGGTGCACTGCTGCCAACATGGACCCCAACTCCAGACTAGAGGTCCTTGTGTAGACATGAGGAAGGGACCTGCAAATTGGGAGGTAGACACAGAAGATGAGTTACACATCAATGCAACATGCAGTGTACAACACAACAGCAATATGCACTAGGAATGTATACACAGTATTGACTACAGACTGCCCACACAGCTCATGGGAGTCCAACGTCACTGTGTAATTCACTGTCACTTGGGCACACCCTTTGCAAGCCCATGGAAACGGGAAGCAGGAGGGGTGTGTGTGACTCAAACCCAAGCATCTGAACCAAATACATTACAAGCCTGCATGTGCCCAGCCACAATGCAGCGTATGCCCACAGGAACCACGGAAGCCAACAAATAGTCCCAAAAAAATAGGGAATAAAATAAATAACAATAAAAATAAAAATAAGAAACAATCAAAAATGGCCATTGATGGGCCCGGGGGGGTTGGGGAGGCCACCCAGGAGGTCCGAGGACAGGATGCACACCAGAACCCACCTGCGTGGATCCTGGGAAAATAAAACACCTCCATGGGCTCATGGCCCACACGGCTACCCTGTTGTGGGAGTATCACTGCTGTCGCTATTATCACCCTGTGCAGCTGCATCCGGAGGTGGTTGCACTATGGGAGGCAGCCCACGCAAGGCCCTAGTCTGCTCCTCCATGGCTGCAAGCATGCGGGTGTGGTAGGTCTGGTTCTGGAGGATGAGTGTGCGGAGGTCCCCATGCAACAACTCACGGGATGCCCGGACCTCCGCCCTCGTTGCCTGCATCTCAGCTGAGAGCGTACGGGTGAGACGCTCCAGCTGCTGTTCTGTCCTTTGGTGTGTTGAAGCCTCAAGCTCAACAAGAGTCGTCCTGAGGGGAAGGAGCTCCTGCCTCAGGGCTTCCCTGTGGCCCTGGGACTCAATGGAGATGGCCTCCTGCAGAGTCGCCAGTGCCGCCCGCCTGTCCCTGTTGGACCCCAACATGTCCTCCCTGTGTGACTGGCAGATGGAGTCTGTTGCCTGCTCTAGTCGCTCCATCAGCCTTTCTGGGGGGACAATGGAAGTGGCCACCCTATCCATGGCCTGAGCCATCATCTCGGATGATGCAGCCTGTTGGGTTGCCATACCGTAAATGGATCTCTCCCATGCGGTATTGCCAGGTGGCGTACGGCCACCACGTCGGCGGGCAGCACACCTGTCTGGGGCAAAGCGAACTGCGCCTTGCTGTGCCGGCACTGCCTGAGGCTGCAGGACTGCATTCCCCCTCTGATCTGCTGGCCCAGGAACAGGATCAGATGTCACGGAGTGTGACCCTGCATCCGTAACCACCAAAGGCGTAGCTGCCAACACTGACATCCCCATGGAGGGTTCTGACCCTGGTGCAGGTGGGTGAGACAGAACAGAATCCCTCCCTGGAACACTCACCTGCGACGGCACGTAGGTCTCATCCGAATCAACACCTGAGTACAGCTCGGGGGAGGTGCAGCCAGAGACACCCCTTGCGAGCACGACCTGCAGCACTTGTGGGTTCTCCCCCACCACCACACCACGTCCCTCACTGGTGGTTGGTCGGCCCTCGGACCCCTCCTGGGTCTGCACCATCTCCACAACCCCAGCAGTATCAGGTGCGTCTTCCCCTGCAAAGACATGAAAACAAAGAAATGGAAACAGGCATTAGCACCATGGCACACAATGAGGGCTGAGAAGCAAGAGAACCAGTACTTGATTGACACATGTCCCACATGACTAAAACCCTCCCATGCATGCACCCTCACTGCGTCTGAAGTGCAGGCAAATGGCACACACTGATGACACCAAGATGGAAAATGAACACATTTTCTGCATGCTGCCTGGCAGTGGCATCACATATTGGCCTGTGATTGCCAGGTGAAACACACATGCCATCACACAGATGGCATGCACCATTGCTATTGAGTGAAGATGGAGAGGAGGGCAGCACCTATTCATTCAGTCCAGTTCCCGCATGTAATTGCTTTTCTAATTCTAACAGGTCAGATTTTTCACCTGGAGCTGCCAGTCTGAAATGGTCCAATTGCACAGGGACATGTGTGTACAAATGATATCCAGGTAACAAAGTCACTCCACTTCACCATAGCCATGTCAGACATGTGACTAGTGGACAGCGACATGGCTAGTAAAAGTGGGGGAATGCAAACAATCTGACTGAATGAACAGTGAAAAATAAGCAACAATGTTGTGGCAAGGTGACACTTCAAGGGCAACTGGCGTGCAGTTGGGCTAGATGTCTACTGTTGGCAGAAGGGATACTGCTATGGCCAAATGCAGCTGCGCAGGAAGTATTGCATGAAGCACATGGCTGACCCATACGACTCAGGCGCACACACTCTCACCTGGCACACAAACAGAAGCCCTCACACACCATGCACATGGATGACACACACATGCATGTGCACTCACCGGACAATGCCTCGTAATCAGCCAGATCTCCCACGCCTTGGATCTGTTCCTCCGTGACGTAGGTCCCAGCGACTGATTCATGTGGAGTGAGTTCCATGTCTACTACTGGAGACCCACCTCCAGTCACTAGAGTTGCGGCATGACTTGAGGCCAGCTTACTCTTTGCCCTGCGCTTTAGGTCATTCCAGCGCTTATAGCAATCATTGGCTGTGCGCCTCACGATTCCAAGGGCACTTACGATGTCCGCAACGGTCTGCCAGTGTGCCTGGCGTTGTGCAGGTGTGGTCTTGGATCCTGCAACAATGACCATCTCGTTGTCATGTCCGGACACATACTCGACAAGTGCATTCAGTTCGTCATCCGTGAAGCTGGGCTTCCTGGACGGGCCGGACTGTGTAGCCGTGTCTGGGGCATCAGCCTGTGCCGGACGAGCACTCTTCCTCTTCCGCTTGGAAGGTGGTGGTGATCCTGAGTGTCCTGCGCCGCTCTGGACACTAGGGGCAGGAGCCCTGGTGGACTCTGTATCAGGAGTGTGGGATTGCACACTCAGCATGGGAGTTGGTGCAGGCATTGGCTCTAGTGTGATGGTGTCAGGGGGAATGTCAGCAGCATGGACTAGGACCGACACTGTCCTGGCTGGGTGTGTGAGGGCTGGGGTGGATGGAGCCGCAGCTGCCCCTGCAGCCTCTCCGCCCTGCCTCCTTGGTGCAGCAGATGACCTTGCTGCCCCAGATCCACGTGGCATGATGGCATCAACGTGCACCAGCGCACGTGTCGTAGCCCTGCTGACCTGGAAGTCAGCCATGGAGTCAGCCAGGTCTGGTGCCACAATGGGCTGGTCCAACAAGGGCTGAGCATGGATGGTGTCAGTCACATCAGCCTCAACGGGAGGGGGGGAGTGGGGGGGATTATGGGTGCCCGTGACTGGTCCTCCACACATGGGGGGACAGGCTCACCCTGCAAGTTACGACCACGTCCCCTACCGGATCCACCACGGCCACCACTTGTGGCTCTTCCACCTTTGCCACCCTTACGGAATCCTCGCCTCCCAGCCATGGCACTGATGTTAATGTGCATATGGGAGTGGATGTAGACTATTGTCCTGGGCAATTGGGGGTCAAAGGGGTTGGGTACCAGATGGTAATTGTACCCTAGTGCTCTAGCAAGGCTGAATGTAACCCCTGGGGAAAGATGACGGGTCACGCAACGCACAGGAGGCCCAAAAAAGGGAGATGACGTGCACGCAACCCCTCCTAGACCACGTGTGCAGAAAGAAAAACCTGCACTACGCTGTGGCACCCAGTAACACAAGAATGAACGTATGCGTGTCACACGCAGCCTAGAATGACCTCTGAAGGGGTAGGCTACACACGGGGCAAGCACAGATGTTAGATACGTGCGTGACTCACCGTCTGCCTGGTAAACAAGCGTGTAAAAGGAGCACGTTTGGTTGGCAACACCCCTGCCAAAAGAAGATTTGTACGCTGTCTGAGGAGACAGGACAACAGTAGAAGGGAACACTGTTTGAGGGAACAGGCCCAGGTAAACCAGTAAAAGAGAAAAAAGAGAAAAAGCTGTCAGAGGTAACAGGGAATACGAACTTGAAACGCTGTGAAGTAAATCGCGTGTGAAACGACAAGAAGTACAGAATTCACCCACTCGCTCTCCACGAAAAGCACGTACAAGGAAAACGTGTTCTACACGTACCTTTTATACAGGCCCACACGTCCAGCGTCACTTACGCGGCGTGTACGCGCTAGGGCCATTTCCACCAATTACATGCTTTGTCACTTCTGCGTGTAGGGCCATTTCCACCAATCACACGCTTTGTCACTTCTGCGTGTAGGGCCATTTCCACCAATCACACGCGATTACACTCTGACGTGCAGTCTTTCCACGTGTGCTCTGTCATCACGTGCTGTGTGGGAAACACCTGTGCGGGTCACGTCACAGACGCGCTTACGCGCTGAGGGCCTTTCCTCAGTTTTCACGCTGACGTGCAGGATTTTCACGTGCCAAATCACTCCGTACCAAGCTGGCCACGCGTACGCACACGGAATACCACGCTCCTGCCCGGAAGGCCGAACTACTGCCCCCAGAGCCCCGAGCACGCTCCCACCTGCTGCTGCCTGACTGCCTGCTGCCCCTGCACTGCTGGGGGGTGGGGGTGGTGGGTGACATGAGTCGGGCATGAGTGGGGGCCTGGTGGAGGGTGCCCCTGGTGGCTGGGGGGTGGGGGTGGTGGGAGACATGAGTGGGGGCCTGGTGGAGGCTGCCCCTGCACTGCTGGGGGGTGGGGGTGGTGGGTGACATGGGTGGGGGCCTGCTGGCAGGTGCCCCACAGTGCTGGGGGGTGGGAGTGGTGGGAGACATGGGTGGGGGCCTGGTGGAGGCTGCCCCTGGTGGCTGGGGGGTGGGGGTGGTGGGAGACATGAGTGGGGGCCTGGTGGAGGCTGCCCCTGCACTGCTGGGGGGTGGGGGTGGTGGGAGACATGGGTGGGGGCCTGGTGGAGGATGCCCCTGCACTGCTGGGGGGTGGGGGTGGTGGGAGACATGGGTGGGGGCCTGGTGGAGGCTGCCCCTGCACTGCTGGGGGCTGGGGGTGGTGGGAGACATGGGTGGGGGCCTGGTGGAGGATGCCCCTGCACTGCTGGGGGGTGGGGGTGGTGGGAGACATGAGTCGGGCATGAGTGGGGGCCTGGTGGAGGGTGCCCCTGGTGGCTGGGGGGTGGGGGTGGTGGGAGACTTGAGTGGGGGCCTGGTGGAGGCTGCCCCTGCACTGCTGGGGGGTGGGGGTGGTGGGTGACATGGGTGGGGGCCTGCTGGCAGGTGCCCCACAGTGCTGGGGGGTGGGGGTGGTGGGAGACATGGGTGGGGGCCTGGTGGAGGCTGCCCCTGGTGGCTGGGGGGTGGGGGTGGTGGGAGACATGAGTGGGGGCCTGGTGGAGGCTGCCCCTGCACTGCTGGGGGGTGGGGGTGGTGGGAGACATGGGTGGGGGCCTGGTGGAGGATGCCCCTGCACTGCTGGGGGGTGGGGGTGGTGGGAGACATGGGTGGGGGCCTGGTGGAGGCTGCCCCTGCACTGCTGGGGGGTGGGGGTGCAGGGGGACATGAGCAGGTGTGCAGGGTAGTCCCCTGTTTTGTGGGCTGCCTGCAGGGGCCGTGGAGGGTGTACAGGGAACACCTGTGAGGACCCACCCAGCCTAATCGCGTGTGTAACTTCCCACGCACCCCTGTAATACACGTACCAAGCCAAATCGCGTGTGAGAATTCCCGCGCACCCCTGAAATACACATACCCTGCTGAAATCGCGTGTAAAACTTCCCGCGCACCCCTGAAATGCATGCGCCCAGTCTATTCTCGTGTGGAACTTCCCACGCACCCCTGAAATACACGCGCCCAGGCTATTCGCGAGTGGAACTTCCCGCGCACCCCTGAAATACACGTAGCACGCTGGGAGACATGAGTGGGGGCCTGGTGGAGGATGCCCCTGCACTGCTGGGGGGTGGGGGAGGTGGGTGACATGGGTTGGGGCCTGCTGGCAGGTGACCCACAATGCTGGGGGGTGGGGGTGGTGGGAGACATGGGTGGGGGCCTGGTGGAGGATGCCCCTGCACTGCTGGGGGGTGGGGGTGGTGGGAGACATGGGTGGGGGCCTGGTGGAGGATGCCCCTGCACTGCTGGGGGGTGGGGGTGGTGGGAGACATGGGTGGGGGCCTGGTGGAGGATGCCCCTGCACTGCTGGGGGGTGGGGGTGGTGGGAGACATGAGTCGGGCATGAGTGGGGGCCTGGTGGAGGGTGCCCCTGGTGGCGGGGGGGGTGGGGGTGATAGGGGACATGAGTGGGGGCCTGGTGGAGGCTGCCCCTGCACTGCTGGGGGGTGGGGGTGGTAGGAGACATGGGTGGGGGCCTGGTGGTGGGTGCCCCTGGTGGCTGGGGGGTGGGGGTGCAGGGGGACATGAGCAGGTGTGCAGGGTAGTCCCCTGTTTTGTGGGCTGCCTGCAGGGGCCGTGGAGGGTGTACAGGGAACACCTGTGAGGACCCACCCAGCCTAATTGCGTGGGATAATTCCCACGCACCCCTGTAATACACGTACCCTGCCAAATCACGTGTGATAATTCCCGCGTACCCCTGTATTACACGTGCCCTGGCTAATCGCATGTAAGACTTCCCGCGTACCCCTGTAATACACGTTCCCTGAACAATCGCGTTTTGAACTTCCCGCGTACCCCGGTAATACACGTTCCCTGGACTATCGCGTGTTGAACTTCCCGCGTACCCGTGTAATACACGTACCCTGGCTAATCGCGTGTAAAACTTCCCGCGTACTCCTGATATGAAGGTTGCCCGCTTTGCGTTCCTTGTTTGGCAGCCCTGTAAACTGGTCCAGGGTTAGCGCAGCCCTTTGCGGTGATTTAGCGATGTTGATGGCTTTTCCTTGCGCGAGGGCGTTCTTGGGGGCGTTACTGGCGCTGCTGCAGGGTCGCTGCGATTCTCTGCGCCACGGCTGGTTTGGGAGCATGGAATCCATGAATACGCTGTGCGCGGAAATCGGTTTTAGCGCACGTGCCTGGCGCACACAATCGCACGCGGACACTCTGCGCCAGCCGCTTGCGACACTTTTCTGCGAAATTCTATGAATTACCCTGTGAGTGTTTCTTATGATTCATCAAGGGTGGTGGGGATTGTGGGGGGCCAGTGCAGTTGCAGAATATGTTTTATGGTGCTTCAAGGGTGAACGGATGGGGCACCCCGACGCCATCACAGAATGTCTTTGTTGCTTCATCAATGGGTATTGCCACTTGCCACTGTGGGAATGCTTCAGCAAGACGGCAGGTCATTTGGACACTGCAGCTATCCGCCAGTCCTAGAAGACACGGGGGCGATGGAGTGCACTGTTATGCCATTGCAATGGGCCATGCATCTGGGGAAGAACATTTAACAGGCCACTAGCAGTGGAATTCTACAGGGGGCAGTCGTGTCTTAGAACTGGGGCAGGGAGGACCAGCCCCCCAACCGGCACCCCAGGCTGGTACAGTTCCATTAAATGTTGAGTCTTGTTTTGCAGGGACGGTATTGGGCTGCTTGTATTGCCTGCCCCATCATGTACTCCCCCGGCTCGACTCAAGCTGATACGTCACTTTGAAAGTGTTCAACAGCTTCAGGCCCTTCTGGAGATGAAGTGGGAGCTAAGTAGTGGGGAAGTGAATGTTGGGTCTTCCGAAGGACGAAAGCCTCAGCCTGATGTCATTTAAAAAGGGGGAAAGTCTAGAGGAATACGCCTGAGTCTAAAAAAGAACAACAATGGACCTAGGAGTGCGGCATGGGCTGTTGCATCTATGATTTATCCGTGTGTACCTGTGCTTCAGGGGGTGGCAACAATAGACAATTGTGGGCTACAATAGTATCTATGGGGTGTGATGTATCAACTAATAACTGAATTAAAAACGAATGTAGTTAACTGTGAAGCTGCAAATATTATAGACAGTATTGTTAATGCGACACTACCCCAACCAACAACTCACCTGTACATATAACAGCTATTCAACAGTGTGCACCTGCCCTGCCTCAGCATGAAGACATTAGCACAGGAGAGGATGAGGGGGGTGTGGGGACATGTGATACGCCTGGCAATGAGACGACACTGGATGAAATAGATGCAGTGCTGGCTGCTATGTAGGTTGCCGAGTTACAATCCATAGTTAAACTGCCCCCCCCAGAAGGTTTCAGACATGGCAAACACTAGCTGTGATACACCCCTTGAGGAATTTTTTGATCCATGTGTAAATATGGAAAATGCTGACAACATGGTAAGTGAAGGTGATGATATTCCAGTCTATGTGTTTGACAACCCACAGGTGGCTCCTGATGATGCTCAAGATGGTGGAGTCATGAATATTAACACTGAATAGCCCAGACACAGGTGTTGATCAGACTGCTGAACCTCAGAAGGGGGTGTTAATGATGCGAGGAGGGGTGTGATAATAGACAGGGGGTCCTGCTAACATTTCAAATGACCTCAGCACAAGTATTATTACTATAGAAGACGATGCAGAGGGTACATGCAGGGACACATCAGCTATTAGAACCCAAAACGCCCCAACCTCAATAGGAAAGAACCATAAAGACACCATTAGAGCTCAAAAGAGCTGTAAAAACAAGCGGGTACCCCCACTTTAAAGCAAGGTTATACATTTTTTTAGCCTTGGTCAAAATTGTGAAGCCTTAGAAATCAGGGGAATCTGTTAACAAGGGTTCTTTTGAACATGTGGTGGGGGCAGTGTCTACACTAATAAAACAACTGACTGATGATACTACAGCCCTAGCAGTAGGGCCCTTTGGAGCATCCAGGGGGTGCAATTCAATACATGATCGAAAAAGCGACTAATGTGGAAGAAAATACACTAGGCCCTGAAGGAACCTGCCAAGGGCCTTTTGGGGTATACACAGGGGTGTGTCCCTATACTGTGATAGACAATACCCCAAATGTGGAAGATAATACACTAGCCCCCCCAGGGCCCCTGTCAGTTTCCCACCAACATCCAGTGAAAATCATGATGTAGCAATAACTGGTCCTAGTATAGGCCAACCTACAGTCAATACCCTCCCGAGCAATATTGCAATCACCAGATTTATCAGGGGACAGTAATGGCTTATTACTAGCGACTAACAAACCCCTGAAAACTAAATGACCCAGTGGAAACCAGTGCCATATTTTAAACAATCAGCAAGCACAATCTTGTTTAACTAGCGTCCGATGTAATGCAACATGAAAAACACAGGCACTGTGACAGGCAAGGTGCCTGTACAGAGCAGGGGTGGGTATCCATTCCAGAGGACCCAAAAGAAACTGAGTAAAACAGAAATGGTGCAGATCTAGAGCCCGGTACATAGCTATCCCCCACCCTTTGGTACGCCACTATATCGCTGTAAAGCAGTAAACTGCAGATACCTTTATATCAGCGCAGGTATTGTCCTGCAAGTCTTCACTTCTAACGTGTTGCACAATTCCCAGTATGTTACACAGTCACGCTGTTGTTGAAAACCTGACAGATGCATCCAGGCCCTGCAGAAAAACATTCCTCTGGTGTGCATCTAGATATAACTTTGTGTTACCATATACTGGTATGGCTGATATGCCTCTGACAAGGCCATGTGTATGAAGGTAATACCCCTTGTCGAATCACCCCGGTGAGAGCTGCAGAAAGTTTGTTCATTTTATGATAAATGTGGCTTCCTGGCTGCCTAAAGCATCCCATGAGTGAACATACTGACCTTCTTTGAGTGCCACTGTCGATGGTCCTTTCAAATTAATGGGTTTGGCCAGCTTGATGGTAAAGTTGTATATTTTGTTCTCCGGTAATGTATCCGCAGAAGTGCTGCTAAGGAGCATAATGTAAAAAGGTGTAGACTCCATGACATCCCCGCTATACACCTGTGGTGTCTAGGGAACCGGTATCCACCCAACTGTTGAATTTGACAGGACAGACTAGCCCAGCAATTTGACTAGATATTGCTTCCTAGTGCCTCATGTATCCTTTACTCTTTATGACTTTTTCCATTCAATAGACTCATTGATGGTCTTTGCTGACTTGCTGGATCTCCACCCTATAAAAAAACTCCTTCAACAGCCTCCCCTAAGTAATCAATTAATCTGTATACATAAAGACCTTCCCGGAGAGCTACTCCATCTGTAATAAATATCTCATTGCTGTAGTTCTGCTTATAACCCTTTGTAAAGACAGCCTTGAGTTTTGAGATCCGCACATGACCCCCTTTTTAACCCCCTTTTTAAGGGGTGTTCATGTCTCCTTTTTAAAAAGTCTTTTGCTGTCAAGTTTTTTCAAGACCTCCATGGAATTCTAGGGTGTTAGAGATGCAGGGGTAGTTTTAATAGATTTATGATGCATATTGTTACACAACTTTATAAATGCGGGTTACGCATCTACATATCTATAGGTATATTTGGCTGTGAAGAAGTGCCAGAGCTCTGGATTAAAGGTGTGTATACAACACTCTACAATACTGGCTTTAACTTCGGAGTGTGTTATAAAGTGATGCACTCCTTAGCAGTGCCTGTCTGTAGTTTAGCTGGCCCTCGTCCGTTGTTAAATATGCATTTAAAAGCTGTTGCTACACTGTGCCCCACCTTGTTTTTTAAAGCCTCAACATAAGCATATTTTGATCGAACGCCAATGATGGCTAAAATATAGCAAACCCTTGTTGTCTCCCTGGAACTGGCTCAAATCCATAACATCTCCTTGCCATTGTTGATCGATATCAGCTACCATGTTCATTCACCATTAAAAATGTTTTTGGGACAGCGTGTGCAGTGTGTAGGCATCCTGCTCTGAAAGCCATGTCTCGACAGTGCCCTTTGACACATTCTCACTGTTGTTTCACAGTTCATGATACAGGCTTTCAACCCCTCCATAACCACCAACACTTCCCTCATCGTAATATATTTTGGACAGCTTTATGTGAGATATGTTCACCCCATTATTTATTGCACATAAAGACACCTGATGTAAAGAGATTTGGATTAACATTTATACAATTAGATTTTAACATTTACACCATTAACATTTTCATTCACATTAAATAGTTTGGGTTATCAGATGCTGTACAGAGATCCTTTGGGCTACAACTACTTCAATATCAGCAATTACTTCATGCACGCACTGTCGTCCACCACGTCAATAAGCAAACATGCACAAAAGCGAGACGGCTGACAGAAATTCATATAGCTCCCTATCAAACAACCACTGTTCTTTGCATTCACACCTGTATAAGTGCAGCAGTCTTTCCAGATAACACAACACCCTTGCACACATAGTGACTAGATCCTCTTTAAGTAAACCAAACAGTAGTATGCTGTACACATCCAATGGTGGGTTTCACAGTAAATGTATTGCTTTCCATCAGGTGTTCATTTTTTATTTCCTGCAAATAAGTGTAAATATATGTAAATTATCTACGTTCTCAATCTTCATAGGTCAGTTTACAGGTCATCCTACATGGTGCTCTGCCGTACTGTCTTAGATATACTTTGTCCCCCCACTCGTGAACCGTTTTTTCTATGATACATCTAACAGATATCAGACTCCCCGTTCTAAACTGCTTCATTTTCAAATGGGGGTGATCTGCCGATTATATAGCCCACAACATTTTAGACACACATTGTTCTGCCCCTTTTCCAACCCTTAGCCGGGTTAACGGCTGTATCTGGTGCATCATTTCTACAAGAAGTGTAGGGCTCAACATGTGACATTTTATGTAGCGAATTATCCTTATGAGATATTTCCAAACATACATGGGCATCCTCTTGGGGATCATTACTTTTATGCCTGGAGCACCACCTGTGAAAGTGCTGTTTTAAGCACATTTTCACCACTTATGCTGTGAATACCCGAACAGCTAGAATATCAACCCAGGTCACAGCCGATGTGTCTGCATCGTCTTTTAAACTATTGGTGTCCATTAACAAAATACATTCCTTACACAGGCTATTATCGAGATCCACTAGGTTTTCAATTTGCTATGAACTGCAAATACAATAAATATTAATAGTCTCTGCTACAGCTTGGCTCTCCTCACTGCCATCCACTTTATCAGTTACAGTCTGTAAACACAAACAGAAAAGCATAGTTTTAACGCTGGGATAGTTGTCACATCCTTCTAAAATACAAATGCTTGCTTTAAAAAGATGCCCACCTGCTGGCACGCTGTCCGATATGCAGTGCTCATGGGCCACTGCTTTTCACAAAGCCCCAGGGGTTCAGGGTCACTCTCCGTTGTTTTCGCGTTATCCTTCTGCATGGCCATGGTCTCGTATCTGCTGTCTTCAGACTCCACTTAGCCTGTACATCATCACCCAGGTTCTATGCCCAGGGCTTGCTCCAGAACCATGTTGTCACCCCATGTAGCCATTTCCAAATTAGCCGTGGCTATGGCTGTTTCCTCCTTAATGTTTTGCATGGAATCTCCAACAGGCAGCCTCATAACAGTGGCGATGATCGGTGGGTCATTGACAGAAAGTGTAGTCATGTTCTCGCAGAGCTCCCTGGCTTCATGGTCCACCATCAAATCCTAAGAGGCCTCCTTTGCATCAGGACTCATAAGACAGTAAGGTGTATAGCTATCACAGGAATCGCAGGGGGTTGGCTTCCCCTTGTCGTAACTGTAGCGGTTCATAATTGCAGTTTCCTCACACCACGCTGGAAAGCCCTTAGGGGAGTCGGAAATGCGCATGTGTTTTCCAGGCCTACAATAACAGATACATATCTCTGTTATAAAGCTCACCCCCAGCAGCGCCATAGCCTTAGAACCTCCCCTAAACTTATACCTATTTATATTCATCAAGTTCTTATTGCATTCACATAAAATGTATATAAAATGTATATTAAAAATTCTTGGAGGTCTTACAAAATGTATATAAAATGAATATAAAAAATGTTGGGTGTCAATAAAATGTATATAACATTTGTTGGGGGTCAATCAAATGAATAAGGGTTCAGAGGGCATCGAAAGGGACAGGGCCACCAGTCACTATTATCAATGACAAAAAATGTATCCCACCCCAAAACTATCAAACCTGTCGGCTAAACCCCAACCCCTGGACTCAATTCACTTGTTTAGCCATAGAAAACGTGTTTACCCTCATTCACACGTGAAATATGCATGGAAAGAAACTTCTAAGGAGGACAGTCTGAATTGCAATAAACCTACTTATACTGACACTTCGGCCCTAAGCCACCTTCTTGATCATTCATATTTAGTTCTTTACACTTATGCACTGCCTGCTAGCAAGTGCCTGCTGTTAGCGCATATAATTTTGAATGACTATGCTATACGTTGAACTATTATCCCTTTATAAATGGACAACCACAAATACCAGAATGCAAAGTAATTTGAGCCTTCTGGCCAGGATAAACTGAACAGCACACACCTGACAAGGGACAACTTCAGGTCTCTGTACGCTCTTCTCCTACTTTAAAGACTTAACAAATTTAAAATGTGCCTGCATCTTCAGCACCTGCTTTTTTGGTTTTTAATTGACATAGGAATGGAGAATGCTTTTATGCATGATCAGATTAAATGTACAGTAAAATATAACACACAATGGTGTTGCTATGAACATCTTAATTTTATTTCATTTTCGTTTTCTTGAATACAGGCAACTATTCAGCAGCCAATTGTGGTGGGTGGTGGGTTTCGCACTGAAATGTAAAGTTAGACCATTCTGACACGAGAAATTAAGGACCAATTTCCATACTACATGCAGACAGCAAGGTTTCTCAGCCCTGCTTCTACAGCACCTAGAGAATTTGGTCTTTGAAACTCGTCAAATTCAAAAATGGCAACCAGGCCACAGTGGGTTTTACATCTACAGATGATACTTACCCGCACCCTCTGCCTTGGGTCAAACATGCCCTCTTTTACCTTCGTGTACTTGCTAGCTATATGAAGGCTAGCCTCAGGAACTTTCCTCTGATGTTCTCCTCCAACTTTCTCGTAATCCCCCACACCAGCCTGCTCCTTTGGACTTGAACCAGCCTCCTCCAGAGGACTACCAACCTCCTTCCAGGTGACTTTTCTTCCCTCTATTCCCCAACATCCTCCACTTTTCAAATTCCACTTTCTTCCAAACGTATTTTTCGCTCGCCAACCTCTTTTCTTGCTCCCAATCTTCCTCCAAATCCATGATCCCACTCCAAAAATGCAGACGGGAAAACTAAGCATTGGTTTTATGTACCCCTGTGATCCCTCCCCTTGTGTTGGCCTTCCTGTGAGGGTCTGCTTTTGTGGTAGTGACTGGGTGAGGGGCTGTGATTTACTCTGTCTTGTTACAGCACCTCTGTGAACTTTGGTGACTTGCGGCCGCACAAGCCTTTAAAGGTATTGTCTGTCATTTTGGATATTTCTCCCATCCCCTGTGGCATCCTGGGACCGTTGTGTGCTTCTGTTGTATCATGAACTTGGAGCCAGTGTTCACTTTCTCTGGGTGATCAACGTGAAGGTGAGGTGATTAAAATCACTTTTCAATCCTATGTTGTTTCCCTTCAAGCAAAGATTAGCCCAGCATTGAGCGATCCCCATTCCCAATGGGCTCATTATTGACTAGCTCGGGGATTCATTGACCCCCATGGCTACCCCACAAGATGTTCCCAGAGTCATGGACTTCATAACAATATGTATTCATAAAAGCCAAAGGCAGCATTTGAAACTTTCTTGAACCCAATTACGATGCACCTTGACTTTCTAGGTATTTAATGTCATTTGTAAAGATGAATGAAAACATAAGAACACATATAAGATGCATGGAGTAAGTAGTGAATATAGGATATGAGTTGTTTGACCAAGGTCAATAAATTCATGACGGAATTGACCCTGGTCGATTTTACCGCAAATCTATTTGACCTTTGACCAAACAAGCCAAATACCTGTCCCACCAGCAGCCCTATATCCATCCTCCCTCCGCTACTTACCTTATTGCCGTCCTCCGGTGCTTCTATTACACCCCTGCAGCATCACTTCCGACCCTGAAATGCAGGTCGGAACTGACGCTGCAGGGTCGCCTTTCTCTGTTTTTTAAATGATTTTTTATTAAAACTTCCATGCTTCCAATGTCCCAGAAGCTGGGGACACCCCTGCAACCCCCGTTCCCATTACAGTGAGCCAGGGGAGTGGAGGACACCCCCGCAACCCCTGTTCCCCTTGTTCGCTACAATGAAACCCTATGACCTAGTTGTACGCATTTTTGGTTGTACGATCTTTTCGTACAGCATAAATTCGGTCAACTAGGCCATACAGTATTTTATTTTCGGTCAAATCGGATAATTCCGTGAATATAAGATATATGTAGTAAATTGTAATGCAGCAAGAAACACAAATTAGGGCTCCTGGTATGGAACCTATTCTACCCAGGAGGGTTAACTAGAAAACAAAGCACACAAATGAATAGGTCCAAAAATACTCTGCTCATAACACAGAAAAAAAACACACACGTTTTTTCTACCTCTGCAATTATTTCAAACACAAGCAATCACTCTTGAGTGTTGTATCGTAGAGAAAAATCTCTCAATTTTTTATATTAGAATTGTATGAATCAGAAAATGAATGCACGATTCAAAAGAACTCAGACATCAGATTGGTTAGCTGAACCAAAACAGAACTAACAGAACAAATATACATGTTTACAACACACAG
The DNA here is from genome assembly GCF_040938575.1 of Ambystoma mexicanum. Lineage (NCBI taxonomy): Eukaryota > Metazoa > Chordata > Amphibia > Caudata > Ambystomatidae > Ambystoma > Ambystoma mexicanum. The sequence continues at coordinate 282,219,888 of NC_090936.1, forward strand.
TGCCAAAACAAAATCCAAATGGTGTGCATGTAAAACAAACCCAACCTCTATAAGGGTTTGTCAAAATTCACAAATAAGTAGTGTACAGATTCAGAACAGGATTTTTTAAAACAACGTAGACAAATATCAGCACACAAAAAACATTTTTTGATTGTGTGGACAGCAATTCATGTGCTGTGGTTTCGGGGGAGTAGTGCGTCTACACCAGGTGTTTCGGCCGTTTTGAGGTGGGCTAGGTGTGCCTCATCGTTAACATGGCCTTCATCAGGGCGGAGTTCTGTGTAAAAGGACGTCTGTGTTGCAGGAAAGGGAGACTACAGTCAGAAAAGTGTATGAGCAAAGTAATGATTTAGACTGAATGAATCAAAAAGGAAGTGTGGTCAGTAATGTCTGAACACACAGCTTACCTGTGGAATAATTTCACAGGTGCTGTAATAGAGAACTGCTATCCGCATTGGCTGGTCTCTGGGTATTCCTGTTGTAAAAAACAGAAAAGAAAAATAGGGGATCGTGAGGTGAAAGTCCCCTCACGATCCCCTATTTGTGGTTTTTTTTCTGTGTTATGAGCAGAGTATTTGTGGACCTATTCATTTGTGTGCTTTGTTTTCTAGTTGTAATGCAGCGTAAAATGTTTTCAGTGAGCAAACTTTATTTTAAAACTGTTGGAAAAAATGTTCATTTTATCCAATGTGGCATGGTGTAATTGTACTCAAAAGAAAGGTTGCGCTGTGCCAGATCACCAATAATTGGTGTTAAGGGGCATTTTTGTGAACATGCTGTAACTCACACATTATTTTGACAGGAGTCATTTTCTGCTCGTTTATTTGAAAATCTTGTTTGTGGAGAGAAGTTCTGTCCAGTCGTTTAAGTTACAACACGCTTAACTTACTAGAGAAACAATATTCTTTGTGACTTGCCACCCCTCTTCCTCCGCCTCCTGAGCCTTAAAAACTGGCAATCATTGTTTGGTTAAACAGTTGGCTCCTTTTTTCAATCAGACCATGCAAACAAACAAATGGCTACAAGGTTGCAAAGGCAAGGTAGCTTGATTACTGCAAGTTATGCATGAGCATTGGCATGGCAAGAGGCTTTAGCTGTCATATCAGGCACATATGTCACAATAATGCCACCCTGTACCTGTCACAGTCAACATATGGTAAAGTATACCTAGCATGTGTAGCTGCTGCCATCATATGACAAGTGTGGCTTCAAATGCCCCAGCATTGGGCTCTATAAAGGTTCTAAGAAGTGTGCTAAAGTTCTCAATGTCACGTGATGATAAGGTTTTAGTGTTTATGATAAAATACCATACATGAAAAAGCTTCGACTCCTTATCCTCCATCTCCTTTCCCTGCTCCTCTCATTTCTCTTCTCCACCCTCCTGATTCCGCCTTCCTCTCCTCTCTCCCTCTCTACTTGCCTTCTCCTAGTTTTATCACTTCTTCCACAACTTCACTCTCCACCTTCTGTTGATCTTACTCCACCCTCCACTATTCCTGTCTCTGTCCTTCTTCCCCCTCCTGGTCTTACCAATCGTCTCACTCCTCCTGTCTTCGCTCCCTCCTATCTCTGCACCCTCCTAAACCTCCTGATCTAACTCCTCTCCCTCACTCGCAATCAAACATTCAACAGAATCAGTACCACACGTTCAATCCCCACAGCTTAACTTCAATCTCTCCAAAAACCCTAAACTATACTCGAAGTCCTCCTCCGCTTTCAGCCAACTCCTCGCTGGTGCTTGGTCCTTCTTCACCGCCTCTACTTCACCCAAACACCCTCCACTGTAGGCTGACGCTGATGTCTTTTCACCCCACCCATCCAGTTCCCCCTACTGTCTAGAAGCTTCCTTGCAGCTCCAGTGGTTACATATCAGCTGCTTTACTTGGCTGCTTTCCTAATTCCCAATTCCACCCCCATCCTCCCCTGATGGGCTGGAATGCCTAATGGGAGTCTTCAAATAGGCCTTTAGTCCCACCCCCTTTTCATGCTCCATTTCTGTCCAGCCTGCCCTGTGGCTTCAGGCATAGTTTGTGCTGCACTGGATACGTCATTGTTTAAGCAGGGTTTGTGGGGTGCTCCTTGGTTTCCCTTAGTATTCTGTATTCCTTGCCTGGTCCCAGATTTGCTTCTAAACTGCTCCTATGAATCAAGTCTGGGGGTTTGTCCAGTAGTATTTGGGTATCTGATTTGACTCCTGCATGGGGAGGATGATCCATTTGTAACAAAGACACAATTTCCTTCTGCCTAGTTGTAGGGTTTTGGCCATTGAACCCCAAGGGTGTTACCCAAATTGACCTTTTACAATTGACCTTTTGAACAATTGACCTAATTATAGTGGTCCTAATTGCTCTTCTGCACAATTGACCTTTATATTATTTTAGTTGTTTTATATATGTACTGGGTTGGTTTTGTATTATAAATAATATAAGGGGATTAGGTGGGGGGTTGCATGGGGGTTTCCCTCTGAATATATGTCCTAATTGACCTTCTAAATTAGGTAAATACTCCAGAGGTCAATTCTCCCGAGGTCAATTGTGAAAAGGTCTATTAGTATACAACTGACCCAAGTGCATTGTTTCTTGTCTTATGTCACTGGCCTGTGCTGCATCCCAGGATCCATCATGCATTCTAGGGGTCTGGGGAGTATGGTGCATGCTGGTAGCTGTAGTCCCTCAGGTGTGGTACCAGGCTGTTTGGTTTCATAATCCTCTGGGGAATCACCTGCAACCTTAGAAAGTGATGCCTGAACAGGAAAGTAGCTGATAGGCACTGGTATAGGATAGGGTACGCAGTATCAATAAACATGCATGACTCCATGCATACCGGGGACCTAGGGAAGGGGGTCCCTCTCAGCTCCCTCACACCACCTCTGGGGTATGCCTTGCCTTGGTATCTCCCTGATATGCTGCCCAGTCCAGTTTAAGCAGAGCCCTTGTACCCTCTTAACAGGTCCCTTTCCCTCACCCTGCCAAAAAAGATCCACAAATACACCATAGCAATTCACATGAGAGCCCTTTTGACATGGAGTCTGTTACATTTTTACCTGATCATATCTTTACTACAAACTGATGAATCTCACCTTTACATCTGATTTTAAATGCACCTCATTGGGCCAAAGGAAACATCTCCTTATCACCCTCTGACCTGGCAAAGCCCTGTGGGCCTGATTCACAGAGAGTTTTCCTATGGGAGTGGGGCATCACAAAATGTTTCTGTGAATCAGGTCCATGTGTGTTTCATGATGGCGCAAGTGCCGTTTTAAATGTCTCTATGAAAACCCCACCATAAAGTACAAGTTAGTTTGCATGTGCCTTATTTGTTTATTTTTACATTTGTAGAAGCGCACTAAACCTGTGGGCATCAAGGCGGTGGTTGCAAGACAAAGCGGTAGTGGAGGAGGGCAAAGTTAGTTGGGGGGCATCTAAGTAAATAGTCTTTCAGAAAAGGTCTGAAAACATGGCTCTCTCATTGATGCCAACATTAATGAACACTTAAAAATGGGTCTGTAGACTGTTACATTGGATATCTTATGTTAAAGCAGGCACTAGCAGCGACCGCCCCTTCGACTCATTGCAGCGTTTCACCCTTAGAGCTTTGTCAAGGCAATGCATAATTTCAAAGGCTTCTAAAACCTAAAAAACGGGCACCCCGAAGTATACTTGATCTGTCTTCTGTGCAATAACACAATTAACTGTGTGTAACCAGCTAGAAGGCTAAGAGTAGACACCAGAGGGTTCTGCCGCTCATAGCTGTTCTGTGTTTAGAAGCCGAAGAGCAATTGGTAGCAGCCGCAATGCAGAAGCCGACATTATATGAGGGGCAGTGAGTAGGGAGACAGAGAGTGAAGGTTAAAATATGCTGTCTGGCAGATGGCTGGCCAGGGTGAGTGAGGGTGGTGCAGTGCGCAGGTAGGGTAGACAATCAACACTAAGGATGTCTTTTTAGTGGTACAGGAGCTACACAAGAACACTTATGTGATGAGCAATTTTGAAATAGAATCTTTACAAACAATACAGGGATACTTATGACTTAAAACGTACACCTCAACACTGGGGTACATTGTCCTGTCTGTTAAATGTACACAAGGTATCACACAAAACATAGGACTGTGAAGGCTTCCTTGGAGCTAATTGCTTCATATACTGTTATTTGCATTGTAGTCTATTTCTATCGAACCTTGATGTGTAACTACTGTACTTAAGTTGCTTGGGTTGCTTCTGTTATCACTGCACACCCCTCCTGAAGACTTATTCTGCACTAGCCCCGAGGTACCATATAAGTTGAAGGACATATACCTTTAGGGTTGTGCCTGTTTCACCTTTATGATTGGGATCACTGCTGGCTTAGTAGTAGTGTAGGGTGAGCAGGTGGTTTAGCTATTATGTCAATACTCATCCCTGTAATCCTGTAGAGCAGTAGTCATTTTGTCACACCGGGAGAGGTAGGCTTAGTAAACTTAATCACCTGTCCCAAATTCTTCCCGTTTTTTTCCATAACCCAATAGGGTTACAGCATTTACTCAATTGATAATTCGGGTATGCCCATATAATCACATAACAATAAATACAACAAAATGAAAGAGTGGGCCTGATTTACAAAGATCCCCAATTGAATTGTATCTGCATTGCCTTGATATGGAAGCAGCTCTTAAGTGTGATTCTTTTACCGGATATTCTATTAAATAAGAACGGCCAAGACATGAGCAACTTAAGCTTGTAGGAACTTAAACATACGATTGGCTGTATAAAAAAGCAACCTTAAGCCTGACTATTTGATGTAATGAACGGAATGCCATCAAATCTGTACTTGGAGGTCAACAAGAGGATTGAAAAGGTATCATTTTCAAATTCCTATTTGTTATAGGTTTTCAACACTTTTCCCATGGTAGCAATGTACCAGACACATGCTGCCAAATTGACTTAAATGTGTGTCTTTTCCCGCTTACACTTCACTGGCAAATGTGTAGTTTAGTCGTGCAGAGAAGTGGAAATGTGTTGGCAATGTGTGTAAATACCCATGTAAGTTACGATTAGGGCGTTGCTCCCTAATATCTCCATTCATCTCACATCAATTGTCCCTCTGATGTTCTCTTAGGAATGCAAACTTTTGTATTAAACAGTTTTGGGAGAGCACTGAGTTCCTCCAAATATTTACACAAAATGGAAAGTCTTATACTGGAAAATATTTAGAGGATGCCCACAGAAAACTACATGCAGAACAAAAAAATGAACCTGGGTTTACTGCCCATACATTCTATTTCAAGATGTTAGTTACTATTTAAGAGACAAATAGACAAATCTGCAATAAAAAGAACAAAAGTTGGGGCACAGGATCTTTGTGTAAGAATGACCACCATATATGTGGTGAAGATTGGCCAAGTCTCTGTTTTGTTGATAGACGAGCATAAGGTGAAGGGAATGTAATCGTAGCACCACTGTCTCAGCATTAAAAGAGACCCAACGACAACTGTTGTTGAGACATCAAAAATGATACACGCTTTAGAATGTAAAGCTAGGAAAAATTAAAGTAAACTTATAACGTGAACAGCATTGTTGGGAAATTACAATGGAAGTCAAAGGAACGATTCGTCCTTTTCAATGCACCATACATTAGACACCTTTCAATATGTCCCAACGTCCTGTGCAACTGAGTGCAAGAGTTCTATGTGATTACGAACCACAAAGCTCGGAATATAAGAACTGACTGGAAGTAGATCACAACGAGATCAACACTGTTACAAAGTAAGTAAGTGGTTCCATGTTGTAATGTTTCTGGGAACAATAAATCAGGCTGAAAATAAAGCTACAAAAAGAACTAAAGCTGGACTGGAATTAAATATAAAGAGAACAATCAAAGGCATATACAATGAATATAGTCTAACAGTTACATTTGTTGTGTAAATAAGAACATTCTGTTCAAATAGGGTTTTAAATAATGTGGAAAAAGGCCTGTTTCCTCATCCTCTGCTGAACTCAGCACAGACTTATTTGCATATAACAATTCCCACTTTCTAAGCCCAAAAGATGTCTCAGGAGCGCACAATGGGCAAGACCGCCCTGGACAGGGTGAGAAAGCCCAAATTCAGTGACCAGGAGCTAGCAGTACTGGTCGAGGAGGCCGAGATACACCATGAGGAGCTGCAGCAGCGCAAAACAAGTGGCCCGCGCAGAGCACAAATATGGCGAACCATAAGCCAAAGGGTCAGTGCTGTGGGGCGCGTGCCCCGGGATGGGGAGGATTGCCGCAAGTGCCTGAATGACCTGCGCATGCAAGTCTGTGGCATCCTGTCACAGCACAGAAGTGCAAGCAGGGCCATAGGAGGAGGCCCACCCCCACCCCCACCCATACTCACACCTTGGGAGGAGAAAATGACAGCCCTGATAGATGTTGGCACCTTCGAGGGCATTGGTGGAGCGGAGGTAGGCACTGGCATCGACCCAACTGCAGGTGAGTCCCACCCCCGAATACATGCAGCTGAAAGTACTACACATGCAGACCCTGAGTGAATGAATGCAAAGAAATGTGTGTGTGGTACTGCATACACCCATAAGTGTGGCCTACATCCATTGAACCGTAGTTCTGCCTAGACGACCCTGCACATGCAGTGCATGAATGACAGGGCCAGGGGATAGACATCCATAGCCATAGGACAGCTACGTAGAGTTTGAGTGTGCATGAATACACCCCCAAAACCCAAAGCGCATTGCACCCCAACCAAGCATGCAATCTTGTCACTTGGACATTCCCATGCAGTGTACCTCCATACACACTCACAACACGCACCACATGGCAACTGAACAGAATGCAAGTTGAATGCGTCATTGTTACTGTCTTCAATCACATTTGTTGGCATGACCTGCATCACACAAATATATGTAGCATTGAACTAAAACCACACCCTATGTACCCCACAGGCACACGTCATCCCAACGGGGTGAAGATGATGGGGAGGAGGCCACACCAACACAGCGCCCACGGCAGCGCACCTCCATCAGCACCAGCACCCCACAAAGAGGCTGCACGGAAGGGAAACAACCCAGGCCAACACCCACTTCACCCCAAGGCAGCACCATCAGACAGCAGCAGCAGCCACATGGCCGCAGGGAGGCGACCGCCAGCTCGCCCCAAGCCACCAGTCACAGCCCCGATGCTGAGGGACACAGGTCTGGATCGGAGCCCGACGTGCGAGCAACACCTCCACGTGGCCATCATGCCGGAGGACAACACTCTCCCGGAAGCATTGAGGTCGAAGGGATGATCACACACAAGGGAAGCCCAAGCCCAGGCACACAGCATGCACAAAGTTGACATGTGCCTGTGCGTCGTGTCCGCACACCGCAGCCGGACGTGGACACGCCATCATATGGCAGCCCAGAAGACCGGCACTCTGAGCCAGGCAGCCCATTGCAAGCTGGCGCCATGTCGCCATGCAGCCCCCCCCGACAGCACACAAGTCGCAGGCCACCACATGACACACCAGGGGTGCCCTTTGTCACTGGGGCAGCAGTGATGGGCCGACTTGACATTATTGAGGCCAAACAGGCCAGGGTGGAATTGATGGCCAAGGTACAGAGCCGGCACATCAAGGCTGTGAGGGCATCTATATGGCAGGGGTGCAAATACATAGAGCGGGACAATGCGCGCACACGCCGTGTCATTGAACAATGTACCGCTGCCCTGACAGGCTTTGGCCAACGAGTGAGGGAGTTGACGGAGGCAGTCTCAGCACTAGTGTGCTGGGTGTTTACTGGGGGGAGGGGGGATTGTGTGCTGGGTGTTTACTGGGGGGAGGAGGGATTGTGTGCTGGGTGTTTACTGGGGAGGGGGGATTGTGTGCTGGGTGTTCACTGGGGGGATGGGGGATTGTGTGCTAGGTGTTCACTGGGGGAGGGGGGTTTGTTGTACGGAAAATAAATCACATTGGAATAATCACAATGCATGGACAGTAGTGATTGTTACTAATACAATTTAATGTTGAAGTGACATATTTCCAATTTACCCATTACCCATTTCTAAAAGAATCCATTAATCAATCCCTGTCTGGCCAACCTCCCCTCCCTCAGCCCAATCCTTTGTGCATATGCAACACTTTCTGCACTTCATCGCCCTCACTACCATCCTAAGGGGGCTGCACATGAGCATCAGGGGGCAGTGGCACATTTCTGCGACAGCAGATGTTGTGCAGCATGGCACATGTCAGTACAATATTGCCAACTATTTTTGGTGCATACATCATTGCCCCTCCCCAGCGTGCCTTCAGCAGTCCAAATGCCCTCTCCACGCAGATCCTTGTACAGGCATGGCCAAGGTTGTATGCCCGCTCCGCCGCTGTGTGTGGGTGATGCACAGGGGTCATGAGCCACGTGTACTGGGGAGATCCAGAATCACCTGCAGGGGAGAGAAATCCGGTATGGGGACAAGGTTAGTCCAGTGGGTGTACAGAGCTCTGTCATCAGTGTCATTTTGCCATTTTTGTCATTTGGCCTATAACATTGTGGAGTGTGCTGTCCTACGGGCACGATTGAAGCAATGGGGTACTCTCCACTTGGTACGCCTATGTATCTGCATGTAACAGTACTCATTCACTTGTCGCAGGATAAGGGGGCCCTTCCATCTACTTCTGCATGACAGAAGTGGCTGCCTCATGTGTCATTGCAAATCCATTTGGCTAATGTTGCATTTGCTGGTCGTCACTATTCTGTACTGTTCTCCATGCATTTCTCTGGCCATTTTGGGGACAGTGTTCGTGGGATGTACATTGTCATTACTCGGCCTACTTATGTGTGGTGCATTTGTGGATGTGCCAGCTTATGGTTTGGAATTTCATTACTGTCGGGTGGGTAGGGTGGGATTTCTGTACTGTGTCAGTGTTCGGAGCGATGGTGCTACACACACAGGAGGCTTTATTGTGGTGGGGCTTCCATATGTCACTTTGCCGCCACATGTCTTACATCCTGCATGGGTGTGTTTTGCTGTGTTGGACATGTCCAAGGTTTATCGTGCAAGGTGCTTGAATGTGAATGCTGCAGTAATGCTGCTGCCTATTGGGAATAATGGATTCTGTGACAGGCACCATCTGTTGTGGATTGACATGCTTTATGGTATACATTTGTACTCACCCAGTAGCCATGTGTTTTGGCCTCGATGCCTTTCCATGTATGCCGGCAGCGTACTGTTGCGCAGGACCATGGAGTCGTGGGTGGATCCTGGGTAGCGGGCACAGCAGTGGCTGATGGTGAGGTCAGGACCACATGTCATCTGCACTTTGAGGGAATGGTACTGTTTATGGTTTCTGTAGGCAGCCTCATGTGCCTGGGGTGGTACGAGAGCCACATGGGTGCAGTCCAGGGCTGCTATTACATTCGGGACTTGGGCAATGGCATAGAATTGACCCTTCAGCTGGTGCAGCTGTGCCTGTGTGGCTGGCAATGCAATGGGTTCGTTCACATGATTCAACAGTGCATCAAGCACCTGTCCCAGCATGGCACTGAATGTGGACTGGGCCATTCCATGCATCATGGCAATGGTATGTTGGTAGCTGCCAGTCCCAAGAAATTGAAGCACAGACACGAGCTTCACTAGGAGAGATACTGCCGTGCTGGTGGCTATGCGGCTGCCAATGTCACCCTGGATTGTGTCCAGCAACTGGGTGATGGTTGCCCTGTCCAGCCGATATTCTGTCACCAACTGACCATCAGTCAGAGCACAGGGTGTTGGCCTCACCCTCGGGATGGCTGGCTGCCTTGCTGGTGCTCCTCTCCTCCTCCTTCTCCTCATCCCCACTGCCCCCTGCACTCCTAGAGCCCTGGCCTGGTTGGCTGGCCTCTGTAGCTCCAGACGCAGCAGGTAGAAGTTAACATCAAGGCTCCCGGCTCCAAATGGCAGCATGGTGTTGGGGAGGGTGTGTTGTGCATGGGTGGGTCCTTTGTAGGCCTCTGATTTGCAGTGGTTCCACCTGGGTCCTTATTGCTGTCTCCTCCCTGCTCCTGCTGGTGTAATGGTGTTGGGGAGGGTGTGTTGTGCATGGGTGGGTCCTTTGTAGACCTCTGATTTGCAGTGGTTCCACCTGGGCCCTTATTGCTGTGGCCTGTGTTCTGTTCCGGCGGATTGTCCACTGCTTTTCTGGCGCTAATAGCGCCTACGCCGGACTCATGATTGCTGATGTTTTAGCGCGAATGGTTCCTAGCGGTGTTATGCCCGGCGCTTGTACAGCCGGCTGTACTTGCGCCGGCTGTAATGGCGCCTGCGGTATTTGGACTCGTGATCCGACGGACCCTTAAAATCGGCGCTAATAGCGTTACTTTATTTTAAGGGTTACCGCCAAAGTCGTGATGAGGCCCATAGTCTTGGGGTTCTTCTTGATCCCAGGTGTTCTAAATAACAACACATTCCTTTCTTGTCTCAAATAAAATAATACAATAACTCCAACCATATTGTACAGTGTGCTCAGGTATAGAGTATGCAAATGCCCTGTGAGGTTTAATTTTGTATTTGTGCCCTGCATCTATAATTATTATTCAGATTTTGTCATGAATTAAGGGGTTCAGGAGATTTTGAGGGACTGCTCCTGTTTACCGTATTTTGACTGCTGCCTACAGTATGAAGTTGTGTGTTGTTTTTGACTTGAATGATGTGGGGGAAGATCCTGATTCTTTGACCCCTTCCTTTTCTTTTGTTAGGGGGACACATATTTTTCTGTGCAGTAGTTCTTTACATCTCTTTACATGGGCCTGAATAGAAGGGGCAGTGCCTGCTTTTTGTCTATTGTGATGGAGGGCTGGCATTGTACGGTGGCCATTGCAGCCGATGGATGACAGGGCATGCTCTCCGGTTTGCCAACTGTATTTTTCATGATACGTACTTGCATCTGGCATGGTCCAGGCATTCTGTCCCCTGACCGTCAGCATATATTTAAGTTAGACAAAGCAATGTTGTTTTTAAACATTCTACAACTGATTTGAAGAGGGAAAAGGCAAGCAATGTATTTGAGTCCTTCGCTGTTCGTGAACACAGATAGGTCACAGGACAATAGCCATGTTACAATTAAGATATTCATGAGACTGGATGTTCTGTTATTGACCATTCCCATGAATGGTGCAGAAAGGCCAATATACATCACTTTATGGTCTGCAGCTAGGTTACAGCGAATAGCTCATCAATCCCTAAGTGGAAGCCTCAGACCGAGACCAAGAATGCGAGTGCTGTACCTGATGATAAATGCACACCATAGTCTGAAACATTAGTCTAACAACGTGTGCCTGATTCTTCATCCAATCAAAAGTGATTAGACAGCCCCTCAAGTTAACCCATATTTTCTAGGTTTCAGTTATGCCCAGTCAGTCTGTTAATGCTTTTGAAGCAGCTGTAAATCTGTCATTCAGCTTGATCGTGAACATCTTCTATATCAAAGCAATACGCCCTTTAAGACTATGCTGGACATAATTAGCGTTGTAATCAACTTTTAAAGTTGCATTGTATAATAGGTACAGGTAAATTGAGCAGGGCAACCTGATCTAGGAACGTGCTTCAGGGCCTCATGACTGGTTGGCTGAAGCAGGACAAATGTGGCGGTAATAGCATTACCGCCGTATTACCACTCCACCCAATCTCGTGATTGCGTGGAAAGTTGGAGATTTGGAGGTAAATCTCACCACTTTCCGCTGCAATTACTGTGGCGCGAAATTGCACCACAGTAATAGCGCCCAAACTTTTTTATTGGATTCAATGGACCCAATGAGAATCGAGACTCCCCCCACCCTCGCTAATTGCACGGACCGAGTTGCAGTAAAGCTATTAGCATTGGGTGGTATCCTGGCACATTTAGAATGGGATACCGCCCAACACCTGATGAGTCCCTTTATTCTTTTATTGATGACCGTGCATGCTCACTGCTTTTCTGACCCAAACAGCCTAATGGATTAAACACCCGACTTTCAACACAATTTTTGTGCGCGGCGGGTGACTGGGCGCTGTGTTAATTTATTTTACTGGTTTTTTTTTATACTTTGCTTTGGTTTCCTTGAACAGGCCGACTCCGGCTGGAAGGTGCCTGGCTCCCTCTTTACAGACATGCATTGCAGTCTTTCTTCCCTCTTCACTCTGGGGTGTGGGAGGGGCTTGGCTAATGCAATGCCATATGTTTGTCAAAAGGGACGCACCTTCAGTCAGCGCAGGGGACGAGAGCAGCAAGCTTGAGCCTCGCGCATCGAAGTTGCGCCAAAGTCTAGCCCGTCTGTGCTCATCCTTGCGCAGGCAAGGGGTGCACCTTTACATATGTCCGCCAGCTATGTGGCCCACAGTGATTTGCTGCTTCTAGCCCACCATGAGACTGTATGGCCTTGTGGATTTGGCAATTCATCTCCCCCGGCCAAGTGTCAACTCAAATCTTCTGTTTTATGCTGTTTCCTAATGAATACTCGTTCTCCGTTCGCTCATGCCCTGGACTGTCATGATCTGCTGAATACTTTTCAACCTGATCTTCTGTTCATGACTGAGACCTGGCTAAGGGACAGCTTGGGCCCTTCCATAATTCAAGCCCTGCCCCCTAATAATGAGCTTGTCCATTGTGACCGTCGCTCAAGTCATCCTGGGGGGAGTTTCTTTAATTCATAAAGCCATTTTTCAAATGTCTTCTATCATGGTCGACCAAACATTGAAGATGGAGAGCCTATTAGTCTGCATTTCGATCTCACTCACCTTCACTTTGTCTGTTCTTGTGGTCTATCGACCTCCGGGCCCCGATAGCATCTTTTGTGCCGAGTTTCCTGCATTTGTGTCCCAACTAGAGCTTAAGTACCACAACCTTTTGATTGTTGGTGATTGTAATCTCTTTGTCAGTATGGCTAGTGATTTGCAGGTATCCACTTTCTTAGTTTCCATGTCAGACCTTGGCCTGCCTCAGCAGGTCATTGACCCTACCCATAAGTTGGGCAACATCCTCGATTTTGTTTTTGCCCCTGAGACCTTTCTTACACTACTCCTTATTTCCCTGCAACTTGGTCCGATCACTTTATTGTGCCATTCTCCATTCCACTACTGGCTGATATTCCACCTGTGGTCAGACAGGACGTTTTTAAATGCAGCTGGCACCTTGTTTCCAAACCCGATCATATGGCTTGCCTCACCTCCCAATGTGCTCGGACTGTGCCTTGTTATCTGAAAACTTTGGCTTCTACATTTTCTACTGTTGCTGACTCTATGGCTCCTCTTATGCTCTGTAAAAGGAAAACGGCCACTCAGAACCCTGGTTCTCTGATGAACTTAAGGCTTATCAACTTCTCTGTAGAAAGGCGTAAAAGGAAGTGGAGAGCTAGCTACAGTGTGGCTGATAAGACTCTTCCACCTAGCTACCGCTACTTATCAGAAGGCTATCTTTTTAGCTAAACAATATTTTTTTAGTGCGAAAGTTGAGACAGGAATAAACCAATCTAAAGTACTGTTGAATTTGGTTCACTCACTGTCCTCCCCTGTTAAAGCTAGCTCTCAGATTCTGCCTTCTCTAGATCTCTGCAAATCTCTTTTTGACTTTTTTGTTGATAAGATTATCATCAGTAAGTAAATTGTTAATACTGCTTTGCCGTCTGTGGCTCTCTTTCACTCCCCCTCTCCTTGCACTGACGCTAATTGGTCTACCTTTCCTATGTTTTCTGATCATGATGTTCTGGCTACTATTCATAAGCTTAAATCTGCCTCAAGCTTGATCCTATTCCCCTCACTCTTCTCAAGGAGATTTTGGGGTAGAGTGTACCATTGATTACATTTGCAGTGAAAATCTCTCTCTCCTCTGGATTTATTCATAGTGCCCTGAAACATGCTCTGGTAATTCCTTTGCTTAAGAAACACCCTCTTGATCCTTCTGTTCTTTCTAATTTCCGCCCTATCTAGCTTCTCCCTTTTCTTATGAAGATTCTTGAGTCTCTGGTCTCCCCCCTGCTTTCCCAATTTCTAGTTTATTTGACTGTTTTCAATCTGGCTTTTGCCCTGGGAGGGGCACCAAATCAGTTCTTGTGTCCGTGATTGACAACCACGCTCGCCTGGTTGATCAGTGTGGTGTCGGGCGCATATTTTATTTGACCTGTCAGCTGTATTTGATACAGTTGACCATCCCACCGTGATCTCCCGCTATTGTCTGCGGGTCTGTCTGGCCAGGTCCTGGCTTGGTTTTCTGCCTTTTTGGCTGACCGTTGCCAGTCTGTTTTTCTTGCTCCCTTTTGCTCTAGGTCCGTCTCCTTGTCCTGCGGTGTCCTGCAGGGCTCTGCCCTATCTCCCACTCTGTTCAACATTTTTATTCAGCCACTTCTCTGCCTTATCCATTCCCATGGCTTCTTGTGCTACTCCTACACCGATGACACACAGATCATGCTTTGTCTGGATCGTGCCAGGCCTGATACTGCTACATGGCTTAAGGGGTGCCTTGAGGGCCTGGGTATATGAATGGCAGAGAACTGGATGAAGCTGAATGGTGAAAAGACAGAGGTTCTTGTTGTTGGCAGCTCTAACTCTCTGTCTCTCTGGACCATGACTTCTGGCCTACTATTCTTCGCACGTTCACTTTCCCTGCGAAGGATCTGGGGGTTAAAATCTCCTATCTTTCCATGTGCGACTAGGTCACCTCTGTTTGTAAAATCGGCCATTTCAAACTTAAAAACTTACAGAAAGTCTTGTCTTTTATTCCTCTGACATTTCAAGCACCCATGGTAGCTCCACTCTTGCTTAGCAATATTGATGATTGCAACACGCTTTTCCTGGCACAGCCTGCTTTTCTTGTGCGCCTTCTGCATCTTCTACAGAATGCAGCAACTAGGTCAGTAACTCGTCCTCCTTTTGGTGCTCATATGTCGCCCCTTCTCTGCCAGCTTCACTGGCTTCCAGTCAAGAACCGTGTCGTTTTTAGGTCACTGTGTATTGTGCACAGAGCATTTTTATAATAGTATCGCTGAACATTTCCAAACCAAATTCCCTCCTTATGTTCTGCCGAGATTCCTTTGTTCGCAATTAGCCTTCCTGATTCAAATCCCTCAGGTTAGACTCTCACGCATAGGTGGCCGTGCCTTTTCGGTAGCAGGGCCAAAGCTTGGAATTCACTCCCCCTGTCCCTGCGTGCCCTCCATGACCATCTTCCTTTTCGCAGGGCCTTGAATAGTTTTCTGTTATGAATCTTACCTCTGTATCCTACTATAACGTTTTGTCTGGTGAGCGCCATGATGCCCTCGGGTGAAAGTGCACTATATAAATTCATTTAACATAACACTTCAACCCCCACTATTCATTACACTGGAAGAGACTTCCATAAGGGGGCGATTGGCAACCAGGTAAACTCCAATGTCTTTGGGGAAGGGCTGGAACATTGGTAATGAAGTGAAGGTGCTGGAGTGATGTAACAAATAGCAGCCAGTCCTTGAGGGAAAAGGGCATTGTCTATAGTTCCTGCACCATAACTATCCACTGTCTACAATAAGAGCACATCAAAAAGTGCAATTACTAGTTTCCATGTTAGATGGGCAGATTACAGTCAAGGCTGAATGTGGTGCTTTGCTATTATAATTGGGGAATAACCCAGAGGAACACTGCCAAAGTTGTTGCCAATGGTGAGATGTGGGTTAGGGATTGTACCATAACATTTGGGCCCTGACCAACAGCTTCGGTACAAAAGGAAAATCTGTACACCAATGAACTGTAGGTCCAATTTGCTGTCTGGGAACAAACCATAACTCCCTCAAAGCATTACCCCTTATGTCACTTTTCTTCAGCACCTGCTAAATGTTTTAGACTATAAATCCTGTCGGCTCTGAACAGGAAATTCAGTGGGCTGGGATGATGTGAGTTGAAGTTCTAATCTTCTCATGACCGGCAAGAACATTAGCAACTTCAAACCCTACTATTTCGGTCCTGGTATGAAGATCATACAAGTGATAATGTGTAATTTAAACAGTAATACATAGGAAATAACGGGGATAGATAATATATCTTCATACCTAAGCAGGATTATGCCCTCCTGTGGGTGTATTAAACTCAATAATTTAGCTGGAGGCCTCATTGCACGGCCCTGACACTAGTGAGGAAAGGGAAGAGAAGTTATACCACCCAATGTAATACTGACAGTAAATAGATAAAGGAAGCTTGTTAATGATAATAAAAGTAGAGTATCGATCAAGGGACAATGCTCACCGAACCAGGGGTACTATGCCAATTAATCTTCTGAACTAGCCACAGTATCACCATAGAAACTAGACAATTGGTAAACCTAGAGAGAGAATATACCAACCCAATATGACTACCTGATATATTAACTAAACTACAGGGATTATGAAACATACAACCCACTAACCAAAACCTCTAATTTCTGCTTACTTAATGCACACAAAACCCACACAATCACCTCTCTCACAGCAAACCGCAAAGACTTCACCACACTGCAACAACAAGCAACCAACACAAAGATCGCAATAACAGCACGCAAGGAACGCTTTGATCCTATTTGCACACCCAAGCTCTGCGCACGGTGAAAACCAAACTGAAGTTGCCGACAGTACACCACCTCTCACTTTCCTGCGCCCTCTTCACCCACCATCCCACGCCGTCCATCTTTTGTTTACAGATCCGCCTGAGTGCCTGGAGACCAACTCAGTTGGTGACATTGCGCTATATACCTTTAACATTATAACAATGGTAGAAACAGACTTGCATCTGCTAGATTCTGTCTCTCATGAAAGAAATAAACACAATAATAACATTATGTATCAAACAATATTTTAGTGGTCACCTGTGTGACTAGGTGTGCGCCCAGTTGATCAGGCACACACCACGTTTGAACCATGTCCACCAATCTTTCACGGGTGCACCACACAGGCTTTCAACACCCGACCCGCTGCTGCTACAGAGTGTCCCAGGCACTAGCATGGTTCCATGCTTGAGAGGATGCCTCTGACACACATGCCCCCACTTGCAACATGTCAGAGCCAGTGCATTAAGGTGTGGGTACCTCCAACCCTATTGGCTGTGTGCAACATGTATTGAAGGTAAATGTGGGCTGAAATAGTGGTGAAATATGTGGGTGATGTGGTCCATTCATCAGAAGAAAAGGGTAATGTGTACACACGTTGGTGACCGATACTGTATCATGTGTGCTTTGTTGATCAGTCCCAGCAGCAAGTGAAAGGCACTTGTTCCAATATTTGGATCAGTACAGAGTTGTGTGGACACAAATAGTCTAAAAAGAGAAGGGGGCGCTGCCTGGCCTCCCTTAACAGAGGAGCCACCACTGCCAGTCAAGGCTCCAACATTGCCTGGGGGATCCGAAAATGTCTTTACTAGACAAGGTATATCAAACATGACTTTTGTCACATCTGGGAGAATAAAAATGAAAAAAAAACTGGACAGATGTCAGCAAACAAGACGGAAACACTTCCAGAGAAAATGTGGTGCACATCTGTCCAGTGGCATTTGCTGTAGGGAGAGCACAGTTTGCCCTGCGAGAAATTGCATGAGAATCCCATGGCACCTTTGCCCTTCTATCCCCTGCGCATCTGACTTCACACATATTTCCAAGAATAATTGGAAGTAAATCTAACTCCTTCGAAACCAATAAATATTTACAGTCAAAACATGATTTTATGTTTTATTCTGCGCTTAATACCGGAGAGCAGTCTCTAAGCAGACATCTTTCAGAAATCAAATTTCAACCTCAACTGGTTTGCTGCAGTTTGATTTCCAGATCCTCACCACACAATTCCACAGCCAAAAGTTCACTGTGTTTATGGTCACTGTTGATCACCATTTCTTTTTAATCTTTAGTGTAAATAATAAGACCAAGTCAGAGCAGATCATGATTGTCAGTCGCTCACTAGTCACTTCCTTTGTGCAGGGACATCATTTAGGGGTTGCCAGAGGTCGCAACTGCGACCTCTGAGGTCTCCTTTGCGAACTCTGTGGTCTCGCTGGCAACCGCGTTTTTTGGGGTTTTTTTTGTAATGCAAGCTCTTGGGCTGTGGCCAGCACCATGTGGCTCTTTACTTCTGGTGTGGCTGGCTTTCTTGTTCAGGTCCATTAAAAAAAGAAGAAAAATAAGAACAGGAGTGCCAGAAGTCTAACACTTTCAGCACTGACCCTAAATAAGAAAGTATAGGAATACCAAATGTGCCTTTCTGGAATTCTATACAATGTTTGCTAGACACATTAAAGGTTAATTCTGCATACTTCAGGGGGTGAGTCGCTGATTTAGTCTGTTCTTAAACGCTTTAACTCAGCCTTTCATCCTTCTAAGGTGGATAAATGAGTACCAACACAGGTTGGGTAATATTGGGTGTATATTTCTTCTATATAAATCGCTTAAGTGTAAGTACTAATAACACATCATTATCATTTGGTCATGGACGCCTGCTTGTGTTCACAGTAATTTGGTAACATGGGCATATACACACTGATATTAACGATACATATGGTGAGCCATTCTTGTATGAAATGTACATCACATTATAGTGAGATCGTAACCATATTTTCTGTAGTGTACAATGCTATGTGATGCCATTTCCTGTTTTGTTAACAGCTAAAAGGTTGTGTTCCATCGCTTCCCGCGATATCACTTCGGGGTGGGGTCACATGACATCACTTCCGGTGATGTCATTGGGGGGTAAAGGGTTGGGTGATGTCACTTTCGCCACCCCTGGCATTTTGGTGAAATGACGTCCCTGCCTTTGAGGTTCTACTTCAAACTCTAAATGTGCACGTTTTCCAGCTTTTCGTCACCTACATGTGTAGCCTTTAATGCTGGGGAGTTATGATGGATTTAATGTTGGTCTTCGTGGTCGTTTTGTTTAAAGAAATAACACACTGCTGCTAAATAGCCCTGTAAGAGCATGTCCTCGGCTCCTGTCTTCCTGAAACGGTGACTATAATGGGCCATTATATGGCCTTACATCAATATAGGTCTATATGGAAGGATCACATCACTGGAAATAGGAAAAAGCTGAAACCTCAGGCACTGCGTTGCTAAGAGCCCACGTGACTATGGACGTCAGTGCCCCTCGTTTGCGTCGACCTGTTCCTCGCAGGGCATTTTCAGATGAAAATCAATGCGTTGACGGCTCGCGCCAAACCTCCGAAAGATGATTGACGCCCCCAAGGCGCCTTTAACCAACATATCCGACTCCACAACACACAGTTCTGCCAAGTGATGTGGTTTTGTCATCTGGCCTTTCATGGCCCGGTGATTTTTTGAACAGTAACCAATAATCACTTTTAAACTGACAGCTGACTTTCAATTTATACACACACACAAATGCCTATTTTATTTTCTCTCAATGCATTCTTTTACCAAAATAAATGCCACATCTAGCAATAATGAATAACGCCAAAAGAGAAACACGTTTTAATAGTGAAGTGCAACTGCGTGCGATAACATTGGCTGTGGAATCTGGCAGGCAAGGCAGTAGTGGGCTCGTCTGTCAGCAGGAATACGCGTACATGCGTGACACCGTCACCTGGGTCTGGTTTTGCACATTGCACGGGGGACTTTTAGTTTCAATGTTCTCATTGAACACTTGCACCTTCGAGTCTTAGCATGGATTTAAAAAGCAGACCTGGCTGAAGGGGTCATGCAGGATTATAGGGGCTACTTGACTATTGCTGCCAATGGAGCAGTTCATGTCTCAAATTATTGGGTGCTTTTATCCGACGTGCTGGCTGGAGGACACCTGTTGCCAGTCTTAGAGTGATGTTTTGTGCATGGCATGGAACATGTGACGTTTACGGTGTACTTATTTGAAACAGTCTCTGGGTCCAAGAGGGGGTGAGTGCTCATGTGTTCTATGCACATAAAGCCACTTCCAACCCACATGTGTAAGGAAACGTAGATTTAGAAAAAGAAGGGTTCTCGAGACTGGCTAGGGTCCTTTTAAATGAAATGTCAGGGTCAAGACAAAAAAACAACTCAATAACTGTAAAGTTTGAATTAAAAACCCGGATTTCCCAGGGGAAACTTGCACAGTGCTTGGCTGGGCAGAGGAGCCCTGGTTGTTTCGCAATGCTGTTGGAACAGTTGAGATTTATTTTAAGGGAAACCTATCCAACATCTTTTCAATTCAAATATATACATTTTTAAAGGAATTAAGCTTGGACTTTCAGGATATATGGACAATGGGCCTCATCACAAGTTTGGTGGTATCACAGCAGTAAATCTGCCGAGAAACCACCAAATGGAATTACCATTACCATCACTTGGTCCGTTGGTATTACTGCTCACTGCTGGCGGGAATACTGCCAAAATGAGTGCATTTCGTTGGAAAGGTGATGGAATTACCTCCAGCATTTTGCGTGCGTAGTTGGGGGGTGCGGTAATGTGGTGGTAACAGTATTGCCGCCACATTTTTAACTGCACCACCCAACTTATAATGAGACCTAAAGACCACAAATGGACTGTGTGACATTTTTTCACAGAGGAGCAGAGGTGTTGGTGTGTGCAAGGGTTTCAGTGAACTGGGTCGAGAGTGACTGGTTGCACGGATCTCTGTTAGCAGCACACTGGTCTAGCGGAATTCTAATGATGTCATAGTGGAAAGCGCGCTGACATAATGTCATTACTGACTGTTTTCCTTCAGCCCATTTCTCTGTCTCAACACATAGTATATAAATAGAATGTGTGTTAGACACACTCTGCCAGGAATGCACAGTCGAGCTGGAGCTGTAGAGGATGTTAGGCAAAGTTTGCATGTAGTACCCTCTGGGACCACTACACACAACTATGACTACAGGTGTAAGTAAACCCAACCTTTGGTATAAGTCTGCCCCACACAGTTTTTGGTAGCGAACTGAGCAGCCAGGCTTATCTCAAGAGGGAATGTGAGCTTGTAAGGGGGTTACACAGAGGCCTATAATCACAAGTATTCAGATAAACACCTATACTCAAGGTTTCTTGGTACAACACTTCTTAATTTCTTACACAGTCAGTTAGAAAACATTCACTAAAAGAGGCAAATCAATATCACACAAAAATATACTACAGTACTTCACACTATCAGGTTCTGAGGTATTTAAACTACTTTGAAGGAGGAATAAAATGGCATTCAGAGCATTTGAAGTAGGAGCAAAAGGCATAAGATAATAAAACAAATATTTCAGTTACTCTTAAACAGTGCAAATAGTTTGAGTTCACCAGAGGAGTTGATTCAATGCAATAGGTAGGCCAAAGTCAATGGACTAGAGTCTTGTATAGGCAAAAACGGTTCTGGTAGTTAAACGGAAAAGTCTTTGCCACGGTTCTCAGAAATAGTTCATAGAAGAAAGATTCCTATGTCGGGTCACAAGCTGAATAGGCCTGCAAGTTGCCAAAGTTTCACGCACTTTCGCAGTGAGAGGTAAGTTCTCTCGGTCGGGTTTTCACAGTACCTTGTATTGAAGAAAAAGATGCAGCTGAAGACTTCTGTTCCTGGCAGTTCCTGCAGATCTCGATGTTCCTGAGCCTCAATTGTGGAGACAAGAGGGAGGACGTCGACGGACTCCTGCCCTGCACAGGGACTGGTCACAAAGCTGGCAAACTGGCAAATCTTTGATTCCGGTAGCTGTCTTCAAGCACACAAACTGTGTCCTTCTCCTTGGTTATTCGGTTTCCTGCAGCACTCTGTCGAGATGAACTTGACAATTCGGACCTGCAGCAGGGCTTCACCGGGCAAACCAACGGTCCAGGAGTTGCAGCACCCGTCCTCTTCCAGCTCGTCTTCGGTTCTTTCATTCCAGTGGTCGACTCTGCCTTCCAATCCGAGAGAATCGCCTTTTAAACAGTTTTCTCCCATTCATTCCAGCCTAGCTGCCACTCACCCAGTAGAGTGGCTGTCCTTGCCGGACAGTCAGACAGCCAATCATGCCAGAGTGCATTTGGGTCTCCTAGGAGACTAAGCACAGGGAGTTTTGGGCACCTCCCTCACTTCCTGCCCACCCCAGACACTCGGGCGCCGGAGGCGGTCTTCAGTCCTAAAGCCCGCCAATGGCGTAGGAACAAAGGAATCAAACCTGGTTTGGCGTGCAGAGATAAACTCTAGAAGGACCTTTCCAAAAAGAAATGGTGGAAAAAGAAGACTGGGACCTGATTAAACAAAGGGGGCTCAGACGCCAACTTGAAAAACATGGCTCCTGCGGTTTTTAGCTAGCCATGTTTGCGTTGGGGAACAATCATGGTAGTTCATTGTAAAACCACTGCCACCAGCCATTTCGATAGGAAAGGGTAGCATTTGACTACTACATGTGTTTCTAGACATAGGGCATACTAGGTAACCCAGCCAGCACTCTAATGGAAGATAGTGCGTGCTGGGTCTAGGAATTTAAAAAGACTAGTAAAGTCAATTTAACTTTACATTCTCTGGTAAACAGTAGTTTATCCCAGAGAATGTATTTAAACCTTGAGACAGCCTAAAAGGCTTCCCTGTGTCACTGCACTGAGGGTGCTGTGTGACATCCATGAAAAGATGATGCCTATGGAGTTGTCAAACTCCATAATTAAAGAACACAAGATTAAAGCACAGATGAAAATACACAAGAGAGTGGGGAAAAAAGGCCCACACTCTCTCCAGCTTCAAAAAATCAAGTCCTCAAAATCCTGCAAAGTTGCTGGGGGTCTCTAAGGTGAAGGGAATTAGCACATTTTTGAGAATTCTCCTTAATACTGGTCCCTCCCAGACAAAGGGACAGGAGGATTTAATCCACCCCTGGAGGAATCTCCTTACTCAAGTCGGTCATACATTCTGGAGAGACCATCAGCATTTTGGTGATTACACCCTGACCTGTGTTCAATGGTAAAATCAAACCCCTGTAGGCTGATTGACCATCTTAACAATTTAGGATTTTCTCCTTTCATATGCATTAACCATCTCAAGGGCTGGTGGTCTGCCTGAATCACAAAAGTTGATCCATACAAGTATGGTCTAAACTACTTCAGAGACCACATAATGGCAAAACACGCACGTTCTATGGTTGCCCACCTTGTCTCAGGTTCCTTCAGCTTCCTACTGATGAAGCAGATTGGGTGTTCCCTACTTTTCTCATCCAGCTGACTCAAAACTGCACCTATACCTGTATTGGAAGCATCTGTTTGCACAATGAAGGTTTGGCTGTAGTCAGGAGCTCTTAAGACTGGAGCTTGACAAAGGGCTTTCTTAAGACCTTCAAATGCCTTAGTGCACTTCTCATTCCGCCTGACCTTTTTAGGGGATTTGGGCGAGGAGACCACATTCAAGGGAGAGGATATGGACCCATAGTTCACTATGAAGTTCCTATAATAACCAGTGAGACCTAAGAAGGCTCTCACTTGGGTTTGCGTAGTAGAGGTGTCCCGTTCTTGTACAGCTTGTTCTTTACTAGGCAATGGCCTTATTTCACCTCCTCCTACCTCATGCCCAAGGTAGACCACTTTAATCTGATCAATTTGATATTTACTTGCCTTAATGGTCAGATGCCCCTGCTCAAGCGCCTGCAAAACATATCCAAAGTGGTCAACCTTTTCTTTCCAAGTAGAGCTAAACACTGCAATGTCATCCAAGTATGCCATGCAGAAGTCCTCCATCCGATTCAGAACTTGATTAACCATCCTTTGTAATGTTGCAGGTGCATTCTTTAGTCCAAAAGGCATTACCTTAAACTGGTAGAGGCCTGCTGGGGTCGAAAATGCAGTTTTCTCCTTGGCATGGTCTGTCAGGGCTATTTGCCAATAGCCTGACGTTAGGTCAAATGTACTGAGGTTCTTGGCTGAACCAAGTTTGTCCACCAGTTCATCTGTCCTAGGCAAATGATGGGCATCAGTATTTGTGACTGTAGTTAGAGCGCTATAGTTCACACAGAATCTCAAATTCTTGGATCCTGCCTTTGGCACTAGTACAACTGGACTACACCATGGACTGGTAGATGGCTCTATTACCCCGGGATCAAATATCTTGTTGACCTCCTCCTTTATATGGGTTCTTACATGGTTTGACATCCTGCAACCTCTGCTTTTGATAGGTAAACAGTCACCAGTGAGAATATCATGCTGGCCCCAAGGGGTCAAGCCTGGTAATAGTGAAAACAGAGGGGCAAACTGATTTAACAGAGATTTGCACCACTCCTGTTGTTCCAGTGTCAGATTAGAAAAGAGATTAACTCCTATCTTCCCATCTAAAGGTTGTCCCCTGAGGAGATCAGGTAGAGGTTCACTCTCCTCCTCCTTCTGAGCAGAAGCTAGAAGCAAAGCTCCCACTTCTGGCCTTGAGACATAGGCTTTTAGACGGTTGGTGTGAAAGAGCCTGGGGGCCTCCTTAGGATTGCCTAAATCCACCAAATAAATGACCTCTTCATGTTTTCCCACAACCTTGTAGGGTCCAATCCATTTGTCCTGTAAGGACCTCTGCCTTGTAGGTACCATAACTAGAACTTGCTGGTCTTGAGTAAACTGAACCATGTTGGCCTTCTGGTCATGCCAATGCTTCACCAGAGCCTGACCTGCTTTCAAGTTATCAGATGCTTCTGTCATCATGTGTGTCATTCTCCTCCGGAGACCTAGCACATAGTCAGTGACTCTCACTGGCTTGGGAGAAGGAGCACTCTCCAACCCCTCCTTAATTGGGTTCAAGGGGCATTTAACTGGATGACCACAGGGAAGGGACTAAATCAAACTGCCTCCTGAGGGACTTCTCTGTAAGCAAATAGAAGGCATGGCAGTAGAAGGTCCCACTTTCTTCTAATGGTTTCTTTTAAAGCACCTATCATGCTCTTCATAGTTCTGTTAAACCTCTCTACCAATCCATTTGTCTGGGGATGGTAGGCAGTTGTGAACTTGTAAGTCAATCCACAGTTTTCCAACAAAGGCCTGCATGTAGTGGGACATAAAGTTTGATCCCCTGTCAGAGATGACTTCCTTAGGAAAACCTACCCTGGTAAAAATACCAAGTAAGGCCTTAGCAACAGCCTGAGCTGTAACCGTTCTCATAGGTATAGCTTCAGGATACCTAGTAGCATGATCTACTACAACCAATATAAATTGATTGCCTGAAGAGGTTGGAGGGTCTAAGGGACAAACAATGTTGATTCCCACCCTCTCAAAAGAGACTTCCACCACTGGGAGAGGCACCAAGGGTGCCACATTCTTGGCTCCACTCTTGCCAGATGTCTGATAAGTGTGACAGCTCCTACAGAATTTATCTACATCAGACCCCAACTTAGGCCTGTAGAAATACAGAGAAAGCATTTCCTTGGTCTTCTTAAAGCTTAAGTGACCAGCCAAAGGAATCTTATGGGCTAACTGTAGGAACTGTTGTCTTATCTCTAGATGCACTACAAGTCTTCTGTGGGCCCCTGGTAGAGACTCAGTTGGTTCACTGTAGAAGAGGCCATCTTCCCAGCAGAACATGTGCTTCCCTGCCTCTTGCCCGTCCAGCTGGGAAGCTGCCTGTTGGCAAAATTCCTTCAAGAGTAGGGTACTCTCTTTGATCTCTGCTGAAGTCTGCCCTACAGGGGCCACCTTCTGCCAGTAAAGACTGCAGCTCAGGATGGTCTTTAGGATCGAGATCTCCAACAGGGGGAAGATCTTCTTCCAGATCTGAATCTTCAGCTGCTGATTCAACCTTTCCTGGTTGTTCCTCACACTCAGCCTCAGCTGGTGGAGTAGTCACATGTGTGACTTTGGACAGTCCTCTCAGGGATGTTCTGGTTGGAAGCACAGGAGTGCTCTCTTGCTGTTTCTTGGAGACCTTGGGTTTCTTCTTTCTCTTTCTTCCTAGAAATAGCAGTTAGTGGCTCTGGTGGGCTGGGTGTTATAGTTTCTTCTGTAACATCCTCTGGAGAGCCTGTTAAGATACTCTCTCTGTCCTTCCTTGTCTGTTCTTGTTTCCTTTTGCTGGGAGGCCTGGGGGTGCTTGATACAACTCCAAGAGTTTTTAAGTCATTCCCCAACAGGACTTTCCCAGGCACCTCACTCTGCACACTTAGAATTATGTTGACAGTCATGTGGTTGCACTGGATGAGAGCTGGTAATCTTGGAAGCATTTGAACAGGGCCTCCAGAAAGTTTAGTGAGGCATTTGGGTGACGTAGAAACATCATCAGGTTTGAAAAAAGATTCATCCACCACTGTAATGCTGGCCCCAGAGTCTCTAATGGCAGGGGTCTCCTGACCATTTACAGGTACACTGTCCTTGTAATATTCTTTTGTGTTATCTGGAATTGAATTATAGACATCTAAAGTCTGCTGTTCCCACAGACCCAGTGACACTAAAGAAACACTGGCAGAGACTGCAATGGGGTATTCAGCCAGTAGTTGAAAGTTTCAACTTGCCATATATACTTCTCCCTCTGGGTAAAAGGCTAAGGAGGCAGTGTGGACCCCTAAATGTTTAACTTGCATCTGGGATCCCCTTTCACATGGTTGGTAGACACACAAGCATAACATTTTCCAAATGTTTTGACAAATGGAGGTTTCTGCTGACCTCCCTCTGGTTTGGCACCAGAGGTTTCACTAGCCTGATTCGGTTTCCCATGTGGCTTACCCTTCTTATCTTTGGGGCCCTCTTTTGGATTGGAGGTATCAGAATTCTCCTTCCCATTTTTCATTTTCTGCTTCCCATCATCCTTCTTCTGAGTTGCCCCACAATCCTTGTGAGTAGATCTGTTGGCAGCCCATAAATCAGCAGTCTTTGCTAACTTCTTTGGATCAATTTCCTTAGAGTCAGCCAAGTGCTGTCTCAGCTCAGGAGAGCAGGCATCAAAAATAGATTCTAACAAAAATAGATTTCTCATTCCTTCAAAAGTGTTAACTCTGTAACCCCTTACCCAACTATCTAAGTTCTTCAAACATTCACACACCCAGGTAGCCCTAAGGTACCATCATGCTTTTTGAGTGTCCTAAACCTCTTACGGTAGTGGGAAGAGTTTTCCCAAATCTAGCTATCAAAGCTACCTTCACATTTTCATACTCCAATTATCAGGTTCCCCTACCTCCATTACAACATCAGTTGCAACCTGAGGCAGCCTAGACAAAAGCCAAGCAATCAACTGATTCCCTGTGAAACCCTGAATCCCATAGTTATACTCAAAAGCAGCCAACCAATCCAAAATATCAAGCTTTATCTCATACATACTCACATCTTCCTTAGGCATGCAAGGTCTCTTAGGACTGGAAGACCTAGAAAAGACTGGAAGAGAACCATTTTCAAGAGACAATTTCTTCATTTCAAGAGCAGGATGCATTTCCATTTCTCTGAATTTGATTTCTTGATGTTTACTTTCAGTTTGTCTTTGGAGCCTTTTGAACTCTAACTCAAGTCTCATTTTTTCAAGAGAGACACATTCTGGACTTAGTAGTGGATCTGGTAGGGTCCCTGTGGCTAAAGATTGAGGCTTAAGAGCTTGTTGAGGTGCAAAGGGACTCACATCCTGAGACTCTTTCAACTCTTCTTGCTCCTTAATAACATGAGAGTTAGACTCTGAATCATTATCATCCTCATCGACATTTTCTACATTTGCTGAAGGAGTAGGTGTAACAGACCTACTTCTCAGACTTTGAAATTCCAACAATCTTTCTATCAATTCATTTTTCTTTCCTTTATCAGGGAGGTTCCTGTCCTTACGCATTTTCTTCAGTTGATCTGTTGTTAAAATGATCAGGGCCTCCTGTCTGCAGAGGAGTTGATTTAATGCAATAGGTAGATTTAATGCAATAGGTAGGCCCAAGTCAATGGACTTGAGTCTTTTATACGTAAAAATGATTCTGGTAGTTAAACAGAAAATACTTTGCCACGGTTCTCAGAAGTAGTTCATAGAAGAAAGGTTCCTATGTCGGGTCACAAGCTGACTAGGCCTGCAAGTTGCCAAAGTTTCACACATTTTCGCAGTGAGAGGTAAGTTCTCTCAGTCGGGTTTTCACAGTACCTTGTATTGAAGAAAAAGATGCAGCTGAAGACTTCTGTTCTGGTAGTTCCTGCACATCTCACTGTTCCTGAGCCTCAGTCATGGGGACAAGAGAGAGGACGTCAGGGGACTCCTGCACTGCACGGGGACTGGTCAGAAAGCTGGCAAACTGGCAAATCTTTGAGTCCGGTAGCTGTCTTCAAGCACACAAACTGGTGTCCTTTTCCCTGGTTATTCGGTTTCCTGCAGCACTCTGAGGAAAATAAAACCAGCTCCGAGAATGGTGTCGAGGTGGCTTACGAGTTGATTGGTCCCACCAACTCAAAGGGAGAAGTCGCCTTGAAGGGCTTCTCTGTTGAGATGAACTTGAAGATTCGGACCCGCAGCAGGGCTTCACTGGGCAAACCAACGGTCCAGGAGTTGCATCAGCAGTCCTCTTTCAGCTTGTCTTTGGTTCTTTCGTTCCAGTGGTCGACTCTGCCCTCCAAGCCAAGAGACTCGCCTTTTAAACAGTTTTCTCCCATTCCAGCCTAGCTGCCACTCACCCAGCAGGGTGGCTGTCCTTGCCGGACAGTCAGCCAGCCAATCACGCCAGAGTGCATTTGGGTCTCCTAGGAGACTAAGCGCAGGTAGTTTCGGGCACCGCCCTCACTTCCCGCCCACCCCAGACATTCGTGAGCCAGAGCCGGTCTTCAGTGCTGAAGCCTGCCAAAGGCATAGGAACAAACAGACCAAACCTGGTTTGGCATGCAGAGACAAACTCTTGAAGGATCATTCCAAAAAGAAATGGTGAAAAAAGAAGACCAGGACCTGTTTAAACAAAGGGGGCTCAGACGCCATCTAGAAATTCATGGCTCCCGCGATTTTGAGGCTCCCGGTGTTTGCGGTTGGGAAAAATGATGGTAGTTCATTGTAAAACCACTGCCACCAGCCATTTTGATAGGAACGGGTAGCATTTGACTACTACATGAGTTTCTAGACATAAGGCATACTAGGTAACCCCGCCAGCACTCTATTGGAAGATAGTGCGTGCAGGGTTGTTAGAAAAAATTTCTTAATTGTGGGTAATTTTCCTTCCATGTGGCAACCCCTAAACTTTTTGCTGTTGTTTTCACCAGGATCTAGACTTTGCCAGAGAAGTGCAGCCTTCTGCCGCACTCCTCTGGGCTTTCGCTCCATTCTTACGGGGAAACTGACATGCCCTTAAGACAATCAGTACCGGGAAACGTTGTTTCCGTAGTTCTTTTATCATGTTGCAGCTTTCCCGCAACATGGCACAAGAGGGCACTGTAAGCTAAGTTACTGCTCTCTTGGGTCTCTAGTCTTCTACAGGCCCTAGATACTCTCTTTGGATTGTTAATGAACAGTTCAAGTGAATCAACGATGGGACTGGTGGCAACGATCGTCTCTTTGTGTTTTTGAGCTCCGTTTGGCGTTTAAGCGCGTTTCTCGCGCTTAGCCCAAAATGGTGGCTTGGCTCCCAAAATGGCCAGACCACGAGGCTCTTTGTCCTGTCCGCTGACCGTCTTGCCCCCTTCACCTTCCCCAGGTCGAGCCGACCCCGGGCCTTCCTTATTTGGGCATGTACTTTCCCGCGAAACACAGATGCTTTCGCGGGCTTCTACAGGCCTTGTGCGTGCCTCCAGGATGTGGGCTGGGATGTCTGGTCCCAATACACATCCTGTGTGCCAGAAAGTCTAGTGTGTCATGAATGCCTGGGACCTCCGTGGTTCGTGATAGGTCCACGTATGGTGTGAGTGTTTTGTGAGCAGATCTCCCATTGGGTCCCATACGTTTTGGCGCAAAGGGAACCATGGATAAGAGGGGGCTGGAAACACCACTACCAGGTCAATCTCCTGAGTTCTCATGAACAAAGGAATACAGGAGCCAAGTATCCTGCAACTACGAGGCTGAATCGAGGAATCGCTGCTGACCCGCTGAAGGACTGCTCCTCTGCACTGCTGTCGCTTGGTGAAACCCTTTCTACCTCTGATCGAACGAGAAGGCCTGTACTGGTACTTCGACCCTTGGAATAGTGGGAACAACTATTCTCGGCATCTTCACCATCTCCCGCACGTAAGCCTTCGGAAGTGTCTCTGGGCCATCCAGTGGACTGACCAGCCTACCCAGGAGTCTTGTTCTGTAACCGTCGTCAGGTTGTGTTGTATTACGAGTCCTTGTCACTCTCACACGATTCGTACACTTGGCATTCCCAGGTCTGAAGTGAGTAGTGTACATTGGGCTGAAATACACACGGCCACTCCGTTGCCCTGCTGTGGTAACAAACTGTGCGGGTTCACTGCGTTTGGGACATCCTGAACTCTAACTTCTGCTGCTGCAGAATCTACACGACGCCAAGACGTCCCCTGCTCGTATCTGAACCTGCCAGCACCGAAACTGACGCGGAGAAGCCTGGGTCTGCCTGCATCGGGGACCGGTGAGTAGCATCGCTAGGAACTGGTCGCCCTCCTGCAGTAGCCCATAGCTTTTCCCTGCTGTGTCTAACAGCACACCTTTCCGTACTCACGCTCTGCTTCTGCCCACAGTGGAGGCTGCGCTTGAGACGTGGAGCTCTGTTCATCTTCATTTGTTCATCGAACTAAACTGCCTAATTCCCTCGAAGAGACTCCCTTTGCCCATTGGCACCAGCGTGTGCAGGTACTTTTGAGCACAAGGCTCCACTGTTCGTAGGGCTCGGACTTCTTTTTAGTTAGGTGCCTCTGAAGGCGGACTGGGTCTAACTATTATTCGCACTGCCTGTTTTCCTCCCCATCTAGGTGGTCTACACATTTCGTGCGTCTAAATCATTAGACTCGTTTGTATTTGTATATATATTGGATTTGATTAGTATGTGTTGGTTTACTTGAGTTTTATTGTGATTTCTCGCTATGGTCAATGTTACAAAGGCCTTGTAATAAATGTGTCTATATTTTTAATATAACACCTGCTTGGAGTAATTTGTAAGTGTCCTTGCTTTGTGTGCTCATTGCCGTGCTTTCAGTCACCCTCACCCCTCTTGAGACCTAGTCTTGACCGCCGCGATCGCTACCCTGATTGGTCTGGCTTGTCGAGAGGTTACCCTGTTCCAAGAAACTAGGCTGGCCTTCTGAACCTCTGCCCCTCCAGGACAGAGTTCAGAAATCCATCTTAACATGGGTCTAGGAATTTAAAAACACTAGTGAAGTCAATTTAACTTTACATTCTCTGGGAAACAGTAGTTTATCCCAGAGAAGGTATTTAAACCTTGGGACAGCATAAAAGGCTTCCCTGTGTCACTGCATTGAGTCTGCTGTGTGACACACATGAAAAGATGATGCCTATGGAGTTGTCAAACTCCATAATCAAAGAACACAGGAGTAAAACGCACATCAAAATACATGAGAGAGTGGGAACAAAAGGCTCACACACTCTCCAGGTTAAAAAAAATCAAGTCTTCAAAATCCAGCAGAGTTACTGGGGGTCTCTAAGGTGAAGAGAATTAGCACATTTTTGAGAATTCTCCCTAACAGAGGAGAACCTTGAAACTGGGATGCGCACCCAAGAGTATCAAGAAGTCTATTAATCACTTCATGGCCACAGTTGACAAAATCCAGTTCAGTGATAAACACACGCTCCAATGGTGAATTAAAACCTTACTTGCACAGAACAGACATATTTAAAATTAAGTAGTTTAAGTTATAAAGGAGAAACCCGACCAGAAAGTCTGCCCACACCTGTGTTTTGTGTTACCCACCAACTGCCTTTCTACTTTAAACTTGGACTCCCCCTTCCCTACACTCCTCTTTCAAACTCAACCATCTAGAAGGAATGCCTGGCACAGACGATCGCTCTGCCTTGTGAGCTGGAAACTTGTACACAAGATATATATGATATATGGGAAGACGGAGGGAGGATAAAACAAACGATTTTACTATGCCTTGTGTCATTCAGATCATGCAAGTGCAGGGGGGAGAGGAAGGAAAGAAGTGCCAGGGGAAACACTTGTGTATAGTCACGTTATAAATACAATATCTCATCATGTAAGGGGGAAGTGCAATCAGGGCAGCATTGCTCTAGTAAGTGCAGCCGGGGTAGCCGACTCTGGGTAAGTGTAAGTAGGAAGGGGACTGTAGGATTACAGATACAGCCCCTAAGTGCGCGGTAGGCCTGGAGGCAGTGCAGTGGCTACTGGTTGTGGAGGAGCCTGGTGCCCATTGATGTTCTGTGGGTAGCCAGGCAACCAGTCAGTGCAGCAGATAGATAGACATTAATGATGGTTTTGAAGGAGTCGAAGGAGTCCAAGAGGACCTTCCACTGAGTGCCACTATTAATGAGAGAGGAGGAAAAACGAGAGAGAACAGAGAAACCATGTGAGGGATCCATAGGTTTGGAGAGGGAACGACAAAGATAATGTTGGTAAGTCTGTCTGGAGTGTGGGATGTTCTGACCCACGGGCTCTGCCCTGCAACATCACTGCGCGCTGCTTTCATCAAAACAACAGAATGGCTGCCGAAAAGCCTTATGTGCTCTAGAAATCGCTGAGAAGTGTGCAGGGAAACCTGAAAAATGGGCCGCCAATCCATTTTGCCTATGTCAGTGGTAAAACAGGAGACCACACTGCCAAAACCTATCATTGGGCTGCCCGCAGAGTGAAATGAAACTACTTGAAAAGGCAATGCTACATTCCAAAGGAAAACCCAGAAGTGTTTTAAAAATCAGTTTTTCCTTAGCTGTTGAAAAGTGCAAAATCATGGTTCCCAAACATCACAAAAGATCCTACATCCTTGTTGGGTGTTAAACATCACTTTATTTAAAGAATCCCGACAAGCACAATGTCAGGAGAAGTACCTTTCATCACAAAAATATCCCCATTCAAAAGGGTGCTTGCTTGGAAAAATATGTCAGATATGGGCGCAGTACCGCAGCTCGCCTGCATCCTAGCTGTAATTACTTATACTATCAGTTTAAAACTAGTGTCTTAAAATCAAATTTTAGAAAAGAATAGACTTGCCATCAATAGCAATATGGGTTGCCACTATTTAATTTCTATGTTGAAAAAGACTGGAATTGAAGATATGTTTGCCTGTTTTTAAATTTGTAACTTTAATTTCCACAAAGAACAATGTCACAATTTATTGTAAGGTAACCTGATTCAGCTAAACTTGGAAGAGGCTTCCTTCACTGAGAAATACACCACCCTTCTCCTTCCCACCAAAAAGGCAGGAATTCTCAGTTGGATGTTAATGGAAGGGGAGGAGATTTGCTCTGCTGGCCCAGCCAAACCTTGGGGGTGGGGACAGACAGTTTTGTTTATTCTGAAAGCATAGAAAAGTATATTTTGAAAAAGACTCATAGAAAACTGAACAAAATTAATACAAATCTGTAAATATAGTGTTGTTAAAATGAAATTTCTGGTCACATTTTAAAACTATTCTGGAATCTGTGCGATATTCAGAGACCAGACCACTAAAATGTTGATATTGTAGCAATTGTGATCATGCTAGGAATATGAAAGTTTACAGGATTATGCCCAGATGTCATGCACATGTATGTGGAAAAATGTGTTCAGATCTGACACTGGGTAACCAACCAAAAGCGCGAAAAACTGTCGGTTTTGAACCAAAACTCTCAAGAAGATGGGACTTGGAGGGAGACGTGCTTTATTAAACATGTGATGTGAATATGTATTATTAGCAAGTTGGTGATATTGGAAATTTGCTTTATATGCAAAATAGATTTTCTGTGTAGAAACAAGGGGGAGTTTTTTCCCTGGACCATAAACACAGCGTCATCATGACACATCATGACACTCTGGTTGCTTCTCAAATCAGGAGAGAGAGAGAATACTTTGACCAATCGGATCCCTAGAGGGTGGGCTTAGTATAATCAGCCTTTAGGGACTGTTGAGGACCTACAGACACACACACATTCACCCATCAACTGATTTACTGGCAAAGCGCTCTGCAGGAGAACCCAGATACAGACTCCAGAACCCTGAAAGCAGAAGGCCTAATTCCAAAGATGAACCCTTCTCAGCTTGGCCTTTAAAATCTTGCAACCTGATTTTAAACCCAGTCTTCCAAGAGGCACATCAAAATTGAACAGCCTGGCTGTGCTGTTTTTTGCTTCTTGCCAAGAACTCTTGCCAGAACCCAGAGATCCAAACCAGTAGAGCAGAGCTGTAACCCAGAATCAACCCATCAGATCCAGAACTAGAGGCCGTGCAGAAACAAGAGTGCCTTGCTGAGTGCAGAACCAAGCGCCTGAATCCTGTCCGGTGGCTAACAGATTCCAGTCCAAATCCTTGACCAGATCCTGACGGGCCTAGTGCAAAACCATAGTTCTGAGTATCTAGCATAGAATTGTCCATAGCCAATCTCCTATCCTTAAGTAATCCAATCCAAAACCATTATATCATATCCAGACTGCATTGTACAATCTCTTTTGTCTTTTCTGAATCTTTCCCCTACCCATATAGTATTTTGTTAATTGTAGTGATAATATTATCTTTGTGCTAATATTTTTGCTGCAGAAGGACAAGTGTCTTGGCGGGAAAAAGTCAGAGTGGAGGCGCCGCTGTTCTGGTGGCTGTCCGTTGGGTATCTTGCATCTTCATAGCCTCCCCTAGTGTTAAGAAATCCTTGTTGGTATAATTCAAAAGCGCATCTTTCATTTGAAAATCTTGACTCTTTTTGAGAAAAATCGACCTTTACTAAAACCTCTAACTTTTGAAATGAAAATTAAATGTCAGATTGAAGCTAACATCCTCAGCTTTCAAACAAACCTAAAACCTCATTCCAACTCCTTATAGTTTTTCTGTAATCGCGTTTCTCATGCGCTGAAAAGTTTGCTGGGAATCTGCATTTGGCTCAATTTCAACACATGTAAAATAGCTATTTCTTGCATCCGACTTCAGAATTCCGTTCCAATCTGCTAGCCATTCAAACATCATTGCTAGTGTGTACCTGAAGCTATCCAAAGCGGCTCCCACTAGTTTTGAATCAATTTAGAGAATTAAATCCATTTTTAGTGTTTTTCCCATTCATTCCAAATTCAAAAGAAATTGACCTGTTTTGAAATCATTCCTGTTCTCTCTAAGCTTGCTGGAGGGGAATTGGGATTGAAACTGCATGTGTAGAGTGTTTATTCCTGAAACCTGTTTTCTCTCCTTCCATCTACATATTGCATATTGGGGGGATTGAGTAGTATCAGGGGGAAAGAGTGATTACATTGCATTTGACTGAACACAGCAAAGTATTATTTCTGTGCTGCATTAATTTCCTATCATTGCATTTCATTGAACCCAAAGTTTTATTCCTTGCTACATTATTCTTCTCATCCATACTCCTATTGATTAAAGAGATTGTTGATTGTCATATCACCCATTGGTGATCATTGTATAAATATTAATAGTGTGATATCTAGATATTGTTAAAATTCATAAAAGTGTGATATATATCTTGTTCAAATCCATCAAATAAATCTTTTAACTTTGAAAAACAACCTACTTCTTGACTCAGTGAGACCGGGGAGGGATTCAAAAAGAAGGGCGTGATATAAGGGTACATCGTTCAGAAATAAAAGAACTTTAGACATAAAAATATATAATTAAGGATTCCGGCTGGGCATCACATGCTGGGCATTGACTTAGGTGGAGTGCTGGGTTGAAACCACTTACAGGAAGCACTGATGTAGGTATCAGTGATAGGGAGACCTGGTTTGCAGACCAGGATATCCCTCTTGAACTTCTTCCTTCCTGACTTAGTGAGAGGGATAGGATAGGAGTTCGAGTAGCAGTTAGAGAAGACAGGGGAGGCGGAAAGCACCATAGAGGGTGCACGGAGGAAGTAGGAGGAGGAGGGAGTGGAAGCGAGAGGATGCAGGATGTGCCAGCGGAGGGAGGGAGTTCACACAATAGGGACACACAAAGGGGAGACAGGTACACTCAACAGTAATGGGTACCCCCAATGAGGGGGGCCTAAAGAGTGGGAGAGAGCCTAAGGACACAGATCACAGTAAACAGTCGCCCCAGTTAAGGGGGGGGTTAGAGAGTGGGAGAGGGCCTAAAGTACACAGTACAATAGTAACCACAACGAGGGGACCTAGAAAAGGACAGAAAGAAGTGAACACAAAGTATGGCTAACCTCTGGAAGGAGAGAGGCTAAAATTGAGCAGGGAACAGTGTGTGTCAAGTCTGATGGTTAGGTGGAAGTACGTGCGAAAGCCGGGATGTTTAATAGAGAGCAGTGGTGGCTGCTCTTCCACCCCACACCTTTCTTACCTTTCGGACTCAGACGGTCGACGGCTGCATCTCACGCCTGCACTTTGTACCGCTACCCCTTTGCTGCCAAACACCTGCATCCCACAACACAGTGGCCTTGTCCTGCAGGGCTTTGCCGCAGAAGGTCTGATCCTCGTTTCTTAAAGATTTGGATGCATAGACTTAGGCACAACGTATTATTAAGACATAGGTTTACACACAGCCACAACATGTTAATGTTAATGTTAACGGATATTTGTAACACACTCTATCACCACCAGAGTGGTCCCCTGGCAGATCTCAAAAGGAAAGGGGGTGGCGGGTGAGATAGTGGGAACGAGCAGGGTAAGTGCAAGAGAGCAGTGATGTGTTGTTGGCAGCTTCAGTTCAGTTAACACCGTTCACTGAGCTTGGGGGGTGCTTTCCGGTCGATAGCCATTGTGTGCTGTTGTGCGAAGCTATGTGTGGTTTGTTTTGTTGTTGTGGTGTAGTGAAGTTTGTGCAGTTGTGGTTTAGGGTTGTGGTTGTGTTTGGTTAGAGTTTGAGAGGTGTAAGCAGAGGGGTGAAATTGTTATTGGGTTGGTTATTGGCCTCGCTACCCAGAGGTGATATGTGCTAAATTTCCACGTTCTTTCTAGATACGGTGTCTGAATATCTCTGCATTTCTATCTATATCCGGCACTGGCTAATATTAACAGTCCTGTCTATATGTGAAGCACGTCAGTATTCACAATTATATTCAAAATTGGCACTTGCTAACATAAACAATCTTATCTAGATTTGACGCAGGCTAATGTTCACAATTCTAACTAAATGTGGCCATTGGCCATCATTCACTGTCTAGGTGCAACACAGGCTAATGTTCACAATTCTATCTAAATGTGGTACATGTTAACATTCACAATTCTGTCTCAGTGTGGTGCTTGCTAACATTTACCGACTTATCTAGATGAGGCGCAGAGTACTGTTCACAATTCTAACTAAATGTGGCCATTGCTATCCTTCACAATTCTGTCTAGCATATTTCTCATATACGTATGTCTTAATTTAAATGCTTATGCAAGAAAAATATAAATGTCATTTGACCAAACACACGTAAATTGAAATGCATCACAAAGAAAAAAACACAACAAAATGCCTCACTCGATAATTAGAGATTACCTTCACTTGACCAGGTAATCCTAATTGCAGGAATTGTCATCAAATCGTAAAATGTTCAACTCTTTGCTGGCTGTGGATTACCATTAAATATGCAGGCTCTCGCCCCATTGCCAGGGATTGTATTAAATGCCCATCTGTTAACCTAGCATGTAACTAGTTCTACTAGCTAGCTAGACACTCCACACCAATGCAGGATTCGTGTTATAACCTGTCTATTGTTCCTTT
Source organism: Ambystoma mexicanum (assembly GCF_040938575.1). Taxonomy (NCBI): domain Eukaryota; kingdom Metazoa; phylum Chordata; class Amphibia; order Caudata; family Ambystomatidae; genus Ambystoma; species Ambystoma mexicanum. The sequence goes on from NC_090936.1 coordinate 282,257,373, forward strand.
CTTTCCCCTTTTCTGTTATTCAATTTCCTAACGCGTATTCATGTACTAGTCTTCAGTATGTGCACAGCAAGTTGATTGGCTCCATTCCCTCCGAACTGTGTGAGGTTAGGACAGAATGTGTGATGTGGGAGAGTAGTAGAGGCGATTGGAAGAGAGTGGAGTGGAAAGAAACATGCTGTGGCTGTGTGTAAACAAAGTGAGTTTAAACTCATCCTCTTCAGCCAACCATACTTATTTTTGGTGACTAGGTGGAGCAGGACCCATGCAGCTCCGTGGCCCGGCAGCGATGCCTAAAGGGAAGCCACACATCTACAAATGGTGCATGCAGCTACAAACACAGCGGGCAGTGCCTGTTCCACTCTGCACTGCAATTTCAGCACTGGTCGCCAGCCATTATTTCCCAATTTCTAAAATGCAGGTGAACCGGTCCACGCAAGCTAGAAGAAAGAACCTGTGTGCATGGATTGGAGCGCAGTGTCGCCAACTGAATATGAGACTGACATAAGACTCCAGTTGCCTAGTTACCTCTATGAACTGTAACAATGTGGCACATTTAGCGAAGGGGTGATTGCCATGAGCGCAAGCCAGATCCCTGGGACGTCCAACGGACTGCTTGATTGAAGTACAAGAGCGAAAAGGGAAACTAATGACACCATGCAGTCTCAACTGCTGGATTATGCAGTCCCTCACAGGACACCCCCTAGAATGTTGCCTCCCAAACCAGGGAACCTGGCATCCCCTGGGTGGAGTGGAAGGCCTATTGTACAAACTACCTATGCTCAGAGGACTACAAATGGCTAACTGCAGAGAATAAGAAGAATCCCCTCCTCCATGCCTTGGGTCTAGAAGGCAAGAGGGAATTCAGAGATACCCCTTTTGACTATAGAAGACATTGGTAGTGGCGATGTGAATGTGTATGAACTGGACTTGAATTGGACACTTATTACTCACTAAAAACCAACATAACTATTAATAGGTTTAATCTTTATTTGTGAAGCAAAGACTGTGAGAAAGTGCAGAATAATACGTTTCAGCTCTACGCAACCCGTTTCTTGCAAAACTAGCACATGCATAACCATAGAGGAACATTTTTGAGATCAAATAATCATATACAATAATAACTTGAAGATTCAAGTTCGCCTTTGGATGTGTGCAGACCAATCTTTGGAGGAAAACCTGGCAATCGCTAAGAAAGTAGAACACACCGAGATATGTGCAAAGGTCATCGCTAAAAAGAAAGGCCAATCCAGTTACATTTGTAGTGTTACCGGTACTACTCCTTAGATCAACCTCATTAATATGAAAACGCAATATGAGGTTGGCTGTTTCCTGCAAATTTGGCACAGCCATAACCATGGACCAACTTATCATAGATCAAATAATCATACATACTAATAGCATAACGATCTAAGAGGGCCTTTGAATGTTTAGAGCCCCCTCCCTGGATGTAAAACTTCACTGTGGTGGGACAGGTTCAAAGGCTTGACCCCTTCAGTGAGAGCAGGCACCCCTCCCGATCTGTGCTAGCCACCCTACTAGGGCGCATGTGTGACAAATTGACTTCTGCCCTGCAAGAGCACAAGGACGAGCAGAAGCTAAAGTGCCTACTGATCCCTCACCCTTCTACAAACCAAGAGCCAACACAATCATAAAGGTAAAACAGACGCAATTATAAGATATACCTCCTACATCTTTTTTGGTAACGTGGGCCAAGGGAAGATTATACTCTTTACAGAGTATAATAGTGAATGAGGTTCACAAGCAACTCAAAGCACAAAGTACAAAAGTCCAAAATAAAGGAATGCTCAATCAAATTTATATATATATAAAAAAAAAAAATATATATATATATATATATACTGTAATTAAATACACCATGTACAATGATTACTAAAACTATAAAATATTGTAAAACTCCACCTCTATAGAAAGAAAACCAAATATGCAAGATAGCAAGAGGCAGCAGTTTGGGTAATGAGACAGGGAGAAAAGGCATACAAAGTACAACATTCAAAGGATATGTTTTTGAGTTGCAAAAAGGTATTAACCTGACTTGGACAGTCTCTAGGGCCCAACATGGAAAAAGGGGGCAGATATCAGTCAATTCCTTTGTAGTGTCTTGCCAGTTTGACAACAGCAAACCTGGCTACTCGGTGCTGTTCAGTGGTTTAATGTGGTATAAATGCGATAGCCGCGTTGGTCCAATGGCAAGCAGATGTCACAACTGGGTCGAACTGAAAAAAGCTGCAGTTCAAAACGTTACTCAAGTGATGCGTATCATGCAGATCATCAGGTTTAGTAGTCGAGGCTCAATGGCTAATGGGCTGATGACAGGATCTGCAAATGAGCGTATCCAGTTATAATGTCGCCTACAAAATCCCCAGTTACAAAAACAAATTCTTTCTTCACCTTTTTTCAATGCATATATATGTGGGGGGTGAGTTAGGGTATTAATTTATATCAAGGGGAATATGGGAGGTCTCCCCCGGCATATATATGCACTGATAAGTGCAACAGAAATGGCTTTTCAGCCGCAGGATTTTTGTAGGTGAGTTTATCAAATACAACCCAAATTTGTTGGTTGGATAAAGGGTCTTGAAGAACACAGTTCGGAAAGAACACCAGTGTCAGTTCGATAGGCGACTCATTCAGTAGTCGAAGAAGCTGGAGGTTCAAGCAGCAGTTTTGAGCAGTACAGATGTAGCCGTTCTACATTCAAGCAGAGGTACTAACATGGTTTTGGATGGTGTGGTGCTGCGACGAACAGGTTCAAATGTGTAGGACAGCGAATTGAAGATCAGCGAGTACCAAAGACAGCTCCGGAGGGTCCTGGTAGTTTGATCTGGTTTGAACACACTTGAATCATGGCTCACAGCAAACTGGCAGGAATCCTGGCTGTCTTCGCTTTCAGGAGTTGAGAGTCGAGCTACAGGGTCTCAGAGACAAGATTAGTTTTTTTCTTGGACTCCTAAAGATGGAATCAGCTGGCACACACCTTCCGGGAGTCCTTAAGAACGGCGAGGCCCCATGCACCACTGTGCTGGCAGATATGCAGGTCTTGTTCCAGCATCAGTTCACACTCAAGGATCCCTGGGAATGTTCAAGGGACAAAGCTTGTCTCTGCCTTGCAATGGTCATGACCAAACGCTGGAGCCTCTGGAGATGTTGGCGGCAGAGCTAATGTTCCATCACACTCTCTTACCGAACAGACATCAGCGTTCTAGTGTTTTTCCAAGATGGCCACTGCATGTATTTCCATCGTCCTGTCCCTCACTCGCAGCATTGCAACCTCATTCTTCGGGTAAGACGCTGCTGAGTTTTCGCTTGCTTACCTGTCTTGTACTTTGTGTCTACACTTGCAAACTTTCCTTCCTCTTCCTAGTGGCCTGTGGCTTGCTGTCCCATCTGCTTGCTTCCGCTTGCTGGATTTTGACTGGCTACCCCATCTGCTCATCTCAGCTTGCCGGACTACGTCTCTCTGTTCCTTCTGCTTTTCTCTGCCTACTTTCCTTCCTTGGTCACTGGTCCATTTCCACTTACTGTTTTCCTTTGCCCACGCTTCTACATCTCCTTCGCGATTCTCTGGACCAAGATCAGATTACGGACGGCCAGATCTACATTCCAGGGATTGTTGACTACTTCCACCTGGCAAGCTACAGCCTCATACCAGCCACAGGGCAACTATATCGGAAGCTACACCAGGCAGATCAGGGATTTTTATGCCGTAAGGATTTTTCCCTGTTTGGAGGGGTTGGTTCCACAGAGTCCCTACTGCCAGGCTTGTTGGTCCAACCAGGCAAAGAGGCCTCCAGAGTAGCTTGCCCTTATCTCTTCATGAAGAAAGAGAAGAAACGTGGGCAGAGAAGAAGAAAGAAGAAGGGTGAGCCACAAGAAGAATCACCTGAAGATACAGGTGGGGAGATTGAATAGGGATTATCAGATTCTGAGAGCAACATCTGGCTTCACCTCACAACTGGATGACTTTGCAGATGACTTTTATCCCAACAGGGTCCAACAAAACCCTCTTGAAGGGTTGAAGTCCAGAGTTGATTGAAAGACTGGTGAGAGACCCCTTCTTTTAAAGGAAAAAGCCCTCAGGTGATTGGTCTAAACCTAGCCTTCTTTGGGGGTTCAATCCGTGTCTTGGAACAAGTGGACTTTGCCTTCTGATATCACACCCCAAGCGCTTGGTGTTACAGGAAGTACAAGAAGGAAAGATAGAGTCAAAGAGAAACAATATGGTGGAATCTTCAACTAGCTGTAAAGCGCTTCTTCTATCTACACTAACCCCTACCAATTCGCTTCTCAATAGAATCAAAGGCCTTTTGATAGGCAGCACCTTGGTGTGAAGCTGCTCGATTTGAGGATGGGTGTGCCCTTTGATTCCTGTTTCCAGTACAACGTCCTGTGGAGTGGTTGTCTCTCTGGGGAGGGTGTTACCTGTCTTCACAAAGAAACAAAGAGAGGCAATCCACAAATGCTTCAGCCCTGCTAACAGTAGAAAGGGCAGCGTATCTGGGGAGAATACACATAATCCTTTCACAGCTCAGCTGGGCTCACAGAGTTGACATGTGTGATATAAAATTGCAGTGGCTGTAATAATTATGAGAAATACCATCCACCATACTGTAACTCATTTATGGCCTATATTTAAAGATGTATCGGCAACCAGGGCAGTAAACTCATAATAATGAGCTTTTAGAACAGGGGTGCATGTCTTAAATGCAGCATATTTGCTGGAGAGATTTGGCTGTCACTGCAGCTGTTAAATTGGCAATTGTTTCCTCTGAACCTGCTCTTTACCATGGCTAAAGAAGGGTCTGCAGATCCGGGAGCTGATGCAGTAGGGCACATTTACACACCATGTTTTTGTCATGGAGATTATGAAAGGGGAATCTGATTAGCAGATTACCATTTCTAAGATGGAATGACCTGCATCATTTCATTATTTAATACAAATAAAAAAAGCCAGGGCTTTCCAGATGGCAGTTCCTCACAGTATGCCAGAGCCGATCCTAACCCAGAGCTGGGGTGAGGAAGTTGGGAGGAGGGGGGGTATCAGTCCTTGAACAACCTGAGTGTGCCTTGTATGGTACAAAGTTGGTGCCACTGTTTATCACACTCTTTTCTGGCCAGAGTTCTTTCTTGTTACTTACAGGACCCCAGTTCCCAGATTCCAACACATCAACATGGGAGCACACCATGCAGAGAAGCAGAGATGCTGATTGTGATTCTTGATAATCTGACACCATTCTGACAACCTGCAGGGACAACGACTTCCCAGGGTTAAAGGAAGGATGTGAAGATGGCAAAACACTGAAGAAACCGGGCCACAGAATCCCCAAAAATGACCTTGAAAAAAAGGGGGTTGGGCCCGGTGTTTCTTTTTAAAGCTGTGTGCCATTGTAATCCAGCCCCCTGGGAAAGCGTAGGGGTAGATTAGCCAGAGTGGTTAGGTGTTAATAAAGACCAATGTAAACGTGGAGGAAGTAGAAACCAAGGAAAGCCCAGTCATAAAAGACACACACTCACAAGAGAAGATGAAGGGTGTTCGAGTGAGGTCAGGAGGAGAGTTGAGGCCCAGAAGTTGCAGTCTAGTGCGGAGCAGTTGCGGTAAGTGGTGGATGACAGTGCATGTAAGGTTGGTATTCTGTGTGTGGAGAGAGTGGTATCAAGCTTGAGAGAATGGAGTGGCTGTCATGAGAGTCATTGTTAGAGTAAGTGGTCATAGACATGGGTGTGGGAGGAAGGAGAGAGAGAGTAGAAAGTAAAAATAGATAGTGGAAGGTAAGATTGGTACGGAGAGAGGGGGAGTGAGAGAGGGAGTCTGAATTAAAGAGAGACAAGGGGGAGTAGGAGAGAGGAAATAGGTGTAGTGGGAGAGGTTGTAGAGAAATGAGCGAGCACTAGGAGGGACGGAGAGAGGGGGAAGGAGGAAGCAAGGGTATAGAGGTATGAGGAAAGGCGAGAGAGGGGTCCCAGGAAATTCAGGGGAGAGAGAAGAGAGAAAAAGAAAGGTGAAGATAGAGAGAGTTGGAGAACTGGAGCTAGATAGAGAAGGAGGGACAAGATTAGCTAAAGGAAAGAAAGAGGTGAGAGGGAGAAGACACTATCTTAAACATATTTCATATCATCACAGTAGTGATTCCTTAGAAAGTCCCAGAGGTAGTAAGTTAGATAAGGCTATGGCCATTATGTCTTCATCAAAATACAGAATAGAACCAGACAGTAGAGGTTACCAATCACTAGTCTTTCACTCCAACCTGTTCGAGATAGGGAAGCCTGAGCTAAGGTGGAGGGAGTCCATGGTTGATTGAGGGGTACACCATTGAACCCCCCTTAGTCAGGCCTTCCTGCAGTCAATCATCAGACAAATAATGAACTCTGTAAATAAATTGCCACTGCATATCAGAGTCCTTGAATTATTGAAGCCATCTGTGACAGTGGCCATTCTGTCTCTGAATATCACAAGTGCAGCAAGTGTTCGTGCTCTATCTTACACACAGGCAGAATCCTGGTCTCGAATATGATTGATATAGTTGTTCTCAATATTCAATAATAACTAAGGATCAGTGAAGGGGCCTGGAAGAAGCTGGGCTCAATATACTCCTGAACAAACCTGTCACCCAGAGAGCAGGGAGGATCGAGGGCACATGCATAAACATGCTGCAATACTTCCATGTGGAATTCAGAGACAGAATGGCCACAGTGAGGGGTTTGTTAGTGAAGAAGGGTGTGGAAGTACTGGGCTGGAGTGATAAGGCATCACTGAATATTAAATTAGCTATCACTAAAGAAGTACCAGTGGCAGAGACAGGCTGGAAAATCCACTGGGCGAGAAATCACAAAGCATTAAACACATCCTTTGTATGCCTTAGAGGGTACTGCCACAGAATCGTACTAAAACCAGGAGCTCCCTCAGTGTCTCAAAGTGCTGACAATTCTGTTAGTGTTGAAGCAAGATTTTAAGAAAGCACTCAAACGCTTAGTAACAGAATGCATAATTGAACCCATCCAGGCTGCAGAGTGGCTTTGTCCAATTGTGGTGGCCCTTAAGAAAACATGAAAGAACAGAATATGTGTATACTTAAGGGATTTAAACAAAAATATACTTGTGGGCAAATTTTCCTTACCCATCATTACAGACATGTGGATCTGCACATGTGGAGCAGATCCATTCACATCTCGAGATTTGTCTGCAGTGTGTCATAAAATCCAATGTTAGCTAAAGATTGCATACACTTCACATCCTTCGTCCACCCTTTGGATTGTTTTGGTATTGCAGGATGCTTATTGGACTAGCATCTGGGGCAGTCGAATTTCAAAGGCCAATGAGCTGCATCCTAAAAGGGGCAGAGGGCACCATAGTGTATTAAGATGATATTCAAGTGTATAGTAAAGGGGAAGCCGAACACAACGCAATGTTACAAGCAGTTTATGGTAGACTCAAAGACCAAGGATTAACAATCAAGGTGACCAAATGCAGGTTCAGGGCTAGTGAAGTATACTTGGGCCATGTCATAAAGGTGCAAGGTTATAAACCAAAAAGAGATGCTATTAAAGCCAGTAGGAAGTCCCCACAGCCATAGAACGAAGATAAGGTACAATCCCTCGTGGGGTTAGCAGAGTATTATAATACATTCATAAGCAATTTTGCAGCGATTACAATGCTTCTACGCGCACTGCTGAACAACTTGTAAAATTCCCGTGGATTTAAGCATGGGAGGAAGCATTGAGGAAATCCGTAGCACCTGAGGACTAGGTGGGTTCATGATAGGTAAACCAGTATTAGTGACAGTAGATGCCAGTTCTGGGGGACTGAGTGCTGTACTTTCCAAAGGAGAACAAGGAAAATAAAAAGTAGTGTTCCATGCCTCTCTCTGTCACAGAAACTGAAGCCAGTTATTCAGTTATCGAAGTGGAATTGCTTGCATGTGTTTGATGAATACACTACTTTTGTTGTTATATACAGGGAAGACCATTTCTGGTTTACACAGACTGCAAGCCTCTCATTGAGGTCCTGTCTATCAAAGGAATGTCCAAGCCCATAGTGCATAGAACGGTTGAGATTGAAGCCTCAGGAATGTGACTTTCGTATTGAATACTTACTAAGAGTTCAAAGGGTGCCTGATTTCCTTTTGCGCATGCCCGCTGAGGATGAGAAAGGTTCTGTAATGGAAGTGGTTACCAGCGTGTTGCTGATCTCGAATGCAGAGATCTCCAGACAAGAATGAGAGAGTGAGTTACTTAAAGATAGTACTCTAATAAAGGTGATGCACTCGAACAATGAAGGGTGGCCTTAAAAATATACATGGACAATCAGACCGTACCTGACTGGGAGGTCAAGGATGAATTGTCTGTAGATATCAGCTTGCTGCTCTGGGGACACACACCGCCTACACCCACTAGGGACAGGATAACACAAGTGGCTCATTTGGAACAACCGGGCATCACCAGCACCAACAGGAAAGTCAGGGAAAGGTATTGGTGGCATTGCCTAAACATATTAAATGAAAAACTTGCTGGTCATAGCTTTAATAGCTCACAGAGTCTCACAGAGGTTTTAAGGATTTCATTGGAAGTTAAAATAAAGGTGCATCAACTGTTCTTCCTGTTAGTGGATAGGTTTTTCAGTGTAAAAACATGAGGTTCAATAGGATCTACCGGCTGGAAAAGGGCTTTAGAAGTGGAACTATGGCTGTCCCTCTCGCTTGTCTTTCCACAACCTCTTTCCTAGCCCCGGCATCTGTAACCTCGGCAAGTGCCATTTATTGTTGACCTCTATTGTCTAATGTCTGGCTTATTCTAATACTGTTTATCCTAAAAAGGTTCACCTACTCCCTCAGGGACTACCTAACTTTCCCTACTCTCGTCACACGCTAGTGTACGAAATTGGAATGGGGCTGTACCATGCAATAGCTCTGTAAGATTTACATGGTTCCACTCAATGACCACTGTTACCTTGCCCTTCTACTCTACCTGCCTCCACTCCTTGACTCCTCCCCACCATCTTCATTTTCCTCCTTTCCTTGGTCTTCCCTGTTATTCTGCTTACTAACTTTTATTCCCTAACTCCTCATCGGTATGAGCACAGCCCTTTGATTGGTTCCTTTGTCTTGAAACTGTACAAGGTTTGGATGGAATGTGGGAGAGTGGTAGAGGCGGTTGGAAGAGAGCATATGATATAAGGACACACTGCGGGGGGGGGGTTGTATATGTAACAATAAAGTTTGTTGAAACTCACCTTCGTGAGTCAACCATAGTTCAGATTGCTTTTAAAGACCCAGATAGCCCCCTCCTGGTGTCTATATATTCAATTATGCAGATTTGAAAATTTCTTCTACCGTTTACCCACATAGAGAAGCCAGTCACAGCAGAGGAATGGAGAATATCTGCGATCCGCCCATCACAATAGCTCCCCATGCAACTTTCCTTTAGCAGCAAGACTATGGAGGACGAAAGTATTGGCAGGTTGGTAGGAGGCTGAAGATTGGTATTTCTACATAGCTCATGCCCCATCTACATCCCTGGCCCCAACTTCGCTGCAGAGGATGGCGGGATAGGCAAGAGGGGAGCAGGGACATAAATGCTCATTGTTCAGTACCTGCTTTCTCTTTCTCTCTCCTCAACAACATCCCTGTCCCCTTTGATTTTGTGAATGAAAATGAGCACACTGGGCAGGTCAATAGGAGCTTTGAATGAGCCTGAGTGCTCTGACATTGCTTTGAGCAAGAGAGAGGCCTGGAATCCCTTCTCTTCCCTGGTCTGCTTTGCATTGATACTGTGGTGATCCAGAAAGAGGACTATTACAACAAGACAATTTTCTGAATGGAAGTGCCCATTTAACTAAAAAAAAAGAACTCCTCGCCTGGCCCTATTGCTGTAAGGGACTTCCCTATCTTTGAACTTAAAGTTAAAGTGCTCATCAGGATGATTCACCAAAATAATCTGTCCAAACCTATATTATCTAACTGGCCCTACCACTAGAGAAAACAAAGGGACAATATCAGTAGGGATCAGCAATTCGACTTGGTTTGCTCTGGTAGCTGACCTCTTTCCCCAAACAAATGTTCTATATCCTTCTTGGTTCTTCTCTGGTTTCCCCGCATGGGCCTCTAGGCCATAGTCTGGTTCAACAAATGTCTAAAATTCTAATGAGAAGGACGGGTATTTCTCCTGCATTCCCGGTCCTGGCTCCCCTCTGCAAACTTTATAGAGCAAAGTAATGCTTTCTTAGTCTCAACAGCCATAAAGAAAACTTTCATTAGACTTCACTGAAATAACAATGCTAGATTCCTCGGTTTCTCCCACTTTTGTTAAACACATTTTATAAGTTCATATCCTATGTTTTGTGTTCGGTTTTGGAGTATGCCAAGTGACTTATTCTCAGGTAGATATCTGGCGATTCCTACTGGATCTATTGAGAGGTACTTTCACCTTTTGGCTCACTGTTTTCAAATGTCTTTTTGACAGTAGGCAGCTCTCACTGACTTTATCTCCCTCGTGCCCACTAGCCCTTCCTTTGTGCACCATTTTGGGTACTCAGTATCTCTCTGCGGCAATCACATTCAAGTTTCTAAAAGAATTATTTAATATGTCTTCTTTTCTGGAATTGCTTGAGTTTCATTCTCATTCATTTTTAAATGTGTTTTACAACAGGTTTTTCCTTCAGGCGTTTCGCCTATTGCCTATTGCCTCTAGCACTTAACTGCATTTTAAAATCAAAGACTTAATCCAACACTTAATAATCCTAAATAAAGGAAATTGTAAAATTGTAACGTTCAATCTTATGTACAGTAATGTATGTGATACTTAACGGTTCCACACTATTTAACAATGACATTATTTCACCAGGTTAAAAAGTTTGATTTCAGAGGGGATTCAGAAATGTTAATCTATAGTAACTCAGTAATTGGAAGTCTAACATTGCCTAACCTGGGTATCATGTTAATTAATCTAAAAAGTTGAACACATAAGTGTGATTAGTTGGAATTAAGTCACTTCTATGTGTCATACAAAACTGCATACTGATTCACATTTAGAATATTCTTAAAAGTTGCTTACCCTAAGAAGGAAGTTTAATCTGGCCAAGGCCTCTAAGAAAATGTCAGCTCCTTTGTTGGTGTATTCATATCTCCCGGCAATGAAGAAAAAAAAGGTCTTGTCAAGGTTAAAGTCGAGATGGCTAAAATAAATGCAAAACAAATGATTGTTACTACTATCACCACTGTCGTTACATACAAAAAACAGTGATTGAATATCAAGCTATATATAGACCACCACACACACAATTTGAATACAGTAATGAGTGTCATGTGACTGGGTGAGCTCTGCACAGCGTCCAGTAACCCAAAGTTCATCAAAGTCTTTCCTCCTTTGTTCATTAACTCGAACAAAAGGGTTCATCTTCGAAACATGTTTACAAGGATTTTGGGGTAACTCAACAGCCCTCCGTCTGTTGGTGTCTTGGTTTCCGCAATAGTCCTGCTGTTTCTCTTTATGAATATGGCTGGCATCCTCCCACATCCAGTCACTGGAGCTGTTGCAGCTGTGTCTCAATCACAGCGTGCAGTAATAGCTCTAGCATGGCAAGCCAACAGGCCTTCTCATCGGAGTTTCCATAGAGTGCTGGTGACAGTTTAATCACTTCTCTTCCATCGGGTCCTGATGTCCACCCACTGATATACTTCTCTTAATCTGTACAGATGCTGACCCACCTCATCGTCCTGCCACTCGCATGTTCCTCCTCCCACACTGGGCTCAGCCATCTCAATTCAGGGCCTCACCCCTAATGTGGACAAAACATTCCCTCTCATACCTTCCTCCTCTGTCTAGTTAGAATGCCACTAGTCTTCTCCCTCTCCATCTGCTTCGCACTTGCCTCTGAATGATACACTGATGACTGCTGTTTTCCTCTTTGCACCCTCTACTCTTCTCTTCCTTTCACCCTCCGTTGCTCTTTAACCCAATGCCAAATCTCTTCAACTCTGCTCCTCGATTGCATCAAACACTCACACTACCCCTTTCTTCATCACCTCTTTTAATCCCATTTTTCTCCTTCCCTAGTCTGAGTTTGGACTAGGTTTCATGTGTACCTTTTTACTTACTTTGATATGCCACTGGCTTGATTTGAAGTACTGCTGTGGCTTAGCTTTGCTACAAGCTAGTGTTGCTTCTATGTAGGAAGGCTGGACAGTGGTTATAAAAGCCCAATTTCCCATCCGGAGATGGACTAGTGCCTCTATCCGGGAGGAAGGTCACATATGAATCCTGCTGGTGGGTTAACACTTGTGAAGTGTTGTTTTGTCTGTAGCTGGGAATCACAAATGCAGTTTTTATTTCTGTTAAATAAGTTGTGCTGGAATCAAGTCGGACAACTGCATACTCAGGTTTCACTGTTTTGGGAATATTAAGGCAAGAAGTCCTGACCTCCTTGGTGGGAATACTTTGTTTTTTTTGGCATATACATCTTTCCCTAGAAGGGCAACGGGCTATGATTGAGTATCAGTGATGATTCTCCTTTCTGCAGGAAGGGGGCCAAATTGGGATGACCAGGGGATTCTCCAATACTGACCTTGGGCCCATCATCCACTAGCTTAGTAAAGTACCTTGCCCCTTCAATCACCCCACTATCAGGCTCAAAACAAGGCAGGGGACTTTGCCAGTGCAATACCGTGACTGTTTCCCATTATGTTGTGCTACATTTCCTGAATGTCCCACAGTATGGCTTAGGGGAATTTACCTTTGAAAGTTCCTGCATACACACCTATGTTTTTGGTATTGTTATTTTGCATTTATATAGCGCCTTATATACCATTGGTATGGTCTGAAGGCGCTGCTAGGTTGAACGCCCTTGGGAACCGAAGTTCATATCAGTAGAGAGTAGAGAGAGTCATAAAGGGTGCATGTGAGCACCGGGTATGTGTGCAGCTTGTGCGGTATCCGTGTACTAGCTGCTTTCTAGCGGTAGGTGTGCTGGTTGAGAGGTCAGGAGTATGTGTTCGTTCTGGCAGGATTTATCCAGATCGGATGTGGCTGCGTTAGGCCTGAGAAGAACGCCTGGCTGGGTGGTGTATTAGCCGCAGTGATTACTTAGAATGGTGTGGAGTGAGCGGCGAGTGTTGATATGAGAACAGTTATACCGAATGGTGACATAGTATCACTGTGTTTTAGTTGAGTGGTGATGTAAGGAGAGAGTAAGCGTGATGGTGGGATAAGATGGGTTATATGCCCTTTCAGACATTCTCTGCATTCCTAAATCATACTATATGCGTCGCAAGCTCTCGTCCGTTCCATGCACTCCTATGCACTCCATGCATCTCAGTCTGCTCCATATATTTCGGTCACGCATTCATGCATTCTGGCCTCTATGCACTCACCCCCCCTACGCACTCACCCCCTCTATGCACTCGCTCCCTCTACACACTTGCCCCCTCTACGCACTCGCCCCCTCTATGCATTCACCCCCTCTACGCACTCGCCCCCTCTACGCGCTCGCCCCTTCTACGCATTCACACCCTCTACGCACTCACACGCTCTACACACTCACCCTCTGCGCTCACCCCCTCTACGCACTCACCCCCTCTATGCCCTTTCCTCCTCTATGCCTTCGCTCCCTCAATGCACTCACCCCCTCTACGCACTCACCCCCTATACATACTCACCCCCTATATGCACTCACACCCTCTATGCACTCATCTCCTCTACGCACTTACCTCCTGTATGCACTCGCCCCCTCTACGCACTCGTCCCCTTTACGTACTCGCCCCCTCTATGTGCTCACCCCCTCTATGCACTCGCCCCCTCTACGCACTTGCCCCCTCTACGCACTCGCCCCCTCTACAAACTCACCCCCTCTAAACACTCGCCCCCTCTACACACTCGCCCCCTCTACGCACTTACCCCCTCTATGCCTTTGCTCCCTCTATGCACTCACCCCCTCTACGGACTCACCCCCCTATACGTACTCACCCCCTATACACACTCACACCCTCTATGCACTCATCCCCTCTACGCACTTACCTCCTGTATGCACTCACCCCTTCTACGCACTCGTCCCCTCTGCGTACTCGCCCCCTCTACGTGCTCACCCCCCTCTATGCACTCGCGCCCTCTACACACTCACCCCCTCTACTTACTCCCCACACTACGCACTCACACCCTCTATGCACTCGCTCCTTGTATGCTCTCGTCCCCTCTACGTACTTGCCCCCCTCTACGTGCTCACCCCCCTCTATGCACTCACCCCCTCTACACACTTCCCCATTTCTCTACGCAGTCACGCTCAATACGCACTCACGCTCTATACGCACTCACGCTCTATACGCACTCGCGCTCGATACGCACTCACGTTTTATACGCACTCATCCCTTCTAGCCTTAAGCCTTAAGAATACACCAACTCTCAAAGATAATTCAAGTGTTTTTATTGAAAGGATTGTGAAGGGCTTCCCTTTAGGGCGTTCCTCTCTCTATCTCCCTCTAGTCTCCCCTAGGCAGTTTCTTCCTTAATCCAGGCTTCCCTAAGCCCCAAGATGGCCACCAGATATCGGTCGCACCTACCGTCTAATAACAGACAGGCTGTGGTCATGATGGCTTAAGGGCAGTCTTAGTCTCTCTCAGTCTCTCTCAGTCTCTCTCTCTCAGTCTCTCTCTCTCAGTCTCAGAGTCTCTCTCAGAGTCTCTCAGTCTCCCTCTCTCTCTCTCTCTCTCTCTCTCTCTCTTTCTCTTTTCCGTGCATGCTCTTATACTCCTTGCCCTGATGTTTTATCCTTCCTCTCTATTCCTTCTACTGTACTCCATCTCTTCCTTCCACTCTCCTTTGTCTCTCCCTCTCTTGCTCTTTCCCTCCTTCCCTCTGATATTCTCTATTACTCCTACTCTCTTCCATTCTCTATTATAACCCTCACCCCTCCAATATACTACTCTTGTGACTACACACCACTCTCTCCCATTCACACTACTAATGTCTCCCTTCCACACAACTTCTCTCTCCTATTCACACTACTACTCTCTCCCCTCCACACTACAGCTCTACACTACACTCCACCCACACCTTGCCCCACAGTCACCATACTGTCTCTCTCAGTCACCTTTCCACTCAGTGTCATTCATTCCCTACTCTCCCTCTGTTATTCTCACTCCCTCACCTTGCATGCACTCTCACACCCAAGTACCACTTTCTCCCACCAAAGAACACCTCACCTTGGACACTCTTTCAGCAGTCCTCATTCACGCTCCTCTGCACCGTCCTTCTTCCACTTGGTTGGTCCTCCTTCTCCTACCTTGACCTCACTAGAATCATCAAATCTGCATTGATTTCCATGCCCCTTTATTCCTCCCTCTTCCCCTTTCATTAGTTCTCTCTTCATCTGGTTCCCCGGGCCAACACTGGCTTCCTTTTCAGGTGCTGGGTTACAGCTAAGAAAACATAACATTCTTTAAAACCAACTCTCCATTACGTCCGCAGTATTTCCAGCATTTGGTAACGACAGCCCGCTCAGAGTATAGTACATGTTGGAGCTTGTATGTTCTCTGGCATTGGATAATGGTGGCTTGTTAAATGTAGGGTACATTACATGGTACATGTCATGTAGAGCGTCTGGACTGCCAGTCTGATGCACTGACTGCTCTGCGGTCTTGTAGTTCCTCTCCATCTATCTCTCAGTTGGGTTTGTGAGGAACTAATGGTGGCAACAGTAAAGACAGGCAATCAAGGGTGTTTATTAAACTGTATATGCGGGTTGGAAAAATGCCTAATCTAAATCTAAAATGGGAGCAAGCTATGACCATCAAATAATAATAAGGCAGTCCTAGTCGCGTCTTGTCATATAAAAGGGCCTATAGAAGGAAAAACCTATTGCCAATCCTTACAACCAAATAGTGTGGGATAGGATTCACAAGAAAGAAAGAAGTGTTCATAAATGATAAGTCAGGATGTGGTAGCCGGTGGTCTCCCTACCCCATGTTTTCAGCACCGGACAAGGCAGGACTCCTGAGCACAGCACAATCGCGAGCTTTCCCAGCACGAGATGAAAGTTCTATTTCTCAGGTATCAGCAGCATCAGATTGAGCAGTCGGCCAATCGGCCTGTGGCCGAAGAGAATTAGAGCTCACTGGACTGTGGCCCGGTTTTTATTAGCACTTAGGGGCCGATTTATTACTCAAACACATAATAAATCATGTCGATTTGAACATTTCCACTCTCAGCTGCCTCTCAGCCTGATGGCGCCAATGGCCGCAGGTCTGCCTGGGCGGGCGTGGCATGGTGTTATTTTGTTTCCTTTCCTAAAAGTAACAACAGGCAGGCCGCCTCTGCAGCACACGCCCTTGTGCCCACAGGGGAGAGAGAGAGCAGAGCAGGACATTTGGCATTCAGTTTCGTTTTGCTTCCTTTTGAATTTTGCTTTCAAAAGGAAGCAAGACTTTGAGTGCTGACCAGTGGCCGAAGTGTGCAGGAGTGGGTGGGAAAGCGCTGCTCCTTTACTTTTTTTTTTGGTTTCACCTTTCCTATACTTTTTTAAAAAAAGAAACCAATTTTCAGCTGAACGTAATTTAGGTACAGCTGAAATTTCAACCATTCAGTTTTCTATTAAAGATATTTTCGTTCAGTGTTTCACTTGAACTACTAATGTTTCACTTGAACTACTACCTTCCGGGTGCTGTAGATGTCTTAGCAAAACAGAGGTATTGTACTTCTCTGGCTTTGCAATTCATCACAGTTCTTTCCCCTGAGTTACTATTTCTCAGGGTTATAGGCCAAAGGTTCGAATCAAAAGGTTCGAATTACAATAGGTTCGAATCAAAAGGACCGAAAACAAAAAAGTTCTAAATATTATTTTTTCTTACATTTTTTTTTTGGGGGATCCCCCCTCCAACCGCTGTTTTTGTGGTAAAAACCACTTTTTTTACCTACACGTAAACCCCAAAAAATATATAATAAAAAAATAATTCGAACCTTTTGTAATCGATCCTTTAACTGGACACCATTTCTCAGAATGCTGTAGATGTTTTCACAAAGAGGAGGTATTGTGCTTCTCTATCCTTGCCATTCTCCACTGATGTTTCACTTGAACGTCTACTCCAATTATGGGTGTGGGTCCCTGACTCACAGGGGTTTCCTGCTAGATTCTGTCCATCTGGTTTACCCTCCTGACAGGCTCTATGACAATGATCATCCTCTTGGATGTCTTGTTGAGCTCCGAGGGTGGAGGTCCCAGACTCGCACCTGTCTCTCTGATATCATTCCACCTGGTCTGCCAGGTATTGTGACTTTGAAGATCTCTTTGGAAGCTTTGTTTGGATTTGTGGGTGCGGGTCCCAGACTCACACCTATTTCCCCTCCAATTCTGTCCTCCTGGTATACAAGCTCACCAGATACTGTGAATATGAAAATATTGTTGGATAGCTTTAAGCCGACATGGGTCCTAATTGGTAGTCCTCCCTTCTTTCAGGTCTCCTGCCAACCGTCCTGGCCTCCCCGACCTCTATGGAGAGCTTACCAGCAAGCTCTGGGTGCTTTTGGACATTGCAGCTGCTTTCTGTTACTTACAGGGACTGCAGTGGCTCCTCAGCAGTTCCCGGCTTCTGGGCTGCACGTCCCAACTTCTCCACATGCTCCACCATTCCTGGTCAGCTATTCACCCAGGTGTGTGCTTTTCTCTGCCCTCTGAGTATGACGGACATGTTGGGAATGCCTCTACAGACGATTAAACGTCCCGCTCTCGGTATATGCCGTACCCCGTCTCCTTCACTGTTGGGATTCGAATATCCCATTTCCTGCTAGTAGGGTCTCTCTACATTGTGTCCTTCTTCCCGTTTTATGTTGCATTCACATTTGCTTGATTCGAATTGACCAGTGAGCTTGTACTGGTTCACTGTAGCATTCCAGTCCTCTGCACTTCTTCCTCGTCACAGTGTTACAGTCATTGCTGTACTCAGGGTCCTTTCTCGTCTCAGTATTTCTTGGGGAAGTGATGTTTTCTACTTTACAAGAATATATGGGAATGTGTGTATCTGGGTTATCCTTCATGGATAAAAGGGTGAGGAAGGTTGGGGTGCAGTGGGAACATACTGTGTTCTCCCTGACTTGTACTCCCTCATCCCATAGGGGTTTTCCCCTCCCCATGGGATCCTCCAACAGTGTACCACCCCAGTATGGACTATGGCCACACCAAGCTGGCCCTATGGGAAGGGTCTTCCCCCATGGTAGAAGAGACGACATCCAGGGATTCGTCACAGGAATAATTATATTTATTCATATGGAAAACTGCTCACAATTAATATTCCATTGGCCACAGCCTACTTTAAAGATGACCACTTTGTTTTATGTCTATTACTGAGGTGCTGGTTGGGATTGAGGTATTAGACTGAGACATTACTTTTGCCTCATCTTGGAATACAGTACATTCTTCTCAAGTGTGTGAACAAAGGAAAGGCAGCAGTAAGTGCTGATTGCAAAATCGTTGGGATCTTTGCAAACTGTGAAATGCCTTTTATTAAACCCAGGGTGGACACGGCTAGGTACAGCAGCTCCAGACGGAAAGTGCTGGAGGAGGAGGGAGGATGACGGATGAGACAAAGATGGGAATTGAGAGCAGTGGGGCGAGCTGCCGGGACAGGGCTATTGTGCTTCAGCTGAGTGGCAACTGAGGGATTGTTGCACTGTGGTGGACTTTGACTTCAGCAGCACCCGCCAGTTCTACAGTCAGCACTGTCTGGTCTGCCAGGGGCAGGGCTTGATCTCCAGGAAACCCCTGTATCATCTCCTGCCTCTTCCTTTCCTTTGGTGTCTAAAACATATCGTTCAACACACCTTTATCTAGAACGTGTTGTCTTCCTTAAACTTATTTTCAGCTCGAATCAAACGTCACCCATAGTCTTGAATTCCATTACCATCCTAGAAAACGTCACCATTTCCCACAAATTCCTCTCTGTTGCAGTCTATAGAATACCCATCAAAACCTCTGGTGTGACCCTCTTTGGAGTCTTAAGGTGTTGGATATGTTTTATTCTGCTCCCAGTCACACAAGTGCATCAACACAGTATTTGTTATTATTCATGGGCTTGTGGAGATCACCGTAGAGTAGACTGATGACTGCCTCTCAATTAATAATGATAAACTACTTCAAAGTTCTGTGGCCTAGCCAAACACCCAAGGGGGAAGAAAGTCCAGGCTCACAATTATAATAGGGCTGAATTGATAACTACCTTCTGTGTAGAGAGAGAGGTCGCATGGGATATAGACAACACCAAGTAAAGATGTGATTGGAAATTCTCAGATTTCCTATGAAAAGTTCAGCTTGCAAAGTCATGTGGAATCTGGCGAAATAGCCATATTGACCTCGGTATGGTATCCCCAGTTCCACGACAGCAGTTGTCTGCAGTAAAAGCAAATCAGCCCTCGACCCATCCGATTGGGATAAGCAAACAAGAAAAACCAGCATGCCCCATAATTCCACCTTGTACAAAACCCAAAACCCAGAATGGACTGAGGGTATTGGATTTTGTACCAGGGAGGCAATGCACCATACAGAAGACCCACTCGGGTCACCTAGGCCAAGAAGAAGGCTGGAAAACATGTTCCTGGGCCTGAAGGCTCAAACAATGTTAACATTGCAACAAGAAAGGCACTATATTTCAAATAATCCCTCTTCCCTAAGAAGAAGATCCTGACAGAACTAGCAAAACTCATTTACAGATTTGGACTCAGGAATATAATGAGGAAGACCAGGCTAATTCAGTGAAGTGTTTTATAGCTCTTGGGGGAACACGCAGCCCTCCCACATTTGATATCCAGAGTCGCAGTTGGAAGACCAGTTCTCACCCATACAATTAATGGACATAAATATACAGCCCACCTTCCAACCCACACTCCAAGGAACATTGTGGAGGAGAGACCTCATATCGCCCTCATAATTCCCAGCAGAAGAGAGACAGAATCACCTGCAGCCACAGCTTCAAGTAAAAGCAAGGGAAAGGATAAAAGCACTGCACCAAACAAAGGAGAAACGTTTTTTCGAAGCTCCCACTCCACAGGACTACTGCTCAATACATACCCTGAGCTCAAAGGAGGTCACCAAAACACATTTCGGAAAAGGAAATCTCCCCAGCAAGAGACAGGGGAACAAACAAGCAGCTCCTTTTGCCAGCAACAAACACAGACCCCCCATGAACCTAGGACTACAATGCATCCCTGCCATGGAGCATAGCCAAAGTGTCCATCTAAATTCTATATAAGTGTCAGCTCCCACAACGATAGCGGAAGGGAGTTTTGGGGTACACACAAGGAGAGTTGTGGAATTTAAGAGGAAGAAGATAACTGGAAGAATGAGGAAGGTTGCTGGCCTGGCATTAAGACCTGGAGTATAAAAACCTGATTGTACTATCCAGACAGGAGAGAAAGGTTTTGGTGCTAGCTGCAAGACCCAGAGTGGAGTGTTGAATTTTAACTCCAGTAGAGGAGGCAAATTGTAAGGAGGTAGGGGATTAACGAGGATCCCAAACGGCAGGTCAATAGAGACCTGGCCACCACCCTAGTCAAGAAAAGGACATGGGGCGGGGGGCTTTGATGAGGGAACGATAGAGAAGGTGAAGATGAAGGCTTGACCAAGAAAAAGGCGGAGCAGGAAGACAGATAAGGTGAAAACAACATCTCTGACCAAAAGGGAAGGCTGAACAGGAAAGAGCAGAGCTCCCTCCTGACAAGAGAAAGAGAGGGCAGAGTTTATATACAGATGGAATGATCCCAAACGGCGGTGATGATAGCTCAACGGCAACGTCCTCGCCTTGGAAGCAAGACGACACGGAGCAACACAGGTTCAATCCCCGGGTCCGCACTTAGAAACCTCTGGGTATTAAGCGCGTTATAAATAACCTATCACATATCATATCATGAGGAAGTGCCCAAAGGTGGCAGAGTGAAACACTGAACATCTCAGAACCTGCTGTTCGATGAGACTGGTCCACATTGCCATGCATGACCACCTTTCTTTCCAATATTCAATTTTGATCCTTTATATATTTTTAAAAATATTAATTCAAATGACATCATTTGGGACACTGTTTTTATGATGTCGGGCATGAAATGTAAATTTTTTGATGCTGTGGGAACCTCCTGAGGTGGCTGCAATAAATACAAAAACATTAATATGTACCTATCACTGTCTTACAACACATTTGTAAATAATACATTCTCACATATCTGCATAATTCATCGATTAGATAACTCTTCAATAAGAAAACTATATTGTTATAAAACCTCACATTTCAATGTCGTTACTTTCAACTTAAACTGGTTCTACATATATTAAGTCTGTCTGAGTTGATTTACAATTGCCCAAAAATGGATTTCAGATGTTCTTTCCTTATCAAACATTTGCATTCACTGAACCAAAAATTCCCAGCTGTAATCGCTGGAAAATAACAAAATGACTTAACTTCCCCAAAACATGTTCCTTACAGCAGTTCTTATTTCTACAGACCGCCCTCTCTCCTTATATCTCTGCGCTATGTCTACTCTAACCCTATGTAGACATTCCTGTCGCGTGTTTCAATAAGTAGTGTAAACCGGTTCACACTGTGTGCGTCTCACATCTAACGTTACCTAGTCCTGCATCATTTTCGTAATTAAAAACACTCAAAAAATAATATCAAAGTAGGAATATCAGACTATTTTGTCTGTTAGTCGGTGTGTGTATGTTTACAAACTCGGCAACTATCTTATCACGTTTCGCTAATGGTGTGTCCATATTAAACCTATGCTATATGAGTCATTTATAATGTGCCTGTACACAAGTGTTTTTAGGCATGACAAGACAAGCTAGGGAGACTTATGGAGGACAAAACAAACGATCTTACTCGGACTGGAGTCACTCAGATTGCGCAACTGCATAGGGGTAGAAGGAGATGGGAAGTGCAAGGGGGAGTGTTATTAGTGCAGCATTGCTCTGGGTGAGTGCAGTCGGGGGAGCTGGCTCTGGGTAGTTAAAGGAGGGTGGCTACTGTAGGTTTACAGATACAGCCCCAAATTGTGCGGAGGCCCGGAGGCAGTGCAGGTGCTTACATTGGGTTCTGAGGGTAGCCAGGCAACCAGCCAGCACAGCAGACAGGTGGGTCTATGAGCGCATGTAATTTATTCTAATGTGGCTAATGTATAATTACAAATATTATATCAATGACTAACTCAAAAAATCATATTCAGCAACATCTAGTCTGAAAATAGAGCTTGTGTGACTGTGTTGTGGGATTGTTACTCTTCATTTTGCAGTTATGTTGTTAGGTACGTTTTAAGCGTGAGGTTAATACTCACATTTGACTTCACAGCTATATCTAATGGTATACCTCTTCAATAAACAATACACTGTCTACCATGTTTCCTAATAGTAAATTTACTTGGTAATATCAGAAAATTACTACAGCAATCTAAACAATAGCAGATCTTAATCTCAAAGCTTTCCGGCTTGTAATCAACTTCACCTATATTGTCCTTCCAGGGTACTGTGATGAATCTGATGATGCCCTCACTTCTTTCCCTGGGGTGACCCCCACTCCCATATGGCCAGGGCACGGCAACCACTACCATGTTCCTGACCCTGGTGGCATCTATATGAGAGAGGAGCATCTAGGGGTATGTACACCGCAGGAGAATGACAGGACATTGTTGGAGGAAAGCGCATATCCTGTTTCCCCTTAAAGGATGTTTCCTCAGTCCTCAATGCATTAATGGCATATTGTGCACTCATCCCCCACCTCCTAATAGATATATTGGGCCTCATTACGAGTAGGGCTGTAAGGGATACCGGACACCGGTAAGGAGACCGGTGCCGGTAATCCCTTACCGCCCTACTACGAGTTCTCTTAGCGGGACCCTCCTTTAATGCCTGGTTTGACCAGGCGTTATGGACGGGACCCGTTAAGGGAAATCACAGCCAATAACGGTACCGCAATTTGCGGTATTGTTATTAGTGCCTTCCCCATTCCCATTGAGCCCTATGGGGGCTCAAATGGGAATGAGGAATGGTCTGGTGAATGGGGACTTACCGGTCCCGCCAAGGTCAGACTGGACCGGTAAGTCCCAATCTCACCAAACCGTACACGGTACCATTATTGGTGGTAGTCATGGCGCAAATAGCACCATGACTACCACCAACCTCGTAATGAGGGCCCTTGTGATTAATCCTCAAACTCCCATTAGGGAGAACATGTTGGCAACAGAGTAATATGGATTACAAGGACCGGGCAACCAACACTACAGTCTAGTTGTTGGCAAATGAATAAGCAAGCTGGGAACTTCAAAAGCGGACCACTTGCAGCTGATGAAAGGAAGGATAGAGGAGAGCTGCATACACCGAGGTGCCTCGCATCCCATAGGATGACTGAGCACAAGGTTGAAGGCAAGCAAGCTGTGGCAGGCGACCGAGAGGTGAAACCTTTACTAGATCAGAGAAACCAGGGTGCAGGTGGTCTGATGCAGCAAGAGAGAAGGCAGCGGGGACCACGCACAGCGAAAGCCGACACACCGGGCATGCTGTGAATAACAAGCCCCACTCAAAGCCAATGCACCGCAACAAGGCAGAGCGGAGAAATGCTGGAGACAAACCGTAAGCCCTGGGAAGGAAAAGGGCTAGGCATGTTGCCAGCAAGCATATTTAATTCTTCTGAAGCCACAGAAACAACTGGTAAACATAAATATACTAGGTGAAGTTTAGTAGTTATGTAACAGAATTCCTGGCAGAGAAGTTTACCAGGTGAAGTTAACTAGTTGTGTAACAACTCAAGAAGGGCCATGCCCTTGAACTAATGAACTGTTGTAGAATTGTATAGAGAAAAGGAGAGCCTTTAGGAAGAGACATTCCCTTGGCATTGCAATGTATAAAAGGAGATGAGAAAGCCTGGGGAGGGTAGCTGATACCCCAAGAGAGGCAAAATGTACCAAGGGGAGAGGGTAATCCTCTTGGAGCTTGAGTATTATTTTGAAGTTGTGGAATTTACGATAACAAATCCGGTGAAGGAAGTTGATCGCTGAAACTGTGAGCATTGTTCGTTGGAAACCTTTTTGTTGAATTTGAACATTTTGGTTAACCTTGAACATTTGCATCTGCAAGAGTCAATTCCCTTACACACTGAAGTTTAGTTGGCGTGTGAGGGCCAGCATAGGATTATGGGCACATGACATACTTTTCTTTGGACATCTTGATACTGGACAGACTCAGTTTTGTTGAGGTAGGGAAATTCCTCCTAGATTAGGGATAGTGAGGTATTTTCCAAACCCTTTTTGTGCTACTAAATGTTTGTATCCACAAATGGGTCTCCTCTGTGTCCGCATCTCATTCCTGGCTCTTCACAGTTCCAATGTTCTTTACACTAAGGCAGATATAATGTTCCTCAATTAATCATGCACTATCATTCTGATGTGTACACACTGCTGTTCCCAACAAACTCCAAAGGAACCTCACACAAAGCATCACAAACGACTTTCAAATAAAGCAACCAAGCGTCCATTCCTGATTCATCCCCTAAGGGAACACCAATTGTAACTTGTGAATCCAAAATGATTCCCTTTGGAGTAATCTCTTTTCACAATCTCCTCCTGTGGAAGTCTTAGAACACTTTCTACCATTTGATATTTCATGTGCATGACTTGATGATTAATTTCCATGAACTCCCTAGTGATCAGAGATGAAGAGTTCCGATTTCTCATATCTCTCTTATGTTCATCAATGCGTTCCTTAGCTGCCCTAATAGTTTCGCCCACATGGATCTTCCTGTATGGACATTTCAAATTGTATACTGTGAATTTCGAAATGCAGGTAGAATTATTTCTCTATGTAATCCTTTCCCCAGTTTGCAGATGATGTTACATTTTGCCTGTGATAATATTATTACAGTGTATGCAATTTAAACAGGGTTAGGGTTCAGTTTTGGGTGCTTCCAGGAAAGTTTGATGTTCAGTTGTCTTACTGATATCAGCTCGTATCAGAATGTCTCTTAAATTCATCTGTTTAAATGCAGTCCTAGGAAGTTCTTTGCAAATTCCACTTAGACATGGATCTGTTTGTAATATAGTCCAATATGTCTTCATCAGCTTGATAACTTGTGGAGTGGTTGGACCAAAGATGATTTGAAATTTTAACTGTGAAGTCTCTTTTTTATCTCGTTGATAATACTTAATCCATTTCTATTTTTTGCAGATGCCTGTGTCTGTGCTTTTTCAAAACATGCAAAGTGTAGCCCTGACTAAACATTTATATTTGTACGAATTTGGCTTCAGTCTCAAAGTCTTGCTTCTCAGAACTAATTTGGCTCAGCTTTAGGAATTGTGAATATGGAAGATTCTGTAAAAGGTTTCTTGGCTGGTATTCTTTGCAGTCCATTGATTTGTGATAGACAGTACATTGTGTTTAGTAGGGCGTTAGTCTCCAAAGAATTGACTTTTCTATTAGACACAGTATATGTAAATTTAATTGTGTCATGAATATTATTTATAAGTTCCAAACATTTCTTAAAATTCAATTCAGGCCCTTGCAATACAATGAAAATGTTGTCTAAGTATCTGAGCCATAATTTCCCACCATGTTGCCAATGTTCTGACACCAAGGTTCACTCATTTTCAAAGTTTTGCACGAACAAGTTGGCGTATGCTGGCATGAATCTTTCCCCATAGAGCTTTGTTTGGTCAGTTGAAAAAAATTGACTGCCAAATTTAAAGTAGCTATTGTATAGAACACATCTTAACTTACATAGCTATGAATGATGTATATCTTGTACTTGATGACTTAGTAAGACTCGCAACACTGCTACAATTCCTTCCTCCTGTGCAGGAATCTATGTGAGCTATTAAGTGTACATCTATGTGAGTAACAGAAAAATACAGGTGGTCCTATACCGCAATGTGAACTGGTCTCATCGTACAGCAGGTTTTGAGCTGTTAGATCCCTGACCACGACAAATGATTTGAGACCAACCCATACATTAAGATAAATGTGAGTGCATGGGGTCTAACTTAATATCATCATACAACGGTGGCAGGTAATGGAAGGGTCTAGGTGACGAGATGGAGGAGGTAACATGTTCTCCTGAGGAGTAACCCAAGAAATAAGAACATACAGGGCCTGATTCACAGAGCATTTTTCAATGGGATTGCACCATTATAGAAGGCCTCTGTGAATCAGGCCCACATTGTCGTTGTGAAGTGTAACTAACCCATTAACATACCCTAACTATCCTAACATTAAATAAAAAGCATAAACATGAATATCCTTGTTCTGTCATTTGTATAAACGAATGACAATAAGCTTGGATTTATAAGGAGTTCCAGGGAATAGGAGTGCTAGGAAAATCTTAAAAAAGACAATGGTATTGGCCCTGTTACCACTGCCCAGGATTGGATCAGTGATGCACAGGAACAGCCAACCTATACCAGCCTCCTTTCTGTTCTCCTTTCCTCAAAGTACTTCATTTTATATTTCCTTTTTGCATTATTTGAAATCACTCTTTAACAAAGATATTAAAAAGATGCTAAATAGAAAAGTGTCAGCATCATCCTGATTTTGCTCAAATAATTAAGATTCTGTTTTTTACTCGTTTTCCCTGGACAGCATGACATTTTGGGAAATGCTGATGAAACAATACTACACTAAATGCATATTAACTGAAAGATGCTTAAATCAAAATTCTGCTCTTTTCATCACAAATCAAATTCTAGCTTTTAGTTCCAAGCTTTGTTTCACAAATTCTACCTGATTCAATACTTTTCGGTACAAAAGTGTTAATTCATGGGGTCGAAAGACCCTACTTATACGTCAACTGACTATTCAACAACATAATTGTCAATCTATCTTAATGATTGGTTGTACATTTTAGAAATAGTGAAATCGTGGCAAATTTGATCTTCCAGAAAGGGCAACCCAATCTCAGAGTGTAAACCACATGCTGGAGCGCAATCAGGAAAGCCTAACAGACTCCTGCAAAAGGTATTTTGCATTTTTTGCAATTCTTCAAAAGAGATGAAAGCCCCATATACTGATTGTTTATAAAGCAACAGACTTGGGTTTAGCCTATTAATCATGTGTGTGGTGCTTTTTATTTGCCTTCTCTTCTATAAGTGCACCGGTAGTCAGACACCATGGCTACCTAAATAATTAGAGGTGCACACTCTGTTGCCTGACCTTCCAAGAAAAATATTTGTGTGCTTCGTACACCTTTCCCCAAAGATCAAACGACTGATTTATTTACATGTATATTCAATCCCCACTCATTCATGTAATTTGTGTATGCATTTCTCAGTTTTAAAGGGAATTTGGGTTTTAATGAGCAACACATTTCATCTGCATATGACAATATGGGGGTGTTAATACCAGCCACTAGGGTACTCCTATCGCATCTCGATAGAGTTGGGTGAAAAGAATTTGTGAACACGTTTAATAGGAGGGGGCTAAAACACATGCTTGTCTTACTACCCTTGTTGTCAGTTTAGGAGAATTTACCATACCATCTCTGCTTTATTATTTTCATGTACAAGTTCAATGGCAATTGTATGTTTAATTTGATATTCACTTTGATAACTTGGGCGACTTATAAGCAATCCTCAATACGTAAACTTGTATTTGCACTGTCTCTGCCAATTCATCCTTAGTTCAGTCCAGTCTTTCCACCTCATGCCATTTTAATATTTCTTTATATTGTTTTCTCAGCAAGAAGATATCATCATCATCAATAGACTTTTCTTTAATGTTTAAAGTTTTAAAAAATGAATGCCTGGTATTCTTACATTCATTGTCCAACCAACTGTTTGTACTTTTCTGGACTTTAAAGTGCTTCAGCATTGAAAAGGCGTCACCAAGTCTTCTCATAAGAACAGCATAACTATCTATTAACTTGTCGGGGTGGTCTTTTCCACAAGGCATCCTTCTATAAGAGACAGTTTGTTGGTTATTAAATGTTCCATTTTACATTGAGCCATTGTTTTATCCCAACAACATCTGTCTATTATATGTTACTGCACCCCCTGAAATCTGGGTCTTTAAACCTTCCTTATTATGGTTGATGGATAAGGGACTTTTTTTTAATGTCAAACGCAAAGAGTAAAGATCACTTTCTACCTCCAGTATCACTTCAAAGTCAACTTATTAAATTCCAATATATTGCACCCACAATTAAGTAGCCCATTGACCACCTACCACTGGAGCAAATAAAAGTTATGTTTCAAGGTGCATCAGAGGGTGCACTCCTTTTAATCAGTCCCAGACCGCTGTTCCAAAATATTGTATGTAATCAGATCCCAGTATTAGCCAAATAATATATATAGGGTTTTCAATAGCGCGCTTAATACTGAAGAGGTTTCTCAGCATGGACCCGGAATTGCTGCGTTGCCACTGAGCTATACTGCCCGTGCCAATATCCCTCTCCATGATTGCATTTGGGATATCTAATATCCTATCTTCATGGCAATTTAGAAGGGTCACAGTTTGTCCATTTCCTAGTTTTAGGATAAAATCCCTCGGGCCTACAAAATAAAAGAGGATAACTACCTGTGCTCCCATCTAGGATATTGTCATTACCATTTATAAGTTTCCCAAAATCTCTATATGTTCTTATTTCCATGGTGCGTTTTAACAATATCAAAGACACAACAATGTATTCCTATTACATTTAATTTCAATACAGTGTATTGTGTCAGTGTTAATCTGGATTTCTACCAACATCTGCAAATCCAAGGATATCAGGGCACAGAGGCCACGTTGATGCGTCCATGCTCTTTTAACACTGTTTAAAACCCATCTCTAATAATTTGTGTCAAAAGCCATGTTTCTTGGAAAAGCAAAATGTGAAAGGCATCAACTAATTTAAGAAAGTCCTCAGCTGTTTATTTGGTTTGGAGACCAACAACATTCCAGTACATACTCCGCAATTTTGCTTACACATTACCTGCAACAACCTCACAAACTGCTATATTGCTCTCAGCTTGTTCCAGGGAAAGGTTGTGCTCTCTCAAATTTAAGTGTGGATTATGAGGCGTCAATTTGGCCTCAACACAGATTATTGAATTGTTCAGAAGTTTTTAATCGCAGTCAATTACTGTGTTCAGTAATTAGTTCTGATTTGTATAATCAGCTGTGATGTAAACATAAGTAGTTTGCAATGTTCTGACCGATCCAATTGATTTCAGGGATGTGGCCCACTCTTTGCGTTAAAATTGACACATTTCACAAATCTTTATAGATAATATAAAAGGTTGTTTGGCAAGCTTTATTTAGCAGCCCTCTGAATACATTTTCTTTCTCCAGGAAGTTGCTGTTTTCCTGCCAGACTTGCCTTGGGGCTTCGGTGGATCAGAATTACATCCTCGCGATTCTTGAAGTTTGAGCATGCTCTTTCTTTGGATCCCATATAGATAAGTCTTTCCAGACTATGGTTCAGCTGGGCTTGCTTAGCCTTGCAAGATTTGACCAATGTCCGCTTGATGGTAACAAGTCTCTCCGCGATGGCTATCATCATATAAATTGATCGGTCCAATGATTTTTTCATGATGGTCTCAGGTGAGAGACTTTCTCTCAATTTCGTTGACAGAATGGGGCTGCAGGTTTTTGTTAACCCCATGGATTCTGCTGTCTTTGCATCAGCATTAAAGCCAGAAAGAAGTTGTCCGCGGGTTCGGACTGCATTAGTTCCATTTTTAGTGGAAGTGGCACATTGGTTACTGCTTTTAGTTGCTGGTTTAGATATATTTTTCTTGTTGCTTATGTTGTTACATTTGGCTAGATTCTACCTTCACATTCTGATCCGATAGTCTTCCATCCCCATCTCATTTCTGTCTTTTATACTGTTGTTGCTACATCACTGTGTAGCTTTGATTAATTTCTCTAATTTCTTTAATCATTATTTGGATTGGCATGAAATGCAGGTTTGTTTTTGCTGCCAATTGCCCTACTTACTACAATGTTGGAATCGCCATTCATATCTACATTATGCGGTGTGGTGCTGCTTCAGTTTGTGGTCTCATTTTGGTCTCATTCCTCCTCAGAGGAACCTGCACAGTCTACTATTGTGGGTTTTGCCTCCAAAGCCCTTTTTTTTCGTTAAACTCAACCACTGAAATCTGAGTCTCTGGCTCTCCAACCACTGGTTTCAAGTAGACATTAGGAGTGCTCATCATTATCAACCTTTTGGGGGACACTTTCTTTCGGAAGTGGTAGTAGCCTTTCTTTTTTTCTATGGTGATATACAGTTATCACAATGGCCTCTAAAACGCCTATCAAAAGCGTAAGGTAGGAGCAGGCAAAAAGAAAATATTAGATTTTAGGAATTACCCTCACATCGGTGGTAATTCCTTGCCAGCCCGAGTGTAGGCAGGCCAAGGAGAGGGCCTCAGTGAGGGATCAGAGCTGTCACCGGCTGGGTTCCCCCCCAACGAGTAGGTGATAGCAATTCACATCCCGCTCCGTCCGGGGTGCAAATAGTTTCATTTTTTTTTCAAGGGAGATGGGGTCTGCGGTATTCCCCAAGCCTGTTCTCTTGTGGGAAATAAACAACAAGATTGTTACCGCAATGGAAAATAGCAAATGGACCAAGTTCCTTTTGTATTTCTAAAATGGTGGCCCAACAGGAAGGAGCAGCAGTGCTGGGAGCACCGCATGTAAGTCCAGTGGGCATGGATGGAGTTAAGGGGATGACATGAGGAGGCGGCTGGTTGGTCTGGGAGGCACAGGGGGGTTGGAGAAGGGGCCATGGCATCAAAAAAACTGGAAACATCTCTGGAAGTGCCTCGGATGGCTGGTAAAATTCAGGCAGGACACAGGAAGTTCTCGTCCATGTTTCCGGCCACATGACTGGCTGAGCGCTCTTTCCCGGGTGCAAATATAATATATAGATCTGTTACATGGGTCAAGGTACTCTAGTTTTGATGAATGTGGATATTACACAAAAATGAAAAAGAAACAATTAAGTCAAATGTTAAAAGTTAAAAAATGAATGTGTCTTAGTAAAACAAATAATTCCACCCAATTACTTAGCTCAGTCTCGGGTTTCTGTATGACATTGCTGCCTTTAGGCTAGTCCATTATGCAGTGGCAAACATCTTGCGTGGAACAGATAACACACAACTCATAACCAGCAAATGTGGTCCAAATCTGTGTATTTTGCACACATGAGATGGAAACGATAGACAATTCCTTTTTGTTCACCTTGCATATATGCATGTACATAGGGACATATTTCTTCCAATAGTCAAGTAGAAGCTTTTGCAATGTACCAGCTCTTTTACAATTCATGTTGCTTTGTTTTGCAGGTATGATGAATCGAGGGAATTTGTTCCTTCTCCCCAAAGGGGAGCCACCCCGTTTGAGACTAGGGAGGTGAGGCTGTCATGCAAAACCCTCCCTACGGGTTTGGGCAAGCAAGATCTCACTGAGATTGTCCTAAAATTCCATGTTTTCTGCCTATATGGGAATTGATAATTGTGATGACCGAACAGAGCCTTTATCTGTAACTAATATGTTTGTTGAATCCTGCCAAACTTAAGTTCATGGGACCAATGACACAGTGCTTCTGATTGTGGAAGACTAAAAATAACTAAACTAATGCCTCCCTCCATTGGGTCTGCATCCCAAATAGCTCTCGGGCCTAATCTAAACATGTTCTTTTCTCCAGGGTGGGATCATCATAGATCCTATTAGCCCCTCCCCCTTTCCATATGTGGTATTTTGAACAGTCTTTGTTGTTTGTCCTGCTTGCTATTGGTTCAGCGATTCCCTTGCTCTGAGCTGTGGTGAATTATTTTTCTCTTGTCTGGGTTTGACAGGCGTCAGAATATCAGAATCTGTATTACGCCCATCGGCTTCCTTGTGTGGTCCACTGGGCTCACCTGTTACTGCCTTGCATTGTGGTTCTTGTAGTTCTGAAATATACCAAAGAGATCTCTGTCCAGAAAAGGGGGCGCAAGGCATTAGCTGATCAAATGTGGTACCAGGGTCAAAAGTCCAAGCAAATGTAGGGGGCTCCGGGATTGGGGCCCTTCCAAATCCCTCACCCCAGCTATGGGGTAGGGTTGGCTCTGAATACCCCCTTGTAGGCTGTCCACCCTAGGTCAGGAGGGGTACATGTTCACCCCAAACACGGTGAAGACACTGACTCTGTCAAATATGTTAGTATTGATATTTATAGTAGAGGTCTCATTCTTCATCAAAATCTGCTTTAGTGATACAAAATAATCAAAAACAACAACTGACAGAGGATTTAGAGTCTTACAAGAACCGGACCTGATTGGGACGCTCTGAACCCAGGTATTTTTAAAAACAACATTGCACTGATCCTCAGACTCATGAGCGCAGCTGACTTCCATCAGCAAAGTCTCTAAACCTCAGCTTTCAGAATGAACAGATCTTTGCATTTTGTTTTCACTCATTGTTTTGGAAGATAATGTTTGACTGATGCCTTCATCATTGAAATCTCATCTTTCACTTCAAATAGCCCACTTTTCTTTGATAAGGAAAATGGGTTTTATTAAACAGACTGTTAGCCAATATTTCACTGTGTGGCTTACAATTTATTTTCTGATGGTACAAATTACAGTGACAATTCAAGTGTGACTGTCCAATAATTCCGAAGAGGCGGTTCCTGCTAAAGAAGCAGCATTCCCTCTATGTGCCAGACACACTCTGTCTGATTTGGTAGGATGTTGGGTATTTCGCTGAAGACTGGTGGAAATCATCAATATTACTGAGGTAAATTATCAGAATTATCTCAGTGGAAATACTGCCGGGTTATTATTAACAATTCCCTAAGGAGTCCTATGAACTGCAAAAATGGGGACTAACACCACCCTGATGCCATTCGTAAACCTGTGGTAATTCCATGGGACCAAGTGATGGTAATTGTAAACTAGTTTGGTGATAGTCCCACACATTGGGCCTTATTACTTGTTTGACAGTATCCTGGTGGTAATACCGCTGGCATACCGGCAAATGGAAATAATGTTACCAGCACTTGTCTGCCGGTAATATTGGCAGATTACAAGTGCTGGTATTCACTGTAAGACCCCATTTCCATGGAGTTCGATAGGACTCCATGGGGGATTTCGGAACAATTACCAGCAACGGTAATATGCAGGCATTATTTTGTCGGAAGGGGTCCAATCCGTTACCAGTACCAGCAAAGTTGTAGTTGGCTGGTCTGGTAAAGGTGCTGGTAAATGTTATAACTGGCACTTTTACTGTGTACCGTCCAACTCTTAATGAGGGCCATTTACTTCCGAAATATTGCTAAACTTGTAATGAGGACCTATAGACCTTTATTATTTGGCAATGTAGGAGCACTACACAATCCATCAAGACCACACTTACTCAGCTTTTTTATTTTGGTGTGGTTCATGTATTTTCTTGACCATTTCTGTTGCACATCCTCACAGCCCACAACCACTGGCAAAGATGCATTTCCTCTTTTTGGAATGTAACATTTTCTTAGATGCTTATAGCCATTTTCATTTTTTGGATTCACTGCTTACTATTAATACAATTGGTGCTTAAATCCTTTCTCACAAAATGTCCCACATTGTATAAACGATTTATAGGACACATGCCACAGAAGGAGATGCTAGTAGAATTGAAGACATTTGCATGAATTACATTTCTTTAAAAAACCACAATGATATTACTAGTGGCATGTGTCCCCTGGGGACCCGCTACTTACCAGCACCAATACTTTGAACATAAATTGAATAGAAATTAAGATTAGTTCAGACTATTGACGAAAATATAAAACATTGGAAACATACCCATAGAAATGACCTCGGACGAACTCTTGTATCTTAGACTTATACATGACGTGCAAATTCTGAAACTCGTGCATAGCGGAGAATTTCTTTATGTTTAAACCATTAGGCGTAATAACATCTGTAAAGTTTGATTAAAACATGTTAAGGAAAATTCATAAAGGCTTGAGCATGGTCTATTAAAAGCAGCTCCACAAATATTGCAGTTAGTACACCGTGGCAAATTACAAATATGATATCTATATTCACTTCAGTTTTATTGTTTTGCAAAAATAAGCAACATGATTTTAAGCAAAGCCAATCAAAACATTACATTCAAACTCAGCAATTAATACTATCTCATACAACGCTATTGTTTAAAATAAACCTTAATTTGTAAATATGGAAAAAATCACATACAGCCTCTAATGTCCATATGATTATTTGGGAATTTAGCATCTATATAGGAAAATAGCTTGCTTGTATGACCACCTTATGTCAAACAACACTAATAGCATACACCCATTATGTTGTGTACTAATTGACTGGACATCCATAGGTCCCTGTATTCTGCAGCAAGCAAAAGCATGCTTATAATTCTATTTTTCAATGCATGATATGTATGATGTATGATGGCGCCATTTTCCTTGTTTTGGGGACTTTTAGTGGTTGATTTAGGGTATTCGTAGTCTCCCTGAGTCAGTGGATGATGGGCCCAGGTATTGCATGGGCAGGAAGCCCTGATTGATTTAGGGTATTGGTAGTCTCCCTGAGTCAGTGGATGATGGGCCCAGGGATTGCATGGGCAGGAAGCCCTGATTGTCCCCACTCAACTCTCTTCTGAAGGGATGGCTATTTGAATACAATAACTGCCCCCTGGCTTTTAAGAAAAAGAACTGTATGGCAGGCATCCAAAAGTCTCCCTTACCCTCACCAGAAGGAGAAGAACATCAGGGGTTGGAAGAAGTAGAACAAAGGTTTTTGGAAGGAGAAGAACAGCAGAGGTTGGAAGGAGAACCGAAGAGATAGGAAGTCGGAGAACAGCAGAGGTTGGAAGGAGGAGAACAGCAGCGGTTGTAAGAAGAAGAGCAGAGTTTGGAAGGAGAACAGTAGAGGTTGGAAGGAGGAGAAGAGCAGAGGTTGGAAGGAGGAGAATAGCAGGGGTTGGAAGGAGGAGAATAGCAGAGGTTGGAAGGAGGGGAATAGCAGAGGTTGGAAGGAGGAGGAGAATCACAGAGTTTGGAAGGATGAGAATTGCAGAAGTTGGACGAGGAGAATCACCGATGTTGGAAGAAGGAGAATCACAGAGGTTGAAAAGAGAACAGCACATGATGGAATGGGGAGAAAAACAGGTGGAGGAAGGAGGGGAAAACCGTTGGTGGCCTGAGAGAATCATCCACAGACCAATGGAAAGCAAGAGAAAAGGGTGAACATTAGTCACATGAAGGAAGGTACAAGTGGCATGCATTACCCAAGGTAGGAGCCAGGCATTAAGCACTGATCGGGAGGGGCTGTACACCCGGTGGGAGCAGGAATGAGTATGTGACTGAGTAATGAGGAGGGCCATCACCAGTGCAGGATCAGAGAAGTAAAGCAAAGGGTATATATCAGGACCCAGAAAAGGGAGGTGATAAGTGTGGAACCGTGGACCAGAAGCCCAGGTGCACCTTCCATTACCGTGGGCATCAAGTTACAACCTCTTTTATGCTTCATGAGTGAGATGCAGAGGCAGCTGCAGTGGCTGGAGGCTGTAACATTCAATATCAGGAAAGGCAAACATGAGGATCTGCTGAGAACACTCAAAGAGCCTGGTTGCTGTGTAAGCGACTCCTCAACAAAGCCCAATGAATATTTAAAGAAACATCTTCAGTTTCAACTGGTCCAGTGGAAGAGAGACCATGTGCTTAAACTGCATTTGATTTACATCCAGAATGGATCCCTACAGACTCTGGAAGAGGTTTTACTTTTGCTTTGACAAGTTACTTCCCTCTTGAGAGAGAATTGGAATGGGGAGAAGGTACCGATGTCTATATTGGGGTCACGCTCAGTTTTTAATTTCGTTTCCTTTTGTAATGATTTGAGAATTCATGAAAACACAACGCTGTTTTTGTTCCATTTCCTGAAAGCTAAGTCCACATTATATGAATCCAATGCATGTGTCTAGTCTTGCAAACAGAAACATATACTGTACAGGAATTTGCCATTGACTAGTTGGCCTGTTGATCCATAAAATGCAACAAGTGGCCCATTAAAATCAAAACATGGCTTACACAGATAGGTGCTCTACAACCTTGATTAGAACTAACATGAATTCGATTATGATATCAAGAAAAATATAGAGGGAGTTCAAGCAACATTAATCAAGTATAGAACAATTAACTCCAGCAAAATCCCTAGTCTGGGTGAACGTCTGTTTCTTAAATATTTCATTATTAATCATATTTATTCATTTTAACAAACACTAATGATAAAACATGTGTGGATTTCAATGTAACAGGATAATGGATATGTCCCTTTAGAGGGGGGGTCAAGGACCCCAGATGTGGTGTGGGTGATTTGAGGTGACCGGCGTAACCGGCATGTTTGAAGCCATGTATGTGCAGTACTGCCTCTGTCTCTGATAAGGTGCCATCAGCCTCTGTCCTGGCTAAGACCTAAAGACCCACAATCTACCACAACCAGCATGCACCAGACTCCCAGGAAGCTAGGCTGGAATGTGCATCCTGGGAAGCAGCACACAGAAAAGAGGAACTGTGACAGCAAGTACCACATTGCACCTTGACCCAACGGACAGGACCTGGCCGGGTGCTGTAGTAGTGGTCTAGTTACTAAAATGAATATGGATTAGGCTTCCCCATTCATGAACAAAGGGAGAAACCCAACACTCAGCACAGGGACCCCAGAATCACTACAGAGGAACAGTGGAGATATGGTGGTGTAACTACAGCCTTTGGGGAAATGCAGCGTACTAGGGGAGACAAGTCCTAAAGATTAATTTGAACAGTGACTTATGTCACATATGGCTCATGAAACACTCCAACATTTAAGTACAGTTCATAGGTTTTTATTGAACTTCCAATGGGCCATATGGCCACCCCCCTCTCATCTGATAAAACGTCCTCCCTAAAACAGGTGTCCTTCACCCCTTGATAGTAGATAACAAATGTTTCCCCTTCAGTCTACAAACAGGCTAAATATGCTACAATGTCAACGTAAAGCTGCTTCACTTTATACTAATCTCACTAAACTCCCGCAGGGACTACGCAGCGTTGCCTACTCTACCAAGTGGTTAGTGTCCTAAAAGGGTATGGGAATGTGCCTTGGAGACACCCTATTTGATGCAGTATCTTCCTATCACACTCACTCTTTCCTCTCCCACTCTTGTCTCTCTCTAGACTTCCTCTCTATGTGCACCTGCCTTTAGTTTCTCCCCTTTTCTCCACCTGTGTCTTCGATTGTGCTCATACTTTCTAGGCCTCACCTCCATCCTTTAATGTTAATCTTCCCTCCTCCTTGCTACTGTCCCTCCTCCACACCAATACTCCCTCACCCATAACACCACTCCCTCCGCCACACTACTTATAACAAATCCACCCACCTCCTATTGAGACACCTTCCTTTCACTCACCCAATCACTTCCATTCACTCCGTACCCTGAACCACCTAACTACACTTGCTACACTTTCACGCACTCACAATGGTGTACCACTTTCACTCACTAGCCAATAACTTACCTACTCCTTCCTCTCTCTCCTGCTGATCTCTTGGTGTGCTACGTCCTGCTCTCACCACGCCTGAATAACCCACAACTTCCTATTTCCTTCTGTTCCTATAATGCTACCCTTCCTCCCTCCATTGGATCACTGGCCCTGTCTTCCCTGCCCGGGAAGTGTTGAAAATAGAAGAGATTACAAATAGGGGTAAAGCCCTGCCCACTTTCTCCATGCAGATGCGCTGCTGTATGGCACTGTTGGCCCGAGAAGTTGAATGTCCCCATTCATTTTACGGGGCCTTGTTCCTGGTACCCCTAATGTAAGT
This sequence comes from Ambystoma mexicanum, assembly GCF_040938575.1. Taxonomy (NCBI): domain Eukaryota; kingdom Metazoa; phylum Chordata; class Amphibia; order Caudata; family Ambystomatidae; genus Ambystoma; species Ambystoma mexicanum. The sequence goes on from NC_090936.1 coordinate 282,295,155, forward strand.
CCAATGGGTGTTAGTGTTTCAGTCCTTTGTTTTAGTGCCTACTGGTCTAGGGGACCTACTGTTGGGTATAGGTGTTCACTTCTGGTGCTTGGCAGCACTGCGTGGCTTCTCTGTCTGCTGCATAGTGTTGGTGCTTCCGAGTCCCTCTCTCTCCTTTGGTTCTTCTCTGCCAGTGGCCAAGTAATAAAGATGGGAGGATTGTTTGCTGGCAGTCGGATCCCGGTGTCAGTTCTCGTTCTGCGTTTCTACAGCTGGCTTGCAGCACTGGATAAAAAAAGCTTGATTAAAAAAAAGCAAAAAACAATAAAAGGAGGTGTTGCCTGGAAGGTTTAGAATTAATCTAAATCTCTGGCATTGCTCTGGGCAACCCTCCAATCATTGTTCTTCACCGGCCAAGCCATTACAAAAGGGGAAAGACCATATGCAAATCAGGCCTGGTCCCACCCCAAAAGGGGCAGACCAGGCAGATCTGCTTGGTCACATCCCTTCTACCTGATCACACAAGCATCTCCGGACATGTTTCATCCTTGTTGGGCCTCATCAGTAAAGAGTAGCTTATGTCTATAAACCCATCAGACATGGGACTCATATCTCGGCATGCCACTCCCACTCGCGGTGACTAAGCAAAACAAAAGAGGTATGGCTGGAAGGTTTACAATTTATCTTAACCTCTGGCTCCCAATGATGCCGAAACATGTCTGGGGATGCTTAAGGTCTCATGCAGAAGGGATGTGGATGACACCCAGATACTCCTCAACATCTCGGGCAACTACAATACTGATGTAGCCAGGATCAATGAAATCTTCTCTGTCATTCAGGCATGGATGGCCATACATGGTCTCTGCCTGAATGACGAAAAGACTGAACTGCTCATTGTTGGCTCACCCAACAACCTACAAAAACTAAGTCCCAACTACTCTAACATCATAATTGATGGCAACACCATCCCAGTCGCCAAAAACGTGAAAACTCTTGGCTTCTATCTCAATGCCAATATCAACCTCACTAAACAAGTCAACGGGACCACTTCAGCCACTGCCTATACAGGGAAACTAATTAGAGCATGCAGACCATTTCTTTCCTCTAACAGCTGCCTCACGCTAGCTAGAGCTCTTATACAATCTAAGCTAGACTACTGCAACAGCCTATACTTAGGTGCCAACCAAGCGATATTTAGTAAACTCCAAGTCCTTCAAAATAATGCGTTACGGGCAGCGCTAAACATTCCCAGGTGTGAGCATATCTCTGCCACAAGAACCACATGCAAATGGCTCACCATTCAACATAAAATTGATCTAAAAACCCTCTGTCTTACTTACAAAGCTCTCAACCATCTAGCCCCCCCATACCTTACTAACAAATTCACCATGAAATCTTCCATCAGAACCACGAGATCTTCCAACACCTTATGTCTTACAGTACCTAGATTTACCTCTAAAAGAGCCGGAGGCTCGAGCTTCACTGTCCTCGCCTCCCAACTCTGGAACACCTTGCCATTGAATATTAAGTCTTCCAAATCCGTCCAGTCATTCAGGAAACTTGTCATTGGGTGGCTTCTGACAAATAGGCAACCTTAAGAGAGACTGAGCTATAAACTGTACATATTGCACATGTTTCGTTTGCCTTTGTTGGTTTTTATCACCTCCATTGCCTTTGTATTCTGTATATACCTGCTGCCTTACCATTACTGTTTTTTACCATGCATCGCGCCTTGTAGCTTGTATTAAGTGCCCTTTTATTGTATATACCTGCTGCTTTACCATTACTGATTTTCACCATGTATTGCGCCTTGTAATTTGTACTAAGCGCCCTTTTACTCCCGGGTCCGGAGAGCTATAGAAATAAAATAAACAAACAAACAAACAATGTGACCAAACAGTTTGGGCTGTACTCCATCTTTTGGGGTGGCCTTAAAGGTGCAGCTGCTGTCGAGGTCAGAACAGAGACCCAAGATCCTCCAGAGAGAATTGTAATTTGAGATAGGTAAAGGATGTTCCATGATCTTAAATGTAGATGAGAAATCCTTTCTGCTTTCCAGAGGCGTGGGGGCGGGGTAATTCAAGTGGCCTCACTTGGCTGTGAGACGCACCCATTTTCAAGGGAAGCTACTAGTTCTCATATATAATGGTTGGATAGAATGAGTCATTAGACAATCATTCCTTACATTCCCTCTCCAAAACTGGGAAATTACAAGTTCAGAAGGAGCCACCATTTTCATTATTGGCTGATATGTAGCCTCTCATTTGTCTGGAAATAGTCTGTGCACTTCAAGGAGTTCGTTAGTGGCTAGAAATATCAATCTCCATCTGCATCGCTGTAATTTTGTCAATAAATGAGACAGTGCTAAAAGCAAGCATCACATTTTCTTGGGTGAGTTTTGCTACCATAACAATAAAATAGCCTTTCACAGAAGTTCCAATATAAGGTAAGGTTTATTAAGTGACAAAGTTCTAAAAACTGAGACCTGTTGTGCAGAGTTGTTGCCACAGATTGATCCTCCTCTTCACTAGACATCCTGTGGAGCTCTTAGGGAGTAGTGCCTGGCACCAGCGTGGCACCTCAGCCTCTCTAAGCAAACTGGTGTCAAGCTCTATTGGTTCATGAGCACAATTTCTGCTCCTCTTCTTGAACCTGTGTCTAGTTGGTCAACTCCCTAAACAGTGAATGAAGGGGAGCAAAAAGTTGGAAATAATGATAACTGTCTCTGACATGAATTGACCCCCATACACCCAAGAAACCAATGCATAGATATGTTTTCTCTTTCTGGGATAGTGTAACCCAGCAGGTGGCACTGTAGATGGAAGTAAAGACACCCGTGCAGCAACACTGGAGACCATCAAAGCGTGTGCAGAGAGTCCTCAAGATGCTGTGAGTGTACTTGCACATCAGGAGACCATGAATAGGTAACACCACCAGGTGATCTGCTGATGTACATGAATGGCCCACCAGAGAGAATGAGAACCAAGTCCAACCAAAACCAAAATACATGAGACCAATTGGATTCTGGGAACTTTAACTCCAAGTTCGAACATGTATTTGTGTTTTTGCTTGACAATTATTGCCTATATTCATTTTCTCAAGATGATCAAGGTAACGTGACTTCCAATTTCCTTGCTCTGGGCAACCCTCCAACCATTGTTCTTCACCGGCCAAGCCATTACAAAAGGGGAAAGACCATATGCAAATCAGGCCTGGTCCCACCCCAAAAGGGGCAGACCAGGCAGTGAACGCACAGAGAAAATCTGTGTGAAGGAAATTGGAAGTCACGTTTCCTTGATCATCTTGAGAAAATGAATATAGGCAATAATTGTCAAGCAAAAACACAAATACATGTTCGAACTTGGAGTTAAAGTTCCCAGAATCCAATTGGATAAGGGCTTTTGCAATCAACTGTTGAATACTCAAATCAAAGCTTAGTAGCACCCTACTGTGGAGTAGATGCTATACTAAACTACCAGAGAGGGAATAGACTGTTTGACATCCTGATGCTGTCCAGACTATTGAGGAAACTGTTGTACTGTATTTTCACATCTGTTCTCACCCCTATTTTACTGCAGCTCAGATCACCTCCAGTTTGAAACGTTGTCATTTGGTAATAGTCCTTACTCTAGATGTCTGACAGAGAGCTGCCCATCTCCCCTCACTATGTGAGGAGAGATAGATTAGACAGTGATCTTGTTCCAGATGTTTTGGGTAAGTCAAGCAAGAACAAAACTGATGACAGATTCTAAGTATTAATCTTAACAAGAACAATGAGGCTGATAGATAGTACCTCATGGGACCCAGTTGAGGGCAATGTGACTTCATCTGGGAATGAAGACTATGAGTAACCTAGGTACTCACTCTGGCAAATTGTAACATGGAATCACAAAGTAGACCTCAAAAGTTTAAGTTGACTGAGTTGTATTATTAAAATTAGAATAAAATGGCAGGAACTGCCTTCCTAATGGGCTTCTCTTCAGTCTCTTTACTGGTCTTCAGATTACCAGTTTCATATGACTGGTAGGTTTTCTCTCTTTTACAGAGGGCTTTGTTCAACCTATGACTTACTCCTGCACTTCATAGGGACACAGTGCTTCCATGGACTAACATACTTCAGGGTGTGAATGTTCCCTGGGCCTCCAGCCCTTCAAATGCCCTTCCACTAGCTACACTATGCATCTTGCTCCAGCTATGGACCGCATATCCCATTTCACTGTGTTTGCCATTATAATTAAGCAATAAACCCCTCCTGGCAGGAGCATTACCAGGTCAGGTAATGCCCCAGGGCATAGTTACAAGCCTGGTAATGCCCCTGCCCAGAGGGGTTATTGCTATTAGCGTCACGGCATGCTTTACCGGGATGTAATAATGTTTTTTCAAGTTGAGAAACAATGTGTTTGCCATTTCTCGACTTCAATAAAAAATTCAAACCAAGATGGCCGCCCTGGAGTAAAGAGTAGGGAACTACAGGTAGTCCCTTCTCCCTTTCCATGGTGGCCATTGCCATGACGGAGATGCAGGTGGGTGAGGGATGTGGAAATTGGCAGTGGAGGGGTGGAATGAAGGGAGAAGGGTACCTGTAGTTCAGACTTACCTACTTTCCCGGCATGGAAGGTGGCAGCCTCCCTCCTCCCAAGGAGGTTCGGTGCAAGGGTTTTACCATGAGTCAAATACCCTATCCCGAGCCTCCTGATTGGCTGGGAGGCCGCCAAAACCCCTGTTCCTTCGCTGGGTGCTAATTGTCAGTGGCCCTCATTAGGACCCTGGCGGTAAGGGGTTTGCGCCAGCGTTAGCTGCGCCGACCCCTTACCGCCAACTACGAGTTCCCATAGCGCCATGGTAATTTTTCCGCCCGCTTTTTGCGGGCGTAAAAATCCATGGCGCTATGGGACCTTGGTGTTCATTACGCCACCGTAATTTACGGTGGCGTAATTAACTCCTTCCCCACTCCCATTGAGCCCTATGGGGCCGAAATGGGAATGGGGAAGGGTAAATGGGTCAATGGGGACTTACCGCCCCGCCGACCTCGGAATGGGGCGGTAAGTCCGCCATCCGCCATGGCGTAAAGGGACTTTGCGCCATGGCGGAAAAGTCCGCCGACGGCGGAAAAAATCCGCCAGGGTCCTAATGAGGGCCAGTATACTCTTTTTGAAATCTACTAATTGGTAGGTTAATTTCATTCTTTGATTCAGTGACCTGGTTGTCTGTATGGTTTTTAGTCTTGCGTTGCTTCCCAGACTTATCTTCGACAATGCCCCAGCACATGCAAAAATACAAACAAGGCTCTCCCTAGATTTTCCCCTTTAAATGATACAGATAATTTCACTTATTTTTATTATTTTCAACAATTTAACAAAACGTGATAAAGCTCCTTTCATAACAAATCTCCTAATACTTCAATCAGACATACAGTGTACATTTGTATTTATGTGTATTCATTCATTTGAAGAGCAGATATGACAATTTGAAACAGAAATTACTTATAACAACACATTTACAGATGGCATAGGCATTCCCATGAATACAATAGCTAAACGATGAGAACAAGTGGTGAGCCAGTTTATGAGGGTGTACAAAAGTCGGACATACACCAGGGACAAAGCAAAACAGAAAGAAAGAATATATATATTCAGTGAAAAGAACGTTGTTAAAGGGACGTTATGGTTAATTTGCGCTACTATAAACCTATGAAATTCAGTGAAAAAATCTTTGTTAAAGGCACGTTATGGTTAAGTTGCACTGCTAAAAACCTATGAAATTGGGTGAAAAAAACGTTGTTAAAGGGAAGTTATAGTTCCAAGTAACACCGAAAACCCTTGACATTCACCAGTTATGGTAAGCTAAGCAACCATAACTCGCGCTACCACCGTGCAATGCTAAGACTAACACTCAGGACATCAAAGATGACATCACAAATGTCATTGATGACATCACTGATGACATCACATGTCTGGCTCCCTCTTTTTTCCTTTACTGACACATGTAGGCCAGTAACAGTCAGGAACTAAAAATTCAAAAAGTACTACATTTTTAGACTTATACTTCAAATACGTTCTTACAGTAATTCACTTGGGGTTCACTCAGAGCATATGAAACATATACATAGGGGAAAGCACAGACTTGGAAGACAGCAATGCTTTCTATGTATGAGGATGATCAGTAAGGGTATCAACAGTTTTTTTATAGTTCTGCTGTTTTTTATTACTGTACTTTCCCTGGACATGCTCATACTTGTATACAATGTACTCACACTACTTTCCTTAGGATCTACTCACTTTATGTGATAATTATACATACGGAAGTAGTAGTTTTGAAGCAGAGCAATCATTTCTGTGCATGAAGATAATCAGTTAGGTTATGAAGATTGCCTGGTAATACTGCTGTTTTTTGTTTACTTCATTCTCCCTGTATATGCTCATATTTGTATGTGTTGTCTGTGTTTTGTTTGCAATAATGCAATTATGTAGTAAGTGGGCTTTATTAGGTACTTATTAAATGTTTCACAATACGCTAAATTCTAATAAGAAAGCTTTTATCATTTCACTATTCCACATGGCAAGATTGTTAATATTACACCTCTATCATGTATGCTGCACACAATGCCTACGGTTCTACATGAGTAGCTTAGTAAACTGGAAAGAACTTCATAATAGAATGCTATTTATATCAATGAATTGCTTAATGCACTACGTACCTCATCACATTTATTCTAATGATCCTTGACACTTTTTCTTATCAACATTACAATAAGAATTCATTGAACAGACTTTTCATGAAAAGTAAATGCACATGTGATGTCATCAGTGATGTCATCAATGACATTTGTGATGTCATCTTTGATGTCCTGGGTGTTAGTCTTAGCAGTGCACGGTGGTAGCGCGAGTTATGGTTGCTTAGCTTACCGTAACTGGCGAATTTCAAGGGTTTTTTGGTTTTACTTGGAACCATAACGTCCCTTTAACAAAGTTTTTTTCACTGAATTTCATATGTTTTAGTAGCGCAACTTAACCATAACGTCCCTTTAACTACGTTTTTTTCACTGAATATAAATATAGATAATGGAAATTTGATAAATGTTTACTAAGATTCCCTTACCTTACATTTATATAACATAGACTATACTAAACCCCCTATCCTCCTAGTGATTTTGATGTCTGTGGACCGTGCGCATGTCCGCAGGCGGACGCGGTCACCATCAGCACTATCCAAAAACTCTGGTGTTTTTATTGTACGATGCAATAGTGTAAGATACCCCCCAAGGTATTCAAAAAGCACCATATAAATACATTACATTTAATAATAAATAAGAAGTGGAAACTGTATATGTAAATCACCAACCATCCACTGAAGTAGCATTTCCAATATAATGGAATATACCAAAACAAAATAAATATGCCTCCAACTGAATTACCGCACAGAAACTGCACAGCAAGAAGCAAGATCATACTTACATAGCAGTAACAGAAAAGTTTGTAAAAAAGTAGTAAGTACACTACATTTATTTCATATACATTTTCTGTATTATGTACACTAAAACTATTTATTTTTTTTAACACAGAAATGTCCAGTACACGAGAGAAAAAGAGTGAAGACAGTGATAATAAGGGTAGACACAACATTTCTCTATATGAGCCAATTAATAACATTACTTTATGTGTACTTAACACATTTCTTTTTTAACAGACCAGACAACCAATACAAATAATATACCAAAAGAAATATTAGAAGATCCTCTGAAACAAGTGGAACTAAACATGGATTTGTTAATGCAACACTTCAACTAAAAGAGTGTGTTGTGGACCACATTAAAGAAAACATTAAATACCACTGTCCCACATGTACCTGTTCCCCCCCACCATGTCCCAGCCAACTATCCCCAAACCCTCCCCATCAAGAAAAACGGTACAATGAGACTTCCATCCATTCCTCTCCTCCCATACATCATGTCCAAACCCCAAATTCCCCTGTATTTGTTTCAGTTTCTGCTTCCCCCTCTCTTTCATATTGTTATACTGTTAAACAATAATAATATTTTAAGTGTGTTCTTAGTATATGCCTTTACCTTATTTTTTTTAAAAAGGCAGTTAAAATGTCCACAGACGGCTGTCCAGGATGTCCTCAATTAACCAGCATGGGGTGTCCTATGGACACTATACCTGTCCGTACTGTCTGTAATTAAAATGGAGGTGTCCTTCGAACACACAAGATGCCCACCTCTCCTCAATCACCCAAAAAGGGGGTGTCCTAATAACACCCCCGCTGTTCGTAATGTCTGCAATCAGAATGAATATATCCGTAGAACACATATCCCGTCCTCCTGTGCGCAAAGTTTTGACGCACATTTATTTTATACGAGGACTTCAACATTGTTCGTAGAACACCCGTGCACATGTGCATCACACACTAGGGTCCTACGAACATCGCGTCTCTCCGCAACTGTCCGCCGCATGTGTGTCGCACTTTTAATTAGTTCGGGGACCTGAACACTGTCCGTAGAACACCCGCACACATGCACACAACCGTCCCCGCACATTTGGTGTCCTGCGGACAGCCGTCCCATTCGCGAACGTGTCTGTGATGGCATCATGTGACCACACCCATGCTGAGTGTGTGTCCTTATTTGCGCACACTGTCCGGGCCCCCGAACATTTAAAAAGTGCTTTTTTGAGCAATACAAGGTATTTTACAGAAAGGTTCACCATTGCACATGTCCCAGACAATGTCCCAGCCGAGCTACATACTTTTTGGAACTTTTTGAGCCCGTTCTTGGTGTTCAAAGTGTTCGGGGATGGCACGGGTGTCCGCGAAGCGCGCCCCAGCAGCCCTATAAAAGGCCACACCCCAGAGCTGATCCTCATTCTGCTTTTGGATTTCCAAGATTTACAACAGGACAATTGTGCAGGTTGCTGTTCTTGGTTCCTGGTTATTAACCTTCCAGATGGCATCCCAAATTGCTTGTGCTGCTACTGCCTCCACATCAGCACCCACACCCCCTCGACCACCACATCCTCAAGGGCCAGCAGAGGGGAACAGGTGTCATGATGCAGAGGAGATGGATGAAGAGGATGAGGTAGTGGAAGTCCCTATCCCTACTGCTAGCACTCATCGTGAGTCTTGGGTGTGGTGCTAATTTACCACCGTTGATGGAAAGTCAAAAGCTAATGCGAAGAAGGTGATCTGCACTCAGTGCCACATGGTGCTGATTCATGGCAAGCCTGGTTCGTATGGCTTTGGTACTACATCAATGAAGCAATACCTAAAGTGATTCCATGGTGGGGCTATTCGTAAGGTTGTACCGTGCAATAAACGTAGTAGGTTGAGATCCTCTGCAGTATCCTCCGTTTCCGCTCCTGTCACCACAAAAGACACTCCTGAGGGACAGTGCATCCCTCCAGCTGCCTCACAGGCCATTCATGATGCTTTTGACCCTTATCTTTCGGGGGTCACAATATTGTGCATGTACTGCGAGACCGTACTCTGCAGGGGGGAGAACCTTCGGACTGCTTTCGAGACTGCGGTCAAGGAGCATGAGAACGTCTGAGACCTATCTGAATAAGGCCCACCCTACGTCTTCCTCTCTAGACCTGCCCTTTCTTATTCCCGTGGTTGGTGTCCCTTCCTTACCCTCCTTTCTTTGTGTGTCGTGTTTAAAACCCGCCCAAAAATATAAAAGAATAAAAAAACAATGGCTCTTTTCACAGCCGCCTTTCACAATTTAAAAATAGAAGTCACAAAAAAATAGTGTTTTTTTGTGTTTCAAAAACTTCAAATGGTCAACACCTACTACAAAATGGATTGCTGTAATTCCAAAAAAGGTCGCAATGCATTTAGTAAATTTCACAGAAAAATCTGATTGCCGGCATAAGTAAAATGTACTCCATCTCTGCAAAAAATGTGTGTGCTACAAAACATAATGTTTTCATTCTGAAAAGAGAACATACCAACATCTCTCAAAAAGGCACAAACAGCCTTGTTAACATCGCGTCTTGCATTCTCCATTTGTGGACCAAATGAGAAAGAATGCAGCCACATTTGTCTCTGCGCAATACGGGACAACATTTCTCTGGAGTTTGGATACATGTCCATGACTTTCCCCAAGTCCTTCTTTCATTGCAAATTACAAAGAGATTCCAGAAACATGTCCTAAACTGTTCCCTCCACAATTAATAATAATAATGTCTGGATGACGCTGTGTCACCAAAGAAGCACAGAGAGCTACCAAATCCACCCACTTCATTCCACGCACTCCATGCCAGTGCACTTGCACATGAGAGAATCCAAGATGTGCAGCCACTCCACAGTGATCTGCATGCACCTCCAACCAATTTATCCATGAATCGCCCAAAATCCAAAAAATCTGCTTTCTGAAACACACAGCCATAGCTATCTGCTCTTCTCTCAGGAAAAAGACCTACTGACAAACTCTCTCCTTACACAACACACCCAGTAAACCTTATTGACCAATCCCTTGCTCTGCTGAGTCTCATTTGCATGCCTCTCAACCCCAAAATCCCTGTATGTAATACGTGCTGTCCACGGACAAATCGAAAGATCTGAGCATGGGGGATGAAAATATAAATAGTGTGCCCAATTTCCCCTTTGAGGTTGGCTCTGAAAAGAGCTTTTTTTGTTTTTTTTTTGCAGATGCTTCAGAAACACCTTTTATTTTGTTTTTTTTTGTTTTTTCCTTCTTATTTTCCTCCAGAATATCTTCACATTAGCTTCTCCAAAGCAACCCTTATGCTCCAAAACAGCATGGAATTTCCCATAAAAGATAAATAAATGCCATTTTCTTTAAAATAAACAACATTACCAGAATCAGTGTTCTCATTAATACAAAAGAACATACCAGCTCTAAGCATGAAGGCAAACATGCCTCGGTTGATTGCACACCAAGCAATATTTTGCTGAGGACAAAAAAACACATCTATTGTCCCATACTGCTCTAGGTTACAAAGCAGAAAAAATGACCTTGGCATTTGGATGGACTTTCATGATTGCCTGAACCAAGTTTTGCAGATCTTGCAGCAAGGTAGAGGCACTGACGTAGCCCAAAAGCACAGCACCACAGTGTAGGACACCTAGATGTGGACTATGAAACCTAGCCATATCCTGACAAACTACTAGAAGTGCCTGCAAATTCAAATCAGGCACAGTGCTCCACCCACATACACTCCTTTTGTGCCAAAATGGTTAGCCACATTCCTAAATTTAGCATACTGCTCCAAACCATTCATAAACATATCTCCAACCACCAACACCTGACTTTCTGCACCTCCGCTATCGTCACTACACACAGCCCCTCTCAATATGAAGCAGAACCTCAACACCTGATTGGCTAATCCTCAAAATACACTCCCACTTCATGCTCGGAAACCCTGGATTTGGCATGTCCTGTCTCCGAACAACCGCGATGTCCGCAGAGTGTGTAAGTAACTCTGGGGCAGCCCTTCTACCCTTTCCACTGCACTCTCTGTACCACTTCCTCATTGGCTACTGTTAAGCAGTCACACAGTCATCCGCCAATCACATCCAGGAACTCTACATCTAACTCTGTCATCACAGATCAGCACTTTAGATGTACTATTGTTCACTCTTGGTATAATTTGGTTGTGACTGCAAAGGACCTACAGCAGCAACTACTATAGAACTCCCCAAGATTTCTACTTGCAGATTCATGCACATGCATGAACACAGACTACAGATATGAATATTTTCTACACAGTATATGTACACCTCTTCTAGTAATACAATACATCCGGGAGCATAGCTCAGCGGCAACGTGTGCATCTTGAAAGCAAAATGACATGAAGCAACACAGATTCGATTCCCGGGTCTGCGCTTAGAAACCTCTGGGTGTTTAAGCACGTTATAAATACGCAACTAAGACAAAATCATTACGCAACTAAAAAACAAACAATTTCTGTATCAGCACCTCGATGCCTGCGGGCTGTGTAAGTGCTTTAAAAATGTAAATAAAATAAATAAAAATATGAACAGAGTAACTGCCGCTTACCCTGTATAAACTGTAAAATGAACTTACTGTCTTTTCTCCCATCTACTATGATGAAGTGTCAATTGCAAACCTTTCAGCTCTCCAAATTTTTGTTTACACACACACCTATCTAAAAAAATATTGTTTCATATTCTAAGATGGGAAAAAACAGTATAATTATGAAAAAGACTATCCAGTGTATTATAAAATTACATGCAGCCAGGATGAGTACATACATCTTCATTCAAGCACAAATGCAGACAATATCATTAGAAAGGCTCCCAGATCAAACAACACCACTGCCTCTATATGAAATCCTTCTGCTTTATTTCCCACACCTTCACAAAGCCTTCGGAAAGTGCAAAAACAATGTCTACATTAAGAAAAGTGCTATAAACACACATATTCACCAACTTCTTTCTTTTACAATTTCAATGAGGACCACTCTCCTGAAAAGCAGCAGCATCTGAAGTACGAACAAGGACTTAAAAGAAACCTACTCTTTCCATAAAAAAAGTTAGTACAAAACTACCATAATGTTCTGTTACCCAAACACACTAGCATTTTAGTACTGTAGAAGAAACAAATATATTAACCCTTTACCATTAGATGTAGTATTAGTGCTTCCCCTTACCAGTTGCATACTTTCTATTTTCATCTGAAGCCCAGTATGGTAACACACAAATACAAGAATATCCTTCCCAACTTGATGTAGCTGCCCATTGCACAATCACACACCTCCACAATCGTACTTATCATCATACTCAGACACTTATGAACAAAGCACGCATACACTGTACAACAGCCCAACCCACACTTTCTATTTTTCCTCCAACAGACCCCAAATAATGCCTACCAAAAAGCAATTCTGTAGAAAGCAAGGCAGAAGTAGAGCAAATCAAAATAAAAGTGTTCAAAATAAGCATCCATCTCTAGCAGATTTTGTACAATACGTTCAAACAAAACAGCTAAAACAGTACAGAAACTTTCCCTCCTCTATCAAAATGTAAAACCAAACAGAAAGTGATTAACAAGACTTCAGCTACCACTACTGCTAATGCTGCACCTATAAATATTTATGTAGTGGCAAGTAAGCATACCAAAAAAAATGTTTTACAAAAAATGTTCCACCACAGAGTCCTTCAGAACCTTTGAAAAACAGGAGAGAAATCATGCACAACCCTTAAAACCTACATTAGAAAATTAATCCTAGAAGCTCTCGTAGACAGTGCAATCCTTCTCAAAAGGAAGTTATTTATTTTAGTTTGAAACAGGTTGAAACCACTAACAAACTAACTACCAAGCCACAAAAAAATTCTCAATAAACGCACTATATCAACAAAAATATCTTCTTAAACATCTGTGGAGGTGAATGGAGTCACACCACGACCACAGAACCATATTTTAATGAAGAAGCATATAAACAAAAGCAAACAAACCCAATTGCCATAGATAGCGGTGGACGAGGGTATGAAAAACTTAATAACACCATTATGGAACAAGAAACTCTGCTCACAGAAATATCCCCAGAAAACTCAGTATCACCTCCCCATTCTACTCATCCAAAACGTCCAGTCTACAAATGGCTGTGCACATCAATGTGTAACATTGCCAAATAATCTTTCACATCTGTACACCAGTTCATCAATCAGTATGTAAAAAGCAAAGACAAATCAAAATGAAACTACCTCAAAATATGGATGCCTGTCCAGTGCGCAAATACACTGGACTACAAGGACATTCAGTAGCCTGCATTTTAGGTCCTATTTGCAAAAGCACCTTCCATCATATCAAAATGATATCAACACATCATTCAACTATAAAATCTAGTCCAAAAAACTACTATGCTAAAAGTCCTGCTTTAGTGCTAGCCAATTTAAATAACACTCTTCTACATGGTACAGCCAAGCAACTACTCGAAGAAATAGAGCATATCCAGAGAAAATATGAAATAGATGTACAACAAACTAGCAACTACTGTACAAATAGAAACCTTCTATTAAACACATACAAAAAAGAAATCCTACAGTTTACAAGTACCTCTGCTGAAGTACCAAACCGTGTGTGTGTAACCACAGGACTTCTTATAAAAGTACCACAAAAACTATATACATAACGTACAAAATAGAGGACAATGAAGATTCAAAATGGTTCCAATTCGCTCTCTACCTTATAGCAGAACACAAATATGACAATAATGACCCCTTAATACTTCGCAATTACTGAACTGCAAAACTTGACAACAACCAAACACCTTCACGTGTTATCACAAATAACTTGGAATTATTTCCACTACCAAAACCCCTGCAACAACTAAATTTATATGAGAGCATCATAATTCAAACAGTGCACCCATTTCAAGCAATAATACGCCTCCAACCAAAAACAGCAAAATTACCTCCCTCTGAATTAGTCAAAGGCATTTGTGGCAAAGTAGTTTATTTACCATTAGATCTCAAAGAAAATGTATACACTCTAGGAGTGCAATGGCCAATAGATCAATCTTTAATTGTCTTAGTAAATGGCATACCTACAAAAGACAAAAGAATTTGGCAACAACTCGTGGATTTGCATAAATTTAGACAATCCCTGCCATATCTAAAAAACAACAATGAATACTACAAAGAAGTTAATATTGAAGAAAACCTGAGAGAAACCATTGAAATAATTCAAGAGTCACCAGAAACTGGTCAATATGAACTTCTAAATCGTGCTACCGAATCCAATATTTTAGACAATTATACAATTCATCCATTACACTCTAAAGACACTATAGATGATGCACTGGAAACATACCAAATGCGACAAGCCAAAGGATCTCCAATCAGCACATGGGAAAAAAGTATAGAAGCACTGCCCTGTCCTCTACTCTTTCCTACTGGAAGTGGACCCACACAGATAACAGCATCAGAATATCACTCTCTACGAATGTATTCCGACGACCCCAGATTTAGACAAGATGTGGAATACATATTCCACCTTCTCTTTGAAAGTGAACTAGCAACTCTATGCTACAGAGTTGCACACACATTAAAATCAGGTACCCATTTTCAAAATATTTCAGCTACGCAATTATTACAAAAAGTGCAAGAAAAAGATGAGGTTTTATAGTCAAGTATTACAAATCTTTTTAGCAAACATGCGTGGTACAAAAGAATACTGGTTCCGATGTCACAGAGATGTACGCTGTATGATAAGAAACCTTGGCCCACCCACTTGATTTGTTACATTAAGTTGTGTTGAATATGCATGGGAATATTTACACAATTTCCTATGCATAGCAAACAAAAATAAAACAAACAAATATAAAAACACCAGGAGAACTCTGCTCTCTAGATCCTGTAAATGTATCAAGATATTTCCATCCTCACTTCATTGCTATGCTGCACTTTATTTGTAATAAGACTGTTCCTCCCCTCGGAGAAGTGCAACACTTTTTTTTTGTTTTTTTTTGTTACATTTTTTTTTAAACAATTCATTCCACATCATTACATATCAGTTACAAACAAATATTTACAAAATACTCTATTTACTTTCTCAATGTGTATCTAACATAACACTTGACTTAAGCAGATACATTAATGATAGACCCTGTAAACTCATAAGTTTCAGCAAACATGCACAAGCAGATACCAAATAACCAAAACAGTTATCTCAACAATTCCTATTATCAGTCGTGTTCTACATGTAAAGTAAGTGCTGTATCAATAATTTTCACTAGTCGAACAGTTGCCAAAATTATCGAATTACACGACCCCCACATACAGCGAGACCAAATTAATTCTCTTCCAATTAGAGTGTTAGTAGGACTAAATGAATTAATGATTTTTAGTCTATCCACTTCAAAGGCCGGACAAACAAGAAGAGGTGTTTTAGGGTTTCCTCAAATTCATGAGTTTTACAGAATCTGCTGCTAATATCACCAAAGTTGATATTTTTATTAGACCATTCTCTCATTCTCATTTTAGTGTGCATCAGATCTAAGCGAAATCGCATTTAGAGTGCACGAGTTTCCACACTCGGCAATAGCATAAGGTATTGCAATCGGGGCATTTGAACATGTATATACCTCGCATATTCCGTAAAGGATGAATAATTCACTATTCGAGAGCAAATTTCCACCCAATCATTCCTAAAAAACGCTTATGAGCAATACTAAGCCTCCGGTCTTCTGCAGATATATTGATATTAGATAGAGTAAGTTGTATACGCTGCTGAAAACAAGCGATAGACCTAGGCTGAGACTCTTTCAACATAGTCCGGAAGTCTTCATATAGCGAGTTTTCCTCAGGGAACTCATTTTTAGAAAGGTTTTCAAGCGGCGCCAAGTATGGCGCGATGCCAGAGAGTTTAGGCCTAGCTCATGGCGTAAGATTGCTTTGGAAAGGGAAGTGGGCAGACATAAGGTTGTCTTCCACAACTTGGCTTGCAATTTGTTTAAGAATGAAGATAAATCAGATAGATTCAGATCCAAACCATATAGAATAATTGCTTCTACCTTTTTTAAGTAAAATTCAAACAAAGGACTTAAAGAAAATGTACAATATTTACGAAAAATTATTTTCATTTGATTTTGTAAGGGTAACACTTTTTCGGCGATTGCTTGCTGCCAGAAGATTGAAGAAGAATTATTTGCAAAATTGTACCCCAAGTAAGTTATCTGAACAGCAATTTGAATATAGTTTGAATCTAAATGCCAGCGAAATTTGCGCATCTTTTTTTTAAATGAAAGTATAAGAATATTTGATTTGGCGGAGTTTATAATGAGATTATTTCTTCTACAATACAGGTTAAATGTTTCCAATTTTTTCTGGAGACCGGAATGCATACTATCAAATAGTAACACGTCATCTGAATATGCAAGCCAGGACAGATGAACTTTCCCCAGCTTAACAATATTAGATTGTGAAGAGTCCCAAATGCCTTCAATATCAGATAGATATAAATTAAACAGGACTGCTGCAAGGTTGCAGCCTTGTTTAACACCAATTGCCGTTGGAATGGAATCTTTTAAAAGGCCTTTGTTGGTGATGCGTACTCTAATAGATGTGTTATGGTGTAAAAGCGCAATTAGCGCCACCAAACCCGGCGGAAAATTAAGTTTTAACATTTTATTCCACAGTCTACTACGAATTACACAATCAAAGGCCGATGATACATCTAATGACGCAATGAAGATCGGACCATGGATCGGATTGTGAGCTTCAGCAATTAAATGTGCCAAAATGGTGGCATTTAGTTGGGTCCCCATGTTTTTTCTGAATCCTGTCTGTACTTTGTTAAGGATGTTTTCCGCTTTAATGTGTTTCTCTACCTCGGAGAGTAGGAGAAGAGCAAATGATCTTGGCAGCAACATCAATAAGTGCGATTGGCCTGAAGTTAAGCGGGTCATTCAAGGGGCCTTCTTTATGAATTGGAATAATGATAGACTTAACCCAAGAAGGGGGAAGAATTTTAGTTTTGAAGATAGATCGAAACGTCTTCAAAAATACATTAGCCCAAAAAGCAGGGTCATCTTTTATGACACACGGGGACAAACCATCAGGGCCAGCACACTTTGAGGATTTTAACTTTGTTATTGCAGATAGAACATCTTGTACCACCCAAGGACAACTCTCTGGAATGTATTTCTCTATACCAGAGATATCCGCTTGATTGAATCTCTTTGGGAGGGAATACTTTTGTTCAAAGAATACAAACCATGAGCTGCCATCTATTGCTGATGCTAATGCGGGCTGGGAGGCGTTATTCGAATCTCTAAGAACTTTCCAAATGCCCCGAATATTTTGGTTACAAATTAGATGGACCATATTCTGATTGCCAGTGAGATGAAACGCAATGCGAGCCGCTTTTAACTTGTTTTTGAAGTGTCTATAAATTACTTTTTTGGCTGTAATCATATTGTTCCAATTCGTACTGCCAAATTCCCTCCTTACCTCACGTAATGCAAATTTTGTTTCCTTTTTTAATTCCGCAATAGTTCTTACTAAACTATTAACGGGTTGCAACATATTAACTTGCCTCAAAGAGGAATCAGCTAAAGCTCTAAGATGGCATTGTATCATATGACCATTCCAATCAAGAATGGCCTGAGATGAGATGTTATCATGTTGGCCATCAGGCCACAAATCACGATTCACTAAGAAGGCCAGTTGCTGACATGTGGACATGTTCCAACGGATAGAGATAGATGGTCTGTCGGACTGGGCTAAAGCTAACGAGTGTATCCTATCAAAAGTTTCAGTTTGTATTAATAAAGTGCACTCTAAGATGGCATGATCTCCGTAAGGCGGAAAAAATAAATTGACCAAAGATAGTGAACCGGCAAAATGTTTTAAACTAACTATATAATCAATAGTGGAAGCCGCATTCCCCCTGTGCCAAGTAAAGGGGGATTTAGAGCACGATGATTTAATAATGCAAAGATGCCAACTAGAAAGAAGATTAACCCATCTTAGGCCATTCATTACAGCAGTATTAAAGTGTTGTGAAGATTGAGCTGGAATTGCGTCCTTCGCAGATCCGTTTAGATATGCATTGAAATCACCACCGATCAGTAGCTCAGCCGTTGGTTGAGTGTGGAAATGTCCATAATGGAATCATTTAACATATTCATAGCGTTGACAATATTCAGAGAATGAGGATTCCAGTAAAGTGAAATCAGCACCATCCTTCTAGGCACAACAATGTTAATCGTGACATCTATCAATAAGAACAATTGAGTAGAAGCTGTGTGATTTATTACAAATTTGAGATCATTATTAAATAAAATGGCAAGTCCACCTACAGGACGTCCAGTTGGAGGTTGAAAGGCAACCTTGTGAATGGCCGTAAATCCATTCAGTTGGAAGTCATGTACACACATGGTTTCTTGCAAGAGCAGAATAGAAGGTAGGATTCTTGTCTCCTTGTTTGCAAACCATGTTAAGAAGTTATTGAAACCACAGCAGTTTCATGATTGAATAATGAGATTTTTATGTTACGACTTAGCAGGAGGAATAGAGGTTGAAGAGGCTAAATGCACCGGAGAATTTGGTTTGGGTAAAATCCCCATTAAGCCATTTAATGCTAAAGTCAGCGAAGCAATGTGCCAAAATTTTGGCGTTTTCAGATTGCTCAGAAGATAAATCCTTCTTAGTATTATCTTGTTTATTCACCACCGTTCTTAGTATTATCTTGTTTATTCATCACCGGAGGAATAAATTCCAAAGATTGCATAGCCTTTTCAACAGATGAAAAGGCTTGAAGTTCCAAACCTAAAAATAATAAATCAGTTTTGTGTTCCCAAATAAGTTTCGCGATAATAGGCGATAAAACTTTGCACAACATCCTGTTGTTATTAATCAATGGCAACTTTATCCAGTCCACATCATGTGAGAGTAGATTGCGCAAAGAGGGAATTTTATAAAGAGTATTCATCAAGAAAGTGCGATTAATGGATGTCGTGCCATTAATCTGTGGGTTACTTACCCATCCAATCAGAGTCTGTTTTTCCTCAGAAATGTCATTAAAGGAAACTGAACTTTTGTTATTTGTTAGTATTGGCGATGGAGACAACTGGGTTTCGACAGACTGCGTAGGTTGCATAGACCCCTCATGTCTTTCTGGCTGAGCAGTAGTCGCCATAGCTGAGCCAACAGTTATAGATGTTATGTTTGGCAATACCTGCACTGGGGCTACTTCGTGGTCTGGTTTTAACAATGTGGAGACATGTTCAGATACATCAGACGTGACAATACAAGCTTCTTGACTCTGCTTAGAAGATCCCTGAGATCCTAACGTCGAAATACCGGAAACAGGCTGATGAATCATTACTTGAACTGACGTTGAGTTCGACGTGTCTGTAACCGATAGTTCTTTCTTAAGGATACTTAAAGCTGCATGACAAGCAGTTTTTTTGTTCTCAATCAGCGGAAAGAACCTGTTCAAGTTTGCTTGACTAGTAGAAGCCTGTGGTAGATTACCTACGTCACAGGTGGCTACAGGAACTGTGCATAGATCTTCAGAGTTATTTTCTGGAATAGATTGAAAACTGGAGATGTAAGGACCCTTCTTTTTGGCCTTTTGTGTTTTTTTGGAGGCCTTCACTTGAAGTGCATTTTGACTCTCTTCAGTTAGATGACTCGCGTCAAAATGTAGGTCCTCATCTCCAGTATGCAAAGGATTCATAGAAGCATGTTGTTACACAGTCAGAGGCCGAATTTTGTGAAAGGGGGGCTGTGTTAGTGTTAATAATTGGACAGTTCTTATTTTTTTTCGCCTTATTGTTACGTTTTACTGCTCTCTGATCTGCTTTTTTCATTTTTCGGGATGAATGATACATGTGCAACACTTCTTTTGGAGAAAAGAATACCAAGCCAGAGGAGCACGACACATCCACATGCTATTATGGATTAAAGATGCTCCTAAAATTGGTCAGGACAGTGATGCGACTGTTTTGCAGTTCATTCAAAAATATGTCACTTGTGAAATCCCTTCACAAACAACACATAGTGACCTTCATGCACAAATTTTACAATTTCAAAGACACAAATGTGGGAAATATTGTCATCACAAATATAAAAAAAGGGAGCTACTACACCAAATGACACTTTGGTTTCCCTACACCAGTTTCAGCAACAGGTCAAGACCTAAGAACACATACTACATAAAAAGAACAAACCGAAGAATCAAAATACATCAATGATTACAATGCAATCATTGTCCTCCTATGGAATGCAAACATAGATGTGCAGTACATTGCAGACAATTCCACTGCAGTTGCATGATATGTCACAACCTACTTAACCAAAGCAGAGAAAACAGACCTTCAGGACCTCTGGGATGACATATCATCTGACAAAACACTATCAGAGAAATTGTACAGTTTAGGCATAAAAATGCTCTCAGAGAATGTGGCTGCTATGAAGCTGCAGACCATTTAACCGGTACTGCCTTGTATGGAATATCTGACAATATAGTATGGCTAAGTCTTGGTCCTGCTAAATCTAGAAAAAGAGTTCTCAAATCATATGAGGACATAGAAGCAATAGCCAAAAATTATCCCAACAGACAAGACATTTTGAAAAACAATTTACTAGACACATACTACCCAAACAGGAGTAGCACTTGAAAAACCATGTGTCTCTACCACGTAGCGCGAAACTTCGCGTACAAAAATAATGTTAAACCAAGAAAAAAGAAAGGTAGATACAGAGTGGTAAATTGTAAAGGTGGCGTAGTGAAACTTACCAAACGCAGCTTAATTAATCATATCAAATTTTCATTAAAAACTCCTCAACATAAAGAACTGTATTACATGTCCCTGCTACAACTTTTTAAACCATGGAGAAAAGAAGAAGAGTTACTGGAAACATATGACCCCTATGAAGACGCTTTCAAAGCCAATGAAAGCACTATAACAGATGTAAACTTTACACAGTACCAAACAATGTTGCTCAATGAACAGCAACACGAAGAAGAACTCCAGGCCCAACTACAAGTGGACACGCCCGACAGTAGTCAACCTTCTGTAACAGGAAGCCAAGAAACACTTGGATAGCCACTAATAGCAAATGAGGCAGAATCAGCCATGATAGAAGTAAACACCATGTATCAGTATGAACAAGCTACAGAAGACTTCACTGCACTAAAATCACAACTGAACAATGAGCAGCGTAGCATCTCCCAAGAAATAACAAAACAAATTAAACATGGTGTGCAACATGAAAATAAAAACTGTACCTGCCAAGACTACAAACCAATACTGCTGTACTTGAGTGGTGAAGCTGGTTCAGGCAAAACATTCTTAATCAAACTCATCAGCAAGTTCCGTCAACAATTGACAAACAACAATTTGTCAGCTGTTGTAACTGCCCCCACAGGTTTAGCTGCCTACAACATAGGCGATGTCACTTTACACCGATTACTACTCCTTCCAGTAGAACACCAAAACAAATTACACTATTAAAAACTTTCCACAGAAGCTGCAATGGAACTAGAGTGTTCAAACAAATGAAAATGCTGCTAATAGATGATGTGAGCATGGGCTCCAACCTAATGTTCGCTTTGATTAACCTCATATTACAAGAGGTCCTCAAAACAGACTAGGAACAGCTCTTTGGAGGAAAACACATTTTTGTTTTTGGAGATCTTGTTCAATTGACACCAGTGAAAGCTGAACCTATTTTAAAAAACCTTAGGGCACCAACTGTGCCATACAACTCTAGGCAGCATAGGAAATGTCAACCTTTGGCAACATTTCCAATACAGAGAATTAACAGAAAACATGTGCCAGTCTGCAGACCTCACATATGCCATCATTAAAAAAAATATTACAGTTGGTGTACTATCTCAAGAAGCCCAAGCAATATTAAAAACCAGGCATATCCATGCACTCTATGGCCATAACTCATATGCTACTGATGTCATGGAACAATTAGCACACACAAATGTCAATTGTATGTCCTTGATGCCAACTCTTGCAAGCTGTTCAAAATTCAATGAAACAATGTTGAAAAAAGAAATGCAACCAATAATTGAAATTTGTTCCACAGATAAACTGGACGTATGACACTACCCATGTGTCAACAAGCCACAACAAGACTAAAGACCCTAGAAAACTCTATCTCCAACACCTCTGGTTTACAGAAAATAGTAAAATTATCTTTAAACTGTAGACTAATGCTTAAACATAACCTTGACGTGGGGCAAGGACGAGTTAATAGAGCATTTTGTACAGTTGTTGGCTTTAAAATATACCCACGTGACAACAACATTCAAGTTGCCAATATTCTCTTTGTCAAACTATCAGAAGTTAGAAGGGTAGAACGCTCAACAGCCCACTTTCTTCTTTTCAAAAACATGCATGTACGCAGAGAACAATTTTCACTAACTCTAGCATACACAGTTACCATTCACAAATCACAAGGTATTACCCTGGATAAAGCATTAATAGATATTGGTAGCACAGTCTTTAAAGAAGGCATAAGCTATGTAGCACTATCACGCTTACGTACACTTGATGGGCTATTTATAATCAACTTTGATGCAAGTAAAGTTAATGCAGATATTCCTTGCATTCTAGAATACAATTGGCTGCGTTCACTCCACACCCCATCTAAAAGCCTATCCTGTTCCACAAAAAACAAAACATTGTAAAAGAAAACTACTTCAAACTGAAACGATACAGGATATCACTACAATTCCTCCAAAGAAACTAATACCACAACCAAAGAAGAATCTGCTAGTCAAAGTAACTCAACTACTTCTTCAAAGAAGCAACACGAACAAATGACTTTGACACAGAACTGTCAGGTCCGTTCAAATTGTCAAATATAACTGCTGTAAATTGCTAATGCAAATGTAGCAATAAATAATTATTTCCAATTGCCACCAATTATTGAGAACATTTACTTACACAGTACAGACCAATTGTGTTTGCAAATGTTATTCCTTCATAGAAATGCAACCAACAATCCTGACAACACTTACAGGGCCTCATTCCGAGTATGGATGTAGTCATGGCGCTATTTGTGCCATGACTACCTCCCATACCGGGTCCGACCTGGTTCAATGGGGATTTACCGGTCCATTCCGACCCTGGAGGGACTGGTAACTCCCCATTTAAAAATCCATTCCCCATTCCCATTGAGCCCAGATAGGGCTCAATGGGAATGGGGGAGTAGCTAATAACGGTACCACAATTTGCAGTACCGTTATAAGCACTCTGGTTCCTAAGCAGCTCCCGCTAAGAGCGCCTGGTAAAACCAGGTGCCCATTGCGGGACCTGCTAAGGGACCTCGGAATAGGGCGCAAAGGGATTACCGGCACCAATTTCCTTAACAGTGCCCGGTATCCCTTTGTGCCCACCTCAGAATGAGGCCCACAGTGTTCATGGAATAAGACAAGAATTGGACTACTGTGCTGAAATGTTCAAATTCACTATACACTCACAAGAAGATCCACAAGAATTTCTAATGTACTTACTACAAGTACTGGAAAACAAAAACATACCTATAAATGAAATCTTCAAGATTTCAAACATGTGGATACTTACATGCACTCTCTGCAACCATGTGGCACAGGAAGAAGTCCCTAATGAACGCTTTGTGTATGTGTCCATACCTAACTCTGAATCCATTCAATTTCAGCACCTTGTACAAAATGCAAACCATGGCAGATTATGTACTACCTGCAATTCAGATAATCGCTCCACCTTACAAATACAGACACATAGTAAATATGTAATAGTAATGCTTTTACGTTACAATGCAGATGGTACCAAAATCAACTGTAAGCTGACTGGATTCACGCATGGTCAAGTATCACTTGGTAAGAAAACCTTCACAACAATAGGTATAATCTACCACGCAGGAGCTACAACCAATACAGGTCACTACACTGCATATATAAAAAAGAATTGTGGATGGTTCGAATGCAATGATTGTACCATTACTCTAAAGCAGAGATTGCCAGTAAATCTTGTAAACACTTACTTAATATTCTTAAAACCAAAATTTAATACGTAATCTGTGTATGAACATAAGCAAAGCTTTGGATTAAGGTGCTTTATAAATCAATAAATACAAATAAATACAAAACTCAACTTCATAACTGTGCACAGTTAGAGTACGCCAACATGTATCTAACTGCCCCAAGATTCTGCAACAAGCAAACAGATAAATAAATACTACTAAAATGTAACAAGAAATACACAGTTAGAATACGCCAACAGGTATGTAACTGCCCCAAGATTCTACAACAAGCAAACAGATAAACGAATACTTCTAAAATCAAACGAGAAATATACAGTTAGAATACGCCAACAGGTACTTAACCGCCCCAAAAAATCTGCAACAACCCAACAGATAGATGAATAGCATAAAAGTAGAAATAAACTATTAGAATACGCCAACAACTATCTAATTACCCCAAAAATCTGCAACAAGCCAATGATAGAGGATTAGCAAGAAACAAGAAATAAACAGTAAAAAATGAAAGAAATATATTGTACTACAACATAGAAGGTTTTTTTTTAAATCCAGCATGGATTTTTTTTCCCACAGACACAATGATTTAGAAAACAAACACAGAAACTGAGCAAATTGCACAGTACACTGGTTTGAACTATAGTACTTGTAAAGTACTAAATATGAGGGTAAAAAAATACAGAAATGTCTATTATGCAATGCAATAACTCATTATGAACTACATGCTCTAACATACAATCTTTTCTTTTATCACAGAGATCGAAAAAGTATATCTGGTCCTGTTAACCATATCATGAAAAACTGCATACAACTACAAAAAACTCAATCAGTAAGTATACAATAAATACACGCAGAAACACTGCACTCCTTGTTACAAACTCCACAATCTTAACTGCATAACCTAGCCAAAACTTCACATACCAGACATTTTCACTGTGCTATGTGACTTGCTTATAGGGGATATTAATTACAATCACTCCTCTGCTAACAACACAAAAACAACATCATACTAAAGTAAAATAACTAGTAGTGCATTTATTATGTCCGCGGACAACCGCGACATGGCAAACACATCAGGGGCACCTGTCACCTAAAGACATACAGTATTTGACCCATCTCTTACTCCCCAACCCTCCCCAACCACTTCTGCACACCAACACACCACTCCCCAAAATTGCATTTTGCCTCTGTTCGCTGCTGCGCTGTCGGCGGATCCAAGATGGCGGGCGCATCGAAACAATGTGACGTACCTCACGCCTCATCCCAGCCAATCAGAGAACACGTTACGTGACGCATGCCAATTAGCCAATCGGTATCCTGTCTGAGGAGCGAACAGGGAAGTGTGTCCGCAGAGCGGACATAGATATCACTAATTTTTTTGCCTTATGTTTTGGCCATTCATAAAAAAGAAACTACTGGATGGATTTACACCAAATTAACAAAAGCACGCTTTTGGGACTAAGCTGACACTCCTGCTGCAAATTTGGTGGAAATCCGTCCAACGGTTTGAGCTGTAGGCACGCGCAAAGTTTTTTCACATTATGTCTATGACAAAAGGAGTTTTGTGATGCCACCTATAACTTTGCCCCCCCTGGACCAAACCTCACCAGAAATTGCAAAAGAATTCAGAGTGAGCCATATACTTTTTTTGCAAAGTTTGGTGAGGATGAGGATTCGTCCAGGGAGAGCGAAGTTATAAGCCGCCCAAAAAGTGCTCTTCCTATGGGATTAGCAATTTAACCATAACTACACAGCCACTACCGTGGGCTGTGCAATATATATATATATATATATATATAGGGCGGCAACAGCCACCCTATAATAAGGGTGAGTCAGAGACACATACAAACCCCTCAAAATTCTATTGTTAATAAGTTTTGATTCGAGTAACGGATTTGGCCGAAATTTTGAAAGTGATTAAAAGTCTGCAGGCCCTCCCACACTGCAAAGTTGCGTAAAGATTTGTTACAAAAATCTAAACGTTATTAAGTATCAAGCATTTCTTTTTCAAAAGGTGCGGCTTCCTTCCCAATCATTTTCCCAGAGACAAAATAGGACAGTTTTTGCCAAAGCGCACCGCCCAAACCACTGAACGGATTTGGACCAGGCCCGAAACAAATTGGGCATGAAGCGTTGACTAGCAATCCATGCCTGGTTTGGGGTTATATGTGTCGTGGTTATTTTAATATTTGATGGAGAAGGGGGTGTCCCCTTCTCCAAAAAGTATAGTTATATCGCCCATGGTGCATTGCAGGATCATGGTTTTCAGAAATGAAACAACCATCATCTTGTTTTTCTCTCGATGCGAGAGATACTTGCGGCTATAGCTGAGGTTATGGGAAAATGAAGCTCAGTAAAAAGCTATTTTCAGGTCAAACAACATACAAATGCAATCAGGTTAGAGGTGGAGGGATGGCTAGAAAACTCTGAGTGAAATGTGGGAGTTGGAGGGGGTCCAGGGACCGAGTTTGCAACACAAAGCTTCACGTAGCCTGGTTATAGTCGTGAATAGCTAACATCTCATAGAAAACATCGCCATAGAAGCAGCGTGTGTTGTGGGGGGAAAGGGAGAGGGCAGGGGAGGCGAGGAGGCCATCTAGGGAGTGGAGGGAGCTGGCACAGATGACGGGGGCACTTGATGGGGGCAGAAAAGAATCTTTTTTCAGCCGTTTTGCCAATATTCATGGAGGGTATGTAGTTCGATATCCGTGCCTATATAGTTTGGAGTGTCAGTGTTTTATATTTTTTTGAAAGTACTTTGCTTAGCTATAGTGACGTCGGGGGTAAAAAATCACTGGCCATGGCCAAAGGTAAGTCTGGTAGGTATTAGAGAGTTCTTTTGGAGGGGTTGTGTGTTTTCAGACTTTTGAGCATGTGAAACTTTGGAGAAAGATAGAAGAAAATAGTTTTACAAAATTAACATAAAAAGGAGCAATTGTAGTATAATTTTAGATGCGCCACACAATGTATTGTAGGTTGTGTATTCTCACATATGGTATTATGTTATATGGGTGTGCAATATTTGCCTAGTTTACTTTTATATATTTTTCTCATGATTCTTATTTATCAGTTTCTTTACATTAGTACACAAGTAGTGTTGTTCTGTATTCACAATTTAAGTTGGATTGTAGTATAAAACTTGAAGTCAGTCTCCCTTTTAACTGACTTTATGTAGCCACGGCTATGGTAAAAGTTAATAAACTGTAGCCGCGGGTATAATAAAAAAATGTTTTAGTTATTATTTATTGTATTTGTGTATTTATGTATGATGAGTAGTCCTTAAAAGGACTGCTTTAGCACATCAGGAGTACTGTTTTGATGTTATGAAGGAACACTGAATTTCCTTCATCGGTTAGGTGTATTCCATCATGTCTATAGAAATTGGACATTTAGAACTAGAACTGTATGCTGTTGTTCGCAATCCATAATTGGTTGTGGTCTGTCATGAATGCTTAACTGCTTTATTAACATTTCTCCGGGACTTCTCAATTTTACCATTAACAAGTCGATTCATGGAATTAATGTGCGCTGAAAACTCCCGCGCAAGCGTGCAAAAGCGTGTGAATCGCAGCGCAAGTGCAAAAATCGCAGCAAAACCCGCGCACAGCGATTCATGGAAGTCCGTGCGTGTGTAAATCCATGGATGTGCGCTAAAATCCTGCGTGGCGCATGCTGGCGCACACGTCTTCAAACAGCGTGCGCTACGCGCACAGCAAAAGCGCACATAGCGAATCATCACAACAAAAGTAGGCGTAACACGGGGCATAACACGCAGAATGGGGAACAACGCGTGAAAATGTGGGCGTCACGGGGGAAGTACAGGCGGCAAATGCGCGGAACACCCACATGCGCGCCTACAACACGTATCCATGGAATTGAACGGGGCTAACGCGTGTGCCAAAAAAGACGCGCTAATCCAGAAACACGTACGCCAGCAGGAAGCAGGCATACGTGGACCCGCGCAGCATAAATGTGCACACAAACAACAAACAAACTCAGACGCCAAGATGAATATACCGTTCCTCGCAGCAGTGGGATTCCGCAGGAGGAGGAGGATAGTCAGGCCCAGAATTTTTACACTCAGAACCAGCCTTTTTGGGATGCCTGGTGACCAGGTGTATGGGAGGTACAGGTTTCCACCTCACATAATACTCGACCTGGTGAGTGAGTGGGAGGATGACCTCACATCACCCACCCTGTGCTCCCAAGCACTGAGCCCCTTGGAAAAGGTGCTCAATGTACTGCACTTCTTGGCCACTGGTTCATTTCAACGGACAACTGCCATAGTGGGGGGGTCTCACAGGCCACGCAGTCACACTGCCTGCACCAGTTGTTGGCCATCAGGACTGCACGCCCATCAGTCCACAGGCACATATACCTGCCCAGAACACCTGCAGAAAGGCAGGCTGTCGTCCTTGATTTTTACGGGGTGGCACACTTCCCCAAAGTGCTAGGTGCTATTGACTGCACCCAT
This sequence comes from Ambystoma mexicanum, assembly GCF_040938575.1. Lineage (NCBI taxonomy): Eukaryota > Metazoa > Chordata > Amphibia > Caudata > Ambystomatidae > Ambystoma > Ambystoma mexicanum. The sequence continues at coordinate 282,324,076 of NC_090936.1, forward strand.
GTGGCTCTACGTCCTCCCAGGGCAACTGGGCACATCTACAGAAACCGCAAGCACTGGCATTCCTTCAACGTGCAGGTAGTATGTGATGCCAAGGGAATCATCACCTCAGTATATGCCAACTATCCAGGGTCCACCCATGACAGTTTCATTTACAGAATGTCAACCCTAATCCGGGACCTAGATGCTGGGCGGCATGGCGATACATGACTACTTGGTGAGTATAAATGCCCCTGCACATGCATGCATGTCAGATACTGAGTAATGTCACAACCCCACTAATGATACCCATCAACACCTCCCCAGGGGACAGTGCCTACCCACTAAGCACCCACATGATGACGCCAATTCGGAACCCCACCACACCACCCGAGGTAAGATACAACACAGCCCATATTGCAACCCGGGGCATAGTGGAGTGCACATTCGGAGTGCTCAAGTCACGCTTTCGCTCCCTTGACCGCTCTGGTGGGCAGCTGCTATACGCGCCCCCAGTAGTGTGCAGGATCATAGTGGCAGCATGTGTCCTGCACAACGTTGCAACACGCCGGGGCCTGCCGGTGGACATGGTGGTGCCCCCACATCAGCAACCACAAGCACGGCCGCTGCACATGGGAGGGGAAAGGACACATGGTGAGGCAGCCCGTACGCAGCTGGTGGCTAATTACTTCACCTAAAATCACACCCCTGTGGAGTGCACACAGCCCTGGCACATACAGGCTGACAATCAATGATGATGACATAAGGGACAGTCAACTGTCACAACCATACCAGCCAGAGATTGGTCACCTGGAATTGTTACATTGTGTGCATCCCTACCTGCTGAAAGACAACCAATGCTGTGTCACAAAAAAAACACACATTTATGCTGCATGAATGACTACCCCCTTGCAAAATACAACATGAAAATAGCACCATGTCACCCACCCCCTCCCCAGCTCCGCCACCCAACACACCATGGCATGTCATGCAATGTGAAAGCAAACAAAGCAATGCACAAGACCTGACACAAGTGTCACAAAGTGCACTGTCCCAAATGGAAACTGCCCACAGACAATATGCTCACAGTAATCAATAACAAACAGCACACGTGAACAAATACTTACCACCAACACAATACAGCAACATACCATGAAACATTGCAAAAACATGACAGTACTAAGTCAAAGTAGTGGTAGTCATACAACCTGAATAAGCCAGCACATCGACCCCTTCCAACTGTAGAGTGTTGCTGCCACGCAAATGTGTCAGTGTACTGCATACAACATGAACTCCATCTGCAAAGGAGACGGCCTTGTGAAGACATGAGGAAGGATCCTGCAAATTCGGAGGAAGACATGGATGCACAAGTACATATCAATACACCATTCAGTGTACAATACAACAACAATACCCACTAGGGATGAACACACAGTATTGACTACAGACTGCCCACACAGCTCATGGGAGCCCAATGTCACTGTGTAAGTCACAGTCACTTGGTCACACCCTTTGCAAGCCCATTGAAATGGGAAGTAGGAAGGGTGTGTGTGTCACGAACCCAAGGCTCTAACCCAAACTCAGGACAAGCCTGCATGTGACAATCCGGAATACAGTGGATGCCCACGGGAGCCACACAAGACAACACACTAAAAAAAAAAAAAAAAAAAAATGGCCATGTGGGGGCCAGGAGGGGGGGCACCGAGGAGGTTCGAGGACAGGGTGCACACCAACACCCACCTGTGTGGATGTTGCGGAAAAAAAATACCTCCACGGGCTCATGGCCTACACGGCTATGCCATTGTGGGAGAACTGCTGTCGCTCTCTTCACCCTCTGCTGCTGCATCAGGAGGTGGTGGCACTATGGGAGGCAGCCCACGCAAAGCCCTGGTATGGTCCTCCATGGCAGCAAGCATGCGGGTCTGGAAGGTCTGATTCTGGAGGATTGAAGTGTGGAGATCCCCATGCAGCACGTCACGGGTTGCCTGCACTTCTGCACGCATGGCCTCGTGGGATGCCCGGATCTCCTCACGTGTTGCCTGTACCTCAGCTGATAGCGAACATGTGAGCTGCTCCAGCTGCTGTTCTGCCCTAACATTTCGGGAAGCCTCAAGTTCAAGCAGACTCTGCCTGAGGTTATGGAGTTCCATCCTCAGGGCTTCCCTGTGGCCCTGTGACTTTATTGATATGGTTTCGCGCCAAGTCTCCAGTGCCGCCCGTCGGTCCCTGTTGGACTCCAACATGTCTTCCCTGTGTGATTGGCAAATGGAGTCTGTTGCCTGCGGTTGTTGCTCCATCTGCCTTTCAGGGGGGATAATGGAAGTGGCCACCCTCTCCATTGCCTGAGCGATCATTTCTACTGATGCTCCCTGTTGGGTTGCCATACCGTACATGGAGTTTTCCCATACAGTATTGCTTGGTGGCGCACGGCCACGGCATCGGCGGGCACCACACCTGTTCGGGGCAAGGCGATCTGCACCTTGCTGTGCTGGCACTGCCTGAGGCTGCAGGACTACATTCCGCCTCTGATCTGCTGGCCCAGGAACAGGATCAGATGCTGTGGAGTGTGACCCTGCATCCATAACCGCCAAAGGCGGACCTACCAACACTGACATCCCATAGAGGGTTCTAGCCCTGGTGCAGGTGGGATGGACAGAACAGAATCCCTGCGACAGCACATAAGTCTCATCATCCGACTCAGCACCTGAATAGAGGTCTGGGGAGCTGCACCCAGAGGCACCCCTCGACAGTATGGTCTGCAGTACCAAAGTGTTTTCACCCACCACCACATCACGTCCCCCACTGGTGCCTGGTCGTGGCTGAGAATCCTCCTGGGTCTGCACCATCTCCTGAACCTCACCAGCATCAAGTGCGTCGTCACCTGCAAAAACATGAAATACAACAAATGGAAACTGGCATGAGCACCATAGCACACACATAGGCCTGACAAGACAGAGATCCTGTACATGGTTTACACATGTCCCACATGACTATAACCCTGGCATGCATGCACTGTCAATGATTTTGAAGGGGAGTCAAAAAGGCAGACAATGAGGACACCAAGATGGAAAAGCAACACATTCGCAGCATGTCGTTTAGCACTGGCATCACACATCAGCCTGTGAGAGGCATGCCCAATACACATACATGACACATGCCAGCACACAGATGTCATGTAGCATAGACATGGTAAATTAGTCAACTACCGCGATATGTCAGTGAATGAGTACTGTCACACATACATGTCACATGGACATGATGAGAAGATTAATGCAGAATAGTGTTGCAAAATATGCATGTGCCGCACACTGCAACACATCCAGTGTACAATTAGACAGTGGTTGTAGGCACATCAATGGTTGGTCTATTCAACATGACAGGAAACAACTATCATGTTCCACATGCAAACAGGCCCTAAAAATATATTTCAGCAGGCCAATACTCCCTCGCCCTGAATGGTTTAATCATTCACATAACTAGGTAACTAAAGTGGCACAATGTGGGGTGTAAACAATGACAGAAGCATGTAACATATGTGGCATTAGGGATGAAAAAAGCATATGAAAAATGGGATAATCTAAACAATCAGCCTGAATGAACACAGAAAAAATCAGAACAATGTTGTTGCAAGATGATAGTTCAAGTGCAACAGCAGTAATGTGGGGCTAATTGGCTACTGTGGGCAGAAGGGATGTTGTCATACCCAAATCAAAGGCACATGAATGTATTGGATGAAGCACATGGGTGACCCATAACACTCAGGAGTACACACCCTCACCTGGCACTCAATCAGAACCCGTCACCCAAACAACATACACATGGATTACACACACATGCATGGGCACTCACCAGACAATGCGTCGTAATCAGGTAGCTCTCCCACGCGTTAGATCTGTTCCTCTGTGATGAAGGTCCCAGCAACAGACTCATGTTCTGTGAGTTTGTTGTCCTCTGGTGGAGACCCACCGCCAGTCACCAGAGTAGCGGCATGATTTGAGGCCAGATTGTTCTTTGCTCTGCGTTTCAGGTCATTCCACCGCTTGTAGCAATCTTCAGCTGTGCGCCTCACAAATCCAAGGGCACTTATGCGTCCGCGATGGTCTGCCAGTGTGCCCTACGTTGACCAGGTGTGGTCTTGCACCCTGCAGTCACCACCATTTCGCGGCTATGTGCCGACACATAGGTCACAAGTGCATCAAGTTCGGGTTCATTAAAGCTAGGCTTCCTTGACGTGCAGGACTGTGTAGCCGTGTCTGGGGTCTCAGCCTGTAGTGCCAGAGCACCCTTCTTCCTCTTTTTCAAAGGTGGAGCAGAGCCTGAGTGGCTTGTGCCGCTCTGGTCAGTAGGGGCAGAAGTGCAGGTGGACTGGGTACTGGGAGTGTGCGAAGGCACAATGACCACAGGTCGTGGTGCAGGCATTGGCTGAAGTGTGATGTTGGTAGGGGCAAAGTCAGTTTGATGGACCAGGACCGACACTGTTCCGGCTGGGAGACTCAGAGCTGGGGTGGATAGAGCTGCAGCTGCCCCTACAGCCTTCCCACCCTGCCTACTTGGGGCAGCAGATGACATCGCTGCCCCAGATCCACGTGGCCTGGTGACACCAACTTGCACCGGCACATGTGGCTTAGACTTGCTGACCTGGAAGTCAGCCTGGGAGTCATCCTGTGCCGGGTCAGGTGCCACAATAGGCTGGTCCAACAAGGGATGAGCTGGGATGGTGTCAGCCATGTTTCCCTCAACCATGGGGGGGGAGCATGGGTGTCCCTGATTGGTCCTCCACACATGGGGGCTAGGGGCACCCTGCAAATCCTGGCCACGCCCCTACCGCACCCACCACGCCCACCTTTTGGAGGTCGGCCACCTTTGACTCCCTTACCGCTTGTTCGCCTCCCAACCATGGCACTGATGTTGTAGTGCATATGGGAGTTGCAGTAAACAATTGGCCTGGGCAATTGGGGGTGAAAGGGGTAGGGTACTAGATGGAATTCATACCCTAGTGCTCTAGCAAGGCTGTCTGTGACCCCTGGGGGAAGATGACGGGTCACGCAACGAACATGCACCCCGAAAACAAAAAGTAACGTGCACGCAACCCCTCGTAGACCACGTGCATGGAAAAATGAACCTGCACTACACTGTGGCACCCAGGAACACAAAAATAAGCATACGTGTGTTACACACAGCCTACAATGACCTCTGAAGGGGTACGCGACACACGGGGCAAGCACAGTTGGTAAATGCATGCGCGACTCACCATCTGCCTGGAAAAAGAACGTGAAAAAAACGTGCGTGTGCGCGTTGGCAACACCCCCGCCAAAAGAAGAATTGTACGCTGTCTGAGGAGACAGGACAAAAGAAGCAGTGAACGCTGTTTGAGGAAACAGGCCTAAAAAAAAAAATGTACGCTGTCAGAGGTAACAGGGAGTGCGAACTTGAAACGCTGTGAAGTAATCGCGTGTGAACCGACAAGAAGTACAGAATTCACCCACTCGCTCTCCACGAAAAGCACGTACAAGGGAATGGGGTCCTACACGTACCTTTTAAAGAGGCCCACATGTACAGCGTCACTTACGCATGTACGCGCTAAGGCCCTTTCCTCCAATTACACGACCTGACACTCGGACGTGCAGTTTTTGGACATGTATGATGAACATGCACCCGTGTTGATGGAAACGCCCGCGCGCATCACTTACGCGCGTAGGCCCTTTCCTTGGATTACATGCATTCACACGCGGACGTGCAGTTTTTTCACGTGCGCTGAACCACCATGCCCACGTCATGAGGGAAACACCCGCGCGAGTCACGTCACAGAAGCGCTTACGCGCTAAGGGCCTTTGGTCCAAAGAAACCGCGTACGTGTGCTGAGGCGCTTACGCGCGAAGGGCCTTTCCTCGATTTACACACTGACATGCAAGATTTTCACGTGCCAAATCACTCCATATCAAGCTGGCCACGCAACAACACACGGAAGACCACGCTCCTGCCCAGAAGGCCGAATTACTGCCCCCCAGAACCCCAAGCACGGTCCCACCTGCCATCTGCTGCTGCCTGCCTGCTGCCCACGTGCCCTGGTATTTGGTGCCTGCACATCAGCCAGGGTTCCAGTTGCTGTGTCCACCCCTGCTGGAACAGAAGACTCCCGACTGGGATACCATTGCTCCACAGCCCAGCCCCAGGACCTAGTTGCCCACCCACGCCTGCTTCGGGGGTCGCCATGTCGGGGCAAACACCATCTGAGACCACTGGCAACCCCCAGCCAGAGAGGCAGAGGGCCACCAGCTTCAGTGTGAAGGAAGTTGGTGTCCTGGTGGAGCATGTCCTGCGGCAGTATGATGCCCTCTTTGGAACATCATGCGCCAACAAGGAAGGACGGGAGAGGATCTGGGACGACGTAGTGGTTGCCATCAACACGGAGGGGGGGGCAACCCACGACATCAAGCACGTCAAGAAGCGCTGGGAGGACTTCAGGTCCAGGACCCTCCACAAGGCCCGGCGCCTCACGGAGGGGGGCCGGGTCAGCATGAGTGACATCCAGATGAGGGTCCTGGAACACGTATGCCCAGCGCTCCACGCCCAGATCCTCCGGAGGAAGACCCGTCTGGAGTTGAGCGGTAAGTGGCCAAGCATTGTTGTGTGAGACAGGGCATGTTGCAGTGGGCTGGTGCCGCGTCTGCCACTACGGCTGTGGTGGAAGGGCCGGGTGAGCCCCCACAGGGGCTTGCAATGGCGGAAGACGGTACAGAGACATCCAGGTTGGTGGTCTCCACAGAGGAGGAGGAGCCCGCTACTGAGCCGCACATGGGGCCTGGTGGGGTAGTACCACTGGCGCAAGTGGTGCAGTCCAGGGCCAGGGTCAGGAGGCAGCACAGGTCACCGCGGAGGGGCCTGTGCATGTACCTGTCCTTGACCCTGTGACTGCACCACCATGCACCAGCAGGGATGCCCCGTCCCAGGCCCGTCCGCAGGTAGGGGAGAGTGCCATGTCATCTGCCTCTCCACTACCTGCGGACGAGGGGTCCAATGAACGTATGGGCTCCGTCCTGATTGGTGTCGCGTTGAACACGTGTGACATTCGTGATGACGTGCATTCTTCCTGGGCGGAGAACGCACGCCATCACAAACAGCAGCGTCGCGACGTGGCACTGTTGGGAGGGGCCCTGGTTGGTGGGTTCCTACATGTGACGCGCACTCTGGCGGACCTCTCCTCCTCTGTGGAGACTATGCGCCAGTTGTTCTCCCTGCCGTCTTCCAGCCCAGATTCCACCAGGGCCCCCTGTGGACCTGGCCTGACCAAGACAGCCAGCTTGGTGGAGATCTCATCCCTGCCACAGTTGGGAGTCGGCGGTCCAGCAGGGGTGGACACCACAACTGGAGACCAGCTGATGGAGGATGTGCAGGCATCATCAGACAGGGCACATGGACAGCAGAAGCAGCAGCAGGAGCAGGCTCTAGGTGGGAGCAATGATGGCTCGGGGCCATCGACATCAGGGGGGCAGGCATCGGCCAGAGGACAGGAGAACCCTGGAATGGATGTGTCTTCCGTGTGGCTGCGGTTGGGCCAGCGTATAGGTGCGGAGCGGCGGCGGGCGGAAGAGGCGTGGCTCACCATGGTCAGGGCGGAGTTCTCCATGCATCGGGCATTGAGGCTGGCAGAGTGCCTCGAGGCGACTCGCAGGGAGTTGGAACAGGCCATGAGTGCCTCCCCGCGAGACCTCGGGGCCAGGACAGAGGCCCGCCTCCAGCAAATAGACATGGAGATCGATGATGCCCTGGCCGAAAACATCACTGAGTGAGCCGCAGGACTTGCCCGTCGCCATTGTAAATAGTTTATAGTGTTAGGTTTCCTTTTTTTTCTTTATTTTGGGGCTTTTGGACTATGCCCCACACTTTTGTAAATTGTTTTTTTGTTAGGTAGGTTATTAGATAGGTTTCATTTGTTTCGTTGGGCTCATGGACCCTTAGAAATTTGATTGTACATAGTTGGACTTTGGATTGATTTAGATTTTGTACATGAATTAATGGATTTTTCTTTTGGACAATGGATTGTACATAGTTGGACAATGGATTATTTTGAACTTTTTCTTTTGATTTCACCATGGATCAATGGATTTTTTTTTACGTCTCCTTTGAATTTGCGAAGGTGGAGGGAGAGTTTGGACTATTTTTCTTTTGGATTTCTTTGTATTGGTTATACTTTGCATTTACTCTTCTTTTGCACATGCTTTTCATTTCATGTTTGCTATTTTGTTATGCTTTCATTTTATTGATTTATTTTTGTACATAATACATTTTCATATTTTAGTTCCATGTGGGATTTGCTCATTGGGTTAATGCATGTGAAAATGTGGGTTTACACAATCAATGCCAACGAGTGTGTGTGTGTGACGGACATGTGTTGATGTACATAGCTGACTTTTGGTTTGTGTCTTGAGATGGGCATGTCAGTGTGGGTTTGATTGGGAAATCATTGCATCTCAGTAATGGGGTGGCGTGCTGTGGTATTTTGGTGTAGAAGTGGGCCATGATTGTGCATCTTTATTTCAAGTAGGGGGGACATGAGTGGGGGCCTGCTGGCAGGTGCCCCTCACTGATGGGGGGTGGGGGTGCAGAGGGACATGTGTGGGGGCCTGCTGGCAGGTGCCCCTCACTGATGGGGCGTGGGGGTGCAGGGGGACATGTGTGGGACATGAGTGGGGGCCTGCTGGCAGGTGCCCATCATTGATGGGGGTGGGGGTGCAGGGGGACATGTGTGGGGGCCTGCTGGCAGGTGCCCCTCACTGATGGGAGGTGGGGGTGCAGGGGGACATGTGTGGGGGCCTGCTGGCAGGTGCCCCTCACTGATAGGGGGTGGGGGTACAGGGGACATGTGTGGGGGCCTGCTGGCAGGTGCCCCTCACTGATGGGGGGTGGGGATGCAGGGGGACATGTGTGGGGGCCTGCTGGCAGGTGCCCCTCACTGATGGGGGGTGGGGATGCAGGGGGACATGTGTGGGGGCCTGCTGGCAGGTGCCCCTCACTGATGGGGGGTGGGGGTGCAGGGGGACATGAGTTGGTGATCACTAGTGCAATGTGACACGTGGCCTGGCTGGGGGGCATGGCCATGGTGGACGGGCTGCCTGCGGGACATGTCCAGGGGTGCAGGGTAGTCCCCTGTGGTGTAGGCTGCATGCAGGGGCTGTGGAGGGTGTACATGGGATACCTGGGAGGACCCACACTGCCAATTCACGTGTAGGACTCCCCGCGCACCACACTGGATACACGTACACTACTCTGACAGCAAATTCGCGCGTGAAAGTTCCCACGCACCCCAGTAACACACGTACCCCACTCGCACAGGACCAATCGTGTGTGAAAGTTCCCACGCACCCCAGTAACACACCTACCCCGCTCGCGCAGGGCCAATCGCGTGTGAAAGTTCCCGCGCACCCCAGTAACACACATACCCCGCCCGCACAGGGCCAATCGCGTGCGAAAGTTCCCGCACTCCCCAGTAACACATGTACCCCGCTCGCACAGGGCCAATCGCGTGCAAAAGTTCCCTCGCACCCCAGTAACACACGTACCCCGCTCCCACAGGGCCAATCGCGTGTGAAAGTTCCCGCGCACCCCAGTAACACACGTACCCCGCTCGCACAGGGCCAATCGCGTGTGAAAGTTCCCACGCACCCCAGTAACACACGTACCCCGCTCGCACAGGGCCAATCGCGTGTGAAAGTTCCCACGCACCCCAGTAACACACGTACCCCGCTCGCACAGGGCCAATCACGTGTGAAAGTTCCTACGCACCCCAGTAACACACGTACCCCGCTCGCACAGGGCCAATCGCGTGTGAAAGTTCCCGCGCACCCCAGTAACACACGTACCCCGCTCGCACAGGGCAAATCGCGTGTGAAAGTTCCCGCGCACCCCAGTAACACACGTACCCCGCTTGCACAGGGCCAATCGCGTGTGAAAGTTCCCGCGCACCCCAGTAACACACGTACCCTGCTCGCACAGGGCCAATCGCGTGTGAAAGTTCCCGCGCACCCCACTAACACACGTACCCCGCTCGCACAGGGCCAATCGCGTGTGAAAGTTCCCGTGCACCCCACTAACACACGTACCCCGCTTGCACAGGGCCAATCGCGTGTGAAAGTTCCCGTGCACCCCAGTAACACACGTACCCCGCTCGCACAGGGCCAATCGCGTGTGAAAGTTCCCGTGCACCCCAGTAACACACGTACCCCGCTCGCACAGGGCCAATCGCGTGTGAAAGTTCCCGTGCACCCCAGTAACACACGTACCCCGCTCGCACAGGGCCAATCGCGTGTGAAAGTTCCCGTGCACCCCAGTAACACACGTACCCTGCTCGCACAGGGCCAATCACGTGTGAAAGTTCCCGCGCACCCCACTAACACACGTACCCCGCTCGCACAGGGCCAATCGCGTGTGAAAGTTCCCAGGCACCCCAGTCACACTCGTACCCCGCTCGCACAGGGCCAATCGCATGTGAAAGTTCCCTCGCACCCCAGTAACAAACGTACCCCGCTCGCACAGGGCCAATCGCGTGTGAAAGTTCCCGCGCACCCCAGTAACACACATACCCCGCTCGCACAAGGCCAATCGCATGTGAAAGTTCCCACGCACCCCAGTAACACACGTACCCCGCTCGCACAGGGGCCAATCGCGTGTGAAAGTTCCCGCACACCCCAGTAATACATGTGCCCCGCTCGCACAGGGCCAATCGCGTGTGAAAGTTCCTGTGCACCCCAGTAACACACGTACCACGCTCGCACAGGGCCAATCGTGTGTGAAAGTTCCCGCGCACACCAGTAACACACGTACCCCGCTCGCACAGGGCAAATCGCGTGCGAAAGTTCCCGTGCACCCCAGTAACACACGTACCCCGCTCGCACAGGGCCAATCGCGTGCGAAAGTCCCCGCGCACCCCAGTAACACACGTACCCCGCTCGCACAGGGCCAATCGCGTGTGAAAGTTCCCAGGCACCCCATTAACACACGTACCCCGCTCGCACAGGGGCAATCGCGTGTGAAAGTTCCCACGCACCCCAGTAACACACGTACCCCGCTCGCACAGGGCCAATCGCGTGTGAAAGTTCCCGCGCACCCCAGTAACACACGTACCCCGCTCGCACAGGGCCAATCGCGTGTGAAAGTTCCCGCGCACCCCAGTAACACACATACCCCGCTCGCACAGGGCCAATCGCGTGTGAAAGATCCCGCGCACCCCAGTAACACACGTACCCCGCTCGCACAGGGCCAATCGCATGTGAAAGTTCCCGCGCACCCCAGTAACACACGTACCCCGCTCGCACAGGGCCAATCGCGTGTGAAAGTTCCCACGCACCCCAGTAACACACGTACCCCGCTCGCACAGGGCCAATCACGTGTGAAAGTTCCCGCGCACCCCAGTAACACACGTACCCCGCTCGCACAGGGCCAATCGCGTGGGAAACTCCCTGCGCCGGGGTGTACATGTATTCGGAGGGGTGCGCGGGGAGTTTTACTGGCGTTTTCGTGGTTCGGGGCCTGTGCGCCATGTACGGGAATTGTGCGATGTGCATGGCGCTCGGGGAGGGGTTGGCTTCATAACTGGCACTGCTGCAGGGTCGCTGCCCCACTCTGCGCCACGGCTTGTTTTGGATGCTAAAATCCATGAATACGCTGTGCACGGAAATGGATTTTAGCGCACGCGGCTGGCGCAGAGAGTCGCACGCGCACACTGTGCGCCAGCCGCGTGTGCCACTTGTGCACTGAATTCTATGAATTACCCTGTAAATCTGGTGGTCCATCTCCATTTTTGACTCTGAGTGAGATTGGAAAAGAAAAAGATGGTGTGAGGAAATAGTTCCATTAGTTTTCCATGTCTGGTTTCATCATTAAAGTAAGGGTCACCCCTCATACATTTTCCAAATCATTGCCTCCACAATGAATTAGTATGATGTCTGGGTGCTCTGAACTACTCAGACTTACCAGGTTTGGAAAAACCTGGAACCAATGCGTTCCCCGCAATCCAAACCATTTAATTGTAAAATCTCTCAAACCTAGGTCCATGTTAATATTTAGTTTCTCACAAAAAGCTAGGCACCAAAACAGCCAACTGTCTCCAATCAGCGACACAGTTCTCAAACCAGCCATGATATCTGCAATATTTCTGTTTCCAGGAAAAATTATTCTTAGCTTGAATTTCTAGGAGTTTGTATGAGAAGGGTATGTATGATGTGTGTGTGTTGTACTTTCTAATTGGTCGATTGTGCTATTGTTAGTATTCACGTCTAACCAACAGCTGCAGTGCGTGCTGCATTGCTAATCGCGGATAGATCCTTTCACACACACCTCCCCCACTGTAGCCGTGGCTATATGCATTGAGTGTTTTGGGGGATTAGGGGAGGATAGGGGAGTAGAGGGAGTGGAGGAGAACTATGAGGAGTGGAGGTGGTGCTGGTAAGCATGTTGGGACAGTTTGTGGAGTTTGGTGAAGTGGCAATGCAATTTACACAGTTTTTGCGATTAGTTGTGGCTACCAGCAGACGTGCAGGAGGGGCTCTTATAGCCACTTCTATAAAAAAGCACGTGCGTAGGCGCGTCAATACTATCCTGTGTTTCATTCGTTATGGCTGAAGTCGTGGGTATATTTAAAGCTGCATCTATAAATATATATTTTCTGTGCAATAATCATATGTTCATGTGGATGATATAGTTCATAATTTTATTTGTGTGTCTTATTTTATGTACTTAGTTGTTCACTTATTTGATTTTAAGGTTTGAAGGCCAATTTAGTTTGATTTGGGGCTTGCACGAAAATTTACATGTATCCACGGGTACAAATCAGGATCTGTAGCTGCATCGAATAGCCGCGGCAATGAAAGATGCTATTTGGAGGAATAATGGGTTTGTGAAAGTTTCATTGTTTGTTATTGTTTTTTGTTACTTTTGCATTAGTGTAGGGCTTAGTGAGAGGTTGTGCTGACATTGTGTCAGCCATCTCAGTAGGTTTATAGGTATAGAGTCCTCTTTTTTTGGTGTTTGTTTGTGAAAGTATAAAAGCCACCATGTCCTTTTGATTCCTGAACTCTGACTATGCACATGGCAGGAGTGTGGCTGATGTGAAAGTGTTAGTCTTTATTTCCACATTTGAAGTTTTATTTGCAGATTTGTGTGTGTTAGTTGTAGTGCCCATTGCTATCAGGTGGTGTTCTTTATTATTTTCTTCATTTGCTGTTCTTTAACTTTTAATGTACTTTGAGATATGCAGTAGTTGTAGGTGTTTGGAGTGTTTTTTGAGGTAGTTTAATTGCTAGTGTTGTGCAAGTTCATTTTTGTAATGTGCTTATTTTTTGTATTTTCTCATAGCTGCATTGTTGTCATCATCCCAGTGGTATTGCACTAGATGTTGTACAGTTAACTCCTGTGAAAGGTCAACCTACATTCAAAAAATACTGGCAGGAGATGTATGGAAATCTTTCTTAGTGACCTTTGTAGTATTTATCATGATTTTTTACATGGAGAGGAATCTCTCCCATTCCTACGCAGTACCTAATCTGCTTCTTTTCTGGAGCAGTGTTCCTTTACTTTGAAGAAGTGCAAAGTGTCAGCTGTTTTTTTCATTTTTGTGTGCTTCTTCCTTGGTGATGAAGGATTGTCGATCCAAATGATGATGTTGTCACTACTCGAGCTCTCATGTCCAGACATGTTGGAATGTCTTAGTAGGAAGTACAAAGTAAAACTTTCAAAAAGACAAGACAAAAAAGAAAACCTGTTTTCTGATTTGTTCTCCAAGTTTACTTATCCTATCCTCTTTTTTCTCGTTCTCCAAGTACTTATTCTACCCTATTTTACTTGACCTCCCCATCCTTTATCCTGCATGCAACTAGTACAATGTTGTTTAGTTTTACCCAGTTATCTATCCCTGTTTATGTAGTGGTATTTTTTTAATAGTTTTTTATATTGTTGTATTGTTTTTTTAATCCAGGTTGGATTTTTTCCACCAATGGTTAGTATGTGCAAAGAGAACAACAGTGTACTATGCACTAATGTTGTATCTTTTATATAGTGAATGTGATGCACTGCATATAAAATATGAGGGTCATACAAATGAGTACAAGAAATTTGGGATACCTCAACTATCCGCGCTGCCAACCTATGTCAATGTGGAAAGAATATGATAGGGCCTCTGTTGGTTCCAGGTAATGCTATTAAATATACACTTTATCAACTTGTAAATTGCCACATAAGTATTTTTAAGGTTCCGTAAACTACAGCTGTCAACCACCTAAATGGTTCCAGGTTATGCTGTTAGAAGAACACTTTATCAACTTGTTTCCAGATATACATAGCATTGCACTTGTGTACTGACCGCCAAATACAACAAGTAAGGTGGCGGTTCACAACATACTTTTTACCCACTTGGGGATTTAATATTTATTTTTGCACTGCAGATACACAATTGAACTATCAAACCTTCATTATGATTTGTCTAATGACAATGCTGGCCGGAATCAAATACACTTTAGATGTTTAAAACATTAGTTTATTTACGTACAGTGAATCAGTATATCTTTAATTGGGTTGTAGTAACAGATGGCTGAGCCTCTCCTGGGACACTACGTGAGAGAGCAGCACAGTGTTGCTAGGCAACTCGTGCTCAACCTGGTCACATGACCACAGTCTACTTTAACTTGCTGGGCTGTTATAGGTCAGTACAGACAACACCCACATTCCGCAAGGTTGCAATCGGCCACACGACAGAAACCACCAGTCACGAACGCATTGAAGCAGTTATTTGGTAAGTCTCCAAAGCTCTGTAAATAACTACATATTATTTATGGTCCTTACCTTATGTTTAAGACACACAAGCTCGGGCTGATACTTACAAAACCCCTTTCCTCTGCTTTCTGTTTTTTCTATGTTTTAGAATACGTTATGACAAGCAGACGACAAGTTTTTATTTGGGAAGTTTAATTCAGGACACTATGCCATACTGAATATAGATCGGGGGTCATTACGACCCAGGCGGAAACCATGGCGCTAGTAGCTCCATGGTTGCCCCCAGTATTTTACCGATTCCGCCATGGTGAATGGCGGAATTACCGCCCCATTCCAAGGTTGGCGGGGCGTTAATTCCCCATTCACCATTGGCCCTTCCCCATTCCTATTTTTGCCCCCATAGGGCTCAATGGAAATGGGGAAGGCGGTAGTTACGGTACCGCAAATTGCGGTACCGTAAATACCTCCAAGATCCCTTTGCGGGTCCAATCCTTAACGGCTGGTAAAAACCAGCCGTTAAGGTAGGGGACCCGCAAAGGGACCTCGTAATTAGGCGGTAAGGGGTTAACAGCGCCGCAACCTTTTACGTACCCCACTCGCAGAGGGCCAATCACGTGTGAAAGTTCCCGCGCACCCCAGTGATACACGTACCCCGCTCGCACAGGGCCAATCGCGTGGGAAACTCCCCGCGCCGGGGTGTACATGTATTCGGAGGGGTGCGCAGGGAGTTTTACTGGCATTTTCGTGGTTCGGGGCCTGTGCGCCATGTATGGGAATTGTGCAATGTAAATGGCGCACGGGGAGGGGTTGGGGGCATAACTGGCGCTGCTGCAGGGTCGCTGCGCCACTTTGTGCCACGGCTGGTTTTGGATGATAAAATCCATGAATACGCTGTGCGCGGAAATGGATTTTAGCGCACGCGGCTGGCGCAGAGAGTCGCACGCGCACACTGTGCGCCAGCCGCGTGTGCCACTTGTGCACTGAATTCTATGAATTACCTGTAAATCTGGTGGTCCATCTCCATTTTCGATTCTGAGTGAGATTGGAAAAGAAAAAGATGGTGTGAGGAAATAGTTCCATTAGTTTTCCATGTCTGGTTTCATCATTAAAGTAAGGGTCACCCCTCATACATTTTCCAAATCATTGCCTCCACAATGAATTAGTATGATGTCTGTGTGCTCTGTACTACTCAGACTTACCAGGTTTGGAAAAACCTGGAACCAATGCGTTCCCCGCAATCCAAACCATTTAATTGTAAAATCTCTCAAACCTAGGTCCATGTTAATATTTAGTTTCTCACAAAAAGCTAGACGCCAAAACAGCCAACTGTCTCCAATCAGCGACACAGTTCTCAAACCAGCCACGATATCTGCAATATTTCTGTTTCCAGGAAAAAATATTCTTAGCTTGAATTTCTAGGAGTTTGTATGAGAAGGGTATGTATGATGTGTGTGTGTTGTACTTTCTAATTGGTCGATGGTGCTATTGTTAGTATTCACGTCTAACCAACAGCTGCAGTGCGTGCAGCATTGCTAATCGCGGATAGATCCTTTCACACACACCTCCCCCACTGTAGCCGTGGCTATATGCATTGAGTGTATTGGGGGATTAGGGGAGGATAGGGGAGTAGAGGGAGTGGAGGAGAACTATGAGGAGTGGAGGTGGTGCTGGTAAGCATGTTGGGGACAGTTTGTGGAGTTTGGTGAAGTGGCAATGCAATTTACACAGTTTTTCCGATTAGTTGCGGCTACCAGCAGACGTGCAGGAGGGGCTCTTATAGCCACTTCTATAAAAAAGCATGTGCGTAGGCGCGTCAATACTATCCTGTGTTTCATTCGTTATGGCTGGAGTCGTGGGTATATTTAAAGCTGCATCTATAAATATATATTTTTTGTGCAATAATCATATGTTCATGTGGATGATATAGTTCATAATTTTATGTGTGTGTCTTATTTTATATACTTAGTTGTTCACTTATTTGATTTTAAGGTTTGAAGGCCAATTTAGTTTGATTTGGGGCTTACACGAAAATGTACATGTATCCACGGGTACAAATCAGGATCTGTAGCTGCATCGAATAGCCGCGGCTATGAAAGATGCTATTTGGAGTAATAATGGGTTTGTGAAAGTTTCATTGTTTGTTATTGGTTTTTGTTACTTTTGCATTTGTGTAGGGCTTAGTGATAGGTTGTGCTGAACATGTATCAGCCATCTCAGTAGGTTTATAGGTATAGAGTCCTCTTTTTTTGGTGTTTGTTTTTGAAAGTATAAAAGCCACCATGTCCTTTTGATTCCTGAACTCTGACTATGCACATGGCAGGAGTGTGGCTGATGTGAAAGTGTTAGTCTTTATTTCTACATTTGAAGTTTTATTTGCAGATTTGTGTGTGTTAGTTGTAGTGCCCATTGCTATCAGGTGGTGTTCTTTATTATTTTCTTCATTTGCTGTTCTTTTACTTTTAATGTATTTTGAGATATGCAGTAGTTGTAGGTGTTTGGAGTGTTTTTTGGGGTAGTTTAATTGCTAGTGTTGTGCAAGTTCATTTTTGTAATGTGCTTATTTTTTGTATTTTCTCGTAGCTGCATTGTTGTCATCATCCCAGTGGTATTGCACTAGATGTTGTACAGTTAACTCCTGTGAAAGGTCAACCTACATTCAAAAGATACTAGCAGGAGAATTATGGAAATCTTTCTTAGTGACCTTTGTAGGATTTATCAGGATTTTTTCCATGGAGTGGAATCTCTCCCATTCCTACACTGTGGCATCTCCTTTGGCGACCCATTTGAGGCATCATCCACACAGGACTTTCATTACGGAATCTGGGAAGAGTTATGGGGCAGTGCGCATGGAAGCTTAGAATAAAAAGGTGGAAAAATAAATTGTCACTTAAACAAAAAACTATGACAGGTAATCTGTTGTTCTGCGATTAAATTCTACCGTTCGCTAGTTGTGGCTTCCTCCTTTATTACCCAGTTACAGCATTTTGTACACATGACTTTCATCATGGTTAGATCGGGTGTCAGTAAGAGAGGAGTTTGTGTACTGGATACCACTTCTGACATAGAGGCTTCATTTGCAGTAGGAGATTTGGATGCATTAGTGGATGGGGGTTATGTAGGTGGTGCTGATTGCCTTCTTGCAAAGAATGTGCCCCCTGCACTTTTTTTGATTTTCATGTGGTTTACGATAGTCATCATCAACCTCATTCCAATGGATTTGCACTAGATGGATAATCATAACAGATGTTACCAGGCTTTGAGATGGAACATCTGAAGGTCCACGGCGTAGAGTTGTATTGCAGAAGGTGCACAGTACCTACTCTGCTTCTTTTCTGGAGCAGTGTTCCTTTACTTTGAAGAAGTGCAAAGTGTCAGCTGTTTTTTTTCATTTTGTGTGCTTCTTCCTTGGTGATGAAGGATTGTCGATCCAAATGATGATGTTGTCACTACTCGAGCTCTCATGTCCAGACATGTTGGAATGTCTTAGTAGAAAGTACAAAGTAAAACTTTCAAAAAGACAAGACAAAAAAGACAATCTGTTTTGTGATTTGTTCTCCAAGTTTACTTATCCTATCCTATTTTTTCTCGTTCTCCAAGTACTTATTCTACCCTATTTTACTTGACCTCCCCATCCTTTATCCTGCATGCAACTAGTACAATGTTCTTTGTTTAGTTTTACCCAGTTTATCTATCCCTGTTTATGTAGTGGTATTTTTTAAATAGTTTTTTATATTGTTGTATTGTTTTTTTAATCCAGGTTGGATTTTTTCCACCAATGGTTAGTATGTGCAAAGAGAACAACAGTGTACTATGCACTAATGTTGTATCTTTTATATAGTGAATGTGATGCACTGCATATAACATATGAGGGTCATACAAATGAGTACAAGACATTTGGGATACCTCAACTATCCGCGCTGCCAACCTATGTCAATGTGGAAAGAATATGATAGGGCCTCTGTTGGTTCCAGGTAATGCTATTAAATATACACTTTATCAACTTGTAAATTGCCACATAAGTATTTTTAAGGTTCTGTAAACTACAGCTGTCAACCACCTAAATGGTTCCAGGTTATGCTGTTAGAAGAACACTTTATCAACTTGTTTCCAGCTATACATAGCATTGCACTTGTGTACTGACCGCCACATACAACAAGTAAGGTGGCGGTTCACAACATACTTTTTACCCACTTGGGGGTTTAATATTTATTTTTGCACTGCAGATACACAATTGAACTATCAAAGCTTCATTATGATTTGTCTAATGACAATGCTGGCCGGAATCAAATACACTTTAGATGTTTAAAACTTTAGTTTATTTACATACAGTGAATCAGTATATCTTTAATTGGGTTGTAGTAACAGATGGCTGAGCCTCTCCTGGGACGCTACGTGAGAGAGCAGCACAGTGTTGCTAGGCAACTCGTGCTCAACCTGGTCACATGACCACAGTCTACTTTAGCTTGCTGGGCTGTTATAGGTCAGTACAGACAACACCCACATTCCGCAAGGTTGCAATCGGCCACACGACAGAAACCACCAGTCACGAACGCATTGGAGCAGTTATTTGGTAAGTCTCCAAAGCTCTGTAAATAACTACATATTATGTTACGGTCCTTACCTTATGTTTAAGACACACAAGCTCGGGCTGATACTTACAAAACCCCTTTCCTCTGCTTTCTGTTTTTTCTATTTTTTAGAATACGTTATGACAAGCAGACGACAAGTTTTTATTTGGGAAGTTTAATTCAGGACACTATGCCATACTGAAAATACATCGGGGGTCATTACGACCCAGGCGGTAACCATGGCGCTAGTAGCTCCATGGTTGCCGCCAGTATTTTACTGATTCCGCCATGGTGAATGGCAGAATTACCGTCCCATTCCAGGGTTGGCGGGACGTTAATTCCCCATTCACCATTGGCCCTTCCCCATTCCTATTTTTACCCCCATAGGGCTCAATGGAAATGGGGAAGGCGGTAGTTACGGTACCACAAATTGCAAAAACCAGCCGTTAAGGTAGGGACCCGCAAAGGGACCTCGTAATTAGGCGGTAAGGGGTTAACGGCGCTGCAACCTTTTACGGCGCCGTTAACCCCTTACCACCTGGGTCGTAATGAGGCCCATCGCGCACTAATTATATAAATCCTGTAAACCACAGGTAAGCCGGAGATCGTTATTCACTCCCATTTGTACTTGAAACTGCAATTTCTAATTTTATTGGTGACTAAGTATGACAACAGCTGCTTGTGTCTGCTCTTACAGATCGAACATACCATATGGAAGTTTTTCTGAGACTAGATGGAAAAACTACCCAGCATGAAACCTTTTGCACACAGCTAGTACCACGTGCTCTAATTATCACGTACCCTTTTAGTTAATAACAGCATCCTTTTGTGACGTGGATATGATTACCAAGCACTATTGACTGACCTGTTATGATAGTTAATAACAGCATCCTTTTGTGAAGTGGTTATGCTCACCAAGCACCATTGATTGAACTGTAATGCTATTGAAAATCTGTTTAAGATTGAGGACTGCTCACTCACCATGTCTTTTGTTTTCTTTTCCCCTCCCCTATCCCTCTTCTTTTTTATCCGTGTCTCTATACTTTTATATTTGAAATGTTAAACTCTTTTTTTGACCGACACTGATGATGGTGATTTGCGTATTGAAACATGTACAATTTGTTATCACTTTTGGTAGTGATATATTTTTACACCCTGAAGACGGCCCAGTTAGGGTTGAAACACGTGTTGGCGTTTGGCAGATTTTGTTTATGGAACATTGAAAACACTTTTGTTGAAATTCTCAAATTGATAAGGTATTCTTCTAACAGCATAACCTGGAATCATTTAGGTGTTTGACAGCTGTAGTTTACGGAACCTTAAAAATACTTATGTGGCAATTTACAAGTTGATAAAGTGTATATTTAATAGCATTACCTGGAAGCAACAGAGGCCCTATCATATTCTGCCACATTGACATAGATTGACAGCGTGGATAGTGAGGTATCACAAATTTCTTGTTTCTATTTGTTTGAAGGGTTTCGAGAAATTACCCTTCTGGGCCCCACTACTGACACACACCTCTAAAACAGCGATTCTTACTCTACAAACATATACGAAAATCAGACCTACTATTGGCTACGATCCAGCCCAATGAGCCATTGGCATTTGGAGACGTGGGGTAACCGCAGCAAGGACCTGGGTGGGGCTGGTGGGGCTCCTAGGCCTATTTAGATGACGCACACCTGCGGCTATAGCTGTAATGTGTGAAAAGTGCATTCTTCACATTCTCCCCTTTCACTGTGTCTTTTGTTATTAATATTTTGCATTAAATTCATGGAAAGAAAGACACACAACCACATTTAGCGGTTATACAATTTGGGGTTGTTAAGTCTTAGTCTTGCTGCATGATGTGGTTTGTATGCTAATGTTGTATGTAGAATGTTGGGATGGAATATTATGAGTGGAGAGTGAATGGAGCGTGCTGCTGTGTTCCAAAGTGTTCAGTTGGGACCTGAAGCTGAATAAACAAGGGGACCGGTGGATGCTTACTCTACCAATGTACTTAACTTGTTTCCTGTATTTGACTTACCTTTTTGTGTCAACACAGTAAAGACCCATAAAACACAAGCGCAACTCGGTGCACTTATTTTGCCCATAACTTCAGTTTAACAGGGGTGTAATTGGATTTTTTGGTAGCCGTGGCTAAACATATTGGCCCTCATTACGACCCTGGCGGAAATCGAAAAACGATGGCGGAAATGCAATACCGCCATCGAATAGCGCTCGGTGCGACTATGACCCGTCACCGCAAAGTACAAAGCCATTAGCGACACCGTAGTGAACGCCAACGCTAACTGCACCAAGCACGCGCGCGGGCGCCATGCGAAACCGCAAACACCACCATGGCGCAAGGGTACGCCAATTCCGACCCTAGCGGACATGTACCTAACGCCATCAGGCATGGCGTAATGTACCATTCCGCCATGGTGAGAAGTACGGCATCGCGAATCAACCGTAAACGGCCCCACTGAGTGCCTGTACACCGCTCCCTGCCCACAAAGTACAACTCCCCGTAGGTGCAATGAAGTCACAATGCAACCAGTGAAATGTACAAGTCACCCATGCATGCCAACGAACAAAAGAAACACAAGAGGGGCCAATGGGAGCTGCAGGGCACAGATGGCACGAATACAGAAGCCATCCCAATGGACATGACCACAGTCCCCCACCAAGAAACGCACGCAAACACAGGCACCTGTGACCAGCAATATTCCGAGAATCACATCATTCCACCAGTCCACCTGGCTGACCGGCATCTGTTACACAAAACCCAATCCCCCGCCCCTGAGCATGACAACAATCAAACTGTCATATTGGCAGCCCCCATCCCTGACCTCACGGGCTTAGTAGGCAAACGCGCCCAGTACAGTACCACGCAACTAAACTCCGAAGCTGGAACCCAATGCAGATCTCCTCACAATACATCGCCCCCCAAATAGGCATATGCCACATCACTTGCAAAGAAAAACGCTACACGGGCCAAATCAGAATAGAAATTTAATGCACATCAAAGTCACCAAGCCCATACAGCCATCAGGCCATGAACTGCAAAACACTAAGCACCATTGTGGGCTGCATCCGCAAGAAATGACCAGCCACTACTTGTGTGTCGCCCTGTTCCCTCATGGTACACAGAGCCACAATCACGTACGAAAAGGCAACATGGAAGCGCACAGAACCGCAGGGCCGTCCCAATGGGGAGGCACTAGTCCAGCTGAAAGGCCGAAATGTTGCTCCGAGCCACCAGTACTGCGTAAGGGCATGTGGCCCATTGGCGATCGTCCCATAAGATCGTAATGCTGCTCCACTGATTAACACGAAGCAGCAGGTGTCGGGAGTAAAACCCATCTGCAGGAGTGGCATACAGATGGCAGTGGCAAAAGGGGAGGAGATACCTGTCAACCAAAAGAAAAGAAAAAGAACAGAATGGCCATCAGAACTACATTCGAACAACTCACTTCAATGATCACACTAAATCCACAGCCATATGCATGCTAGCCCACTCCAAAGGATCATCACCACCCCAAAACCACTTGCGACTCATAACCATCTATAACGAGGTGCAAACACCATCACAAACGAGTGTACCTGTGCATGCGTCTGTCAAAACAGAATCCATCAGATGGGAATGTTAACGTGCATGGACACAAGTGTCTGAGGGCGCGTCGAGACAGGGAGGGCTCAACAAGGCCAGATAGACGATGGTCCCACTATGGCAGCCCTGCATCACATAGCGTAGGGGAGGCGGATAGATCCCAAGAAGCCCTGTACATGGCAAACTCTGTATCAAATCACCTGCCCATGCATCCATTCATCATTCCCTCATCCCGGGATTAAAATGCCTGAAAATTTACTCACATAACATTAGAAATATCCATTGAGTCTGTGCGTTATGCAGCCTGCAAAATCCACAGTGCCCCAGCCCGTAATTCCAGTGTAGTGAAGTAACATGTATTTGGGAACGTCCTGCCTCATCGCCCACGTAGCAATTGCGCATCCCAAACTATTCATATCAATCATTGCTTCCACGCCATGGGCCCGGTCTCAAGGACATTGAACAATAGAACGTTATATTTGCAGTCAGACCTGTGGGCATCTCCTCGCCGCTAGCTGGAAACCGAAAGCGCCGCCCTTCGAATTCCTCATTTGCAACATCACGTCGAAAAGGCATCTGTGGCCGTTTGAAATCACTAATTATTCCATCGAGTGCGGCTGTGTGTGAAAATGGCAACTGCCTTCACCCACAAATGGGACGCCCCGCCCGTCGTTGCAACTCGGTACAGTGATGCATGAGGGCCCACCGTTACTCGAGTACTACGTTCCACTGACCCTTCACAAGTCTGTTCACGACTGCACAGATAGTATGTGCAACAATGGGACCACAGCAGAATGAACATGTCAACCAATGTTACACGGCCATCGGGTACAAATACATGAATGCAATAGCAAGATGCCATTTCCCGATTTGCAGCGTTGTGCGCGGGACGTGCTCGGCCAAAGGGGAGAGCAGTTTGCACAGGTGGAATGAATCACCACAGGTGGAGGCCATACAGCCTGAAATCACATAAATTGCACAGCCAGTCTCCTCCCACAACCACACCGAAATGCTACCGGCAGGACTCGCGATGTTGGCCCTGGGGGACCTGATAGCACTGCAAGTACTCCAACTCCAAGAAGAAGACGAACACCAACTACAACCGGCCGCACGGAGGAGACGCAGGAGGAGGAGGAGGCCAAGGCAGGGCCAGCAAGGGCCGCCAGCACAGCCACTACCACCACGCAGGCAGCCCGCAATCCCACGCCTCCGAGCACATCCGTTCAACCTCACTGCTGAGCAGATCCACACCCTCTACCGTTTGGACCGGGACACCATAGCCGCCATTGTGGACATGACACAGGCTGACCTTGTCAGCATGATAGATAGCCCAACCGCCATCCCACCCCTACTGAAGGTGGTGTCTGTACTCCACTTCCTGGCCACAGGCACCTACCAGCACACAGTCGGACAGTTGCATGGCATTTCTCAGCCACTGTTCTCACGGACACTATTTCAAGTGCTCGATGCCCTCCTGCAGCACGCAGACGACTACATCTCTCTACCACGCTCGGAGCAGGAAATTACCAACACAAAAGTGGGATTCCATGCACTTGCCGGCATACCGGGTTGCATTGGTGCCATCGACTGCACCCATGTGGAATTGGTCGTCCCACATGCCATGGAGGCCCAGTACCGCAACCGAAAACAATTTCATTCCCTGAATGTACAGATGGTGTGTGACTCCAACAGGATCATTACACATTGTTGTGCCCGATTCCCTGGATCAACCCATGATTCTATGGTCTTGAGGAACTCTACAATACCACGCTACATGGAGCGACACGCAGGGAACAGATCCTGGCTACTCGGTGAGTCTCATTACATGCATGATTATGTGGGGTATGTGATTTGGCAATGACCTGGCAGGAAGGGGCGGGGGTGTGTGTACGTAGCAATGGCATTCCACATCATACGTTTCTCGTCCACATACAGGTGATGCTGGATATCCACTGAAGAGATGGCTCCTCACACCAGTCCGGAACCCACGGGACCAGCATGAGGAGGACTACAACCATGCCCAC
Source organism: Ambystoma mexicanum (assembly GCF_040938575.1). Classification (NCBI taxonomy): domain Eukaryota; kingdom Metazoa; phylum Chordata; class Amphibia; order Caudata; family Ambystomatidae; genus Ambystoma; species Ambystoma mexicanum. The sequence continues at coordinate 282,349,005 of NC_090936.1, forward strand.
TCACGTACCCGTGTAGTCATTGAACAGGCATTCGGCCTACTGAAGACTCGTTTCCGCTGCCTCAGCAGGTCTGGCGGGGCACTCCTGTACCGCCATGAGAAGGTTGCAAAGATGGTGATGGCATGTGTCATGCTCCACAACATGTGCGTACGTAGAAATGTGCCCATGCCCCCTGACGCAGAACTGCAAGCACCTGATGATGGTCATGATGAGGGTGGGGATGTGGCAGCACCTCATGGAGTCTGCGAGGCACCGGAGGCCCGTGACATTTGTCAGCATCTCATAGATGCATGCTTCTAGCACTCACGCCTGGTGGCTGATACATGGACACGGGACTCGTGGCACTGTGTGTGTCTGGGACATGCACAATATGGACTGTACGCCTATGATGGCCTAGTACACAAAGATCAATGTCCACACATCTCATTGGTTGATCGTGCTCTTTTTATGGCATATGTGATGTCATGTTGAACACCCTATCGACCCGCCACCCAAGTGAGCCCAATACACCCCCTCCACCCTCCTACCTCCCCCCCGAACACCAGTGTCCAAAGATGCTCATTGTCAGTGGGCTGTCGCTATTGCAAGCCCCCTCTGCGGGTATCAGGGGCACCCCTGCCTGTGGAGCGCAGGTTCCTTCCAGATCTACGTTGGGGGCTGCCCTGGACGGAACTTGCAACGGATGATGTGTCTGCCTGCTCACGTCCATGCATGTCCCTAAGGGTTTGCGAGAGCTCAGTGAGCACACGGCGCACTGCGGCAAGTTCGGCACATACGTCTTTGGACGTCGCATGCAGTTCCCCCCTCAGGCTCTCGGTGCTTCTCTCCATTTGGACTCTCAGGCTCTCGGTGCTACTCTCCATTTGGACTCTCAGGCTCTCGGTGCTACTCTCCATTTGGACTCTCAGGCTCTCGGTGCTACTCTCCATTTGTGCCCTTAGCGTCTCTGTACCTCTCTCCATTTCTGCCCTAAGTGTCTCAGTTGATGTTTCTATGTCTGCCTTAGTGCCCCCACATTCATCGGCATGGTCCTTGAGGAGTGTGGCCAGTTGCTGCTGTTGTACGATTACCTGGTCGAGGGACTGTTGCCTCTGCTGGGCCATGGCCATTTGCGGGGGTGTCACAGAGGGGCTGTTGTCCTCATGTTGCCTTGCCACAGGGCTTGTGGGGGATGGCCAGTCGTCGTCTTGTGGGTGCCCCTGCGTGGTATCCTCATGTTGTACGGGATGGGACAGACAGGGGGATTGGGACAGGTCATGGATGGATCTGACTTCGACATCCCCGTTTTCTGTGTCCGAGCATGCTGCCATCAATGGGGTGTCACCTATGGTGCTGCTGCCACCAGAGGCAGTGCCTTCTGTGGCATCCATTGGGGGGACCTGTGGTGGTGGTGTTGTGGGCATGCTGGCTGCTGGGGTGCCTGTTGATGTTCCCTCCTCTGTGCTGCAACCTGATTTGTGCTGCTGCCGTGTCTTGATGCGTGCAGCTGAGGTGGAGGGTCTCTGGCCGTTGGTCTTGGCCCTCTTTGCAGGTGTGCTGGTAGGGGTGTCCTGTAGCTCGTCGTTTGGATCGGACCCTGTGGTGGAGTAAAGGAGGTCGAGGGTTATTGATGGGTCAGTGGGAATTGGAATGGCATTGTATCACATGCATTGGGGTGGTACCTGAGGGTGATTTGGGTCGGGTCCTTGGAGGTGCTTTGATTTGTGTGTGCAGTGAGGGTGCAGTTGTTTGGCAGCCTGCAGTTTGGGTGTGCCTGCTGCACGTGTAGTGCGTGTATTAGGGGTTTTTAATTATTTATGTATTTATTGTGGGTTTTAACGTGCGCTATCAGGCCGATGTGTGTGGACGTTCTCCTGGACATGTGTTTCTGTTGCACTATGTGGACGCATGGTACTTCACATGGATGGACTGTGTGGATTTGGCATTGTTTTATCTGGCCCACCTACCTGAATCTTCGGATGTCTGCACTCCTTTCTCCATCCCTCCGACTCCCTCTATGCTCTCCATTCCGATGGTGGAGGCACAGATTTCTTCCCAGGGGGTCAACTTGATGGGTGATTCAGGACCTCCCCCGGTGGCTGTGGCAATGTTGCGGTTGGCAGAGAGTATGCTGCGGACGCGTATCCGCAGGTCGTCCCATCGCTTGCGGCATTGCTGTGGGGTGCGGGGTGCGGTCCCCACCGCACTTACCCGCTGTGCCACCAGAGCCCATATGGTCTTCTTGTTTGCGAGTGCCGTTCTGGTCATTTGCGTGGAGAAGACGACGGCAGCATTCTCCTGGAGGGTCTCTGTTAGCACGGTGAGTTCCTCACGGGAGAAGTGGACCTGCCGCTTGCGGTCGCACGCTTTCTTCGCTACTTTTCCCATTTGTCTTGGTTTCGCTAGGGTGGGTGACGGGTTGGGGTGTGTTTCAGGGTAGTGATTTTAGTGGTTGTGTGGTTTTAGTGGTTTTATAGGTGTACGCCGGGATGTTTCCCGTTCCGGGCCCTTGTTTTAACTTCCGTTTCCGTATATTTCCGGTCACCGTACTTTCCGGTAGGCGCACACTGCGGTGACCGCTAAGAGGGGTGGCGGTATTGCACCTAGGGCGCCGTACGGCGGCGGTGTGGGCCGTTTTGGGGTCATTTCCGCCATCGCGGACTTTGCACTTCCGCCGTGGCGTGGTGCTCGTGCCCGATGGGTCGGAATGGGCCGCACTTTGCTCCTTCGTGCATTGGCGGAAACGTTATTTACGCTGTGGCGCTCCGGTCAGTCACTTTCCGCCAGGGTCGTAATGAGGGCCATTGTTTGAAAAAAAATGTAATAACATTTTTTAAATATGTATTGAATGTACTGTTTACAAACAGTGTAACATTTGAAATACTGTTTAATAAATTCTAATACATAAAAGTGTACATACTTGAAAAGGGTAAATAAATATTCAAACAGTTTGTTGAAAACAGGTTTATTTGGGAGGGGATGTGGTTGTGGGTGTTCTTTCTGTTTTAGTTAGAACACATGATCTATCTTGTTCTTTAGCCAAATTTTCTAGATTTGTACTGTCCATGAGTACTTTTAAATGTTCCATGTCCTTTTTCATTGATTGCATGTCTTTTTGCATATTCACCAATAGGTCTTTTAAATCAGTCAAGGAATCCATAATTAGATTGCTGGGTTCTTGTTGTAGTGCTTCCTTTTTTAATCTTCTAGAGACTTGAATCACTTCATCTGTTTGAAAAAATTTGAAATATTTTTAAACAATTGAAGATATAATACACTTTAAAAATAAATGCCTTGGTTGTATGCACATTTGGCAGTTTCATAATAGGAAGATACATTATATGTGTTTGGTAGCTGATATTTGTTCCTGTAAATATAATTCTTAGTCTCATTTTACATGAATATATAAAATGTACTTACACAATCCTGACTGTGATGTATTTTCTTCTGGAGTATTGTTTTCAGCATCCTCTTTTTTAATCTCTTCCTCTGTAGGGTAATTCTCCTCCAGCATTTGTACTGTTCCATTTGAATACTGGTACAGAGAATCACTTTTTTTGAGTTCAGAGTTAGAATTTGAAATGGAGGAATGTTAATGAGGAGAGAAGGTGGAATGTTTGTGTGTGCTTTGTGATTGGTTGTTCATTGTATGTGTGGTGGGTGGCTACCAAAAGGATTTCAAGTACCCCAGATGCTGTTGAATTGTATAGAGCCTTTGAGGGAATGTATTTCTTTGGAGTGATGTTTATATATGCCAATAAAATTGTAGATAATATTGTATTATTATATTAAGAGTTTTTGTACATAGTACATTTTTATAGTTTGAGGTGTACCCTTAGGAAATAGTGCTGTTTTTGGGTATATTTATTGTTTAATTTGATATTTTGAAACATGGAGCCAATTTAAAAAGGAGAGAAATCTCTTTGTTCAGAAGATTGTGGACAAATGTTTGAGAATGGGGTTAATAGTGACATTGAAGACATAGGTGATGACTTCTCAAAGCACTGGCTTACAAGGTTTTTATGGTTTAATAATATTATTTTAGATGGAGGGTTTTAAATGAGAAGTATATGCTGCGATTGTAGGGAAATATTTTTGACAGGGAGCACCGTTTTTGTTTCCTTTGGGAAAAGTCAATGTATTAATCATCTAAAGAAAGAGCACAGACAAGTTTTTCTAAATGTTTTGAATCATCATACAAGTGAAGAGTATTTCTCGATTGAAAATGTTGGTAATATGTTAGTAGAAGAACATAAGTGTCTTTATTAACAGCCACCCAGAGAACTTTTTAAGTATATTGGAAAAGGAAAATACTTTTCATGACGTTTTTAAAATAGCTGCAGTTTCGAAAGCAGCCAATGAAACATTGTGTCCTGTCAGGCATATTGCAGCCACGGGTATTTTGGGGGGTGCAGCCGTGAGTATAACTGTCCTGAGACTTACTTAACTGTTGCACCTTAGCCAGAGGCATGAATGCAGCAATCGCTTGTTCCGGTCCTTGATGGCCATGGGTACGAACAGGCAAATGGCACGTCGTGTATTTTTGGCGGGTGCAACCGCAACTATAACTATTGTGCTTCAATCGCGGGTATTACCATTCCAGTTTCCATGCATTGATCATGTTGTTCCATTGATTTTACACCACACAGTTTCACATGTTTCTCTGATTTCATGCCCTCATCTGTACCTTTATGTTGTTTGAATTGTTGCAGCCTGTCAGTATGTATTTTTGAATCTCTAAAAATGGTACGGGTAGCTGCGACTACTGGCGGTTGATGCGATTCGTGGCTATGATCGGGCCAATTGAACCTTGTGTTTTTTGGTGGTCTTTGATAGCCGAGGGTATGGATCTGTCACTATACCCGCGACTATAGATGGTTGTATTTTCGTAAAGTGATCAAGTTATATTATGGATGTTTTAGATCAGATTAGTACATGTATTTCTGTTTGGATGTTCTCATCTGAAGGCTAAAGTGAATTGATTTTGAAATCTTTATAATATGTTTTTTGAGCGCATTAGAATGATTTACATGTGGCCCTGTCTATAGGTGGGTTTTCATCGTGTAACCGGGGTTATAGCCGTGGTTATGTTATTTGGAAAAATTAGGGGAACAATGCAAGTTTTTGTTTAATGTAGTGTGTAAATATTGTATAAAGTATTATTTGAAGGATTGTGTTGGGGTTTATTGATTGATATAGCTTGTAATAGAAATGTGTGTCATTTTACTTGGTTGCTTTCTACTGTCTCTTTTTGTGCTATTGAATTCTGAAAGCTATGAAAGTGACATTTGTGTGAACTTTTGACAGTCTGATTCGAGAACTTAGAGTGTGCAAATGTTCTGTGTTTGGCTATGGTGAAGATCTATTCATTATTTGGAGCTGCTGAAGTTAAGTGATAGTGTGTTTTTATATACGTTATGTACAGTTTGAATTATTGCATTTGTAAGATAATTGAAGTATGTTCAAGTGTCTCAGTTGGTCAAATTTATAAGTATTGTTTGCAAAGTAGGCTTTTCTATATTTTACTTCAGTGTTTTTAGGAGAGTGATGAAGCAGTATGACACGGTATGCTATGCTTATATTTGACAGAAAATATATTTGCAAATGAAGGTTGTTTCTCAGTGACATTGGAAGTGTGTGTGCTTTGGAGTTGGATATTAAGCTGTTTTTTGTGTTCCTCTATTGGTGATTTTCTACTGTGTTAGAATTGTGGACGTGTGAAATTACAAAGTGAAGAAGGTGAAGTTGTTGTGGCTAAGTGGGGAATGTTATATAGTATATGGGACATGTGTGTATGCTGCAGGATTTTCACTGTCATGTAATTGTTGGTAGTAATTTAGAAATAATAATGAACAATTATATTTGGCATTTTTCCAATTTTCTTGAAAACGGTGTGCTTTGGAAGTACAAGAATCTATTTTAGTTCAATGCTTTGTAATTAAATAGGTTATGCAATGCACTGACAGAGAGATGTAAAATGAATGGGGGTGCATAGTGAGTTGGGGGAAACAGTAGCATGGATGAGGTTCGCTAACATGGTTTCTTGGTCTTTTTAGGTCACATGGCAATTTCAAGTTTAGTGCAGTGGGGATGGGTAGCGAAGACAGGACATACATGTTGATATGTTTTGTTGATTAGTAGTATTAACGATTAGTTTGTAGGCACTCACTCTTGAACCTCTGAGTCAGTCCCTGGTCACTCTATGTTTTACTTTCACAGTGCCATGAAGTCCTGTGTGGACCTAGGGATACTGGTGAAACAAGGTGTGCAGGTCATTTCTGCATCACATGTAACCTGTACAGTGAGGGTTTGCTATTGTTTAATGTTCTGGAAGAAATGCTTCCTCCCAACAGGTGACACACATGACATATGGCACACGCGTGCAGTTAAGGAAACCATTGGTGTTTGGGAACTGGTCAATGATGTAAAATCACCTTTTTATTTCATATGTTGCCCCTGGGATTTTGATACAGCAGGTGGTTTCCACCAGGTTTTATGGTGCTCAGTGTTCTCTGAGGTGCAGATATGCTTGTCATGTCCACAGCAGGTCAAGTGGACGCACCTCTGCTGCCTTTCGGAGCACGTGGCAGTCATGCCCACCTCCTTAGTGGTGGAGGTTATTTTGGTGATTTACTGTGCTATATTTATTTATTATTTGGCATAGCAGGTAGACCAAAAGGCTGATTTTCCAGCATCTGTTATGTGAGGTTATCTACATTATGTTTTTTCAAATCCTGTTTTCTCTGTTATGGCATGTATTGGGTTTTGACATATCACACCCTTTTTTCTGGATGTGGTGTGGATGTTGAATTATTATGGTATGCAGGAAATGGGTAATGTGGTGAATAAGATGTCAAATTAATGGGGTGCATAGTGGGTTGGGGAAACAGTATTACTGATGAGGTTTATTGAGAAAGTTTTCTGCGGCTGGTTAGGGCATTTGGCCATTGAAACATTAGCACAGTGCGGATGGACAGTGAAGAGTGGACATACATGCTGATATCTTTTTGTTGATTAGCAGGAGTAGTTAGATTGTAGGGGAAAAGCAGGATAGTGCACATTAGGCTATTGTGTTATTATGCTGAAATCAGTGGCATCAGGAGACGTAGTTAATTATGAATGCTCTTTGTTGAGGATGGCTAATGGAGAGTAATTAAATGGGTGTTGGGAGAAGCAAGGGTGTGGTAGGGCCTAGCTACGTGAACACTAATATACTTAATGCTGTGTACTTGGAGTTGTCATTTAGCTGTTAAGTAGAGGTTTGTGAGGCATTTTATCGCACTACTAGGGGACATTCAAACTGTAGTGATAGTGGAGATGGGTAGTGGAGAGAGGGTGGACATGCTGATATGTTTTGCTGAGAAGTAGTAGTCATGTTATTTTAAAGGTACCTTTTTTAATTATGGTGGCCAATTTGGAACCTTTTTTATGTTCGCTGTCATCTGAAAAGGGAACAAGTGTCTTTTTCATTCAAATCATGGTGGTATATTTTTTTCTGGTGGGAGGTGTCCTCACTTTAGTATATATCTTGTCAGGAATTAAAAAAAAGAACATTATCTGCACACAGGGAAATTCCCAGGGTGCAAATAACTATTACACTTGAGCTGACGGGCAGACACAGGCTTTTCTGTTCTGCAGCTTTGAGTGAATGTCTTGTTTCACTTGGCCTAACAAATCCTTGGTTGACAGGTCCTTAAAGTCCAGCTCCACCTGTTAGCCTGGGCTTGAAACTTATATTTTATATTGAAAATATAAAAAAACACAATGTGTGAAATTAATAATTTCTATTTTTTATACAGCTTTTTTTGTAATATGCCATCAAGAAAACAACAACAAGCTATAAGAAAGGGTTGTATACAGGGAAGCAGAGTTAAACAATATCATTTATTTTAAAGTACTGTTTTTAAATCTGTAGATACACATCCTGTAGATAATGCACCAATTTCTAGTGTTCAGGGTCGTTTCAAAAATGTTGAAGTTGAAATAAGAGATATGGCAACACAAAGTATTGCTGGAACTGTTGATATGGTAGTGCCTGATGTAACTCTTGTGCTTCAAAAATGGAACATGTTTGAAGTGATTGCATTGCAAACTGTTCATCCTTTTCAGGTTATTGTTAGACTACAAACAAAGATGTCAAACCTGCATAAGTAGTGCAAGGTGTGAGAGGCAATGTTGTGTATTTACCCCTGAATTTGGAGGAAAATGTTAATACTCTCGGAGTGAAGTGTGACATTGCAGATTTTTAGTTTGTGTTAGTAAATGGTGTTGCCACTAAAGATGAGTGAATTTGGCAAAGCTTATCGATATTGGAAAAGTGAAAAACGCATTGGCGTTTCTATCGGAGCACAATGATTTATACAAAGGCAGTCTGACTGTACCAGACATATCTATGCTTGATTTTGAGTCAACAAACAAAAGCAGTGAAGGTAAGTTTCAGCATCTATCTGTTGAAGAGGGGAAAAGTTTGTACAAACATTACACTATTCATCCTCTACACTCATGTGAAGTCATGAGCGACAGGTTAGATTTGTATCAAATGAAAGCAATGGAAGGTGCAACAATGAGTATCTGGGGAAAGACATTAGAAGCACATTGCTTTCCTATGCTTTTTCCAATTGATACTGGAGGGAGAAATCTTGGATTTGGAAGGTTCAAATCTTTGCTTCAGAATATCGTTGTACAAGAATGTTTCAGAAGATTCACTATTCCGCCCCAATGTTGAATATATTTTTCACTTATTGTATGAAAGTGAATTTTCAACATTATGTTATGCTCCTCATACTCTTCAGACCGGAACTAGATTTCAAAATCTTTCTGCATGTGATATGCAATGAGACGAACTAAAGAGTATTGTTATAGGAGACACTCCAAGGTTAGATGCATGATCAGAAACTTGGGATCTCAAACCTGGTTTGTGACTAAGTTGTGCCAAATATGGTTGGGATGATCTTGCAGAGTAGATTCAGGAAACTAATGCAGAGAAAGACAACATAGAACACATGACACCAGGAGGATTGTGTTCTATGGACCCTGTAAGGGTATCGTGTTTTTTTCATCACAGATATTTAGCTATGTTACACTGTATATGTAATAAAGAAAATGGTCCACTAGGTGCTGTAGAACAATTCTTTTGGGGGAAAGAGTACCAGGACTATGGGGCTCCACATATACATATGCGATTGTGGATTAAAGATGCTCCTCAGTTTGGTAAGAAAAGTGATGGCTTTGTGATGGAGTTCATTGAAAAATATTTTCCTTTTTCTATTCCAGCTCAGCACGTGAATGCTGATCTATGGAACAAGGTAAAAAGGTTTCAAAAGCATTCATGTGGAAAGTACTCTCATAGAAAATACAAATATAAAGAAAAGTGCTACACTCAGTATAAACCTGGCTTTCCAAGGCTTTTGATACCAATTCGAGTGAATAGTTTAATGTCCTCCGTTCAACACCTTGTTACTGGTAAGTCACAGAGAAATACCTATAATTTAAAAAGAAATAAGGAATGCCAATTTATTAATGATTACATTAATGATAATCTTGTCATTGCTCAGCTATGGAATGCAAATACTGATGTACAGTTTATTGCTGATAATTCAAAAGCTGCTGCTCTTTAAGTTACAGCATACATGACAAAAGCAGAAAAGAACAATGCAGCTGAAGTATGGGCCAATTTATCATCAGATAAACATCTCAGTCAGAAACGTGTAAGCTTTGGTTTGAAGATGCTTTAACATAGAGGGTGTGGTAGCTATGAAGCTGCAGATCAGTTAACTAGTTTGCCTCTGTATGGACGTAGTGTTAATGTAGTTTGGTTAAGTCCAGGACCAGCTAGTACTAGAAATCGGGTATTGAAGCCTTCAACTGAAATTAAGCAGCTAGCTGAATCAGCACCTGACAGTACAGAAATTTTGAAAACCAACTTGATTGATACATATTTTCCAAATTAATCTGAATTGTTGGAGGATCATTGTTCATATGAAGTAGCACAATGCTACTCATATCAAAATATTGAAGCAAACAGTCACAGAGGATGGTTTCAAGTACATGGATGTAGTGGTTGTCTAGTGAGACATGACAAGGCAAGTCTCATTAACCCCATAAAACTGTCTTGCCAAAGTGCAGAGAAAAAGGAATTATTTTATTTTGTGTTTTGCATTTGCTCTTCCCATGGTGTGCAGAGGTTGATTTACTTGGAAGTTTTCAAACTTTTGAAAAATTATTTATTGCTAAAAAATGCTTAATTACATATCCAAAATCTGAGCGCTATTTGGAGTTACTAGAGAAAGAACTACGTCAAGAAGCACATTTGCCAGCTGAATTGGAAAAAGGGACTCATGAGGGCAGTCAAGATACTGTAGCATGAAGTCAAAATGTTCTTGGTGAGCCAATTATTCAAACTGATGTTGAGCTTGCTATGGAGGAAGTAGAAATTGCAATGCAACAAAGTAAAGTTGCAGATGTGAATTGTAATGAAATTGTTAGTAAACTTAATATGGAGCAAAAAGAAGATTATAATAAAATTAAAGACAGGTTCTTACATGGTTTACTGCATGACACACGTGAATGCTCTTGTGTGAAATACAAATCTGTATTGTAGTATGTTAGTGGACAAGCATGAACAGGTAAATCATTTTCTATTAATGCAATAAGAGCTGTGATCCAAAATGTAATGGATTCTTCTTTGTCATGTATTATACCTGCTACAACATGTTTAGAAGCATTTAATGTAGGAGGTGTTACTTTACCTGTTAATGTTACCAGTGGAGCATGACAACAAACTAGAATATCGGACTTGATGCTAGCTTTCATTCACTTGCAAATGCAAGAGGTTTTGAAGACTGACTACAACATTTTGTTTTGGTGTAAACATGTACTTGTTTTTGGAGACTTGTTACAATTAACTACTGTGAAATGTTGACCAGTTTTTAGAATTCTGCAATCTAAGGATGCTCAAAAAAGTATAGGAATTATTTGCCATTTTAAACTTTTGGAATTGTTTTGAATTTCAGGAACTTACCATTAATTTGAGGCAATCTGGACACAGATTAATGTGCATACCTGCAGAGTGTAACAAGTTTAACTCTAAACTGCTACTGTCATAGAAGCTACATATTGTAGAGATAAAATCATGTGATGTTTTAGATGGTCATGTTTTGCCTTTAGAGTTGGATAAGAGAGCAAATGGTCAATTAGGTCAATTAGAGAATTCAATTTCTAAAACTGCAGGTCTGGAAGGAGTTTTAAAACTGTGCATCAATGCATGAGTAATGTTGAAGAGGAATTTGAATGCAGAAATTGGTTTAGTCAATGGAGTGATGGGAAGAGTGATTGCATTTCACACTTTTCCTCACAGTACAAGTATTGAACATGTTGAAGTTAATGTTCATCGTTTAGACGGAGCTCACTTGATATCTCGAAGCTCTGCACATTTCATGCTTTTTAAGGATACCTTTGTGAAAAGAGCACAATTTCCATTGTGCTCTGCTAATGCAATAATGATTAATAAATCACAAGGGTTGACTTTAGAAGCAACACTTATTGACATTGGTCATACCGTGTTTAAAGAAGGAATGTCATGTGTAGCTTTGTCACATGTGAAAAATATACAAGGTTTATTTTTAATAAACTTTGATGAAAGCAAAGTGACCACTAACATTTCTTGCATTGAAGAAAATAATAGGCTGATTGTACTGTATGCGCCACACCTGAACCTTATACCTGTATCTGTGAAGCACTCATTCAGGAAATGTAAGGAGTGAGTGAAAGCACATTAAAATGAAATCAGTCCTTGTAGGACTAAAAAAACAACAGAATTTAATGGAGTCGGAGAGTCGTTCAACTGTAACATACTCTTATTGCAGCTATAGTAATGAAACAGGAGTTGAATGCTATTGTAATGTAGCTTTGTGTATGTTGTTTCAAATGACTCAATTGATGCAAGAAATAGCTTAAACATCAGAGAAGCATCTATGTGTTGAACTTTCATTTCTAAAAATATCTTTAGATGAAAATCCACACAGTTTACATTCGGCAATGTCAATCCAAAATGTAGCAGTTGCAAGTGGAAATCAACAATCTTCTCAAAATATACAGGAGGATAGTCACTACTTTTTAATTAATGTTTTTGAGATATTAGTGAAAGAAACTGTGAATGTAGATAGGTATGTAGGAATCAGTTACAAGTGGAATCATATATGTCAAAAATGTAAAAAAGGGTATTCTACTCCAGATCTTTGTGAAAGATGTATGTATCTGCATGTGCCTGATCAGAACACTGCAAAATCTAGTTTTTAATAAGTATGTATTGATTATGTTTCAAAGATACAATGTAGATCCTAGGAAAATTATGATTGAATTTTGTAAATAGTCAAGTTTCTTTTAGTAAGAAAACTTTTAAAACATGTGCAATTATTTTTCATGAGGGGGCATATCTGGATATTTCACGACATTGGTGCATACAGAAGTAGACTGACTTGTTTGTAATGACTCTATAGTCACACACCAAGCTAGATTGCAAAAGGCTTTAAAGAATGCTTACTTCATGTTGTTAGAAGCAAAGTTTTAAAATATATGTGTAATATTGTTTGTGAATATAAACATGGAAAATAAAAATTTGAAATAGAAAAATAGGATAGTAAGTGTTTTATGTAAAGTAGGACGTGGTTTGTTACTAGGATGTTTTTTTTTTTAAAAACAGTACTTAATAAATGTAGAGGTATTATTGTGAAGATTATATAATGTAGAAGAAAAAATAAAATAGCATTCTGCAATCTTCTACTTCTGTTTTATTGTGTAAAACATTGTATATTTTAATATGAACAAGTGTTCTCTATGAGTGCAAGGTTACATAAATGGTTCCATGTACAGCATTTTGAGTGTGAGGGAGTGTAGAAGCTGAAGACTGTTTACATATGAAACAAATGAACAATAGGTTGTAGATACAAAAACATGGTCAACAAAATCAAAATAACTGACTGAAAAGGTAATTGTGTTAATTGTATAAATGTTTTATGTGCAGTGTGGAGTTTTTTTAAAAGACAGACAATCTAGTCAGTTATTAAACTGTGCATATTCTTTCATTTTGTATGGTAGGTTTAAGATAATTGTGATTAGTTTGTAAGGTGTGCAGGTGGCCAGAAAATTGACACACACCAAAATATGAAGTTTCAATGTAGATATCATTTTTATAATTTAGAATACATTTGATATAGTAAACAAAGGTATTCCGCACTCTGTAGCAGTATTAGTGCTAACAGAACCTTTGATAATTTGTAGTTTTACATTTTTTTTAAAATATGATGTGTATGATATGAAATGTCATTATGAACTTCTCATGTGTGTAGGTGGACAAATGAAGGACGCACACAGATTTGATAAGAAGTATGGAAATTACATTTGTTATGCTATTAGTGTCATTTTTGATAAGTGTTAATATGTTTATTCATATCATGTTGTATTGTCTACTTATTATTTGTAGTATTGGTATGACTATAGATTGAAAAGATCAATACTCAAAATATTGTTACAGTGTTGGCATGTCTTAATTTATTTCTTTGTAAAACTGAAGACATAGTTATGTTATATGTTATGTTATATGTCTTGGTTTCCTGGTGAAGGTTGCATAAAGTAATTTGTAAATTAGTCATGTAGCATAAAGTCATCTTTGTAGAGTATTGTAACCTCTGTGCATTGTAGTGAAATGCATTTATTGGTGCACAAAATATGGATGTTGTAGGAAATTCTTTTGCAAATTTGCTGATGCAAAATGTAGTTCATAATGACTTAAATGTTAAGTACTTAAAATAACAGAACAGAGGTTTTTATTCTCCATTGAGAAGTATTTTTTTCCTCTATAGCATGATAAACAAACACAACTTGGTAATGATTGTATACTTGGGATACAATCAGTATTCTTTTAGTATCATTATGAGAAAAAAACAAAATAATGTTGTATTCATTTTGTTATGATGAACACCATAGTTATGTTAAATAAACGTATAGAGCTCACGTTCACCCGAAGGGATCTTGGCGCTACTCTAGCAGAAAGGGACCCACAGTTTAATGTATGAGTTAGAATGACAAAGTTTTAAGGTAACGACGGAAAGCAAGATAGTCAGAAATAGCTTGCAACTAATATGGCAGAGCATAAGAGGCCTTTGCGTCTGCCACTGAAAATGCTCGGCTTCCCATACGGAATAGTCTGACCCGTGGCACTAGGACAAGTAGGGCTGACTGAGAACAGAGGGGGTGAGACGGAATATACTGCTGGAACTTAGCATGAAGATATTCCAATCCCCCCCTTTGTAGAAAGCACAGTGAACCATGCATACCGATTTAAAGAGAATCCACTTCTTAATTGGTAGCCAATAAAGTTGTCCAAGTAAGGGGGACATATGCGCTCCAAACGGGGAATGAAGAATAGTCCTAGAAGCAGCATTTTGAATCTTAAGCTGATTTATAAGATAGCATGCCTCACCAACGTAAAGGGAATTGCAGTAGTACCACTGCAGTGGTGATAGTGCATGGTATAAATGGCATTCGCCATTACATTAACTACATTTCTTTTTTCCATGGTATAAATGGCATTCGCCATTACATTAACTACATTTCTTTTTTCCAGAGTTCATATATGTAAGAAAGAAGCAAGGACATAGAAAGGTATTCAGTAAGACTTTGGATACCTATATATGTGTAATATATATATGCACATATGAAGAATTGTTCATTTTTTAAATATTATTTCTAGCTGCGGTTACGCTATTAGCCAATGAATAGTAGGTTTTCTTTGCACGGCTAAGGTGAGCAATAACTGAAGAGCTTTTAATTGTGGCTCTGACAACCATGGCTACAGGCAACAATTGACAATTTTGAGTACTGAAACTGCATAAAATAAATAACAATAGATATTGTAATGTATTTGCAGTCTGTTTAATTTTATCTATTTTTCTAACATAAATGGTGGCCCTTAAAAGAGCCATTTTGGGGGATGGAAAGCGGTGGGTGGAATGGAGGAGGAAAATATATAAGGATGAAACATTTAACAAAGGGAATTAAAATTAAATCAAACTTTTTTTTATTTTGTATTTTTATGTTTTAGAAAAAAGGGGGGAAAACTTCCACGTAAAAAAAGTACTAAGCACGACAGGTAATGTGATGTTCAGCAATTAACTTTAGCCATTGCTCAATTCTGTCATCTACCTCGACTACACATTCATAGCATCCTTTACACATGACTTGCATCCTGGAAAGGTCAGGTGTCGGTAACAGAGTAGTCAGGGAAACCACGGCTGATTATGTTGAGACTTAATTTTCTCTTGGCGTTGTTGCTGTACTGGTGGGTGGAGGTTCTTCAGGTAGTGAGAATCTTCATCTATAAAAGGAATGGCCGATGCATTTTTCTTTTGTGATGTTTATGGACTTTACGATATTCATAATCGACAGCGTCCCAGTGGACTCTCAACAGATGGTTAATCATTATCGATGTTCCCAGACTTTGAGACAGAATATTGGAAGGCCCACGACATAGAGTCTTGTTGCAGAAGGTGCACAGTATCTCCTCCACCTCTTTCCTCGAGTGGTGTTCCTTCACTTTAAAGAAGCGCCAACTGTCTGCAGTTTTCTTCATGCGTGTGTGCTCCTTCATTGGTGGTGAAGGATTTTCCACCCAGATGATGACATCCTCACTGCTCCTACTGTCATGGTCGGACATGCTCCAATGTCCAACCAAGGAGGAAAATATAAAAGAATAAAAATGACAACATGAAAAAGAATGCTGCAAAAAAAGAAAAAGTAAAAAAAGAAAACAAAAAAGTAAAATAAAAAAATAAAAATAGACAAACTAAACAAATCACAAGACAAAGGAAAATTGGATGTCCCATTGGCTTATTCATACACGTTGGCTACGTCAAAAGGCATGGGCATACTCGCATCCATAGTTCGCAATGTGTGATTGGCTCATTTGTTGGCGCGTATAACGTGTAGGCGTGGAACTTCAGTACATGAAATCATTGGCTGGCGCAAAGATGCGTTGCCACATCGAAGGATACTGATGTTCTATTGCTTCATTTCACACATGCTGGTTACCCACTCCCCCCAGTCGTTGCTGTGCATAGCTGCGCATGTATCCTCAGTAGAACCGGCTAAAACATTTAAAAAAAATATATATAGAAATATACCTATATAGTTACTTTAAGACTTTAATAACTATTCATGAACAGTACATATACATGTAAATACTTTAAAACGGACAAAACAGAACAAAGTATAACAGATCTAGAATGATCCATACACTACGTTATTCTACACAAAGTCACCAAGTTTCTAGGATCATTTAAGAAAAATGTGAGCCTCGTACGGCTTGACCCCCATCTCATCTTTTTCCAGAACCTCTGATGCTGGCGTACAAGTGAGGTAACGACTTTAGAGACACTTTGAATTGGTCTTTTAACTCATTCTTCCTTATGTGGAAAACGTTGCAGAAAATCAAGGTAGAAAGACTGCCATGCCTTAATTGTCAACATTGCTCAAACATAATAAAAAGGAATTATGGATTATGTGAGACATCCGAGCTCTGGGAAAAAAAATAAGGTTGAAACATTATGCCACATGTGAGACTCACAATGGAATTTATGCCTTGAGATGCCTATGTGGGAAGCACTATGTAGGCCAAAACATTGATGAAGGCGAAGGATAGGTGAACAGAACAGAAGTCCAATGTCAGGACAGCTAATATCAGATCCCCTGTCTGCAGACATTTCTTGGAAATGAAACACACGATTGCTCCGGTGACATTTAATATCTTGAAAGTAGTTCATCCGCACCCCCGTGGGGCTAACCTCCAGAGAAATGTGACCCAGCGGGAACTTTTCTGGATACACCAGCTTGACTCAGTTTATCCATTAGGGTTGAATGCAGACTTTTACCTGGGCCCCGTTCTGTGAAGGAATCATTATTTCTAGACATTACAGGTATATTGTTAGATGCCCATAAAATACCAAATATGATAGGTTCTAACGGTAACCATAGATATCCCTATTGTGAGACTAAAACACGGCTCTCCGATATAATTTTTAATGTAATGAAGGTTTAGTTCCCAAAATGTTTTGGGATCATATGTTTCCTCTTCAAGTTAATACATTTTAACTAGCCAAGCAAATTAGACTGCATGGTTATTTAACTGAGTACACATTGCATTGGATTGCATCGGAATGTTGAGGTTTATACTCATTTCGGTACTTAATGTACATATAACTGTAACCATGGATATGCTTATTGTGAGACTGTAACAACTCTCTGACACCATGTTGTAGTGATGATGGACTAGCTCCTAAAACTCTGTTATTTTTCCTAATTTAGACATTTGAACTAGCCATGCAATTTAGACCGCAGATTAATTTAACTACTTATACATTGCCTAAGATTGCATCAGAATGCTGAGATTTACATTTATTTCGAATAACTGTTGCAGAGCATAGTTCATTTTTACCTATTTTGATCTATGCTAAACGTTGGCAAATATTGTCTTCTTAATCTTGACTTTGTGGGTGGATTATTTGGTTTATTAATAGTTAATATGCCTTACGCTCTTGCATACCCACAGGTTTTCATACTTTTGGACTGAGTTTGAGGTAACAAATACCTCATGATGAATATATCCATGCATTTAATTATTAAGTCATCAGTTCCCATGGGGCATTAATTGTCATTATGTGCAGCCCATGTTTGCAAGATAGTGATTATGGCAAATGTAAGGGGTATGCTTGGTCAATGACCTCGAATTAACCTTCAAACTAACTGGGACACATACAACATGGGGAATTTTGGAATAAGAAATGTCCTGACCCTCTAGCCACTTCAAATATGACCATGCAGTTGCATTCACTGATTTATGTTCTAGGTAAGTTACTATTTAAAGAGATACAGTTTTAGCACTCCTAGTTGGGTTGACGTCCTCATTGAGAGTTACTGCCCATAACTTATTCCAACATACACTATTACCCTGTTGCTTTGTCATTACACTCTTTGTCGTGATTGCGGCATGGTGCACGTGACGTGATGACATAATCGCATCACGTTATATGTGATGTCATCAGTCACTCACAATGTTGTGCATATTATGGCCACCATTTTGTTGTAATTGTTGCAGCAATTTTGCCGCGAATTTGCATTTACATGCTTTGACAAGGTGCTGCAGGTAAGAAGTCTACCTAGCTGTTAGATTTCATATAGAATGTGAGGCTATAGTGGACTAATAGGACATTCCTTTTATTTATAGATGCCTTCCTTAAACTAGTGAGGACCACACCCTGAGATTCATGGTATCAGCTTGGGGAGAAACATTCATAGGCGGTAAGATGCACTTGTGGACATCTAGGTCAAACATCCTGTGAGGAGTAACTGGCACCTTATACCTTAAGGCCAATTTGAGTTTTAATATATGTGAAAACAGTTGTGATTAGGTATGACCCTTTTTGGTGATTAAACATTGGCAACTTCTGTGTTTAGGGTTTGCCTTGCTTACACTATTAATACCACTGGGATGATGTACCTTCACACATTAGGACAATTTGAGAAATGACTGATAGTGATGGATTTTGGTAAGTTTTTGATATTTTTGGCATGATACACTAACAGGATTGTCAGAATTTAGACGCATTACAGCCTCCCATTTACCTACAGGGTTTCACTCCCACTATCCCTCCATCCTCTATCCAGAGGCAGATTAATGTTATCGGGAATATCGTGCTACTTGCGACATTTGAATCAAGTCACTGAAGACAAGAGGTGATTGACCAAGCTTACTTCATTAATTTGTAATCTTTGAAAAAGTGTTTATTAGATTGATATCATTTCGAGGGGACATTATCCTTAATGGCTCTTTATGATGATTTTCAGAATCTGTAGATATGCAACACTCCTGAAGAAGGGAATTGTTTCTCGAAACGTTTTGGCTTCAGCTCCTTTTTGTTTGAAGATTAAAACACAAATTGTGTGATTTTGAATTGGAAGTCTAAATGTGTTGTTTACTATTGGATGATCATATACTATTTGCTATTGACACTTTATTATATTTAGTGCTATCAAAATCTGCTCAATACCATTAGGCCTTTTCGGGCACATTTAGTGTGCAAGGGACCTGAGTTCCCAATGTTGGGAACCCTTCCTTTTTTCATGTTGTTATAGGATCCATGTGCCATGACTTGGCTTTCTCCTCTACACCTTGACTTTACTTTCTGTACTTTATATAGAATGCTACATATTACCCTATACATACTTCATAGAGAAAGGTGCCCTTAGTCTAGATTCTTTCTATGTTACTCTTCTGGAAAGATTCCAGGGTGATCCAAAAACCTATCGTACCTTTATGAATCAGTGCAAACTTCATTTCTTCAGCCATCCTGCCTCGTTTCCAGATGCAACCACTAAAGCAGCCTTTGTCCTTTCTTATCTGGATGGTACGCTCTGATTTCAGGGTTGCAGTTGAACAAACTCCTGTTGTAATTATGACTACCAATGGGCATCTCAAGCAACTGTCTTTTGACCTCATTGTGGCCCCTCAATACAAGGATATTTTGGGGATTCCCTGGTTACAACAACATAACCCACACAAAGACTGGGTTACTCGAAAGGTCTCCTTCTAATCAGCGCATTATCGGGATTCATGTTTCAGTGCTGATATTGCTTTTCCTGGTGTTCCCTGTGTGGCCTTTCTTAAAGCGTTTTCCTCGATCGGGGGCATGATTAGGTTTACTGATGCCACCATCCCTACCCATTACAGCGATTATCTGGATGTCTTTGTTAAAGGCGTGGCCGAACAGTTGCCCCCTCACCAGACTTATGACTGACCAATTGACTTTCTTCCTGGTTCTAAGATCCCTTCTGGTCAAGTGTATTCACTCACAATAAAGGCCGATACAATTCTCAAATAATATCTGGATTCGGCCCTTGCTAACAGATTTATCCATCTTTCCAGGTCCCCCGCTGCCTCTCCTTTGTTTTTCGTGCCCAAAAAGGAAGGACACCTAAGGGCCTGTATCGATTACAGAGCCCTGAATGCCATAATGGTAAAAAGTCACTAGCCGCTTCCTCTTATCACTGTCTTATTGGGTCAGCTGGGTTCCTCTATCATCTTTACTAAACTGGACTTGAGAGGCACCTATAACGTAGTACTCATAGAAAAGGGGATGAGTGGAAAACTGCATTTAAGACATGTTATGGCTTGTTCGAATACCAGCTTATGCCTTTCGGGCTATGTAACGCTCCTGCCACCTTTCAGTACATCATGAATGACATTTTTTGAGACATTGCAGACAAGTATGTGGTCATCTATCTAGACAAAACCCTGATCTTTTCAGACTCAGTCGAACAGCACATCAAACATGTCAGTTTGGTTTTACAGCGACTAAGGGAACATCGTCTTCCACGCCACTGATGTCGACTTTTTGGTGACAAAGGGGTCAATATGTGCCACTCCAAAGTGAAGGTGGTATTTGAATGGTCAGTTCCTTCCTCATTGAAAGCGTACAGTAATTTCTTGGTTTTACAAACTTTTATATGAAGTTTATTCATTCTTTTTCCTCCATTGTTACTCTCTTAACCACCCTGATGAGTCCTAAGTCACTTTTTAAGTGGAACCCGGACACTCAGGAAGCTTTCCAGCGACTTAAGTCAGCATTTACTTCTGCTCCTATCTTACAACATCCCGACCCTATGCAACCGTTCACACTGGAAGCAGATGCTTCTGATGTAGCTGTTGGAGCTGTCCTTTCCCAAACATGCCCTGGTACTGGCGCTGTCCATCCTGTGGCTTTCTATTCGTGTAAGCTCACAGATCCTGAACGGAATATATTGTCACTGAATGCAAACTTCTGCTATAAAAGATGCGTACAAGGGGTGGCGTCATCATTAGTTCGGCGCACGCCATAAAGTTACAGTCTTTACGGACCACCAAAACCTGTTTACCTTGAAATCGGTGGGGTGTTCATCTGCCAGGCAAGCACGCTGGCATTTTCTTTTTTCCCTTTTTGATTTTGTTGTTACTGACAGGCCTGCAGTTCTCCATGCTAAGGCAGATTCTCTCTCTCACCGTGGGACTGATGGTTCCTCCTCAAGTATGGCACAACGCTTCTTGTTACCCCGCCAAGTGGCTTGCGGCTGTACACCACACAGTTCACTTAGGGACAAGACCACAGCTTGGTACTTCCTCATCCCGAAAAAGTGAGTGAAATCAACACACATGTTATCAATGGTTTACCATACATTCAAGATGAAATATACATTACCGATCTGGAATCCTGTCTATGTGCCATGCGATGGTGCCACAACTCACTCATAGCAGTTCACCCCGGGAAGACTAAGACACTGCAACTACTATGCAGATGGTCCTCGTGGCCTTCCACGTCAAGGTACGTTGTTGATTATATCGCAACTTGTTCCGTTTGTGCTCAATGTAAAACACAGAGACAGAAACCAGTCAGCCTCTTGCATCCTCTTCCTGTCCCTCACAAGCCTTGGTATATGGCATACATGGCTTCATAGTAGAGCTTCCACCGATCCATGATTATGATACCATATGGGTAGTAATTGATTACTTAACTAAATTGGCTATTTTTGTACCCTGCATTGGGGTGCCTACTGCTCCTATTCCAGCATATCTCTTTTTAAAACATGTATTCTGTTTCTTCAGGTTGCCTTCTATTATCATCTCCGACAGGGGGACACAGTTCACTTCATGTTTCTGACAGGCCCTGACGTCCTCCTTTGGCATCGAGGATCGGTATTCCAGTGCTTATCATCCTCAAACTGATGAGCAAACTGAGAGGCTTAATGCCACGTTGGATCAGTACCTGCGCTGTCTTTGTCTACAGTACCAAGAGACTTGGTTAACTGTCCTTTTCTCAGCTGAGTTTGCCTATAATAATTCTATCCATTCCTCTACTGGTTCCTCTGCTTTGTATGTCTTATATGGCCAACACCATGTTCAATCCCTCTTGAATCACCTTTTCTCACTGAAAATCCTGCTGGTTGCACTTCCGTTAGAGATCTTGTGACCTTACATGGTTCCATCAGGGAACAGCTGGTGCAAGCACAGAACCGTGCCAAGAAATACGCGGATCTTCACTGCATCCCTGCTCCTGTCTATCGTCTGGGAATGAGGGTTTGGTTATCTACCAAGAACCTGAAATTGCATGGTACGCGTAAACTTATGCCAAGTTTCGTTGGTCCCAACCCTGTTGCATTACGCTTACGATTTCCTAGTACTTGGCATGTAGTGTTCCACGTTTCTCTGCTGAAGCCATGTTTGGCCACTAGCCAATTTTCAATTCACCTTCACCCAGTTGTGGTGGATGGTGATTAGGAATACGAGGTTAAAGCTATTTTGGACAAGAAGATGCAGAGAGGCAAACAGTTCTATCTAATAGGCTGAAAGGGTTATGGTCTGGAGGAGCGGTCTTGGGAACCCCTTGGTAATGTTCATGGTAATATTCATGGGCCCTCATTAGGACCCTGGCGGATTTTTTCCGCCGTCGGCGGACTTTTCCGCCATGGCGCAAAGTCCCTTTACGCCATGGCGGATGGCGGACTTACCGCCCCATTCCGAGGTCGGCGGGGCGGTAAGTCCCCATTGACCCATTTACCCTTCCCCATTCCCATTTCGGCCCCATAGGGCTCAATGGGAGTGGGGAAGGTGTTAATTACGCCACCGTACACTACGGTGGCGTAATTAACACCGAGGTCCCATAGCGCCATGGATTTTTACGCCCGAAAAAGCGGGCGGAAAAATGACCATGGCGCTATGGGAACTCGTAGTTGGCGGTAAGGGGTCGGCGCAGCTAACGCTGGCGCAAACCCCTTACCGCCAGGGTCCTAATGAGGGCCATGGTCTTGTTCTATTGGCCTACTTTCACGCTGCTAAAGGGGTGTGGTTTCCTTTGGGGGAGGATACTGTTACTGCTCCGGTTCCCAGCTTTCATCGCTGTCATTTTCTGAGGCAGAGGGGGCCCGAGGTCCTTCTCCGGCGCTCCTGGCGTTTGCCATGGTGCCTGCGGGAACGTCACGGCCTCAGACGGCCCAGCCTTCTCCTCCCATTGCATTCCGCTCCTGTTGCCATGGTTGCGTGACGCAGTCCAACGTCGCACACACCCACATCATCTGGGAACACACACATCCCGGAAGTATAAAAAGGCTTGCATTTCACTAGTCGAGCGATTCTGATTAAAGTTAGCTCCCGGCTTCCTTGATCCTTAGCTTCTCGTTCACAGTTTTGCTGCTTGGTTACCGAATCCTGCCTTTCTACTAACTTGGTGCCTCTCCAGTGATCCTCCTGTGTTTTCGACCTCAGCTTTGGTAATAAAACCCTATTTTCTGGATTAGATTTTTATACTGTTTGCTGGCACTTTATCTGGTTCTTTGACACATTTTGTATAAACCTATTCCTACTGGATTTTCCCTCCTCTGATGAAGTATTCATTCAATTACAGAGTGCTTTGAACTTTGGACGCCTTTGTGCTTATCATTATACTTCTGTTCCCATTAGAGCGTCCTTTTTCCGTATGGGAAAACATGTCCTTACTAACCATATTAACTACCCCTCCCTTTTACCCTACCTCATTCCAACCTCCTAATTATTGTGCTTCTACCCCAATCAAAGAGTCCCATGAAAAAACATCAAAAAGAGAGTTCATATCACCTACTTTTATCTTTCCATTTAACATTTAAAGTTGATTCCCAGCAAACTCAGGTTAGTCCCTCTTGACGTAATAATTATTTTACTGCTCCTGTACTAACACTGTCCCTCATTTCTTTTCAGACTGGTGAATACCTGGTGGTATTTTGCTGTTCCAGCTGAACCTCTATCCCGTCCGCATCTTCTTAGCTCGGATGGGGTGGTATTTCATAGGGAAGGTCGCCCTCTCAGAGGAGGCTCACAGTGGACTATTCCATTACCATTCTAAACAGATTTTCTGCTTTCCCTGAGGACTTTTGGGCATTTCCGGTTTCTGTGAGTATTTACAGAAAAAGAGTGAAGCTCCAGCTAGGGACTGATTAAACCATTTTTTATATGGATGTCAAGATATTCCTTTAAGGATGCCTTTTCAGGCACTGAAAGGATAAGCATCCTCCAAAAGTTATTAAATCGCTTTCATGGGTTTCTTTGGAACAGTCCACAGGACGATGAGGAGGAAGGCTTTTCTCGAGAGAATCTGAGAATACATCCGCAAACTCATGGTATTCACCTGGTACATGATTGTTATTGTAAAGAGAAACCTTTCCATCACAGGAATTTTCGAAGGAGACATTCTGAACGAGTTCTGGCCTGAGTTAAACAATACTCAGAATACAAAAACAAGGATCCCACACCAATTGATGTACGGATTATGTCTCTGCAACCAGGGCATGCCCAACACCACCGGGTAGTGGGTCACCTTTATGATGTCAAAGCAAAGCTGTTTATGATGATTGTTGATCGACAATTGTAGTGGCTTGGATCTTTGAGTTATTGGGCCAGACGATAGTGGCCTTCCATCGATTTCTTCAAAGGTCTGTATCTGGTCTCTTTCCTCATGAGGAACACTGTTTAGCCTTGCCCACTCCTCATCCATAAAAAGGCCCATAGCACCACAGTGCACCAAGGCATGGACCGTGAGAAGATCTTCTCCCTCAGACAGTAGGATCACAGGAAGCACCACTAAGGTGTATGTAATCGAGTTTCAAAAGTAGTGGAAAAGTAGGAGCTATTATCGTCCTCCAATTCCTGGCTCCTCGTAGGAACGGGACGTGGCGTTTCACGAACGCTGCGGTGGAACAATCGGGCAGTCGCATACCAAATGCTTATATGTGGCACAGTACATACATGTCCAAATGCTTATATGTGGCACAGTACAAACATGTCCTTACCCGACTCCAACCAGCAAGTCCTCTACTGAAGTTAATGGACCTCGAAGGGAACCCATCTGCATCGGTTCCTAATCTACGCAGGAGGCCATCGGTTGCTCATGAGGAGTAGTGAACACAGGTATAGGCCGTGAATTTGCTAAGCCGAGCCTCCTCTTTTCAACCTTTCTTTCTTGGAGTCGAAAATGTATTTGCATAGCCAAATCAAAAAGAGCCTGAAAGCTGTCAGGACTTACAACTCATTGTTTATGTCTTCATTCTGACCTTTCCGAAAGAGGGAAAAACAAGCATTGACAGACCAGTGTGCATCCTTAGCAAGCTGCTTGAACCTTGCTGTCCCAGGACAGGTGTCAACATGTCCTGGGATCCTTGCTGGAATTCGAGCAACTTTTCTTGGGCTGTAAACACTACATCAGGACAGCCAAACATGGTCTTGAAAGATGCCAAAAAGGCTGCATAATTGTCCAGTTTGGGATCACCGGAGGAGACCAATGGGGTAGCCCAGGAAAGAGCGTTATCGGTCAAATGAGAGACGATAAAGCCCACCTTGCCTCTGTCAGTGGAGTAGAAATAGGGTTTGAAGGTGAAGTGGACTGAACAGGAATCCAGGAAGGCTCGTAGTCTCCTTGGAGAGCCATTGTATTTTTCAAGGGGAGCCCCCAAAGACGGGCTCTCCTGAGCCAGGGCATCACTAGAAAGAACCAAGTGTCGCAAGGTGGAATTTTCTGCCTTAAGGGCTTGCATCTCGGTTGACAACTCCTGCATGCCACACACAACAGGTCCTGTACTGGATGCATTCCCACAGGTTTAATATTCAGCTGGCGTCTCAAACTGTCATGCTCAGCAGTATCTCTGGTATGGCTCACTTGTGGCTTCTTGTGAGAGGACTTGCCTGGATCCTTCCCTTTGAGTGTTTTCTTTTTTATGCGTGATTCATGTAGATAAGGGCGAACCTCGTTAGACGCCACCGTGCACGGTATGTGTAATTCAGGTGTGGTGATCCCTGGAGGGACTGCTAAAACAGAGAAAAAACCTTCAGAGGGAGGAAAAAACCTGCGAGCCACATGAAAGGAGCAAAGATCCATGGAGAATGGAGATGACGGGAAAGCAGCGAGAGAGGACCGGAATCCCGGGATGGCAACCAAGAGCACAGCAAGGAAGAGCTGTCAGAAGCGCTGGAATGGAAGAAGGGAACCAGGTAAGCAAGGATGGAGGAGGGGGATTGGAGGGCACAGAGAGGAACACAAGCAAGATACAAGGAATAGCAAGCGTTGAGATGTGAAGCACTCACTACAGGCATTCAGTAATAACCATGAATTCAAACAGCCAGTGTGAGAGAGCCTGAACGACTAGAGTGCTCGATCGCTTCTGAGTGGATAAGCGGAACATCATCTTGGTAGAAAAGATGGCGGCCGGCTGAGACTTCAGCTTCCAGGAGGACCACAATGAACAAGGACGGTAAGGCAATGCAATACCTGATGTAAGCACTGGCCAACTCCCATTACAGACACCCCTCCACCTTAAACCTGCACTAGGTAGACAGCTAGCCCCTACCCATCCTCCCACCACCTCCCAGTGATCCCGCTATGAACTTAGAGGAACAATATGCACGGGATAAAAGGCAACCAAGGCAATGAATTTGTCTATTTGAGCCCTTCATGTTACCAGCTAGGATCCAGGGCAGAGACCAAATAATCCAGTATAGCTGGTGTTACTTCTGTGACAATCACGCAGTCACCCTCTCCCTGTTTAACCATGCTGCCAACCCACAAAGCTCTTCTGGCCATCAAGATGCCATGTGGATTGATCTTCATGCCAGATGAGTGGGTATTAATCCAATTAGCTCTTTTTTTAATTAGTGAGATAGTTGTCTCCTCCACCCCTTATGCCAAAATAGGAATGCCAGTGATAACCCCCACCAGTGGGGGGGCTTCAGCGGGTAACTACCTGGTTCACCCGCAATGTAGCTGGACCTGAATATAATGCCGGTTTAATGAGGTTACATTGCTTTGGTTCCTTAGACATGGTTGCCCTATTCACAGGCATTCCAACACTCTAGGGAGAAATATGCACAATTACTGCTGGCCTTGTGGACTTTGCACTTCCCTGAGGTTTAACCTGTGCCTCAATAACTGATCCCAAGGCCACACCCCTGCAAAAGACCCTGCTACTACCAGAGACCACCCAGTTAAGATTCAGCAGGTTGTTCTTCAACCCTCTAATGAGATCATCTAAAATGGTAAGGGAAATGTTAAGGGAGTTTGTTAAAGTGCCATGGATGAGTATGTTCATCCTTTTTGCATAGACTTGCATAATATCCTGGCAGTTAAGGGGTTTTTAATAGTGAAATACCATCCAATACTGGGGCCGGTTTCTTATCCAAGGCTTCTTCCAGAATCTTAAAGTCACCTGGATACTGAGACCATACTGTCGTCCCTCTGTGAGTGCGATGCGGGTAATAAACCCCTACTCTCGTTACCCATCTCTCTAGGGCCATCGCTACTTTAGACAGGATCAGACAGTGCCTGGTTTAACAAAAGGTCTGCACCAGCCCCAGGTGAGGGGCCACTCAAGTTTATACCAGAGAGCCCCCCATGAGTGCTGGAGTCAAGACTTGATGAGACAGTTAATATACCCTCCAGATCGCCTGTGTGGTTGGAGGCTAATTCAATTGCCCTTTCAGTATTCAAAATTCGTTCTTCAATTTTCCCTGCCATCTGTTTCAAATATTCATTCAGAGTGGGTTGTTGAGAGATAAAAGTGCCATGCATCTTGGTGCCATTTTGACTCTGCTTACTCTTTTTAGTTTTGCTCTCAGGAGGGAACAAATCTCTTGCCTTGTCATTGTGGGTCCCACTCTTAATACACACCCACCAAAATAAGCCACAACAAACCAGGGCACCTACATAGAATTCTTGTGCATGGCCAGATCAGTCTGGTAAAGCAGGAGTTAAACAAAATGTGAAAATTGTTCAAATATGTGCAAACCTGTAGGCAATGCCAAGGCAACTAGGCAACAACCTAAAAAAATGGAAGCGACAATAAAAGCAGTTCCGAATATAGATTGAAGATAAAAGTTCATAAAGCTCTGCATACTGGAAGATAAAATCAATATTATATATCATTCGGTTGCGAAAAACAGAAATACAATTGAAATCAATGTGTGCCCTTGGAGGCCAAGCCAGGCCAAACAGATGCTGGTAGCAGCAATTAAATGTTGGGAATTTATAAACATGTTGGTCCCAATATCGTTCAGAGGCAAGAGAGAAAAGAAAAACAGTGATAAGCACCCAGGGCATGTCTGACCAGCTTGAGGGACTGCCTAGTCCGTTTCCCCCCACCCCTGAGCTGCTTAATGGTCCAAGAGTCAAGTGCCTGAAAAACCTGAGGCCGGGGGGACCACGGCCAAACCATGCAAGCCTATCTTGCTTGGGGAGACAAGAACCAAGTTGACAGAGTTTCCCAATTTCCAAATTCTACTTTCAAATTTTCTAGGCTCCCGGCTGCCCAAGTATAATCTGTGATCAATGGAGTAAATGTTCGACAGCTTTAGACTTATAAGAACCAGTTAAGCAGTTAAAGCAGATAATCAGTTATACTCCAATTAGGTGGCCGCTGCCTTCTGCCACCGCCGGACTTCCAAAACAATATTAATCAGCACTCAGTCAACATTGTAATAATATTGAAGTAGCTTGCTTACCAACAGACCACAAGAGCTATTCCTCCCCACAGTCAGACAGGTAGCAGGCTCCTCCTCACCCGCAAATCATAGAAACTGTGAAAATACTCTGGGAAGAATCACAAGAGACCACTTTCCTCCCCACTTGCTTCCTGCCAGCGATATCTACCTTGCCTCTAGCAGAAGTCCCATTGTGTGCGTGTTCAACTTAGTCCCAGTTCCTTTATTCCCACATGCGGGGGCCACACCATTCAACTCTATGCAGTGCTGTCTTTCCCCTGAGGCACCTGGCCCCAGCGCCTACCAGCAACCTTGACTGCCGCTGCTCGGGTGGGTTACAGAGTTAGTACTTCCCTCTCCAGTTAAGTGGGCATGTCCCAGGGTGCTTCTGGGCTTCAGTTCATCGATTTGTGGCTCAACATTGCTGCCCTGGCTTTGTAGCCTCAGATAAAACCAGTTTATGCTAGGCTCCTGTGTCGTCCGTGTTGCCGATATGGGCTATTGTAAGATAGCTCCCCTCAATTCCCCACCATTGACACTTGACAGTACTGTGACAAAGAAGAGGCGACAAAGAGCAATGAAGACTGTGCTTTTTTACCACTGTAGTACTGGGATGAGGAAGATACCTGTTAGGAGTAGTAAAGGTCAGGCATGTCTCTTTAATTGTAGTCAGGGAGGCTGAATGATAATCCACACCTGCAGCCTGTCAAAGAGCTTCAGGTGTATAAATGGAGGCCAACCTAGTGGGAAAGGGGAACGATGGGAGAGGGACCAGAAGGCGAGTGCAGGAACCAACAGACTCTTAAACGTGGCGTGGCAGTGTGTACTCCCTTGAGCAGACTAGGAAAGGTGAAGGAAGCCATGCTGGAAGGTTGCCCCTTTCCTTCCTATTCAACATGCTCATTTCCCTGTGGTGGAGGAACACCCTGTGAGTGTCTGAGGAGCAGGAACTGGAGCCCTCACACTGAAGAAAGAAGGCTGTGCACTGCAGCACCAACCTTCAAAGTTAATGGAGAGTTTCAGATAATAGAGAAACCTGGGGCGCATGTGTGAATTTAAGCATTCCCTGAAATAATCTTTATCGAAATGGTTTAGTGTGGCGAGATACACGTTTTTGAAGGTCTGCGAGCATTGATTTGCTCAATTAAAGTGAAATGAACTATTATAATTATCCTTATCTAACAGAGGGAAATACTTTGCATCGGAGAGGTCGCGTGTGGCAGGGACACGTTTTCAAAAGTCTCTGAATGCTGAACAAATTAATTAAAATGTAACAACTAGTTATATTTGTCAGCTATTAAACAAAAGGGGAATATTTTGCATAAGAGAGGTTGTGTGTGTTGCAAGAAACACGTTTTCGAGGGACTCCGCGCATTGAACTATTGATTTAAAGTAAACCAAACAATTCTTGAACCATAAGATGAAGGGAAAATGAACCCTAAGCTAAAGACTAAATTATTGAATTTCGAATTGAATTAACACTATGCTACTAACCAAATGAAAGACAATAGAAGGAGAGGAAACTTAAATCCATATAAAACAATCTTACATTGAAGTGCTAAAATTAATATAATTATAAACCAACCACGATATGTTGAAATATAATATGATTTGAAAGGTACAGCCAACCAAAAGATACTGAAAACTAATTTACAGTGACATTTTCAAAAGGTGTGAAAAGACACAATTATCCAACTTGTGTATTTGACAACATCGTTTAGCTAAACTGTGGAAGACAAGGACATTTGGTGTTTCCTTTTGAAGTGTGCCATTTGGAGCTTGGAGAAGTGCATTCTGAGCTCTGACGAGGAACACTTCACTTCAAAGCTGTTTGAATTATGTGACTTGGAACTTGGGGCAGGACACCCCGGTTCCTAACTTGGGGAGGAGACCCTGAGGCCTAAAAAGACTACTGTATTCTAACTTTAATGGAATTTTGAAACTTTACTTCAGTGAACTGTTTTATACTTGGGGAAGGGAGTTGAAAATAAGCTGCGAGCTGAAAGAAGCTCAGGACTTTGTATTAAACATTGGTTTAATTTTTGGTTGCTGACATCCCTACACAATGTATGGTTATAGTTGTAAGGCCAGCCTTGCTTTTGGACACAGACAGATTCCCAAGTTTGACTCACACTTTCCTTACTTTTATTTAGGTAGGGAAATCCCACCTTCGCATAGGGCAGGTTAGGCCTTTTTTCCATCCATTTAAGTTAATAATATGTATTGTTTTGAATCTGGAATCTATTATCTGTGTCCTTCCTCATGATGCTTTCATGGTAAGCAGAGTAGGAAAAAGCTTATTTGCTTTATTGTTTAGAAATTCTTATCTTGCAAAAGAAAAAAACAAAGCAGCTACAGTAGCACACTCCCACCCCAAAACACACATGACTCACAGAAACAACACAAAAATGTTGATAGTAACTAAGTTGTAGGTCACTTGCCCTCTGGTCCTGCACTAGAGGTTCGCATACTATTACGAGGGCCACTACTTAAGTAAGGGGGCCTAATTCTCCCTAAACAACATCTGCAGATTGGGCATTCTCTAATGCAATTTGTTCAACACCCCTCAAGCTATGGTACATCCCACTACGACCCATCCCACTCCCAGCACCAACCTCCCCGACCTAATTTGCAACTATAAACCATCTTCCAAACACTAACAAGTCCCAAGGAACCAAGCATACTTCCATATTCTACTGAAGAGGTTATGCATCGCTCAGAACAGCGATGTGGATTCAAGGTAAATACACCTGCCTTTGGAGGTCACAGTGGGAGGCTGGGGGCATCAGAGGCACCCCAGTGTTTTTCACTCAAGCACTGGACCCCCTTATGCTGAGTCCCATAACATTTGCTACCAAATCAGGCTGTACCTCTGATACATAAGCTTGCAAGTAACAGTCCAGGGCCTAGTTGTGTCACACCTAGATATAGGAGATGTTTTACTCATCCTTCTTGAAGTGTACACTCATTATCATAGGAAATGTCATCACATCTCTCTCTGGAAGCTCTTGTCAGTTTAAGGGATTTAAGGAGCGGCATTTCCCTAAAGCTGGCTGTGCCTGCATGCTTGGATTCCATCATGCCGGTGCAGAAATGATATACTACACAGAGGGAAAGAGCTTGACCTCAACTAGAATGGGCTACTCAAACAGACGACCAGATACTCCTAAATCAGGGATTTACAACCTGTGGCTTGCCAGATATTTTGGACTACAACTCCAAAGATTTCTCACCATTGACTGTTCTGGCTAGGCCTAATGTGAGCTGTAGTTCAAAACATGTGGAGAGCCAAAGGGTGCAGACCGCTGCCCTAAAGGCTCCACATTTACACACACATAATTTATCTAATGCTGAATATGCTAAAGAGGTCATCCCTGAGGGCATGGCCAGGGTGTGGCAAGCAGTGAGAGGACCGCAATACGGGGAGAGACTTCCTAACTCCAAGTCCCACATTAGAACTGTATGCAATCTCTGGGGGAGGGGCAGCACCTGGCAATACTCATTCCATGCACCAAATTAAGCATAATTGAGTTATTTTAGGCCAGAGAGAGGCAAGACATTGGAGTAAATACCCTAAAAAAGGAAGATTATGCAAGAAGGGTGTGAGAGGCAGGAGGAGATCATTTTGAGACAGTAGGTGAATAGTAGAAAGATCTTGAGAAGGGTCTGGGTGGCCAGAGAAAATACTCTGATGGCTGGGACTGGGCAGAGGACATCTTGGGGGCTGGGGAGAGGACGTCGTTGGGGGCTGGGAGAGGAAGTCCTTGGGGTTTAGGAGTAGGAAGGCTGCAGAAGTTGGAGAGGTAGTCAGTGAGAGTGACCCATGTATTTTGGGAGAGAGAACCAGGTGGTCAAGGAGCAAATGTGGCACTGTGTATAGAGGATCCTCAAGAGGAGGAGACAGAAGAGGAATTAAGCTGGGCAGACAAGAGGATTCCAGGAGAAGGTGTTGGTGGTGGTGGAGGCAGTTAAGGAGGAGCGGTTAACAGAAGCTAAGGTGGTAGAGGTGAGTCAACGAGGTTATGAAGATGCAGGTACTTGGGCTGTATGGTACAGAAGAAAGGTGAAAAGGATGAATCACTTAAGACAAGATGTGAGGATGAGGGGGGTGAAGAGCATCGTTAAGAGTGAGGGAACTACATACCTTATATTTATAAGGTGGATTAGTAAAGGGTGTGGAGTAACACGCATATGGCAGAACCAAGAGGAGTTACAACAGGAGACAGACAGCCCACCAAAGAAGAAGAGAAGTTAAGAAAGAGACCCCCTAGTTACGAGCTCAAAAGCAGACAGCTAGGAGGAAAGGGAGTTGGGGATCCAAGATCGTGAGAAAGGAATGAATCAAGACCAGATCCAGTATGCCTCCCACTACAGACTTATTAGGCTCCAGTTATATGATATGATATATGATATGGCATTTATAACGCGCCCATACACAAGTGTTTCAGGGTGCGACGAGGCAAGGGAGGGGAAACAGTGGGGAACAGACAACAATATTTCTAGGCCAGGTGTCATTCAGATCGTACAAGTTCATGGGTGGGAGAAGAGAAGGGCAAGTGCCTGGGGGAAGAGGGAGTGGAAAAGTGCAGTGCAAGGGATAGAAGAATAACTAAGATAAATAAAAGCTGCCAGATGGTGGCAAGTGCAGGGTAAGAGAAGAATAAGTGCTGGTAGGGGACTGTAGGGATACAGAAAACAGTCCCCAGGTGCGATGGGTTGCCAGGGGGGCAGGGCAGGTGTGTAAAAGCGGGGCCTGGCCTGGACCCAAGACCAGAAAGGGTGGCCAGGTAACCAGTGCAGTTTCATCCATTAATTTCAGCAGGGGACAGAGGCAGAGAAAGCAGAAGCAAAGAGGAAGGTTTTGAGGTGTTTCCGGAACCAGAGATGGTTCTCCTCAAGTTTCAGGGAGGCAGGAAGGCTGTTCCAGAGGGAGGCCCCTGCTGAAGAGAGAGCTTGACCACCCACTTTTTGCTTGGAGAAGCGACTGACCCTGAGGGAGTTGGAGGCAGATGAGCGAACAGCCCGAGAAGGAAGGCATTTGGGAAGAGAGTTGAAGGTATTGCGGCCCCAGGCCCCAGAAGGCCTTGTGGACAATGCAGAGGGTTTTGAACTTAATCCTCACAGCCACTAGGGGCCAGTGCAGAGATTTCAGTCCTGGAGAGATACGATCCCTGGGCTTGAGGCCAAGGACAAGTCTCTCAGTCCTGTTTTGGATAAATTGCAGAGGGCGGAGAGTAGAGGCAGGCAGATTAAGATAGAGACTGTTGCAATAGTCCAGTTTAGAGAGAACCAGGGCTCTGGAGACGGTGAGCTTCTGGGGGAAGAAGAGGAAAGGAAGAATACCTCTGAGGAGGTGCAGCTGGTAGTGGGATTTCTTAGAGACATCTGAGAGGTGAGGAGAGAAGGAGAGTGTGGAGTCGAAGATGACCCCAAGGTTTTTGGCCTTGCAGGTGGGAGCAGGAAGAGGGCCAAGAGAGGCCGACCAGAGTGCTGCAGGGAAGGAGGGAGTGGGTGTGCGATGAGTAGGATCTCAGTCTTACTGGCATTAAGGCAGAGGTCATTGGCGGCACACCACTCCTGGATAACAAACAGACAGAGATGAGGGAAGGAGAAGAGGAGGCCGAGGGTATATATAGCGGCCTCCACTCCATAAGATAGCTGCACAAGAACATGGCCTAGGAGACTATGATACGTAGAGATTGGCACTTTGCTGAAAGTCTGATGCCCAATTGGGAGGGACGCAGGGGATCCACAAAAGGAAGCGTGAGAGTCTTATTTTTTTCTAGTTCTTTGTTTTGTTTGGATAAACCTGCCACTGCTCACTGCCTCTGTTTTGTTGCGCCCAGGAGAGATGTGGACCCAAGCTTTACAAGGACTAAAGAATTGTTACTTTGAACATTTTTAAACTTCCCCCACAATAACCTTTGAGTATTCTACAAGATCTGCAGTTGTTTTATCCACATTCTTGACCTAAGAGAATTAATTCATTCTGAGCTTTCTGCCAGACTTGTGTCTGGCCTCACTCATCTTCGTGACAAAGAGCATTGACACGATCACCCGAACATGTGGCTGAAAAGCTGACCACCTCTGGTGGAACCTCTGATAAGAGGATAATATCTTACTAGTCTATGACTACAAGCATGTGCAAAATGGAAAAATGTTCCGTATACAGCCTCCCCTATAGAGTGGGATATTCACATGAAGCACTGTAGGTTGAAATTACACATATGATGGAAGCAAAAGAAGATATACATTTTGGGATCAGATGTCAGAATAGACATGATGATGATAACATTGCAAAAGGAATGTTTGTCTCTCATTTCATAGCTAACTATATGGAGTATTTCAGAAAGGTCACTGAAGCATCTGCCTGCATGTCCCTGACAGATCTTGAAAAAAAATCCATGTGGCAGAGCAGTCTGGGATGGCTTGGGTTAGCTCTTGGTCTAGATGGTTTTACACCTGATTTTCCCTTATGGGCATGGAATGGTGGACCCCAACTGATACAAATTAATTACAACAAAGTCAAATACTTTATTTTGGCAGATGGCCATAAAAGAACAAATAACATATCAATCATAAATCAACATCACGATGAATATAACTTTCACGCCCCATGGTGTTTAACGGCCCGAGCATTGGTGGGCCCTGGTGGCGGGGTGTGAAAGTTATTTGCACCCCGGGATTTCCTGAAGTGCGAATATTTTGTTATTTTATTTTTTTGTATTCAATGGAAGATGTGCTCAGCACGAACACAGCTCCCATCGGAATGAAAAAAAAGTCAATAAAATGGCCACCATAAATATAGACAAGACAGTAGGTCTCTTTTTGGATGATGTCTGCCATTAAAAACATGTTCGAAAATGTCTGCCATCATCCAAAAACGGACCTAGTCCCTATTGGATTTGAATGGCGGCGCCCATTTTTCTTGATTTTTTTTTTCCACAGCCGCAGGCAGTGAAGGCAGAATCGCACCCGGGAAAGGTGGAATCTGATTGGTCAGACTGCCTTTCCAGGTGCGAATGCAATATAATACAATTAACAATGTACATTTTAAGAA
This sequence comes from Ambystoma mexicanum, assembly GCF_040938575.1. NCBI lineage: Eukaryota > Metazoa > Chordata > Amphibia > Caudata > Ambystomatidae > Ambystoma > Ambystoma mexicanum. The sequence continues at coordinate 282,384,620 of NC_090936.1, forward strand.
CAATAAAGTGCTAGTTCTACAAGATCTTATATCGCAAATGGAATAGTTCAAAGAAGAAGGAAAATAATATCTGATGGGAGTCATAACTCATCTCATTAAAATAATTTACAAATGTATCTTTACCCTTGGTAAACCGTCATCATAATATTTGGATGAACGGTTTGTTTTAGAATCAGATCTACCCATACGGGACTAATGATGCAAAAACAATAATATATGACAGTAGCATATTTTATAAGCTAGTGATAAGATATATACAGATTTACTCAAGACATCAAAGTGCCAGTGCTGTAAATACTGCAATGTAGTAACACAGTGCTTCCTATGGATTGACATTTATGTTAAATCCTTCTACCTTAAGAAGAATGAATTAATCATCTCAAAGGTCGATGTGATCAATGTCATCAAATTAATCCAAAATAACGAACGGAAAGGGGTTAAACTGGACGTCAGGTGAGATTTTAACGTATTAATTGAAACCATCCTGGTAACATACAATAAGCGAGATAGGAGCCGCTCATTGAATGTTCATGACATAACTTGCTTGAGCTATGCTGGAGCTTATATGAAGTTACGAATACTGACATCAATAAAACCTGGTCTTGGGTAAAGACTTCTCAGGCTAGTGTACACTGGGCAGAGCAGCATAAAGTGAAACTCTGTCTCTCTCAGGCCCTCACAATGTGGACAGAAGTCCGTCGGGGTAAATCCTCATTGGTGGGTATGAATAGCCAGTGGTAGAATACCACATCTAAGCTTAAAAAAAAGAGTGTGCCTGCCAATAAATAATCTAAGTACTGTTTATACCACACAGATCTTTTACAATCCCAGTACAATGCCAGAGAGGCAGAAGACAGGCTCTTGCAAATAACCTCTTCCAGAATTCTATAATGGAATTCAGACAATAAAATAGATTTGTCCTTAGGAATTATGTTATTGGGGTCAGTCCATTAGTTCTTATAGCCCGACTAACTTAATATCTTTGTGACGTCCTTCCACCAGGGCAAGCTCTTCTCTCCTACTTGCCGTAGTACAGCCTGTAATACCTCCATGTATTCAATCAGGGGTGTTGCGCTCCATCTATGGACCAATTAGAGCAAGGGTTTAGTTGCAACCACTGGTCCAATGTAACAGAGACCCGAGGCACTCCGTGGTAAATTCAGCACGTTCTTTAAAAAACAATTCTCTGTGATCTCAAGTGTTTTGACCATCACATGACCCCAGGTTTCAGCACCGTAGAGCATGGCGTGTTGGGCATGCAGCTGAAAGATATTTACTGCTGGCCTTAGAGTGCAATCTCCTTGAACTTCCATAAATCTGTCTGTGGCTGCGCGATACATACTTAGGACTAGGTTAGACTTGTCTACCTTGTATGCCCAATTTCCATGAACCTGATACCCAGCTAGTCGAAAGATGTTTCTTGGTCAATAAGAGAGCCAACAATGTGTATGTTTAATTTTGTGGCCTTCGTTCGGGGTGCTTTAAAGACCATGGATTTGGTTTTGGAGCATTTAACAATAAGACTATTAACTTTGCAAAAGGCAAAAAACAATTCAACCTGCTTCCTCAGCCCATTAGGGATTAGAGACACCAGGACTGCGTCGTCAGCAAACATCAGTACAGAGTATTTATCCCTGCCTAAAGCCGGGGCATTGGCTGCAGTGGACAGCAGAGACTCAGTTGCGCCATTAATGTAAAGGCAAAATAATGTGGATGCCAGGATCCAGTTTGCATGTCCCGGGACATCCCACCTACATGAAAGGAGGAAAGGATATTGCCAATATATATGAATGGAGACACTCATTGCCCAATTCACAATAACCTTAAGTCTTTGCTGGGGATTATTATTCTGCAGTTGTAATTCTGCCGATTTTTCCAGTTTTTCAGTGATAAAGTGGAGGATTTACCTCCAGCATAAATTCTCCACTTCAAGGCCAAATTCGGGATTCGGCAGATTGGTAAAAGTGGTGGTAACTCTGTTACCACCACTTTTTTTGCCACTCCCCCAAACTCGGAATGAAGACCATTTCCTTTTTCCCCCCAGGATCGAGAACTTTCCTCACATATTCTAGGACTGGAGCTTTGTTTAAATATTTTTAATGGCCCTAGAATATGTTGGGAAGGCTAATTAGTCAGATGGAAAAAACATGGGCAATGATGATTTTTCCACCGATATAATCACATCCAAACATTTGACTATATGTCTCTGATCGGTCATACAATGCTTGCAGGGAAAGGTAAACGCACTAGAAAACAATCCACTACACATGTGGCACATGAAACCTGAATGCAAAAGTTTGCAACAAACTTACCAGCTTTCCGCATAAGCATGTGCTCTGCCTCGATGCCAGTGATCTCAGAGACAGTGGTGAACACATGGGCACAGTGTACAGCGGCGCGCTCCATGCAGTACCGATGGTAGATCTGCCTGTCCCCAGCTTCTTTGTCAATGTTGAACTGTAAAGAAAAAGACATCCTTTAGATACCACACTGACAATGCCAGAATGTATTTTATATAGTGCACATCTATCATTGATATGATGTTTTAGGGCTGTTTCCTTGTTTCAAAGTCCAGTAGCTGCATAGTTCAGGGACCCAAAAAGGAATCCTACATATTTAGAGCCCGATTCATGGAAAAGTGAGCATTTCTCCCGCAATAGCCACACGCCACACTCAACACTGTGCAAGCCTGCGTGCAGAATAAAAAATGCGTGCCCTGCATATTCATGGAATGCTCTGCACAAGGTAACCATATTCGCAAGTCGTGCCCGGAATGCACTAGACACGGCCCCACACAAAGCATAAACAGCCAGAAAAGCTACCGTTGCGTGCCCCCCCTGGGGGTGAATACATTCACCCTTCAAACAGTCTTTGGGGTCCCGATAAGCAGGCCTGCATCTCGGGAACTCTGTGCAGGGTCCCCTGTAACTGTTGCCGGCACCCCAACAACATGAGTATGAAAATGTGTAACTCAGGTTGAACTTGGAAAATCTGTGTGCAAACCCCTGTAAACCATTCCTGCACCCCGCTACACTGTGTACGCGCACCCCTAAGATCGATCAGAAACACGGTTGCGCACACGCACCCCGAAATCCGACATGCAAACCCTATTTGCAAGTGAGTTTACGCCTGCCTTCAGGTGCATTGGGATCATCGTATTTGCGTGGCCATTTCTATACCAAGAGGCTGCGTGGGCGTATCCATAAATACGTATCGTTTGGTGCAATTGTAGGCGTGCGAGGGACTGCCTGCGGACAGTACCTCGGAACACCCACTTTCTGGCATGTTCTTCCCCATTTTCTGTGTTCCGCTCCCTTTCCAGTCCTCTGTGCAAGCCACGCCCACGCAAGGCGCTCGATGGCTTCCAGAGACGTGGCGAGCCTGTGCAAACTCCACGCAAGTCCTGGAAAAATCCAGCGCATTCAATACCGTGAATCAACAAACGGGATTTTGCATGCAGTTTGGCGTGCAAGTTCCCCCATTCCTGTGCACATAATTCCATGAATGAAGCCATCAGTTTAGAAATATATCTTACATTCAGAATAAAAACGTTGTTAAAGGATGTTATGGTTCAAAGTAAAACCGTAAAAATAAAACCTGAAATTAGCGAGTTATGGTAAGCGAAGCAACCATAACTTGCGCCACCACTGTGCACTGCTAAGACTAACACCCAGGACATCAAAGATGACATTACAAATGTCATTGAGGACATCACTGATGACATCACATGTGCATTCACTTTTCATGAAAAGTGTGTATTAGGGATTGTTATTATAATGTTGACAAAAAAGTGTCAAGGGTCATTGGAATAAATATCATGAGCTACTTAGTGCATTAAGCAATGCATTGATATAAATAGCATTCTATTCTGAAGTTCTATCCAGTATACTAAGCTACTCATGTAGAAACATAGGCATTGTGTGCCGCATACATGATGGAGGTGCAATATTCATAATCTTGCCATGTTGAACAGTGAAATGATAACTGCTTTCTTATTAGAGTTTTGCGTACTGTGAAACATGTAATAAGTAGCTAATGAAACCCCTTACTAGATAATTGCATTATTACAGACAAAACACAAAGAGACAACAACACATACAAATATAAGTATATACAGGGAAAGTGAAGTAAGCAAAAAAGCAGAAGTAGTAGCAGAAGGTGTTCATATCTTAACACAGAGAAATGATTGCTCTGTTTCAAAGCTGCTACCTCCCCTATGTATATGTATTATATGATGTGATACGACCCTAAGGAAAGTAGTGTGAGTACAATGTATACAGATATGAGCATATACAGGGAAAGTACAGTAATAAAAAAAAACAGAACTATCAGAAAGTGCTGATAATCCTACTGATTATCTTCATGCACAGAAAGCATTGCTGTCTTTCAAGCTTGTGTCTTCCCCTATGTATATGTTTCATATGATGTGACTGGACCATAAGGGAATTACTGTAAGAACATGCTTGAAGGATAAGTCTACAAATATAGTACCTTTTACATTTTTTGTTCCTGACTGTTACTGAAGAAAACCATGTGGCCTAGATTTGTCAGTAAAGGAAAATAGGGGGAGCCAGACATGTGATGTCAACAGTGATGTCATCAATGACATTTGAGATGTCATCTTTGATGTCCTGGGTGTTAGTCTTAGCAGTGCATGGTGGTGGCACGAGTTATGGTTGCTTAGCTTACCATAACTGGCGAATTTCAGGGGTTTTTCGGTTTTACTTGGAACCATAATGTCCCTTTAACTAAGTTTTTTTCTGAATTTCATAGGTTTTTGGTAGCGCAACTTAACCATAACGTCCCTTTAACAATGTTTTTTTACTGAATTTCATAGGTTTTTAGTAGCACAACTTAACCATAATGTCCCTGACTTTATATACATGTAACATAGAACATACTTAACCCCCAGCTAGTGATTTTGATGTTGCAGACTGTGCGTATGACCGCGGACGGACGCGGACTACAGAAACACTACCCAAAAACTCAGGGGGTATCTTAAATTGTTATATCATGCTATATGAACACTGCACAAGTTCAAAAACCAGCACACAAACACATGTAACCTTAACATACATATATATTTTTTTAACAGACCATACAAACATTGAAGATAGTACACCAAAAGATACATTGGAAAATACTCTCCAGCACATGGAGGAAAAAATGGACATGCTCATGGCAAATTTCAACCATTTGAAAATTTTTGTGGAGGACCACATACAAGAAAAAATGTAATACCATTGTCCCACATGTACATGTCCCCCTTCTCCATATCCCAGTCAATTATCCCCAAACCCTCTCCACGAAGAAAAACGTTTGGTTCAGACTTCCATCCCTTCATCTCCTCCTATCCATCCTCTCGAAACCCCCAAATCCCCTGTGTTTGTGTCCGTTTCTCCTTCCCCTTCACTTTCATAAATTGTACATCTATATATAATAAAACAAAAATATTATATGTGTTTTTAATTCAGTTCTTTTTTGATTTTTTTTTTAAAAAAGGCAGTTGAAGTGTCCTCGGATATCCGCAATTAACCAAAATGGTGGTGTCCTAAGGACACTATACCTGTCCATAATGTCCGCAGTCAGGTTGAAACTGTTCTAAGAACACACTTGGTGTCCGGGATGTCTGCAATTAACCAAAATGGGTGTGTCCTAAGGACTCTATACCTGTCCGTACTGTCAGCAAGCAAAATTGAACTGTTCTTAGAACACACTCGGTGCCCGAAATGTCCAAAATTAACCAAAATGGAGGTGTCCATAGGACACAATGCCTGTCTGTACTGTTCGCAGGCAAGTTGAAACTGTTCTAAGAACACACACGTGTCCGGGATGTCCGTAATCAAACGAAAATGGAGGTGTCCTAAGGACACTATACCTGTCCGTGCAGTTCGCAGGCAAGTTAAAACTGTTCTAAGAACACACGCATTGTCAGTAACTGTTCGTCTCATTTGTGTCGCACTTTTAATTAGTTTCAGGACCCGGACACTGTCCGTAGAACATCCACGTGCATGTGCACAACCGTTCCTGTGCATTTGGTGTCCAGAGGACACCCGTTCCCTTCACAGACATGTTCGCAACGCCAACATGTGACCACATCCACGCTGAGTGTGTGTCCTGAATTGTGGACACTGTCCGGGTCCCTGAACATTTTAAAAGTACCTTTTCAGGCAATCCACAGTATTTTATAGTAATAATTCACCATAGCACATGTCCCAGACAATGACCCTGACTTTCTGCATACTTTTTGGAACTTTTTGAGCCTTTTTGGGGTGTTCGATCTGTCCGCAGACAGCGCGGGTGTCCGCGGACCCCACCTGCACCCCTATAAAAGGCCACACCCCAGAGCTCATCTTCATTCTGTCTTTCTACTATTGAAGATTGACCTGCTTTTGCTGCCTTTCCTGTTGCTTCTTGAAACCAGATTGCATCCCTGGATGCTGTACTTCAACATGGTGCTACATCTGCCTCAGCACCACCCCCGCACCCTCCACCACCACCATCTCCCCAAGGGCCTGAAGAGGGGAACAGGCGTGAGGATGTAGAAGAGGATGAAGAGGATGACGAGGATGAGGTAGTGGAAGTCCCTACTACTGGCACTCGCCGTGAGTCTTGGATGTGGTGGTTATTTACCATTCATGGTAACTTAACCAAGGCGCATGTGAACAAGGTCACCTGCAACCAGTGCAAAATGGTGCTGAGTCGCGGGAAGCTTGGTTCGTACAGCTTTGGTATGACAACTATGAAGCAACATCTAATGTTGTTCCATGGTGGGGCCATTCGCAAGGTTGTACCTTGTGAGGTGCCTAGTAGGTTGAGTTCCTCTATTACATCCTCTGTTTCTGCTCCTCTTACAACAAGAGACACTCCTGTGGGAGAGTCCATCCCTCCAGCTGCCTCACAGGCCATTCACAATGCTGATGACCCTTACCTTTCAAGGGTCACAGCTTTGTGTATGTACTGCGACGCAGTACTCTGCAGGGGGGAGAGACTTCGAAGTGCTTTTGAGACTAGGGTCTCAGAGCACGAGAAGACATGCCCACTACCTAAGTAAGGCCCACCCTACATCTTCCTCTCTCCACCCGCCCTTTCTTATCCCCATGGTTGGTGTCCCCCCCTTACCATCCTTTCCCCTCCTCTCCTAGTGTGTCGTGTTTACAAAATCCCAAAAATATAAAACAACAAAAATCCCCAAAAAAAGGCTCTTTTCAGAGTCGCCTTTCACAGTCTAAAAATAGAAGTGACAAATAAATGGAGCAGGGCCCTGTGCATTTATTTTAGAAGTCCGCGGACAGTTCGCAAACATCTAAAATTTTGGGGTGCTGCCCTATCAAAATCATTGCACTTTTCTCTGGGAGGAAGAGGTGGCTCTGAAAAAAGCCTTTTGGTGGTGTTTTTTTGTGTTTGAAAAACTTGAAATAGTCAACACCTACTGAAAAATGGATGGCTGTAATTCCACAAAAGGATGCAATGCATTTTGTACATTTCTCAGAAAAATCTGATTACCAGCATAAGTAAGATGAACTCCATCTCTGCGAAAAATGTATGTCCTACGAAATATAATATTTTCATTGTGGAAAGAGGACATGCCAACATCTCTTAGAAAGGCACTAACAGCCTTATTAACATTCCTCCTTGCTTTCTCCATTTGTGGACCAAATGAAGAAGAACTCAGTCACATTTGTCTCTGCGCAATACAAGAAAATATTACTTGGGAATTTGGAAACATGTCCATGACCTTCCCAAGTCCTTCTTTCATTGCAAATTGCAAAGAAATTCCTGACACATGTTCTAAACTGTTCCCTCCACAATGAATTATAATTATGACTGGATGAAGCTCTGTCTCCAAACAAGCACAGGGAGGTATCAAATCCAGCCACTTCTTTCTACGAACTCCATGCCAATGCATTTCCACATGAGGGAATCCAAGATCTGAAGCTACTCCACAGCGTTGTGCATGCACCTCCAACCAATGTATCCATGAGTCTCCCCAAAATCCAGACAATCTGTTTTCTGAAACACACAGCCATAGCTAACTGTTCTTCTCTCAGGAAAAAGACGTTCTGACAAACTCTCTCTTTACACAACGCACCCACTAAACTTTACTGAAAATCAATTGCTCTGCTCATTCTCATTTGCATGCCTCTCCACCCCAAAATCCCCCTATGTAATATGCAGTGTCCGCGGACTACCGCCATGTCCGCGGACATATCGTAACTTCGACAGCCCTTCTACCATTTCCACTTCACTCTCTGTGCCATTCCCTCATTGGATACAGCTAACCAGTCACACAACCATCCACCAATCACATCCAAGACCTCTACATCTAACTCCATCATCAGAGTTCAGCACTTCAAATGTACTGTAGATCACTCTGAGTACAATTCTCATATCATTGGAAAGCACCTACTACAAAAACTACTGTACAAGTCTCCAAGATTTCTACTTGCAACTGCATGCATATCCACATTCATGAATACAAACTGCAGGTATGCATATTTTCTGCACAGTACATGTCCAACTCTTAAAAACGAATATAAACAGAGTAAGTGCCACATAACCTGTATAGCCTATAAAATGAACGTATTGTCATTTTTTCCATCTGCTATAATCAACTTACACACACACCTATCTAAATAATTATAATATTAGAAGATGGAAGAAACAACAATATAATTGTGGAAAAACACTTAGTAGTGTATCATAAAATTACACACAGCCAGTAACATTTTATGCATCTTCATACACTCACACACATAGACACTTTCATTGAAATGCTCCCACCTGCAATAACACCACTACCTGTAAATCACATCCTTCTACTTTATTGCCCACAGCTTCACAAATACATATATTCCATGCTTTTCTATACAGTTTCTGCCATTTACCTAATAAAAATAGCTAAATAAATATAACATTATTTCTTCTTTCTCCTAACATTCTATAACACAGCTTTAAAAAAAAACAAGTGAATTTCATACATATATTCTACTCATTTACAAAGCATGTTGAACTAACATAATATAAAAAAAAATATAAAGGCTGCACATAGTCAAATGAAACTGCATACATACACTATGTATAGAAATCAAACAAGAATACTACTACAAAGATATAAAAATGAATCTCTCAATTAACATCACTGCTATAAACACACAGAATTACTGACTTCTTTCTTTTTACAATTGCAGTAAAGACCACTCTCCTGGAAAACAGCAACAACTGAACTACAAACACCGACTACAAAGAAACCTGCTCATTCCACAAAAAAAGAGTAAGTACAATACTACCTTAGTTTCTCTGCCTAGTCTTTAAATCTCTCCACAATCTTGCTCTCCCTTATCTCTCCTCTCTCCTATCTTTCTACACTCCCTCCAACTCCCTTCACTCTACTGACCACTTTCTTCTCACTGTTCCTCCTCCCCCTTGTGCCACATCCCATTTCAGCTCCTTCCATCTCCTAGCCCCCTGCACTGGAAATCCTTACCCCTCTCACTCTGCTCTATTTGTACCCTTTCCTCATTCTACACTTTCCTCAAATCTCTCCTTCCCCATTCCCCACCATGAAACCCCTCCCACCTTCATGCCCCCTACCCCTTGCCTTATCTCCTTAATCATCTACCTCCCCTTCCCTCTCCCCCATTCTAACCTTTAACCCCATCTGTTTCCCTCCTCCTCCTCTTCCCCACCCTTCCCTCTCTCTCACTTCTACTGCACTACTCTCCTTCTCCCCTTCAGTTTAATTGCTCTACTTACTGTTTTCTTGGTCTGATTCTCAATTTTAACTTGCTTCCACTGTTACTGTTATAATGTTAATTGTTAAATGTATCCTCTTGTTATTAAAATGTATTACTCAAACACACTGTGCGGGTGATTCATGCAATTTGTGCACCAAAAAAACGAAGATTTGTGTACCATTCTGCCCACAAATCACCATTTATTAAACAGGGATTAGCACGCGGAATGGCACACAAATCCCTGTTTTTTAGAGCACAAATAACAGAACTTAGCCCCTAGAATATTAGTATTACAAAACAAAGAATTGTTTTAATTTTATACCATTTGATTTACTATTAGTGCGTATCCTCACCACTGTCATCTAAACCGCAGTATAGTAACACACAAATAGAAGAATAGACTTTCCAACTAATTGTAGCTGCCCAATGCACAATTACACACCACCAGATACATCTTTACCATCATACTCAGACACTCATGCATACAGCACACATACATTGCACAACAGCCCAACCCATATCTTCTATTTTTTTGTTTCAACAGACCCCACAGAATGCCTACTAGAAAGCAAGTCCTTAGAAAGCAATGCAGAAATAGCAAATGAAAATAAACATTTCCAAAATAAGCATCCATCTCTAGCAGAGTTTGTACAAAAAGTTCAAACAAAACAGCTAATATAGTCATTTAGCAAAACAAAACAATCTTCCAGTACAGAAACTTTGCCTCCTCTATCAAAATGTAAAAGAAAACAGAAAATGATTAACAGAAATGCAGCTACCACTACTGCTAAAACTGCTCCTATAAATCTTGATATAGTAGGAAGTAACCATACCAAAAAAAGTATATTAGCAAAAATGTTCCGCCACAGAGTCCTTTAGAGTCTTATAAAAACAGGAGACAAATCATGCGCAACCCTTAAACACTACCGTAGAAAATTAATCTTAGAAGCTTTGATAGACAGTGCAATCCTTCTCAAAAGAAAGTTTTTTTTATTTTAGTGTTAAACAGAATGAAACCACTAACAAAACTAAGTACTAAATTACAAAAAAGGCTACTCAATAAATGGAATGTCAACAAAAATAACTTTTTAAAAATGTGTGGAGGTGAATGGAGTCACACTACAAATACAGAACCATATTTCAATAAAGAAGAATACAAACAAAATCAAAAAAACACAACTGCCATCCATAGCAGTGGATGAGGTTAATGAAAACGTAATAATACCATAATGGAACAAGAAATACTGCTTACAAAAATATCCCCAGAAAACTCAGTATCAATTCTCCATTCGACTGAACCAGAACGTCCAGTACACAAATGGCCATGCACGTTAATGTGTAACATTGCCAAAAAATCTTTCAAATCTTTACGCCAGTTCCTCAATCAATATGTGAAAGGCAAAGACAAAATCAAAATAAAACTGCTGCAAAATATGGATACCTGTCCAGTGCGCAAATACACAGGACTGCCAAGACAGTAATTGGCCTGCATTTCAGAACCTATTTGCAAAAGCAGGTTACATCATATCAAAATGATATCAACACATCATTCAACTATAAGAAATCTAGTCTATAAACTGTATTATTCTAAAAGTCCTGCTTTAGCACTAGACAATTTAAATACCAATCTTCTACATGGTGCAGCCAAAGACCTACTCGAAGAAATCAACCATATCCAGAGTAAATATTTTGGAAGTGAAAACCACTTACAAAATGCAATAGCTATACAACAGACTTGCAACAATTCTGCACATGGCAACCTTCTACACAAAAACACACACACACAAAAAAGAAATACTAAAATTCAAAAGTACATCCGCTGAAGTACCAAACCATGTGTGTGTGTGTTGCTGCAGAACTTTTTATAAAAGTAACACAACAACTATAGACATAAAATACAAAATTGAAGACAATGAAGATTCCAAATCGTTTGAATTTGCTCTCTACCTTATAGCAGAATTATACCTTATACAATCCATTACACTCTAATGACACCATAGAAGATGCACTAGAAAAATACCAAATGTGACAAACAAAAGGATCACCTATCAGCATATGGGAAAAAAGTATTGAAGCATGTGCTTTTCCTCTACTGTTTCCTACTGGCGAAGGAGGAAGGTACGATAATAGACCGATTAAAATAACAGCATCAGAATACCGCTCGTTACGGATGTATTCTGAAGACCCCAGATTTAGACAAAATGTGGAATACATATTCCACCTACTCTTTGAAAGTGAACTAGCAACTCTATGTTACGGAGTTGCACACACATTAAAATCAGGAACCCACTTTCAAAATATGTCAGCTATACAATTACTACAAAAAGTGCAAGAAAAAGATGAGGTCTTACAATCAAGCATTACACATCTGTTAGCAAACATGCATGGTACGAAAGAATACTGGTTCCAACGTCACAGAGATGTACGTTGTATGATAAGAAACCTTGGCCCACCCACTTGGTTTGTTACATTAAGTTGTGCATAATATGCATGGGAAGATCTACATGATTTCCTACGCATATCAAACAAAAACAAAACAAACAGATATATACTAATACCTGGAGAACTTTGCTCGCTAGATCCTGTTAATGTTTAAAGATATTTCCATCATCGCTTCATTGCTATGCTACACTTTATTTGTAATAAAACTGTTCCTCCCCTCAGAGAAGTGCAACACTTCTTTTGGAGAAAAGAATACCAAGCCAGAGGAGCACCACATATCCACATGCTTTTATGGATTAAAGATGCTCCTAAATTTGGTCAAGACAGAGATGCCACTGTGTTACAGTTTATCGAAAAATATGTCACTTGTGAAATTCCATCAGAAGCAACAAATAGTGATCTTCATGCACAAATTGTACAATTTCAAAGACACAAATGTGGCAAGTATTGTCGTCGCATATACAAAAACAAAGGGAAATACTACACCAAATGCCGCTTTGGTTTCCCTAGACCGGTTACAGAAGTAGGTGAAGTGAACAACTTACAGGGTAATTCATAGAATTTTGCAGAAAAGTGTCGCAAGCGGCTGGCGCAGAGTGTCCGCGTGCGATTGTCTGCGCCAGGCACGTGCGCTAAAACCGATTTCCGCGCACAGCGTATTCATGGATTTTAGGCTCCCAAATCAGCCGTGGCGCAGAGTATCGCAGCGACCCTGCAGCAGCGCCAGTAACGCCCCCAAGAACGCCCTCGCACAAGGAAAAGCCATCAAAATCGCTAAATCATCGCAAAGGGCTGCGCTAACCCTGGACCAGTCTACAGGGCTGCCAAACAAGGAACGCAAAGCGGGTAACGTGCATATCAGGGGTACGCGTGAAGTTATACACGCGATTAGCCAGGGTACGTGTATTACAGGGGTACGCGTGAAGTATTACACGCGATTAGCCAGGGCACGTATATCACAGGGGTACGCAGGAATTATCACACACGATTTGGCTGGGTACGTGTATTACAGGGGTACACGGGAAGTTCTACACACGATTCGGCTGGGTACGTGTATTACAGGGGTGCGCGGGAATCCTCACATGCGATTTGGCCAGGTACGTGTATTACAGGGGTGCGCAGGAATTATCACACGCGATTTGGCTTGGTACGTGTATTACAGGGGTGCGTGGGAAGTTCTACACGCGATTGGCCAGGGTACGTGTATTACAGGGGTACTTGGGAATTATCACACGCGATTTGGCTGGGTACGTGTATTACAGGGGTACACGGGAAGTTCTACACGCGATTCGGCTGGGTACGTGTATTACAGTGGTGCGCGGGAATTCTCACATGCGATTTGGCCAGGTACGTGTATTACAGGGGTGTGCGGGAATAATCACATGCAATTAGGCTGGGTGGGTCCTCACAGGTGTTCCCTGTACCCTCTACGGCCCCTGCAGGCAGCCCACAAAACAGGGGACTACCCTGCACACCTGCTCATGTCCCCCTGCACCCCCACCCCCCAGCAGTGCAGGGGCAGCCTCCACCAGGCCCCCACACATGTCTCCCAACACCCCCACCCCCCAGCAGTGCAGGGGCACCCTCCACCAGGCCCCCACCCATGTCTCCCACCACCCCCACCTCCCAGCCACCAGGGACACCCTCCACCAGGCCCCCACACATGTCTCCCACCACCCCCACACCCCAGCATCCAGGGGCACCCTCCACCAGGCCCCCACCCATGTCTCCCACCACCCCCAACCCCCAGCCACCAGGGGCACCCTCCACCAGGCCCCCACCCATGTCTCTCACCACCCCCACCCCCCAGAATCCAGGGGCACCCTCCACCAGGCCCCCACCCATGTCTCACTCTGAGTACAATTCTCATATCATTGGAAAGCACCTACTACAAAAACTACTGTACAAGTCTCCAAGATTTCTACTTGCAACTGCATGCATATCTACATTCATGAATACAAACTGCAGGTATGCATATTTTCTGCACAGTACATGTCCAACTCTTAAAAACGAATATAAACAGAGTAAGTGCCACATAACCTGTATAGCCTATAAAATGAACGTATTGTCATTTTTTCCATCTGCTATAATCAACTTACACACACACCTATCTAAATAATTATAATATTAGAAGATGGAAGAAACAACAATATAATTGTGGAAAAACACTTAGTAGTGTATCATAAAATTACACACAGCCAGTAACATTTTATGCATCTTCATACACTCACACACATAGACACTTTCATTGAAATGCTCCCACCTGCAATAACACCACTACCTGTAAATCACATCCTTCTACTTTATTGCCCACAGCTTCACAAATACATATATTCCATGCTTTTCTATACAGTTTCTGCCATTTACCAAATAAAAATAGCTAAATAAATATAACATTATTTCTTCTTTCTCCTAACATTCTATAACACAGCTTTAAAAAAACCAAGTGAATTTCATACATATATTCTACTCATTTACAAAGCATGTTGAACTAACATAATATAAAAAAAAATATAAAGGCTGCACATAGTCAAATGAAACTGCATACATACACTATGTATAGAAATCAAACAAGAATACTACTACAAAGATATAAAAATGAATCTCTCAATTAACATCACTGCTATAAACACACAGAATTACTGACTTCTTTCTTTTTACAATTGCAGTAAAGACCACTCTCCTGGAAAACAGCAACAACTGAACTACAAACACCGACTACAAAGAAACCTGCTCATTCCACAAAAAAAGAGTAAGTACAATACTACCTTAGTTTCTCTGCCTAGTCTTTAAATCTCTCCACAATCTTGCTCTCCCTTATCTCTCCTCTCTCCTATCTTTCTACACTCCCTCCAACTCCCTTCACTCTACTGACCACTTTCTTCTCACTGTTCCTCCTCCCCCTTGTGCCACATCCCATTTCAGCTCCTTCCATCTCCTAGCCCCCTGCACTGGAAATCCTTACCCCTCTCACTCTGCTCTATTTGTACCCTTTCCTCATTCTACACTTTCCTCAAATCTCTCCTTCCCCATTCCCCACCATGAAACCCCTCCCACCTTCATGCCCCCTACCCCTTGCCTTATCTCCTTAATCATCTACCTCCCCTTCCCTCTCCCCCATTCTAACCTTTAACCCCATCTGTTTCCCTCCTCCTCCTCTTCCCCACCCTTCCCTCTCTCTCACTTCTACTGCACTACTCTCCTTCTCCCCTTCAGTTTAATTGCTCTACTTACTGTTTTCTTGGTCTGATTCTCAATTTTAACTTGCTTCCACTGTTACTGTTATAATGTTAATTGTTAAATGTATCCTCTTGTTATTAAAATGTATTACTCAAACACACTGTGCGGGTGATTCATGCAATTTGTGCACCAAAAAAACGAAGATTTGTGTACCATTCTGCCCACAAATCACCATTTATTAAACAGGGATTAGCACGCGGAATGGCACACAAATCCCTGTTTTTTAGAGCACAAATAACAGAACTTAGCCCCTAGAATATTAGTATTACAAAACAAAGAATTGTTTTAATTTTATACCATTTGATTTACTATTAGTGCGTATCCTCACCACTGTCATCTAAACCGCAGTATAGTAACACACAAATAGAAGAATAGACTTTCCAACTAATTGTAGCTGCCCAATGCACAATTACACACCACCAGATACATCTTTACCATCATACTCAGACACTCATGCATACAGCACACATACATTGCACAACAGCCCAACCCATATCTTCTATTTTTTTGTTTCAACAGACCCCACAGAATGCCTACTAGAAAGCAAGTCCTTAGAAAGCAATGCAGAAATAGCAAATGAAAATAAACATTTCCAAAATAAGCATCCATCTCTAGCAGAGTTTGTACAAAAAGTTCAAACAAAACAGCTAATATAGTCATTTAGCAAAACAAAACAATCTTCCAGTACAGAAACTTTGCCTCCTCTATCAAAATGTAAAAGAAAACAGAAAATGATTAACAGAAATGCAGCTACCACTACTGCTAAAACTGCTCCTATAAATCTTGATATAGTAGGAAGTAACCATACCAAAAAAAGTATATTAGCAAAAATGTTCCGCCACAGAGTCCTTTAGAGTCTTATAAAAACAGGAGACAAATCATGCGCAACCCTTAAACACTACCGTAGAAAATTAATCTTAGAAGCTTTGATAGACAGTGCAATCCTTCTCAAAAGAAAGTTTTTTTTATTTTAGTGTTAAACAGAATGAAACCACTAACAAAACTAAGTACTAAATTACAAAAAAGGCTACTCAATAAATGGAATGTCAACAAAAATAACTTTTTAAAAATGTGTGGAGGTGAATGGAGTCACACTACAAATACAGAACCATATTTCAATAAAGAAGAATACAAACAAAATCAAAAAAACACAACTGCCATCCATAGCAGTGGATGAGGTTAATGAAAACGTAATAATACCATAATGGAACAAGAAATACTGCTTACAAAAATATCCCCAGAAAACTCAGTATCAATTCTCCATTCGACTGAACCAGAACGTCCAGTACACAAATGGCCATGCACGTTAATGTGTAACATTGCCAAAAAATCTTTCAAATCTTTACGCCAGTTCCTCAATCAATATGTGAAAGGCAAAGACAAAATCAAAATAAAACTGCTGCAAAATATGGATACCTGTCCAGTGCGCAAATACACAGGACTGCCAAGACAGTAATTGGCCTGCATTTCAGAACCTATTTGCAAAAGCAGGTTACATCATATCAAAATGATATCAACACATCATTCAACTATAAGAAATCTAGTCTATAAACTGTATTATTCTAAAAGTCCTGCTTTAGCACTAGACAATTTAAATACCAATCTTCTACATGGTGCAGCCAAAGACCTACTCGAAGAAATCAACCATATCCAGAGTAAATATTTTGGAAGTGAAAACCACTTACAAAATGCAATAGCTATACAACAGACTTGCAACAATTCTGCACATGGCAACCTTCTACACAAAAACACACACACACAAAAAAGAAATACTAAAATTCAAAAGTACATCCGCTGAAGTACCAAACCATGTGTGTGTGTGTTGCTGCAGAACTTTTTATAAAAGTAACACAACAACTATAGACATAAAATACAAAATTGAAGACAATGAAGATTCCAAATCATTTGAATTAGCTCTCTACCTTATAGCAGAATTATACCTTATACAATCCATTACACTCTAATGACACCATAGAAGATGCACTAGAAAAATACCAAATGTGACAAACAAAAGGATCACCTATCAGCATATGGGAAAAAAGTATTGAAGCATGTGCTTTTCCTCTACTGTTTCCTACTGGCGAAGGAGGAAGGTACGATAATAGACCGATTAAAATAACAGCATCAGAATACCGCTCGTTACGGATGTATTCTGAAGACCCCAGATTTAGACAAAATGTGGAATACATATTCCACCTACTCTTTGAAAGTGAACTAGCAACTCTATGTTACGGAGTTGCACACACATTAAAATCAGGAACCCACTTTCAAAATATGTCAGCTATACAATTACTACAAAAAGTGCAAGAAAAAGATGAGGTCTTACAATCAAGCATTACACATCTGTTAGCAAACATGCATGGTACGAAAGAATACTGGTTCCAACGTCACGGAGATGTACGTTGTATGATAAGAAACCTTGGCCCACCCACTTGGTTTGTTACATTAAGTTGTGCATAATATGCATGGGAAGATCTACATGATTTCCTACGCATATCAAACAAAAACAAAACAAACAGAGATATACTAATACCTGGAGAACTTTGCTCGCTAGATCCTGTTAATGTTTAAAGATATTTCCATCATCGCTTCATTGCTATGCTACACTTTATTTGTAATAAAACCGTTCCTCCCCTCAGAGAAGTGCAACACTTCTTTTGGAGAAAAGAATACCAAGCCAGAGGAGCACCACATATCCACATGCTTTTATGGATTAAAGATGCTCCTAAATTTGGTCAAGACAGAGATGCCACTGTGTTACAGTTTATCGAAAAATATGTCACTTGTGAAATTCCATCAGAAGCAACAAATAGTGATCTTCATGCACAAATTGTACAATTTCAAAGACACAAATGTGGCAAGTATTGTCGTCGCATATACAAAAACAAAGGGAAATACTACACCAAATGCCGCTTTGGTTTCCCTAGACCGGTTACAGAAGTAGGTGAAGTGAACAACTTACAGGGTAATTCATAGAATTTTGCAGAAAAGTGTCGCAAGCGGCTGGCGCAGAGTGTCCGCGTGCGATTGTCTGCGCCAGGCACGTGCGCTAAAACCGATTTCCGCGCACAGCGTATTCATGGATTTTAGGCTCCCAAATCAGCCGTGGCGCAGAGTATCGCAGCGACCCTGCAGCAGCGCCAGTAATGCCCCCAAGAACGCCCTTGCGCAAGGAAAAGCCATCAAAATCGCTAAATCATCGCAAAGGGCTGCGCTAACCCTGGACCAGTCTACAGGGCTGCCAAACAAGGAACGCAAAGCGGGTAACGTGCATATCAGGGGTACGCGTGAAGTTATACACGCGATTAGCCAGGGTACGTGTATTACAGGGGTACGCGTGAAGTATTACACGCGATTAGCCAGGGCACGTATATCACAGGGGTACGCAGGAATTATCACACACGATTTGGCTGGGTACGTGTATTACAGGGGTACACGGGAAGTTCTACACGCGATTCGGCTGGGTACTTGTATTACAGGGGTGCGCGGGAATCCTCACATGCGATTTGGCCAGGTAAGTGTATTACAGGGGTGCGCGGGAATTATCACACGCGATTTGGCTTGGTACGTGTATTACAGGGGTGCATGGGAAGTTCTACACGCGATTGGCCAGGGTACGTGTATTACAGGGGTACTTGGGAATTATCACACGCGATTTGGCTGGGTACGTGTATTACAGGGGTACACGGGAAGTTCTACACGCGATTCGGCTGGGTACGTGTATTACAGTGGTGCGTGGGAATTCTCACATGCGATTTGGCCAGGTACGTGTATTACAGGGGTGTGCGGGAATAATCACACACAATTAGGCTGGGTGGGTCCTCACAGGTGTTCCCTGTACCCTCTACGGCCCCTGCAGGCAGCCCACAAAACAGGGGACTACCCTGCACACCTGCTCATGTCCCCCTGCACCCCCACCCCCCAGCAGTGCAGGGGCAGCCTCCACCAGGCCCCCACACATGTCTCCCAACACCCCCACCCCCCAGCAGTGCAGGGGCACCCTCCACCAGGCCCCCACTCATGTCTCCCACCACCCACACCCCCCAGTCACCAGGGGCACCCTCCACCAGGCCCCCACCCATGTCTCCCACCACCCCCACCCCCCAGCATCCAGGGGCACCCTCCACCAGGCTCCCACCCATGTCTCCCACCACCCCCACCCCCCAGCATCCAGGGGCACCCTCCACCAGGCCCCCACCCATGTCTCCCACCACCCCCAACCCCCAGCCACAAGGGGCACCCTCCACCAGGCCCCCACTCATGTCTCCCACCACCCCCACCCCCCAGCATCCAGGGGCACCCTCCACCAGGCCCCCACCCATGTCTCCCACCACCCCCACCCCCCAGCATCCAGGGGCACCCTCCACCAGGCCCCCACCCATGTCTCCCACCACCCCCACCCCCCAGCCACCAGGGGCACCCTCCACCAGGCCCCCACTCATGTCTCCCACCACCCCCACCCCCCAGAATCCAGGGGCACCCTCCACCAGGCCCCCACCCATGTCTCCCACCACCCCCAACCCCCAGCCACCAGGGGCACCCTCCACCAGGCCCCCACCCATGTCTCTCACCACCCCCACCCCCCAGAATCCAGGGGCACCCTCCACCAGGCCCCCACCCATGTCTCCCACCACCCCCACCCCCCAGCATCCAGGGGCACCCTCCACCAGGCTCCCACCCATGTCTCCCACCACCCCCACCCCCCAGCCACCAGGGGCACCCTCCTCCAGGCCCCCACCCATGTCTCCCACCACCCCCTCCCCCCAGCCACCAGGGGCACCCTCCACCAGGCCCCCACTCATGTCTCCCACCACCCCCACCCCCCAGCAGTGCAGGGGCAGCCTCCACCACGCCCCCACTCATGTCTCCCACCACCCCCACCCCCCAGCATCCATGGGCACCCTCCACCAGGCCCCCACCCATGTCTCCCACCACCCCCAACCCCCTTAGCCACCAGGGGCACCCTCCACCAGGCCCCCACTCATGTCTCCCACCACCCCCACCCCCCAGCATCCAGGGGCACCCTCCACCAGGCCCCCACCCATGTCTCCCACCACCCCCAACCCCCAGCCACCAGGGGCACCCTCCACCAGGCCCCCACTCATGTCTCCCACCACCCCCACCCCCAGCATCCAGGGGCACCCTCCACCAGGCCCCCACTCATGTCTCCCACCACCCCCACCCCCCAGCAGTGCAGGGGCAGCCTCCACCAGGACCCCACTCATGTCCCCTATCACCCCCACCCTCCCGCCACCAGGGGCACCCTCCACCAGGCCCCCATCCATGTCTCCCACCACCCCCAACCCCCAGCCACCAGGGGCACCCTCCACCAGGCCCCCACTCATGTCTCCCACCACCCCCACCCCCCAGCATCCAGGGGCACCCTCCACCAGGCCCCCACCCATGTCTCCCACCACCCCCACCCCCCAGCATCCAGGGGCACCCTCCACCAGGCTCCCACCCATGTCTCCCACCACCCCCACCCCCCAGCCACCAGGGGCACCCTCCACCAGGCCCCCACTCATGTCTCCCACCACCCCCACCCCCCAGCATCCAGGGGCATCCTCCACCAGGCCCCCACCCATGTCTCCCACCACCCCCCAGCCACCAGGGGCACCCTCCACCAGGCCCCCACTCATGTCTCCCACCACCCCCACCCCCCAGCAGTGCAGGGGCAGCCTCCACCAGGCCCCCACTCATGTCCCCTATCACCCCCCCGCCACCAGGGGCACCCTCCACCAGGCCCCCATCCGTGTCTCCCACCGCCCCCACCCCCCGCCACCAGGGGCACCCTCCACCAGGCCCCCATCCATGTCTCCCACCACCCCCACCCCCCAGCAGTGCAGGGGCACCCTCCACCAGGCCCCCACTCATGTCCCCTATCACCCCCACCCCCCGCCACCAGGGGCACCCTCCACCAGGCCCCCATTCATGTCTCCCACCACCCCCACCCCCCAGCAGTGCAGGGGCACCCTCCACCAGGCCCCCATCCATGTCTCCCACCACCCCCACCCCCAGCCACCAGGGGCACCCTCCACCAGGCCCCCACTCATGTCTCCCACCACCCCCACCCCCCAGCCACCAGGGGCACCCTCCACCAGGCCCCCACTCATGTCTCCCACCACCCCCAACCCCCAGCATCCAGGGGCACCCTCCACCAGGCCCCCACTCATGTCTCCCACCACCCCCACCCCCCGGCATCCAGGGGCACCCTCCACCAGGCCCCCACCCATGTCTCCCACCACCCCCACCCCCCAGCATCCAGGGGCACCCTCCACCAGGCTCCCACCCATGTCTCCCACCACCCCCACCCCCCAGCAGTGCAGGGGCACCCTCCACCAGGCCCCCACTCATGTCCCCTATCACCCCCACCCCCCCGCCACCAGGGGCACCCTCCACCAGGCCCCCATCCATGTCTCCCACCACCCCCACCCCCCAGCAGTGCAGGGGCACCCTCCACCAGGACACCAACTTCCCTGGCACTGAAGCTGGTGCCCCTCTGCCTCCTTGGCCGGGGGTTGCCACTGGTGCCAGATGTTGTAGTGCCCGACATGGCAACCCCAGAGGCAGGAGTCGGTGGGCAACTGGGTCCTGGGGCTGGGCTGTGGGGCGACGGAAAAGCAGTCGGTTCCAGCAGGGGTGGTCACAGCAACAGCACCCCTGGCTGATGTGCAGGCAGCAAATGGCAGGGCACGTGGGCAGCAGGCAGTCAGGCAGCAGCAGAAGGCAGGTGGGAGCGTGCTCAGGGCTCTGGGGGGCAGTAATTTGGCCCCCTGGGCAGGAGCGCGGTCTTTCGTGTGTGAACGCGTGGACAGCTTGATACGTAGTGAGTGATTTTGCACTTGAAAATCCCACACGTCTGCGTGTAAATCGATGAAAGGCCCTTAGCGCGTAAACGCGTATGCGCGTCTATGAAGTCACGTGCACACGTAGGAAAAAGTTGCGTGACACGTCCGAGTGTCAAAGCGTGTTATTGGTGGAAATAGCCCTACACGCAGAAGTGTCAAAGCGTGTAATTGGTTCAAATGGACCTACACGCAGAAGTGTCAAAGCGTGTAATTGGTGCAAATGGACATACACGCAGAAGTGACAAAGCGTGTAATTGGTGCAAATGGACCTACACGCAGAAGTGACAAAGCGTGTAATTGGTGGGAATGGCCCTAGCATGTACACGCCGCGTAAGTGACGCTGTACGTGTGGGCCTGCATATAAGGTACGTGTAGAACACCAATTCCTTGTACTGCTTTTCGTGGAGAGCGAGTGGGTGAATTCTGTACTTCTTGTCGTTTCACACGCGATTTACTTCACGGCGTTTCAAGTTCGTACTCCCTGTTACCTCTGACAGCTTTTTCTATTTTTTCTCTTGTACTGGTTTACCTGGGCCTGTTCCCTCAAACAGTGTTCCCTTCTACTGTTGTCCTGTCTCCTCAGACAGCGTACATATCTTCTTTTGGCGGGGGTGTTGCCAACCAAACGCGCTCATTTTTCACGCTCTTTTACCTGCCAGATGGTGAGTCACGCACGTATCTAACATCTGTGCTTGCCCCGTGTGTAGCCTACCCCTTCAGAGGTCATTCTAGGCTGCGTGTGACACGCATACGTTCATTCTTGTGTTACTGGGTGCCACAGCGTAGTGCAGGTTTTTCTTTCTGCACACGTGGTCTAGGAGGGGTTGCGTGCACGTCATCTCCCTTTTTTGGGCCTCCTGTGCGTTGCGTGACCCGTCATCTTTCCCCAGGGGTTACATTCAGCCTTGCTAGAGCACTAGGGTACAATTACCATCTGGTACCCAACCCCTTTGACCCCAATTGCCCAGGACAATAGTCTACATCCACTCCCATACGCACATTAACATCAGTGCCATGGCTGGGAGGCGAGGATTCCGTAAGGGTGGCAAAGGTGGAAGAGCCACAAGTGGTGGCCGTGGTGGATCCGGTAGGGGACGTGGTCGTAACTTGCAGGATGAGCCTGTCCCCCCATGTGTGGAGGACCAGTCACGGGCACCCATAATCCCTCCCCCCTCCCCCCTCCCATTGAGGCTGATGTGGCTGACACCATCCATGCTCAGCCCTTGTTGGACCAGCCCATTGTGGCACCAGACCTGGCTGACTCCATGGCTGACTTCCAGGTCAGC
The DNA here is from genome assembly GCF_040938575.1 of Ambystoma mexicanum. Taxonomy (NCBI): domain Eukaryota; kingdom Metazoa; phylum Chordata; class Amphibia; order Caudata; family Ambystomatidae; genus Ambystoma; species Ambystoma mexicanum. The sequence goes on from NC_090936.1 coordinate 282,408,173, forward strand.
AGGGCTACGACACGTGCGCTGGTGCACGTTGATGCCATCATGCCACGTGGATCTGGGGCAGCAAGGTCATCTGCAGCACCAAGGAGGCAGGGCGGAGAAGCTGCAGGGGCAGCTGCGGCTCCATCCACCCCAGCCCTCACACACCCAGCCAGGACAGTGTCGGTCCTAGTCCATGCTGCTGACATTCCCCCTGACACCATCACACTAGAGCCAATGCCTGCACCAACTCCCATGCTGAGTGTGCAATCCCACACTCCTGATACAGAGTCCACCAGGGCTCCTGCCCCTAGTGTCCAGAGCGGCGCAGGACACTCAGGATCACCACCACCTTCCAAGCGGAAGAGGAAGAGTGCTCGTCCAGCACAGGCTGATGCCCCAGACACGGCTACACAGTCCGGCCCGTCTAGGAAGCCCAGCTTCACGGATGACGAACTGAATGCACTTGTTGAGTATGTGTCCGGACATGACAACGAGATGGTCATTGTTGCAGGATCCAAGACCACACCTGCACAACGCCAGGCACACTGGCAGACCGTTGCGGACATCGTAAGTGCCCTTGGAATCGTGAGGCGCACAGCCAATGATTGCTATAAGCGCTGGAATGACCTAAAGCGCTGGGCAAAGAGTAAGCTGGCCTCAAGTCATGCCACAACTCTAGTGACTGGAGGTGGGTCTCCAGTAGTAGACATGGAACTCACTCCACATGAGTCAGTCGCTGGGACTTACGTCACGGAGGAACAGATCCAAGGCGTGGGAGATCTGGCTGATTACGAGGCATTGTCCGGTGAGTGCACATGCATGTGTGTGTCATCCATGTGCATGGTGTGTGTGAGGGCTTCTGTTTGTGTGCCAGGTGAGAGTGTGTGCGCCTGAGTCGTATGGGTCAGCCATGTGCTTCATGCAATACTTCCTGCGCAGCTGCATTTGGCCATAGCAGTATCCCTTCTGCCAACAGTAGACATCTAGCCCAACTGCACGCCAGTTGCCCTTGAAGTGTCACCTTGCCACAACATAGTTGCTTATTTTTCACTGGTCATTCAGTCAGATTGTTTGCATTCCCCCACTTTTACTAGCCATGTCGCTGTCCACTAGTCACATGTCTGACATGGCTATGGTAAAGTGGAGTGACTTTGTTACCTGGATATCATTTGTACACACATGTCCCTGTGCAATTGGACCATTTCAGACTGGCAGCTCCAGGTGAAAAATCTGACCTGTTAGAATTAGAAAAGCAATTACATGCGGGAACTGGACTGAATGAATAGGTGCTGCCCTCCTCTCCATCTTCACTCAATAGCAATGGTACATGCCATCTGTGTGATGGCATGTGTGTTTCACCTGGCAATCACAGGCCAATGTGTGATGCCACTGCCAGGCAGCATGCAGAAAATGTGTTAATCTTCCATCTTGGTGTCATCAGTGTGTGCCATTTGCCTGCACTTCATACGCAGTGAGGGTGCATGCATGGGAGGGTTTTAGTCATGTGGGACATGTGTCAATCAAGTACTGGTTCTCTTGCTTCTCAGCCCTCATTGTGTGCCATGGTGCTAATGCCTGTTTCCATTTCTTTGTTTTCATGTCTTTGCAGGGGAAGACGCACCTGATACTGCTGGGGTTGTGGAGATGGTGCAGACCCAGGAGGGGTCCGAGGGCCGACCAACCACCAGTGAGGGACGTGGTGTGGTGGTGGGGGAGAACCCACAACTGCTGCAGGTCGTGCTCTCAAGGGGTGTCTCTGGCTGCACCTCCCCCGAGCTGTACTCAGGTGTTGATTCGGATGAGACCTACGTGCCGTCGCAGGTGAGTGTTCCAGGGAGGGATTCTGTTCTGTCTCACCCACCTGCACCAGGGTCATAACCCTCCATGGGGATGTCAGTGTTGGCAGCTACGCCTTTGGTGGTTACGGATGCAGGGTCACACTCTGCGACATCTGATCCTGTTCCTGGGCCAGCAGATCAGAGGGGGAATGCAGTCCTGCAGCCTCAGGCAGTGCCGGCACAGCAAGGCGCAGTTCGCCTTGCCCCAGACAGGTGTGGTGCCCGCCGCCGTGGTGGCCGTACGCCACCTGGCAATACCGCATGGGAGCAATCCATTTACGGTATGGCAACCCAACAGGCTGCATCATCCGAGATGATGGCTCAGGCCATGGATAGGGTGGCCACTTCCATTGTCCCCCCAGAAAGGCTGATGGAGCGACTAGAGCAGGCAACCGACTCCATCTGCCAGTCACACAGGGAGGACATGCTGGGGTCCAACAGGGACAGGCGGGCGGCACTGGAGACTCTGCAGGAGGCCATCTCCATTGAGTCCCAGGGCCACAGGGAAGCCCTGAGGCAGGAGCTCCTTCACCTCAGGACGACTCTTGTTGAGCTTGAGGCTTCAACACACCAAAGGACAGAACAGCAGCTGGAGCGTCTCACCCGTACGCTCTCATCTGAGATGCAGGCAATGAGGGCGGAGGTCCGGGCATCCCGTGAGTTGTTGCATGGGGACCTCCGCACACTCATCCTCCAGAACCAGACCTACCACACCCGCATGCTTGCAGCCATGGAGGAGCAGACTAGGGCCTTGCGTGGGCTGCCTCCCATAGTGCAACCACCTCCGGATGCAGCTGCACAGGGTGATAATAGCGACAGCAGTGATACTCCCACAATAGGGTAGCCGTGTGGGCCATGAGCCCATGGAGGTGTTTTTTTTTCCCAGGATCCACGCAGGTGGGTTCTGGTGTGCATCCTGTCCTCGGACCTCCTGGGTGGCCTCCCCAACCCCCCCAGGCCCATCAATGGCCATTTTTGATTGTTTCTTATTTTTATTTTTATTTATTTTATTCCCTATTTTTTTGGGACGATTTGTTGGCTTCCGTGGTTCCTGTGGGCATACGCTGCATTGTGGCTGGGCACATGCAGGCTTGTAATGTATTTGGTTCAGATGCTTGGGTTTGAGTCACACACACCCCTCCTGCTTCCCGTTTCCATGGGCTTGCAAAGGGTGTGCCCAAGTGACAGTGAATTACACAGTGACGTTGGACTCCCATGAGCTGTGTGGGCAGTCTGTAGTCAATACTGTGTATACATTTCTAGTGCATATTGCTGTTGTGTTGTACACTGCATGTTGCATTGATGTGTAACTCATCTTCTGTGTCTACCTCCCAATTTGCAGGTCCCTTCCTCATGTCTACACAAGGACCTCTAGTCTGGAGATGGGGTCCATGTTGGCAGCAGTGCACCTACAACTCTACATGGCGCCAACACTGCACAGTTGGTAGTGGTGGGAGTGCAGGCATTTCCAGGTGGTGAGACTACTAATATGTAACATTTGTGATGTCATGTTAATGGTAGTACGTGCTCAAGTATGTTGTTGGTCCGGCATTGTTGTGAGCATTTCAGGTGTTGCAGGTTTCTAATAGGGACACTGTCCATAGTGACACTAGTGTCATGTTGTGGGGATTACTTTGTTTACCTGCAAATAGCATGACATGGCACGGTGTGTCGTGTGGCGGTGCTGGGGTTGGGTTGGCTGACATGGCACTGTCCTCTTGTTGCATTTTGCAAGTGGGTATTCTTTTTAGCTGCTTGAATGTGTAACTCCACAAAACTGCATTGGTGGTGTCTGTGTGGGTAGGGATGCACACATTGTGACACTTCCAGGTGAACAATCTCAGGCTGATATGGTATTCACGGTTCTTTCTCCAGACATTCTGGATCAGTGTCAGGTTGAGTCATCATTGATTGTCAGATGGAATGTGCCAGGGCAGTGTGCACTCCACAGGGGTGTGATTTCTATGTGAAGTAATTAGCCACTAGCTGTGTATGGGCTGCCTCCCCCCGTGCCCTTTCCCCTCCCATGCGCAGCGGCTGTGCATGTGGTTGGGGATGTGGGGCCACCACCATGTCCACGGCCAGGCCCCGGCGTGTTGCAACGTTGTGCAGGACACATGCTGCCACTATGATCCTGCACACTACTGGGGGAGCGTATAACAGCTGGCCGCCAGAACGGTCAAGGGAGCGAAAGCGTGACTTTAGCACTCCGAATGTGCGCTCCACTATGCCCCAGGTCGTAATGTGGGCTGTGTTATATCTTACCTCGGGTGGCGTGGTGGGGTTCCGAATTGGCGTCATCATGTGGGGGCTGAGAGGGTAGGCACTGTCCCCTGTGGAGGTGGTGATTGGTATCATTGGTGGGGTTGTGACCTTGCTCAGTATCCAACATGCATGCATGTGCAGTGGCATACATACTCACCAAGCAGCCATGTATCGCCATGCCGCCCAGCTTCTAGGTCCCGGCTTAGGGTGGACATTCGGTAAATGAAGCTGTCGTGGGTGGACCCGGGATAGTTGGCATATACTGAGGTGATGATTCCCTTGGCATTACATGCTACCTGCACGTTGATGGAATGCCAGTGCTTGCGGTTCCTATAGATGTGCTCAGATGCCCTGGGGGGACAGAGAGCCACATGGGTGCAGTCGATGGCACCTAGCACTTTGGGGAATCGTGCCACACCGTAAAAATCCAGGGCGGCAGCATGCCTTTCTGCAGGTGTTCTGGGCAGGTATATGTGCCTGCGGACTGATGGGCGTGCAGTGATGATGTTCAAGACCTGGTGTAGGCAGCGTGACTGGGTGGCCTGTGACACCCCACCCACTATGGCACTTGTCCGCTGAAATGATCCAGTGGCTAAGAAGTGCAGTACATTGAGGACCTTCTCCAGGTGGCTGAGTGCTTGGGAGCACAGGGTGGGTGATGTGAGGTCATCCTCCCACTCACTCACCAGGTCCAGTATTATGTGTGGTGGAAACCTGTACCTCCCATACACCTGGTCATCAGGCATCCCAAAAAGGCTGGTTCTGGGTGTGAATATTCTGGCCCTGACTATCCTCCTCCTCCTCCTTTGGTAGCCCACTGCCACTGCTGCTAGGAACGGTATGTTCATCCTGGTGTCTGAGCTTGTTATTGTTAAAGTGCGCAAATTTATGCTTTGCGCGTATTCTAGGCGAGCGTGTGACCCGCGCACCCCTGGAATCCAGTTCCCAGTCCAATAGCGTGTGGAAATTCCCACGCACCACGGGATACAGGTGCGCTGACGTACTTGCGTGTGTAAGTGCCCGCGCACCCATGAAATACACGTACATAGGCCAATCGCGTGTACGCGCACTTTTGTCCAATTACACGCTGACGTGCAGTATTTCCACGTGTGCTCCGTCATCACGTGCTGAGTGGGGAACACCCGTGCGGGTCACGTCACAGACGCGCTTACGCGCTGAGGGACTCTGGTCCAATAGAATCGCGTATGCGTGCTGACGCGCTTACGCGCTAAGGGCCTTTACCCGGATTTCACGCTGACGTGCAGGATTTTCACGTGCCAAATCACTCCGTATCAAGCTGGCCACGCGAAAACACACGGAAGACCACGCTCCTGCCCAGAAGGCCGAGTTACTGCCCCCCAGTGCCCCGAGCAGCCTCCCACGTGCCATCTGCTGCTGCCTGCCTGCCTGCCTGCTGCCACCGTGCCCTGCCATTTGGTGCCTGCACATCAGCCATCTGCAGGGGTCCAGTTGCTGTGTCCACCCCTGCTGGAACTGAAGACTCCCGACTGGGATTACAGCGCTCCACAGCCCAGCCCCAGGACCCAGTTGCCCACCCACACCTGCCTCTGGGGTTGCCATGTCGGGCACTTCCACATCTGGCACCAGTGGCAACCCCAGGCCAGAGGGGCAGAGGGGCACCAGCTTCACTGCCACCGAAGTTGGTGTCCTGGTGGAGCATGCCCTGGGGCAGTATGATGCCCTCTTTGGATCGTCCCGCGCCAGCAAGGAAGGACGGGAGAGGATCTGGGCCGACTGTGTGGTTGCCATCAACGAGGAGGGGGTGGCAACCCGCAACGTCCTGAAGATCAAGAAGCGCTGGGAGGACTTGAGGTCCAGGACCCTTGTGAAGGCCCGGCGCCTCGTGGAGGGGGGCCGGGGCCGCATGAGTTCCATCCAGATCAGGGTCCTGGAACGCGTACGCCCAGCGCTCCACGCCCAGATCCTTGAGAGGGAGGCCCGTCTGGAGTTGAGCGGTAAGTGTCCAAGCATTACTGTGTGAGACAGGGCATGTTGCGGTGTGCTGGTTCTATGATACTTGCCTGTATGTGTGCCATAGGCCATGTATGCATGTATGTGTGCAGGGACATCATAGTAATGCATGTGCGACCAGTGATGTGTGACCCACATGGTTGTTGCATGTGTTCAAATGCCGCATGGGGAGCCCTATGCAGATTTTGAACATGAGAGCATGCCAGTCTCTGTACCTGGACATGGGTGGGGGTGAGGGATGGGTGCTGATGCCAGGTACATATATGGTAGCCATGTCTGTGTGCCTGACCTGCGTGTCTGTGACTTGTGCATGCCATGGATGCATGACACATGTGTGTGCCAATGCACAGATTCAGTGAAGCAGCCAAATTACCCTTGTATCCGCTGTGTTTGGTGTGTTTGGGGCCAGATGGATGTGACTGAGGTGAAGTGTGTGCATGTGATAGGCATGAGCCATGATGCATGTGAGTTACATATCATTGAATGTTTCAAGAGTCCATTGGACATGCATGGAAATGTCCATGGCATGCACCATGCCTGTTACTGTGTGTGTTTTGCCTGGACTGACCCATGTGTTGTGGAGGGACATGATGGAAGTGTACTTTGACAGTGGTGCTCATCTGCTATTGCTTCCTGTCTAGGGGACCATTGTACAGTACCCTGATGCTTGTGTTCTTTGTCTCCCTCTACGCAGCGGCTAGTGAAGAAGAGGGCGGAGACGGCGCTGTGGAGCAAGGCGGCGGGGATGCCCCCACGGCTGCAGCGGAAGGGGTGGGTGAGCCCCCACAGGGGCCTGCTACGGTGGGAGACGGTGAGGAGCCATCCAGGTTGGTGGTTTGCACAGAGGAGGAGGAGGCCGCCACTGGGGCACACATGGGGCCTGGTGGGGGCATCCCTGCTGGTGCAAGTGGTGCAGTCCAGGGCCAGGGGCAGGAGGCAGCACAGGTCACCGTGGAGGGGCCTGTGCATGTCGCTGTCCCTGACCCTGTGAGTGCACCACCATGCACCAGCAGGGATGCCCCATCCCAGGCCCGTCCGCAGGTAGAGGGGATGTCCATGTCACCTGACTCCCCTCCACCTGCGAACGTGGGAACCCCTGGCCGTGTGGAGAAGGTCCTGATTGGGGTCGCGATGCGCACGGCTGTGATTCGTGATGCCATGCATGCTTCCCGGGAGGAGCACGCACGTCATCACGAAGTGCACCGTGCCGACGTGGCCCAATTGGGATCGGCCATGTTCGGGGGTTTGCTGCATGTGTTGGGCAATCTGGCGGCCCTCTCCTCCTCTGTGCAGGCTATACACCAGTCGTTCTCCTTGCCGTCTTCCGGCCCAGATGACACCAGGGCCCCCTGTGGACCTGCCCCGACCAATGCAGCCAGCTCGGTGGGGATCCCATCCCTGCCACAGTTGGGAGTCGGAGGTCCAGCAGGGGTGGACAACACAGCAACTGGACCCCAGCAGATGGAAGATGTGACAGCATCATCAGGCAGGGCACGTGCACGACGGCGTCGGTGGTTTCCATCAGCCTGGATGCCGTCGTGCTGGCAGAGGCAGTGGCGTCGGAGGCAGCAGCAGGCTCGACGTGGGAGGCATCATGGCTCGGGGCCATCAAGATCAGAGGGGCAGGCATCGGCCGGAGGGCAGGGCAACCCTGGGATGGTGGTGTCTTCCGTGTGGGAGCAGTTGGTCCAGTGGATAGGTGTGGAGCGGCAGCGGGCGGAAGAGGAGCGGCTCACCATGGTCAGGGCGGAGTTCTCCATGCGTCGGGCGTTGAGGCGGGCTGAGTGCCTCGAGGAAGCTCGCAGGGAGTTTGAGCTGAACATGGGGTTATCCCTGCGAGACCTCGGGGCCAGGACAGAGTCCCGCCTCCAGGACATCGACATGGAGTTCGATGATGCCCTGGCCAGCAACATCACCGAGTGAGCCGCAGGACTTGCCCGCTGCCTTTGTATATAGTTATTTAGTTAGTTAGTGTTAGGTTTCCTTTATTCATTTTTATTTTTTTGGACCGCTCGGACAATGGCCACTTTTTTGTAGATATTTTTTTCATTAGGTAGTAGTAGGTTTCATTTATGGTGTTGGGCTCATGGACCCTGGAATATTCGTGTATATAGTTTGCTTTTTGAAGAAACATATTTTTTTATTGATTATTGTGTTCACCAAGAGGAAATGGATTTTCATTATTTTCCTTCCACATGACATTGCTTTGGACAACATTTGTTTTTGGATTACTTTTTTTTTTTATTTTTACATTTGTTCTCGGACATGGACCATTTATTTTGTTATCCCCATTGTTGTATGTTTGATTTGTTTACTTATTTTTCATCTTTAATACATGTTTTTTTAACTTTCACTTGTGGTATTTTCTCATTGCTTTCATACATGTCATGATATGGGTTTTGACATTCACTTGCACCCGTTGTGTATGTGTGTGTGACGGACATGTGTTCATTTACATACTTGCCATTGGGGTTGTATCATGTAATTGGATTCACTATGTGGGTGGATGCAATCCTTGCCTGGGTGTTTGTGCTGGGTATGCTGCCCATTACTGCCATGATTGAGTATCGTCAGGACCTGGGGGCAGGGGGACATGTGTGGGGGCGTGGTGGAGGATGCCCCTGCACTGCTGGGGGGTGGGGGTGGTGGGAGACATGAGTGGGGGCCTGGTGGAGGGTGCCCCTGGTGACTGGGGGGGTGGGGGTGGTGGGAGACATGAGTGGGGGCCTGGTGGAGGCTGCCCCTGGTGGCGGGGGGGTGGGGGTGATAGGGGACATAAGTGGGTGCCTGGTGGAGCCTGCCCCTGCACTGCTGGGGGGTGGGGGTGGTGGGAGACATGAGTGGGGGCCTGGTGGAGGGTGCCCCTGGATGGTGGGGGTGGGGGTGGTGGGAGACATGAGTGGGGGCCTGGTGGAGGGTGCCCATGGTGGCAGGGGGGTGGGGGTGGTGGGAGACATGAGTGGGGGCCTGGTGGAGGCTGCCCCTGCACTGCTGGCGGGTGGGGGTGGTGGGAGACATGAGTGGGGGCCTGGTGGAGGCTGCCCCTGCAATGCTGGGGGGTGGGGGTGGTGGGAGACATGGGTGGGGGCCTGGTGGAGGCTGCCCCTGCACTGCTGGGGGGTGGGGGTGGTGGGAGACATGGTTGGGGGCCTGGTGGAGGCTGCCCCTGCACTGCTGGGGGGTGGGGTGGTGGGAGACATGAGTGGGGGCCTGGTGGAGGGTGCCCATGGTGGCGGGGGGTGGGGGTGATAGGGGACATGAGTGGGTGCCTGGTGGAGCCTGCCCCTGCACTGCTGGGGGGTGGGGGTGGTGGGAGACATGAGTGGGGGCCTGGTGGAGGGTGCCCCTGGATGGTGGGGGGTGGGGGTGGTGGGAGACATGAGTGGGGGCCTGGTGGAGGCTGCCCCTGGTGACTGGGGGGGTGGGGGTGGTGGCAGACATGAGTGGGGGCCTGGTGGAGGGTGCCCCTGGTGGCGGTGGGGTGGGGGTGATAGGGGACATGAGTGGGGGCCTGGTGGGGGCTGCCCCTGCACTGCTAGGGGGTGGGGGTGGTGGGAGACATGAGTGGGGGCCTGGTGTAGGGTGCCCATGGTGGCAGGGGGGTGGGGGTGGTGGGAGACATGAGTGGGGGCCTGGTGGAGGCTGCCCCTGGATGGTGGGGGGTGGGGGTGGTGGGAGATATGAGTGGGGGCCTGGTGGAGGGTGCCCCTGGTGGCGGAGGGGTGGGGGTGATAGGGGACATGAGTGGGTGCCTGGTGGAGGCTGCCCCTGAACTGCTGGGGGGTGGGGGTGGTGGGAGACAAGAGTGGGGGCCTGGTGGAGGCTGCCCCTGCACTGCTGGGGGGTGGTGGTGGTGGGAGACATGAGTGGGGGCCTGGTGGAGGCTGCCCCTGGATGGTGGGGGGTGGGGGTGGTGGGAGACATGAGTGGGGGCCTGGTGCAGGGTGCCCATGGTGGCAGGGTGGTGGGGGTGGTGGGAGACATGAGTGGGGGCCTGGTGGAGGGTGCCCCTGGTGACTGGGGGGGTGGGGGTGATAGGGGACATGAGTGGGTGCCTGGTGGAGCCTGCCCCTGCACTGCTGGGGGGTGGGGGTGGTGGGAGACATGAGTGGGGGCCTGGTGGAGGCTGCCCCTGGATGGTGGGGGTGGTGGGAGACGTGAGTGGGGGCCTGGTGGAGGGTGCCCATGGTGGCAGGGGGGTGGGGGTGGTGGGAGACATGAGTGGGGGCCTGGTGGAGGCTGCCCCTGCACTGCTGGGGGGTGGGGGTGGTGGGAGACATGAGTGGGGGCCTGGTGGAGGGTGCCCATGGTGGCAGGGGGGTGGGGGTGGTGGGAGACATGAGTGGGGGCCTGGTGGAGGCTGCCCCTGCAATGCTGGGGGGTGGGGGTGGTGGGAGACATGGGTGGGGGCCTGGTGGAGGCTGCCCCTGCACTGCTGGGGGGTGGGGGTGGTGGGAGACATGGTTGGGGGCCTGGTGGAGGCTGCCCCTGCACTGCTGGGGGGTGGGGTGGTGGGAGACATGAGTGGGGGCCTGGTGGAGGCTGCCCCTGCACTGCTGGGGGGTGGGGGTGGTGGGAGACATGAGTGGGGGCCTGGTGGAGGGTGCCCATGGTGGCGGGGGGGTGGGGGTGATAGGGGACATGAGTGGGTGCCTGGTGGAGCCTGCCCCTGCACTGCTGGGGGGTGGGGGTGGTGGGAGACATGAGTGGGGGCCTGGTGGAGGGTGCCCCTGGATGGTGGGGGGTGGGGGTGGTGGGAGACATGAGTGGGGGCCTGGTGGAGGCTGCCCCTGGTGACTGGGGGGGTGGGGGTGGTGGCAGACATGAGTGGGGCCCTGGTGGAGGGTGCCCCTGGTGGCGGTGGGGTGGGGGTGATAGGGGACATGAGTGGGGGCCTGGTGGGGGCTGCCCCTGCACTGCTAGGGGGTGGGGGTGGTGGGAGACATGAGTGGGGGCCTGGTGTAGGGTGCCCATGGTGGCAGGGGGGTGGGGGTGGTGGGAGACATGAGTGGGGGCCTGGTGGAGGCTGCCCCTGGATGGTGGGGGGTGGGGGTGGTGGGAGACATGAGTGGGGGCCTGGTGGAGGGTGCCCCTGGTGGCGGAGGGGTGGGGGTGATAGGGGACATGAGTGGGTGCCTGGTGGAGGCTGCCCCTGCACTGCTGGGGGGTGGGGGTGGTGGGAGACATGAGTGGGGGCCTGGTGGAGGCTGCCCCTGCACTGCTGGGGGGTGGTGGTGGTGGGAGACATGAGTGGGGGCCTGGTGGAGGCTGCCCCTGGATGGTGGGGGGTGGGGGTGGTGGGAGACATGAGTGGGGGCCTGGTGGAGGGTGCCCCTGGTGACTGGGGGGGTGGGGGTGATAGGGGACATGAGTGGGTGCCTGGTGGAGCCTGCCCCTGCACTGCTGGGGGGTGGGGGTGGTGGGAGACATGAGTGGGGGCCTGGTGAAGGCTGCCCCTGGATGGTGGGGGTGGTGGGAGACATGAGTGGGGGCCTGGTGGAGGGTGCCCATGGTGGCAGGGGGGTGGGGGTGGTGGGAGACATGAGTGGGGGCCTGGTGGAGGCTGCCCCTGCACTGCTGGGGGGTGGGGGTGGTGGGAGACATGAGTGGTGGCCTGGTGGAGGGTGCCCATGGTGGCAGGGGGGTGGGGGTGGTGGGAGACATGAGTGGGGGCCTGGTGCAAGCTGCCCTTGCACTGCTGGGGGTTGGGGGTGGTGGGAGACATGGGTGGGGGCCTGGTGGAGGCTGCCCCTGCACTGCTGGGGGGTGGGGGTGGTGGGAGACATGAGTGGGGGCCTGGTGGAGGGTGCCCCTGGTGGCGGGGGGGTGGGGGTGATAGGGGACATGAGTGGGTGCCTGGTGGAGCCTGCCCCTGCACTGCTGGGGGGTGGGGGTGGTGGGAGACATGAGTGGGGGCCTGGTCTGGTGGAGGCTGCCCCTGGTGACTGGGGGGGTGGGGGTGGTGGCAGACATGAGTGGGGGCCTGGTGGAGGGTGCTCCTGGTGGCGGGGGGTGGGGGTGATAGGGGACATGAGTGGGGGCCTGGTGGGGGCTGCCCCTGCACTGGTGGGGGGTGGAGGTGGTGGGAGACATGAGTGGGGGCCTGGTGGAGGCTGCCCCTGCACTGCTGGGGGGTGGGGGTGGTGGGAGACATGAGTGGGGGCCTGGTGGAGGGTGCCCCTGGTGACTGGGGGGGTGGGGGTGGTGGGAGACATGAGTGGGGGCCTGGTGGAGGGTGCCCCTGGTGACTGGGGGGGTGGGGGTGATAGGAGACATGAGTGGGTGCCTGGTGGAGCCTGCCCCTGCACTGCTGGGGGGTGGGGGTGGTGGGAGACATGAGTGGGGGCCTGGTGGAGGCTGCCCCTGGATGGTGGGGGGTGGGGGTGGTGGGAGACATGAGTGGGGGCCCGGTGGAGGGTGCCCATGGTGGCAGGGGGGTGGGGGTGGTGGGAGACATGAGTGGGGGCCTGGTGGAGGCTGCCCCTGCACTGCTGGGGGGTGGGGGTGGTGGGAGACATGAGTGGGGGCCTGGTGGAGGCTGCCCCTGCACTGCTGGGGGGTGGGGGTGGTGGGAGACATGAGTGGGGGCCTGGTGGAGGGTGCCCATGGTGGCGGGGGGTGATAGGGGACATGAGTGGGTGCCTGGTGGAGCCTGCCCCTGCACTGCTGGGGGGTGGGGGTGGTGGGAGACATGAGTGGGGGCCTGGTGGAGGGTGCCCCTGGATGATGGGGGGTGGGGGTGGTGGGAGACATGAGTGGGGGCCTGGTGGAGGCTGCCCCTGCACTGCTGGGGGGTGGGGGTGGTGGGAGACATGAGTGGGGGCCTGGTGGAGGGTGCCCCTGGTGACTGGGGGGGTGGGGGTGGTGGGAGACATGAGTGGGGGCCTGGTGGAGGGTGCCCCTGGTGACTGGGGGGGTGGGGGCGATAGGGGACATGAGTGGGTGCCTGGTGGAGCCTGCCCCTGCACTGCTGGGGGGTGGGGGTGGTGGGAGACATGAGTGGGGGCCTGGTGGAGGGTGCCCCTGGATGGTGGGGGGTGGGGGTGGTGGGAGACATGAGTGGGGGCCTGGTGGAGGCTGCCCCTGGTGACTGGGGGTGGGGGTGGTGGCAGACATGAGTGGGGGCCTGGTGGAGGGTGCCCCTGGTGGAGGGAGGGTGGGGGTGATAGGGGACATGAGTGGGGGCCTGGTGGGGGCTGCCCCTGCACAGCTGGGGGGTGGGGGTGGTGGGAGACATGAGTGGGGGCCTGGTGGAGGGTGCCCATGGTGGCAGGGGGTGGGGGTGGTGGGAGACATGAGTGGGGGCCTGGTGGAGGCTGCGCCTGGATGGTGGGGGGTGGGGGTGGTGGGAGACATGAGTGGGGGCCTGGTGGAGGGTGCCCCTGGTGGCGGGGGTTGGGGGTGATAGGGGACATGAGTGGGTGCCTGGTGGAGGCTGCCCCTGCACTGCTGGGGGTGGGGGTGGTGGGAGACATGAGTGGGGGCCTGGTGGAGGCTGCCCCTGCACTGCTGGGGGGTGGGGGTGGTGGGAGACATGGGTGGGGGCCTGGTGGAGGCTGCCCCTGCACTGCTGGGGGGTGGGGGTGGTGGGAGACATGAGTGGGGGCCTGGTGGAGGGTGCCCCTGGTGACTGGGGGGGTGGGGGTGGTGGGAGACATGAGTGGGGCCTGGTGGAGGGTGCCCCTGGTGACTGGGGGGGTGGGGGTGATAGGGGACATGAGTGGGTGCCTGGTGGAGCCTGCCCCTTCACTGCTGGGGGGTGAGGGTGGTGGGAGACATGAGTGGGGGCCTGGTGGAGGCTGCCCCTGGATGGTGGGGGGTGGGGGTGGTGGGAGACATGAGTGGGGGCCTGGTGGAGGGTGCCCATGGTGGCAGGGGGGTGAGGGTGGTGGGAGACATGAGTGGGGGCCTGGTGGAGGCTGCCCCTGGATGGTGGGGGGTGGGGGTGGTGGGAGACATGAGTGGGGGCCTGGTGGAGGGTGCCCATGGTGGCAGGGGGGTGGGGGTGGTGGGAAACATGAGTGGGGGCCTGGTGGAGGCTGCCTCTGCACTGCTGGGGGGTGGGTGTGGTGGGAGACATGAGTGGGGGCCTGGTGGAGGCTGCCCCTGCACTGAAGGGGGGTGGGGGTGGTGGGAGACATGAGTGGGGGGCCTGGTGGAGGCTGCCCCTGGATGGTGGGGGGTGGGGGTGGTGGGAGACATGAGCAGGTGTGCAGGCTAGTCCCCTGTTTTGTGGGCTGCCTGCAGGGGCCGTCGAGGGTGTACAGGGAACACCTGTGAGGACCCACCCAGCCTAATCGCGTGTGTAACTTCCCACGCACCCCTGTAATACACGTACCAAGCCAAATCGCGTGTGATAATTCCCGCGCACCCCTGAAATACACGCGCCCAGGCTATTCGCGTGTGGAAATTCCCGCGCACCCCTGAAATACACGTACCCTGCTGTAATCGCGTGTGGGACTTCCCGCGCACCCCTGAAATACACGCGCCCAGGCTATTCGCGTGTGGAACTTCCCGCGCACCCCTGAAATACACGTACCCTGCTGTAATCGCGTGTGGGACTTCCCGCGCACCCCTGAAATACACGCGCCCAGGCTATTCGCGTGTGGAACTTCCCGCGCACCCCTGAAATACACGCTCCCAGGCTATTCGCGTGTGGAACTTCCCGCGCACCCCTGAAATACACGCGCCCAGGCTATTCGCGTGTGGAACTTCCCGCGCACCCCTGAAATACACGTACCCTGCAGTAATCGCGTGTGGGACTTCCCGCGCACCTCTGAAATACAAGCGCCCAGGCTATTCGCATGTGGAACTTCCCGCGCACCCCTGAAATACACGCGCCCAGGCTATTTGCGTGTGGAACTTCTTGCGCACCCCTGAAATACACGCGCCCAGGCTATTCGCGTGTGGAACTTCCCGCGCACCCCTGAAATACACGTACCCTGCTTTAATCGCGTGTGGGACTTCCCACGCACCCCTGAAATACACGCGCCCAGGCTATTCGCGTGTGTAACTTCCCGCACACCCCTGAAATACACGCGCCCAGGCTATTCGCGTGTGGGACTTCCCGCGCACCCCTGAAATCCACGTACCCGGCCAAATCGCGTGTGAGACTTCCCGCGCACCCCGGTATACACGCACACGTATTTTTTGTCAGCGTGTCCGTGTTTGTGGGTACCCCTTTGCTCGTCATTTGTCCTGGAGGGCCACAGTATAGGACATTCATCATGGCAGTATATGGGTGCTATTTGTTGGCGCACCTTTTGGCGCACATTTCTTACAGCCGCAGAGACGCTACCGCCTGCTTTCTTGTGGCGGTCGTGTTTGTGCCTGTGCGCTGGTTTGAGCGTGCGCTTTTTTGCCCTATTCTATTCCATGAATACGTGTTGTAGGCGAGCGTGTGGGCGTTCCGCGCACTTGTGCCCTGTACTTCCCCCGTGACGCCCACGTTTTTGCAAGTTGTTCCCCATTCCGAGTGTTACGCCCGTGTTCCGCCTACTTTTGTTGCGTGCGCCGCGCTATGTGCGAATTTCGCTGTGGCCTGTGCGATTTTCGCTGTGACCTGGCGCACGCTGTTAGATGGCCTGTGCGCCAACGTGCGCGGCGCACTTTTTATCGCACATCCGCTGGTTTTCTCGCACACGGACTTCCATGAATCGACGTGCGCTGCTTTTCGTGCAATTTTCGCACTTGCACCGCGATTTTCGCTATTCCACTGCGATTCGCACGTTTTTGCCCACTTGCGCCGCGCTAATTATTCCATGAATCGGCCTGTCTATGTCTTCAGTTAGACATAGGGCCTCATCACGAGTTTGGCGATAACCCTTAAATCCGGTAGTAGCGCTGTTACCGCTGGATTTAAGGATCCGCCAAATCAGGGCATCTGCGGATTTTTCCCCAGCTCTGAGCTGGGGGGAAATCCGCCAAAAATTTGCGCTCATACCACTGGCGGGAAATCCGCCGGTGGTATGAGCGGGAAATTTCCCCATTGAGCCCAATGGGGAATGGGGCATTCACGAATGGGCTCAACGGGGAATGGGGATTTCCAAATCCGCCAAACCCGTGATCTAATAGCGCCGGTGGGTTTGGCGGTAGGGCAAATAGCGCCAGTGCTATTAGCGCCGGCGTTACTGCCCACCTCGTGATGAGGCCCATAGTGTTAAAGGTAAATCACCTAAAAATACATATTACATAAAAAGAACAGAAGAAGCAACATATATCAAAGATTACAATGCAATCATTTCCCTATTGTGGAATGCAAACATAGATGTGCACTACATTGCAGACAATTCCACTGCAGTTGCACGATATGTTACAGCCTACTTAACCAAAGCAGAAAAAACAGAGCTTCAAGACCTCTGGAATGACCTGTCATCAGACAAAACACTGTCTTAGATATTGTACAGCTTGGGCATAAAACTGCTCACCCATAGAGAATGTGGCTGCTATGAAGCTGCAGATTGTTTAACCAGTACTGCTTTGTATGGAAAATCAGAAAATATAGTATGGCTAAGTCTTGGTCCTGCTAAATCTAGAAAAAGAGTTCTCAAATCATACGACGACATAGAAACAGCCAAAAATGATCCCAACAGACAAGACATTTTGAAAAACAATTTAATAGACATATACTACCCAAACAGAAGTACCACTTTGGAAACCATGTGTCTATACCACATAGCCCAAAACTTCACATACAAAAATAATACAAAACCTGATGAAAAAAAAGGTAGATACAGAGTGACAAATTGTGAAGGCAGTTTAGTAAAACTTACCAAACCAAGTTTAATTAATCTAATCAAATTGTCATTAAAAACCTCCTAAACATAAAGAACTATATTACATGCCCCTGCTACAACTCTTTAAACCATGGAGAAAAGAAGAAGAAATACTAGATAACTATGACTCCTATGAAGACGCTTTCAAAGCAAATGAAAGCACTATCACTGATGTAAACTTTACACAGTACAAAACAATGTTGCACAATGAACAGCAACTCGAAGAAGCACTCCAGGCGCAACTAGATAAGGACACTCCTGACAGTAGTCAACCTTCTGTAACAGGAAGCCAAGAACCACTGAGACAGCCACTAATAGCAAATGAGGCAGAATTAGCTATGACAGAAGTAGAAAACACCATGTCTTAGTATGAAGATACAGAAGACTTAAGTATACTACAATCAAAACTAAACAATGAGCAGCGTGCCATTTTTCAAGAAGTAACAAAACAAATTGCACATGGTGTACAACATGTAAATAAAGAATGTACCTGGCAAAATTACAAACCTAATATATTGTACGTCAGTGGTGAAGCTGGTTCAGGCAAAACATTCTTAATCAAAATCATCAGCAAGTTCCTTCAACAACTGACAAACAACAAACTGTCAGCTGTTGAAACTGCCCCTACAGGTTTAGCTGCCAACAAAATAGGCGGTGTCACTTTACACCAATTACTACTCCTGCCAGTAGAACACCAAAACAAATTAGAATATTACAAACTTTCTACAGAGGCTGCAATGGAACTACGCAGAGTGTTAAAACAAATGAAAATGCTACTAATAGATGAAGTGAGCATGGTCTCCAACCTAATGTTGGCTTTGATTCACCTCAGATTACAAGAAGTACTTAAAACAAACTATGAAGAGCTCTTTGGAGAAAAAGACATTATTGTTTTCGGAGATCATCTTCAATTGACACCAGTGAAAGGTGAATCAATTTTTGCCACAAACTCTGCCGGAAAACTGTTGGCACCATAGGAAATGTCAACCTTTGGCAACATTTCCAATACAGAGAATTAACAGAAAACATGCGACAGTCTCTAGAGCTCACCTACGCCAACATTTTAAAAAGAATTAAAGTTGGTGTACTATCTAAAGAAGCACAAGCAATATTAAAAACCGGGCACATCCATGCACTTTATGGCCATAACCCATGTGCTACTGATGTTATGGAACAATTAGCGCACACAAATGTCAATTGTATATCCTTAATGCCAACTCTTGCAAGCTGTTCCAAATTCAATGAAACAATGTTGAAAAAAGAAATGCAGCCAATAATTGAAATTTGCTCCACAGACAAACTGGACATACATGGTAGAACACTACCCGTGTGTCGTCAAGCCACAACTTGACTATATACCTTAGAAAATTCTATCTCCAACACAGCTGGTTTGGAAAAAATTTTAAAATTATCCTTAAACTAGTAATGCTTAAACGTAACCTTGACAAGGAGCAAGGACTAGTTAATGGAGCACTGGGTACAGTTGTTGGCTTTCAAACATACCCACGTGACAACAACATTCAGTTTGTTAATATTCTCTTTGACAAACTTTCAGAAGTAAAAAGGATAGGACGCTCAACAGCTCGATTCCTTCTCTTCAAAGACATGTATGTACGCAGAGAACAATTTTCTCTAACTCTAGCATACGCAGTCACCATTCATAAATCACACGGTCTTACCCTAGACAAAGCATTGATAGATGTTGGTAACACAGTCTTTAAAGAAGGCATGAGCTACGTAGCACTATCACGCTTACGTACACATGACGGTCTATTTCTAATCAGCTTTGATGCAAGTAAAGTAAACGCTGATATTCCTTGCATTTTAGAATACAATAGACTGCGTTCACTATACACCTCCATCTAAAAACATATCCTGTTCCACAAAAAGGAAAATGTTATAAAAGAAAACTAATTCAAACAAAAATGCAACAGGATCTCACTGCAAATCCTCCAAAGAGACGAAAAGAAGCTAATACTTCATCCATTACCGCAACCAAAGAAGAACCTAATACTCAAAGTATCTCAGGTACTTCTTCAAAGAAGCAACAAACACTCTGAAAAAATGACTTGGACACAGACCTATCTGGTCCATTCAAATTTTCAAATATAACTGGTATAAGTTGCTACGCAAATGTAGCAATGAATATTCTATTTCAATTACCACCAATTGTTCACAACATTTACTTACACAGTATAGACCAGTTGTGTTTGCAAATGTTAGTACTTCATAGAAACGCAACAAACACTCCTGATAATACGTATAGTGTTCATGGAATAAGACAAGAATTGGACTACTGTGCTGGAATGGTGAAATTCACTATAAACTCACAAGAAGATCCACAATAATTTCTATTGTACTTACTACAATTACTGTAAAACAGAAACATACCTATAAATGAAATTTTCCAGATTTCATACATGTGGAAACATACATGCACTCTCTGCAACAATGTGACACAGGAACAAATCCCTAATGAGCGCTTCGTGTATGTATCCATACCTAATTGTGAATCCGTTCCATTTCAGCAACTTTTACAAAATGCAAACCATGGTAGATTATGTACTACCTGCAATTCAGATAATTGCTCCACCTACGAATACAAACACATAGTGAATACATAATATTAATGCTTCTACGTTACAATGCAGATGGTACCAAAAACAACTGCAAGCTGACTGGATTCACACATGGTCAAGTATCACTTGGTAAGAAAACCTTCACAAAATAGGTATAATCTACCACGCAGGAGCCACAACCAATGCAGGTCACTACACCGCATATATTAAAATGAAATGTGGATGGTTCGAATGTAATGATAGTACCATTACTCTAAAGCAGCGATTACCAGCAAATCTTACAAACGCTTATTTAATCTTCCTAAAACCAAAATTTAATAACTAATCTGTACTTAAACATTAACAAAACTTCAATTAAAAAACTATAAACTGTTACAATACGCCAACAGGTATCTAATTGCCCCGAGATTCTATAACAACCAAACAGATAAATGAATACCACTAAATTATAACAAGAAATAAACAGTTAGAATACACCAACAGATATCTAACTGCTCCAGAAATGTGCAACAAGCCAACAGATAGAACATTAGCCAAAAACAACAAGTGAACACTGAAAACAAACAAACAAATAGACTGTAGCATAACAAAAAAAATATTTTTTATCTACCACGCAGGTGCCACAACCAATGCAGGTCACTACACTGTATATATTAAAAAGAAATGTGGATGGTTCGAATGTAATGATAGTATCATTACTCTAAAGCAGAGATTACCAGCAAATCTTACAAACGCTTATTTAATCTTTTTAAAACCAAAATTTAACAACTGATCTGTACTTAAACATTTTGAAAACAAACAAATAGACAGGAGCATAACAAAAAAAGGGTTTTTTTTAATCCGACATTGATTTTTTTCCCACAGATTTGAAAAACAAACACAGAAACTGAGCAAATTGCACAGTACACTGGTTTGTAATCTACTAAATATGAGGGTCGAAATGAATAAAGAATGTCTATTATTCAATGTTATAGGTCCTTACAAACTACCAATGCTAACATGATCTTTACTTTTATCACAGAAATTGACAAAGAATATATGTACTCCAGTTACCAAACCAAACAGTAAGTATATTCCAATAAGTACAACTCGTAAATACTGCTCCA
The DNA here is from genome assembly GCF_040938575.1 of Ambystoma mexicanum. Taxonomy (NCBI): domain Eukaryota; kingdom Metazoa; phylum Chordata; class Amphibia; order Caudata; family Ambystomatidae; genus Ambystoma; species Ambystoma mexicanum. The sequence continues at coordinate 282,428,707 of NC_090936.1, forward strand.
TAACACAACCACTGAAGCAAACAGTGCATATAACTTCAGTCTTGGGTGCATGCCCCATGCACCCAAGACTCTAGGACCTGGCCACAACCACCGCAGCATATCACACCCATGGTTGCTTATAACTTCGGTACTTATAACTTTGGTCTTGGGTAGGCCCTGGCCACAACCACCACAACATATCACACCCATGGTAGCGTATAACTTCGGCACTTATAACTTCGGTCTTGGGTAGACCCTGGCCACAACCACCGCAACATATCACACCCATGCTAGCTTATAACTTCGGTACTTATAACTTTGGTCTACGGCCTACGGCCATGCATCCAAGACTCTAGGCCCTGGCCACAACCACAGCATCATATCACACCCATAGATCACACCCATAGAATGAAACATTTTAACTATGTCATATGGGCAATTTTTATGTCCGCGGACACCATGTGTGTTCTTAGAACAGTTTCAACTTGCCTGCAAAAGGTACAGACAGGTATAGTGTCCTTAGGACGCCTCAATTTTCGTTTGATTACGGACATCCCAGACACGATGTGTGTTCTTAGAACAGTTTCAACTTGCATGCGAACAGTACGGACATGTATAGTGTCCTTAGGACACGCCCATTTTGGTTGATTACGGACATCAAGGACAGCACGGCTGTCTGCGGACACAACTAACACAACAGGGGTGCCTGCCACCTAAATAGATACAATATTTGACCAATTTCTTACTCCCCCACGCTCCCCAATCAGTCTTACAAGCCAACACACTTGCCAAAATTGTATTTCTCCACCATTTGTCACTGCGTTGTCCGCGGATGTCCGTGGATACAAGATGGCGGGCGTTCCCAAAAATCTGATGCACTCCACGCTCTTCACCATCCAATCAGCGGACACGTTGCATGTCCGTGGACATGACGCAAGCCGATTAGCCAATCAGGACACTGTCCGCGGAGCGGACATAGATATCACTAATTTTTTGTGACCTACTTTTTGGTAATTTTTTTTAAAACTACTGGACGGATTTTCACCAAATTTACAAAAGCACGCTTTCGGGAACAAGACGCTGCTCCTGCCGCAAATTTGGTGAAAATCCATCCAGCGGTGTGGCCTGTAGGCCTGAGCAAAGTGTTTTCCCATTCAGTCTATGGGAAAAAAAGAAGTTTTGGAACCCCCCCTATAACTTTGCCTTCCCCTCACCAAACTTTGCTAAAAAATTCAGAGTGGGCCATAAACTTTTTTTTTGCAAGTTTGGTGTGGATTCGTCCAGGGGGTGCAAAGTTATAAGTCACCCAAAAAGTGCTCCTCCTGTGGGATTAGCAATTTAACACACAGCCACTACTGTGGCTGTGTAATCTCTCTGTTTCTCACCTAAGCATTCTTCCTACCGAGCACTCTAAGATGGCCAGAGACTCCTGTGTCTGTGCTCCCTCCCTCCCCTCACTCATCATGACAGGTTTTTAAATTAGATCTTAAGACATGACCCTACTCGGCCTCTTGACCATGATGAACAGACTCTTTAATCAACTCCCGACATGCTGCCCCAGTCGTGACAGGGTTTCACCTTCAATTCCTGGAAGATGTTTCTTTTTATTTTATAAATATTTTTTTTAGGAGAAGCCAATTGGAGACAATATTTGTCACTTTTTATAATCGCTGGAATAGTGAGTGAGATCACAGGTCTTCTCTTGTTTTACTGAAGAAAGCTGCAACTTGCACCTTGCACGGAGATCAATGAAGCAGGCAAATTAACCCCTTGAGCTATCTTACTGAGATGGGGAATTCTGACATGCAGGTTTACGAATATATTTTTCTGTTTGAATATTTTAACTTTTGTAGATATTGATGGACCCATGTTTACCATATCTTTTTTGTGGCTTTGTCCTTTTTATGGCAGGCATTTTATTACAAAACCTTCCCCTACTTATCTTCGTAGGCTTTGCTCCCAAATAAACGTTGTTTTGTGACATTTTGAGGGCACCTCTACTTTTTAATCGATCAGCAGCAGTGTTCCAACACTTTAAACTGTGCCTCTTTATTGTTATATACATAGGCATGTTTGTATTGCATTTTTCTTTGCATTCTGGGACTTACAGCCTCATTATGCGTTCGGTGGTGTGGCCAGAAATGGTGGTAATGAAGTGGTGACTGAGTCACCATTCCATTACCACTGCATTACCGCGATGCAAATGCTGGAGGTAATTCTGCCACCTTACCATAAAAAGGCCATTTTGCCAGAAATACCAATGATGGTAATTCTGACTCCATAAATGGGGACTTACACCACCATACCACCACTTGTAATCCAGCTGTAATTCCGCCAGACCAAGTGGCGGTAACAGTAAATCCATTTGGTGGTATCTCGGTGGATTTACCGCTGAGATACCACCATACCCAAAATGAGGCGCTTAGTTCTGGATTTATGATTGGAAATCCAAAATGATAAGTCCCAGAAAGCAATGATAAAAACAGGACTAGAGAAGACTGCTCGGATGGAGTGGAGTTTTTTGGCATGTATGGCATTGCTCGCAATGATGCTATTTTACCTCCTCGTTTCACTTGTATATCTCTTAAAAATCAAATTAACTTTTGCTGTAAACTATGCAGACTAATTGGCATATTAGTACATAGTAATACAATATATGATTAAATAAATTAGACCGAGCATAGTCTACACACTTCAGATATGTTAGTCAGCTGTGGAACCTTCCAAACATCAATAGTGCAGAAATACGAAATAAAAAAATATAAAGAAGCATACACTTTACTCAAAAGAGTAATCAAAGACTAGAAAAACAGTCTGTATGGAAAATAAACTAGCTCCTTACATATATACCCACGCACACAGACCAATTTGTCAAGATAGGCTACACCAGAATCCAGTACCACTGAGTAACCTGCAGAGTTCTAACCGCCTGTTCCTTCTCTTCTTCAAACTCTACATGGATTCTCTGGGGAAACACCTTGCCAACACTGACATCAAGATACATGAATACCCAGATGACATGCAGCTTTACCTAAAGATCTATCGCATTGATATCCATTTACTCAAGAGCTGTTTACGCCCATGCAAGCCTGGATGTCAAAAGTCTAACTGAAGCTCAACTTGACAAAGAACTAATTCTCTTAGGATCCCTCACGGAGCACGCCCAAGTCCAGAACCAGCTGACAGACATAAAGGTTGAAGGATTCATGACTCAATGTTCACCATTGCAGCTGTAGTACTGTTTGTGATCTTTCATTCAAAGCACACACTGACAAGAAGACCCAAACATGGTACCCGCTTGCACTACTCCTCAGAAGTAAGCCTTTCATACCTCATCAAGATCCATAACAAGCCCTGGTCATCTCCAGCACTGGACAGATAAAATGGCCTACAGGCATGTGTGCCGGGTAACACCTGGGCCCCTCTGAAAGTCATCCAAAATGATGCAGCATGCTTAATCACAGGACTATGAACATTTGACCTTATCATCCCCATTCATAGGGATCTGCCCTTGCTCCCCCTTCAAACATGCATCATGTTCAAGACAGCCTCTGCCACCTGCAAACCAGTCACAGCCAAAGCACACTCTACCTGGCCAAGCAACTCATCTCTGAAGCCCAACACACCTCTAGAATCCATGGATTCACCAGTCCGGAAACCAAGAACCCCAAAATTAAAACTTTGAAGAAACAGGCTTTTCCCTGTAATGCATCTCTCTGAAATAAGTTACCTATGCAGATCAGACTGGCCCCGCTCTAGCCTCGACTTAAGGAAGGACCTGAATAACCTACACTTCAAAGAACATCTTGCCAACCGTGGACTGCCCCACTCAAACCTCTCCCTCTCTTGAGCACTCCCCCTCACCGGCTGCCCCTGTTACCCCCCAGATGTGTCGCCTATATACAGAACTTCATTGCTTCCCAGTTAGGTTTGCACTTTATAAATCACATACATACATCTATCTATATACATAAAAGGGAACATTTGTGGGTTTGTGGCTTTGTGTATGTTCCCTATACAATTCCACACCGTTTCACCAATCAGCACCACCTTTTACACAGTCACCTGTTAGGACCCTCCCGACATTACTGGCTACATGACATCTGAAGACACCCCCCTTCTCTGGATTTCAGCAAAAGTGCAAATTTGGGTGTGGGTTTGTGGCTTCATGTATGTTCCCGATACAATTGGACACCGTTAAACCAATCTACACCAAATTCTGCACAGTCGTGTGTTAGGACCGTCCGGACATTACTGGCTAGATGACATATGGAAACCCCACCTCTTTCCCCGGATTTCATCAAAAGTGCCTAGGTTTGTGGGATTGTGGCTTTGCATATGTTCCCTATACAATTCCGCACCATTTAACCTATCTGCACAGTCACCTGTTAGGACCCTCCGGACATTACTGGCTACATGACATCTGGACACCCTACCCATTTCCCCTGGATTTCAGCAAAAGTGAACATTTGGGTGTGGGATTGTGGTTTCGCATATGTTCCCTATACAATTCCACACTGTTTAACCTATCTGCACCAATTTCTGCACATCCACTTGTAAGGAACCTTCGGACATTACTGGCTACATCACAAAAGCAAAAGTGAACATTTGGGTTTGGGTTTGTGGCTTTGTGCATGTTCCCTATACAATTTCACACTGTTTCACTAATCTATACCAAATTTTGCACAGTCACCTGTTAGGAGCCTGCAGACATTACTGGCTACATGACAAATTGACACCCTAGCTCTTTACATGGATTTCAGCAAAAGTGAACATTTGGTGTGGGTTTGTGGCTTCACGTATGTTCCCTATACAATTCCATAACGTTTCACCAATTTGCACCATATGTTGCACAGTAACCTTTCAGGACCCTCCGGACATTACTGCCTACATGACATCTGGACACACTACCCCTTTCCCTGGATCTCATCATTTGGGTGTGGGTTTGTGGCTTCACCTAAGTTCCCTATACATTTCCACACTTTTTCACCAAGCTGCAACAAATCCTGTGCAGTCACCTGTAAGAACCCTCTGGACATTACTATGTACATGACATATGGACACCCCACCCCTTCCCCGGATTTCAGCAAAAGTGAAAATGTGTGGGTGGATTTGTGGCTTCGCTTATCTTCCCTATTCATTTCCACACCATTTCACCAATCTGCACCAAATTTTGCACAGTCACCTGGGCATTACCCACTGGGCATTACTGACTACATGACATTTGAAGACCTCACCCCTTTAACCCGCATTTCAACAAAAAAAGTCAAAATCTCTTTGTGGGATTTTGCACAGTTACCTGTACCTATGAGGGAATGAAAGCCTGGGCAATGCCTGGTATATTGGCTAGTACATGTATTTTTTTTTAATGTATTTTATTGTTTTAAGTCAGACATCTGCTTCTGATACCAAATACGATGATGAACAATTAACAATAATTAACATGACCAGTCTGCCTAACAGTATCCCATTCCCCCGCCCCCAACTAACAACTAATGTGGCAACTGTTCATGCTTCTGAATAATTGGGTGATAAACAGTTCCGCCTGCATGAGCATCTGTACGACCTTAATCTATGAGTGTCTGTCCCATTTCCTCTATGGAGGTCTGGGCTTGTGTGGTAGCGAACACTTCTTGCAGTAATACTATCCAGGATTCAATGTCTGCTCCTCCTTCTTCCCCTTGACCATGATGGGCTGCTTCTTACCATGCAGCGGCCTCTGCCGTAGTCCATTTCTGTAGGTCCGGCCACCATAGTCCCATGTCTGGAACCTTTTGTGCTTTCCAGCCAATAGCTATCCTGCGCTTTGCCAACACGTAGGCCACGTCCTACAGTTTGCCAATGTGCCTGGTTCCTCTTGGGCGTGGAAATATCCCTAACAGACAAGCGGAGGGGGATTGTACGATTAGGGTTATGGCTGTGTTAGACAGCTTCTGTGCTAGACCTTCCCAAAACTGCTGTATTTTCGGCAGGCCCAGAACATATGTAGCATATCCGTGTTCTACTGTCTGCATTTGAGACAGTGCTGCATGTTAGGGTGTATCTGACACCTCAGAAAATGTCAAAATTCAATCACTCAATGTGTTATATACAGATGTAGGAGTTGCAGTTTAGAATTTGGCAACACTCATTTGTGATATGAGATCACCTGTTGCCATTTCCTGTCTGTGAACTGTTCTTGCAGGTCCCTCTCCCACATTTGGTGGGCGTGTAGTGTTTTATTTGCCTGTTGGGCTATGAAGGGTTTGGATATCGTAGATACTGCTTGACTTCCCTCTGATACATCATACAGAGTTTCGACTGCCTCATTGGCCTACAACTGTCTTTCGACTTTGGGCCATCTCTGCTTGTGTACCCCTAGTAGTGTGGTGCACAAAATGTACTGGCCCGCGTGTAACTCAGTGTATGCGATGAGGGTTTGGAAGTCGGTCACTTGTGGGTTGTTCGCCATCAGTGTGGCCAGCGGGATCTGTGGGGAGTAAATTGTCAAATTCCCCATCAGGTTGCAGGTCTTGTGCCATAAGGTCCTTCCCAGTGCCATTTGGCTAGTACATGTATATATGAGATTCAGTGAAAAGACTTTATTAAAGGTCCATTACGGTTAAGTTTCTATAATAAAAAGCTTTGAAGTTCAGAGAAAAAACATGATTATGGTTGCAGAGCAAAATCGAAAAACCAAAGTAATTCACCAGTTATAGTAAGCTATGGAAACATAATACACTCCCTCTCCATGTACTGCTCAGATTAACACCCAGGGAATCAAAGATTACATCGCAAATGGCATAATCAATGACATCACTGATGAGATTGGGCCAGAGATAACGTTAAAATGCACCATGAGTATCAAAGAAAAGAAGCTGTCTCATTAAGGACACACCTAAGCGTCACTGTGATGAGGATGTTTAAGGAGGAGGACATGATATGATATTTTATTACATGCTGAGATTGAGGAGAGAGAGGTCCCCTGGTAGGATAACGCAAGTGGGAGGCAGATCTAATGAGAGCTGCGGAGCCTGTGAAATTCAGGGTGACTCTGAGCTAGAGTATCAGACGCTGAGAAGACAGCATCATGAATCGGAGAGAAACAGTGTCTGAGAACCCCAGCACCAGTGAGTGGCGTGACCACAAGTAGTTAGTGGTGGGCAGGGAGCCCAACCAACTATCAGACACCAACCCTCTGAGGTATCCGCAACAGCACCAGTTGCCAGGAGAGATGCCAGACCATAGAATGAAAGGAAAGCGAGAACCTTGGCAAAGAGGCGCCAATGGAGAAGAAAACCGAGAAAGAGACGTAAAGCAGGAAAGAAGGTCGCAAGCAACAACAGGCTCCAGAGGCATTCCCTCATGAAGAGAGGTGTAACAGGGAGAACAGGGGTATCCAGAAGCCAAAAGGAAATCATTATACGAGTGGAGTAACTCGTCCCAGTGAAATTGCTGAAACTCACACTACAAAGTTGATCAATCTGAACTGTAAAAAACAAGAGGAAACGTCATATGCAAACCTGCAAAAGAGAATATTAATCAATGGATAACCCTACTCTGGAAAGAGGGAAGAAGACCCAAACCCTCAAAAGGGATTAAATGGGGAGTAGTGGATAACAAATGATCAAGTTAAGTCTAAGCTAAGAAGGGGACATCCAAGAGAAGATATCAGCCAAGGTTGTACACAACAAAACAACGTGACTGTAAAGATCAAGCAAACTTTACAAAAATAGCCCTGGGTAAATAATTCCACAAGATAAGGGAAGAGTCAAAGACCTTATACAACAATTCCAAGCCCTGTTACAGAAGGTGGCTAGAGACTATTTGAAAATAAGATAGTAACAGAACACTAAAGTCAAGCAGAACCCTGTTTCACCATACGAAGGGAGTCATTCTCCTGGTGTTAGTTTGTTTTGAACAGTGGTAGGGTCAGATAGGGTTAGGTTTGGACATTTCTGGATGACCGAGGAGTACCTTAGTTAATTACATAGGTTAGGGAACACCCCCAAAGTTATAGGGAGAGATAGGCCTTCTTCGTATTTATTAATAAGGCATTGTTGGAAATGTCTTCAAAGTGTCTGAATACTTTTTCTGACCCACCACAATACACGTCCATGGAACAATAAGCAGGCCTGAACAGAGATTATAAAATGTTTATCCTTTATATGTATGATGACTGACTTGAATCTTAGTTTCCTTCGCTGGTCATAGTTTTTGTTTCCTACTTAATAGATAATACCTGTCTGTATTTATCTACCCATGTGTCTAGTAGTTCTCGTATACTTAACCCTTGGCTCAAACGTTAACTTCCCAAGGTCCTGATAGACTTGGATTTACCAGCTAAAGAATACTAAATTCATGCATTTCTGAATTCCTATATTATAAACAGAACTTTAGTAGAACGTTTATTTTAATATGTGCATTTTATAATGCATGGACTACTTAATGAGTGGTCCACCTATCACCCTTCATATGTTGCTAGCAATACCCTTAACACAACCATTTGTAAGGAATTCCTGTCAGGATTGTGATAAAGTAATGATGTCATCATTGATGTCATCTATGAAGCCATTTGTGATGTCATCTTTGATGTCCTGGGTTTTAGTCTGGGGCGCGAGTTATGGTTTCATAGCTGACCATAAATGTCAAATTTCTAAGCTTTTTCGATTTTGAGCTGCAACCTTAACGTCCCTTTAACAATGATTTTCACTGAATTTCACTGGTGTTTATTAGTGCCACTTAACCAGACCATCCCATTACAAAGTTATTTCACTGAATCTCAACAGTTCTTTATATTAAATATGTTTTATGATGTTCCAGCACTGTATGTACGCTGTTAACAATTCCACTTTTAACATATATGAAAGAATTCCAACTCTCCTTTAACAAACATATTTTTTGCAGCAGCACGTGTTGAGGTTGCAAGTCATGGGTGAATTGTCTCGGGCATGCAGCTCAACCATGCCCCCTGCCCCACCAAGCCACCTACAATTTCCACTGCATCTAGTCCGCAGCCTGGTCTAGTTCCCATTACAACATAAAGGCACTGTTGGCCACCGTCTACTGCTTGTGGCCTTTGCCTATTGCCACAAACCCTGGGGTATTGGCTATAGGGATGTTTCTGAACCCGCAAAGCAAACCATAGTAGAGATTACGTCTGGCCTGCAGCCCAGCCCAGTAGCCACTATAGCCCAATTGTAGGACCATCACCTATGTCAATTGGGCCTCATTACAACCTTGCCGGTCTGGAAACAAGGGTGCTGGTAAGCTTACCGGGCCGTTGTTTCTGGACCGGCATATTACAGGTCTGCCTGCCGGAGCTGCTGTGCCGACAGGTATGACCCTGCCGGGCACAGTGGCCATGGTAGGCAAACCGGTCACAGAAGCAACGGTGCCGGTGCTTCCGTGTCCCCACTGCCATAGAGTCCTATGGGACTCCATGTAAATGGGGACTTACATTTTTCTGACGCCAGACTTTCTGGGTCACCGGTGTTGTAATCTTCCATTAGCACTGGGAAGTCAGGCACTGGTAAATATTTACGGGGCTCGGCGGCAACCCGCCAGTAGCACCGGCAGGGTTACCGCTAGACACGTAATGAGGTGCAATGACTTGAGGTAATGCCCACTGGCCACACCCCCTGGTACATGAGAGTCAGCCATGCTACCTGCCCCACGAATCAAACTACAGTAAACATAGGCCCAGTGGCCACTATTCCTCAATAATTGCCTTTTTTATTGTATGTTTATAGCGCTTTATGACAAAACACTGGACACATCTATAAAAATGGTACAAAATATTGAAGGCATATCAAGACATCTTGATCAGGCAGAGAGCAGGTGTTCCTTTAGTCGAATCTTGGAAAGAGGGAAAGAGGAAATTGAATGAATAGATAAAGGTGCACTGTTCCAAAATGTAGGGGCTAAGAGAGAAAAAGAGCAAACGTGAGATGAGGCACGGGGGGGACAAGGGATAACTAGAATAAATTGTGACTGGGACCTGAGAGAACGAGAGGGGGAATAAAAGGAAAACAGAGGAGAGGTAAGGGGGGGCAAGACCATGGAGGCATTGAAAAACAATGTTCAAATAGTCCCAATGAAGACAAAGTAAAGCAGAAGAAATAGAGTCAGATGGGAGATAAATGAAGAAGTAAACAGGGAAAGTGTATATGGCAGGGAGACCGAGAAGGATAGCAGGGTAGCAGAGCATTAAAAGAAATTAGAGAACACAAGAGAAGAGAGTAAAGACTTACAGGCCGATTCATGTAATTCCTCTCAAAAGTGTCGCGTGCGATAAAATCAATTCCCGCGCACAGCGTGTTCATGGATTCTCGCCTCCAAAAGCAGACGTGGCACAGAGTGGTGCAGCGACCCTGCAGCAGCGCCAGTTACGCCCCCAAGAACGCCCTCGCGCAAGGAAAAGCCATCAAGATCGCAAAACCATTGCAAAGGGCTGCGCCAACACTGTATCAGTTTACCGGACTGGCAAAAGCAGGGAACGCGTATTACGGGTGTCGGGAACACGCGTGTGCGAGAAGATTCACACGTGATCGGGCCAGGGGGAGCACGTGCGTGTATTCCAGGGGTGCGCGAGAAGTTCTACACGCGAATGGCCTGGCTGTGTGTATTTCAGGGGTGCGCGGGAAGTTCCACACGCGATTGCCCTGGGCGCGTGTATTTCAGGGGTGCGCGGGAAGTTCCACACACGATTGGGCTGCGTGTGTGTATTTCAGGGGTGTGCGGGAAGTTTCACATGCGATTGGGCTGCGTGTGTGTATTTCAGGGGTGCGTGGGAAGTTAAACACGCGATTGCCCTGGGTGCGTGTATTACAGGGGTGCGCGGGAAGTTTCACACGCGATTGCCCTGGGCGCGTGTATTACAGGGGTGCGCGGGAAGTTTCACACGCGATTGCCCTGGGCGCGTGTATTACAGGGGTGCGCGGGTACTCCCACACGCGATTGCCCTGGGCGCGTGTATTTCAGGGGTGCGCGGGAAGTTTCACACGCGATTGCCCTGTGCGCATGTATTACAGGGGTGCGCGGGAAGTTTCACACGCGATTGGGCTGCGTGCGTGTATTTCAGGGGTGCGCGGGAAGTTTCACATGCGATTGCACTGGGCGCGTGTATTACAGGGGTGCGCGGGAAGTTTCACACGCGTTTGCCCTGGGCGCGTGTATTACAGGGGTGCGTGGGAAGTTTCACACGCGATTGGGCTGCGTGTGGGTATTTCAGGGGTGCGCGGGAAGTTTCACACGCAATTTCATCAGGGTACGTGTATTACAGGGGTGCACGGGGAGCACCACACGTGAATTGCACGTGTGGGTCCTCCCAGGTGTTCCCTCTACACCCTCCACGGCCCCTGCAGGTGGCTCACACCACAGGGGCCTACCCTGCACATGTCCTGCAGGCACCCCATCCACCATGGCCATGCCCCCCAGCCAACCCACATGTCAACTTGCACTTCTGCCCACCAACGCATGTCCCCCTGCACCCCCAGTCACCAGGGGCACCCTCCACCATGCCCCCACCCATGTCTCCCACCCCCCCACCCCCAGCACTGCGGGGCACCTGCCAGCAGGCCCCCACCCATGTCTCCCACCCCCCCACCCCCCAGCACTGTGGGGCACCTGCCAGCAGGCCCCCACCCATGTCCAACTCATGTCTCCCACCCCCCCATGCCCCCCTGCACCTGGGTCCCAACAATCCCCAATCATGTCCGTAATGGCCATCCTCCCCTGCCAAAAGGCCCAACCAACTATCACATCCACCCACATATCAAAGGCAATTACATGTTACACACCCAATGTAAATAATGCAAATGAACACATGTCTGTCACACACAATGGCTGCAAGTGAATGTTAAAACACCCAACATGACATGCATGAAAGCAATGAGATGATACGATACATTGAAGGATGAAAATAAAAATATATTGAAAATCAACTTGAATGGAAATGAAATGAGAAAAACCACAAAGCAAAACAACCAAAAGAAGATGAATGTCCATGAAAAAAATCAAAAACACACAGCACAATCAAAATGAATGGTGTCCAAAGTCACAGTCAGAAAAGTAATACAAGTGTAAATGATAAACAAAAACCATTGCTCCATGGCGATGAAAAAAAACCAAAAAATAAAAGAATCCATTGAAGAACTATTTACAAGATAATCCCGGGTCCATGAGCCCAACCAAATGAAACCTAACTATGACAACTAACTAAAAACTGAACCATATACAAAAATGTGGTGCATTGTCCAATCGCAACCAAATAAAAAAAAAAATTAAAGGAAACCTAACACTAACTATATAACTATATACAAAGGCGGCGGGCAAGTCCAGCGGCTCACTCCGTGGTGTTCCGGGCCAGGGCATCATCGAACTCCTGTTCGATGTCCCGGAGGCGGTCCTGTTCCATGGCCCGAGGGTCCGCAGGGACTACGCCGTCTCCTCCTCCAACCCCCTGCGGATTGCCTCGAGGCACTCGGCCTGCCTCAGGGCCCTCCACATGGAGTACTCCGCCCTGACCATTGTGAGCCGCGCCTCTTCCGCCCGCCGCCGCTCCGCACCTATATGCTGGCCCAACCGCTGCCACATGGAAGACACTTCCCGTCCTGGGTCCTCCTGCCCTCCGGCCGATGCCTGCCCCTCCGATATTGATGGCCCCGAGCCATGATGCCTCCCACGTTGACTCCGCTGCTGCCTCCGACGCCACTGCCTCTGCCAGCACGACGGCATCCAGGCTGATGGAATCCACCGACGCCGTAGTGCACGTGCCCTGCCTGATGTTGCCGGCACATCCTCCATCTGCTGGGGTACAGTTGCTGTGGTGTCCACCCCTGCTGGACCTCTGACTCCCGACTGTGGCAGGGATGGGATCCCCACCGAGCTGGCTGCATTGGTCAGGGCAGGTCCACAGGGGGCCCTGGTGGCATCTGGGCCGAAAGACGGCAAGGAGAACGACTGGCGTATAGTCTCCACAGAGGAGGAGAGGGCCGCCAGATTGGCCGACACATGCAGGAAACCCCCGAACATGGACGATCCCAATTGGGCCACGTCGGCACGGTGCTCTTCGTGATGACGTGCGTGCTCCTCCTGGGAAGCACGCACGGCATCACGAATCACAGCCGTGCGCATCGCGACCCCAATCAGGACCTTCTTCATACGGCCAGGGGTCCCCTCGTCCGCAGGTGGAGGGGAGTCAGATGACATGGACATCCCCTCTACCTGCGGACGGGCCTGGGACGGGGCATCCCTGCTGGTGCATGGTGGTGCACCCACAGGGTCAGGGACAGCGACATGCACAGGCCCCTCCACAGAGACCTGTGCTGCCTCCTGCCCCTGGACTGCACCACTTGCACCAGCAGGGATGCCCCCACCAGGCCCCATGTGCGCCTCAGTGGCGGCCTCTTCCTCCTCTGTGGAAACCACCAACCTGGATGGCTCCTCACCGTCTTCCGCCGTAGCAGGCCCCTGTGAGGGCTCACCCACCCCTTCCGCTGCAGCCGTGGGGGCATCCCCGCCGCCTTGCTCCACAGCGCCGTCTCCGAGACATAGAACACAAGCATCAGGGTACTGTACAATGGTCCCCTAGACAGGAAGCAATAGCAGATGAGTGCCACTGTCAAAGTACACTTCCATCATGTCCCTCCACAACACATGTGTCAGTCCAGGCAAAACACACACAGTGACAGTCATGGTGCATGCCATGGACATTTCCATACATGTCCAATGGACTCTTGAAACATACAATGTAATGGTACTCACATGCATCATGGGTCATGCCTATCACATGCACACACTTCACCTCAGTCACATCCATCTGGCCCCGTACACCCCAATCACAGTGGATACAAGGATGACTACGCTGCATCAGTGAATCTGTAAATTGTCACAGACATGTGTCATGCATCCATGGCATTCACAAGTCACAGACACGCAGGTCAGGCACACAGACATAGATACCAATTATGTACCTGGCATCAGCACCCATCCCTCACCCCCACCCATGTCCAGGAACAGAGACTGCCATGCTCTCATGTGTGCAATCTGCATAGGGCTCCCCATGTCGCATTTAAACATATGCAACAACCGTGCGGTTCACACATTACTGGTCGCACATGCATTACCATTATGTCCCTGCACACATACATGCGTACATGGCCTATGTCACACATACAGGCAAGTATTAGCAACCAGCATACTGCAACATGCTCTGTCTCACACAGCAATGCTTGGCCACTTACCGCTCAACTCCAGACGGGTCTCCCTCTCAAGGACCTGGGCGTGGAGCGCTGGGTGTACGCGTTCCAGGACCCTCATCTGGATGGAACTCATGCGGCCCCGGCCCCCCTCCACGAGGCGCCGGGCCTTTATGAGGGTCCTGGACCTCAAGTCCTCCCAGCGCTTCTTGACCTTCTGGATGGTGCGGGTTGCCACCCCCTCCGCGTTGATGGCAACCACACAGTCGGCCCAGATCCTCTCCCGTCCTTCCTTGTTGGCGCGGGACGATCCGAAGAGGGCATCATACTGCCCCAGGACTTGCTCCACCAGGACACCAACTTCGGTGGCAGTGAAGCTGGTGCCCCTCTGCCCCTCTGGCCGGGGGTTGCCACTGGTGCCAGATGTTGATGTGCCCGACATGGCAACCCCAGGGGCAGGAGTGGGTGGGCAACTGGGTCCTGGGGTTGGGCTGTGGAGCGATGTTATCCGAGTCGGGAGTCTTCTGTTCCAGCAGGGGTGGACACAGCAACTGGACCCCTGCAGATGGCTGATGTGCAGGCACCAAATGGCAGGGCACGGTGGCAGCAGGCAGGCAGGCAGGCAGCAGCAGATGGCACGTGGGAGGCTGCTCGGGGCACTGGGGGGTAGTAATTCGGCCTTCTGGGCAGGAGCGTGGTCTTCCGTGTGTTTTCGCGTGGCCAGCTTGATACGGAGTGATTTGGCACGTGAAAATCCTGCACGTCAGCGTGAAATTCGAGGAAAGGGCCTTAGCGCGTAAGCACGTCAGCACGCGTACGCGATTTCATTGGACCAAAGGCCCTTACAGCGTAAGCACGTCTGTGGCGTTTTGCACACAGGTGTTGCCCTGGCAGGACTTGGAGATCCCGCGTGCCTTTACACTGCTCTGTACGTGCTCTTCGTGCGGTGCGTGTGTTTTCCATCCGTTGGGGTTCACACGCTATTACTTCACAGCGGGTGTTGGCTACGTGTTCTTCTACACGCAAGGCAGACGGTGAGTGGTACCCCGCTCCCCCCAGGCCCGATCGCGTGAAAAACTTCACGCGAACCCCTGGAATACACGTGGCACGCTCCCCCAGGCCCGATCGCGTGTGAAAACACCCGCAAGCCCCTGGAATACACGTACCCCACTCCCCCAGGCCCGATCGCGTGTGAAAACACCAGCGAGCCCCTGAAATACACGCGCCCAGGCCAATCGTGTGTGAGAAGCTTCTCGCGCACCCCTGAAATACACGCGCCCAGGCCAATCGCGTGTGGAACTTCATGCGCACCCCTGAAATACACGCACACGCTCCCCCAGGCCAGATCGCGTGTAAAACTTTGCGCGCCCCTCTGAAATACCCGCACACAGCCCAATCGCGTGTGGAACTTCACGCGCACCCCTGAAATACACGCACATGCTCCCCCAGGCCCGATCGCGTGTAAAAACACCCGCGAGCCCCTGGAATACACGTACCCCGCTCCCCCAGGCACGATTGCGTGTAAAAACACCCGCGAGCCCCTGGAATACACGTACCCCGCTCCCCCAGGCCCGATCGCGTGTGAAAACACCCGCGAGCCCCTGAAATACACGCGCCCAGGCCAATCGCGTGTGAGAAGCTTCTTGCGCACCCCTGAAATACACGCGCCCAGGCCAATCGCGTATGGAACTTCACGCGCACCCCTGAAATACACGCACACGCTCCCCCAGGCCCGATCGCATGTGGAACTTCTCACGCACCCCTGAAATACACGCACACGCTCCCCCAGGCCAGATCGCGTGTAAAACTTTGCGCGCCCCTCTGAAATACCCGCACACAGCCCAATCGCGTGTGGAACTTCACGCGCACCCCTGAAATACACGCACATGCTCCCCCAGGCCCGATCGCGTGTAAAAACACCCGCAAGCCCCTGGAATACACGTACCCCGCTCCCCCAGGCACGATTGCGTGTAAAAACACCCGCGAGCCCCTGGAATACACGTACCCCGCTCCCCCAGGCCCGATCGCGTGTGAAAACACCCGCGAGCCCCTGAAATACACGCGCCCAGGCCAATCGCGTGTGAGAAGCTTCTTGCGCACCCCTGAAATACACGCGCCCAGGCCAATCGCGTATGGAACTTCACGCGGACCCCTGAAATACACGCACACGCTCCCCCAGGCCAGATCGCGTGTAAAACTTCACACGCACCCCTGAAATGCCCGCATGCAGCCCAATCGCGTGTGAGAAACTTCTCGCGCACCCCTGAAATACACGCGCCCAGGCCAATTGCGTGTGGAACTTCACGCGCACCCCTGAAATACACGCACACGCTCCCCCAGGCCCGATCGCATGTGGAACTTCTCACGCACCCCTGAAATACACGCACACGCTCCCCCAGGCCCGATCGCGTGTGGGCCTTCTTGCGCATGTAGGACTTTGGCGCACATTTTTTTCCTGCGCAGGGACGCTACCGCCTGCTTTCGTGTGGCGGACATGTATGGGCCTGTGTGCGTCTTTGGCCGTGCGCTGTTTTTCCCTATTCGATTCCATGAATACGTGTTGTAGGCGAGCGTGTGGGCGTTCTGCGCACTTGCCTCCTGTACTTCCCCCGTGACGCCCACATTTTCATGAGTTGTTCCCCATTCTGCGTGTGACGCCACGTGTTAAGCCTACTTTTGTTATGTGCGCCGCGCTATGTGCGAATTCGCTGTGGCCTTATCGCACGGCGTTCGATGACCTGTGCGCCAGTGTGCGCCAGCGTGCGCCGCGCACTTTCTCAGCGCATATCCCACATTTCGCGCGTGCACGGACTTCCATGAATTGTTGTGCGATGTTTTCTGTGCGATAATCGCACTTGCACTGCGATTTTCGCTGTTTCTCTGCGAATCGTACGTTTACGCCGTTTTTTCGGCGCACGTTGATTCCATGAATCGGCCTGTTAGTAGTTTGAGCGATAAGCAATGACGAATAAGCAGGACTTATGAATATTATGAAGTTGAAAACGACACGAGCGGGAAGAGGCAGAGATACGAGCACAAACGAATAAAGAGGAATCGGAAATATACGCACAAATTACGGGCAGTAGACAACCATAGCCAGTAGCCACAATCACTCGGGCATGGGCTTCAACCATGATGCATGCCCCACTAGCCATCTCCGAGTAGACATTGCTCATTACAGGAGGCTAGGCACAATACCCACTTTAACCCCATAGCCGTTCCGCTAGAGGCCATGGCCAGTGGACAGAGGCACCAAAGTTGTATCACTTCTTTTTGTAATACCACAAGAAATTGGAACATTACCCCCAAATGAATAAATATTAGCAACATAAGTCACGTGAGTCCGCAGATACCCTAAAAAGAGAGGGTCCCCACAGACAGGGGTTAGGAGAAACCCCTGATGTACGAGTGCATACAAAAGAGACAGCAGGATAGAGGTGAAGTCTAACTACCACTGCCTGAATACCCTCTAGTGCTAGAGAGCACTGGTGTACCGCTTACCTATCAGTGATATGAAACGGAAATAGAAAATGTAACCAATTTCTAGTATGTACCTGTCAAATGCTGTGATTAGGGATAAGAGTAATCTCCTAACTGTAGTCAAGCACACTGCATGATCCATGTATAGTGTGATGTGAGTTGGCAGTATTAAAATTAGCGAGATGGCTCAAATGCACACAACAAACCGGTCTACTTATGGTAAAAATACAGTTTAATGACCTGTAGAACTGGCTCGGGTGTGGTTGTTAATAAAAGATAATCAAAGGTCATCAGTTCAGTAAAACCGGGTTCCGTACTAACCCAACCTGTGCTTGTGAGCCTGTCAGTTGTTCATATATGATGTATCAGAAATGAAACAGTGGAAGACAAAACAGAGCTTGCACACCAACTGGGGGATGCCAAAGGAGGGCACCCTCCATGGTGTGGAAGTAAGAACAGATGATTTCTTCGAGTTCTGAGTCACTTTTGTTTGTTTTGTACCTACATTTTGGCACCTTAAGAAAAATAAAAAACAAGATGGATTAATACCAAATTTGCAAAAGCATGCGTTCAGGACTTGGCTGAAGCTCCTCGCACATGTTGGGTGCAAATATGTTCAGAGTTT
This sequence comes from Ambystoma mexicanum, assembly GCF_040938575.1. NCBI lineage: Eukaryota > Metazoa > Chordata > Amphibia > Caudata > Ambystomatidae > Ambystoma > Ambystoma mexicanum. The sequence goes on from NC_090936.1 coordinate 282,446,971, forward strand.
CGGGCTGCAGGCAGAGCAATATTTTTTTCACATTCAAATTTATTTGGATTTTGAAAATGTTTCGACCCCTTAAAAACTTTGCCCCCATTGATGAATCTGTAGCAAACTGTCCAAAAAAATGGAGTTGGGTCTATTTCATTTGCAAAGTTTCATGTGGATTGTCAAACTATGCCAAAGTTGTAAGACACCCAAAAACTGCTCTTTATGGGAATGCCAACTTAACCATAGAGGGTCGCTATCGCTGACCCTGTAATATACAGGCTGAGCACTCTGGTAACGTTACATGAGGGAGACCATAGCTACATGAGGTAAAAAGAAAAAGCAAAACATGATAATTTAACTGTCTTGTGTAAAGTATAAAAAAGGGACCTAACAAGTAGACTCTAGGGCTCAATATAAAGGCCTCAGAGTACCTTAGATGCCTGGGAAAGTGACCTAGTCCACCAGTTAAAAATATTCGTTTTTTTAGAAGGCACAAAAGCATTGCAAATGTTTTTGTTGAGCTCCTCTGTCGCAGAAGCAGACGATTAGGGCCAGTTCTCTCAATGTTGCAAGCAGCTTAAAAATACTACATGTGTGGGGATTTCATAGTACAGGACATCTCAAATGGCACTCCAGGCAAGCTCAATGAGCGTAGCAGGTCTTGGGCTCAGAATGCAGTGAGGTGCGTGAAGTGTATAGCTGCTGGAAGTCTCAAGACCGGCTCAATTACTTTTATAGTGATCTGAGCAACAGAGGTTCAGAGGTAATGCCTCTGGACATAAGAGAGCTGACTGGTATATTGAAAAGAGACATTCCAAGAGGGAGCTCTCTTCGGCACTTCCTTAATGAGGGGAAATAACAAGTACAATGTTTCTACTCTTACTGTCAAAAACCGAGGGATGAACAAAAGACTCTACACTATTAAATACAATGGTTTTCAGGTTTCTTATACAAGACATGAGGGTGGGTGTAAGGCCTGTAATATTGGATGGAGTCTCAAGTGACAGTGTTGTGGTCCCAGTGAAGCACACATGTGACAGTGTGGCTCAAGCCTAGTCTAAGAAGACGTAAATGTTCAGTCGGAAATCCCTAGTCTATAAGACTTTGTACTGAAGGATGGGATGAGACTCAAGTTGTTGTATTAAGTCTTTTGCAGTTTTTAGGGGGACCCAACAGATGGGAGATAAACTCAAGTTGCATGCGTCCATGTACCCTTCCTAATCCCTTTGAAACAGATTTCAGATACAATGATCAATCCATAACTCGTATGCTTTGCAATGGGGATTGTATATGTTCATCTGTTATTGAGACAATTCATCCACAGCCTTCTGTTGACCTTATAATGGTTGATTGAATCAATTGATTTCAATGCTCAATGCGCTCCAGATTACTTCTTCATACTCAAAAGATTCCTGATAACACCACCATTCACAGTGAGCTTGATGGCCACTCTTGTTGGTGAAAATTGACTAAAATACATCCACTGTTGTGCATAGATTATATGTTGAATGCTGTGATAATTGCTGTAAATTGGCATGGCCTGTCGTTTTGCCATTCCCCGTCAATTCATATTAATGTCGACCTGTGTCATTTGTCTCCTACTTGAGCGGCATGGGTGGCAAAGGACTGATAACCTTGGAGGTCATTTTTGTCAGTAGCCCAGGTTTCCTGAAAGTATACAAGGTTGAAGCCTTGAATGAAGGAGCACCAGTTTGAGTCATCCACATGTCTTGCTACAATTATGAATCATCAATATGCTTGTCAATTCAATTGTCAAAGCTGCACCATATGCACATTTGGTTTACCCTGAGCGCACATTCATCATAGGATGAAAAGTGAATGAGGATTCAGGACAAAGCTTCAATTTTATAGAAAACTAAAATAAATCAGAACATCCTTTCTTAAATCTCTCTACTTTCATATACACAACCTACACAAAAAACCAACCACCTGAATTAGCAGAAACTACACTGGGCGGATCACCAACTTCAAAACCTCAGAACACGACAGAGTTGACCCTACAACATCAACCAGAGGACCGCCAAGATAAACAGCAAAAACCACATTGCAACCACAAAGGAAATACCCATAAATGACTGAGCCACAAGGGTTTAACAACCCCTGGTTCAACAACTACAACCAAAGGACCCCTTAGATTAACACCTAAAATCACAACCGAGCCACAAAGGAAATACTTCCTTATGACACCCCTTCCCCATCTTACCAGGTAGGATATCTGGAAACTCATTCCCCTCACCCCCATTTTGCAACACAAACACTTTCTAATGGGCAGTTCATTGTGAGCAACAACAGACAAACACTAGAGCCGTATACCTGCCATGTCCCAAGGGTCAGGCAGAGTCAGGAAATTACTCCTGATTACACACATTTGACTTCCATCACATTTCCGCACACGGATAAAAGGCGGAGCAAGAAAAGCAAACTCTGAGTGGAGACAAATATACGAGGAAGCAGCTATTCTGGGATGACAGTTTAAATCAAGGAGAAAGGTGGCGAGACCAGAGAGAATGACAAGGAGGGAATTGCCCTTGCCCTTTCTCAGAAAGGAGCACGACTTTCAGCAAACCTCAAAGAAAAGTAAAATAAGACCAGGAATAATAGCTGATGACCATTGCAGCATTTGTAAAAGGTACATAGGGCCCTCCCGCATTGATAGCCAAGGCGGGTAGAAGAAGTTGCCACCATGGTACCGTCCTTGACGCGGACAACAAAGCAAACACAATAAGCTCAGCACAGCAGGTGAATCGGGAGAAGCTGATAGCAAGCTGGGTTGTGGGATGCTCAAGGTTACAAGATGCAATATTGTATGAACAAACAACTTGGGTGCTATTGAACGTTAAAGAAAACAAGATCGGTAACAGAAACTGAGTGGTCCAGCGCCACGTGGGCGCTTACTTGAAGATCTTTGTTAAATACCCAAAGAACGTGGAAGTTTAATGAGGTGGATTGAAGTGGTCCTGCAACGTATTGACTTGAATCCCATGCACAATCAAAAGTCTTCGATTGCCTAGGTGTTAAAATTGGTCTGAGCCCGGCTGAGGGCGACTAATTGCGGAAAAGGGGATCTGAGCCCATCAGAGGGGGATCCCGGGTTGAATAGTAAAAATCACAGAAGAAGATATTGTTGTTTAAATTGGTCTGATCCTGGCTGAGGGGGACTAATTGTGAATGTTGGGCACCTGATCACGGAAGAGGGGGGTCCAGGGTGAAGAGAGAATCACTAAGTGAATATCAAGAAAGGAATTAACTTGAGCCCGGCTGAGGGGGACTAATTGTGAAGGTGAAGGATCTGAACCCGAAAGAGGGTAACCCAGGGTGAAGGGTAAATTGACCACTGTGAATATCAACAAAGGAGCTTCTCTTTGTATTTGTTTATGGAACATCAGGCCCTCTGAGACAAGAGACTTTGCACCAAAGAGACTTGGGCACAGAAAAGCCCTGATATTGGAGAAAGTTAACTGTGACCTTGTGCCAGAGAAGCCCAGGAGAGTGCTGTGCTTATGTGACCTGCTGTGTCCTGTGCTACAAACGTGGGGAAGAGAAGCCCCGGACCACACGTCCTGACTTGTCATTTTGTGAACACTTTTCTTTTTGTGAACATTATCCCACACTATTTTGCAGCATAGCGGTAAGGATTGCCAATAGTTTTTTTAGCATAGGCCTTTTCTATTTGACTAGACTCCACAAGGACTGTATTATTATGATTTGATGGTTGTAGCTTGCTTCCATCGTAGATTTAGGGTTAGATAGGTGTTTTTCACACCCATGATAAAAGTTTAATGAACACCCTAGAACTGTGATCACTTGTGTCTGTCTTACTTTGGTGATGTAGGGCATTGTAAGGAAGGCATGGTATCAAAGACTAGAACAAATGACGGGAACCAACACAACTCACCAGCTGGAATGAACTAAAACCAATCAACCCTGCCATCAACTTAATCAGTATACTCGCTGAAGAGACTGACCACAAAACAAGTCCCCCTCCCAACAGGCACAACCAGGAGAGAACCACCAGCACAGAAACCCAACCGACAACACACCAAACCGAACCAACAATACACACAACAACCCAAAAACGAGAATCAAACAAGCTACACTGCAGCCTTATCAACGTTAGATCTATGGCAAAACACTCAATAGAAATCCATGACCTTCTAAGCGAAGGAGGTACAGACCGACTCCTTCTTACAGAAACCTGGTTAAAGGACACCCACAAAGCCGTTGCAAACCAAGCCATACCAGACAACTTTGACACAAAGAACACATCCAAGCTTCTCAACTCATCCCAACCGACATAGAAGACCCTCCTCATCAAGACTGAACTCAACGACCAAACCAACATAGTATTCCTCCTGATCTACAGAGCACCATCTTACAAACCCCAACTTTGCATCAAAATTAGCTGACACTGCAGCCATTTTATCAACCTACCACAACAACTTAGTCATACTGGAGGACTTCAACATCTGATTCGAAAAACAAAACGAAACCACAGAGAACTCACTATATGCACTCCTGGAAACATTGCATTTCAAGCAAATAGTAAATGGATCCACCCACAACGCTGGAGACACCTTGGACACCATTTTCCTGCAGAGGAGGACTATGCACATCTGCACCACCTACACCGATGATTTGGAGCGACCATTGCTTGATACCATTGATACCATTCTGCATCAAAAACCAGAAAGGAAATACTCCATGCCCGCAAGAAAAGAAACTGGAAGATTGTAGAGCTGGAGGCCTTAAATTTACTAGACTTGACCAGTCCAAGCAGGAGAGAACCCACCAAAACAATCATAGACTCAGCAGAAAACACATTTAACACCTGGATCACCAAGGCCCTAGACCACCTGGCATCAGCAAAAACATTCAAAGCCACACCTAAAAAAAACTGTCAGCACAATAGTTCACAGAAGAACTGAAAGAACTACAAAAAATAACTGCAAAATGGAGAGAACAATACAACTGACAAGACAAAATAAAGTACCAAAGACAGTTCAGACTATATAAATCAATCGACCTCAAAGCAAAAAAATACTATTATGCCACAAGAGAATCAGCAAAACAATCCACAGAAAGAACTCTTTAAAATCATCCAAAATATTTTTTTTTAAACTTTCTGAAAGAATTCCATTATCCTGAGACAAGCGCTTTGTGACATCAGCAACCACCTGAGAAAAAAATCGATACAATCGAATACGACCATCAACACAACCTGCTGAACCACAGACACCGGGCGAAACACAGACTACAGAAAAACTGACCTGCCTAGAACCAATCACAGAAGAAACCTCTGCCACACTGATCAAGAACACCAAATTTGCAGGATACCCAAGGGACCCCTGGCCCCCCTGACATCCTCAAAGAAATGTCAACCACAGAACCCCAGCGACACACTTCCGGAACCTAATGTACTTATCACTCAAAAGAGCAATTGTACCGTCTGCCTTCAAATCAGCATACATCAAACCACTGATAAAAAAGGAATCAGAAAGCGCTGAAGACCCGACTACAGACCGAAATCCAACCTGCCATACCCAGCAAAGATCCTGGAGAACCATGTGTACAAGATCCTACTTAAATAGGCAAAAACAAACAGAATACATGACCGTTCAGTGGGCTTCAGAACAATGAGAGGAACAGAATCAGTGTTCCTATTGATATGGGACGACCTGAAAATAAACGCAGACACCCAAATGTTCCTCAAACTATTGGACATAGCAGCTGCTTTTGACACAATCAGCCACGCAACACTAATACCAAAATACTGTTGGAATGTAGTATACAGGAATCCACACTTAGGTGGCTTAACTCATTGCAAACAAACCAAACTGAAAGAACCTACCTACCACCTTTCACCTCAAACACCAAAAATATATCCTGCAGAGTCCCAAGAGTCCAGACTCTACTATGCTTTTCAGCATCGACATTTGCCCACTGATGAAAATCTTTCGAACCCACAGTCTAAATGCTACAACTATGCAGATGACACACAACTGATTGTGAAAATGAACACAACCTGGGAACAAAATAACTGCTTCAGCACCGGCTCACAGACATCTACAATTTGATGACAACAAACAACCTTAAACTGAACTGTCAAAAATGAAAATAATGCCGTCAACCACATAAATCAACGCCGGCAACCCACAACTGGCTGAAAGCCACATGGGAACGCAACCGGGGACTACCGACGTAGTAAATGACCTCGGAATACTCACGGACAACGGACTATTCCTGGAACCGCAAGTCAACACAATCACCAAAAAATTATTCTTCCTCCTACGTCTACTCAGGGGATTACTGCCCTACCTCTCCTTCCCTCACAGAACCCTCACAATCATATCCATGATACTCACAAGAATTTAATATGCAAACAGCCTCTACCTAGGAATGATAGAAAGACTCACCAAGAAACTCCTAAGGGTGCAAAAGTACAGAAGCCATTATCCTATTAAGACTAAACAGAAGCTACCACTTCCCTTCAGCACTGAAAAGCCTACACTGGTTACCAATAAAATAACACATTAAATTCAAAGACTACAAAAAAAGGAAATTCAGTGGAACAGCATTTGCACATCTAATTGTAAACCTCTGGAACACCATGCCCAAAGAAATTAGAACCACAGAAGACCACATTACTTTCAGAAAACGACTCAAAACCTGGTAATTCAGCAGACAATGACAACCACAAAGGGACACCGGCAGCGATAGCATCACAGACAACCAACTAGAGAGGAGGCCCAATGGGCCGACGAACTGCAAGCATAAACGTGGGTATATACCATCAAGCGGCAACCAAAGAGTCACACGAGAGGCTCCACCAAACCGACTGACTAACTAAATGACTTCCCCTTCCTGCTCCTCCAACATAACCATCACCACTACACTAGACCTTGGGCTAGCCACACTACACAAACACACCAAGAATCAATTCAATGCTCACACCCACCTTCTCTCTGAGATTCTGGAAGCACACCTAAAGTGAAACACCCACCATAAAACCGTCAATGACACAAGTACACACCAAGACACCAGATAGTCATATAGCAACAGCCACTCTGGATCACTTATGGACACAATCTAACAAGTACGCACAACCACAACCCATTCAAACATCACACGGCACACTAACGCTAACACCAACACAAACATTTGCACAAACCCAAGGCATTGAGTTTTACCCATATGGTTACAACGCACAGGGCCACCCGCGCCAACTCCCACATGCAAAACAACACGCAGATGCCAGTTCCTCAAAGTTCTGAGCCTATACTTTCATTCTATCCTCACTAACCTCCCCATAAGCCCCTCTCTTGCAGAGCCACGCAAACGCCCGGAGGCTCTCCATGGGTAATAGCGGTGTGCGGTATAAATCAGCAATAACATATCATATATTAAAAATAAACACTTCCTTTTTTCAATCGATATGTCAGTGTTTCAAAAAGCACTTTATAAATGTCAATTTAAATGGTTACTTGACATTCCTTCAAGTAAATTGTTTGCAAAAAAGAAAAATGCATATTTAACATGCATGTTTGCGATATTCCCTTAAATTGTGTTCTATGGCATTAATGTGTAGGGATTGCACATTTGTGATTTTACAACGGGCAATTTAAAGGGGCATGAAGTGTGACAGTCAGAAACACTTTCCCTTTCTCTTTGATTGGTTCAGAGCAACTAACAGGACACTGCACAGTGATATAACCAGGGAATGACTTCAATTACATTGTTTTCCTGGGCATATGCAAAGTGAGAATCTGTAGCTCACAGTCTGTACTTGGCCATTTCACAGAATGTGAGTATGGGATCTCCCAATACATACACCATAAGGGTCTATTTGATCAAATCCAAAGTTTCCATAAGTACTTACACTTGATTAATTCCCCAGGATGTAAAATCAATTAATCTAGCCCCTTAGTACTTTCACAAATAGGAGGGGCTTGGATTTAATCTATTCTCCTTTAGAATATACCTCCCTTAAAAATTATATTTGGCTTTTTGGGAAGTTCTGTTGGTCAAGGGCTGTCTGTGACTGTCGTACTCTCAGCTCCTTTTCAACCGTCTCAATACATTCAACGTACTCAGTGCTGCGGGCTGAATGTGGCGAACTGCAGAGATTTTCTCTAAGTGCATTAGCACCGTCCACATTTACCCATAACTCTATTTACACTGAGGACATGCGCTTTTGCGCGCATGCTTTTTGGGTAAGTGCTGTTGGTCAAGGGCTGTCTGTGGCTGTCCTACTCTCTGCTCCTTTTCAACGCTCTCAATACATTCAACGTACTAAATTCTGCGGGCTGACGGTATGCATTTCACCTGATTGCTGCTCACTCGGATGTATTGGACATACCGTTGCAGCGTGATACTTACGCCTTTCATGTGTTTCTTGGTGGCGAACTGCAGAGATTTTCTCTAAGGTCTTTAGCACCGCTCACATTTACCTATAACTCCATTTACACTGAGGACACAGGATGTTACGTGCGTGCTTTTTGGGTAAGCGCTGTTGGTCAAGGGCTGTCTGTGTCTGTCTTGCGGTGGCTCGGGGTGTGGGGCGAATAGTTCTTACTTTGCTGTAAAGTTGTCTGGTTACTTCTTGATCTAACTAACTATGGTGAATACGCGCTCACTTTTAAGCCTGAGATGCTCCCAGCATGCGATGATGTACTCACTTAAAACAAACATGCCCCTAATGCTAAAATCCATTACACCTTGGCCACAAGTAGAATCAATTTACTTGAATCTTTCACCGGCTCAGCTTGCAGTCAGGAAAGCCATGTTGGCTGCAGCTTTTGCTCTTAACAAGAAAATCTTGTGGACCTGATATTCGCTGATACTACCCCCTACACACCAAACAATCGTCTTTGACCCATGACGAACCTATTGTGTCTAACGAAGCGATGTGTGCTGTACAGTCACCATCCCAAGATGTGGTGTCCTTCATTTCAAACCCTCCCTCACCGGAGTGGAATGATTCTCTAATGAGCTCTATTGCTCCACCTGTGGCGGGCAAATTAACATCAAGGCCTGCTCCTCAGTGCTCACTCGATCAGTCGGCCAGAAGACTTAGACGGAAAATAATATCAAACCATTACATTTTAAGAATCTTGACTTAAGCCCTCCTGCCTCTGCGGCTTTGATGGTTGCTTGCAAGCATATTTCCTCAACTGAAGATTACCCAATAGATCTATTTACACAACTGAAACCACAGCTACCACTATTTGAAACCCCAGTGTCTGCTTATCCACTAAGCAATGCAAACAATGAGACTGAAAACCTTTCACAGTCACCATTAATGTTCCAACGCTCACCCAAAACTTATCCATGTCTCCAATTTCCTATTCCAACCCAACACCACAGAAACTGATACAACAAACAAAATCTCTGTCTGGTAAAGCAGCTCCTACACAAACAAGTTCTTCTACTCCACTGTTGGAATTAACTCTAGATGCTATCAATACCACGTTGTCCTCATTAGTCAAAACTATTTGAGGTTCTGAATGATAAATTAAATCGACAGTCTGACCTGCTAAAAAGGCTATCCCATCAACAACTCGATAGGATGCTAAACGCAGACCCTAACATGCAGGTGTCGAGTGGAGTGACTGAACCATACTGTTCTGCTCTTAGTAACCTTACAGAAAATATTGTGATCATTCCAAGCGAGAGAGACTCTAGGAGGACTGCTGGATTTGATGTGCTTCCTACGTTTGCTAATATCATCAAACCACAAGAGCCGACTGTTCTTTCATCTCTCTCCCCGTCTTCTCCTCCATACTCAAAGGAAAAGAGACAATCAATGAGTCTTGTGATCGAAACAATTTCAAAGAAGGCATATAACATCCTTGTTCTGTTGCCTTTAACAAAACGAATTACAAAATCGAATGGTCCTGCCATCCAGCTGAAGGAGAAATCCAACAACCTTGTACGTGCTCAAGCTTCAACCTCTTCAGGTACTAAACATTTTGTGAGAGCCATTTTGCATAAAAGATCTCAGAATGTGATTTGGACTACTACTACTAGCCGGAAAAAACATTAAAACAAAAATCTGAAACCAAAGATTTATCTTGTAGAATTGTACTTATCTACCAACCCCTAGATGAACTAGTTGAGGCAGTAAAGCAAGATGCTTCTCAGAGAATTCCTGCTATAATTCAAACTAAAGCTGCTAAGAATATAGTGACTGTACCTCTTTTCAAACAAAATGACTCAACAAAATGGTGCTCTGAAGCAATTAATTTGGACCAACAGCAAGCAGAAATTCAAATCTCACTGCAACAATACTTTGGCAAACAGAACATGATGGCACATGAGCAACCTGAGGTCACATGTACAACCCTTCTATCAGCTTGCAGGTCCCTTGATTTACTGCAACATCAAACATTAATTTTAAGAGAAATGCAACCCTTGATGATACCGAACAAACTGGAAGCAAAACAAATAATTACAAACGACTATCAAAGGAGCAAATTGCAAATAACTTCAAGATGCGAGGCTACTCAGCACACTTTCCCTGCTTATCGCTAAAATGTAGATCAGCACGTTTTCCATCATTTGACTTAAAACAGAGTAATCGTTCTGAATATTTTTTATGAAATTCCAAGTCTCCATGATGTCTGCTCAGTGGATATAAATCAAGTGGAGTTTATACAGCAGACTAATCTATCTGTGGTCAGATTATTTATTCAGTCAGGTGTGGACTTTAACACCTTTTGGCAAGCCATAAAAGATCTACATGATCTTGGCTTTGAATTACATTGAGATCTGCTACCTAAGCCCTTCGAGTCAAAAACTCGATATCCTAGCGGACCAGGACTCCAAATGCCTAAAAGCCGAAATCCTGTGATGCTTACTAATCAGTTCTCGGCCTTGGCTCTGAATTTAAACCCATCTAACACTTGGTTAATAAGACCTGAACTTCCACCACGGTCATAACAACTCAATTCAAATGTACAGATCTCGACCTTCTTGGCCAGTTGGAATACCAGAGGGCATGTGCACTTGATGAATAGCCTACAACATGGCCTCAGCAACTTTCACATAGTTGCACTTCAAGAAACGTGGCTATTAGAAGATCCATATGGCATGCTTATCAGATATCTACTGTTAAAGCTATGACATCAGTCAAGGGATGGCCGTCTGCTGGATTATTGATTGCAGTTCAAATCGCAACTGGATATACATGTAAAGCTTGGGCCTCCCCAAATAATTTTGTACAGCTTGTCAAAATCATCCAAGGGTCTTACACCATAGTATTCATCAATTTATATTGGAACTACTCTAAAATTTCGGATGAATGCTTCATGTAAGATTTAAACATTCTCATGGCATTGATCGCATCTACACCTACAATTTCAGCCACCACTTTAATTGGTGATTTGAATCTTCATTTATTTGATGATACATGGACCCAGGATAGTCAAATCTTACTCTGCTTAGCAAATGGTGCACTCCCTGGAGATTGTCAACCACAATACACATGGTCAAGAGGAAGTCAATCCTCCATCATCGACTTTGTATATATGGATAAAGTTACTTTTGCAAATGCTGAACATTTAGAGGTGATCAAACAATCCCGCAGCAATCATCACATGACATTAACTTGGCGACAAGAATCATCTGACATGCTGATAACTAAGTCTCAATATCCTGGCCATCTAAATATCAATCCTGGTAAAAATAATTTCCGTTGGTTCATTGAGAAATTGGGACAGCTTCAAAACATGATAGAAAATCATCAAGAACCCATTCCAGAACATGGACAGCACTAGTAGACCACTATGTTAAAGCGCTGCAGCTCTTCGTGGTTCGTTCTTCCAATACAGCGAGACCATCATTTAGTCCTAAGCATGCTTATGATCGAAAGCTGTGAATGAAGAAACTAGAATATCGCAGAAAGAAGCAAGCTACTAAATACTTTGATCGCATCGACAAGGTAAAGGTGTTGACATTTCTTAAAATGCGGTATCGGAACTGGATTTGAAGTAGACGAGCAAACATGTACCAGCAAGTTGGGGCATCTATTTTATGGGTGCTATCATCAAAATCATCGGCAGCAACCTGGAACATCTTAAACAATGTAACTAACACGCCCCAAGAAGCAATACAATATAAATGGTGTCACGGCTAAGGCGTGGCATGATTATTTTCTTCATCTCTATGCAACACCGAATTCATCTACATGCCAACAGCTGATGGATGAAATACCCGTGATAGAACTGAATAACCCCAACTTCGATCTGGACATCACCAAGGAAGATATTATCTATTACATCCAGAGGTCTAGCCGATCGAGGGCCCCTGCACCCGACGGCTTAAGCAATAGCATGTTCAAAGAAAATCCAATGGAATGGGCAGCTATACTGCATGACATTTTTCAACAAGTCAGAACTACAAAATATTTACCAAGCTCATGGCAAAAATCAATAGTAATTACAATATACAAAAAAGGAAACAGACAATCGCCAACAAACTACCGACCAATCCCCTTGCTAAATGCTTCAAGCAAAATATTTACACGCTTCATCCTTGAAAAATTCAACCACTGGAACTTGGACTCTGGAAATCATGATATCTATCAAACAGGATTTGGAGCTGGATTGGGGACATCGGTTAACTTGATGCTTATTTCCACCCTTCAAGCGTAGGCTCGCTCGCAAGAGCAATCCTTGTATTTCAGCTTCATTAACTTCCGAGCAGCCTTTGATTCTGATTCAAGACATCTTTTGTATATAAAGCTTAGAGAAGCAAACTGCCCAGATTCAATATTGACTTAGATCATGATATTTCACACAAACACAACTATACAAATACGACTTTCTATGACTGGCTTGCTAAAACAACAAATTCCTACCTTTAGAGGGCTGAAGCAGGGTTATATCCTTGCTTCAACTCTTTAACTTTTTTACTGCGGACTTGGTGAAAGATCTCATGCTCCTGTTTATCGATGCACCGAAACTGGGTTCTCACTACATTCCGTGTTGATCTCTAAGATACCGAACATTTTACAGAGGATGCTACATGCCTTGAATATATATGCTACCAAAAATTGGGTGCCTCTTTCTTGTATTGTTTATACTTATGGAAATTATGCTTATTCTACAGAAAGTGTATGTTGAGCTCAAATAGAAATAATTTACTGTATGTTATAGCAAATTTATTTAGTGTATCAAAGCTCAGATTCAGTGTTGAATGAAAAACATTGTAACTAATGCATTAGTGGCAGCACACATTACTGATGACATCCTGTTGAATGATCCAACTCACGCAAAATGTAAATTGCTGCTCTTTGATTGGATAAAGACATGCAAATTATGTACGATTTACAAAGATCTCAACCAGAATCCATTTACTCCAAAAGCTTTGGGAATGGTTGATGGATCTATGACCAAATGTCCATCCCCTAAGCTTAGAAGTAAATGGCTGCTATTAAGGCTTAATTTATGGCCTACTAGACAAGTATTGGCTCATCGTAGCATAATATTGACCCATCATAATGGATGTCGACATTGCTACAAAACGGGTTAGGATGAGACGCTAAAGCATTTAATAGCAGAGTGTGCCAGCTTGAGTGAACAGCGTAACTTATACTTCAGATCATTGTTCTTACATCATCAAGATCTAGATGTAGACACTTTTTGGACACTCATTTTCACAACTGAAAATCTGTGTGAGAATAGCTGGAATACATTTTTTTGAAACAATGAATTGGAATTACGGGTAGTGGATATCCCCAGATAGCTCTAAATTACACATTATATTTGGAGTAAAAATTAGCAGAGACAAATATTGTGATAATCATTTGATACATGTATTAATTTGATAATTTGATAATTCAAGTTCTGAAGTATTGTATGATTTTTTATATGAGTCTATTTAACTTAACTCATTTGCCTTAGTTGAGATTTTATCTGTCTAATTGCTTTCTTTGTTTAGGGTCATTTAACAATAATGTAAATTAAGTGAATTAAATTTGTCATTTGAAATATTTGGTTGTCTGATACTGTTGTGATGTTAAAGAATTTAATTCATTTTTACCTTTTCTAAAGTTTTATCAAAAATATTGAAAAGTTGATACAATCAGCTAAATCAATAATCCATGCATGGGAATTTTTTTGGCTGTATCACAAACAGATCCTTCCCTCCCAAGCACTGGTTCAATTCTCTCTTCTAGTAATTGGTGGGAATCAGTAAGCAAGATGGTCAGCATGCCTCTATGACCTGGTTTCCCTACCACCGAAGAAGGCCTGGGGCTGATCTCCATATAGGCCTCTACCACAGTGGTCCACAATCCAACATTAATCAAAAGGAAAGCAAGGTATTCTACTCTATTCCCCCTTCTGTTGTTGTCAATTCTTCTTTCTAGCCCCTTCTTTCAGCCAGTGTGCCAGCCAGTCTGTCCCCTAACTCTATGGGTGTGGACCTTTATTGATTAAAGACCATTCCCTTTAGAGGTGTGAATCATTTCTCTATTTTAATTTGTCAGTATATGTTCCATATTGAACACTGTCCTAAACAAGACAACACACTAAACCATCCCCTTTGTACACATTTGGTATATTAAGCTGGAGGATGTCTGAAAATGTCTTTTCATGTGCAGTGTTGCCTTCATGCAACTTTTGTGGTGTGTGGGTATTCCAAAGTGAGGTGGAGAATGTAAACTGCATTGCAGAGCTTCCTGTATTCACAAATGCCCCTTTGCAGACCAGGCCCGGGGGCTGGTGCAGGACAAATGGGGCTCATTTAATTTAATATTTGTTTACATGTTCATCCCCTGTAATTGTTGACATGTAAAATTAGAATTGCAGATGAAGGGCTTTTTAGGGGCCATCACCTGGAGTGCACGTGTGTAGAAGGCTAATTGTAATCCTCCTCCAAAGTGTGTTCTGATCATGTCCAATAGATATCTAGGTGCTCGCTCTATGCCTGACACTGAGATATGCATGGCTGCTTGAGTGGTAACACAGTTGCTCTTGCTCCCTGGGTCTCATTCTCTATGCAGACACCGTTGTGAAATAGGAGTGCTGCCACAGACTGTAGTTACTATAGCAAAACAAAAGAGGTGATGGCTGGAATGTTTAGAATTAATCTTAACCTCTGGCATGTTCTGGGCAACCCTCCAGACCATGGTTCTTCTCCTGCCAAGCCATTACAGAAAGGGGAATTACCATATGTAATTCAGGCTTCAAATAGTTACCGTACTTTAATTTTAGGTCAAACTTCAATCCCATCAATTTATTTAATATGTCCATATCATGGATACCATAGGGCCTATTATAGACATTGAAAAAAGATCATCTTAATCCGGCACCGTTATAATTAAACATTATAGATCCAGGGACTGGGTTTCCACTTCCACGACTTGTGCTTTAAGTTTCAAGTGCAGTGTTAATTATCTTCAGATGTCTCAAAAGACCAGCAACATTCCAGGATACCATTTTCACTTTATCAAGGGTTAGTATTTTTCTAGCTTCATCGTTACCTATGTTTGTGGTGCGCTGTGGGGATGGCAAAGCATGTCAAATGGAGGTAGAACGTATTACCATTTGAAGGCTTAGAGGCACTTCTGCACCTTCTCCACTTTCTTGCAGTCTGGGTAATATTCCCCTTATTTCAATCTTCAATTCGAGTGATTGCAAAGACCTAGCATCTTTCGACAGTAGACCTGATGTTAAAAAATAATTTGCTAGGGTCAATTTAATATAATCCAGCCCCCACTAATAAACTGGGTGAAACACCCTACATCTACAAAATCTGACCTAACCACGGACAGGCAATGTTTTTTATGTCTTCCCCAATGCACGCATTTATTAGAAAGCAAAAACAAAGAGTTGATGGCTGGAAGGTTTAGAATGAATCTTAACCTCTGGCATTGCTCTGTGCTACCCTCCAGACCATCGTTCTTCGCCTGCCAGCCATTACAGAAGGGGAAAGACCATATGCAAATCAGGCTTGGTTCCACTCCAAAAGGGCCAGTCCAGCCCAATCTGCTAGGTCACATGCCTTCTGCATGAGACCACGAGCATCCCCAGACATGTTTCGGCCTTGTTGGCTTCATCAGTGAGGGGCAGCTTGGGTCTCTAGGCTCAGCAGGCATGGGACTCACGTCTGGGCATACCCGTCCGATTTGGCGTGACAAAGCAAAAACAAAGAGGTGATGGCTGGAAGGTTAAGAATTAATCTTAACCTCTGGCATTGCTCCAGGTAACCCTCCAGACCATTGTTCTTCTCCGGCCAAACAGTTTGGGCATGTCTGCTCCCATCAGTGACAATACTTTACTGATTTGCATGTGGCTATACCCCTTTTGCAATGGCGCAGACGGGCTAAAAAACAGTGGTGTGGAATGTTGGCCAGAGCAATGCCAGGGGTTCAGATAAATTCCTAACCTTCCACCCATCACTTTTTTGGTTTCTGCATTTATTAGAAAAACTGTCCTTATTCTCCCAGCCCCCATGTTATAACTTGTGACCATTTGTTAGGTACGGAACTGCTTCCTGAACATCCGTGAGGACCTGCTCTCGAACCTCGACTCCAACACTCCGTGTGTTCTCATTCTGCTCGATCTCTCTTCTGCCTTTGACACTGTCAACCATGCCATCCTGCTCAACCGTCTCCGTGATAACCTGGGTATCACGGGTCAGGCTCTGGTGTGGCTGACCTCTTTCCTTTCCAATCGACCCTCCCAGGTCCAACTGGGGTCCTTCCTCTCTGACATCTTTTTCTCTACCTGTGGTGTCCCCCAGGAATCTAATCTCTCTCCCTGGCTGTTCAACCAGTATCTGGCACTCCTTGCCCACCGCATCGCCGCTCTCTGCCCCAACTTTCAGTGCTATGCGGACGATACCAAGATCATTTTCAGGCTACACTCGGCCTCCTCCTCTCCTTCCCTCATCTCTGACTGTCTGTCTGCTATCCAGGAATGGCGTGCCGCCAATGACCTCTGCCTTAATGCCAGTAAGACTGAGATTCTACTCATCGGCACACCCACTCCCTCCTTCCTACAGCTCTCTGGCCAGCCTCTCTTGGCCCTCTTCCTGCTCATACCTGCAAGGCAAAAAACCTCGGGGTCATCTTCAACTCCACACTCTCCTTCTCTCCTCATATATCTGACGTCTCTAAAAAGTCACACTACCAGCTGCACCTCCTCAAAGGTATTCTTCCCTTCCTCTCCTTCCCCCAGAAGCTCACGGTCTCCAGAGCCCTGGTTCTCTCGAAGCTGGACTACTGTAACAGCCTCTATCTTAATCTGCCTGCCTCCATTCTTCGCCCTCTGCAACTCATCCAGAACAGGACTGCGAGACTTGTCCTTGGCCTCAAGCCCAGGGACCGTATCTCTCCAGGACTGAAATCTCTACACTGGGTCCCAGTGGTTGCGAGGATTAAGTTCAAAACCCTCTGCATTGTCCACAAGGTCTTCTGGGGCCTGGGGCCTAAATACCTTCAACTCTCTCTTCCTAAATATCTTCCTTCCCGAGCCCTTTGCTCATCCGTCTCCAACTCCCTCAGGGTCAGCCGCTTCTCGAAGCAACGAGCTGGGGGTAGATCTCTCTCCGCGGCAGGTGCCTCCCTCTGGAACAGCCTTCCTGCCTCCCTGAAACTTGAGGAGAACCATCTCCAGTTCCGGAAGCACCTCAAAACCCTCCTCTTTGCTTCTGCTTCCTCTCTCCCTCTCCCCTGCTAAATTCTTCACTGAAACTGCACTGAATCTGCAACTGGGCCACTCTCACCGACCTCGGTCCGTGGCCCAGCCACTCTCCACTTGCACTGCCTCTCTGACAACCCCTGCACTGCGGGACTGTCTCTGTATCCCTACAGCCCCCCCTTCCCAGCACTTGTCTGCACTTACCTTGCACTTGCCACCAGCTGGCCCTATTTATTTATTTATTTTATTCTACTTACCCTGTACTGCACTTCCCCCCCTCCCCTTACCCTAGCACTTTTTACCCTTCCCCCTACCCCTGCACTTGCGCGATCTAAATGATACCTGGCCTAGTAGGATCGTTGTCTATCTTCCCCTTGTTCCCCCCTCCCTGCCTCGTCGCGCCTTGAAACACTTGTGTATAGGCGCGTTACAAATGCCATATCATATACACTATATTTTTAGGTTAACCCCTCTCACTGCCAGCTGGATATAACCTCTCTTTAGGGTAGGTAGCTTTTACACCCTCAGCATTGCATGTAAAACTCACAGGCTTCGGGTTGTTCCTTAGCACAGTCGAAGCCGGCAGGGAAGCGTTTAATAAGTCATGTTTTATTAGGCGACCAGTATTAGGATGGGGGTGGTTCTTCCCATGATTTTGAATAACTTTCGTAATATTACTGAACTCAGAATCTATGTTTTCCAATTGCCCTCTCTAGATCCCCCTGGGCATGGGTTGCATTGGCGATGTAAAGAGGTCAATGGGCCTCATTACGAGGTGGGAGGTAAGGGATTACCGGCACCGGTAAGGGCACCAGTGCCAGTAATCCCTTACCTTCCTACTAAGAGTTCCCTTTGCGGGTCCTTCCTTAACGCCTGGTTTTTGCAGGAGTTAAGGACGGGACCCGCAAAGGGACTCTAGAGCTAATAACGGCACCGCAATTTGCAGTACCGTTATTAGCGCCTTCCCCATTCCCATTGAGCCGTATAGGGGCTCAATGGGAATGGGGAATGGCCCTGGTGAATGGGGAATTACCGGCCCTCCGACCTCGGAATGGACCGGTAATTGCTCCATTCACCAGGGCGGAGTTGGAAGGGTTTTGGAGGCAGCCATGGAGCTAATAGCTCCATGGCTGCCTACAACCTCGTAATGAGGCCCAATGTGTGATCGTCTAACCTTTGCCTGATAGCTCCTAGTTCAGCCCTTAAATCAGAAACCGCTGTTTTTAGGGCAGCACATTCCGAATTTACCAAGTGGCAAACACGACACCAGTTTTGCCCACTATTTCATGTTGCTAGCCTGCTCCTTGCAATTTGTCACTGTATTCCCTGCAGAAGCAATGCATGGGAGCTTGGGGCTGTTATGCTAAGTGCTTACATCGTGTAGGGGCAAAACACGATTTTTAATGGCGACTGCTTCATTCACCACAACTAGTGGAGAGGGAACCAATTTAGGCTGATCTTCAAATTGTAGACCTGTGGGGTTAACATGACCCTCCTATTTGTCATCCTCGAACAGATTACCAGGTCCCTTAGAGGTTGGGTTAATCTCAATTTTAAACGTGAAATTAACCCCACCCCCCCACCCCCCAACCCAGGTCGTGGACTAGGCACCAATTCATAGTCCAAGAACTTTGGCTTCCCCTCCCCTTTTACTGGTTTGGGATTGGAATTAGGATTTCAGAAGGGTAATTTGCTTTGGGATAGCTCCCCTTTCTGTTTTCCCTTAATTTCAGTTTGACCGTGATGCTGGTTCCCTTTGGTTAATATCATCCAGTAGTACTCCTGTTTCCTCTATCAGGAAATGTACTTCGCTAATCAGTGCAGCTACCCAAGCACTTTTCTTTATTTCTTGAGCAGGGGAGACCTCGGATGATGACTTTCTCTTAGTTATTTTTATACGACCAACAGGGAAGCGTGGGCAATCATAAATATTGCAATCTAAATTGCCAGTGCAAGTGCAAGAACACAATTAATACATTACAAATACGATATAAGTGCGTTATCAATCTGTGGAAAAACAGTGCAATTGCTAAGAAATGCTAAAGTGCTAGAATACTAAAACTTTCAGTTAAAACTCTAGTTAAAGTTCCAATCTAAAATATCTCTCAATGCTTCTATTTGTCTAAATCCAGGGCCGTGGTCCGTCATATATAGTCCACTTAGACGGATCCACTAGGTCTCAATCCACCAAGTCTGCCACCTATCGTAATATGGCACAAATCGAGGCACAAGTTGAGGCGAAGCTCTGGGCACCCTTGTAGACACATGCTATTGAAAAGCAGATCCCAAAGTAAATGTAATGTAGGGCAGCATATGGCATTGGGCAGCTCTATTCCTTTCCTCTTTTCCACTTTTGCCCTTACACAATACAAGTGTTGGAGCAAGAATCCTGGCTGGTGCTGGAGAAAAGCCCGATTTAGTTAAAAAGAGAGTAATACCAATCCTTTAAAGAGAACAGTTTTTAAGGAACGCCGAAAGGGTAGATGGTTCTCACTTGCACGAAGTGTGCAAGGAAGTGAATTCCATAGCTCAAATGCAACAACTGAGAAGTCACGTCTGCCAACCCAAGAATATTTAAAATGGGGGACTTGGATGAGACAGGCATCTTGCGTTCGCTGAGGGACATAAGGGCGAAATTGGGTTTGGAGGTTTTCTGCACCAATACCATAAAAGGAGTGGTGGACTATACCAAAGGATTTCAACTGAATCTGTTTAGACACAGGGAGCCAGTGAAGAGAATGCAAAATGGGGGAGATATGAATTCCAAAAGGAGATTGTGTCACTACTCAAGCTGCCAGGTTCTGTAGAATTTGTAGGCAATGGATCAAGTAGAGAATTATAATAGTCCATAATGCTGAGGACCATGGAGGTGATAACAGGCTCGTAGGAGCTATGGAAGAAAGTTAAGAATTTTCCAAAGCCCCTTCAGTTCAAAGTGACCAGATTGGCAGGCAGTACCAATCTGGGCTGCTGTCGATAAGGAAGCAGAGGTCTTAAAGCCTAAGTCCTCAAACACAGGAACAAAGGTTGGAAAGGGACCCATCGCAGAGGGCCTGAAAGTTGGCATCCAGAGGGAGATGGCTGATGGAGGAACGATCACCAACACCTCTGTTTTGTCACCATTCAACTTGAGCCAGTTGTCACTCATCCGGCATCCCACAGCCTGCAAGCAACTCCTTAGCTGGAAAGCAGTATCAGTCTGAGAAAGATTTAGCCGGATGATGATTTGTGTATCATCAGCATAGGAGTAGCAAAGGAGGCCGTGAGAGGGGATGATTGTGACCAAAGGCTGAATATACACATTGGACAGGAGATGAGGCCGAGCCTTGAGGGACCCCACATGGCATGGGCAGAATGAAAAAGAAGAGAAAACGGGATTGGACTCGAACAGTCAGGAAAATTTTTAACCAGTACAGTACCATACCTGAGAGGACAACCTCAGCCAAGCGGTCAAGAAGGATGGAATGATTGATGGTATCGAATTCAGCTGATGGGTCTAATTAAATCAGCGCACCTGCACCACCATGGTCAGAAAGACAAGGTAAGTCACTTACAACAGAGACAAGCACACTTTCCATACCACAGCCTTGAGGGACCCCACATGGCATGGGCAGAATGAAAAAGAAGAGAAAACGGGATTGGACTCGAACAGTCAGGAAACATTTTAACCAGTACAGTACCATACCTGAGAGGACAACCTCAGCCAAGCGGTCAAGAAGGATGGAATGATTGATGGTATCGAATTCAGCTGATGGGTCTAATTAAATCAGCGCACCTGCACCACCATGGTCAGAAAGACAAGGTAAGTCACTTACAACAGAGACAAGCACACTTTCAATACCACAGCCAGGGCAAAACCCTGATTGAAAAGGTTCAAAGACGTGGGACTCTTCAGGAAAAGCACTGACCAAGGGAGTAACTAAGGATTTGAGAATCTTCATTAAAAAGGCTAGGAATAGTAGGGTCTAGTGAAGCTTTTTATTAACAGAGGGCTCACTAAGGCGTGTTTCAGCGTTGCAGGGATGGAACCAAATGAACAAGAATGGTTCACCACCTGAACAACCTCCATTGTAACAAAAGGCATCATATCTTTCAGTACAGCCAGAGGAATGGGATCAAGGGGAGAGGTGCACTTCAACTCATTCGTGGCAGCAACTATATCTGCTGGAATGAAAGAAGGGAAAGAAGGGAAACAGAACCAGGAGTGACCTAAAATAGAGACCATAGTGCCTATAACAAATGTTCCCATCTTCAAACCAGATGAGGACAATCGTTTGCGTTAAATAACTAACCTATGAATCGCAAAGCATCTGTGATGGAGAAACTCCTTCTTGGGAGGTCGAACTAGACAAAAGTGAGCGTACAAGATTAAAAAGCTCTTTGGGTTGATTAAGAGCAGTTTCGGCATGGCTAGTATAGAAAATGTAATTTTGCCTCACAAATAGCTCTGGGATAAAGGGCTATAGACCCAAGGCAGCTTTATCAGCTGAACAATAAGTTAACCACGTTTCCTTTTAGCTTGTAAGCGTTAAAGCCGGAGTACCCTCACATCCTCATTAACATGCCAGATGTCTTCTTACGGAGGGCTGACCTTACATTGTTAGGACAGTTTTTCTGAAGTCCAACTAAGGGCTTAGTAAATCCATTCATCTGAGGCTGTAGAAGACTCCACTCTTAGTATAAGGCTGTACCACCTGAGTTCATGGTAGCGTAGACAGAGCATCCAGGCTTATTTTAGGAGGGAGAGATGGCTGTAGAATTAGTACAAGTGAAATTGTAATACACATGATTTAAAGAAACACTTTGTATTGTAAAAATAAAGGATTTATTTAAATACAGGTAGGCCCAGATAAATGTAGGGGTAAGCACTAAAACATTATATGAAATCACAGTATAAAATCACAACACTATACTTGAAAGTACACAGACCCAAGTATAGACCTTATTTGAAATACCTAATAGTAGTTCTAGGGAAGTCAAAACCTTTTCATACACATTCAGTATAGGTCAAGCCTATTCTTGGGGAGTAAAAACCAATGGTTACTTTTTACAATTACATTCAGTAATGCAAGGGCAGGAGACCCTTCCAGTTGTACAATGATTCTCAGTACTAATCATGTAATCAGTCAACTGGACAATATACTTTTAGTGAATAGTGGACCACTTATTCTAGGTGCTGTAAAAACCCATAACTACTTTTGTGATAACACACAGTTATACTAGGTGTGTAAAACCTAAGGATGTAATATACAATTACAGGTACTTTTGAAATCAGGGAACCCCAGGTTGAGGTAAGGAGTAACTCTTGTAACTTATTTTTGGATGGCAAACAGCTAACACGAGGTAAGTAAAACCCACATACGTGTTTAACCTTACAATGAAGGGGAAAGTAAAACCCAATGTTACACTTTACTGAATAGTTATTCTAGGTAGGCAACAACCTAATGCAGACGTATTAAGGACAGGCTAGCAGCGAGTCAGGGGAAGCAAGACCCAGTTGGAGGACACTCATATAATTATCCTCAAAGGACTAAGCTGGTGATACCAACACTTTACTTTTGGGAAGAGGCACAACCTAATCACAGGAGGGTAAAATACCTTCACATCTACTTTCTATTAGACTGGCAAAACAGTTGCTAAGGAAGAAAAAATGTTAACCATACTTTTAAGATTAGTGCATCACACATTCAAGGTAAGTAAGAGCTTTTGTAACTGTTCACTCTTAGGATTACAGTCACCAACCAACTGTTTACAAGTAAGTCACTTTTATAAACTTATTTTCTTTTCTAGGCAGAAGTCCAAATCTCTTCAAAAGTATTTCCCTGGTTCTTGGAGCATGAGTGTTGTGAGTGGCAGAAGGGGGGACACTAGGACTAATGACCAACAGACCATGTCAGAATAGGTTCTTTAGTAGCAAAAGTCAGAGTTCCATAGGAAAACTGGGCAAACAGGTGAGTACTTTTCTTCTAGGGTTAGAAGAGGGTCCAGGGGCTTTGCAAAAGACACCCTAGCAGGATTCTAGCAGTGGGACTGGGTGCACTGGATGAGAGGCCTCCCCATCACAGAAAACAACCCACAGCTACACAGAAATCCTAACAGGCTTAAGGTAAGTACATACCCAAGCCAACACAGCACCTCTGCATTGTAGAAGATTTTGCAGCAGGAGAACTTCAGGGTCTGCAGCCAAATACCCGGTCAGTGGATTCCGTGTTGTGGTGACTGAAAAGAAGACCTCAGAAGGGACTTTGCAGCAGGGATCAATGAAGAAGGCTCTAGGCAAGGTTTCCCTCACGGCTGAATGCGGTTCTGCAGATTTGCCACCTTTTCAAGGAGCACAGAAGAAGACAGAAAATCGCGGTTGAATTCTCGTCGTTTTAAAGGTCCAGCACTCTGGTGAGGGGACTTTTTGGACTCGATTCGTGTCTCTGGAGATCCACCAGGAAGTCCATGAAGTTTCAGCGAGATTTGGAATTCAGAAGATCATGCACCACACAATGGCTTGAGGTTGCAGGGTATTGGGGTATTGCAGCAGCGCAAGGTTGCAGCAGCAATGCGTGGGGTCTCACAAGGCTCTGGATCAGAGTCATCATTTTCGGAGTCCCCAGGTTGATTGGAAGGAAGGGCTACAGCAGGCTCTGGTTACACAGCAGGCTCTCCAGTCGTTGGAAATCATCTCAGCCGCTTTTCCTTCATCTTCCTCTTCGGTTTTGATTCCAGTGGTCGACATGTCTTTCCAGGTTCGCAGCATTTATCAGGAATTACAAGACAACCTCGGCATTCTCTCCCCGCATTATAAAACGAAGGGGCAGTCTGGTTGTCCAATCAGGACAGCCAGCCCCTCACTGGGATGTGTCCCCATTCAAGCAAGGCATAAGACAAAGGGCTGGGGAGTTTTGGACTCCTCCCTCACTTCCTGCCCAGACTCCAGTCTGTCTGTAAGAGCAGGGAGTCCAGGGGTCCAGCTCAGAAGATGAAAATCACACAGAGAAATTTCTCACCCTGGATGTCAGGGGAAGGAACAAGAAATGAAAAGAAACACTAAAATGGCAAAAAAAGAAGACAGGGGCCATTTTGGTAAAAATGGACACCCTGGTCCCTTTACTGCAGCTGTGAACACAGCCTGCGGTAAAGGTGCACCCAATTAATACGAGGTATCACTGCCACCAGCCATTGAAGGTAAGCTTGTCACTGTAACAGAATTGTTACAGTTTCAGTGGAAAGGGGATACATTGTATCTCTGTGTACCCCACAAAAGGTGGGGTGTGCTGGTTTTACTTAACAAACTGTAAAAGGGATCCAAAGATCCTTTCTACCCTTGGGAACTGTATTTCCATCAAGGTTAGCACAAGAAAGTTAAAAGGGGAGCCTCTAAGGACCCAGCAACAACAAGCACTTATTGCCAAATAAGTTGTTAAAGAGGATAACCTAAAAAAAAAACACTATGGAGAGTCTTAAAAATGACACCCATACAAAGAGTTAAAGATTATGTGAGTGTGGAAAAAGCTTCCCACTCACTGAGGTATTATGGAAAGATATGCCACTAGTAAAGCACAATGTTCTGGAGTTGACCCAGGTCAGGAAGATTTACCAGTTCTGTGTAAATCTTACCCAACATACATTCCAAACATTATCGGCCTCATTAGAAGTATGCTGGTAATTCTGTTTACCGGCACGTTTCCGGACGTACATACTGCAAGTTTGCTAGTGTGGTGGCCTGATTTACCTCCAGCCAAGAGCTGACGGTAAGTCAAGCACCCCACCGGAAAATAACAGCTGCCATTAGCGGCACCGGTATTACCGGCAATCCCCCTCGATGCCGGTAGCGGTAGGTTGATTTGGTGGTATTCAGCTGGATTTACTGGCAGGATACCACCAAATTTGCAATGAGACTCCTATCTTTTAGTAGGGATGACAATAACCCCCTTTATCAGTACTATGCGCCTCATTTATAGGATTGGTGGTATCCCACCTGTAAATCTGGTGGGATACCACAGAACGGTAATACCATTCCCAGTGCCTGATCTGCCAGAATTACCGGCAGATTGCGGGTGCTGGCAAGGGTAGGTTAATCCCCCTTGAATGGAGTTCATAGGGGGATTTCTGGTATTACCGGCACCAGTAATTCCGGTGCCGTTAATACTGGCTGTTTTTTCTGGTGGGGTGCCTTACTTAACTCCAGCTCTTGGCTTGGAGCAAATTAGGCCACCCCTCCGGCAAACTTGTACTCTGCCGGTCCTGACACCTGCCAGTAAATGGAATTACTGGCACGTTAATTCAGGACCGGCAGGGTTATGAGAGTATCCTGTAACCTCAGGATGGTTCAGGCATAATTGGCTATGGCTCACCAGGGGCACAAATGGGGATGCATTATTTAGCTCTGGGGCATATTTCAGATAGTGGGTGGTAGTCCCAAAACCACATGGCTCCCTCATTCCCATCTGATGGCCCAAAACATAGGTCTCCATCGCCCATTGTACTTGAATACGAAGTCAAGACATATGTAGCAATTGACTTTTTCGGTTTGGAAAAAGTGTTTTTGTCCATGCAAAACATGCATTGTCATAGAGCTAGATATTGGTGAGTCATAACAATAACACTACTAAGCACAAAGATGAAACCTTGCTTTTTTCATGGCACCAGCGATATTTTAAAAAGGTTACCTTTTTTGCTATGTCTGAAGATGAAAATCTTGTATTAAACTTGGGGCCATGCCAGGTCTGCCATAAGGGGGAGTATATGTCGTGCAGCACCTTCTGATCTACATACCCACCCCTACGGTACAGGCCTAAGTTCATAATTTCAAAACACTCAAACATGGGCCATACTACAAGAATCATCTGTTCCCGACCTATTGCCGCCAATCTAAAGATGGCGGGCAGAGAAGACGGTGAACAGAAGGCCAGGGAGCTCCAAGGTTGAGCCCTGGCCCACGTCGCACACAAGTGCGTGTAGAGGCTGCCAGGCCTGACCTCGGAGTTCCCAAAGCAGCCTTTTCGGTGTGCAGCCTTCTACGGGCGTACCTGAGTGTCTCAAAGCCCAAACCATCTGTATGTATGTCTGTCAGAGAAAACAACATGAACCACAGGTTGCAAGCAGTTTTCAGAGATCCAGGCATTTCGATAGTGGTTTGAGCGTCACTTTGTCTACAATTCTGGGCAGGGGTGGATTGGCCTATGGGGAAATCGGGGATTTTGCGGTATGCCACTGCACCCTGGGCCTATTTTATTTCATAATTTTCTCATAGGAAAAGGGTTGAGCTTACTGTAAATGTGTGACATAGGGCTACTTTGAAAATTATTTCCAGGGCCTCTTTTATTTTCCAGTCAACCCCTGATTATGGGGTTACGAGAAGTCAGAGAAAGTTATGGAGGACCCACAATGGACTCCCTCCAAGAAGGAATCACACAGTGAAAGGTCTTCCCCCAGCCTCCATTGTCTACTGTACTACACTGACAAAACATAACTTACTATTTTTGAAAAGCATAAGAAGAGTAAAAACTACATGTACTTTGTAACACATTTGCTATTAGCGAAGGTGTTATTGGACGGTTATTGGAACAAAACTAGCGCTTTAAAAAAACATAACTATGGGACAGACCACGGGCCATTAGGGCATGCAGATCCAAGCGAGTTCCATGATATAGCGCGCCAGAGGTTTCTAAGCACGGACCCGGGGATCGAACCTGTGTTGCTCAGTGTGGTCTTGCTTCTAAAGCGAGCACGTTGCCCCTGAGCTATCCTCCCGAGACAATCTAGGTTAAGAGGCCTTCATGTGGAATTGGAATCTTTCAAATGACAAGGAAAATGCTATAAGAGATTAAGAATCCACATGGCTGGCAGTGAACGATATATCGGGGGCTTTCTAGGAAAAGGGCCCAAAACCATGGATCAGGTGAGGAAATGATATGCCTGGCGTCACAGGAAAGGACTAACTCCAAGAACATCATCCAGTGACAACATTCAGGGAGAGATGGAGGTTGCACCACCTGAACAGGTGAGGACTGGGACTGGGCAGTGTCTGAATAGCCACATATGCGCAGTCACTCGCTTGCTCCAATGACATCCGGTATCATGAAGGTATAGGACAATGGTCAATTTAAGGATGGCATCCCTCCCTCTCCCAGCAAAGAGGACAATGTCGGATTCTAACTCGTATCGCATGTTTACGTCTCAACGGT
Organism: Ambystoma mexicanum; assembly: GCF_040938575.1. Classification (NCBI taxonomy): domain Eukaryota; kingdom Metazoa; phylum Chordata; class Amphibia; order Caudata; family Ambystomatidae; genus Ambystoma; species Ambystoma mexicanum. The sequence continues at coordinate 282,474,797 of NC_090936.1, forward strand.
GCTTGTGTAAACTGAAAAGGTGGGCTTCAGAACTGCCATGAAATATCGCACTGGTTTGTAATGGTTTCTTGTTAGGCGTTACCTATATACCATATGGGCAGGGATGCACGGATTTCCAAATCAGGGACAGCTTGTGTTAGTAGGAAAACCAGACAATGGCCCTCATTACGACCCTGGCGGAAATCGTGGCGCCAAATGCACCATGGAGCACGGCGGAAAGCTGCCGATAGCGCCATGGGGGTTGGCGGATTTACCGCCCCATTCCGAGGTTGGCGGGGCGGTAAATCCCCATTCCCCATTTTACCCTTCCCCATTCCCATTTTTGCCCCATAGGGTATAATGGGAGTGGGGAAGGCGTTAATTACGCCACCGTAAAATACGTATTTTACGGTGGCGTAATTAACAACAAGGTCCCGTAGCGCCATGGATTTCTCCGCCCGGAAAAACCAGGCGGAAAACGCTCCATGGCGCTACGGGAACTCGTAGTGGGGCGGACGGGTCCGCCGCGAATACCGCTGGCGTAAACCCACTCCGCCAGGGTCGTAATGAGGCCCAATGTGTTGTTATAAGGGAAACTCAAATTGAATGTTACAAAGTAGTTGTTGCGGTTTTAAATAATTCTGCTTTTGGAAAAATTTGAAAAGGTAGTTCCAATGCTACCAATTAAACCAAGCTGTTTGGAACAGGTGCGAATGCAATGAGGACAGTTTGGATTTTTGAAGTTTCCCTTCAGAATCACTTTTCATTTTCTATTTTTAGATGGAATGCGTTTTATTTTAAACCCGTCTTAGAAAATGAATGAACACTGCAACTCCTGGCTCAAGTCAGATTTGCGTGACCTACTTGACCTTTCCAGTTGAGAGGATCAGAACTGCAGAGCTGACAATAACACGCCCATTACAGAGGCCACTCAGGGAGGATGCGGTTCAGGAAGTGGCGCAAGCTTATTTGCGCAAGAGCATCCTTTCGGTATCCACGCAGCCTTCTTTCACCTCTGCACGCCCTTCATGAGTTCATGCCCAGGATTTCTGCAGAGAAGCATGTTTTTAAGCTCCTTAACTGTAGTATAGTAGTGAGCATTGACAAATGTACACGTCTCGCGAAACAGCTTTGACAATGTAGTAGCTGTGCACGCCTGTGCAGCTGAACATTGGCAACCTGGCTAGCCCACAAGATGCTTCCTTACAATTAGCCTTTTACAAAAAACAAATGCTGCAATTGAGGGCAGCAACAGCTCTCTGGAATAAAGCAGCTCGGGATATAAAGCTTTGGGTTCAACTGCTGCTTTGCAAACTGTTTTGCGCTGGTGCGCCTTTGCAGTTACTTATAAAGCATCTGCTACTGCACCGCCAGTGTTGGTGCAGGTCCACTGAGCACCATTTAGAAGAGAGCTCGGTTGAACCCCTTCTCCGCCCCACCCATGGCATGGTGTCCAGTACTTAACAGCAGCCGTCCACCCACGTCTCTCTTTTTAAATGGCATACTACGGGTAGACTCTGTATGTGTGCCAGCTCCTGGATAAGTTAAATGGCTGGGTAGCGATGAGGGCCGGATAACGCCTCAAGCCACATGATGGTGGGAGTTTCATTGGAAAGATTCTTTCCCCATGCCACCAGCGGAAAGGTTCGGTTTGTCACATGGTGCCATTATGTGGTAGTGTCCCTTTAGGAAACCAGTACTGTAAGGAACTCATGGCGGCAACAGTAAAGACAGACAAGTGATCACAGTTCAAGGGTGTTTATTAAACTGTATAGGTAGTTTGGAAAAACACCTAATCTAAACCTAAATCTAAGATGGGAGCAAGCTTCGACCATCCAATAATATTAAGGCAGTCCGAGTGGCGTCTTGTCAAAATAAATGGGCCTATAGTAAACCTATTGCCAATCCTTACGCTTAATACATAAATAAGTGAGGGATAATGTTCATAAAAAAAGTGTACACAAATAATAAGCCAGGTTGCAGTATTTGGGGATTTGGGGTCTCCCTTCCCCACGTTTTCAGCACGGGACAAGGTAGGATTTGGGAGCACAGCACGTGCTAGAGCTTTCCCAGCACAAGCCAACAGTTCCGCTCTCAGCCATGAGGGCCATCAGTGGTTAAGTCTCTTTTCTACAAAAAGTCTCTTGCCGCTGTAGGCCTGACATATTCAAAATATAGACAGACGTTTGTTTCTACTTGCACGGTGGGTGATGCCTTTCACCCTTGGATTCCCCTCTTCCGGGCGCAGATCCCTTCTCAATGTTAGCTTCTCTCAGCTTGGTTCACTATGGTTTCTCAAAGCAATTTCTTCTGTGATATTTACGAATCTCAATTGGCCTCATTACAAGTTTGGCGGTAGCCTTACAGGTAAAACCGGCAGACTGCCAGTAAACTTGTGATTTTTACCGTCACCTGTGTAAATGGGCAATTACCGGGTCATTACGGCTCAATGGGAATGGAGAGGTCAGATGCATCTGACATGCTCTGCTCGCAGGTGCCGGTATGACCACCAGGCCAGTCCTGGTGGGCGGGAAGGCACCTGTGAGCAGAACTCATAGTTTGCCGTTCCGGTAACAACGGTACCGTTAGCTTACCAGTACCGTTAATACTGGACCGGCAAACTTATAATGAGGCCCAATGTCTTTTAGAACAGTTCACTGTGCTCATCCCTCGGCCGGATTCACTCTTGTCAACACACTGTATTTCGGGATTTTTAGACTTTGCCCCCTCTCTATCGGCATCCCTCTTTCACTGTTGCCAATCTTGTCAATCGTCCCTTTCTCATTCAATTCTTGTGAGGCAGGATTCATTTCCCTTAGCTTCACAATCATCTGTCGGTCAAAGTCTATCGACTGACCAGAGGATTTTACAAGACCCCTATAAAACCACTAGGACCCCTTTCTTGCCTTCCCATAGGCCTTCTCGTTATGGCAGTTTCAACAATCCGGTAATTGCCCAGAGTTTCCTTAATGAGAACCCACATGGTGCCGGACTCCTCTGTAGCTGGTTTTCCCCCTTTTATCACCAATGGCTTTTTATGCTTTCACAGTTCAATTAGCCGTTTGGTACTTCCGTTCAACACAGTTCAGTTTCTTCTCGACTCTCCCCTCGACTCTCCCCTCGACTCACCGGCTGTGATGCAACGCTTGGCTTTCTTTCTCTTTGGAGTCAAGGTTGGTACCATAGCAATGCGCTCTTGGTGGTGACTGTTCAACACAGCCATAAAATCCAGGCTAGGCCTACGGTCACCAAGTGTGCCCCCTGACTCTTGTATATGCACTCTGGTGCGGTAAGGGGCCTGCTTTTATTCTTTTCTCCCTATCCCTACAGGTTGCCGTTCAGAGTGTTGTCCAAATTCCGTTTAGGGTTTCCTCATCACACAAGGGCACACACCCCTTACACTTTGGAAGCACTTCTGAGATCCGGGGGGCACTCACTAGACATATAAGGGGCGCTGTACAATATATTGGTGGTTTCCTACACTTAGTCAAAATGGCGCATGAATATGTGTCGCATTGGGTACACGCAGAAGGACTCAGCTCTGCGGTCTGTTTCATAGTGGGAGAAGCTCCCTTACATATTACCGCTGATGAAGTGCTGGCTATGACTGGTTCCTTGGGGCCCATCATTGGGAAAGTGAAAAGTGTGGGGCACATACCTGGTCGAGATACAAAATGTTATATGCTGTGCTATGGTTGTACTTCTCTTACAGGTATAACCCTGCCCTCTTTGATCCGAGGTGGGGAACCTTTGATTACTTGCCCAGTTTGGACATTAGACACTTAGCCAGGAATACCTCAGCGTCCAGAAGCCACTTCATCGACCAAAGAGGCCGTAGTCATTGCTGCTGCTGTGGCTGTTAGAGTGGCAATGGAACTCCAACCTACATCATCCTTTGTAACTGAACATGGAACCTACACCCGACTACGACCACTTTCTGGACAGAAGCCAGTGGCAAAAGAAGAGGAGGCCTATGAACAATGGTTGGACCTCACTCAATGTTACAAGACTGGAAAGTGTCAGAGCAGGAAACGAGGCGGTGAGTAGTAGAGGGCCTAAGGGGACCCGCACTGCAGACGGTACAGTCACTTCGAGCTTTGTGGCCCAACCCTACTCCACAGCAAGTGATGTGAGCATTGGAGGCACTTTTGGAACTACTGAGCCTGGGGAGGTTCTAATGATGAGATTTCATGCCACCACATTGAAGTCGGAAGAGAAGCTGTTTGATTACTTAGTACGGATGGAACACATTTTATGCCTAGCCTACCAAAGAGGAGGGGTGGAGACTTCAAGTTTGAACCGCTGTCAATTAAAACAGCTACTCAGAGGGGCTAAGGATGCAGATATTTCATTACTACAGTTGAGGCTGTGGGAAAAGCTGGAGAAACCACTCTCCTATGAAAAACTGTTAAGGTCCATCAGGGCCCTTGAAGAGGAAACCGGCGACATCCTCACCCAGAGTCATCCCATGCAAGGTCTGAGCTCTACACCAAATCCTCCTACCACTCAGCAGAGGCAAACAGAAGAGCTACAGCAACTGGTCTGGAAGCTTCAAATACAACTGGCAGCCCGAGACAACCCGTTGCCTAACCACCTTCCAGAGAACAGGAAAATCAGGTGTACCGATGGGAACAAGAGCCCAGAGCCTTTTCCTCACAATCTTCTGCACCTTTACCTCTATGGAGATTCTGTCATCGATGTGGAGCTGATGATCATTCAACTGGCCTGTGTGACAGGGACCCAAATTATGCATGAGCAGCTGCTTGATTTGATGCTCTTAAACCCACTACCGCAAGGGCATTGTCGAGAAACGCTCAGGAGGCTCTAGAGGAAGAGCAGCTAGACCTTGTCAATAGGAATGAGCTCCACCACAGCTAACACTGACCCCTCAATATGGATGTAAAATCCTGGATTTAAACTCGTCAAACATCAACTTAAGGCTCAGGTCAGTCCAACGGCTGGCCCTCTCTGTCAGGTTCCTGAGCTCGGTACTACCAGAGCTGAGCGGCCAGCAAACTGTTACAGGCTAAGGACTCAAGTACATTCCCACCATGGCATCCAAGCTGGCCTCATTGGGCCCTCCATGACCATCTCGTTGCGATTAAGGGGCGAAGAACCACAGCATTATTGAACAACGTCTCACAGGTCACCATCATGTATTAGCCTCACTATCAGCAGCATATGTCACACCTACCATTGGAACCTCTGGAAGGGATGAATCTGATGTGAGTAGCCTACCGTTTGTCAGGACCATGAAGATGCACCCAGTCTGCCAACAGGCCTACCTCAAGAAAGGCATGGAGAAGCACGATCAGCCTGAAGGGCCTGTGGGAGATGTGAACACCACCAATCACGGTCAAGCTGTAAAACCATCTGGCAAGACTGTGATGGTGCCTGGCCACGTAAGCCTCAGAGAACATAACAGCTACAGAAGGTTGGTGATGGAGGCTCTCAAGGGTGAAGAGATTCCTAGAGGTCTGCTGGTGCACGCACTCTAAAAAGTGACAATGGCAAAGGGCTAAAAAACAGAGTCCCTATCACCAACATTACCGATATGATTATACATATACCTGGAGGCTTGAATATCGCACAGTTCCACCTCGCCGACTCGGTGCCCCAGGCTAATGTGGCACAAACAACTATGCACCCTTTGATGCTCAGAAGATAAACTTTGGGGACTCACCCTTGTCCGAACGTGAAAAAGATAATCTACAAACCCAGTTGTCCATGTGGGCAGATGCTTTTTCAACAAGCGATTGGGATCTGGGTGACGTTCGGGGAGTGGAGTGCCATGTCCGGCTGAATGACGACACCCCTTTCCGAGAGAGGTCATGGAGATTGGCACCTGCTGATCTGGAGGATGTTAGGTGACATACTGAGAAATTGTTGAAGGCAGGCATTTCAGGAGTCTAGAAGCCCTTATGCCTCCCCTATAGTGGTAGCCCGGAAGAAGAACAATGATGTGAAGTTGTGCATTGATTACAGGTGCCTGAACAACAGAACAGTTCCCGACCAATATAGTAAGCCACGAGTGGATGAAGCACTGGATTGTCTGGTTGGAAGCAATTGGTTCACCGTCCTGGATCTACGGACTGGATACTACCAAATTCCGATTTTGCCCAAACACAAGGAGAAGACTGCTTTCATCTGCCCCTTTGGGTTTTACCAGTTTAATCGTATGCCACAATTGATATCTGGAGCTCCTGCCACTTTTAAATGACTGATGGAAAGAACTGTGGGTGATATGAATCTATTGGAGGCTCTGGTCTATGTTGATGTGATTATTTTTGGAAAGACCCTAGAAGAGCATCACCAAAGACTATTAAAGGTTTTAGATCGACTCGAGTAGCAAGGTCGGTAGTTGTCCTTAGAAAAGTGTCAATTTTGCCGAACCAGCGTGAAGTACATCGGCCACGTGGTATCAGTCAACAGAGTGAGTGTGGACCCCGCCAAGATGGAAGCCCTCAGGGCCTGGCCCAGACCCCAGAAACTGGAGGAGATACAGAGTTTCCTGGAATTTTGCAATTATTATCACAGATTCGTGCCAGGTTTCACTAAAATAGCTCAGCTAGCGGTGGTACCCATTGCAAAGCCCTATAGACCCTAAAGAATATTTTGGGCAAAGATGGATTGACGAGTGCAACAATGCATTTGACCAGCTGAAGAAGACCCTCTCAGAAGTGCCAGTTCTGGCTTATGCAGATCTGCAACTGCCTCATATTTTGATTGTCGATGCCAGCTACGACGGACTGGCTGCAGTACAATATCAGGAGCAGCAGGGTGCTGTCAGACCTGTAGCATTCACCTGCTGCTGATTAAGCCCATTAGAGATACACTACCCAACAGGCAAGCTAGAATTCCTGGCCCTCAAGTGTGCAGTGACCGAAAAGCTGCATGAATACCTCTATGGAGCACCCTTTACTGTAAAGACAGACAACAATCCACTGACCTACATTCTCAAATCTGCAAAGTTGGACGCCGCGGGTCATCGCTGGCTAGCGGCCTTGTCAGCTTACCATTTCCAATTAGACTCCTGCCCCGAAACTAACAATATTGATGCTGATGCGCTATCCAGGAGACCACCTTCCAGAGAGTCAGAGGAACCTATACTCTCCGAGATGGCATCTGTGTCTACTGTGAAGGCTATCTGCCTGAATGAAACTCTCTGATCGACTGAAACCACTAGGCTCATCGACTTCCTTGGAGGAACTGCTAATGGGGTTCTGTTGAGTTATTGTGATGCCACCAGTCTGATGGCCCCAGAACTGCCCCATATGACCAGGACAGAGATAAGACAAGCACAACTGAAGGATTCATAGTTATGTGAAGTACTCAAAGCAAAAGAAAATGGAGCCGAGGAACCACCAATCAATACCACCATAACATGGAGATCAATTTATAGGAAAGAGTGGAGGACTCTGGTGGTGAAAAGTGGTGTGTTGTACAAAGAGCCAAGTCCAAGGGCAACTTATCCACAGGCTCGTGCTTCCTCGTTCACTCCGTTCAGTGGCACTGCAAGTCCCTCATGATCAACATGGGCATCTGGGAAGGAAACACACACTGGAGTTTATCCGAAGTTGTTTCTACTGGCCATGATTGGGCACATAAGTAGAAGATGGATGTAGTCTGTGTTGACTTCCTGAACCTTGAACCGGACAGCAGCGGGACCCAAAACATACTGGTGGTGACTGATCATTTTACCCGGTATGCCCAAGCATACCCAACGAAAGACCAAAAGGCCACCTCGAAAGCCAAAGTACTGTGGGACAAATTCTTTTTTCATTATGGTTGGCCAGCACACCTGCCTTCAGATCAGGGGCCGAACTTTGAATCCAAGCTTGTTAAACAATGTATGCATTTGATCGGGGTGTGGAAAACAAGGACCTCCCCCTATCACGCCCAAGGTGATGCGCAAGCTGAATGCTTCAATTGCATGTTGCTAAGTATGCTAGGTACCCTGATTGCCAAAGAAAAATCACAATGTAGTCAGCATGTGTGAACCTTGGTACACACCTACAATTGTATAAAAAATGATAGAACTGGTTTCACCTCCTATCAGCTGATGTTTGGGAGGGATGCTAGATTGCCCATAGACTTGAGTTTTGGGATATCTTCAGATGGTACCTGTAAGGAAAACTACTGCAAGTATGTCAAAGACCTTCAAGATCAGCTGGGCCAGGCTTTTCAATTGGCGCAAGCTGTGGCTGAACACCAATATGAGGCAAGCAAAAAAAGATATGATCTCAAAGTCAAGCTCCAAAACCTGCGACATGGGGACAGACTCCTCTTTTTGAGTTTGGGAGAAATAGGGCGAAACAAGTTAGGAGATAGTTGGGAGTAACAGTCCTACATAAATGAACGGCAATTGCCAGGACTAGCTGTGTTCAGGTTGAGAGAATCGAGAAATCCCTGTTATATCAAAACTCTTCACCATAATCACCTCTTACCCACATGGGATGATGTAGAGATGGACCTAACTGGCGTTAAGTGTCTTTTTCTCCCACTAAGCTGATCAATAGGAGTCGTGCAGAGGAGCTAAGTAGTATCGACAACACTAAACCCACTTAGCCCAGTACTGTACTGTCTGTTGTCTACAGTCCACAGAGGAGTGAAACTGTTGGGAGTGAAGTGCTACAGAGCCAAGAAGCTGGGATAATCTATCTGGGAGTTATTAAAGTCAAGACGAGGAAGAAGGGAGCGAGAATGAATCAGAGAACACTAATGTGGCAATTTGGAAAGAGAATGAAAACACAACATTTGTGACCTCAGGTCATATAGTCCCTCATGCGAGGAGGGGAGATGTACTTCCTACTGGTAATACTAAGCCTTTATTTCCCCAAGAATGGGATCTTATGCAGATATACGACTCTGAAAGTTTACCAGGCCTCCAGAAGAAAGCTCTGACTTAGTGCACAAACTTCATGCAGAGACAAGAGGGCCTCATTACGACCCTGGCGCTGAGTGTTTAACGGCGCCGTAAAAGGCTGCGGCGCCGTTAAACACTTAGCGCCTTACTACGAGGTCCCTTTGCGGGACCCGACCTTAACGGCTGGTCTACACCAGCTGTTAAAGTAGGGACCTGCAAAGGGACCTTGGTGCTAAGTATGTTACCGCAATTTGCGGTACCGTACTTAGCGCCTTCCCCATTCCCATAGAGCCGGATAGGGGAGAAAATGGGAATGGGGAAGGGCCATGGTTCAATGGGGAATTACCGCCCTGCCAACCTTGGAATGGGGTGGTAATTCCCCATTGAACCATGACGGACCCGTTACAACACCGGCACCAACCATGGTGCTAATTGCGCCATGGTTTAGCGCCGGTGTTGTAATGAGGGCCAGAGTGTGAACCCAGGAGATATCACAGAGAAATCAAACCAGTCAGGTGCTAAACTATGATGCTCCAGGGAAACAATGTGAAATCGTCAGAAGAGGTATCTCAGCACAAGTTTCTCAGGGATTCCAGCCTGCCCGCTCACACAAGTGCCCACTGCCCAACCATGGTGGGATATCACTCCGGCATGGAGTGAGATAATGTATCCGTTGCCTCCTAGGTAGCTTAAATCCTTAGGGACAAGGGTTTTAAATGACAGGGGGTGAGTATCACCCTGCATATATTCATGGTCTTCACAGACAGTAATAATTACCCCATCATATGGCACCGCAAAATGAAAATATGATTTGTGCCGTCATAATTATTTAATATGTGTGAAAATTACCTGGTGGTAAAAGAAAAAATGTGTGTGGGTAAATGCTCTTTTTATTGCCAGGTCAATCTGGATATTTGTTATATGTCAAAGTGCTCCCTGGATTTCTGTGTATTTCAGCCTTTGTGTGTGTTTTTTTTTACATATATGCCCTGCTGGCAGCCATTTTTGCGAAATGGTGGGCGGCAGCAAAGTAAGAAAATAAGTCCCCCTGCAGAGACGAAGCGGGTGGTAGTGCCCAATACAAGAAAAAGGATCTGTGCCGAGAAGGAAAGGTTAGAGAGCCAGCCCAGGAGTACAACTGCCCAGTAGGGGGGTTGTCTTGGTTTTTTCAGGGCCTACCCGGGCCTGTGAGCGTTTCACTTTCCAGCGAGGAAGAGGTCCTTTCAACGCGATTCTTCTGCTGTATTTCAGAGGCTGACAGCCTGTCTGCCAGCGTTGTGTTCCGGGAGCAGCCTCGTGTGGTAAGGTGGTGGTACCTGTGATGATCGGGGGGGGGCCGCCGGTGTCATGCGGGCCCCTATGGCGTACAGGCCCTGCGCGCAGCAACGCCGCGCAGGAACAGACACGGAGGCGACTGCTCGTCCCGGCGCTCCGGCCCCAACTGCCGGGCGCCGCCTTTATTATCAACTACGCATGCGCGGCGTACCCGCCGCGCATGCGCATACTGTGTACTACGTACACAACATCCCTCCTTTTCCCCCCAAACAACAAACCATCAAACATGGGGCCAACGTGGCTCAAACATTGTATACTTAACAGACTTTTGTTGCTCAGGTCGCTGAGTCCATAATAAAGTCTTGGAACCTTTGTGGAGGGCGGCGCCCCTCTCTGCGGGGGTACCTGGGCGGTCCCCGTTCGACATTCTCTGGCTCCGCAGGGTCTCCGGGCGTGTCGACGTCCTCTGGTGGTGCTTCTGCCGCCTGCCTTTGGCCAGGGTCCAGTTCTTCTTCAGAGGTTACTGGTCCTATGCGTTTGAAGAAGGACACATTTCTGGTCACTGTCCCACGCGCGTTCGCCGCTGTGACCATGGATCCCTTGACGTGGGTAACACCCATCGGGTGTGTTTCATATGTCATTGAGAGTTTCCCCTCTGGCCTCCTGTTTCGGACCAGGACGGTGTCTCCTACCGCTATTTCTTTTCCCGGCAGCCTCCGCCTCACTGTCTCCTTTTCGTTCCTCGCGGCCCTGTCCGCTGCCACCTGTGTGTCATCAATCACCCCCGGGCGTCGCTCTCCCGCTTCCGGTATCAGCCCTCTTGGTATGCGCTTGAATAGTGCTTCGGCGGGCGCGATTCCGGTGGACTGATGTGGGGTGGACCGGTACTCACGGAGGAATTCGATCAGATTATGGCGCAGGTCTTCCCCTCCATTGACGGAGATGCGAAAGATTTTGTTAAGGGTCCGCATGAACCGTTCAACCTCTCCATTGGCTCTTGGCCACAGTGGGGTCACTTTACGGTGTTTGATGCCTCGTTCTGCACAGTATCTGGCGAAACGCTGCCCTTGGAATGGAGCGCCGTTGTCTGAAGAGATCTCGAGCGGGAAGCCGTGGGTGGCGAAGATTTTGTCCATGGCCAGGATGGTGTGATCGCTGGCGGTGGATTCTACTAGCTCCACCTCCGGGTACCTTGACCACTGGTCTGTTACCACTACGAAGTGTAGGCCTCTGCCGGTCGAGCCGAAGTCTGCGTGGACAGTACCCCACGGCACGTCGCTCCGTGGCATGGCTTGGATGGGCGGGCTCTTTTCAGCCGGACTCGCGGCTTGGCAAGGGATGCATGCCTTTACGAACTCGGTCACTCGGTGTTCCAGGTCGGGGAACCAGACTTTCAGCCTCAGGCGCACCTTCATCTTGGCCATGCCTTGATGTCCTGTGTGGGCTAGCTGGAGAACCCTTGTGACCAGGGATCTGGGGATCACGATCTGGTCACCTCGTAGCAGTAGGCCATCCGTGGACACTGAGAGCTCATGTCGGGCCTTCCACAACAGTTGCAGGTCCCTCTGCATCTCTGGGTGTCTTCTGGCGTTGTTCAGGAGGACGTCTCGCCATTCCCCTGTGGCAACCGCTCTTTTCACTCGCAAGAATGCTTCGTCAGAGTTCGAGTCATCTGCAATGTTCTCCCTCGACAGGGCCACTGGCAGGGCTGACTCGACGACGAGATGCACGGCGTCCGCCGCGTCAGATAGCTCTACCGGATTCTGGGCGTCCCTCGTGCCGGGGTGGCGGGACAGGTAGTCTGCGGGGTTGTGGGTGCCCGGGCGGTACACCAGCTTGACGCTGTATTCGATGAGCGATAGCATCCATCTTTCGATCCGGGGAGGCGGCTTTGAGGAGGTGCCTGACAGGATGGGAATCAGGGGTTTATGGTCAGTGACCACGACGACGGGTTTGCCGAGGATATATATCCTGAAGTGTTTGCATCCCCACAGGATGGCAAGGGCCTCTCTCTCGATTTGCGAGTAGCGCCTTTCCGTGTCGGTGAGGGCCTTGCTGGCGTAGGCAATGGGTCTCATCGCTCCCAGTTCGTCGGCCTGCATGAGGACTGCCCCTAGACCTACGGGGCTGGCGTCAACCACGATCTCTGATTCCCGGCTGGGGTGGAAGTAGGCCATCGTCTCCTGCTCCGACAGGGCCTCTTTGATGGCATTGAATGATCTTTGTTCTGCCGCTGTCCATTCCCACGGTACGTCATTCCTGGTGAGTGCTCTCAATGGTTCTGATAGGGAGGCTAGGTCTTTGATGAATCTGCCACAGTAATTGACCATCCCCAGGAAGCTCCGAACTTCTGCAGGAGATGTGGGCGGAGGCGCATCTCTTATGTCTTTTACCTTGCCGGGGTCAGGTGAAATGCCGTTCGCATGGAAGGTGAACCCAAAGAATTCCAGCCGATCTTTCAGGAATTCGCATTTTTCTTGGTGTAGTGTAAGACCTACCGCCTGGAGTCTCTCAAACGTGCGTTCCAGCCTTTTAAGGTGTTCGCTCTCTGACTTGGCGAAGACCAGAATGTCGTCGGACATGTTAATGACACCCCTCAGGCCGGACAACGCTCCTCTTATTGCGTTCTGGAAGACCTCAGCCGCGGATGAGATCCCGAAGTTGAGTCTCTTGTATTGGTACAATCCTTCGTGCGTTGTGAACGTAGTGATGTACCTCGACTCGGGGTGCAGTTCCAGTTGATGGTAGCCGGATCTGAGGTCTAGTTTGGAGAAGACCTTGGCGCCTTGGAGTTCTCCAACGATATCGTCCAGGGTGGGCGTGAGGTGGCGCTCTCTTTTGATGGCAGCATTGGGTAGCCTCATGTCTATGCAGATGCGTACAGCCCCTGGTTGCTTCGGCTTCGGGGCCACTACGATGGGTGAAACCCACGGGGTGGGCCCTTCTACCCGTTCGATGATGTCTCGGTCCATTAGCTGTTGCAGTTCCGCCTCCACTTGTGCCCTCAGGTGAAATGGAATTCGGCGGTGCTTGAGGGCTGTCGGCCTTACGGATTTGTCGATGTGCAAGCGAATGGGGTCTGCGTTCAGCTTGCCGATACCCTTGAAGAGACTCGCGAACTTGTGTAGCATGCTCTTAAGATCTGCATGGTATACCCCAAATGTGAAATGCACGATGTCGAGCGCTTCTGACGCCGCACAGCTTAGCAGCGAATGGGGGCTGACGTCGGTGACGAAGAATCTTGCCTTGATGGAGTTCTGTCCATGCGATACTGGGGCAATAAATGCACCTTGGATGGGTAAGGGGGTGTCGCCACCGAATGCATATATCCTCGCTGTTGATGTCAACAGTTCTGGTGGGCCTGGCAGGGCTACGTAGTGTTTGGTGGCTAGCACGCAGACTGAAGCCCCGGTGTCGATGAGGATGGGGGTGGGAGTGCCCTTGATGTCGACGGTGCATTTGGGTTGGCGTTTTGTGCTGGAACATCTCGCGATGCTGGAGATGAAGAAGACTTCTTCCTCTTCCTCCTCTTCTTCTTCTGCGAGATCTAGGTCTTGCAGGCCTTGATCAATGGAGGAGATGCCTCTCACTCTGCGGGAACTGCTTCGCCCCACTCTCTCCGGTCCTCTCGTCGTTGTGACAGGGGCAGCCGCACGGCACGTTCTGGCAAAGTGACCCGGTATACCGCACCGGGCGCATGTTCTTGACTTGGCTGGGCAGTCACCGCTGTGGGGGAGGTCATACCCACAGTTCGAGCACGATGGGGCGGTGCTTGGAGCGGACGCGGTGTCGGGCTTTCTCGGCGCCCACCTTGACCTGTTCGCAGCCGACCGTCCTACTGCAAATGCGTCTTCGTTGTGCCCTGGTCGCGAGGCAGCGTCCATTTTCGCGCCTCTGGCCTCTGCTAGTTCGTGTGCTCTGCCCAGGTCCAGGATCTGCTGGAGGGTTAGGCCAGGCTCCCTCAACACTTGCCTCCGAAGTTTACTGGAGCTGCACCCCTGTAGTAATTGGTTGCGGACCATCTCCTCTTCGTCGGCCCATCTGCAAGAGGTCGCCAGGTGTCTCAGGCGGGCGCAGAATTTGTCGAGGGGTTCATCGTCTAACTGTTTCTCAGCGCCCATGACGAACCTGTCAAAATCCACATTGGCCATGGGTAAGAAATGGTTTTTAAGTGCCTGCTTGACGGCGTCATAAGTGACCACGGGGATGGTCAGGGAGTCATAGATCTTGTGGACTTCTGCGCCTGCTGAATAGATCATGGTCGCAACCTTTTCATCATCGTCGTTAACCCCTGCTGCCTTGAAGAACATGTCCAGTCTTTTAACCCACAGCAGCCACCTCGGTCCTAGCTTGGAAGGGGGTCCAGTGGCATCAAACTCTGGCATGGGGGCTAGGGAGCTGCGGGCTCTGCGGGGAATCGGGGCTGCGGCACCCTCATCGTCTGCGCCGTCACCCATTTTCTTTTGCTAGGTACTCACAGGTGGTAGATGTGGCCTTGTGGTAGTGGTGGGAGCGAAATCCTCTTCTTTCTTCTTGTGTGCCACAGCCTTGCACCAGCAAGACTGTGGGTGTTCCAAAAATTGTTTTTTTTTTTTTTTTTTTCCTCTCTGCTAGCGCCGTCGGCGAGTGGCGCACGAGCACCCTGTTGGGCCGCAACCACGGTCGCCGCACGTGACGGGGAGCGGATCGAAGAGAAAAAAAAAATGGCCGCCGGTGCGTCGTTAGTCCGTGACGCGGCGGGCTTAACACAGCGTTGCAGCCGGGCACGGGAGTGGGCCGTGGCTCCTCCTCGGCGCCAGTGTGATGATCGGGGGGGGCCGCCGGTGTCATGCGGGCCCCTATGGCGTACAGGCCCTGCGCGCAGCAACGCCGCGCAGGAACAGACACGGAGGCGACTGCTCGTCCCGGCGCTCCGGCCCCAACTGCCGGGCGCCGCCTTTATTATCAACTACGCATGCGCGGCGTACCCGCCGCGCATGCGCATACTGTGTACTACGTACACAACAGTACCGTCATCTATTGATGCAATTTAATTATATATTTATTAATTCATGTCTAGGATTTAAATGCCACTTACCCCTTATTGATGAATTGATGCTTTTTATTTATTTATTAAATTCATGTGTGGGGTATAAATGCTACCCATTCGTGGGAAAGGAATTGATTTTATTTATTTTATGGTGCCTAATATATAAAAGCCACTTTTCAATGTTTACAAACTCAGGAGTAGTGTCTTTATTTCATGCACTTTGTCCCTGCTATAGCAACACGCTCTTGGTGGCGACTGGTCAACACAGCCAAAGGACCCAGGTGAGGCCTTTGGTCACAAAGTGTGCCCCCTGACTCTTGTATACACCCTCGGTGTGGTAAGGGGTGTCCCTTTATTCTTTTCTCCTGATCCCTACACGTTGCCATTTAGAGTGTTGCACAAATTCCGTTCAGGGTTTCCTCATCACGCAAAGACACACACCCCTTACATCTATGAGAACTGCGCTATTCTTCAGAAAGAAGAATAGTTTGTGTGCTTCCCCCTAGTGTGCTGCATGATGCTGTTTTCTGCAGTGTGGAAACAGTAAAAGGTGTTTTGCTCAAGAACTATACATGTGTTCACGCTTCCGACTAGAAACCTGTAAAGGCTGCAGCACACACCTTTGCCAAAAGCATGGCAAGCAGAAAGAGTGGGTACGCATAACGGTTTCCTTAGGCATTTTATTTTAGCTTTTTTGCCCATTTTGCCATATGGCCACGAATCATTAGGAATATTGTGGATGGGTAAAAACACGTCCGACTTTAAAGAACACCTACTTGTATCATGCCGCCTAATTACGAGGTGGCATCACATGGGATATTTTTGCCATGTGGGACGTAGAACGTGCTATATGGCCTAAATAACCCATGCAGTACTTTATATACTCCATGCCGAAAATATCTCGTGTGATGCTTACTCATAGGTTGATCGTTTTTTTAAAAAACTAGCAGACATGTAAAATACCATAGGTGGTATTATAGAAACGCTGCACCACCGCAAGTGCAATAAGCACTAGGGCATACATTGCCCTTCTGCCAAAAACATTCTTTCAATGCATTTTCAAAGGGCAATGAATAGGCCACCCATTGTGCTGGTGCAAACATGCATTGAGACCCACATGTTTTACCATTGATATGTTATGGCATGGCATTCATAACGCGCCTAAACACACATATTTCAAGGCGCGAGGGGGCAAGGGAGGGGGGCCAGAGGGGAGACAGAGAACGATCTTACTAGGCCAGGTGACATTGAGATCGTGCAAGTGCAGGGGAAGAGGGAGGGGGAGAAGTGAGGGGGGAAAGGGGAGGTGGCAGTGCAGTATATAGGATAACAGTAAAAAAAAATAAACCCATAAATAAGAAGTGCGGGCAGCTGGTGGCAGGTGCAAAGGTAAGTGCAGACAACAGGTGTCAAGTGCTGGTGGGGGGCTGTAGGGATAAAGAATACATTGCCGCCATCCTCTCAATGGGGCCCTGTGAAATGTCTCTGTATGTGTGCCGATGTGATATTCACATTAATTGGCATGTCTGTTTCATGGTTTCACTTTACCCAACATCATAAGAAATAGTTTGTGTTGCATGTGGGGTAGCAATTGATTTAATACGGGAATTTGGAATTTTGTGCAATCCTTCCTCTAAGGTAGGGGTGCACAACTGATTTTGACAGAGGGCCAAAAGTACCTTACACGAGGGCTATGTTGGGCCAAAAAGTAAATGTGGGCGGGGTGGAAGGCGAGGCGTGGCAGGAGGCTTTTTCAACCCCCAATTTGTATTAAACATATGGAAAAAGAATATGTTTTTGAGGGGTAACGATTTTTATTTGCATTTCAAACTTACATTTTGTACTGCGCCTTTTCCATTGTTATAATTTATTTCTATTTAGTTACTGTATATCGTCTGTTTAATTAAATTATATATATTTTATTGACCCTTGATTGGACATTCCGTTATTTTGGACTGCTATAGTTTGCTGTTTTGGTTGCCCAAGAGGAGTATGGCCTTCGTTGAGTCAGGTTTCCTCAAAAAGCAAAGGATGTACATCTCCTAACTGTGCCTGTTTTAGCTTTATTACTGGGTTCACTCTTGGAGTGCAACACTATGCCCCATGCCCTCTCACCCCCAACCAAACACTATGCCCCATGGCTCCTACCCCCAACTAAACACTATGCCCCATGGCCTCCTTACTCCCAACCAAACTATGCCCCATTGTCAAACGGAAATTATATAGTAACTCCTATTGCAACGAATATATGTATATTGGCCTACGCCAAGCTGCTTATAAGCCACTTGAGAAGGAATCCGTGTTGCAAGGTCCTGACCTTAGAATCAATGTAAACCGCCATTTTAGGTCAATCCGCCATTTTAGGTTCTCTCTGTAAAGTCCCCCTGTGAGTTAAAATGGTGGACAATGTCATTCCGAAATACAACATGGCCGTCTTGACCTCTGTGTGTACTTAATATGTAACTTGCCTGCAGGCCACTTGTTGGGGTCGTGAACTGAGGCCTTGTCCTTCGATGACTTGTGTGTAAAGGATTACTCGTGCAATGAAACTAATCCACAAGCATTTGTTAAGAACAATGTATCCAAATATTGAACTAAGAACACTTGTTTAACTACATTGTAATAATGATTGAGAAGTCCTTTATGAGAAATCCTAAAATACACTGTTACCGTGTAGGCTTGTTGGCAAATGTATTAAAGGCAATCCCTATGCATATAGTGGCATGAACTCGGCATGAACCCTAGATCAGTAATGTATTAGAGGAATATTAACACGAAGTAGGGTTGGACATCATGTTCGCAGATGATATAAAATAGCAACGAATTCTAATGTACAGCGTCTCTCACTAAGCACACTGAACCACACTGGAGTCCGGTGTCTTGTAATGAGGGCTGATAGCTATCTGTTACTTTTCTTGGAAAACTGTTCAGTATAAAATAAAGATCTGTGTATGTTCCTTTGTAACCCGTGTTCGCTGTATTTCCTTTTGGGGTACTGAGCCTCGATATTTTGATTTTGTTTTCACAGTTGGCGCCCGAATAGGGACCCTTAGATTGATGCCAATTGTCGA
Source organism: Ambystoma mexicanum (assembly GCF_040938575.1). Classification (NCBI taxonomy): domain Eukaryota; kingdom Metazoa; phylum Chordata; class Amphibia; order Caudata; family Ambystomatidae; genus Ambystoma; species Ambystoma mexicanum. Next base: position 282,493,017 of record NC_090936.1, read on the forward strand.
AGGTTGACACACGCTATCGGACCGGGATCAGATGGTGTGACAAAATAAGGGGCCCCTTCTGAACGAGACGTGACACCCCAGCAGCGCTGCACGAACCGATCCCTGGATGATTAGCTTGTGGTCCGAGGCGGGATCTTGACGGGGGTCCACTTATCGAGGCGGGCAGATTTGCCGAAATCACCAAACACGAGGTAAGATTAGTTAGGTAAGATTCTTTGTAATCCGATCGGACCTCCTTAGGATTGATCAGGTGAGTCATGACCTGATTCTTAAATATCCTGATAATTTGATTTTGGCGTATTGTATCTGCAGACCCAATTATGGACCAGGTAACACCAATAATTTGATATGCCTGGGAAATTGTCTACCTGCTTTAGGGCGTTGTTCCGCAGTGATAGAAAATCTTTGTAATTTAGCCGTCCAGCATCACAGGAGGGGTCGCCGGCGTGTACTATGTACTGTAAGCATGGCATTGGAAGTATAGTGTTTAATGATATTTGGCACAGACAAACCAGACATGCCTCCGAACTTCAGTGGCCAACCAATTGTAGTTTTGAAATCCCTCGTATTGAATATTTAGAGTCAATTCCATTATACAAAAAAGGCTAGACCTGCAGCATTCAATGTTTTGCAGAATTGGAAAAAAGAAGCGTTGCAGCAACTTAAGAGTAGAGAAAACCATGCGCGCCATCATAAAACGAATGCCGAAAAAGCATTATTGTATGATCAAGATAAACATTCTGAGTCGACTAGGACTATGAATAGGGCTTTCTCACTTGGAATTCAGAAAATGTATCCTTCTAAAGACCTTCATGTTTCTGACAAATTCATCGACAAATTGTTAAATGAACGAAGGCCTAGTGCCTCTGCGCCACCTCCGTATGTCCCTCTTCCCGCTGCTTTGCCTCTCCCTGTTGTTCCTGCTCCTCCTAATGTTCCTCTTCCTCCAGTTACTGTTCCTCCACCTATTCCTCCACCCCTTCCGATTGCACCAGTAAAAGTACCTCCATTGAATTTGCCTGCTCCCCCTCTTCCAAGAGGTCTTGTGCCGCTTGTAGCCGATCAGGGTGCGGGGCCAAGGGTTGTCACCCGCAATACTGTACCACCAGAGAAGAAACAGGATTTGATTGCATGGGCTAAGCATTGTATGGAGAGAGATGATCAAGCTAATGTTTTTGCCACACTTTTTAATATGGATAATTTTCCTGAGAAAAATGTTTTTACTGAAGGTTTAGGGATTCATTTATGTGTAATGTGGGGCAAATTAAATAATACAGATCTCCCGCAAGGGTTAAGGGATCTAAACTCTTTAGCGTTTTCAAGAGACACTGTGGAGAAAGTAAATGAGCATGTCAAGAGGTTATTTGACTATAGAAAGGAGTTGGAAAGGTTACAAAATGAGGATGACGAGAGGGAAAGTATGTATGTACAGAAACGGTTCCTTCCTTGTCATAAATCGATATCTGAGGAAGCACGAATTTGTATGAAAGACGCGCTTAGATGGATTTCAGATATGTCGATAACTCCAGTTGAGGTATATGACATATACAGTCAGTATACGCCAGAAATGCAGAGGAAAGTGATACAGGTAATAATAGAGTACCTACAGGATGATTGTGTAAAGAGAAAAATTAAAATTAATTGTCCCACAGAGTTATTGAGTATTTATAAAAGAGCTTTTTTCACTTGACACTTCTTCAACTGCTTTAGCGCTCGACTTAGCTCTGTTACTTAGTAAGCGTTCGGAGTTGCCTACTTCTCAGTTGCCCATGAGAGAGGTTCCTCCGACATTTGTCCCGAAGGTTGAGATTGCGGCTGATCCTGCAACAAATTAGTCGCTGTGAACATTCCTGCACATTATGTATCACAATTTGTTCACGTCCCATTCTCAAGAAAGGAAGTGAATACTATTAGACAATCCAGTCCTGATATTAGGAAAAATCCGACAGCATTCTATAAAGAAATAGAGTCCGTCTTGCAGTCTTCAGGGTTCACCTTAGGTGATATTGAATTGTTATTTCCTGTACTCCTGCCCGTAGATTTATGGAAACAAGTTAGGACTATAGACGCCGTACCAGGGTTGGGAGATACATGGGCGAACATAACTAGATTCGATGGAGAAAGGCCAGCTGGTGAAAGACCGCCCCAGGTGATACTAACTTTGCCTGATAGAATTATTGCAAAATTGAAAACCATAATTCCTGAGAAAAAAAATGTTTTGGGACAAACTTACAGCCTGTGTCCAAGGGAAGTCTGAGGGTGCTACAGAGTTCTTTAAGCGGTTCGAACAAGTATTCTCGGATTTCAGTGGACAAGACTTAGGCACAGAGTCTAGGAAAAGATTATTTGTGGACAAATTTGTGCGTGGATTGCTGCCCGACATCCAGTCACAAATTATGTGTTCTGAGAGTGCTTGGCAGGCGAAGTCCCAATCAGAAGTACTGCACATGGCTCAGTACTATGAGAATCGTGTCAACAATGAAAAAGATAGAGTTGAAAAAAAACGAAAAGGTGATTTAAAGACTTAAGTATTATTACAGCAAATTGTTAGAGGCCCCAGAGGGGGTAGTTCGCAGATTAGAGGTCAGTATGTTCCGCAAAGGGAATGTGCCCTTGGGTCCTGTGAACAATGCCCCGTCCTTCGACAGAGGTCAAATAACACATTTGGGAATATGGGTAGATGATCCAGAGGTCGCCCGGGTGTAGAGGGCCCTGGTAGAGGTCAGTTTGCACAGGATCCTCAGCAACCTTTCTCACAGGATAATCAGAATCTGAGTGTGGATACTAGGAACATATTTGATCATCCTTCTGCTGCATATCTATCTGAACAGCTTCATTTTGATGATATTCTGTTTCGTTAGGATTGCCCGAAGCAGGGTTTGGAACCTACACCTATTCCCGTCAATCAGAAAGGTCCCTATGTTGAAATGGTAGTAGGAAATAGGAAACATCAGTTTTTGATAGATACTGGAGCACAGAAGTGTTCCATTGATCATTCACGGGTTTCAAACATTCCACTGTCAGGGCAAACTAATGTTTCTGTAGGGTTTTCTGGCACACCAGTTGTTTGTCCAGTTTCTTCTCCGGTACCTATTTCTTTGGGTCCCTTTACGGACCACTGTCCATTCCTTTTGACTTCAAATTGTAGAGAGAATTTGCTGGGTTTAAATCTATTGAAAGAATTAAATGCAATAATTTATTGTTCTTCCGATGGAGTGCGTTTGACGATTTCACCACAGCAACTTTCTGTCTCTCAATTCTTAACCAGACCTTTGCCGCCAGAATTCAGTGATGTACCAGAGTGCTTGTGGGCTGTTGACGACAATGATGTTGGTGTTTTGCAGATTGAGCCTGTTAAGATAGTCTTCAAATATGGAATAGAGCTGCAACGCATTCCCCAGTATAAGATTTCAGTTGAGGGCGAGCAAGCTTTGAAATGCATTGTTTCCGATTTTGTGCATCGCGGGGTGATTGAGGAAATTTCAGGAAGTTTGTGCAATAGTCCGATTTTACCCGTGTACAAGAAAGGTGATAATGCAATTCCATTCCGTTTCATAATTGATTTACGTGCCATTAATAAAGTCGTCACTCCGCAATTTCCAATTGTGCCTGATGTGACAACAATATTGACCATGATTCCAGCTACAGCTACTTACTTTAGTGTTGTGGACCTGAAGAATGCTTTCTTTAGTATCCCTATACACAAGGATAGTAGATACTTGTTCGCGTTCACCTTAGGGGGATGCTCGTACACATTTACTCGTGCACCTCAAGGTTACACAGAGAGTCCAAGCATCTACAGTAGGGCTTTGAAAGAACAGCTTGATACTCTTGAATTGCCCTCTACTTGTACATTGCTTCAGTATGTTGATGACTTGCTTTTAGCTGCAGACTCTGAAAGTGCCTGCAACAGGGCACTGTGCTGTTGCTTATTCATCTGGCTAAACATGGTCACAAAGCTTTGCTTAAAAAGTTTCAGTATTGTTGCCAGGAGGTCGCCTATTTAGGCTATGTCCTGTCAAAGGAGGGAAGAAGACTGACACCTGAAAGAATAAAACACATTTCTGGCATGTCTGTCCCAAATACACAGAAGGAAGTTAGAGCCTTGATAGGTATGGCTTCTTACTGTAGGCTGTGGATCCCGAATTTCTCACTAGTGATCAAACCGATGTTGGCTTTGACAAAGAAGGGCATTTCTTCGCTATTGCCGTGGAACGCAGAACACCAGCAATCGTTTGACTTGCTCAAGACTGCATTATGCTCGGCACCAGTTTTGGGCACACCAAACTATGAAAAGGCCTTTGTGTTGTTTGTGCATGAATGTGATGGATGTGCTTTGGCTGTATTAACGCAGAAACATGGAGGGAAGAATAGGCCGTGCGGTTACTTTTCTTCCGCCCTTGATCCTATAGCATGCGCTTTGCCAAGATGTTTGCGAGCTGTCGCTGCTGCGTCTGTAAAACAGAGTGAGGGAATGGTCCTAGGCCATGATCTTACCCTGATGGTGCCTCACTCTGTAGATGTTCTACTGAACCTAACCCAAACGCAACACCTCACTTCCGCACGGTTGACGAGATATGAATTGATCTTGTTTGCTCCTCACATCCAAATTAAGAGGTGTTGTGTTCTTAATCCGGCTGAACTCCTACCTTTCCCGCAAGGTATTGCTTGCGGCGATGAAGAGTCACATGACTGTCTGTATACTACCTAACAAGAGACAAAGGGTAGAATTGATTTGAAAGACACTCCTTTTAATAATCCGCAAGGAGAGCTGTTTTGTGATGGCTCCTGCTTCAAACTTCCGGATGGTACATCCACAGCTGCTTATGCAATCACCACATTAAGCACGGTCGTGGAAACCAAGAGAATCACGCATAACTCTGCGCAGGCCGCAGAGATTATAGCATTGACCCGAGCTTGTGAACTTTCCGAAGGGCTTACAGTAAACATATATACTGATAGTCAGTATGCCTTTGGGGTGGTTCACAACTTTGGGAGACTTTGGTCAGAGAGAGGGTTCTTAACTTCACATGGCACCAAAATCCAACCTGGCTCCCTAATAGTACAACTGCTCTCATTGCTTGCGCTCCTTACTCAGTTAGCCGTCATAAAATGTGCAGCACATCGAAAGATTACAGATGACATAGGAAAAGGGAATGCTTTCGCTGATCAGATAGCTAGACAAACTGCTACCAATCTCTTTACGGAGATGTATGTTTCAAGGGAGACTGTAAATGCCTATGCAATGGATGAGGGTGTTGGGTCTGTACGGGATATCCAAGCCGATGGCACATTAAAGGAATCCAAGAGGTGGGCTGAAGGCTTGGGGAAACTCGATGATGATGGGTGTTGGGTGGACATAGTTGAAGGGAAATGGCTACTCCCTGACGCTCATGTAATGATGATGGTCATCATGGTCCATGATCCTACATATATATGTGCCCAGAAAGTCACGAAAATGTTAGAG